>NC_090442.1:761641721-763026096 GCF_031143425.1 Pleurodeles waltl
CCGCCAGAGTCACAGCCCAGGAGGGCCCAAGTGTCATCACTGGTCAGGAGACCACTGCCAGAGTCACAGCCCAGGAGGGCCCAAATATCGTCACTGGTCCAGTGACCACCGCCACTGCCGGAGTCACAGCCCAGGAGGGCCCAAGTATTGTCACTGGTCAGGAGACCACCGCCAGAGTCACAGCCCAGGAGGGCCCAAGTATCGTCACTGGTCCAGAGACCACCGCCAGAGTCACAGCCCAGGAGGGCCCAAGTATTGTCACTGGTCAGGAGACCACCGCCAGAGTCACAGCCCAGGAGGGCCCAAGTATCGTCACTGGCCAGGAGACCACCGCCAGAGTCACAGCCCAGGAGGGCCCAAGTATCGTCACTGGTCCGGAGACCACCACCAGAGTCACAGCCCAGGAGGGCCCAAGTATTGTCACTGGTCCAGAGACCACCGCCAGAGTCACAGCCCAGGAGGGCCCAAGTATCATCACTGGTCAGGAGACCACCGCCAGAGTCACAGCCCAGGAGGGCCCAAGTATCGTCACTGGTCCAGAGACCACCGCCACCACCGGAGTCACAGCCCAGGAGGGCCCAAGTATTGTCACTGGTCAGAAGACCACCGCCAGAGTCACAGCCCAGGAGGGCCCAAGTATCGTCACTGGTCCAGAGACCACCGCCAGAGTCACAGCCCAGGAGGGCCCAAGTACCGTCACTGGTAAGGAGACCACCTCCACCGCCGGAGTCAGTGCCCTGGAGGGCCCCGGCTGCCACTGCCCCGCTGGGCAATGATGAAACGTCATGCCACACACCAATGTCCAGTGTAGAGAACGTAATGACACACACCAATATCCTTATCAGAACCGCCATGGCAAAGCACCTCTGAACAGTCCTGAACCGCCATGGCAAAGCACCGCTGAACAGGGCAAAGACCGCCATGTGAAGGCACCGCTGAACAGTCCTGAACCGCCATGGCAATGCACCGCTGAACAGGGCAAAGCCCACCATGTCAAGGCACCGCTGAACAGGGCAAAGACCGCCATGTCAAGGCACCGCTGAACAGGGCAAAGACCTCCATGGCAAAGCACCGCTGAACAGTCCTGAACCGCCATGGCAAAGCACCACTGAACAGGGCAAAGCACTGCTGAACAGTCCTGAACCGCCATGGCAAAGCACCGCTGAACAGGGCAAAGACCGCCATGGCAAAGCACCGCTGAACAGTCCTGAACCGCCATGGCAAAGCACCGCTGAACAGTCCTGAACCGCCATGGCAAAGCACCGCTGAACAGGGCAAAGACCGCCATGGCAAGGCACCGCTGCACAGGGCAAGCATGGGTAGGAATGAATGGACCGCCACATCATGCATCCTTATCCCATGTGCAGCTGGGACAGTGACAGGACACGACCTTTCACGGGGAGACTCATCCAGTCTGGGCACCAGTCCCCCCCAGTACCAGTAGAGACCGGCATCAACTTGAGAGACTGTGGCTTTGCACTCCCCAGGATGGTAGAGTGGGCAACCCACCCACTGTAGAGACTTGAGAGACTGTGGCTTTGCACTCCCCAGAATGGTAGAGTGGGCAACCCACCCACTGTAGAGACTTGAGAGACTGTGGCTTTGCACTCCCCAGGATGACACAGTGGGCAACCTATCCACTGTAGAGACTTGTGTGACTGTGGCTTTGCACTCCCCAGGATGGCACAGTGGGCAAACCACCCACTGTAGAGACTTGTGAGACTGTGGCTTTGCACTCCCCCGGATGGCATAAATGGGCATGGAGCCCCGTCGTGGATCTGACTTTGCACTCCTCCGGCTGAGGTGCCCCCCCTTCCGTTCCCCCTGAGGTGCCTGTAGTATTTCTATCTGATGCCCCGGCAGTGTTCTCTCCGATTGTGGTCAGGTATCGTTTGTGGGCCTTGCCCATGCATTTTTGGACTGATGGTGCACGGACATTGTTATGTACATATCTGCACTACTTCTCGTCTTGAATATAATTATGACTGATTTTCAAATATATATCTGTATATTTTTGTATGACATGTATATTGGCACATTACATTGTTTGACCAATTTTCGCTTTGTGTTTTCATTCTTCCGGGGGGATTGTGGGTTGTTACTGTGATTTTTTGTGAATGCATTGGTGTGTATGTTGTAATATGCGAGGGTGGGGGTGTTTGGTGGGTGTCCCCCTAACTTTTGCCTCCCCCATGTCGTAGGTGCAGTACTCACTGTTGTCTTCGGCGCCTACGTAGCTGTTGGTCATAGAGGAGCAGAAACACAAGGGCAGGGAGTACGTGGAGTTCCGGCTCCATGGATTCCTCGTTCCTCGTGGGATATGTTCAGGTGAGCGTTTTCCCATAGCAAAAGCTGTTTCCGCCTTTTTTTTATCCACGGTGAATCCGCCCCGGAAAAGGTGGCGGATTGGCGGGTTGTAATAGTGTGGGTGGTACATTGTCTCCCGCCTGTCTGTTGGCGGTGATCGCCGCGCTGCTTGTCTGTACCGCCGTGGCGGGCGAAGTGTTAAAGTGGCTGTCTTTGTTGGCGGTTTCCGCCAGGGTCATAATTCCCTTTTTTTGTCCGCCGGCCTGTTTGCGGTATTTCCGCTGCTTTAACACCGTCTGCCAGGGTTGTAATGACCCCCCTAATGTTGCAGCTGGGGCAGCTTGCAGTGGAAGAGAGAAGGCGAGAGGCTGAGAAGGTCTTATCACAGGAGAGGATGGTGGAGGCTGAAAGTGCCTTCACCAGGGAACAGCTTGCTTTTGAGAAAAATAAACTGACCCTTGAGCATAATGTCAGAGTTCTGGACTCACCAGCACTGCAGGTGAAGTCAAGTGGTGGCAGCAATTTGGAGTCTAGTGTTAAGAACACCACCCACAGACCCACAGACTTGGTGCGTAGCTTCAAGGAGGAGACTGACATATATCATGCTGCAAGAGTATTAGAGGGTTTTGACAGCGCACAGGATCATTGAGCAGGATTGGGTAACTGGCCTGAGGAGTTATATTGCTGGTGATGGAAGGGATGCCTTGCTGGCCCTTAGAAGGAAGAGACAGGCAGAGGTACACCCCATGAAGCAGTTTGCAAAGTAAGGAGTCACCTCTTGAAGAGTAGGGGAGTTGAGGTTCAGGGGCAGTAGGAAATTGTCTCACCAGTCTTGGGGGGAGTTTGCAGAAGATTCTTGTAAGGCACTAGAGGGATGGGTAGAAAAGCAAACAATTTTGAAGGGCTGTACAATCCGGTTATCAGACAGCACATGTTCCATTGTTGTTCTCCAGGGCTATGCCAACACCTATTGGAATGAAAGTTCTATAATTCCAGGGAACTTGCAAAGGAGACGGACCTCTGGGTGAACACCATATGGTCTGAAAAGGCACTCAGGGGTGTCCCTAAAAGGAATGACTCAGGTTCCCCTCAACTGAGGGCAGGGAAGGTTCAGAGTAGCCATCCTGTTCCCCTTGGTGTCTCCCATGTCCCTTCTCAGAGGAGGAGGAGAGGTGGGGGTGGGAGACATCCCAGGGTGTCCTATTCCCAGGCCCAGAGACTGGAGAGTCCCCTGAGAGGGCCTCGGGAAGGAAATCAATTTTTTTCCAGGAGACTATCCACTGAGGGGGGCCTATAGTGTCAGGAGAATTTGGGGGGTCGGCTGACACAAGCGTCCAACCAGTTCTGATGTCTGGCAGCACCACTCCACAAAGGAAGGTGCAGAAGCCCAGATGGAGGGACAGAGGGAGGAAGAACTTACCCCTAGCCCCTCTCTAGCCTAAGGGTAGAGACCCTGGGTTGGAGAGCCAGGTTCAGGTTATCATCCCTGACTTAGAGGGAGGGGCAACTATGGCAAGCATCCCTACCATTTTGCCTTCTGGGGGTACCAATGCTGGTGGGAGGGTGCAGAACCCTGGAAGGGGGTCAAGATGAGAAATGACTCACCTCTGACCCCTGTTTAACCCTAGGGTGCAGACCCTGGGTTGGGAGACCAGTTGCAAGGTAGAACCCCTTAGCTGGTGGGGTGCTGAGAAGAACGGCTGACACAAGCACCCTGACAGTTACAGATTCTGAGGGTACTGTTCCTAAAAGGAGGGTATGGAACCCCAGAAGGAGGGGTTGGTGGAGGAAAGCCTCACCACTGGCCCCTGTCGAGCCTGAGGGTACAGACCTTGAGCTGGAGGGCCTGTCTCAGGATACCACCTCTGAGTTGGTGGGAAGTGGAGTAAAGAAAATGGGCTCTGGGAGCACAGACAGAGGGATCTAACTGGGTACAGAGTGGCAAGTGCTGCCAGTGCAGTTGTCTGACATTGCCCATGTTCTATTTCCCTAAGCAGGGAAGCCCATCAAGGTACTAATTGGTCTACGCTGGTTTTATGCTGGAGGGTGGCTGTGTTGGAAATGGCCCTTTCTGTAGGGTTATCCCCAAACTGTTTGCCTTTCTCCACTGATTTTTCTGACCCTCTTTTTGTTGGCTTAAGGACTCTGGGCACGTTACCACTGCTAATCAGTGCTAAAGTGCATGTGCCTTCTCCCCTAAAACTAAACCCCGTATTTATACTTTTTTTGCACCGCATTTGCGTCGTTTTTTGACGCAAAAACGGCGCAAACTTGCAAAATACCATTGTATTTTGTAGGTTTGCGCCGTTTTGCGTCAAAAAGCGGCGCAAATGCGGCGCTAAAAAAAGTATAAATACGGGCCTAAGTATGATTGGCTTATATCTGTTTGGCATATTTAATTTACCTGTAAGTACCTTTTAGGTTGGTATATCATACCAGGGCCTGTAAATTAAATGCTAGTAGTGGGCCTGCAGTGATGATTGTGCCACCCACAGAAGTAGCCTTTCAAACTTGTCTCAGGCCTGCCACTGCAGTGCCTGCATGCACAGTTCACTGTTATATTAACTTGGAAGTTCATACTACTTGCCAAGGCCAAATCTCCCCCTTTACTACACCTAGGTCACCCCTAAGGTAGGCCACAGGTAGCCCCAGGGGCAGGGTGCTGTGTAGGTAAAAGGAATGACATGGACATTTATGTTTTACATGTCCTAGTAGTGACAAACAGACTATTTTGTTTTTCACTACTGTGAGGTCTGCTCCTCTCAAAGGTTACCAATGGGAATTCCCTTGTATATGTCTAAGTGGTAATTTCTGAGCTGGAAGAAGTAACGTAGGCATGTTTGGTATGTTTGGAATGGTAGTGAGACATCCTGATTACTAGTGTAGTTGAATTTTACATTACTATTTTAGAAATGCCACTTTAAGAAAGTGGGCATTTCTCTGTGCTTATAACTCTAGTGTTTTGCAGACTGACTCCAATCCGTGTCTAGGGCAGAGTGACAGCTTCACTTTGTGTGTACCTTCAGGCAGTCACAACACAGGAGGGGATGGGTGCATCTGCTTACTGATAGACTTTCTGGGCTGGGAGAGTGGGAGGTGGGGCACTCTTACATGTCAATAGGTTCTGTCCCTGCCTTCCACAATGGGCTAATTTACCCCCTACTGATGTCTGGCGCTAGGGCTGTGTTGAAAGGGGTTATTTTACACTTGAATGGGTTCTTTTGAAATCACCCCTTGAATAAAGACATTTTAGTATAAGTACAGGGACTCTGACCCCATGATTTTAGAGCACTTTTGGAACAGGGACTGAACCTCTGTCAGAAGGACGTCTACAATGCCCAAAAGGACTCATCTGGACTGCTCTTCTGCTGTTATCTTGCTACCTGCTGAGTGGCATAAATGACTGACAAGATTGCTTTTCTGCTTTTTTCCCTGCTGCCAGCTGCCCCATGATTCTGTTCTGCCAGATGACTGCTGTTTTGACAAGAGGAACCGCCAATTGGATTGCCCACCATATGTGCCGGCCAGCTGCTTGCTTTCCCCCTATGGGACCTGCACCTAGTGTTCTCCAGGGGTTACCGCCTGACTTCCTGCTCTCTCAGAGTCCCTACACCAGTGGAATTTTCATGTGACTCTGAGGCTGACTGATCTTCCTAATAGCACATAAGAAGTGCTTCATTTTTCTCTTAGCGCTTGTCCTTGGGGATCACTTCATAACTTTCTACTGTCCCCAGAGTGCTGAGTGCAGCCCTCACCAGTTGGGCAGTATGTGTCAAGCTCTCTTGCTGGCCCCTCTCGAATTACCTCCAGCTTGTATCAAGTGCCTGGCACAGCATGAAGGCTAGCTGAACTCAGGATCCCGATCTTGCAGTGATAAGAGGGTGGGGAGCGCTTGGTGCCAGCTCACTTTAACCGTCCTGGTGCTGGCATCTGATCGCCATCTCCAGCGATGTTCACCTTGGGCTGACCCCCCATCGCTCCGAGAGAGAAACTCTCTGTGGCTGTGCTTGACCCTACTGGGTCTGTTGGGATCCTGCTGTCAATGGTGTCTTTCCTGGCGGTGTACAACTGCACTGGGGTTTACTTGCTTGAGCTGCTCCCCACACCCTGCAGAGAGGCTCAACTGTATTTTCCCTAGAGGATGCATCTCAGGATTCGGCCCAAAGGAAGTAGTGCCTCTGCGATGTGAGTTGCATGAGCGGCGGGGGCTTTCTGTTGATGACTTTGAGGAACATTGTCCCTGTCGAGGAAACTGGGGTGAGACCCTTGGAAGGGGAGCCTGTGAGGGCATGGGACCACACCAGGGAAACAGAACCACTTGTGGATTTGAGTGGATGTACCATAAACTATTAAATGAGGGTGTAGGTAGCCCACTGTGCCCTGCCTTCTGTTTATAAGTGCATCTCCCTCTCTAAGTACCATACCCCTGCTAATAGGAGGGCAGGGACCTCTGTACCTCTGTGGGCTTATCGTAACTGGTACACTTATGAGGATAACTGTTGATTCCTGCATTTGTGGTGATCATAATATTTCAAAGGCCTGGCCAGGTGGCATTACTGTGGAACATGGTGTTTCATGTATAACCCACCTTCTGTTTCTCATGCCCTGATGTTTGATGTATGACAATTTTATTCTTGCCTAGCCAAGATAATGAGTACTGACTCAGGATTTGCATAGTTAACACAGTATTTATGAATGGCATCATTTTTTAATGTTTTATGCAAAAGCTAGAATATATATATTTTTATACAATCCTCTGTGGAGTCTCTTTTGTGGTGCATTTATTTTGTTGTTGGTGTGAGTGTGTTTAGCAAATGCTTTACACATGACCTCTGGGGATAAAGGAATAGGGGTGGGCAAACAATTATGCCCTGCCACCAGAGTTTGCAGGGTTTTTCCCCAAAACTCAGTGAAATGACGTGGTGCAGAGTTTTGTTGTGCGCACAGCTTGCAAATGTTAAGTTGGCGAGTGAGAGGAATCGCTATGTTGGTGAGTGTAATTTCTGAACACGGGCGGTCATTGAGGAAGCTGCCACTCGATTAGAAAATCTACTAAAGCAGCATAAAGAAGTTAACACCCTCTGGTGCACCGTGTGATGCTGTTCTTGCTGATTTTACATCACAGGAAGAACTCCTGGCACTGAAAATCTGAGTGAACACTACCACTTACCCAAACTCCGCCATTCATGTAACTCCATGTAGCGTGGCAGAGTTTTTTGGAACTTCGCGGAGTTCCAGGTAGCAGAACTCCACAAACTCTGCCCTGACCTAATGAGCACAAGTTATCTTTGGTGTGTAATGTACTTGCCCTGACTAGAGTGGTGAGTTCTGCCTGGCTTCAGTGCCTACCCTAGCCAGAAAAACAAAGAAAGAAAGAAAGAAAGAAAGAAAGAAAGAAAGAAAGAAAGAAAGAAAGAAAGAAAGAAAGATAGAAAGAAAGAAAGGAAGAAAGGAAGGAAGAAAGGGAAAGAAAGAAAGAAAGAAAGAAAGAAAGAAAGAAAGAAAGAAAGAAAGAAAGAAAGAAAGAAAGAAAGAAAGAAAGAAAGAAAGAAAAGACAAAAATATTCCAACCAAATGTGGAATGGCATCTGCTTCCATAAAACTATTCGATAGAAAAGCTTTGCACTGGTCTGCCATCTTGGAACAGTAACAAATAGAGTATGCAGAATACCATTTCAATACCATTTCAAGATATTGGTGTTGTTTAGAAGCTTGCAGCAGTAATGCCTAGTGTTCTACATAAAAAAGTTGTGGACTAGTAGCAATGGCAGTGGAGGTGCTGACACTCTCATTACTCAATAAACACTAGACTGGAGTTCCAGATGAGCTGCTGGGAGATGAACTAAAGGGAATTTCTCCTGATGTGGGACTCTTCTGAATGCAAGGTAACACAGACTAATCAGGTAAAAGATTGTTACTCATACTACTTGAAGTCCTAAAGACATCTACCCGGCATAGTGATAACGGGTCCAGCCCTTTTAAATTACCTGTACCTGGACACGCTGGAGGTCGGTGAACCTTTTAGCCGAGTTGGGCTCTCCTCATCCTCGAATAGTCGGGTCACTTAAACCAATAATCAATAACTATAGTACCCGATAACCAATACTCAATTAATAGGTCGGAATAACACATTAGGAATTAATAACAGTTGGTATTTCGATGCACCATTACCTTTCAGTCATGAATAACCACACCAGTTTGTTAAAAGTTAGTGAATTTATTTCCCTATATTAACAAAGCTAGTACAATGTATATAAGTCTCAAAACCAAATGATATATGTATACGAACATACTAGCTCTCCATAGTGGCGGAAGAAATTTAATCTACGCAAAATCTGAATTATAATGCATTCAGTTATAGCAATACAAATCACTAATATAAGTAACTGAATTTGACTAATTTCATACATCGGTCAGCATAACAAGATTTCAATTTAGCATGGTGCATCAGATAAAAACCCTCAACTAACCTCTAATTAGCATTGGCATGTGGGGCTTCATGCAAAACGAATTTAGTCAACACAAATTTAGAAAACTTCAAATAGCAGTTGGTACCTAAAAGGAAAAACACAATGCATAATACAATTATCCTTTCATAATTACCAATTAAAATCAGCATTCAAGAAAGTCTTCCTCCTTCAGGTACCGGTTCGATCAGCATGGGGCAGATTTCAAAGGGGCAGAGTTAAGGGCTAGTTTCCTTGCAGCAGCAAGGAGAATGGGTCAAAGTTACTGCATGGGCAAAACAGGGCAATTTAAAGTTAAAGTCTCTAGGGTGAGAATTCTCAAAGTCTCTTTCTCTGTGATAGAGAAAAGGGCATCAAGATATCATCTAAGATGGCGTCTGGCATTAGGCTTCAAAGATGGCATCAAGGAAAAATGGCTGACTTCTCTTTGTCCAGTGGGTTTAAGTAAGAAACATTCCAAATTCTGCAGGGTCGTCCATTGGAGGGTTCATAGAGTGGCTTCAATTTGACCAATGGAAAGTGTCCTTCTCCTAGTACTCATTTATGCATAAATTGTCCTTGGAGCCTTCGAACACAAGTTGCAACATAGTTTGCCAATTATTTCAATATCAGTACTCTTATTGTCCGCACCAGCAGAGACTGACCTTTCTTCAAAGGGGGTGAAACTTGCCTAGTACGAAACCTTGGAGATAAGTATGTTAGTCATCCCTACTGGAAAAATACAACCTTAAAGTAAAATATTCATTTCATTAGTTCAAGTTAAAGCCACGCAGTTAGAATTTGAGACCAGGCAACTAGGCCAAAGCCTCTACTAAATTTAAGCTAAGCACAAACAGTTTCAATAAGAAATCATGGCACACATTTGCAATTATGATGGATTACTACAAATTTCAATTCTTCATGATTAATAAAGCTCGTTTATAATATTGGCAAACTACTCCGAGGGCACAATTTCCCACGTACATTATTTTCTTTACTAAAATCACACTACATTATACGATTTTGGTTACATGATATATGAATATATGTTGGTCCTTCTTTTTCTGCGTCATCAATAGCAGAAAATTGGCAATAAAGCCAATGTCTGAAGAAGGCTGATCCTCTGCTCAATTGCAAGATTGCATTTTTAAAGGGGTGAACCAAAATGTGAATGACACACCGTTGAATAACTGAAGTGGGCTTCTGAAAGCCCATTATCTCTAAGCAAGATTACTTTGAGAAAACATAAGGCTGGTGAGACTGCTAAAATCACCTTTTGCTCAGACCTAAGACACACAAATAGATAGTCAGTGTAAACTTCCTTCGAAGGTATGGAAAAAGTGTGGTAGTGAAGAAGCACTGCAAGCTTCCTTCAGAGACATGGAACAACTGTGGTAGTTGGAAGCACCATTTAATATATCCCTTACATAAAAACAAGTAAGCAGCATTTTAGGTATCAAGATTTCCACTCAAAACCGGGACAGCACCAGGCAGGAGTACATGTTTCTCTCACACCCATAGAACACATATGGATCTGGCCAGAAACAATGCAAGTTTCCCTTGAGGGCCTAAACATGGACATTATCTGCATCAGCTGTTCAATCCTGTGTGTAAACACATACACACACAATGTGAAGCATTTGGCAGCAGTTTAAGCTCTCCTCACACAGCATAGATACAAGATGGTCAGCAGCAGTGCAAGCGAAGATATCCTCATATGCAAAACCAGTATCGCACTGGCAGCAGTATCCAAGCTTACTTCAGGCACAGAATACCCCAAGTAAAGTATAGAAGTGGGTGAGCCACTGAAGGCTCCAGCCAGATGCCAGGCTCTGTTTCAGCTCCAGGTCTTCTTGGGCCCTCAAGCCCAAATGAGCTGATCTTTCATGTGTCTTCTGCTTTCTACCCATGCTCTAACATCATGCACCAAAAATGAAAGGCAAATCATTAAACATTGATGTCAACGAGAAATACAAATCTTGTGGCTAAATTACACATTGTAAAATTAGAAAACCTGGGATTGATTCTGGGTTGACCACTTGACCAAAATGTGTGATCCTGTCCATTATTTTCTCCTGTTTTTCATTATTGCTTATGAGAAAACCATGAAATACATGGGTATGTGTGCTATACAAAACCTCCTTCTTGTTTGACTTTATGGACTATAATTTTGTTCCATGAAAAATATGACTATACCCACAAACATGATACACATGACAACCCACTTAACTCTTAATTCACCAATGGTACTGTTTTTGGGGTGGGTAAATGAATGTATCTAAATTCATTTTTAAAAACTCTTACTGTGATAAATGCCTCTCAATGTAGCAATATATTCTGATATACTAACAAGAAACTTTTGTTAAAGAAATATACTTTTATGAGTCTGAAGACACATTATCATATTTCCACATAATATTTTTTGCATGATTTCTTTGCCAAATAATCCCATGACCCAGTTTGTTTCTGGGTTCTTAAAACCAAGACAACTCTTAGCACCAAGACAGACCCTTAGTTCACCTCTCCCTGTTAATTTGTTGACTCACTCTTCTCTTTTGCAGGACTGGATATAACAGTTACTTGAGGTCCACCTCTCTCAGGTTCTCACTCTGGGCAATAACATCTTGTTTTTCGGAGATTCTGCCTGGCTTCTCAGATGGAGTCCTATTCCTCCTTATGGTTTTAATAAGGATGAAGTGTGCATTAACAACCACAAGAAGTTGTCTTAAAGTTACCTGTGCATTTGTGCATAAAATTAAATAAAAACAAGCTAAAAAAAAAATCATTATCCCAGCTGTAGCACTCTGTCCTACCTAATCCTATGTTCTTTTACTGCTATCTTCTGCTTTCCACCCATGAGGCTGAACACAGTGATTACAATGACTGTCTTGCTCGGATTACAATTCCTGCAGCGGTAGAGCTAACAGCAAGCTGTCAGTGCAGTAGGAGCTCCTGTGGCCCTAGATTGCAGTGGTGCTTAGACAATTATTGGATTGGGTTTGCTGCTATCAATGTTACATCACTGAACCCAGAGGGATTCTGAAAAATCAAAGCATCACACAAATAAGTGTTGCAAATGAACCACTCCCATTCTGCAGGAAAGTGGTAAGGGTGAATTATGTAGCTGGTGGCACATTTAGGATCTCTCTATCTCAAATATATTAATGAAGTATGGTGTTGTAGCATACTCTCATTTATAAACAGCATTCTTTCTATTGAAATGGCCACTAAATTTACATAGACCTACAGTTTCACTTTTAAAACTATATAGCACACAAATGATAATGCGTGGAAATTGGGTTTCTGCGAATGTTTGTCATTTGCACATTACCAAGTCATTTGTCTTTGTTTGCTTTGATCTTAATAACATCTTCGTTCCCATTACACTTCAGAATTAGAAAAAAAAGTGCTTCATTTGTTCTTTCATAACTGTTTGTTTATTTTGAAATATTTGCACAGGTTATTTATAGGTATTTAAATTGTGTTGTGTGTTAGCAGAAAACAACATTGAAGAGCCTTTCCTTACACACCAACAACATTGTCATGTTGGTCATTTTACAAAATTCTCACACTTTGCAGAAAATGAAAGAAAAGTAAACACCAATGTCCATGTTAAAAGAATAAGTAGCAATTTGTCAGAAAACTTGATTGACATTTGACCTCTGTCTTTCAACACACAGCAAATGTGGGAGATAAAACCAAAATTAAAAGTAATCTTTAAAGCTCATTCACCTTTGAAATTCCAGCGTTGTTATTTTAGGGGTGCTGCTATTTCCACAGCTTAGGCTGGTTGGTGCCCTCTCAGGGCTCAAGAAGCTGTTGTAACTGGGCTCCCCCCACCTCTGGGCTTCAGTGCAATGCACTGGCTTTACCACTGTTAGCAACACCCCTGAAAGTCAGAAAAAGACTACCCAAAACCAAGAGGACCTACTAAAAGTATATATTGTAAAACCAGCAGAAAAAGGTGGAGGAGTAGTGATTCTTGAGAGATACTCAGGCTTATTAAAAGGAATCCAGAATGTTTCTAACACAGAACAATGGAAACAAAATTGTTTCAAAATTCCGTCAGGGAATTTCAAGAAAATATCAATATTCTGTTAGATCGAGGACAAGGTTGGCCGAGCAAAATGAAATATGTTTTTCTTCACAATAAGGATCCCCATATACCTACTTTGTATCTAATACTGAAAGTTCATAAAGACCCTGAACATCCATCAGGGCATCCAGTAATGGCTGTCAACAAGTACTAACTTCAATCTCACAATATATTGATGTGTTTCTCAAACCGTTCATCAGTCAAGTCAGATAATAGGCACAAGATGCAGCTGACATCATTAAAGAGTTAGGTTTTGCTTTTAATTTCAATGAACAAATCCCAATGACATTATGTTGAGTTTCTTCCATGGATAAGTTTGCTTTTCAGAAGCTTACACAATGGCCCTGGGAGGACTTAACAGAACTTCATTAATCTCAACGGTAGTGGGTGTGGCAGGCTGATAGGCAGAACAAGGTAATGGGTGGTAACAATTTAATAGTCATCACAAGGGGGCAGTGTGGGTGGGGTGCAGCTGGTTGCTCTTCTTGTTCCTCATGTGTTCTAAGCTTTTGCTTTTAAAAATGCTATGTAGCTGAAGCTGAGCATGAGCCCTTTCTCAAAGGTATTGGCACACATTATATGAGCACCCTGGCCATTATACAAGGTCAGATGGTTTTAGACCCCAGAAGGTTAAGCAATTTGCCTATAATCACGGCATATAGAGCTGTTACAGATACTCTAACAACGCTTAGTGCTTTTTCCTTTTTTACGTGAACCTCAGCATTGTACATTGTCATATTCACTCCAGTATGACATCACAGCAAAGATTGCATCCTGGACCCTGGTCACAGGCTTCTCCTTGGCCCCTTGGTGTACACGTCACTTACTTTGAACGAATCAAGGTGTTGTTGTGCAGAGATATTCCTTGTGTTTACCTGACAAGGCTGCGCCACCTCGAAGGGTGTATATAAGAGCCCTTCTCTGCATTTGGCGCACAGTCAGCATGAATGAATACTGTATCAGCACAGGCTGGCTCATGATTTCTTGAAAGTTTGGATTAAGCTGTCAGTACAACAGTCACCAACTAAGAGCAGACGCAGAGGTCGTACTGTGTCTACCACATTGTTTCATTTTTTGAAACATTAAATATATAGAGCTGCAAAGACACCCAAGCCTCTGTTGTCACAGCCTTGTTCAAGAACTTGTGTCGGTTTCTGAAGCAAAATGCTGCATACGATTGCTCCTTGTCAGTCTTCACCCTTCATTGCCGGGCATTCTGGCGCTGTGACATGTTGATGCACACACTGTGACCGATGACTACCAGTGATGGCTGCCCCTGAAGAGGGTCAGCGGGGTGAGACAGGGCGTGAAGGGCCGGGGGAGTCAACAAATAAATAAATATACAATAAATTTAAAAAAACAAAAACATAAACCAATTACCTTTGAAGGGAGATGTGTTTGTCTCACCTTCGTCCTCTTCTTCTTCCTGGCTGCACAGGCTCCCAGCCAATCACGATGAAATCAGCGCTGTGATAGGTCTGAATGGCTTGCTTCACCGCTCAGACTGGCAATGGGAGCTGGGGCATATTCTCTACCTGTCTGAGCTATACAGCCGGGTAGAGAACATGCAAAGGGTGCATGTCTTTTTGGCCAGCCGAACACGGCCGGCCAAAAAGAAATGCGCATTTTGTATTCACTTGGCCCTCCTCCACAAGCCCCACCCCGCCCTAAAAGGAAAAATGAAATGATAATAACATAATGTAAGGTTATTATCATTTTATTTTCCTTTTTGGGGAAACCAGTGGGGCAACGCTCTTCCGCATTAGCGGAGGAGCCGCCCCTGATGACTACACAGTCTGACAGTCACATATCAAGCGTGAATGACTGAAAAAATTAAGAGCGCCTGCTTTGCAAGCCTCATCGCTTGTCTGTGGGGCTAAGAATAAATTCAATAACAGGCAGCAGAGAGAAATACCTTAAGGGCCATTGGGATGTGCTTAAATTCAGGGTGCTGCTTTTAATATTTGTGGTGCCCTTACACATTCTCTTCACACTCATTTAGCATCGCTACAGACAGAACAAGGAAAAAAACTCCCCCTGTGGCTACCTTTTTTATTGCATTTTTACTCATATCAAGACAGCTAGATACACCTGCCATATGCATGAGGTAAAGGTTTTCACTTTGAAAGTGCGCTAAGAATATTTTCTAAAAGCTGATAGTGCCTGAGTGAGAACCTTCAATAAAAAGGGATCAAGGTGTACGACTGAAGCAACCTGTGGGTAACCTGTGTCTGAACCAACGAGGACGCAGAATAACAAAGCACAAGCATTCCTGTAATGCTGATTTAATATGTTTAATATGATGTAAACCAAAAAGCTGATTCAGTGTATTTTAAAAGAAATGGGAAATATATCTGTAAGGTGATGAACTTCCAAACATCATTGTAATTCCAAGGCTCTGGAGTATTTGAAGAGGCACTGAAATGCTCTATAAATGACTGCTTATATTTTACCACAGTCTTCACTAACTTGACTCGCTGTCAGATAACTGATGTGTAGCTGGTTTTCACAGTTGAATTGTTTGAATGAGTAAGAGTTTCCATTTTATTTTTTCAGAGTCCTCACTTACAGAATATGAGCAATCAGCTGCGCCCTATCTGCCTACCTGTTCAGTGCTGTATTTGGGTCATAGTAATGTGTCTCTAAAGCTCCACCCATTCTTGTACTCCTTGGCCTATACTTATTCTAATGATGTGTAAGATTGTTTGCAGGGTTAATTCTTGGAATAAGAGAATACTAACACACATTGGCCCTCATTTTGACCTCAGTGGTCTTTTTTAAAGACTGCCGAGGAACTGCTGTGCTGAAAACCGCCAGTGCAGGCGGTTTTCCACGCAGCGTATTATGACTGCTGGCAGCCCTCCATCCTTTTTCGGATGGAGAGCCGCCAGCAGCAATACTGGGGGTCGGCTGGGAAGTGGAGGCTGCTCCACCTCCACCGCCCCTTCATCAGAACACCGCCCACCAAATCCCGTCCATTGATTTGGTGTGGCGGTGTTCTGGTGACGGGGAGCTGGCGGAGGAGCAGCCCACATTGATCCCACCCCCTCCCGGAGGATCAACGGACAAGGTAAGTTGATCGTCCGTTAGGGGGTGGGGGTGTGTTGTGTGTTGTGTGCATGCATGGGGTTGTGCGTGTGAGTATGTAGAGGGGGTGTGTGAGTGCGTGTATGCATGCGGGGTGTGTGTTGTGTGTATGGGAAATGTGTGCGGATCGGTCTGTGTGCATGTCTGTTTGTATGTGTGCGGGTATGTGTTGTTGTAGTGTATGTGTGTGTGTGTGTAGGGGTGTGTGTATGTGCATGTTGGGGGTGGACGTGGGGAGGGGGTCCTGCCACCTTTGGGGGGGTGGCAGATGGGTGGGGGGAGGACTCAGGGTTGGGGGAGGGGGATGGGTGAGACCCCTATCAGTGGCAGGAAAGGAATTTCCTGGCACTGATAGTGCCTACCACCATGGATTTCGTGGCAGTTCCAAACCACCCGAAATCCATGGCGGTATGCAGGGTCCTAATACCGCCAGCGGTATGGTGACGGCCGCCAGGCTGGAGACCGAAGTCTCCAGACCAGTGGTCGTCACCGGCCTGGCAGTCGGAGTGGAAAAGTGGCGGATGACCGGTATTACCGCCACTTCTCCCACGTCCTCCAGGGTCGGAATGAGGGCCATTGTGTTTCTGTATATAAACTTTGCAATAGTGCTGGCAGTTTTTGTATTTAGGGAAGTATGTACTGATTGTTTATGTTTGCTTTGTGAGTAAGCAGCTGCAACACATACCCTGACTTTCATAGCCATCCACCATGCAGTGTTTTATGTTTGGATAAAATGGGCATCATAGCTCTAAAACACAAAAGCCCCATGAAACCTGTTGACCCGTACGCTACATGCGCATAGTTATTTTCTGTGAAGTCGTAAAGTGCTTCAATGCCTCATCAGTGGAGTTATTGCCAATTATAGTACAATACAACACATACCCTGACTTTCATAGCCATCCACCATGCAGTGTTTTATGTTTGGATAAAATGGGCATCATAGCTCTAAAACACAAAAGCCCCATGAAACCTGTTGACCCGTACGCTACATGCGCATAGTTATTTTCTGTGAAGTCGTAAAGTGCTTCAATGCCTCATCAGTGGAGTTATTGCCAATTATAGTACAATACCCCAACACATGTCATGTAACCTCTTCAAAAATCCACAATTTTATTTTTTAACATGCTTAGGCTTTTTACCTCAGTATATGAGAATGATTATATCACTGCATGGAGTGGCATTTATAAAAATGAAAGTTATAAACTTATTAGAAGCTTTTGGCCTTCCCCTTACAATAATCCCATTAATGAACTAAGAGGCAAGTGGGTGGCTACTTGCATCCTATATAAGGTTTAGATTCTTCCTGCTTTTTCAACAAATTCTTTAACAAAAATACCTTTAAAATGTACCATTTGCCCCTTTTTCTTTCAAAATGTTGTCAAAAGAGAAAATATACTCCCCAGCCACTCTTATGTCAGTGAGTCCCACTTGTTACGTCAAACCCACCCCTAAACTTTACACCTTAACACTTTAAAAAGTCACCAGCCACCACTCATCTGGAAGTGTTGGAACTTTACTTGGATCATGAACTCACCAGCACTCAACTAAAATGTCTTCATATTCATGCAAAGGGGAATTATCTGAAAACAACGGTTTCAGTCCTGCAGCGGTACACTGGCTCCTCATGTCCGTCAGCTCCTTTAAGAGAAAAGAAGGCAAAACCAATCGAAACTGCTGGAGCACCTGTGGAGGTCTTCTTCTCACCTCGGGTTCAGAAACCACAAGCGCTCTGGTGAGAAACCATACCTTATCCCACCACTAGAAGTCAATGAACAATTTAACCACTTAATCAAACTCCAAACAGAGTAAGTTTCAAAGCTTTATTAAAATCCCAAAATTAATGTAATATAAATGGAGCGCAAAACTAAATTATACATAAAACTAAACATACATGAAAATCATAGGCTGACCAAAATGTCTAAAGAGATTAAGAGCCTCATTACAAACCTGGCAGTCTCATGACCGCCAGATTTGTGGATGGCTGTCGGACCGCCACCAATGTGATGGGCCGAGTGCCATATTACAACCACAGTGGTGGTGCCATGGTCAGACCATCAGCACCTCCAGGTTTAGTCATCCTGGTAGTCTGACAGTCGTGGCGGTCCTAATCAGACAGAGCAGTGCTGCCCAGGGGATTACGACTTCATTCTTCACCAGTGATTTAATGGTAGTTACACCACCATGAAAAGGCTGTCAGAGAAAGGGTGTAGGGGGACCCTGAGGGACCCTTGCACTGCCCATGCACTTGACATGGGCAGTGCAGAGGTCCTTCTGGCCAGCACCATCGCTTTGTTCACTGTCTGCTTGGCAGACAATGAACATTGCGAGAGTGCTGGGTGCACCCTGCATCCTACAGCATTGCCGCCAGCTCGCTTACGAGCCTGAAACAATGGTGTAGGCTGTTTCCCACTATGCCAGTGGGCAGAAACTCATGATTCTGCCCACCGACCTAGCAGAAAACTTGTAATGGGCTCGGCAGGGAGGTCGCCACAATGGCTGCAACCTCCCTGTTGGAAGTTCGCAGACGGGTACAACTGTCAGCCAAAATCGTAATCATTCCCTAAGTCTACTAAACATCAATATTGGTAAAACACTCCAAAAGAATAACATAAATTAGTAAAACTAAAATATGCACATTAATTTCAGATTTCAAAGCAAATGATGGTGACATCAGTAATGATCAAATTTGATTTAACAATCAATTTATCACGGCTGGCCATCCTTATCACTAACATGAATTTTGACTTGCATGTGTGGGAACGGGCAAACGGATGTGGGCAAATACAAAAGATGAGACAACAATAGTTTGGAAAAATCATTTAGCTAGAGTAACTCACTATAAAAAATACTCTGGTGTATTTATCTAAGCTAATAAGGAAACAAGAAACCACATTTAGTATATAGCTCTTCTCATGGGACGACAGGCAGGAAAATGTCACCAAGCAGAGCGTTCACCTTCTCGCGACATCAGTGGACAGCAACATCAGGACAGTACAGAACACTGGCTGCACATAGGACAAGTTAGCAGTTCAGAATTGATTTGGGCATATTAGTACTGAGCAGCATTAGCAAAGGAGGCATACAGAATTAAAAGGAAACTCATAATGTGAAACTAATATGGCAGAAGACTTGGAGAGGGGTAGGAAATGGAGGTGACAGCATGAATACACAAGAAAAACCCTCAGGCTTCGGCAGACAGCAGCAGCCTCATTAACTTTCAAAAGTCTCTCCCTAGTTGGAAATTTCCAGGGGTTTGCAAATGGTCTTCCTGGTGAGATCATCTCTCTCACAAGAATCAGCACCCAATGGTAGCCACTGACACCATTAAGTTGGCAACCATTCCGGATTTTCTCAGAGAAAGCATTTGGTCATCTTGATAAATTCATACAGTTCCACCAAAATGTGACATTTTCTAATTAATTGTTACTTCGGAATCCTTTCTCACTGTACACAGGATGAGCTGAACAATTCTCACATGAAGTTCATTAGGCTTTCTGTCTTATGCGACAGCTAGAACAAATATGTTACTTAGTTAACATTGAAATATGTTCTCCATCTTCAATAAAAGAGGACATTCAGCAACACAACAGCAACATAGGAAATAATTCAGATCAGAGGGAACAGAATGAACAAGTAATTTTCCTCTACTGTTGCAAAAATTAATCTTCATGCCTAGTCCAACTAAGAAAGCCTAAATGCACATTAATTCAATTAATACATATAAATCCTATTGTGCGCCTTATAATTGATTCAATTATGCAAAGACAATTATTGTATTGCAAACATTATTTATGACATATTAGAACAATTTTAAATGTGCATTTATTTTTCTGCACACATGTAATTCATGTTAATAAAATCAATTTATATCATTATGAGCATGATTAATTCATGTTCATTTAAAACTCTTAATATGCTTCATTTCTACTGTTTCTGTTAAAAATAATACTTTCATGGTTAATTCATGTCATTAATTCACTCAAATAAAAGAGCACAACATCTTTCATATTAAAACAGGATGTCAAATTCAAATGAAAGCCACATTTTCCACCATAATTCAAATGTGCACATTTTACATTTCCATGTTAATTTCTCTGTTAGGCTTTCAAATGAATGTTTGTAAGTCACAATATGCTAACTTCTATGCCACTAATTTATTGGTAAAATTTGATCTCTATCAATAACAAAGGCAGCAACACAAAAAGAGAACAGGGGAAGTAATGCAAGAGGGAGACAAAGAAGCGAGCTTTCATACATGCACTTTTAAAAAAAAGGTCCCTGAATCTTTGGAGGATTGTCCTAGATCAACCAACAGAAATAGAAGAATTACCATGCCGGGGGACAGAGCCAGAACCAAGGACGCCAAGGATAGTAACATGGCAGGTGGCAGTCAATGCAGGGGAGAGGATTAGAAAGACTCTGTGCTGACAACACACTCTCAAGACAGGGAGACAGGTCAGAAGGACCAACATCTCTGAGTCTTAGACCCAAAACAGCCCACAGGAGGGTCGTGGGTATCAAGATGGGTTTGAAAATTCTACCACTAGGCGTTATGACAGTTTCCTAGTAGTTTTGAATGGGAGGCTGGGAGGGAAAGGAATTTTCCGGCCTGACGCTTCAAAATTCTCAAGTGCAGGTAGAAGAGAAAATTGAATAAGTTCATACCAGAGCCAAGGATAAAAATCCAGGCACTCTTAATTACATAACCAAAGCTTGGGTGAGATTAACCATAATTTACCAAACATAATACTCTTCATTTCGATATTATAACTTTTTTGTTGTGGTTGTCTTGTATCCCTGGCATGAACGTAAACATGAGAAAAGCACAGTGTAGAACCCTAAATCATTAACCCAACAACTATGCCTGGGTGTAGAGCTCTGCTCTGTCGGCAGAGTTTTCAGAATTCAGACACTTCGCACTACTCAGAGTTGCACTGAGTTCCAGAATTCTGCACTCTGGGGTGGAGCGGAGTTTGTTTGCACTTGCAAGATTGGGTTTTGGCACTCTGTCACAATTGCGATGATACTTCCAGGCCACTAGCAGTGCTGGCAGCCAAAACAGGGCCACTTGCGAACGTCAACTCACTTCTGAAGTAGATTTTCCACTCCAAAGCCATTGAATCTAGTCAACAGATTGTGACTAAAATGTATTCTCCAATAAACCCTGCAATTTTTTTTCTGTTTGCAAAGACATTTTTTTTTCAAACAGGAAGGAAGTGCATCCAATACTCCAACTTCCTGTTCCTGCCCAGCAGGCACCTCCCAGTGCTTTGTCCATCTTTGGTCACTTTTTACTTGGATTTTGAGGTGGAAGGATCATTCTGTTTTTGTCTCCTGGATATACTTTTGGATTTTAGGGTTTAGGGATCAATTACGAGTGTGGCGGTCTCTAGACTGCCACACTCGCTGTGGTGGTCTGAACCGCCACCAATGCGGCGGTCCAACCACCACATTACAACCCTGGAAGTAGGACTGCCAGGGAACGGCCAGCTCTGCCAGGATCTCACAACCTGGCAGTCTGGAGGATGGTGGTTTTCCTAATCCGCCAGGGCAGCGCTGCTTGGGGATTACGACCTCCTTCTCCTCTAACGGTTTCATGGCGGTAGTAGCGCCATCAAAAGGCTGGCGGAGAACAGGTGCAGGGGGCCCCAGGGGGATCCATGCACTGCCCATGCACTTGGCATGGGCAGTGGAGGCCCCCCCTGGCCAGCACCCTCGCAATGTTCACTGTCTGCTTTGGCTACAGGCTACAGCATTGCTGCCGGCTCGATTACGAGCCTGAGACAATGCTGTAGCCTGTTTCGCTCTAGGCCAGCGGGCGAAATACCGCCACCCTCGTAGGAAACTCTTAATAACTCCGACGGTGAGGTTGCCACTTAGGCAATGGCCACCCTGTTAGGAGTTTGGAAGACAGGCTTTCCTGTCCACCAAACTCATAATAGGGACCTTAGTGTTTGTTAAATCACACAAGTTCAAAGGGTATTGCATAAGGGTGTTGTTTGTTTGCTTGGGCATGTTCCAGTATTTCATTGTACCTTCATTTGATGGTTGATTTTAAAAATGTAAAGTGTTGGGTAGGCTGGAGTTAACTATGGGCCTAGTTATTATTTATTTTGCATTTTCTTGATTTTTCACCTTTTGTAAAGGAAAATTGTTACACAGCTCAGTTCCTTTTCTACATGTTTGAAACATTTGCAAAATTATTTTAGTATGTGGCCTAGATTTCCAAAGGGTCACTTAGCCAGTAAACCCAGTTCTAGTAATCAGCAGTGCATGCAATAAATGTTTCAGTGGTATATATTTTTAAAACTCCATTTATGGCAGGAATAGCATTGGATTAAATTTAAAATGTTGCCTATTGTTTGTCTGACTTTTTTTGCAAAAAGTGTACATATTGTAGGGTAATGATATTTGATACATAGGAAAATGTGGTTTGACCATGTGGCTGGGCCATTTTGTGCATGCAACCAGTGTCCCTTGCCATAGGCTTGCATGTGTTCTTTTTGTTCTCCTTGCTCCTTGTGGTTGTTGTTTGACCAGGGGGCTGGCAGCCATTTTGTGCATTCAGCCAGTGGTCCTTTGCCATAGGCTTGCATGTGTTCTTTGTTTGCCATACCTCCTCTCTATTGGTGTTGTTTTAACATGTGGCTGGCATGCATTTTGTGCATGCAGCCAGTGCCCCTTTGCCATAGGCTTGTATGGGTTCTTTTTTTGCAATGTCTCCTTGCTCCTTGTTGTTAATTGACCATGTGACTGGCTGGCAGCCTTTTTGTGCATGCAGTGTGTCTTTGACATAGGCTTATTCACAAGCATTGTTAATTATTGATCATTTGTTTTGAACATGTGGCTGGCATGCATTTTGTGCATGCAGCCAGTGTCCCTTTGCCATAGGCTTGCATGGGTTTTTTGTTTGCAATGCCTCCTTGCTCCTTGTTGTTATTTGACCATGTGACTGGGTGGCAGCCTTTTTGTGCATGCAATGTGTCTTTGACATAGGCTTACACACAAGCATTGTTAATTATTGATCATTTGTTTTTTTAAGTTTCTATTTTTATTTTTTATTTTTTTCTATTTTTATTTTATATTTTGTATGCCATTTTTGAATTTCTTTTTTAATTTATGTTTTATTTTCATTTTTATATGTAACTTATATTTTTTTTTTTTTATGTTTTTTTACCTTTTTAATTTTTTTTTTTAGTTTTTTAAATGTATTTTTTATTAATTTTTTTATATTTTATTTGTTTTATATTTTTCTTTTTTTATTTTCATTTGAATTTAAATCTGCATATTGCCTTGATCCATCCATCCACATCCATTCCTCCATCCATAAATTCCTCCATCCACCAAAGAGGCACAGCTGCACTACAGCATTTAGTTTCTTTAGGTGTAAATGTGTAATTCCATTTCCTCCAGGACACTCTGGCTGCAGAGCACAGCAGACAAATCAACAGCCTAATTCATGCTATTAATGATTATTCCATTTTCCCAGGACTACCTCTCTCTAGCTAATCCTGGCTCCTTTTAAAACAGATGGAGATAAAGCAAAGAGCTAGATCTGCCTGTTGTGATGTCTGTTTTGAAATATATTTTTTATGGTGTAGTGGTGTGATTTGCCTTTACAATTTTTGATTAAATAGGTACATTACTTAAGTAAAATACTAGACAAATATTGCATTTCTCTATACTATTTCAACCTGCAACAATGCCACATTTCACTAACTACATGTTTTTCTTGCTTGATTGTTTTTAGGTGCACAAGGGAAGAGACCCGACATCAACCTCAGTACTGCCAAAGAGAAGGCCTTACAGTTACTTCCGTCCACAGGCACCAAACCATTTTGCTTGTTGATCTTAGTGCCACTACCAACCTAGAGCCTAAGATGGCCTCAAAGAAAGTTGATCCCAAGAAAGGAGTCCGTGAAAAGAAGTAGCTTTCCGCTAGTATTGTGCCAAGAGCAACTTTTTTCAGGAGACATGTGCCTGCCACACCGGCCTCCATGGAGGAAACTGGAAGCAGCACTCCTGCATCAACACCACCACCCCAACCCAAGGCCAAAACCATTGTCAGTGAGGCAGCCACTGCAATCATGGTGAGGCCCACTAGCAGTGATGTTGAATTGGCTTTGTCCTTTCAGCAAAGTAGTACTAGGTTTCAGGAAACAAAGCAAAGTGGACAGCAGCTGCAGCCAGACCTTTCTGAAGTTAGAGCAGAACAAGGGGATGAGCTTTTTGCTGAGCAAGAACATCTTCTTTTATAATCAATGGCTCCCAGATCTCCAGCAAGTAAAAGGAAGGGTACTACTCCACCATCTTCCCCAATCACCACTTCTGAAGAAGATGATAGGGACATGGAGTAGAGAGGCAGAGTCCGGGAGATGCCAGGAGAGGCAAGGGAAAAGAAAAGCTCCAGAAAGCCTTAAGATCACGGCAGGGGATGATGATGACGATGAGCCTGTCATTGTGGAAGTTGGCACAGAGGTTTCCGATATTACTGTACAACCTGCACCTAGTGATGTGGCACAGACAGCACCTCCATCTTCCATATTTGTAAGGCTTCAGCAGAGACCTGCACCAATCAGTACAAGTATGCACTGCAAAGAGGTAATCAACACACCCGTCTACATCAAGTTCTTTTTCAGGCATTGGCAGCGGCCCAATAAGAAAGTACTTCTGGACTTTTTTACGATTAGCAAACAGGAGGAGAACATTGCCATATGCTTGATCTGTCACACGAGTGTTAATCAAGATAAGCCAGGTTCACATTATGGTACTGGAGGCCAGACGACCCATATGAAAAAACATCACGTAATCTGGGGGAAGAGCACCTTAAAGAAAGACTCAACATGGTTGCGGTGGTGAAGGTGAGCGAGAGCCAGGAAAGATCAGCTACAACTGGTCAAATCGTGGTGGAAGGTGAGGAAGAAAAGGGTGACATCCTAATGCAAAGCAGCCCTGTCCCCAGCAGTGTGACAGAATCACCCACCTCAGTGACCTCACGATGGCACAGGAAGAGTCAGAGATGCCACAGCATACGGTGACTGCACCACAACGCGCATTGAGTCTACCACCACCTACATCTCAAAAGTCCCCTGTGTCAGTGCCCCACCAAAAGAAGAAAATCCAGGCTACAATTACGGGCATGTTTAGGCAGGAGGGGCCCTATGACTGCAACCACCCAATGGCACGTTTATACAATGGAAAGCTGGCAAAAATCTTAGCGCTGAGCCTCCTGCCTTTTTCTTTTGTGGAAGGAGTAGTATTCTTAGAGACTGTGGCAGCCCTCTGCCCAAAATAGAAGGTTCCAGTTTGGACCTACTTTGTAAGATTTGCTGTTTCAGCACTGCATCACAATGTGCTGTAATTGGTTGGCCAAGCTTTGTAGTAAAGTGTTGTCCATACTATCCATCTGACGACAGACATGTGGACCAGTTGTCATGCAACCGATTACATGTGCATCATTTTACACTGGATCTCTTTTGTAGGGGTGAAGCAAAAGCTATTTATAGGTCTTGACCCTGAAGAAATTTTTAAGAGTGTTTGGCGCCATACAACAGTAGCCATGTTCGCCATAGAGAAATCACACACAGCAGCAACATATTGGAAGAAATGCAACAGCAAGGTGTCTGAATGGATGTGACCCAAAAGTCTTTGAGTTCGATTGGTTGCCATGGACAATAGCAGTAACATAGTCAAGGCCATGGCAAATGGTGGCTATTTCAGGGTCCTGTGTTTGGTGCACTGCATCAGCCTGGTTGTGCAAGATTTTCTTAAAAAGGAAGACTTAGTCAGCAACATATTGACCATCTGCAGACACATCTGCACTCATTTCAGCCATTCTTTTATAGCCCAGAAACAATTACAGATTATTCAGTGTGATAACAGAGTATCAGTTTAAGCCCTGATACAGGAAGTGCCAACATTTTGGAACTCAACCTATTATATGTTGTAAAGTCTGTTTGGGCAGTACAAACAGATCAATGACTATGTCATTCAAAGAGGAGCTGATGCAATTGAGAAAGCCAGGAATATGGATGCAGACAAATGGTGCCTAGTCAAATGCCTCACCCAGATGCTGCTCCCTTTTGAGGTTTTCACGTTAGTAAGGAGGACAGTACAGTGGGCCAAGCTATCCCGTTATTGCATCTGCTACAGGAGCAGCTAAAGAAGGTGTGTGAAAGGTATGTATTCTGGGGTACGAAGGAAAACCCAGAAGCGCATGTCTTGGTTGAGAGCCTAAGCTATCACTTGATTTGCAATGCAAGGCTGTAAAATGACATCCTCTCATCCAAAGAGTACATCTACCACCCTACTTGATCCACACTACAAAAACATATCTCCCCTTTCATTCATTTTTTCGAAGGGGGTGTTTCACAATACAAGAGGTGGGTTGTTGATCAGGCAGGAGAACTGGAAGAAGAACAACTGGAACTGTGAGTACCACTCTGCAGTTCTGTGTTATCACCTTCAACTTCCATAGGGGGCAGCCTTGTCTCACAGCCTCCAACCCCACCAACAAGGAAACCGGTGAAAACAACAACAGAAGAATCAGACTCAACCTCTGCATTGGCTGGGTTTTAAAAGGCAAGCCTTAAGTCCAGTGCCGAGCAGGTGGCAGCAACAATGACCATTCAGAGGATGTTACAAGAGTATCTGGATGACCCAAAAGAGGTGTATGTTGATCAAAACCCATTGGTACATTGATATGGGAAGATACACAAATGGTCAGGGTTCAGCAAGCTGGCAGTAACATTTCTGGCTTGTCCTGTAGCCAATGTATCTGCTGAGCATGTGTTCAGTGCAACTGGTGCAGTTGTTACAGTGAGAAAGACCAGTTTCTCACTTCAAAACATGCAGAAATTGGCCATGATCAAAAAGAACCAGTGGTTTAAACCACCTCATTACACATTCCCTCAAATACCACACAAGGAGGAGTGTTAGCTGACCAACTTCAGGGAGAGCCACTAGAATTTGGGGATGAACTCTGTTTCTCAGACTGAGTATACCAATGCCACCATAGAACTGTTTAATTATTTCCCATTCAGCTTCTTTTTCTCTTTCTTTCTTTGTAAAAAATAAAAAATATGTTTGTGTAACATTATGGGGGTCATTCTAATCTTGGCAGGCGGCGGGAGCCGCCCGCCAAGCGGGAACCGCCAGAAGACCGTACAGCGGTCAAAAGACCACGGCGGTCATTCTGAGTTTCCCGCTGGGCTGGCGGGCGACCGCCAGAAGGCCCCCCGCCCGCCCAGCGGGAAACCCCCTTCCATGAGGATGCCGGCTCCGAATGGAGCCGGCGGAGTGGAAAGGGTGCGACGGGTGCAGTTGCTCCCGTCGCGATTTTCAGTGTCTGCCATGCAGACACTGAAAATCTTTGTGGGGCCCTATTAGGGGGCCCCTGCAGTGCCCATGCCATTGGCATGGGCACTGCAGGGGCCCCCAGGGGCCCCACGACACCCGTTCCCACCAGCCAGGTTCTGGCGGTCAAAACCACCAGAACCAGGCTGGCGGGAAGCAGCGCCGCCATGGAGGATTCTTCAGGCCAGGGGAAAACCGGCGGGAAACCGCTGGTTTCCCTTTTCTGACCGCGGCTTTACCGCCGCGGTCAGAATTGGCCTGGATGCACCGCCAGCCTGTTGGCGGTGCATCCGCGGTCCCCGGCCCTGGGGTCTATGACCGCCAGGGTCGGAATGACCCCCTATGTTTGTGCCAGATTAATGTTGCCCTACCATTGATTTTATAGTCACATATAAGCCCAGATTAGAGTTGGACCGGTGTGCAGTGAAGAAGCCCCTACTTGCCCTTCAGGACATAGGAGACAATGCCTGCCTACCTCACATACCACCGCCTATCCTACTTTGTTCATCGCCTTGCAGAGCTACCCTTGAAGATCATTGATTAAAAGACTGCCAGTGCTGGTGCCTAATTCCAATATGTGGATGCCATCAAAGAGGAGATATTCTGTTCAACCACCACTCTTGGATTGAAAGAGGTAACTACTATGTAAATTTGCAAACTTTTTTCTGATGATTTGCAATGTTTGGGTGCTGTTGGGTGATCATTCTTTCCTGAAAGTGATTGGCATTTCCAAAATAGTGAAATTTACCTGCAGGGTCTACTCTTTTTTTCTGGTTCCTCAGAACAGACCAGTCACTTCATATACTAAACACAAATCTACACAAAAATATTCCTGTTCTGTTTCTCTATTTGTTCTTCAACAGCAATATACTTCCAGGTCTACCTTGCTCGGTTTGGGACTGGGACGGAGTTACTCTGAATCATGAGGAATAAGATGGAAGGACTCAGGACAGGACTACCTCAGCAGATAGAAAGGAGAAATATATTGCCTTTAAAGAGAACACATGATGATGGTGAAGACTCTGAGGCCTAGTACTCACTCAGTTCTGTGAACTGGGGAGAGGTGCATTGATATGAAAATGCTGCTGTTTATGTGTTTGCTGTATTGCTAGCTCAAACATGAAGCTCCTCTTATGTTCTTACTCTGCTTCTGAGTCTTCTTGGTACACTCCTGGCTCCCCATGAAACTTATCCTGCTTTATGTTATTCGTTTCCTTTATGCTATAATACAGCTACTGTTTATTTCAATACACAGGCCTTCTCCTAGTCCTATCCTGCATGAACAAAACATGGGGAAAGTTTAGGACTCCAGCTTACCTACCGGACAGGTTCAGACAGGCACCAGAGTGATGTACATTCCATGAAGAATGGACATGAACCACCCAATTTGGCAATACAGTATCCTTTCCTTCTACAATCATAATTTTTAGAACTGGGGTGTTACATTCAGTCTTCTGTATTTTAAAACTGGAAGACATAACACTTAGGATATATTATCTGGGGTCTCTCTGAGGCATAAGTACTGTTTGCAATGCATTTACTGACTGTGTCATACTTACATGCCCCTTTGTTTCCTTGCACAACAGATAGATGATGGTGTGCTGCTCAGCTTCCCAATGAATATTGTTGTGCTTTCCTTTGTGTAATGTTTATCTTTGTCACACCTTTCCCAAAATCCCCTTTCCTATCCATTCATTGAGCCCCTAAGCTTCGTCCCCCGGGCTGCGTGATTTATTGAGGTGTGACATAATTATACACCATAAATGAATCACACACTTGCTGGGGTGGATGTGGTTAAAGCAATACCAACTCACTGCATGACCTTCTACCTTCTATTACCTGAACAATATTCCGCACCAGCCACATCAAAATCATATTTCATGCCTCATGTGTGTATTCCATAAACGCTTAACCTGGTCCAATCACTATTGAGTTTGAGCCCACTTCTCCTGACTCCATGACTTCATTTCCTAAGTTTAGTTTTATAGCTCCCTACCATTGCACAGAAGAATTTGATATTACTATATTTTATTATCATATGGTCTTCTTTGTTGTTAGTCCAATGCTGTCACTGTGGAAGTCTGGTCTCAGTCTTCCTAAAGTTATGACATAGGACCCACAAACTCACTGTTTTATTTCAGTCTAATTGGCTGTTATGGGTAACCCTTCAATCAATCCTTCATTTGGAGTTTGCATAGGTGGTAGTGGCACCTTCTGTCTTCCCTTTTAGCGCGCTAACCTGGTACTGGTACTGGTACCCCTAAAGCCCTTTAATATGCCTCCTTAGGAAAAACCCTGCAGTAAGAAGACTCCCTTGCTTCATCTATCCAGGTAAGAGAACTATGGAAGGAAGTTTACTTGCTTAGATAGTAATTAACTCCTATTGAAGAATATGTCTGTGTGTACTGGGTTTTTGTAGGCAAAATAGGCAGGGAAAATTATCCCCTAGTGGTCAACATATAGTTGCAGAGGGCAATAGAGAATGGGTATAAGTAAATGACATACATATTGTTAGCAGATACAAATAACAGGCTACACTAAAAGACAGCAGTGCAAACTAAAAGTCTAAAACACCAAAATAAAGATTTGAGAAGCAAATGAAGTAAAAAAAAACATCCCCTTTAATTATTTACAAATAGAAAACCCTCCCTCTCCACCCCCAACAGGCCCAGCCCGCTCCCCGAACTAATAACCCCATCCCCAAAAAGTCCAACAAAAAGGCAAAAGTCCATCCCAAATCCCTCCATACCCTCTCTGCCCACAACAAGTCCCTCCCACAAAAACAAAGACATTTTAAAAAGGGCTTGAAAGAAGGCACTGATATTATGGATCCGTAGATGGCCCAGGCTCTGGAGAGCTGGCTCTCCATTCGGCCCATACGCTGCAGGATGCAACTGAGCAATGCCCTGTTGGAGCGGGATAGTGCAGCAGGGGGTGCAGTCAGGGACCCTAGCTGCTGCTGGCGGTGCCGGTGATGTACTGGCCCAGAGGCTGGGGGCTCTTGTGCTGCTCTTCCGGGTCCTGGGTCTAAGACAGCTGTTTCATCTCTTCCTCCTCCAGGATCAATAGCTGCTGATATTCAGCCTGGATGTTCCTAAGCCTCAGCTGCTCCAGACAACCCGCTATCTCCTGCCTTGTTGGTGGTCGTCAAGCAGAAGTACCTATATCAAGAAAAAGAAGAATAAATAGGACTAATTGTAAACAACACTCTGAACAAACACTTCTCCAAATGATAGGTAGTGGGTGGCACAGTAGCACTACATTCCTGGTCCCCTGGTGATGTTGGAATTTGATGTGATTATGATTAGGAGAGTCATAGGGTCAATATTTTATTTGTTTACGTACACATGCCACACATAAAAACACTGACTGTTTGGTAGAAAAGAATTACGGCAGAATAAGACTAGATTAAAAAATCTGTGATTTCACATGTTTTTAAATGCTTTTCTAGTAACTAAACAGACACATTTAGTGGAAAAATAAAAATGAATTACTTCTCATTTATGATGATTAAGGTATTATGCACTATGAAATACAAATTGTTGTGCCAAATAATTGGAGACATTCTAGCCAGCGCTTCAAGTTGTTTGCTACTGTCTGCAGTTTGGGCAGCTGTAGCTGACAATTAGCTATCTTTAATTCCAACGGCCCTGCTCTTCCCCACATGCCTTTCACTTAGTTTAGTTTCTAACCTGACTCCAATGAAGCAGATGTATAAATAGGATACGTCACAAGTCATGTATAAAATGTGAATATATTTATCATGTCTGCTGTAAGTAGATGGGAGGGTTGATGCACTGCACTTCAGGGAAAGGAAGGGGCTCTATAGATTGTATTTGGCATGTTTGTCCCAGAATATCCCCTATGCCAAACTTGAAATCAAATCACGCACTTACTAGTCTCACTTTACTCACTGGTGTCACCCACCATCACAAATTCCTTCCAACAAATAGATTCACTGGGCATTAAGGAAAGAAAAGAAACTTGACTTGCTCAACTGCAGACTAAGGCAGATGAATCAGACAGGTAGGTAGACCTTTTGCTACAGAAGAATAGAGGAGCGTCACAGATCTCTATACAGAAGAAGAGCCACCTTCTTTATTTATCCCAGAAATTATTCAATCGTCCTTTCATTCTTCCCCTATATACACCCATAGGCACCATGATTTAAGCTTTACTTTCTCTCATCCAGTCTTTCATCCAAATTCATAATCCTTTATTCATCCAATCAGTACCCACACGATTCACCCTTTCTTTTAATCATCCTTTCAACCATCCATCCATATACTCAATACCAATACTCACCGACACTTCCTTTTTCATCCACCCACGCATCCTTTCCTTTCAGTCTTTTCACCCATCCTTCCTTTTAACCTTCTGCTCCTTCACATCTCCATCAAGCCATCATTTTAGCATACATTATGTGTGCTTTTGCTGAGTTGCAGATAGAAGAGGCCATAAGTTACCCAACCACCGCTGTAGCTGTAATGCGGGGGGTTAATTAATCCGATAACAACAACGCCCTTGTGGCTAGTGAGTAAGAGTAATTGTCAATAAGCAAGCAATGTGATTTACCATCGCCCATCCATGCCGCTGTATCTCCCCCTGCTCCATCTGCTTCTGCAGCAGTCAAATTTGAGCTGGATCCACTGGTTGGTGTGGCTATAAAAAAACAGTATACAGTTTTTAGAAGTCAGGTACACCGCCCAATCTTATTTTTCTAAAGAAACAAAATGTAACCGCAACACATCATTACAGTTCGGCTATCACTGCAGTTATTTACTGTCAAAAATATCACTCTGGACATTTTGTTGGAATGTTAGAAAAGTCAGGTAGTCAAGCCAACCAAAAGCTTTGAGTAATAGAGAGGCAGAGGTATAACCTATGATTGATGATGACTCAGAAACATTGAAGAGCAATGAAGGGTTAGAATACAAAATGGTCAATAAAAGACAGAAAAAAAATAATGCAGAGATATCAGGAATTAAACAAATCTTGGATAGGGGAGTTAAAAAAGGGAGACAGTATAAAAAAAGTAAATAAGGCAAAATGAAAAGTAGTATAAAAGTGGGTAGAGGTTAACATTAGGGAAATAATAATAAAATTAAATGATAGGACTTACTGATAGATCATTGGTTATAGGGATAGATCATTTAATATATAGAGAAATTATAATTAAACATAAGCCTTGTATAAACTGTAATCGCAAGAATATCATCTACAGTATTATGTGTCCATGCAACAAACTTTACGTTGAGTTGGCTATGCTTCTAAAATCCCTATTTCAAATATCCTTATCAAAAACTTCATTTTGAGCTAATGGACTGCAATGAATGATCTTTCATTCTGTTCTCATTTCTCAAGCCTCTTGATGGACCAACACAGTCTCCCTTTTTAACAATGCATGATTACTCGCATCACTGTGAAATTGCTTGGGATTATACAAGCTACATAAAGTCACAGAGAATATTAACTCACTGATATCACTAATTCACTTTGGAAACAGGAGGACAGAGGAGTCTACATTCCAGGAGCTTCTTAAATCATCAGCCAAAGCCAGTGCCTACAAGTACGATGAAGTAGCACAGAGCTCCTGCCTAGCTCTAACTGGATCTCATAATAAATAATATTCTTCACGTAAACTAAACGTAACTTACCTCTGAGTGGAAGCTGCATGCTATTTGGAAAAAAAATTAGCATTGTGGAACACAATAAAAATATGATACCTTGACACTTAGCAGGTCCAGCAGGTCCTGCTCAGAGTCGATTACATCCACCCAGTGGTGTGTCAGCTGCTGGGTGGTGCGCTGGACTTCGGTGGTGGCCCTGACCAACCGGCGCAGACTAGCCCAAGGCTGCCAACACTCTCACAGGGGGTAACCTCTCCCAGGCCTTCTACCGGCTGCCAGCATGGAGGGGAGGGAGTGATGCACATAAAAAACGAGTGCTGTCACCTCCTCCTCACTAAAGATCAGCTAAGGCTACACCCCTTGATGGCCAGCTGCCCATAAGGTAGGTGGCCGCTGTTACACTGCTCTGCCTTGGTGTTGGGTTGGGTAGGGTAAAGAAGAGAAGAAAAGATACAGGAGGAAAAGGACGGAAGGAAGAAATAAGGGAAAAATAAACTAAAATACAAAAAGTCACAAAAACACAAAAAAATTAAGACAACGTAAAAATGATCAGATACAAAAAGTCACACTAATAAAATAAATAAAAACTAGGGGCAGATTAAGTGTAAGGGTGGAGGATTGCAAAGGTTTAGGTGGGAATAAAAAACAGGCCCAGCACCATAAACAGAGTAAAAAACAAGATGGCCTTGCTCATGCGAACTGCCTGGTGTCATTCGCGCACAATTTTGAACGCGAGTACATACTTCATGTTGTATTTGACATCAAATGCTATGTGAACAGGCGCAATGGAGAACTCCATCCGCTCCTGAATCTCTGCATAGCACGACAGAGTTTTTTTGCAACTTCAAGTAGTTCCACATAGCAGGACTCTGCACACTCCGCCCAGGCCTAATAACAACCCATGTGAACCACACCTAACCAGATGGAGAAAAGATATATTAATGATAGTCTCTGCATTTGGATAGAGAACTTTGAGGCTTGACAAGATTTTAAACACTGGCTAAACAATCATTCCTCAGACATAGCATTCCGACACCGAATTGATTTCTTGGACCTTTCCATGTGGAGAGAGGATAGGGCGCTCACAATTTTATTACATAATAAACATACAGACAGAAACAAACAGTCTTTTAGACACCAGATGGGACTGTATCAACAAAGAGGATTACTTCTGGCATTCAGACAACCTTATGTCCTGATTAAATATAAGAGTCACCCCCCAAAAACGTTCTAGAAACAGCACAAAAAGGGCATGGTTTGCCCTGAAGGAAGACATTATTGTAATGAAGGGAACTCAAAACGACAGAACTTACGGTATGTGCATTAAAACATACACAGCATACAAATGGTTTCAAGAAATGTATCTAAAAGAAATGGGATATATTAAAAACCCTGGAATGCCCATCGGGAGAACGACTCACAGTGTGAGAAAATAAAAGATAGATCATTATTTATATGGGCGAATTATAATTAAACATAAACATTGTATAGTCTGTAATTGCAAGAATGTCATCTATGTAACAAAGTTTACATTGGCAACAGATCAAAAAGAGATATGGACACATGTAATCTAGGATTTATTGCAAAATTAACACAGCCTCTCGGTCAACTATTTCGTATCTGAACATCAGAGTAGGGAAGCACTAAAGCGGACCCTCTGGGAGCCATAAAACGGTACCAACGTTTTGTTCATTTTTACATTTCCCAGGGACTCATTGAGAGGAACACATCCTGCCGAATTGCCCATTCTAGAAATGATAAATAAGTAACCATTAATAGGCTGCTTGTGTTAATCGAGGTGAAAGACGCATGACAAAACCTGGGGCCATGACACTTTCCGCCCTGCCTTTCACATTGTACTATTTTCTTAAAGAAATTACATTTTCTCGTGCTATTGATTATTTTACTATTATGAAAAAGCGTACATTTCGCAACTAGGGCTTCAGGTTCTAAATGATGGTAGTTACTGAGAATACATATTTGCATGTGCACACATTGAAGAAGAGCACAAGAGTCGTCTCAGGTTTTATAGAGCCCACTCATATACTGTATTGTTTATAAACATCAAACCCACCTGGCGCTCACTTAATGAAGGCCTTATCCCTACTGGCTGAAATGAAGAAATTTCTGTTTCGTGCTGTGCTGTGCTGAGCATCCCTTCGGGAAGGGGTGCTGGACTATCAAACTCTATGAAAGGTACACAGAATTTAAAGTGTCAACCGCATTGTGAACATCCTATTACTTTACATAAAAATGAATGTTAGTGAGAAGATACTATGCAACTCCAAAACTTGCCCATTCGCTCAAAATATTTACAACTTAGATCAAGATGTACCAAAGGATTTTACCCATTCTGTCTCTATGGGAAAAAGCTTTCGTACATATCGTCCTTATTTACCTTCTCTGTCTCCAAACTAAAGAGCACCTTCATAATGCTATAATCATCAAAAAACGTCAAGGCAGTTTGTGGAATCCAAAAGTCTACTCACCACCTGTTAGTAATCTCTTGTGATATGGAGCCTGTATTGGCAGGCATCCAAAACACCCCTGCTCGCTGTCTTTGGAGATGATCAAGCTTAATCTCCAATCTTATTGGACGTCCCAAATCAGTGGATCACTTTGTAGGCAGCAAATGCCTACAAAAATAGGCAAGAGAGTCAGGGACTGACTTCAGAGGGGTCTAATGTGTCTTCACAGACCCAGTCTAATATACCCCAATAGGTAAAATCCAATGAAGTGTGTTCGGAGTAAGTCACAGGGTATGACTAGAGTTTGCTGTTGCCCCCTCTGTTCAGCATGTACACTGTAGAGAAGTTGGGAAAACGAAAAGGGTTCTGTTTCTTTTTGTTTAGGATTTTTATTTGTGAAAACAAAAACAGAGTGAAATCCGAATAGGGTAAATTATAACAGAAAATGAAACATTTACAAATCTGTTTTGAAGGGTGAGTGTAATTCCACATAATAGTGGCTGCGTTAGAACGGTACTCCAGGACTGGAGCTAATTTAGATGCCATCCATAAATTAATGTTGTACCTTTCTGCATTCTCTAAGGGTTTGGAATTAATATAGGCTAATCACACACAACCTCACGAGCTGTAAATATGCCTCATCACTTCTGTCTAGAGAAAACACTATGATCATTAGGTATCTTTACATAACCCAAGATTAATTTCAGGAACAGTACATGGAATTCAACTTGTCGAACATTTACATACACTTTGTTTCTTTTGGTGCAGTTTATTAAGTAGGTCTCTCGAAATCACTCAAACCAGAAAACCTTTTCACATTTTCAAAATGTGTTTATTTCTATTAACCACCAAAATAATTTCAATGCCACTGAGGCCACTGGACAAATAGCCTAGCCAAAACAACAACAAAACACAAAGGCTTCCTTTTAACCCCTTCGCTGCCAGGCCATTTCCCCCTCAGGTGCCAAGCCTTTTTTTGGCTATTTGGGGCAGTTCACACTTAGGCCCTCATAACGTTTTGTCCACATAAGCTAGCCAAGCCAAATTTGCGTCCTTTTTTTCCAACATCCTAGGGATTCTAGAGGTACCCAGACTTTGTGGGTTCCCCAGAAGGAGGCCAAGAAATTAGCTAAAATAGAGTGAACATTTCGTTTTTTTCAAAAAAATGGGAAAAAGGGGCTGCAGAAGAAGGCTTGTGGTTTTTTTCCCTGAAAAGGGCATCAACAAAGGGTTTGCAGTCCTAAAATCACCAGCTTCCCAGCTTTCAGGAACAGGCAGACTTGAATCAGAAAACCCAATTGTTTGCATTTTACTGGGACATACCCCATTTTTATGATTTTTTGTGCTTTCAGCCTTCTTCCAGTCAGTGACAGAAATGGGCATTAAACCAACGCTGGATCCCAGAAACCGCAACATTTCTGAAAAGTAGACAAAATTCTCAATTCAGCAAGGGGTAATTTGTGTAGATCCTACAAGGGTTTCCTACAGAAAATAACAACTGAAGAAGAAAAATATTGACATTGAGGTGAAAAAAACATCAATTTTTCTCTACGTTTTACTCTGTAACTTTTTCCTGCAATGTCAGATTTTCGAAAGCAATATACCGTTATGTCTGCTGGACTCTTCTGGTTGCGGGGATATATAGGGCTTGTAGGTTCATCAAGAACTCTAGGTACCCAGAGCCAATAAATGACCTGCACCCTGCACTGGGTTTTCATTCTATACCGGGTATACAGCAATTCATTTGCTGAAATATAAAGAGTAAAAAATAGCTATCAAGAAAACCTTTGTATTTCCAAAATGGACACAAGATAAGGTGTTGAGAAGCAGTGGTTATTTTCACATCGCTGAATTCCGGGTTGCCCATACTAGCATGTGAATTACAGGGCATTTCTCAAATAGATGTCTTTTTTACACACTGTCTTACATTTGGAAGGGAAAAATGTAGAGAAAGACAAGGGGCAATAACACTTGTTTTGCTATACTATGTTCCCCCAAGTCTCCCGATAAAAATGATACCTCACTTGTGTGGGTAGACCTAGCGCCCGCGACAGGATATGCCCCAAAACACAACGTGGACACATCACAGAAAACAGAGCTGTTTTTTGCAAAGTGCATACCTGTAGATTTTGGCCTCTAGCTCACCCGGCACCTAGGGAAACCTACCAAACCTGTGCATTTTTGAAAACTAGAGACTTAGGGGAATCCAAGATGGGGTGACTTGTGGGGCTCTGACCATGTTCTGTTACCCAGAATCCTTTGCAAACCTCAAAATTTAGCTAAAAAAACATATTTTCCTCACATTTCGGTGACAGAAAGTTCTGGAATCTGAGAGGAGCCACAAATTTCCTTCCACCCAGCGTTCCCCCAAATCTCCTGATAAAAATGGTACCTCACTTGTGTGGTTAGGCCTAGCGCTCGCGACAGGATATGCCCCAAAACACAACGTGGACAGATCACAGAAAACAGAGCTGTTTTTTTGCAAAGTGCCTACCTGTAGATTTTGGCCTCTAGCTCAGCCGGCACCTAGGGAAACCTACCAAACCTGTGCATTTTTGAAAACTAGAGACCTAGGGGAATCCAAGATGGGGTGACTTGTGGGGCTCTGACCAGGTTCTGTTACCCAGAATCCTTTGCAAACCTCAAAATTTGGCTAAAAAAACACATGTTCCTCACATTTCTGTGACAGAAAGTTCTAGAATCTGAGAGGAGGCACAAATTTCCTTCCACCCAGCGTTCCCCCAAGTCTCCCGATAAAAATGATACCTCACTTGTGTGGGTAGGCCTAGCGCCCGCGACAGGAAATGCCCCAAAACGCAACGTGGACACATCCCTTTTATTGAAAGAAAACAGAGCTGTTTTTGGCAAAGTGCCTACCTGTAGATTTTGGCCTCTAGCTCAGCCGGCACCTAGGGAAACCTACCAAACCTGTGCATTTTTGAAAACTAGAGACCTAGGGGAATCTAAGATGGGGTGACTTGTGGGGCTCTGACCAGGTTCTGTTACCCAGAATCCTTTGCAAACCTCAAATTTTGGCTAAAATAACACATTTTCCTCACATTTCTGTGACAGAAAGTTCTGGAATCTGAGAGGAGGCACAAATTTCCTTCCACCTAGCGTTCCCCCAAGTCTCCCGATAAAAATGATACCTCACTTGTGTGGGTAGGCCTAGCGCCCGCGACAGGAAATGGCCCAAAACACAACGTGGACACATCACATTTTTTCATAGAAAACAGTGCCTTACCTGTGGATTTTGGCCTCTAGCTCAGCCGGCACCTAGGGAAACCTAGCAAAGCAGCACATTTTTGAAAACTAGAAACCCAGGCGAATCCGAGATGGGGTGAATTGTGGGGCTCTGACCAGGTTCTGTTACCCAGAATCCTTTGCAAACCTCAAAATTTGGCTAAAAAAAAACGTTTTCCTCACATTTCGGTGACAGAGAGTTCTGGAATCTGAGAGGAGCCACAAATTTCCTTCCACCTAGCGTTCCCCCAAGTCTCCCGATAAAAATGATACCTCACTTGTGTGGGTAGGCCTAGCGCCTGCGACAGGAAATGGCCCAAAACACAACGTGGACACATCACATTTTTTCATAGAAAACAGTGCCTTACCGGTGGATTTTGGCCTCTAGCTCAGCCGGCCCCAGGGGGGGCAGAAATGGCCTAAAATAAATTTGTCCCCCAACCCCACCAACCCCCCGGGAGCGACCTTTGCCTATGGGGTCGCTCCCCCTGCGAGACATTGGCGCCAAAAAAAAAATCCCCGGTACCTAGTGGTTTCTGCCCCCTTGGGGGCAGATTGACCTACAATCGGCCAATCTGCCCCCAAGGGGGGCAGAAATGGTCTAAATACAATTTGCCCCCCAGGGGAGCGACCCTTGCCTAATGGGTCGCTCCCCATCTCTAAAAAAACAAACAAACCCCAAAAAAAACACAAAAGAACAATTTGCCCTGGCGCCTAGAGGTTTCTGCTCCCCCCTGGGGGCAGATCGGCCTAATACCAATAGGCCGATCTTCCCTCAGGGGTGGCAGAAATGGCCTAAAATAAATTTGCCCCCCCACACCCCCCCCACCCAGGGAGCGACCCTTGCCTACAAGGTCGCTCCCCTATCGCGACGGCGCAAGAAAAAGCTCCCTGGTGCCTAGTGGTTTCTGCCCCCCTTGGGGGCAGATTGACCTACAATCGGCCAATCTGCCCCCAAGGGGGGCAGAAATGGTCTAAATAAAATTTGCCCCTCAGGGGAGCGACCCTTGCCTAATGGGTCGCTCCCCATCTGTAAAAAAACAAACAAAAAAAAACAAAAAAATTCCCCTGGCGCCTAGAGGTTTCTGCCCCCCCTGGGGGCAGATCGGCCAAATACCAATAGGCCGATCTGCCCCCAGGGGGGCCAGAAATGGCCTAAAATAAATTTGACCCTCCAGCCCCCCCCCCCGGGGAGCGTCCCTTGCCTACAAGGTCGCTCCCCTTGCGTGACGGTGCAAAGAAAAAGATCCCTGGTGGCTAGTGGTTTCTGCCCCCCTTGGGGGCAGATTGACCTACAATCGGCCAATCTGCCCCCAAAGGGGGCAGAAATGGTCTAAATACAATTTGCCCCTCAGGGGAGCGACCCTTGCCTAATGGGTCACTCCCAATCTCTAAAAAAACAAACAAACAAAAAAAAAACACAAAAAAACAATTTGCCCTGGCTCCTAGAGGTTTCTGCCCCCCCCGGGGGCAGATCGGCCTAATACCAATAGGCCGATCTGCCCCCAGGGGGGGCAGAAATGGCCTAAAATAAATTTGCCCCCCCACCCGCCCCGGGGAGCGACCCTTGCCTACAAGGTCGCTCCCCTTGCGTGACGGCGCAAAAAAAAAGATCCCTGGCGCCTAGAGGTTTCTGCCCCCCCTGGGGGCAGATCGGCCTAATACCAATAGGCCGATCTGCCCCCAGGGGGGCAGAAATGGCCTAAAATAAATTTGCCCCCCCGGGGAGCGACCCTTGCCTACAAGGTCGCTCCCCTTGCGTGACGGCGCAAAAAAAGATCCCTGGTGCCTAGTGGTTTCTGCCCCCCTTGGGGGCAGATTGACCTAAAATCGGCCGATCTGCCCCCAAAGTGGGCAGAAATGGCCTAAATACAATTTGCCCCTCCAGGGGAGCTACCCTTGCCTAAGGGGATGCTCCCCATCTGAAAACACAACAACAACAAAAATCCCTGGTGCCTAGTGGTTTCTGCCCCCCGTGGGGGCAGATCGGCCTAATAAAAAATAGAAAAGCATTAAAATAAATTTGCCCCCCAGGGGAACGACCCTTGCCTAAGGGGTCGCTCCCCTTATGTGAAAAACAAGCAAACAAAAAAAACTCCCTGGTGTCTAGTGGTTTCTGCCCCCCTTGGGGGCAGATTGGCCTCATAAAAATAGGCCAATCTGCCCCCAAGGGGGGCAGAAATGGCCTAAATATAATTTGCCCCCTATGGGAGTGACCCTTGCCTAAGGGGTCGCTCCCCACACCTAAAACACAAAAGAAAAAAAAAAAAAGTATCCCTGGTGTCTAGAGGTTTCTGCCCCCCCTGGGGGCAGATCGGCCTAATAATAGGCAGAAAAGGCCTTAAAAAAAAATGCCCCCCTGGGAGCGACCCTTGCCCAAGGGGTCGCTCCCTTTTTGTCACTTTCCAAAAAAAAAAAACCATCCCTGGTGTCTAGTGGGGTTTCAAAAGCCGGATTGCAAGATATCCGGCTTTTGAAACCCTGGGAGAGACTTCAAAGGGAAATAAATTTCCTTCCCTTTGAAGCCTCTCCTTGCCTCCCCCACGCGATCAAAAGAGATGGGGAGGTTGTGTGATTGTCAGCGCGCACTTGCGCGCTGACGTCACAGGGGTGGGGGGGTCAGGGGTTGAAGGGGAAGGGATTCCCCTTTCAGCCCTGACCTGGGGGACTGGGGGGGTGGCCCTCGGGGGGAGCGCTAGCGCTTCTCCCGATGGCAGCATGTAGGACGTAATGGTTACGTCCATGGCGCCACACGGGCTCTGCCATGGACTGAACCATTACGTCCGTGGCGGGGAAGGGGTTAAAGTACACAAATAGCTATTTCTTTGTAAGTCAGTCATATCTGAAATATTTAAAAATGCAGAGCTTACTAAAACATACCCAATTCTGTTCATTTGAGTGTGTTACCTTAACAGCAGTGTAGGAAAAAATGGCAGTCATAAAGAAATCACTGTTTCCTGATCTCATTTTGCACACGCATAACCAAGTGAAAATAACTTCTTAACAGAAACCAAGATTGTCAATGAAGAAATGTGTTGCCAACGTTTAAATACTCCCCCATGTACAGATCCCTGCTCTTGAATGTGTACTAGCCACGTTACTGCATAATGCGCATAAGTCTACTGCATTGAACTTTGATCAACCTAAATAGAATTAACTCTTTTTCTTAGAGATTAGATACAACACATCCTTCCAACCCTTTAATAAAAAAAACACAGGTCATACATATCTCTATCATGCTGCGGTTTTCCCAATTTAAAACACTCAATACACTTTTTTGTTGTTGTCTGTTATTTAGTGAATGTTAATGCTTGTGGGAAAGTGTCTGCATTTGATATGATATATAGCCTGAAACCCAAATGGGCAATTGATCTCTGGGCTCTAAGATATCGTTCAGCAATGCCCTTTTGAAGTGTCTGTGTAACAAGGTCCGATGGTAACGCAGGACAGGAGGCACTGAGGTCGATCAAGAAGAAGTATTCTTAAGAAATAAGGTCCCATCAAACCGCCACAACAGTTCCCCAGCTCTCTTTTTCTCACACATTGAACATTCTAACCTCACCTAATAACGTTCTATAACTCCAAGGCAACTATTAGCTTCTATGCACATCTTTCACACCTTCCTTTCTGCATTAAGCAAAGGAAATTCTGCATGGACTTTATGCTGCTGCCAGAGTTTGAAGCATTTGGGCACTTTGCTCTAAGAGGAGTAGCTCAGAGTCCCCATATTCCGCAATCCAGCATGGAACGGAGTTCATTCATGTGCACAAGATTTTATTTTGGTGATTTATCACAAGTGCCACAATACTCTTGGGCGGCTGGCAAGTGTGTGAGACTTTGCGTTCGCATGCCCTGTTTCCGGCCGAGCACACAAAACTTCACATTTACTTGCACTGCTTCTGGCCGCAACAGCAGCCAATTCAGTTGTGCTTGTGAGCGTGAATGAACCTAAGGTAGATTACCTACTCCAGATTCATCTAAATCTAGTCAAAAAGAGTTTTTTGACTGGATTTTCTTCTCCAATGGACCCTTCAAGTTGGTTTTTTTTTTAGTATGAGAAGCCTTTTTGTCTTTTTTTTAAAACAGGAATGAAGTGCACCAGATACTCCAACTTCCTGTTTCTGTCCAGCAGGCTCCTCTCAGGGCTTTGTCAATCTCCTGGTCACATTTCACTTGGATTTCAAGGTAGAAGGATCACTACGTTTGTCTTCTGGATATGCCTCTGGATTTAAGGACTTTGTTTTTGTGAAATTAATTTTGTGAAGTAAGTTCCAAAACTATTGAATAAAGGTGTTGTTTGTTTACTTGGAATGCACCAGTATTTCTTTGAAATTAACCTGATTTTAAAACGTTATAGTGGTGGGTGGCCTAGAATTTAAGTATGGGCCTAGTTAATATTTATTTTGAATTTCATTGATTTTTCATCTTTTGTGAAGGAAAATTGTTTCACAGCTCAGTACCTTTTCTACATGTCTGTAACATTTGCAATATTATTTTACTATTTGGCCTAGAATTCCAAAAGGCCATCCAGCCAGTAGGCCCAGTACTAAATGAATCTTTCAGAGGCAAATGTTTTTAAAACTTCATTTAGGGCAGAGATGGTATTGGATTACTTAAATGTTAGCTATTGTTCGCATTTATTTGTATTGCAAAAATTTAATATGTTGTTGGTAATATTTGATGACATAGGAGGATGTGTACTGTTGTTGTGAAATGTTTACAACTGAGTTAATGTTCATGTTTTGCATTGCTGAATTTATGTTAGCGTTTTCTTCAGTGTTACCATCATACCTCATTATGGCCAGTGTGTGTGCATGTTTGTCTTTGTCCACTGTTTGTATTTGCTCTCCATGCTGTGTGGCAGGGGGACATTTTGTGCAGTCTCTATCTATAGGCTTGCATGTGTTCTTTGTTCTCTATGCCTCCTTGTTCACAGTTGTTGTTTTACCATGTTGTTGGCAGATATTTTTTGCATCCATCCAGTGTGTCTTTGCTACAGGCTTGCATGGGTTCTTTGTTTGCCATGCCTCCTTGTTCATTATTGTTGTTTTACCATGTGGCTGGCACTTGCAACCATTTTGTTCATCCAGCCAGTGTGTCTTTGCAATAGGCTTACATGGGTTCTTCATTGTTTTCCATGCCTCCAAGCCCCTTGTTGTTGTTGTTTGACCATGTGGCTGGCGGCACATCTGTCGATCCAGCCAGTGTCCCTTTGCTATAGGCTCTCATGTGTTCTTTGTTTGCCATGCCTCCTTGCTCCTTGTTTGTTGTTTGAACATGTGACTGGCAGACATTTTGTGTGTTCAGCCAGTGTGCATTTGCCAGGGGCTTGCATATGAACATTTGCAATTATTAATCATTTGTTTATTGTAAGTTTATATGTTAAATGTTTATTTTATTTTTTATTCTATTTTATTGTTATTTATTTTTAATTTTGTTTAATTTTAATGTTTTATTTTATTTTTTATTTTTTATTTTATTTTTATTTTTTATTTTAACTTTAAATTTCATTTTTTAAATGTCTTGTTTTTATTTTCATTTTCATTTTAGTTTTTTAGTTGTTTTTATTCCTTATTTCATTTTATGTATTTCTGTATTTTGCCTTGATCTAGCCATCCATCCAACCATCCACATCCCTTCTTCCATCCATCCATCTATCCAACCCCCAAAGGCGCACAGCCATGCTACAGAATTTGGCTTCTTTTGGCGTATAATGATTCCATTTCCTCTTGGACACCCTGGCTCTGGTCCACTGCAGACAAATCAGCCGCATATTTCATTTTTTAATGACCATTCCTTTTCCTCTGGGTCTCCTTGCAGCTATAGGTTTTTTAAGGATTATTTCATTTACACATGCACCTCAATCTGACTACCACTGGTGTCTCCTTTAAAACTGACTGAGATAAAGCAAAGAGTTATATATGCATGTTGTGCTGCCTGATTTGAAATAAAAATGTATGGGGTGGTATTTTGACTTTTTAGTGTTTGATTAAATTGGTATTTATTACATAAGTATCCAACTGCATTAATTTTGCATTGTCTGTACTATTTCAACCTGTAACAATGCCAAGTTTCACTAACTACATGGTTTTCTTAGTTGGTTGCTATTAGGTGCACAAGAGAAGAGACGTCACATCACCCGCAGTTCTGCCAAAGAGATGGCCTGTACAGTTAGTCCTCCAATCTCTTCCAATTGTGCAGCTGAGTGCCACTGCCAACTGAGACCTTTAAGATGCCCCCAAAGAAAGTTACTCCAAAGAAAGTGGTGATGGAGAAAAAGCATCTTTCCACCAGTGGTATGCTGACCGCAACCTTTTTCAGAAGACGTGTCTGCCACACTGGCCTGTAGGGAGGAACCTGGGAGCAGCACTCCTGCATCTACAGTACCTCCCCAGCCTAGGCCCAAGACCATGTCTGTCAGTGAGGCAGCCACTGCAATCATGGCGACGCCGAAGAACAGTGACATTGAATTTTATTTTTGTCCCTTTTACAAACCAGTACCAGTCATTTCAGGAAAAAGAGCAGAGTGGACAGCAGCAACAGCCAGAAATAGTCGATCTTCCCAAAGTCAGAGCAGAACAGGAGGTTGAGCTTTCTGCCGAGCAAGAACCTCCTCTTTCAGAATCAATGGCTCACAGATCACCAGCAAGAAAAGGAAGGGTACTATTCCACCATCCTCTTCAAACACCTCTTCTGATGACGATGATAGGGACATCGAATGAGCCCTCACAGAGTAAGGGAGATGCCAGTGGAGGCAAGGGAAAAGAAAAGTTCCAGAAAGCCTTAGAATCCTGAAGGGGATGATGATGAGGAGGATGATGACGACTAGCAAGTCATTGTGGAAGCTGGCAAAGAGGAGCCCGACATTACTATCCAACCAGCTCCGAGGGATGTGGCACAGGCAGCACCATCAGCTCCCATATTTGTAAGGCCTTAGCAGAGGCCTGCACCAACCTATCCCTCAGTAGAACTATGCACTGCAGAGAGGCAATCAGCACACCCACCTACCCCCCAGTTCTTCTTCAGGCATTGACAGTGGCCCAGTAAGAAAGTACTTCTCCCCAGTTTGGGACTTTTTTTGATTAGCAAACAGGAGGAGAACATTGATATATACTTCATTTGCCACACGAGTGTTGGCCGAGGTAAGCCTGGTTCACCTTATGGTACTGGAGGCCAGATGACCAATATGTAAAAACATCACACAATCTGGTGGAAGGAGCACCTTAAAAAATAGCTGAATATGGCCATGGTGGTGAAGGTGAGGAGAGCTGGGAAACAGCAGCAACAACTGGTTAAATCATGGTGGAAGGTGAGGAAGAAGAGGATGACATCCTCACCCAATGCAGCCCTGTCCCCAGCAATGCGCCAGAATCACCTGCCTCAGCAACCTCACAATGGCACAGGAAGACTCAGAGTCAGATGGAGACACCACTGGCATACAGTGACTGTACCATGATGCACATTGAGTCTACCACAACCTACAGCTCAAAAGTCAGCTAGGTCAGTGGCCCCACAAAAGAAGAAAATCCAGGCTACTGTTACGGCCACGTTTAGGCAGGAGGGGCCCTACAACTCAACCAATGGCACGTTTGTACAATGGGAAGCTGGCAAAACATTAGCTCTGGACCACCTCCCTTTTTCTTTTGCGGAAGGTATGTGATTTTCAGAGTTTGTGGCAGCCATCTGTCTGAAATGGAAGGTTCCAAGTTGGACCTATTTTGCCAGAGTTGCTGTTCTAGAGCTGCATCATGATGTGCTGCAATTGGTTGGGCAAACTTTGCAGCAAAGTGTTTTCTACACTATTCACCTGATGACAGACAGGTGGCCCAGTTATCAGGCTACTGATTACATGTGCATCACTGCAGACTTGATCCCTATTGCAGATTAAAGCAAATGCTATCTACAGGTCTTGTTCCTGAAAAAATTCTTGGCTTGGCAGGCTGGCAATAAAATATCTGGCTTGTCCCGTAGCCAGTGTGTCTGCTGAATGTGTGTTCAGTTCAGCTGGCACAGTTGTTACTGTGAGAAGGATCAGTCTCTCACCTCAAAACATGAAGAGATTAACCATGATCAATATGAACAACCATTTCATACCGCCTGATTACACTGTTACCGAAACACCACAGTAGGAGGAAGAGGATGATTAGTCAGAATCAAGTGTTTTTGCTGACCAACTTCTGGGTGAACCACTTGAGTTTGAGGACAAAGTCCACTTCCTGGACTGAGTATGCCAGTGCCACCATAGAACTTTTTATTTCTTTCTTGTTGAACATCTTTCTTTCTTCACTTCTTTTCTTACCTAGTGGAACATTGTTTTTGTCAGCTTTATACTGTTCCACCATTTAAAATATTTACATATGTGGCCGAATTTCAGTTGGACCCTTTTGCAGTGAAGAAGCCCGCACATTATTTTCAAGACATTTAAAACAATGTCTGCCTCCCTCACATGCCGTTGCCTATCTTTTTTTACCTCACCTAACAGGGCTGCCCCAGAAGATCATTGATTAAAAGACTGCCAGTGCCAATGTCAAATTCCAATGTGTGACTACCATCAAAGAGTAAATTATATTTTGTAACTACCACTGTGCTTGGATTGAAAGAGGTAACTAATAACTATTGAACCGATGAGTGGGGATAATTTGAGTGACTGTGAATGATGATTAGTGATGTATGTGGTGGCTGACAGTGAGGGAGGGAGTTCAACCAATTTGTAAACTTGATTTCAATGATTTGCAATGTTTTGGGGGTGATAGGTGATCATTTTTTCCTGAACATGATTGGCCTTTCATACTTAGTGAAATTGCAGGGTCCACTCCTTTTTTCTGGTTCCTCGAAGACCAGATGAGTCACCAAACACAAATCTACCCAAAATACTCAATTTCTGTTTCTCTATTTGTTCTTCAAAAGCAGTGCAGTATATAGTTCTACCTCACTCAGTTTGAGACTGGGACAGAATACTCAGTCTGGAGGAGGAGAATGGAATGATTCAGGGTGGGACTTCCTCAACAGCTAGAAGGAGAAACTAAGGCCCTCATTCTGACCTTGGCGGGCGGCGGAGGCCGCCCGCCAAAGTCCCGCCGTCAGGTTACCGTTCCGCGGTCGAAAGACCGCGGCGGTAATTCTGACTTTCCCGCTGGGCTGGCAGGCGGTCGCCTTCAGGCCGCCCGCCAGCCCAGCGGGAAAGAGGCTTCCACGATGAAGCCGGCTCGGAATCGAGCCGGCGGAGTGGAAGCTGTGCGACGGGTGCAGTTGCACCCGTCGCGTATTTCACTGTCTGCGCAGCAGACAGTGAAATACATGTAGGGGCCCTCTTACGGGGGCCCCTGCAATGCCCATGCCAGTGGCATGGGCACTGCAGGGGCCCCCAGGGGCCCCGCGACCCCCCCTACCGCCATCCGGATCCCGGCGGTCGGACCGCCGGGATCCGGATGGCGGTAGGGGGGGTTGGAATCCCCTCGGCGGCGCAGCAAGCTGCGCCGCCTTGGAGGATTCATTGGGGCGGCGGTACACTGGCGGGAGCCCGCCAGTGGTGCCGGTCCGACCGCGGCTTTACCGCCGCGGTCGGAATCCCCATTGGAGCACCGCCGGCCTGTCGGCGGTGCTCCCGCGGTCCTCCGCCCTGGCGGTCTTTGACCGCCAGGGTCAGAATGACCGCCTGAGTCTTCTAGGTACAGTTCTAACTCTTCATGAAGCTAACCAATCTTCATTTTGCCCTTTTCCTTACTCTTTAATACAGTTACTATTTTTCAATATGCAGGCCTTGTCCTAGTCGTCTCCGGCATGAAGAAAACTTGGTGAAAGCTCAACATTCCAGCTTACCCACTGGACAGGTTCAGCCAGGCACCCATGATGGAGGAACATTCCAAGAAAAATGGAGATGGATGGATCAATTTAGCAATACAGTATAGTTTTCCTTTTATTAACAATCATCATTTTTAGAACTGGGTGGGTGAATGTCAATCCGCAATAATTTGTGTTTTTCAAACCTAAAAGACAGAACATTTAGAGATATAGGGCCTGATTCTAACTTTGGAGGACGGTGTTAAACCGTCCCAAAAGTGGCGGATATACCACCTACCGTATTACGAGTCCATTATATCCTATGGAACTCGTAATACGGTAGGTGGTATATCTGCCACTTTTGGGACGGTTTAACACCGTCCTCCAAAGTTAGAATCAGGCCCATAATATCTAGGGTCTCTCTGGCCCTTAAAGACTGTGTGCAATGCATTTAAATGAACTGTGTCATACTTATCCCATATCATTTCCTTCCGCAACAGACTGGTGATGGTGTGCTGCCCAGTGCCCCAGTGAATATTATCATTGTTTCTTTTGTGTAGTGTTTGTCTTTGTTACACCTTGTCCCAAATCTCTTTCCCATCTATTCATCAAGTCCCAGCCCCTCTTTCCCCGGGCTGTGTGATTTATTGAGGGGTGACTTCATTTTACATCATAAATGGATCACACACACTTGCTGAGGTGAATGTGGTGAAATCGACACCAACTCATAACATGACCTTTATATTACCTGAGCAATATCCCATAATGGCCCCGTCAACATCGTCATTCAGGCACTGTGTTCTGTGTGGCATAAAGGCTTAACCTTGCCCAACCACTCCTGACTCTGAGCCCACTTCTCCTGACTTCAGGATTTCATTTCCTATGTTTAGTTTTCGTTACATACTAGCTCCCAATTGCTCAGAAGAAGTTGATAATGCTAATTTTTATTATCATATCAGGTCTTCTTTGTTGTGTCAAAAACTGTAATTGTGGAAGTCTGTTCTCAGTCTTTCTAAAGATAATGTATAGCCAACTAGCTCATTGTTTTCTTTCAATCTAGTTGACAGTGGTGGATAACCCTTTGATTAATCATGCAGCTGGAGGTCACATAGGTGGGAGTGCCACCTTGTGTCTTCCCTGTTAATGTGTTAGCCTGCTACTACTACTACCCCTTTAAGTTAAGAAAATATGCCACTTGGGAAAACCCTGCAGTAAGACGAATGAGGTATCAGCCCTTGCTTCATCTATTCAGGTACGAGAAGAACTATAGATTGAAGTGAAATTGTAAGTAATTAACTTCTACTGAAGAAGATGTTGTTTGTGTGCATCTAGGTTTTAACTAGGCAATGCAATCATCCCCTGGTGGTCAATATAGTTACAGAGGAAAGCAGAGCAAGGGGATAAGTAAATGACATAGACCTTTTTAAGCAGATTTAAAAAAACAGGCTACACTAAAAGAGAGCAGTGCAAACTAAAGCACCAAAATAAAGATTTGAGGCATAAAGGAAGTAAAATAAATTATCCCCTTTTATTTTTTACAAATAGAAAATCCACCTTTTCTGATCCGCAAGAGGCCCACTCCTCTACCCAAACAAATGGCCCCGTCCCCAATAGACCAATGAAAGCCCACAACAAAAGAAACAAAAATTCACAACGAAAGTCCAAAGTGCAAAACCCTCTCCCAAATCCCTTTCCCACCCTCTCGACCCACAACAAGTGTCCCTCCCACCAAAACAAAACAATTTAAAAAAGAGTCAGAAGAGGAGTAAATAGCTGGTCCCCTAGGGCCACTGAAATTTGATGTGGCTGATTACAACAAGACATAGGGTCATTTTATTCCCCACACATGCCTCACTGTAGTTGACGAATGTCAAAAGGGGGAAATTTGAACTGGCATGAATCTGTTATGGAAGCCATGAAATATAATCACTTGTACAAAAATGTGGTGCATGCCCAAAGAGATTTTTCAATTTGTTTGTGGGTGGCTGGGCCACAACTTTGGAAAGAATAAAGGACTGACTGTTGGAAAGTGGATTATTGGTAAGGGCAGGTAGATACTTACACTTGGCAATAGGTCACAAACTCCCACTCGGTCCAGTCATGGTCTCAATAAATAAATCCTTTCTCAACCCTTGGTAGCTTGGCCCACACGCAGTTAGGCGTAACTTAGGGGACAGGTGTGTAAAGAGTTTAATATTGAGAATACAGTAAATAAGTAACACACAATAGAAATTCAACACCAATTTATAAAAAGAGAAAATATTTCTAGCTTTAAAATGACACCAAAATGACAATAATCCAATGAAGGGAACCAGAGATATGGATTTTTTAAGATTAAGGGACTCATTACGATCCTGTGTAGTGGCGATCTGACCACGGCCAGAGCAGTGATGCAACCGCTTTGGGGCGGTCTGACCACCACAGTACAATGACGGATTGGCGGTGGTGGCGCTCTTAATCCTCCAGGGCAGCGCTGCAGGCAGCGCCGCCTTGTGGATTACAACCCCTCCTCTCCACTAGCTTTTACATTGGCGTAGAACCGCCATGAAAAGGCTGGTGGAGGGCACCGGCACTGCCCATACACTTGGCATGGGCAGTGCAGGGGCTCCGATGGCCAGCCCAGTCGCACTGTGACAGTGAACAGCACAACGGGTCCTGGTGCACCATATACACTGCAACATTGCCGCCGGCTCATGAGCCAGTGTCAATGTTTTAGGCTGTTAGCTGACCCAGCGGGGAACTCGTAATGGGGCCCATGGGAAGGTGGCCACACCGGTGGCAACCTGACCGCGGTAGTTTGGTGGACGGCCTTTTCCATCCGTCAAACTCATAATGACCCCTTAAATGTAAAAGAATGCTTTCTAGTATCTAAAAAAACAAAGCTCCAACTGGGGACTTCTAGTCGCACTCAACCGGGGCAAAGCCAAAGTTTGAGACAGACCACGGTGGGCCCTGTTTGGCTACACTGAGTGGAGTCTTAGGTAAACTTTTTGTCTTCAGACTTAGTGATTAACTTGGAGCTTTTTCTTCCGCCTTTGGGCGAGGCTCCTGGTGTCCCAGTCAAATCCTGGAAGTCTCGTAGATGGGGAAAAGATCCAGAGCTTCAGCAAGATGAACCTGAAATTCAGGGCGGGTTGTGGTTCGACATCGCCATTATGAATCTCGTCAATGGGTCAGTCACCTGATGGAGCTTTTTTCCAAAGTTGCTCCAAAACATCTGGATCTTCTTCCAGAAGTACTTTTTGGGTCCTCAAAGTGTCCACAAACTTGTTCCAAGATTCCAGAAGCTCTGAGTTGCACCTTGGAAGTTGGGACCACAGTTCTCAGAATGCACCTGGTCAGAATCCTCAAATGGCAAATGGACATTGGTCAGCTGGTCTATTCTTACAGGACTTGATGCAGGGTACTCTGGTCAGCCCCTTTGTACCTGTAGCTTACAGAGTGTCCACTCCTGGATTTGCAGAAGCAAGGCAAAGTCCTATTTTGTTGAAGCCCCAAGTGTGCAGCTGGTACAGTCCTTCTGAGTTCAGAGGGCAGGTGCAGGTCAGGGGTCCAGCAGGTCAGTCCTTCTTCTTCCAGCATCTTCTTTTAGCAGGGATCTGAATTGTGGGGCAGCTCTGCCATATTTATTCTTGCTCCTGGGGTAGAAAGCAGGGGGTGCTCCTGTCCAATGGGGCGCAAATGCAACTTGGAGGAAATATTTCCTTTAAGGTTATATCTGTGGAGGGGCAGCAGTGATGTCCCCCCACAGATGTGGGCCACCAGGGGGTAGGTTGAGCCCACCCACTTGTGTGGTCAAGTTTCCCTACCACACCTTCTTTAGCCCCTAAGGGGCTCCTAGCTGTCTGGGTTGCAGGAAATTGGAAAGATCCAGTTTCTGTCCCAAGTGGCTTTCCTTCCTTTGAAGGTCAGTTTGGCCACTTCACACCTCTTTAATGCAGCCTGACTCAGGCTGCCAGAGGCAGGAAAGGGTACTACAGGAATGAATTTGGTAGTTTTCAGAAAGAGTTCCAAAACTACCTAGTGCTTCCCAGATTGGGCGCATTCAGGTGAGGGCCTTAGCAATGAAAGCTGCAGATTCAGGCTTCTTGTGCACCTGTCTTTCTCCTGTACAGTGCACACTCTGGGCAGGCCGGTGCACCAGCTTTTTTTTGCTGCCTATGACCCTGGCCTGAATTTAGGCCAAGGCCGTAGGCAGTGAAATCTTCCACTTCAGGCCTCTTGTGCACCGGCCTGCCCTGTGCAATAGAAGCCTGGCAGTTTTCACTGCCTTCGGCCTTGGCCTGAATTCAGCTAAAAAAGTCTGCAGTTTCAGGCCTCTTGTGCCCGGCCTGCGCCTTGTATACTTCACATGGGGCAGGCCAATACACAAGAGGCCTGAAACCACAGCTTTCATTGCTAAGGCCCTCTCCTGAAAGTGCCCGCCCTGCTTAGTGCTTCCGAGATCGGGCACATTCAGGACTCCACAGGTCATGGAACTCTGCCTCCGTGGAATTCCACAGAATTGTTTTCAATTCTGCAGAATTCCCCAGAGTCTGACTCTGTGAACTCCACCCAGGCCTATTTACATCTACATATAACTAACAAAGCATTCATATTGCAACAAATGATCTTTACTTCTCAACCACCTTTGATGGGGGGACTCAGCCTCCATTTTGTTCAATGCATGGAAGCATACACACTATGAGGATATCATACTACACATCACCAGGAGATTGCGATTTGGAGGAACTACATAAACTACAGAAAGAAAGACACAGAGAAGGGACTGCTAGCTCACTGATGTTACTTATTTATTACTGATACCCCTATCTTATTCTTGGTGACAGGAGGAATCTCTGTCTGCATGGCTTCTTAAATAATGAGCCAAAACGCGTGCTGATCTGGCTAGCTCAAACTGGATCACATAATAAATATTCATGGTAATGTAAGCTTAATTTACCTTTGAGAGTCAGTACCTCTACAAAATAGCATTGTGGAGCACACACAACAAATAAATAACTATTACTCATGAGTCCCAACACCTCAAAGCCTAGACGGTTGAGTAGGTCCTGTTCACAGATGATTATGTCCACCTAACAATGAATGACTTGCAACTAGGTGCCCCGGACCCCAATGTGCCTGCAAAGCAATTGACACACCCTCCACCCCGACGTTACCGAAGGGCGTAACTGCTCCCAGGCCTGCTACCTGTTGCCAACATGGAGTGGAGGTGGCGCTGCACAGAAAAGACAAGTGCTGCCAGCTCCACCTCAGTGAAAATGGGGTAGGGCTGCACCCCATGGTGCGCAGACGCCCACAAGGTAGGCAGCTATCAGCTGCATTGGCGCCGCCACTTCCTCTGCCTCTCTCTGCCATGGAGCTGGGTGGGAAAAAGAAAAGGGAAGAAAGGGAAGGAAGAACGAAAACAAGTGTAAAAAAAGGTAAAAGAAAAAAAAAGTGTTCAGAAAGTCGCAAAAACACAAATGACAGAAATGTAAAATACACAAACACAAAGACACACACTGATTAAATAAAGGAAAATGAGGGGTGGATAATTTAGAAAAGGGTGGGATTGAAAAGACTAAGGGTGGATTAAAGTTAGGCCCAGCACCATGCACAGAGACACAGAGAAAACAAAAATGGACGTACCCATGCGGACCGCATGGTGCCATTCGCACAATTTTTGCAATGCAAGAACAGAAATCGGGCTCCCGAACATAAAAAGCGTAGCACGAATGGGCACATCGAGCAACTCCACCCACTGGCGAAATTTTGCAGAGCTCGTCTAGTTTTTAACCACTTTGCGGAATTCTGCATTCAGGGACTCCGCAAGCTACACCCACCCCTAATCCTGCCCACTTTAGACTCTAAGGGCCACATGTAGATAGTTTTTTGCACATCGCAAACAGCAAGTTTTGCTGTTTGCGATGTGCAAAAAGCACTTCGCGATGCACAAACCCAGTTTTGCGATTCGGTAACCTGGGTACCGAATCGCAAAACGGGTTTGTGACTCGCAAATTAGGAAGGGGTGTTCCCTTCCTAATTGCGACTCGCAGTGCAATGTAGGATTGTTTTGTGACCACGAACGCGGTTGCAAACCAATCGCAGTTTGCACCCATTTCAAATGGGTGCTAACTTATTCGCAAAAGTTGTGAATGTCACTGTAAACATTTTTTCAGAGCAGCCAGTGCCTGCTCTGAAAAAATGAAACGAAAACATTTCATTTTTTGTTTTTGTAATGCATCTCATTTTCCTTTAAGGAAATCGGGCTGCATTACAAAAAAAAACTGCTTTATTGAAAAGCAATCACAGACATGGTGGTCTGCTGTCTGCAGCAGGCCACCATCCCTGTGAGGGCCGCCATTCGTAAGGGAGACGTAAATTGCGACCCACCTCATGATTATTCATGAGGTGGGCATTTGCGACCCCCTTGCGAATTGCAGATGGTGACAGGGACACCATCCTACATTCGGATTCGCAACTCACAAATTGCGAGTTGCTCTGACTTGCAATTTGCGGGTCGCAAATCTGAAATTTAGAATATGTGGCCCTAAGTAATTTACCCAGGTTGGTGCCACCAGAGTTTTGGGCTGCCTTCCATAGAATAAATCAAATGGAAATCTCCTACTGGTAGAATGCAGAGTAAACCTGTATGCATCAACTCTCTTACAAATTTCCACTCTGCAACTCAAACCATTATCCTTTGCCATATGTATGGTTTCTTTCAACACTTGATTACAGCTCTCTGCCATGCCATTTGTCGTGGGGTGACACAGTGCGCACCTTTTCTGTTTCATGCCATTTTCTATTAAAAATGTCTCTATTCCTTTGGAAACTAGTTGAATGCTACAATCAGTGAGCAAAACACCTGCTATGCCCTCTGTTCCAATTATCTCCTTCAAAAATTTCACAACATGTCTGGCCTCAATGCCTTTTGTAATGGCAATCTTTAGCCATCTTGAGTACTTGTCCAGTAAGACCACAAGGAGAGGCTCACAACCTTCTTCATACACAGGATCAAAGATGTCTAAAGCAACTTCTCTCCATTGATAAACTGGTTGTTTCCTTAACACCGTAGGATGTACCTTAGGTTTCATGGCTTTTTCACTCTCCGCATATTCCCTTATCATCCTTTCCACCGGAAGATCCATCCCTGTCACAAATATGACAACCAGAGTCTTATTCTTAGACATCCTTTGATGTACACTATGAGCCAGAGTTATCAGTTCTTCCTGAAGACTACTTAGAGGAATCAACCTAGTTCCCCTAAACATCAACCCATTGTTCTCTGACAATTCATCTTGAATACCCCAGAGACCTTTACTCTGCTCACATCCTTCAATTTATGAGCACCACCTAACAATAATCAATGACATAACTTTCAGTATTTCTTTATCTGTCTCTAATCCTGAAGAACCCAGTTCTTCAGAAATTCTGCTGCTACCAATTTCAGAGACAAATTCACTGTAAAATTCTACCTCACTGCTTCTATCCTCAAACTAATCACTTGATTCAGGCAACATAATTCTAGATAATGTATCAGCTATATTCTTCTCAACATCTGGAATATATTTTATCTCAAAATTATACTCTTGAAGGGTTACAACTCAGTTAGTAATTCTGCTCTGGACTGTATCTATTGCTTTCTTCTTAAATATTTCCAGCAACAGATTGAGATCCATCCTTACTTCAAGGATTCCACCCAATAAAACATCTGGATTTTTTTAATAGCCCAGTAAACAGCTAAGGCTTCACTCCAAGTCACAGAGTACCTTGTTGCTGCCCCCTTAAAACTATGTGAGATGAATAAAATATCTGTTCACCTTGTTGCAGCACAGCCCCTAAACCCTTTAAACCGGCATCTGGAGTTATGACAGACTTACACATGGGGTCAAAATTCTTAAATTCAGGAGTCAAACTGCATCAGTTTCAATTCCTTGAACTCAGCTTTACATGCAACATCCAAACAACTCCACAGCCTTCCTGGTCACACCTCTCATATTTACACTTAACTCAGCAAAACCTTTCACAATTCTTTTGTAGTATTCCGTCATACATTAAAAACTGCATCAATTCCTCCTTATTGGAAGGAAACTTCATTTTACATATAGAAAATAAACAAATCTTCCTTAGGAACAATTCCTTCTCCAGTGATGGTATGACTTAAATAGTCAATAAAACAATTTGAGAACTTGCATTTCTCTACTTTAATTGTGAGGTTTAAATTAATTGCTTTACTATCAAATCATGTTTATCAACATTCCTGCCAAAGACCAAAATATCTTCCTCATAAATGTGTACTCCCTTTATACCCTTTAAGACTCCTTCCAAAGCTCTTTGAAAGACTGATGCTGCCAAGACCAACCCAAAAGTCAGCCTTGCATACCTAAAAGTAGTAAAGAGAGTGATGAATGCCATCAAATCCTTAGATGCCTCCTCAATACTAATTTGTTTTGTATGCTGATGTTAGGTCAACCTAGCAACACAAGCATATCAGAAATGTTGGGCAGGAGATGTTTATCAACAATTACATTCTTGTTAAGCTCCCTAACGGTTAACACACAATCTTTAACAGCTATTAGACTTTCTGGCTACAATGACTGGTGTCAACCATTCTGTCCCCTCAACTTCCTCAATAATTCCATAGTTTTTAAGTCTCTCCAACTCAGAGTGCATTTCCTCTCTCACTACCACTGGTACACGACAAACTTTACAACATGTGGGTTTGGCCCAAGCTATCTAATATATTTTGTGGATGTAGCCTTTCATACAACCTAATCTTTCTTAGTAATCGAGTAGAAATTCCAGATTTTTGCTTGCAAGACTGCAATATTGGTAGTTTCATTCACACATACACTTCATCCACTCTAGAGTATTCTTTTAAAATAACTGGAGGAGCACTATTTAGATCCAGTATCAATCCTAATTCTCTCAGGTGAAACAAGGTTAATATACTATTCTCTTCCACAATTCTTATACTTTGCCAGTGACATATGCTTGTCTGTACTCCATCAAACCAGCAAAATAGCCATGAAGTTTAATATCATGGTTAAGCAAGTTGAACATATCCTTGTGTTTCGCATTGTAAAATTTACTTGAGACATTTGTAATTACAGCTCCTGAGTCAAACAACATCTTAGGTTTTTCATCATTTTCCCAAAAGTCATCAATTGGGTTGATGCTTCCACCACTGTTGACCTGTAAAACAATCTGGCCACATTCAAAATCTTTTGTCATTATCACTTACATCAACCTCAAAAACATTTTCTTTCTTTTTTTACCGTTGAATACACTTGCAAAAATACATTTTTCCTGCAGGGATTACACATTGTTTTGAGTCAGGATATTCTTTATCCTTCATCATATGTCCTGGCCTGACACATCTGTAACATTCCCCGAGAAATTCACCTTTCTTGGCTAGTTCAACACAATTTTTTTTATCCAGTTTCTTGAAATTTCTTTTGAACACTTGAATACTTTCATTTTTGCCCCCTTCCATTTTTACAACCTTCACACACTTAATTGAATGTTAATTTTTTTTGACTACCATTAAAACCTCATCAAGAGTTGGATCATATTTTTGGCAGAGTTCTTCTCATACTTTTTCAATATTACACCCAGCATGGATTGATCTAAAATGTTTTCCTTCAACAACACTGTACATTTACAAGAGGCTAATCTTCTCAAACCTGTTACATACTTTTCTAGGGACTCTTCCTTTTGATTCCTCTTGTCAAAATAGTATTCCTCCAGATTCATACCTTGTTTTCGAAGTCAATGCTCATCCAACTTCCTCAAACAAGTTGTATACTCATGAAGTTCCAAAACATCCACAACAGGAACATCGGAGAGATCAATAAACACTTCCTGTCTCTCAGAGCCCAAGTCATGTAGCAGAAAAGTTGTTTTCCTTTTAGCAATCAAAGATGTACCACCCACCCTGTCATATCTTTCCAATACTTTTTCCACTTCTGCCACTTTATGGGTGGCACTCAGAAGTTGTTAGAAAGAATAGAGGAAACTTAATATTGTGCATAATCAAATTATGCTAGTACAACAAAAGACCAACAAACCTAAGAACAATTTGCTATACTACTGTAACCGCACTGTGGAATACTTTGCAGATTAGATTATAACCACTTTAAAACAAGTAAAATAAGCCACTGGCACCCAATTAGTGTGTCCAAGATTCCCCTTTGTTAAAGAGGTCCCAATGAAATATCACATCTGGTGATGTATAGAGCAAGAGTGTTTCAGTTTTTTTGTCTGCTCTATTCACAAATTGCAATATCGCTGAATAAGCAAAACTGTAAAAAATAGAGAGAGCCGTTACAGGCACTTCTGAAGCAAAGTCATTGTACATGCTCTCTCACTGGCAAAGTGAAAAATCCTACAGAAACAATTCTTCTTCCATGAATCTCTGTGTCAAAATCTGAGCTCAAAATCATTGTCATCCACCGATGAAACTGATGACTTTCTTCCCCCACACTTGTGAACCTAGGTAAACTCACACACCAGCTCTAGCACTAAAGCTGTCAAACATTTGAAGGCCACAGGAAGGCTGTGGTGCTTTGCATGCATTGGTTCAAAGCCCATCCTCATTGTCATTGTAACAAGATCTGATGATAAAGCAGGATAGCAGGCACTGAGGTTAATCAAGAAGATTTATTCCTAAGAGAGAAAGTCCCATTCAACCGCTCCAACAGTTCCCAGTTCTCACTGCCTCACACATTTAACATTCTAATCTTAACTAAAAACATTCCATCACTCCATGGTGGAGGAGCTGAACCTCAATAATCATCTGAACCCCAATTTTTATTCACCCTGATATTCTGCCATAATAATTCACCTTTAGTGTCTCCAGTTGATTTAGTAGTCATAGACTACACTCTTGAACAGGACAACACTATTTACCGGAATTAACGGAATAAAACACTGGAAGCAAAAAGAACTGAGTTCTAGATCAAAAATAAGGCATAGGGTTAATTTATTACAGAACAGTCAAAATGTGGTACAGAGAAATATCAAATGCCATGAAGGCTCAATTATAGAAGTACAGATTAAAAAAAACACAAAACTTAATAATCCCTAGTTGGACAGACCCTAAGTAAAACTTCTATGTGTGAAACTCATAAAGAGTGCTGTCAGAATCCCAATTGTAAGCTTAAAAACAAAAGAGGAGCATAGCCAATTACTTGTGAGGAAAATAGTAAAATAATTAATCTGCATGAAAATAATGAGAATCCCCCCAAAGACAGAATCCAAAAGGTTTTATAGACAATTTGCTCAAGCTATCAATAGATTCTGCAAAGTATGATCATGCTATCAGCATGGTAAGATCATGGTTAGGGTTGCATGAGCAAATCAGAAACAACAATGTAATTTTCTAAATCTTTAGCACTAACCTATTTCTGAAGGTAAGAGAAATCCTCTGCTTGGACTCCAGAGAATTCAGGCACAAATTAAACAATTCTTAAACAATGGATCATAGAATTAGTATGACTATTGTAACACTTCTAATGGAAATGAAACTCTGAACACATAATAGAAGCTTCATTCACAATACATGTTTTCTAATTATGTAGTATATTGCTAATACACTGATGTCATTCACTTGATGTTCCTCAGAAACAAGGAGTGAGATGGCTTTGCATTTGGACACTGATTGGGAGGGGGGAGTGAGCAGGAGCAAGTTGAGCAAAACACCAGAAATGTTGTCCATTTTTAGAATAATGGTGTGTTACATGAAAATGCGGCATAACTATTCATAGCATTATTTTACACTTCTAGGTGACCTAGCTAACTCATCTCAAGTGTAACTTCTTTAGTTTATTGGTTATGACTCCATGCATCATTACAAACTCCAATTATCAAAGATAATTTTCAAACAATATGTGCACATTTAGCATATTTCTAGAAAGCAACAATAGTTCCCTCTGCTGATTATTTTAATAATTACAAAAAATAATAACTTTATTATTTAAGTATAAGCCTTTGAAGTATTCAGCTTTTTTAATTCTCTGAACATCTTCCTCCATTCATCTCATCAATTGGAGCATTTGAACGTGATATTCATCTAACTCAAAATAGTCCTCTGATCTCCTCTTTTTCCGAGATTTTGTAACACCTTGTATCTATCACTTCTTATTACCATAGTCTCTCATTGTGCACTTTATTATTCTTAAGAAGAACAACACAGAAAAATTGTCTAGGGTGAGACTGTTCTGCATTACCATTGCTCTAATTGCCAGCATCTCCACATTCGCCCACTTAAAAGACCCTGCTCTATCCACAACTGTAGACAAACATCTAATCTTTACAATATTTCTTTAGGAAGAAGATTGGCCCCTAATACGTCCAAAACCACTTCCTAAAATGACTCTTCATTCTTTTCAACTTGTGTTTCTCATTCAATTCTTCCACATAATAGATTTTAGGAAAAATTCAATCTAAATAGCACAAACGTCTCCAATTCTTTGGAAAATTAAAATTAGCAGTCTTCACACAAGCATTATAAATTCCCTTCATGGTAGGCTCTCTCCCTGTTAGTAATTCCCCACTAACTTTATAGGTTTTGTTACATATGCTTTCACCAACAAATTCTGCCTTACCTCCTTCCATGAGACTACACTATAGAATGCACTTTTCACCTTTCCTTTCTCGCACCTCCTAAATCTTGGATGTAAGCCCAAAAACCTGAATTCTTCTTATTCCCAAAAACCTAAGTTCTTCTTCCCTGATCTCTTCCAAGGTGGTTTCGTGCTCTTCCAAAGTTTTTACTTCTTTTATACCTCTCACATATTACATGAGAAAATCACACTTTTATTACATAATTAAGATAAATAATCAGCATCCATATTAGTTTCAGCTGTGATTTGTATAATCTCTGATAAATATTCACCATATTTGATATCCTTATAATTTTCACTAATGAATAGATTCTCAAGTGTCACATTAAAGTCAGTCAGGTATGAAGAAATAAACTCCTCATAATTAAAGATAGCAGCAAACACGCTGTAGGAGAGTGAGTAAGAAAGTTCCAATTGTTCGTAGGTTGTCACTACCCAGGCAGAAAGTACACACTGTGATCATTCTTATGTACACATTATATCTAAAGAAACTGACTAAATGCTTCTCATGTACTGCTACTCCTTCTAATCACTTACGATCACTTCTATTTACAACATCACTATTTATATGTTCTGAATCATTTCCCACAGACATCAGTAAGCCCACCAAAAAGGCCAACTAATATCACTAATATTAAAGTTAATAACGTCATCCCTAAAAGTTTTCAGCAAATGCTGTATGAAAATGTCATGTTGATACCAAAAAACAAAATACAACATTATTTCTCAAATTCTTATTTATCTTCTTTTTTATAGCACTGCAGGAAAAATGTAAATAAAACTATTATTCTCAGTTCTCAATTTTCTTCAACTTCATATCTCAGTTCTCGTTAATAGGAAAAAATCAAAATCAACTCCGGTAGACTGGTTAATGAGATTTTCCCTGCATGTAATTTTTCTCAGTCCTTTTAAACTTTAGACAGCAATTCCCTGTTTTTACTTTGATTTAATCAAAACTGAATATTTAAAAGTCTTTTTTCTCAAGGTAGTTTCTTCTTTGTGTAAGACTCTATCTCTTTATATTAGAGACTAAAAATAAAAAATGAAAAAACAAAAGAAAAGACAAAATTTCTTGATAAAAAAATCAATTTCTTCTTTATCTTTTTGATAGCACAGGCCGAAGAAAAATTAAAAGAAAAAATATCAAGTTTAGTTCTCAAGTTTGCATCAGCTTCAAATATAAGATTGTCACTGCATGTAACCTCTTTTCAGTCCTTTCAACCTTTAAACAGCATTCCTCTGTCTTATCTTGGTTTTTCATCAACAATATTTTCCCTGTTTTGACATTGTTCTGAAATCTGAAGCAGTGTTTTTGGGTTCAGAATATTGCACATTCAAACTGAAATGTTCTCCGCTCCAAATATTATCTGGTTCTAACAGGTCAACCTGCTGTTTGTAATGTGCTCTGTTTTTGAGTGTGGAATATATAGTTAATTAAAGTATGGCCTACCACAATTCCTTCACTTTGCTCTATTGCCAGACAATCTGTTGCAACCAATTTTAGACAACCTGGAAGGCTTACAGCAACCGGATCTAACACTACTGAAAGATAAGCAATTGGACCCATGAGTTCTCTGTGTTTCCGAGCAAATATTTAAAGTGGGTATCCATCTATTACATGGTAATGCAAATAGAAAATCAAATTGTAGCAAGGCATCCTGAGTGCTGGTGCATGACACAAACTCTTTGTCAGTTTCTTAAATGATTCAAGGCACAATGCAGTGGTATCAGGTTTGCAATCCTCTTTCATTTTGGATGCTAACAAAAGATCCTCTATGTACTGTACTAGAACTGAATTATATGACAACCTCAAGCTTTCTGAATCTTCTTACGAATTTGAGAGAAATTTCAAAGGCTCTTTGTATATCCATGTGGATTCTGCACCACAAAAGATCTTTATTCACAAATTGAAATGCAAAGAGGAACTGTGAATCCTTGTGCAATGGTATTGAAAATATCACTTGGCATCTGTCAATGACTTTGTACCATTCTGTCCCTGCTGGAATTTGGAAATGTATTTCTGCTGGATTCAGTACCACAGGACAACAAGGAACCACAATGTTTATTATTCTTTCGGAGGTCATGTACAATTCTCATTTGCCACTTGCTTCCCTTATTCCCATTATAGGAGAATAGCATGAACTGCCACTCTCAAAGGATTCTCTGCTCAATCATATTCCAATCACTGGTATCATCCCCTCTTCAGCTTCTTTAGCTAATATTTATTGTCTATATCTGGGAAGTATTGCATCTGGTTCACCTTTATTTTTACTGGTTCTGTTGTTTTAATTAGTACAATTTCCTTCAATTAAAAATTATATACCTCCCCTCTGACCATAAGTCTTAAATCTGAAGAAAGATCCTCTCTTGTCAAATCTGAGTGCATCTCAACTCTAGAGTCCTCTGCAATAAATTTAAAAAATGAATCCTCATCTTGTTTTTCTACTGTAACACCATCCGGTGTGCAATAAAGAACACAAGTCATCTTGCAAAGAAAATCCCTTCCAAGTAAGTTTAATGGACTTGAATCTCAAAGAATAAATAGATGGTTATTCTGCACGTGTTGCATTTTAAATAGCATGTCTGTTGAAACTTGATTAACAGTTTGTATAGTACTGATCACCTCAACTTGGACTTCTCTTCCTGAGAAGGGTAGGTTTGGAGCTTCCACAGAACGATTTGTAGAACAGTAAGCCACCCTATCAGAAATGAAATGAGTGACCAGTTACTTTTCCATCAATATGTGGGCCACTTTGATCTACCTTCAAGATTGCTCCAACTAAGCAGTCCTCCTCCCCTCTTAGGCCCCATTATTGCAAACTGCCACCTGCCACCTAATCACTGATGATCGTGGTTTTCTGCGTGTAACCCAAATATATGGAATTTTTTTCTTCATGTTTTACTGCATTACTAGTGCTGAGGGTACTGGCATTCCAAATGTTTTTTAACTCTGCATATTCTGTTCCATATTTTGCATATGTGACGTTATATTATTTCTTCATACCTGTTGATTTTGGTGTGTGTTTTAAATTTTGTCTGCATCCTGTCTAAATTCCAGCTTTCAAAGCCCAGTCCACCCACAATAATGACTAGCTGTAGTCCTTTTCAACATTTCCAGCCATGCCATTTACCTTGTCTTCTTGCATCACTTGATTTATCCAGTTCATAAAATTACTCACAAAATTCATATTTGAATCCACCTGACCCCTGTCAACTTGTTCTGTCTGAGCATTCATCAGTTTCTCTTTCAGTCTTTCTGTTCCTTTTCAAGACACTCATTACTGCTTTTAGCCAATTTCAAAATGTCATCAATGTTTTTTGTTGACCAACACAATTCCCTTTGTTGATTGTGATTACTAATATCTGATCTTAACCCATTAATGAAAGCAGAAACAAAACCTTCAACAGCATCTTTCTATGGATTTTTGAGTGTACTATGCTTTTTGAATATCTGCATCAACCTCTCATAATAGGAACGCACTGACTCTTTAGGCTCCTGTGTTGTCCTCATAATATTTTCCCAATGTATTTCCTTTTCTGGAATTCAGTTCTTCAAATGCCCAATCACTTCCTTGTTTATTTCAGCCATACCTGTTGATGGTGCATTGCCACTGCCTTGGTGGTTCCTGTGTCAGCCACCCTACAGCCATCTTACACTCCAGCCACAAGTCGAGAGATAGCCTTGCAGTGGGACACTGATTGGAGGAGTGGGGGGGGGGGGGAGAATGAGCAGAAGCAACTTGAGCAGAACACCAAAAATGAATCACTTTCAAAATAATGGCATATAACATGAAAATGTGGTGTAACTATTAATAGCATTATTTTACACTTCTATATGAAGTGCAACATCATTAGTTCATCGTTTATGACTCGATGCATCATTAGCATCTCCAAATATCAAAGAATATTTTCACACAATAATTACATTTTTTTTTTTTTTGAGAATGCTACAGCAAAGGCAACTAGAATATAAGTTTGTGCATGCATATATAACTGGCTTATACCATTTGAAACAATTTTTATATATTTCTGCATGTCCAGATAACATGTCTGTACTTGTAGGATAGGAGTTTTGGACTATTATGTTCTCCTACTCCCTGGTACTCATTTATTTTCGTCAACTCTCCATCTTCCCAAAATACTTGCATAGAAAATCTAAATGCAGAAAAAGAAATTGAACAAGTTATGATATTTGGCCCTTTTGGTGTGGTTTTTAATGATCAACTTTGGTTGGTAATGATGTTCTTTCTCTGTTAAGTCCCCTATTTTCCAGGCCAGTACTGGCCCAGTCTGCAAAGAAGTTAAGTGAATGCCTCCCTCTCTTTCTTATCTGATGCAGGGCCTCTTTCCCTCAAGAACTGTCTGCAACTCAATGTCTACTCCAAATCTAACTGGTTTCAATCTTTAAATGATCTTCTAGGGAGAGGTAAAAGATAAGGGACATCAACTAACCTTCTAGTAATGCTTAGTTCTCCAGCCATCCTCGTGCCTGCTTTCCCCTTTTATGCTTCTTAACTTGTAAAGGTCTTCTCCAATCCCACCCTTGTGTTCTTCTAATTATTAGTGGTTGGAGACTCTGACCTTGTGCAAAGATGGCAATGTTACCCTTTCTTTGCCTCTTGGATCGCCTTTGCCACATCATCTTATGAGAAGGAGTTGGCCTTCCTTTCTTCTCAGGTTATAAAATCTATCAGGCAACCGTTTTCTTTCACTTGGAACTTTGCCAACTCCAAGGAGAATGTCTTTATCTATATTTCCTTTATGGGTTCCCTCAAATGTATCTAGCTTTAAGTTAATAAACTCAACTTTACTTATATTAAATTGTTGTGAGAAATATTGTGTTCTGTTTTTGTTGCTGAGACTCTGGGCCCCCAAACAATTCCCAAGTGTAAGCTTTCCAATTCAGCACATTTATCTTACCAAAAGGTGAGCCAAACTTACTTCAATGGTTTGTGCCTGTAGAGCTCAGCTAACCAAGTTGCTGTTGAATCTTAAGTCAGTCTATTTGTCTTTGGTATTCATCATCTACCAGCTTGGCAGACTGATATCTCACACAAATAGATCCAAGCCCGCTGGTAAAACCTCAGTTTCCTAAATTTATCTGTGAGCCTAGCCTGGTATATAAAATTGTTCGAGACATGCGTTTCTTGAAAAAAATATAGCTTTTTTACAAAGCTATTAGCTGCTAGTGGCATCAGTCAGCACCCAACACAGTGTTTTTCTATTTAATGAATGAGAGTTGGGGAATCTAGGGGGTCCTCAGCTGTAAGCGTAAACCTTAACTGTATTCCTTTCTGTCTCTCAGTCAGCAAAGTTCCTGCATGTGTGACAGGCACCTGTATTGTTTCGCACCATCTTGAGGTCCAAGGAGGAGCAAGTGAGAGCAAGATACAAGGGTCACTAGTGTACAATCTGGTGGAAAGTCATTACCAGGGGGAGATGCTGGTTAATGGTGTTCCCAAGAGAGAGTAAAAGAGAATTTTTAAGCATACTGTGTAGTGTTCTTGGACCATGTGAAGCTGGTTTCTGTTTTGTTTCTTTCATCCGAGGACAATCTCCAGTGTAGCCTGTCCAAGCTCAAGTAGAACAATAAGATAGTGAAGCCTAGGACAGACAGACAATGAAGAGCAACACTTGGGGCCTTAGTGATGCCAACAGTGAACTTGTCAGACTTTGGCTATCCTGGCAAATATCAAGCATCCTCCATGATGGGTTTATATTCCTTCATGATGGAGGGCTTTAAGACAAGAATAATTAGAATGAGGGATTTAGCGAAGAAATATTCCCAAACACATTGTCAGATATGAGGAAATATAAGGTGGTAAGACAGAACTCACACTAGCTTTGGAGCATACAGGGACTCTATAGCTATAGCCAATAGAAAACAGGGAAGGTTATTGCTGCTCAACTCAAATCCGGTGAAGCAGCAAGTGAGAGGCTCTCAACGTGGTCTAGGCCAGCAGCAGAAGGTTTGAACTTCCAGGTCATTAGTGCCTCAATGAGGCACAGCATCTATGAAGACTCCAACTCCAACCATATATGCAAGGTTTCATTGATCCTGATCCATCAGGCCTTATTCTGCAACTCAAATGATCAGACAATACCAGGACATTGTTACATCTTAGAGACAAGGTAGATAGAGCCAACTCGCAGGCTTTGTTTTTTAGCAGTCAACACCAAAAAGGTGTTTGACGTAGTCCACTTGCTCTACTTTATGGAAACATCAAGAGAATTTGGTCTGGGGGATAGATTTAGATTCTTGATTTCAATAAGGTTATTCAGCTCCAGAGGGTTAGATTAGAGTTAATGAACTACTGTCTGAGCCCTTTCCAATTCAATGAGGGACCTGTTTCCTCCTTTTTGTCCTATATAGGGAGCCACTAGTGTAGAGGGTTAGGACCCACAAGGTAATACAAGGTGTGAGGAATAGGGTTGTTGTTTGTCTGGGGTATGGGCCCAGGTTAGGCAGCAACCACAATTCTTGTCAGGGTAAGGCACAACCAAACCTTAAATTAAATCTGTGCTCAACCTCAGGTAGCTTGGCACAGCTTGAAGGCAATTTGTAAAGTATTTGCACAACACTTCAAACAGTAAAACAGGGGAAACACCACACAAAATGGTTCCCACACTAGATTAGAAAAAAATATCTTAGTTTAATAAATGAAAAAAGATTAAAACAACGGAAAACCAATAAGTAGAACTTGAGTTATGAATTTTTAATTAATAAACTGTGAAACAGAGCTTAGAAGCCAAAATCGCCAACTGGAGATACCTGATCACACTGGACCGGGAAAAAGTCAAATGTTCACATTGATCGTGAATGAACACGGACCGGCTACAGGGACACAGTTGGGTCTGCTGAGGCAAAGTACCTTAAATATGGGTTGCAGAGTGATGCGCCAGTTCTGAACCACGAAATAGAGGGAATGTGTTGCTTTTCCCCAGGCAACAGCAATACTGCATCAGTTCTGAGGTGAGGCTGTGGTGTGAGTTCCCGATGCATCGATATCAAGAATGCGTTAGGCAGTTGAGATGATCCATTGGTTTTGATGAGCGCAAAGACTGCAATATAGAGTTTTGGCATCATCAGTAAAGGCTGCATTGTGTGTGGCTGTATAGGAGGAATTAACAAAGCCCAGCTGGCTCCCCACCCCTGACTTGATCTGAGATAACCAGTAGGCACCAAATGGCTAAGTAAGAAAATGCCAACTTTCTAAAAGTGGCATTTTCAGAATTGCAATTTAGAATCTGACTGCACCATCAGTTAGGGTTTTAAATTGTAATTCCAGTGACAACAAACTTAGTGGGGTTATCTCTTCCCATTTGGAGATTACGCTTATAAGGTGTAATACAGTAACTCCAATGTTATGCTAAAGGAAAGGTAGGCTTTGAGGTAGTGAAAATGAATTTAAGAGTTTTTCACTATTAGTAAATGTAAAACTTAAAAGTACATGTCCGCCTTTTCAGATACACTGTACCCTGCCCTTGGGGCTGTTCAGGGCCTACCTAGAGTCACTTATATTTATTAAAAAGCAGGGTTTACGGCTGGTAGAAGGCTGCCTTCTGCCAGGCACCAAATGGCTAGGGTAAGAAAATGCCAACTTTCTAAAAGTGGTGTTTTCAGAGTTGCAATTTAAAATTTGATTGCACTAAAAGTTAGGATTTTAAATTGTGATTCTCGGGACACCAAACTCGGGAGGGGTCCTCTCTTCCCATTTGGAGATTACGCATATAAGGTGTAATAAGGTAACTCTTATGTTATCCTAATGGAGAGATATGCCTTGCAGGAGTGAAAATGAAATTAAGCGTTTTTCACTATTAGGACATGCAAAACTTAAAAGTACATGTCTGCCTTTTTAGATACACTGTAACCTGCCCTCGTGGATGTCCAGGACCTACCAACGAGTGACTTATATTTATTAAAAAGCAGGGTTTGTGCCTGGCAAAAGGTTGCCTTCAGCCAGCCACCAAATGGCTAAGGTTAGAAAATGCCAACCTTCTAAAAGTGGTGTTTTCAGAATTGCAATTTAAAATCTGACTGCACCATAAGTTAGGATTTTAAATTGTGATTCTAAGGACACCAAACTTGGGAGGGGTTATTGCTTACCATTAGGAAATTATGCTTACAAGATGCAATAAAGTATCTCCAATGTTATCCTATAGGAGAAAAAGGCCTTGCAGTAGTGAAAACAAATGTATGAGTCTTTCAGTTGTAGGACATGTAAAACTTAAAAGTACATTTCCAAATTTTGTGATACACTGCACCCTGACCCTGGGGCAATCCAGGGCCAACCTTAGGGGTGATGTTTATGTATTTAAAAGCAAGATTTAAGCCTTGCAGAAGTTTGTGTTTGCCAGGTCAATCTGGCAGTTTAAAGCTGTGAACAAAGGCTATGAGCCTGGCATGTCTGAGACATCTTTAAAAGGGCTACTTAAGTGCAGGGAAAAATTAGTGCAGCAGACCCACTAGTAGCATTTATTTTACAGTCCCTGGGCACATGTAGTGCACTCTACTAGGGACTTATATTGAATTAAATATGCCAATTGGGTGTAGGCCAATTTTACCACATTTTAGGGAAAGAGCACAAGCACTTTAGCGCTGGTTAGAAGTGGTAAAGTGTGCAGACTCATAACGCCAGCACTAACACAGTGAGCAAAGACAGGAGGTCTAGAGACAGAAAGTTACGGGAAAGCATGCCAAGGATGCCAGTTCGAACAAGGGTACCCCCCAGCTTAAAATGGGGAGAACTACCCAACCCGGTTGGGTGCTCTCCTCACTAAGGCGGAAGAACCTAGAGAGACCAGAAGCATTGGCACGGTCTGTTGCAGGACAGTGTTTTACCGTAAAGTCAGTTACCTATAGGGAGTTAAACCATCTCAACAGTTTTGGATTCTCACCCCTCATCTGAAATTAACCATCTGAGGGGCCTGTGGTCTCACTCAACCTAGAAGCAAGCACCATACACATTCAATCTCAACTTCTTCAGTGCCCACACCACAACAAAGGCTTCCCTCTCTATTGCACTCCACCTCCGTTCCCTGAGAAGCAACCTCCTACTGATGAAGGCTACCAGTTGATCCAGTCCCTCTTCATTTATGTGGGAGGGCATGGCCCCTATGCCATGCTCTGAGATGTCGGTCTGCCAATAAAATCTTGGGAGAAGTCCGGGACCATGAGCATGGGTGCTGTGCACTTGGCCTCCTTCTTGGCCTCCCTCAGCGTATCAAAAGCTTTTGGCCTACTTCTGTACAGTTCACCTGATGTGACGGCTTCTTAAAAGTCAGCTCTGTCAAGGGTGCAATACCCCTTGACAAATCTCCTGTAATAGCCAGTGAGGCCTAAAACAGCTCTAATCTGTTTCTGGGTCTTGGCGGGTTCCCAAGCCAGAATGGTTTCAAATTTGGCCTGGAGGGGCTGCACTTTGCATCCTCCACTTAGTGACCCAAATAGACCACTAACCCCTGCCCTATCTGTCACTTCCTTGAGGTGGCACAGGTGGTCTTCCCAACTAGAGCTCAATACCGCAATGCCATCCAAATGGGTAAAACTGAAGTTCTTCAATCCACCCAGGACCTGATTTACCAATCTCTGGAAAGTTGCAGGTCCATTCTTCGACCGGAAGGGCCTGGAAGTGCCCCTTTTGGGTAGAGAATGCAGACCTCTCTCTGCCCCCCTTGGATAAGGCAATCTACCAGTACCCAGATGTTAAGTCAAACATGCTGAGGAACTTGGTAACTCCAATCCGGTCTATGAGCTCATCAGCTTGGGGGATGGCATGGGCTTCAGTGTTGGTGACCACAATGAGTCTACAGTAGTCCACATAGAACCTCAGTTAAAGTGTGACGCCTGGGGGGGCAGCCTTGGGGACCAATACCACTGGGCTGGAGAAAGGGCTGTTTGAGGGCTCAATAACCCCCAACACCAGCACCTTGAGATCTCCTCCTTAATGTCAGCTCTCACCTTGTCAGACAACCTGTAGATTTTATTCTATACAGGCAGGCTGTTCCCAGTTTCCATATAAGGGGTGCACTTTGTAGCGAGCTCTGGGGTAAGGGAGAACAAAGAGGCAAACTGCCCCAGCAACTTTGCCACAGTCTCTCTGTTGGTCTAGGGTCAGTGTAGAGGAGAGGCTGACACCCTCCACTAACCTGTCCTGCTCCTTAGTAGAAAGGAGGTTGGAAAAGAGGTTCACTCTCCTCTACCATGCAATCATTTGTGACTAGGAGCATGGTTAGCTCAGATCACTCGAAGTGGGGATTGAGGCATTTGATATGCAGGACCCTTAAAAGGTTTCTGGTAGTCTTGAGATCCACCAGGTAGGTGACATCACTCTTGTGCTGCTTGACCTCATAAGGCCGAGACCAGCGGTCTTGAAGAGCCCTGGGCTCCACAGCCTCCGTCACCCACCTTTTTTGGGCTGGTTCAAACTCAACCAGAGCAGCATTCTGGTCATACCACTTTTTCATATCCTCCTGGCTGGCTTCCAGATTCTCCTGAGCAAGTTTCTGGAAGTACACTGTCTGGTTGCAGAGTGCCTGCATGTGGCTGACCACATCCTGGGGGAGATTCTCAGGAGCTTGCTCCTAGCCCTCTTTTACCAAACTCAGAAGTCCTCACTAAGTGCCCATACAGAAATTCAAAGGGGCTGAAGCTGACCCCTTTCTGTGGTACCTCCCTGTATGCAAACAAAAGGCATGGCAGGAGGATGGTCCACTTTCACTTCATGGGTTCCGACAGGCCCATAATCATGCCCTTAAGGGGCCTATTGAATTTGTTTGGTGGTGGTACTGAGTGGTGAACTTGTAGGTTATCCCACACTCCTTCCACACGGCCTTCATGAACCCCAACATGAAGATGGTACCTCGTCTGATACCACCTCATTGGGGAACCCCACACAGTTAAAAATCCCCATCGGTGCCCTGGGCACCGTGGGTGAAGTCACCATTCTCAGAGGGATTGCCTCCGGGTACAGGATGGCATGGTCTACCAAGACCAGGATGAAACTCTTGCCCATGGCTGACTTGGTGTCCAGAGACCCAACAATGTCCATGACCACCCATTTAAATGGGGACGAACAAAAGGAAAAGGTTGCAGGGGAGGCTTGCACTTCTCTACTGACTTGTCACTGACCTGGCTGGTAGTACATGACCTACAGAACACATCTGAGGCCTTCCTCATTTGAGGCCAGTAAAAGTGGATAACAAGCCTGTCAGAGCTCTTGCTCTGCCCCAATCAACCTGCCATAGGAGTAGGGCATTCCCTTTGCACTCTACAGAACTCCTTCCTGGTGGGACACCCCTTCTTCCAATTGGCCAGCTCAGGCAGGTTCCTCAGTTCAGCCACATCCTCCCCTGATGGTGGAAGTCTCAGGAGACGGTTTCCCATGCCCCTTGCTCTTCCTGGTAGGCTCCTGGGCCATTCTTCTAGCCTCCAGGTCCCCATGACCACCCTATCGGGCTGCCATGGACCATGTGGTCAGGCACATTCACTCAGGCAATCCAAACATCTCTTAGTGGGACTTTAGCTCCACCTCCTTCCAGGCAGTATGCTCTAGGTCATTGCTAAGCAGACAATCCAAAGGCATGATAAAAGCAAAAGGAACAGATGATGGACCAAATGCTAAACAATGCAAACATTCACCTCCTGTCACAAAGATGTGGGTTTAATCCATCATTTTTTTTGCCCAGAACACCACCCCAGTTTGGATCCAGCCATACGTAAATCAGTCTTGACCCTGCTCCCCATGGGAACAGTCTAGCCCGAACTGCCAGGCCAGGTCTTCCCTGGACCAGAAACAAACATCTTGGGACTGGTTTGGGGCTATCACCCATCATCAGCCAGGCTAGCTTGAATCCAGTGGCAAAATGAGCACGAGACCCATGTCTGGGCATACCCTGCCCACTTATCATGACAAAAGCAAAAATAAAAGGAGATGGACAGAATGCTGAATAATGCAAACATTCACCCCCAGTTTCAAAGATCTTGGTTTAATCCACCATTTTTTTAGCCCACCACACCACCCCAGTTTGGACCCATCCATATGGAAATCAGTGTTGACCATGCTTCCCATGGGAACAGTCCAGCCCAAACTGCCAGACCAGATCCTCCCTGGACCGTAAACAAGCACCCTAGGACTTGTTTTGGGGTATCACGCCTCATCAGTAAGTCTAAAACCCAGATCTTTGTGACTGGGGGTAAATGTATGCATGTTCAGCATTCTGTCAATCATCTGTCCTTTTTGCCTTAATCCACATGCATGGACAGGCTCACTGCTATCCTCAGGGAACCTGATACTCCCCTATTCAAAGGGAACCAGAGCCACTGGATAGTGACTCTAACGTTCTCAGCTGGAAAAACTTGGTGGAATGCAATAGGGACTACCTCCTCTGAGGACACCAGATGACATCTGACAGTTGTCATGCTGGCTCCAATATCTCTCAGAGCATCCACCCTCTGCCCCTTGATTGTGAACCACTGTTGATCTTTATTAGTAATGCTAGGCTTGAGCTGTGCCCACTTAGAACACTTGGCATCCCCTTGAGTGCCCTTCCTGCTGATACTCATAACTTTAGAGGGCGCCTTTCCTGATATCTTACTGTCAGGGAACCATTGTTTACTCTTCTCTGTTTGGGGGTTGGTAGTCCAGCCCCAAGAAACTAGGTTGTGGTCCTTTTGAGAACTCCTTGTTTTTGTTTTAATCTCCCCCTGCTTCTATTGATGGGAACCCTGCCCACCCCTGGGGTGATCCCCGCGATTGCCTTATTATTGACCTTTGTGCTTACCCAGAGGTCCGCTTCTTTAGCAAGCTTCCTGGGGTCAGAGACCTTACTCTCATCAAGTGTTGGAGCAGATATGCAAAACAAAGACTGAACATGTGTCTTTTGCAATCAAATTGTACAGCCCCTGGTAATACTTAACTTCACTGCCCTTCACACAGCCATCCAGTTCCTTGCAAAAGGAGGCAACACAATCCATCCAGGTCTGCTGAGCTAGCTTCTGACTGTCTCTAAATTTCCACCGATACTTTTCTGGGGTCAGACCATATTTTCTGACAAGGTCTTCCTTCATGAGGAGATACCTCATTCTGTCCTCTTTCTCCAGGGCCAGCACATTTTTCTCTCCTTTGCTAGGGGCCTATGTCTCCACAGACTAGCCCTCCAATCCTGCTCAGGGATCTTGTGCATCTGTAAGCCTCAAACCACTTGTCAATGTGTTCTCCGACCACAAAGTCAGGCACCTGACCTTTAGGAATATGGACCCTTTTTCCCCCAGATGACACTGATGGAATGCTGCCACCACCGTTGCTAGACTCTGCCTGCCTGTCCTTGAGGTCCAACTTCTTAAGACTCAGGTCATGAGTCAAAATCAATTTCTGCTCCTCTCTGGCCATTTTTGTTTCCTCCAAGGCTCTCTCAGCCTCAGTCTTCTCCTTTGCTACCTCCATTGCCAGCCTCTTTTCATCCATTGAAACCTTAGCCATTTTTATTCTGTATTCCTCTTCACCTTTCTCTCCGCCAGCTCCTCTGGGGACAGGTTGTGGGAGGAAACACTGTTTTCTGCATGTGAAGAGGTCTCCAATCCTTGGAGGATATTTGCCTTCCCCTCAACAGGTTGCAGTCCAAGACCCACCTGTGAGTACTGCTCTGATCCATTCTCACTGTCCTCATCCTTCTTGTCATTTGCTGTGCCTGGCAATTAATGAGCCTCTGCCCATGTTCTCCTGGCTTTCTGGAGCTCCCCTTTCTTGGTAACCCTCTTGACAGGCAGCCCCCTCTCCTTGAGCAAGGCCCCGGTGTAGCTCTCCAGGTTTACCAGCTCAAACTCCATGTTTGCAGGGTAGGTCACACACACAAACAGTCCTGTAGAGTAAGAATGAATGTGGAAAAAGCAAAAAGTTAATTAGTGAGAATTTAGAATCAAATTGGTCTTAGGAATGGGAGAAGAGTGTACACCAAATCATTGTATGCTACTGAACAAACACAAGTCCTATCCGCACCACTGATTACTAATGTGAGAAGTTGGATTGTTGTTTGACTGGGGTGTGAGCCCTAGTCAAGCAGCAACCACAATTTCTCTCAGGGTAAGGCACAAGCAAACTCCAAATTAAGCTGTTCTTACCCTCTGGTGAATTGGCACAGAACAGTCAGGCTTAACTTAAAAACAATGTGCAAAGTAGTGTGCAACACTTCAAAAAGTCAAATAGTGACATCTCCTTTATTTAGAATCCTCTGTCATTCACTCGGGGCCAAATGATGAGTGGCCCTGACCTGCCTCACCTCTTCCCTATTACGAGGAAACTTTTGCAGAGACACTCTGGCCCTCATTATAACCCTGGTGGTAAATCCCGCTTACCGCCGTGCAGAAGACCGCCAACACACCGCTGCGCAGCGAAATTCCACTACAGCTATTACGACCCCCAGCTCGGAATCCACCAAAATCCAGACACCCACACAAGTCTGCCACACCAAAGGTCAGTGATAAACTGGCAATAACAAAAACCGACACCATCACGCCAACAGGAATACGCCCACACTATCACGACCCACGAATCCACGCGCTCAAAATACATACACATATACAAAACACAACCACATTGGACAATTCAAAATACACACACCTCATACACATACACACACCACTCCCGCACACCTAACACAATATAAAACACACACCCACATCACCCATAAACCCTTACTACCAAAATTGTGAAAGAAGGCCAGAGAGAGACACCACCAGAAACAACACTAGCATCCACAGACACACAACATCATCACTCACACAACATCCACGTACTTCAGACAACACACACAATCACATCCCCTCACACATCACAACACACACCACCCCACACATCACCCACACCACATCATGGCACCACAACGACACCCCAGGTTCTCTGAGGTCCGGGTAGAGCCACAGCTATTCGGATCACAGGTGCAGCACACCTCCATTGCAAGGAAGATGGAGCTATGGCGCCGAATCATCGACAGGGTCAATGCAGTGGGACAGCATCCAAAAACAAGAGATGTCATCAGGAAGAGGTGGAATGACCTACGGGGGATGGTGCGTTCCGTGGTCTCAAGACACCAGATTGCAGTACAGAGGCCTGGCGGTGGACCCCCACCTCCTCCCCCACAACTAACAATATGGGAGGAGAAAGTCTTGGCAATACTGCATCCTGAGGGCCTCGCAGGAGTAGCAGGAGGAATGGACTCTGGTAAGTCAACTCATAACTATTATATCCCCCACCCTAACCCTCCGCCTATCACTCCAACACCTCACATATGTCCCACTATCACAAACCACCCATCCCAACACCACGCCCTGCATGCAACACCAATGCATGGACACCCATCACCAAACCATGTCCACTACAGATACCCACACAGACCCCAAACCAAATATAACACAAGGACCTAGACATGAATGCAAGCACTGGAGTACAGGGCCACTCACCCATTGCCCACGATGGCACACACAGATGCAATAATCATGCCTTTACACCCCTGTAGGACCCCTACCAAACGTCACCGGACAGGATGTTCAAGACATGTCCACTCCCCCCACAGAAGAGGCCCACAGTGATGACAGCAGCTCTGTACAACTGGATCAAGAAGACCAGCACCGCCCATTTGGGACCTCGGGACAGTCGGTTCCCCTGACACTAGCACAAGCCACCACAGAGCCTCCCTCCTCAGGAAACACCACCACAGCACCCACCCAGCGGGCCCATCCCTCTGCCCCCAGGACACGTCAAGCAGCAGTGTGTCCATCACTACAGGGAACCCAGGCAAACCCACCACCCCAAGAAAATCAGGGACCAGGGGGCAGTGGCAGTGGGCACACGGTTCAGGGGACAGAGGCACAGAAAAACAGTGGAACTGGGAGGACTGCTGTGCGGCACGGGGAGGACAGGCCCAGGGAACCCACTCTCCACGAGGCCCACTCCAACATCATGGGAGCGTACCATCATTCCTAGGAGACGATGGCAACGGTACTGGCCAACTTTCAGGAGACCCAGCGGCTGCAGGAGGAACACTATCTGGGGATCAGGGAGGAACTCAAGTCCATCAACACCACCCTGGTCACCATTGTAGGGGTGCTGCAGGACCTTGTCAATACCAGGAGGGACTCTGTGGTACAACAAGGGGCCCCTGACACTAGCCTGGATGAAGAACAGCCCACCACCTCCGCCGGCGCTAGTAGACAGGAGGCACCGCAACAGAACCACAACACCAGCACCCCACCCCACCCCCTGCAGATGGAGAGCCACCCCACAGACAGTCCCTGAGATCCAGGAACAAGACAGAAAACATTGCCAAGACCCCCGTCAGGAAATGACACCCCCCTGAATGTCATCCTTCTGTCCCACTTTGTCACCCTGTCCATCCTTAAACTGCTCTAGCTCCACCTCCTATGCCCCTTTGGACAATGCACCAGTGAAACAAATAGACTGGACTCTGCCATGGACATTCCTCCACCATCACCCCTGACCATTTTACAACCCCCTCCACTTATTTGCACAAAAATAAACACACATCAATCACAAAACAATCTGGAGTCAGTCTGTGCTTTCACAAATGTGTATTTACAATAACTATGGAATATAGCAATGTCAATATTATTGTCAACATACCGATGTAACACAGCTCTAGTCCATGAGGAAATATAGCTGAGGTCACACAGTGGGACCCACATCTGTGAAATGGAAAGGCAAAGTGACAAGTCAGGGTCCCTACACTGGGTGAAAGTGATAGACTTATAATAGTTCAAACAATAGTATGAGATGTGTGAGGCAGTGATATCTTCTTACCTGTATCTCACTGGAAGTATTGCTGGATAACGTTGTTTCTGTTGTCGATATCCTCTTCTTCTGCCTCCTCTACTTCACTGTCCACAAGCTCCACAGCTGCCACAAGACCTCCAGCTGGACCATCCTCCTGCAGAAAAGGCACCTGACATCGCAAAGCCAGGTTGTGCAGCATACAGCAGGCCACGATGATCTGGAACACCCTCTTTGGTGAGTAGTAGAGAGAACCACCTGTCATATGGAGGCACCGGAACCTGGCCTTCAGGAGGCCAAATGTTCTTTCTATAATCCTGCTAGTACGCCCATGTGCCTCATTGTAGCGTTCCTCTGCCCTTGTCCTGGCATTTCTCACTGGGGTCAGTAGCCATGACAGGTTGAGGTACCCAGAGTCACCTGCAAATGTCGAGGGACAACTATTAGACACACACTAACCCGTAGGGACAACCCCAGACCCAGACAACTATTCACAGGGTATAGGGTCCTTGTCCTCACCTATTAGCCACACACGGTGCCTCTGGAGTTGCCCCATCACATAAGGGATGCTGCTATTTCTCAGAATGTAAGCCTCATGCACGGAGCCAGGAACTTGGCATTCACATGGGAGATGTACTGGTCGGTCGAACACACCATCTGCACATTCATTGAACGATAGCTCTTTCTGTTTCTGTACACCTGTTTACTTCTGCGGGGGCAAGGCCACATGTGTCCCATCAATGGCACCAATGAAAGGGCATAGAAGCCACCTTTTACTGTAGGCAAATCCTCCACCTAAGGGAAAACGACGTAGCTGTGCATGTGTTTCAGCAGGGCAGACAGCACTCTGGAAAGCACGTTAGAGAACATTGGCTGGGAAATCCCTGATGCAATAGCCACTGTTGTTTGAAAAGACCCACTTGCCAGGAAATGGAGTACTGACAGGACCTGCACTACAGGGTGTATCCCTGTGGGATGGCAGATAGCTGACATCAGGTCTGGCTCCAACTGGGCACACAGTTCATGGCTTGTTGCACGATCAAGTCTGTAGGTGACTATTACATGTCTCTCTCCCGTTGTAGACAGGTTCACCAACGGTCTGTACACCGGATGATGGCGCCTTCCCCTCACCTGCCCCAGCGGACGTGCCCTATGGACAAGAACAGCGAGCAGAGAGTCAGCCAACGCTGAGGTATCACAAATTGTCATTAGCACACATTTATTAATCCGCAATGTGCCTGTTACTGTGTTTATGCAAGGCCTACACATGTGTGACGCAGTTATTATTATTGCCATGTGGCCCCCTGAAATGGCTGCTGCCTGACCTGTAATGTGGGACAAGGGGATATGAGGTAACTGCGCTGACGTTGTACACCGTAGCGGTAGGCAGTCGAAGACCGCGGTGCAATCCTGCACTGGTTAACATTGTACCCTATGGGTCCGAGGAGCCAATGACGATGTACGCCGGCAGTGACAGTACGCACCGCCGTGGACGTGACCGCCATTTTCTGTCTGTTCACTCACTTGATACCTGACCCTCAACAGGAGAGGACCTATACTGCAAGTGCTGCTGTGACCTCAGTCTGGAAGCGACGATGGTTCATGTGTCTGGGGAAAGGGCCCCTGCCTTCACTTCGGAGGAGTTGGAGAAGTTAGTGGATGGGGTCCTCCCCCAGTACACGCTACTCTAAGGTCCTCCAGACAAACAAGTGAGTACAGTGTGAGCATGCTGCATGGGCAATGGCTGTTTAGAGTGATGTGGATGGAAGATACCTGGGGGGGGACTGAGCCCTGCATGAGCGGACGGTGTGTGTCTGTGCGTCAGGGCAAGGGTGGGAACGTGGGCCAATGACTATGACAGTCTGGATGGTGAAAGATTTACCTTTTCCCCTGTACTATTCCTCTAGGTCAGCACCCACCAGAAGAAGGATATTTGGCGTGCCATCGCCAAGGAAGTCCGGACCCTCGGGGTCCACCACAGACGGAGCACCCACTGCTGGAAAAGATGGGAGGACATTCACCGCTGGAGCAAGAAGACGGCGGAGGCCCAGCTGGGGATGGCCTCCCAACGTGGGAGGGGTGCCCGTTGCACCATGACCCCCCTGATGTTCTGGATCCTGGCGGTGGCGTATCCGGAGTTGGATGGGCGCTTGAGGGCATCACAGCAGCCACAAGGGGGTGAGTACAGACCCATTCATCTGACTGTGCGCATTATGAGGTGTCTGGGTGGGGCTGTGGGTTCCCCTAGGCCAGAGCGAAGTTGGTAGGCAAGGTCCCTTGTGAGGCAGGCTATCTGGCATCCCAACCCCACCAGTGGAAGAGCCATCTACACCTAGTCAGGCTCCTGTGACTTCCATGTGTGCAGCAATCGGGCATAGGCCTTGTACCCCATGGCCTTATGAATAATCTAGGAACTGTTAGTGCATGGCGTAGTGCTGAGGTCTGCTGTGTCTGTAGTGTCCGCCAACGGTAGTGGTATTGCATGCACTGAACATGTCTTTCTTCTGTCTTCCCCCTCCCCTTTTTGTGATCTCCCTGTTCTTGCGTGCAATTGTATCATCTGGCGGAGGAGCATTGGCACCGGAGCAGGAGGGAGCTCCATCCCACTTGGCCCTGGAGGGTGAAACAACGGAGTCAGAAGCCACCAGTAGGACGGAGGGCAAGAGGAGCTCCACGGTGGGGACAGGAGGTGACAGCAGCGACTGTGACTCATCCTCTGATGGAAGCTCCCTTGCGGTGGTGGACCCCTCAGTGCCCCCGCATCCACAGGTACAGCCACCACCCCCCCTACCAGCACCACCCTCCCAGCAGCCCCTCAGCGTGTGTCCCGTGCCCGCTCACCCAGGAGGGTGGGCATCTCCTTCGCCCCAGGCACCTCAGGACCTGCCCCAGTCAACCCTGCTCTCAGTGAGGAGGCTTTTGACCTCCTGAGATCCCTCACTGTTGGGCAGTCTACCATTCTGAATGCCATCCAGGGTGTTGAGAGGCATTTGCAACAGACAAATGCATACCTGGAGGGCATTCATTCTGGCTGGCCAGGCAGCCCAACAGAGAGCATTTCAGGCTCTGGCCTCAGCACTGATGGCAGCCATTGTCCCTGTGCCCAGCCTCCCCCCTCCAACTTCCTCCACCCAGACCCAATCCCCTGTACCTCAGCCTATCCCAAGCACACCATCAGACCAGCATGCACACACCTCAACACACAAGGGTGGCTCAGGCAAACATAAGCACCACACATCCCACAGGCACTCACACAATCATCATACCCATGCAGACATACCAACATCCACTGCCTCCACTGTGTCCCCCTCCTCCACGTCTCCATCCTCCCTCCAATGTCTCCACTCACATCTGCATGCACTACATCTTCAGCCACTACCTCCATCATCAGCACACCCATCACCACCCACCACTCACGTGCACTCACCACCCCCACTACCATTCACACATCCCCTGTGTCCTCCCCCAGTGTGTCTGTGAGCCCTCCTCCCAAAGTACACAAACGCAGGCCCACACCCACCCAACAGCCATCCACCTCACAACAGCCTCCAGCCCATGCACCTTCACCCAAATTCAGCAGACGTACACCTCCTACAACCACTACCTCCTCCTCTACTCCCAAACCCCTCCATCTACCCATCCCAGTGTGTCTAAAAAACTTTTCCTGTCTAATATTAATCTCTTGCCTACACCTCCCCCCAGCCGGTCCCCTAGGGCCAGGCTTTCCAGGTCCCAACCCAGCACCTCAGCCACCACATCACCAGACACAGTGGTGCCAGCAACTGCGGGCTATTGGAATGCGCCAACCATCAGGGCTTCCAGTGTGCCTCAGAGCGAGGGCAAGGACATTCCGCCCCCTGCAAAACTTAAAAAGTTGCCCACATCCCGGAGGGAGAAGCAGAAAACACCTGCCACCAAGGGCTCAGGGAAACCGAAAGGGGATAGTGGCAAAACAGCAGTGCCACCATCCAAGGTGGGAAAGGTCTAGAAACTACAGGGCAGGTCAGGAGAGGGCATGATGGCACCGAGTGAGGGACCAGTGTCACGCCTTCTGTCCACGTCGACGCCAACCTGTACTGCGGAGAAGACCGCCACCAGCACCGCTACCACAGAGCCCTCCGCCAGCACCACTGTCATTGAGCCCGCCACCAGCACCACTGTCAGTGAGCCCGCCGCCAGCACCACTGTCATTGAGCCCACCGCCAGCACTGCTGCCACAGAGCCTGCAGCCAGCACCGCCACCACAGAACCCGCCGCCAGCACTGCCGCCACAGAGCCCGCAGCCAGCACTGCTGCCACAGAGCCCGCAGCCCGCAGCCAGCACCGCCACCACAGAGCCCGCAGCCTGCACCGCCAGTGGCCCAGTGACATCCTGAGCCAGTGGCACCACCACAGACATGACTGCCATCCCCATTGGTCATTCGTCCAATGAAGCACTGTGGGCACCAAGCCCCCTACAGAACCAGTGGAGAGATACATCCACTACCTCAGTCCTTGGCAGGATGAAGCACTCTGGGCACAAAGCCCCCTCCAGAACCAGTAGAGATTCACATCCACTACCTCAGTCATTGGCAGGATGAAGCACTCTGGGCACAAAGCCCCCTCCAGAACCAGTGGAGAAAGGCATCCACTTGTGATACTGTGGCTTGGCACTCCCCAGGATGCAGCAGTGGGCAAACCACCCACTGAAAAGACTTGAGAGAATGTGGCTTTGCACTCCCCAGGATGATGCAGTGGGCAAACCACCCACTGAAAAGACTTGAGAGACTGTGGCTTTGCACTCCCTAGGATAATGCAGTGGGCAAACCACCCACTGGAGAGACTTGAGAGACTGTGGCTTTGCACTCCCCAGGATGATGCAGTGGGCAAACCACCCACTGAAAAAACTTGAGATAGTGTGGCTTTGCACTCCCCAGGATAATGCAGTGGGCAAACCACCCACTGGAGAGACTTGAGAGACTGTGGCTTTGCACTCCCCAGGGTGATGCAGTAGGCAAACCACCCACTGAAAAGACTTGAGCGACTGTGGCTTTGCACTCCCCAGGATAATGCAGTGGGCAAACCACCCACTGGAGAGACTAGAGAGACTGTGGCTTTGCACTCCCCAGGATACATCATTGGGCATGGAGCCCCCTCGTGGAGCAGTGGCGTTGTGCGTTCATCAGGCTGAGGTGCCCCCATACCTCTCCCCCTGAGGTCCCTGTTTATTTTCCATCTGATGCCCCTCCAGTGTTCTCTCCGTTTGGAGTCAGGTATCGAGTGTGGGCCTCGCCCATGCATTTTGCTCCCAGTGGTCCACGGACAATGACTTGTGCACTATCCAGACATGTGTAGTTGGTGTACATAATTGTATATACTGTATTTCTGGTTTTGACTTCTGGATTTTTATTGATTACAATCGTTCAAATCAATTCCTTTTGTCCTTGCATTATTGAAGGGTGGGTTGGGGGACGTATATGTAATATGTTGCAGCATGTTTTTGTGTGTATGGTGTTGTGGGTGAGGGAGGTGTGGGGGTGGGGGTGTTGCGTGTTGCGTGTTGCGTGTGTGTGTCACTCTCTTTTCCCTCCCCCATCCCCTGTGTTGTAGGTGCAGTACTCACCATGGTCGTCGCCGCCGTCTCTGGAGCTCCTGATAGAGGAGCAGGAAGACGATCGGCAGAAGGATCTGCAGTTCTGGCTCCATGGCGTCCTGGTTCCTCGTGGGGTGTGGAGAGGTGAGTGATTTCCCCTTCTGTGTACTGTTTCCGCTGTGTTTTTGGCTGTCTATGTTGGCGGTTTCCGCTGTGGTCGTAATTCCATTTTTTTGCCGCCGGCCTGTTGGCGGTGTCACCGCCGCTTTAACACCGACCGTCAGGGTTGTAATGAGGCCCTCTATGTGCTTGGGAGCACTTCTTATCAAACCACCTATAGGGCCAAGCTGCAGACACGGCCTTTGGAAGAGTAAGAGTGGCCTTAATGCGTTCAGAAAGCCTTGAGAAAGATGTCAATATACAAGCATCAGTGGCTACCTTGTTGAGGCAATTTGTTGAAAAGTGGAAAGTATATGATGATAAAAATCATCTGGTATGACCTTGTCCCATTTGAGCCTTCGCCCTTGATCTTTTAGGCTAACTGTTTTCTTATAAAACAAATGTTGCGTGTCACAGTCTGGCTTCATAGACAATTGGCAAAGAGAGGCTTATGATCACTGTGTGTGTGTGCCAGATCATGTTAAAAATACTGAAGGAAGGAAATAAACATGCAGACACAAAAAGATAATCATTTGTGAAACCAGTTCCTGTCCCCTTGAAGTCCACTCTTCCAAATTAACATCCCCTTTACTGAATAGACTCACTGGATTGTGATCTAAGATTAAATTATTCATCATGTTCCCCTGTACTTCATGTTTGAGGCATGTTTGATTGGTGCTAAAAGAAACATCTTCAAGATCGCCATACAGATAACAATCCAAAAAAGAGTGCAGTTTAAAATCACCCATCAACATCAAAACTATAAACCTGGATATACTTTGAATAAAATCATCTAAAAACCTTTTAAGATCAATAATAACATCAAACTCCCCCCGATGAAACTGAATTGCAAACATTCATAGCCACAACCCTGAGCATGTGAAAAAAGCTAAAAGCTGCCCAGAATGAAAGGTGTGTTGGAAGCAATCATCTCCATTTTACAATGTAGAGTCAATTTTATAAAGGTCACTTAGGGGGTCATTATGACCCTGGCGTCGGTGGCGGTTGGACCGCTGCAGTCATGGTGCAGGCGCCACGGTCCAACCGCCGACACTGCCAGGCTGCCGCCAGCCTTCAGTCTCGCCAGCCTTCAGTCTCGCGGTCCCGGCGGTTATAATCTGCCAGGGCAGCGCTGCAAGCAGTGCTGCTCTGGGGTTTATGAGTCTCTATCGGCCAGCCTGTCCATTGCGATTTACACCACCATGGAAAGGCTGACGGAATGGGGGATTGGCATGGCAGTGCAGGGGCCCCCATGCACAGGCCCCCATGCACAGACCCATCGCGCATTCCACTCCCCGAATTACGGGCAGTGGAAGAACCGACGGGTGCTGCTGCACCCGCTGCTCCGCCACATTGCAGCCGGCTCCATTAGGAGCCGGCAATGTTAAGGTCCTGTTCCCCGGTGGGCAAAAACACTGTTTCCGCCCGCCACCCCAGTGGGGAAGTAAAAATAGGGCTGCCGGGGTTCAGGCAGCTTTTGTGGCCTGTTGGCAGGAAGATATTGGAGGGTGGCCTCCGCCGCCACTAACTGTCATAATAAGGTCATAAATCTCCTTTAGCTCTACCATGAAGAGAGGGGATGGCAATGGAAGCAAACGTGGCAAAAACACCTAGATGCTTGATCTTATCTTAGCTTAATAAAGAAGCCCAGGGGAAACAAGATGATTCTAAGGCGCAAAAGAAGGATTATTTAAGATGTAACCAACCCTCCAATCATTAAAAAAATATATGATTATACAGTCACCCTCAAAAGCTTTTTAAGAAAGGACAGTCCAAACAACTTTCCACATCATGATAATTTAATCTAAAAGAAATTGGTAAAAATGTACCCTGCTAGACAGCCAATTTGTAACTACATTTTTGAGCTGCTGGTAGCTCTCAGTTTCCTCACACTTGAGAGGGGGAACAATGGCCAAAATCAAAACATATGGAGTGGATGCAGGGGGCAATTGAATGAGTATCATCATAGGATTGAGTCCAACTCTTCCCTGAATGCCCTTGGCCTAAAGTATTGGTGGTGGTTTCAGGTAAAATGTTCCTGACAATAGAGTCCCGGGGCCCCCACCACTGGGGTCCTAGCTGTATGGGATGGGATGGTAGGATAATACCAGCTAAATTCTTAGAAAGAGGGCTAACACTCCTCTTTCCTCCTTAACTCTCCTCACTGAGGTGATAATACACACTAGGCTGTTCTTACAATGGCACACTCGAATCATTAGGGGTTGTGGGAGGTGTCGGGCCAGCCTTACCTAAGTATTTGCCACAAATGAATAAATAGAACCCATCAAACCACCTAGTTTACCAATGGCCTTTTCAACATTGGAGATGCGCAGGACCAATGTATCAAAGGCCATGGCTATTTGTTGTTCTAATTTCTGGAATTAATCAAGATGGAGACAAGACTCTGCAGTAGATATAGGGTCATGTGACATACACCCCATTTTTACGACCTCTACCTGTTTTGTTACCAACTTTGGCTCAAATAGATAACCCCAGGTTTTGTTCTCAGGCCTAGACCCTTCCATATTTTCTTTAATAGATATAGAGGTTGTGGCACAAACCAAATCTTGGGGCTAGTTTAAAGAATGGGTAATAGTCGGTCCTTTACCACAGAACTGTGAGTAGAGCAACTCTGGTTAGTGATACATTCAGAGGAACCATTAATAGATGCCGCCCCCCCCTTGCCCCTTGATGTAGTTCGCAACGCTACGAATTGTAGTCTACTGACCTTCTGCACTTAGGATCTCCTCCACTTAGGCCCCACCGCATTATTTAGGAAAGTTAATCTTAATGGTTCTTGGTTATTTTTCTGCCACATTAAGCGTAACAACTTTCCTGTTTCCCATCCTGCTGTGAGAAAGATAAGGGTTCTACACCTTCCTCCCCAATCCTCTGTTGAACTGCTAAAAACAAATGAGAATTGTAAAGATTTCTCACACCGGTCACAAACTGAGGCAAAAGCAAGAGAGGTGCCCTTGGCCCAGACTTTGCCCAGGCGCATCCCATGAAGAGGAAAGTGCGGCACTGTCTTATAGTACAGCGAGCAGTAGGGGTTGGGTTCACCCCCTTACCTGGTCTGTTGGCACTTCACAAGTACAATGAAGTGTGGGGCCTGAAGTCCCCCGGCAGCACCAATGTCATTTTGTAGTCTTTGGCAAACTTGTCTTATGAGTATTCTGGTTTGTTCTTCTTAATGGCTGCATTCTTTCTTTCTTATTATGGATAAGGTTTTAGATTATTATCATGTCCCAAATATCTGAAAATCCTATGATTTTTGACGGTCACGTGGAGCTCCCGTCATGCTCCATGACTGAGAGCCTCACAGATCTGCAAGATGTTGGGCGGAGCGCACTGGCGGTCGCGCAGCCGCTCTAGTGTTTAGCAGCTCTAATATTTAGCAACCTCAATTTCTCCCCCGTCCTAAGGAACCACTTGGCTGCCAGAGAAACTCGCAAGAAAGAATAAGAATGAGGCTGCTCAGCTCTGCTGACAGACTGAGAAAACCCAGACCAGCGGACCCGTAGATCCTAACGGCAGGCATCGCGCAGGGCTCAGCCCGCCAGGAAGTGAGTAATGTAGTGCGCTTCCTGGTAGCCTGGGTTTGACTGGCTACAACAATCAGAAGCTGGCTTGCTCTTCGCAGTACCACGTGCCCCCCCCCCGGAGGCCCTGGAACACAGTACAGAGACGTTCAAAAAGGGGGAGAAGACTAGAAGATAAGTAACGAAGGCAACATGCAATACTAGGCCAAGGGGGGTGTAAAAGACTGTCACATTTTATGAAGCTATCCACAAACGGGAACACATGTATTGGATGTCTAAAAGGTGTGACGTCTGCTGAAAGAGAGTAAAGCGGATATACAGCAACTGTTGTTGGGCTGAGAGCTAGCTGCATAATTAGCCTGGTAAAAGGTGGGAGACTGCAACCTTAAGTGACACAATATTGCTTGCATCTCTCTGGGGGACTTGTTGAGCCTATATTTTCAACACCTATTGGACCTAGGGTTTAAGGGGGATCTAGAACCCTGTCGTACCCTTTCGTACCAGCATAAGCATAATTATTTGGCATACCTGTGGGGTCAAGGGTGCGACTGAAGCGGTTCGTGCTATGCGGATGCGGCTTGTTGCCCCCTGCCTCCTCTACCTAGGATTTTCACTTCTAGTCCTGTTTAGTCTCCTCCGGTCCCTTTCTACTTCATCTTCCCTTACCGCAGTGCCTTTTGATCTGATTTTATAATGAAAAGTATGACACAGGACACGGGCTATAAACACGGACAATGGGAAAAAATCTAAAGGGACTGAAAGCTAAAATTTTGACTCCCGCCACAGGAAGGCACAGCTCGAAACAACGAGATTTAGTGGGGGTTTTGAGGGAATCCACAGGAGCACAGGACCTATCACAGAACTTATCACCTCCCTCACCAGCCCTTTCTCCATCACTCGAGTCCAGCCCGACAGAAGGTCAAAAGCAACCAGCATCTCGGCCAACGCAACTTGCTGAACTGCTTTCTCAGCCCCCCATAGTAGCACTAAGTAAACCAATTAGGGAGTCGCACAACTCCTCCTCTGTCCCTGCCACTTCTAGTAAACACCCCTCACAGCATCCATTGTCAACTTGCAGTATAAGGAGAAACCTACTTATCCTATGTTTTCAACCACTAGCAACAATGTTAAAGGAGCATTGAAGGCATTGGAAAGGAAAAATATTAAAGATGCAGGACAAGAGGAAGTAATCTCACCAATCAGAGAAAGTGTAACAGGCAGCAGCTTATTCTCTGGCACGATTTTGAACTCTGCACCAGAAAGCTCCTGCATGGCTGCATCCGACCTGATTTCATCTAATGCTGAGATGCATTTGCGCACCCCCTGCCCTAGTTCTAGCACCCACAGCTCCGCATGCAGGATATCTGGTACCTTTTTAATGGAGGAATGGATGAGGCAGATTCTAAAGGAGCTTCGATCAATAAAATTATCTCAGGAGGAGGCTCACAAGGACACCAAGGATCAGCTCAGTCAATTGATCACTCACCTGACCCATCTCTCCACATGAATATCCCAAGTGGAGCAGAGAGTCTCTGATTTAGAAGACGCTGAGAATCAAGTGGAGTCGGCAACATCTTGGATCAAATCAGAACTGAGGAACTCCAATTAAAGTTATATGAGATGGAAAACAGGTCTTGGCGCTAGAATCTTAGGTTCATAGGGGTCCCTGAAGAGATGGAAGCAACTTCATATGTAACCAAGGTAGTCTCTGATCTTATCTACAACTGCATCCTTGCGGACAAGGCAAAAACCGAAGCAATGAGAGTGCATAGGGTACAATTTACGCGCCCTGTGAACTCTAAGTATCCTCGTACTATATTAGTCAATTTTGGAGACTACATGATTAACCCCTTCACTGCCAGGCCTTTTCCCCCTCAGGTGCCAGGCCTTTTTTTGGCTGTTTGGGGCAGTTCGTGCTTAGGACCTCATAACTTTTGGTCTACATAAGCTACACAAGCCAAATTTGCGTCTTTTTTTCCCAACATCCTAGGGGTTCTAGAGGTACCCAGAGTTTGTGGGTTTCCCTGAGGGAGACCAAGAAATTAGCCAAAATACAGCGGAACATTTAATTTCTTTTTTAAAATGGGAAAAAAGGGCTGCAGAAAAAGGCTTATGGTTTTTTCCCTGAAAATGGCATCAACAAAGGTGCTAAAATCACCATCTTCCCAGCTTCCAGGAACAGGCAGACTTGAATCAGAAAACCCAATTTTTCAACACAATTTTGGCATTTTACTGGGACATACCCCATTTTTACGATTTTTGTGCTTTCAGCCTCCTTCCAGTTAGTGACAACAATGGGTATGAAACCAATGCTGGATCCCAGAAAGCTAAACATTTCTGAAAAGTAGACAAAATTTTGAATTCAGCAAGGGCCTATTTTTTCCCACATTTCTGTGTGGGATCACCGCACCAGGACAAATTTCCTACCACCCAACGTTCCCCTCAGTCTCCCAGTAAAAATGGTACCTCACTTGTGTAGGTGGGCCAAGTGCCTGTGACAGGGAAGAGCCAAAAACATGTTGAAATTGAGGGGAACCAAAGTGGGTCCAAAAGGGCAGTTTGAAAAAAAACATTTTTAGGCTGACAAGTGCAGCAGAATTTTTATCGGTATAGAGGAGACAATGTTGGGTGGTAGGAATTTTGTGGATTCCTGCAGATTCCGGAAGGTTCCATCACAAAAATGTGGGAAAAATGTGTGATTTCCAGCCAAGTTGGAGGTTTGCAGGGCATTGTGGGTAAGAAAATAGTGCAGGGTGCATGTGAAGCACACCACCCTGGAATCAACCAGATGTTTAGTTTTCGGATGTGTGTAGGTCTTGTGGATTTTTCTACATGGCAGTGTCCCAAAGCCAAAAAAGTGCAGCCCTCACCATTCCTAGTGGGATGATTTTGAGAGTTACCACGCTCTCAACGCCCAAATGTAAAACCAAAACCCAAAATAATCAAATGTCCTCTTGCTTGCTGTGGGATAAGATGTTTTAGTATGCGGGGGGCTAAAAGACTGTTACCCCCTTCAGATGGGGTAGGGACATACCCAGGCCCATACTGATTGGTAGAATTTTTTAATTCCATGGCATCTAGTAGACTTTGTGCTCCCTGGAGTGTGGATCAGGGGTAATTGCCCCATTTGCCCACTGGTGGGCAGAACAACTTTGACCCATTTATTTTGGGTGAGGGTATGGCCATACCCCACCCTCTTATTTTGAAAAAAAAATCTTCCCTGGTGAGATTTCTGCCCTCCTTGGGGGTGAATGGGCCTTCCAAAAATAGGGCGCTCTGTCACCAAGGGGGGCAGATATGGCCAACAGTAATGTGCCCCCATGGGGAGCGACCCTTGCCCAATGGGCTTCCCCCCAAACAAAACACACACATACACACACACCAATCCCTGGTGTGCAGTGGTTTCTGCCCCTCTTGGGGGAAGATTGGCCTAACAAAAATAGGCCTATCTGCCCCCAAGGGAGGCAGAAATGGCCTAAATACCATTTGCCCCTCAGGGGAGGGACCCTTGCCTAAGGGGTCGCTCCCCATACAGAAAAACATAAAGTAAATAAAGATATATATATCCCTGGTGTCTAGAGGTTATATTAGGCTGATTTGCCTCCGGGGGGGTCGAAAAGGCCTAAAAATATTTTGCCCCCTCTGGGGAGCCGCCCTTGCCCAAGGGGCCGCTCCCCTTTTGCGTTAGTATAAAAAAAAAAGTCCCTGGTGTCTTGAGGCTTCTGCTCCTCCTGGGGGCAGATTGGCCTAATTATATTTGAACACTAATGCTAAGCTACCCAAACTTACTGGGTTTATTGCCCACTCGTTCCTTGTATCACCTATTGCCACGGTACGGGGTGTGGCTGTTTTGATTTCCAGAGATGGTAAAGGGAGTCTTCAGAGATCCGCAGGCAAGATGGATATGAGTTACTGCTAAAATGGAAGATAAGGTGATTCATTTTGCGAGTTTTAATGGTCCAATAGAGAATGATGTAGCATCAATGCAGGCCTTATATGCGCATTTATCTTCACTTTCAGGCTACTTTATATTAGGAGGGGATTTTATTATTATACCCAATATCCAATGGGGCACATCACATAGGAACAAAGTGCAGAACAATCCAAGAGCGTGTCAAATGCTTTCCAAACTGATTTTCAAAATCCTAAAATTGAATTCTGAGACTCCACTCAACCAACAACCCAATTGGTCTCATTGGGGTGCAGTTTTGGTGGATGGAGAAATGAAATTTCAGTTTCATTATATGTGACAACGCTTGCAGGCCCTTGGGTTATAGATGATGAAATGTGATATACTGCTCTTTCTTTGTCTGTTTCCTTTCTGAAATGACAATAAAGAAAATTGATCCACATGAAGACCAAGAAGAAGAATATTTCATCCCATTTGTATGCCACACAAGACAACCACCTATTGTCTCTTTAGTATTGTATTTGTGATACACCTGTCCCCTGCCAAGATTGCATCCGGGGTGACGTGTGACTGCTTAAGATGCATCTTGGAAACCTTCTTATTAAATAGCCAACTCTTGCTCCTTAAACAATAATTTAGCAATATAGTTTGCACAGGGAGCTATTGATGGCTGCCTGGTTTCCTAAGAAGTCAACAACTAAATAGAGAAGAAAGATGACAGCCAGCTTACCCAAAATGCCCACCTCATTGCATTCAAAGAATATCACCTACATTGTATCCTCATTTTGAGCTTCACAGCACATTTATTTTTGCCCACTATGGGGCACTTGGAATTCTGCATCAAGTAGAACTCTGTCCTTTAGGTAATGCCAGGCTGCCCATTAGATTGAGAAACCTGCTCCTTTGGGCATATTCTAAACCTGAATGTTTGTTAAACATTTAGTCCAATGCAATACAAAAGGAATGGTCTTGTTACTCAAACAGTTTTAAATACTTGCATGGCAGAGGCAAAGAAACACAATTACTTTAGAAGACCATCAAAGACAAGTGAAGGGAGACTCCTATCATAACTGTACAGACACAAATGACAGTGCTCAGCTCCTGAGCCCTCACAGTTAAACCTGGTAATTTTCAAATGGTTCAAAACATGTAATCTGGTATGTGATGCAGATATTGTTTTTCAGGTAGATTCTGAAGTCACTCAGAAAGTCAGGGAAATCATTGAATTTACCTGGAAGTCTACCATGACTAAAGAGGCTTTATAGGAATAAACATGGGAATACTGTAGAACAGGTTACTTTAGTATCTCACCTGCAAAACTGAGATCAATGTAGAGCAAGGTATGTGGTGGTTGCTTGCTATCTGGATCAGCTAGGGTGTGAAAAAAATACCTCACCAATTGTCTTCTCTGAGGTTGACTGGACTAGGGATTGATAGATGGCTTGAAATTAGCCTGGGCGAAAAGAGCAAAGCTTATGGATGGTATTATCAAGAAGAGTTAGCCTCACAATCCAGATAAAATGCTGCAATGTGTGCTTCCACACTTCGTCGAACCAACTGCCAATCAAGAGTGACAACAAGTAGGTTAGAAGTAGGCTTGAAGAAGGGGGAATGGGAAAAGTGAGAGAAATAGAAACAATAGATATCACCACACTGCCTGGTTGTGCATCAGGGCTTGATCTGCAGTGTATTGATATCTAAAGAAAAGAGAAACGTTTTAGTATTACTATTATATGGACTCTGGTGTCTCACTTCTGATATGATATATGTAATACCTATTGATAATCTCTGTATTATCCAATCTCTACAGTTTAATTAAACTTGGTGTTTACCTTAATATGAAACACAATTAGAGTATATGCAATATAGGCAAACAGTACACTAAGCTATCATGTGTTGTTTACTAAAGAGAACAACTTTCTGAGTTATGTAATAACTCTCTGGGATTCACATTACCTTGATCATAAATAGTTTGTGAGCTGAAACATGATATGATATCCCACAACGCAATTGAATATCCAGCAATAATGTGTTCATCTAAAGCATTACCTCAATACCACATATTTTCTAAGAAGGATGCTGCAGCCTATGTAACATTAAGTTCTCATAACTGCTCTTGCAGAAACAAGAAATGCAATATAGATTTCACGATCCTAAATTAATCACTCCTTGTGAAAACAAAAAGAGCAAAATAAGAGTGCATAATTATAATGGTCAACTCCTTATGAAAATAAACAAATGCAAGTTATGATTTGTAATCCAAAAAAGACATCTTGTGAAAACAAACAAGTGCAACATTAATAGTCTACAATTCTTAATGAATGATTCTTGACATATGTTTAAAGTGAAAGGATTATACATTTTAACGTGTGTTTAGTGTAGCTGTTCCATAGGCAAGGTGAAACCTCTTCCAAGACTACACTCCCTCTCTTTGCACCCTGCACCCCTCTTTTGTTCCTGAACATGCACGTGTTCAATAGGTTTGGAATAATGTGTTTCCGTGAGGGACTGGCACGTAAAGGTAAGAGGGTCCCATGCATGCTGTTACCCTGGGTGGTTGGTGAAGAGGGTAAGCAATGTTAGCATGTAAAAAGATGTATGTAAAGATCACAATCTTGTCTGTTAGTAAAGAGTGATAAAACCTGGTCCGAGAGACAAGTAAACTGGTGGCAAGAGTTACGGACATCAAGAAATGACTCATTGTAAGATTTACAACCACAAGCTGTCTCTACAATTTAGAAATCCTGATAGTTGGGTGACAGAGCAAAGGGTGGGAAATATAGAAACAGCAAACTGGGAACAATTAACTCAAAAAAAGTAATGTTCACAAGCAACAGTTCAGTAAAATTTCAAGGATCAGGAGTCCATCTTGAGCAGCTTTTCCTCGATTAAAGGGTGGGCTGATATCCTTCCAGGAGTTGATTGTCAAACTTTATGGACAGGACAATACTTTCTTGTACTAAACCTTAATTGTAGGTATAGGTTACAAGTAAGTTCTTACCGTCTTTTGTGTGAAAGCAGCATTAAGCAGGCTGGAGATACAGAGCAGGGTGCACAGGCAAGGTAGGCAGGTGTGAAGGCAGGTACTCTTCAGTGCGTGGTCTGAAGGAAGTGGTATACAACATCGAACGAGGGAGCTGAATATCCTTTCCAGCATCTTTATTACTTGTAGCAGAAGTGTAGGAAATTGGGTTTTCTGGTTGAGGGGAGTGAAGCCATTCTCAAGCAGCAACCACACATTTTGTCAGGGTGAAGTCATACGCAACCCCCAAATTAGCCTGTGCTTACCCTTCTGGTAGCTTGCCACAAGCAGTCAGGCTTAACTTAGAGGTAAGGTGTAAAGTATTTACACAGCATTTCCACATTAATAAAGTGAAAACACCACACAAGAAAAAGCCCACACCAATTTAGAAAGGTATAGTAAAATGTAATAAATAGTATGAGACCAAAACAACAAAGCTCCAATCAGTAGTTCCTGACATAAGCAATTTTAAAGGTTTAAGTAAAAATAGTGCCTAGAAACACAAAGTGTCAACTGTGGGTATCTGGTCACACCAGACCAGTACATAATTACAACTTCAGGCCAGCCACAATGGAGCGTGGGCCGGATACAGTGGCCAAGTTAGGCCAGCTGAACAAAGTGCCTTAAATCCTGGTTGTGGAGTATTGCAAGATCCTGCATCAAGGAAGAATAATGCAGCAGCGGTTCGGAGGTGGTGTGGGACTGTGATGTGGATTCCTGCATCATCATTGATTTGGGGCTACTGAAGTCGGGGGTCGAGGATGAGTTGCACAGATGGCATTCCAAAAAAGCAGAAGAGCTGAGATGCGAAGTCCTGCATCTTCGTTGATGATGCTGTTGATGAGGAACTTGTAATGTGCAGGGCTGCATTGAGGATGCATCTCACTGTGGTGGTTCTGAAGAGACTGCGGGTTGCGGTGCGAGATCTGGCATTGGGTATGCATCTCGCTGTGGCAGATCTGAAGTGCTGCTGCAAGCATCTGCATTGTTCTGAGTTGGTTCTGCTCACAGGATCATGGCTGGCCTTGCAGAGCACCCCCAGGCCAACCTCCAAAGGTACAGGACTGAGGTGGCATCACTTGGGGGGTAGGAATACAGATACCTGGTGCTGGGTTCAAGGTGGTTGCAGCCTTTTCTGTCCCTGATGCTCTGATCAGGAGGCTAGCCAACTAGCCCTATGAGCCATTGTGGTTGGCCTGGGTCAAAGATGAAATTCTAGTACTTCTCATTCAGGCAACAGGGCAGTAGTGTATCAGTCCTTCTTGCAGAGCAGCACAGTAGTCCTTCAGTGTTCCACAGGTCCAGAGGTGTACTGAAGTGTTGGGTTTGAGTACCTGGTGCACACTGTGAAGTAGAAGAAGGTCCTAGAGGCTTCCACCCCAGATATGCTTGGAGTTGTCTGCCCCCCTCTGCCCCCATCTTGTCTGGGGTCATGAAAGTCTAGTGTCAAACCCTTTGGGAGAGTGCTCAGGTGGAGGCTTTTTGATGTGCAAGTTGGTAGGTGACAGCTACTCCCACTCATCAAAGCGGAGATGGCCCATCCTGCCAACACCTATTCTCCTTTTGTATCACTGCCTGAGGACAATACTCAAAGGCCAAATGCCAGCTAAACCTACTCATGCGAAACAAGATACAGGCTGCGGGCACCAAATTGTTGGGACAAGAAAATGCCAGTGTTCTAAAAGTGGAATTTTCTGAATTTGTGACTTAAATCCAATGTTGCCATTGAAGAATGTTAAATTACAATTCTTTAGACACCAAACTCGACAATTTTATCTGCTCCTAATCAAAAGATATCACTTAATAAATGAAATAAGTTAACTCAATGTTATCCTAAGGGAGAGGCGGGCCATGCAGTAGTGAAAAATTAATTTAAGAGCTATTCACTACCAGAACATGCAAGTTAAAAGTACATGTAGACATAGAGTGCACCCTACCATATGGGCTACTTACAGTCCACCCTAGGAATGAGTTATATGTATTAAAAAGGAAGGTTTAGGCCTGGCAAAAGATTTGGTAGGTTGAAATGGCAGCTTCAACTGCACACACAGGTTGCAATGGCAGGCCTGAGACATGTTTAAAGGGCTACCTAAGTGGGTGCCACAATAAGTGCTGCAGGCCCCCTAGCAGCATTTAATTTACAGGCCGTGGGAACATGTGGTACCACTTTGCTAGGGACGTACAAGTAAGTTAATTGTTCCATTAGGGTGTAAGCCAATTAAACCATGTTTTAATGACACAGCACAAGCACTTTACCAGTGGTTAGTGCTGGTAAAGTACAGAGAGTCCTAAAAGCCAACAAAAATGGGTTCAGAAACCAGGAAGAGTAAGGCAAAAAGTTTGGGGGAAGACCACCCTAAACTTGACAGATCTAAAAATGTCAAGCTTGAATTTTATGTATTGCCTTATTTCTGCCTCTGAACACCCCTCATTAATGTATATTTGCTTGTTAAGAGGTTTAATTTCATTGGTATGTAGCTGCTCAATAAGATATTTAGGTGGTCATTATGACCCGGGAGGTCTTTTGACGCCAGGGTAAATGTTGCAGTCCCACAACCAACAGGCTGGTGGTGAGGACCGCCACATTATGAGTGCCAACCTGCCACATCTCAACCCATAACACCATGGTGGTATGAACCGCCGGGCCTGGGATGCTCATCTCTGACCCAGTGGTCCACAGAGGACCGCTGGCGGTATTAGGAGCCAGCCCACCACCATGGTTTCCACTGCAAAACCCATGGCGGTAGGGTTGCCGGTGCCAGGGAATTGCTTCACCCCCCAGCAAGCACCTGACCCCCCCACTCCCCTACGGTCACAGTGCCCCCAACACCCCATACAGTCACAGCGCAGCGCCCCTCACCCCCCTGCTCACATAACACCCCTCACCCAATCCCCCCTACTCACATAGTGCCCCCCACTCACATACATGCACACAGACACCCACAAGCACCACGCATACACCCACTCACCTACAGTTCCAGACACGCATCCACTCACACTCATTCATACACGCATTCACTCACACGCATTCACTTACATATACTCACATGCATTCAGGCACGCATACTCACAAACATCCAAACACGCATCCTCACACGCATACAGACTGACATGCAGACATGCACTCACTTCAACATTCATATACGCATTCACTTGCACGCATAAAACCACGCATACACCACAACACAAACAGTTGCATTCACACACACACACGCATACTCACACACAAACACCACACACTCAGACACGCACACACAACAACCCCCCACCCTCGCACCCCTCCCGCTGGACACCCGACTTACCATGTCTGGCGAGGAGATCGTCCGACAGTGAGCGGGACTGGGCGCTGCTACCATCAGGTCACCGCCAGGCCGTATTAATGGTCTTAATACGGCTGATGGCGTTCTTCTGGTGGGGCGGTGCAGGTGGTAGCAACACCAGTGCGCCACCGCCCGCCGGCATGGCTACTGCCGAATATCCACCCAAAGTGTGGCAGAAATCTGGCAGTACCCATTATATGGCGGGCGGAAGACCGCCAGCACTGGCGGTCTTCTGGCACCCATGGCTTTGGCAGTCTTGTTCAGAGACTGCCAAAGTCATAATGAGGGCCTTAATGTCTAGTTATTTAAATGATTAAATGCAAGTATGTAGCACCTTAGCATTTTAAGTTTATGTATGTGGTACTTTAGCACTTTACATGTCTTCATGGGTTGGTTTTAAATTGAATAGGTCTTTGTATTTATGGCAGTGGGGACCTTCGCATTTATTCTAGCACCTTCCTTAATAATGCACTACACTCTGCAGCTGTTGTGGTCTGGTATTTTACAGAGATATGGGCCCTCATTTTAACCTCGGCGGTCTTTTTTTAAAGACCGCCGAGGTACCGCCGTGCTGAAGACAGCCAGTGCAAACGGTTTTCCGTGGAGTGTATTATGACTGCTGGCAGCCCTCGGTCCTTTTTTGGACGGAGAGCCGCCAGCAGCCATAGTGGCGGTCGGCGGGGAAGTGGAGGCTGCTCCACCTCCACGTCATCAGAACACCGCCCACCGAATCACGTCCCGTGGCAGTGCTCTGGTGACGGGGTGCTGGTGGTGGAGCAGCCCCCATGGATCCCGTTCCCTCCCGGAGGATCCCCGGACCAGGTAAGGTGATCGTCCGTTAGAGGAGGGGTGTGGGGAGGTGTTGTGTGTTGTGTGTGTACATGAGGTTGTGCGTGTGAGTGTGTAGAGGGTGTGTGTGACTGTGTGTATGCATGGGGGGGTGTTGTGTGTTTGGAAATGTGTGCGTGTCTGTCTGTATGTATGTATGTGAGTATGTGTGCTTGTATGGCTGTGTGTGTCTGTTGGAATGTTTGTTAGTATGCGTACGGGTATGTGTGTTGGTAGTGTCTGTGTGCGTGATGGGGGTATGTGTCGATGTTGGGGGGGTGGGGAGGGGGGTCCTGCCACCTTTGGTGGGTGGTAGGGGGATCGTGGGTGTGGGGGGAGGACTCTGGGAGGGGAGGGGTGTGGGGGAGACCCCTATTAGTTCCAGGGAACCAATACCGTGGCACTGATAGTGCCTACCGCCATGGATTTCGTGGCGGTTCCAAACCCCACAAAATCCATGGCGGTATGGAGGGTCCTGATACCGCCGGCGGTCTGGTGACGGCCACCGGGCTGGAGACTGAAGTCTCCAGACTAGCCGTCGTCACCATCCTGGCGGTCGGAGTGGAGAAGTGGCGGTTGTCCATGGCAGTAACCGCCATGGACATAATTCCTTTTTTTTTTTTTCGCCGGTCTGTTGGCGATATTACTGCTACTTATCCACCGACCACCAGGGTCGTAATGAGGGCCATAATGTTCCCTCCAGGATTTGGATTTTATTGATAACTTACTTATTTATGGCATGTAATATTTTCGGTTTTAATTAACTAATAAACTATTGGTGAAAAATGGTGCATCTTGCTCAACTTGCTCGTTGGGTTCATCCTTGCCTAGGCCTTTCATATATTTTATAATATATAAATGCAATGTGCTATTTCATTTATTTTCATTTATATTGGGCTATATTTTATTAACTCTTCTAACTTCTACATTATATATTCATTAACTGTTACATTTAGAGAAAAGCACAGTGGCTCTGGATGACTTTAAGAGAACCTACACACTTCTATTGTCACATTACATAACAAATCACATGTTTTTGTTTCCACAACAAGAATGAAAAATATTACATTAAGTGAATTTGGCAAGTAAATTGAGGAGAGAGGAGCTTTAGACATTCCAGAGAGAGCATCTATGACAAAACATCTGCATCAAGGTTGTGCTTTTTTACTTACTGTATCATTCCTTTGGGTAAAGTGACATAACAGAGGCAAGAACCAGCCTGCCAAAAGGCAGGCAGCAGACTTGAAAAACATATGAGCAATGAACGTGTATGCGTGGGTGCTATCTGGGAAGCTCTGATTTATTCCAAGATTTTGGTGCTAATGTAGACATTGTCCAGGACAAGAAAAGAAGGCATTCCTTTAAATATTGGCACATAACAAACTGTTGGTTTTTATGTTTTTCACATGTTGTGTTTTTATATTACTCAGCTTAATTGTTTCTGTAATTATGATTTTACATATATTCGCCACTAAAACTGTGTTTTAATATTCTAAAGAAGCCTTTAAAAATATCAGTCTGAATTTCTTGTGTGTGCATCTTTTGGCAAAACAGTACTAGCAATCCACTAGAAATTTAAACAAATCCCTCTCAGTCTCTAGCTGGATCCGATTGTTTGCTGTAGGAAACACCCCATTTCCTGTGTGGTCGGACTAGATTTTTCTCCTTTTGCTGGACTCTTTATTTTTGCTGGCTTTGGAACTTGATGCACTTTCGCCCTACTAACCAGTAGTAAAGTGGGTGTGTTCTTCCTTCAATCATTTTAAATTGGCATATTCCTTACTGGCACATTTAACTTGCCTGTAAGTCTCTAGTATATGGTATATAAAAAGTGAACCCAGGGCCTGGACGTTAAATGCCAACTGTGGACTGCAGCTCCTATTGTGCCATGCACAAATGTGGCAGTGCAATTGTGGCTTCTGGCCTAGCTTGTTTAGCCTGACTGTTGCCATGTAAACCTGAAGAGCAACCAGTTAAAAAATACCCTTTTTGACACGAAAAAGCACACTTTTAAATATTGGTAAGTCATCCCTATGAAGGCATGGCAGCCCACAAGGTAGGGTGCATGGTGTTTAAATGTGGGACAGTGGAAAATTAATTTTACCATGGCTCTAAATTGACAAGGTCCAAAAAGCTCTTATCACTGTGGCAGGCTTAGCTGTCCTACTGTTTTTAATAGTTATTAAAAATCTAATTATCTTGTGACGGTGGGTTTTAATAACTATTAAGGAAACATACCTTTTAGAAGGTTGCCATTTCCCTGCCTAGTCTGTCAGAAAGATAATTAGCAATTTTGTCTCTGGCAGCTCGTAGCCTGTGCTCAGCCTTTAATAGGTGTCAAATGCCTCCTAGGAGCAAATAACAGGTTGGCCTGAATGGGCAGAGATGACTCATGTGAGCTCAACAGAATATGCAGGGTGGACTTTAAGGGCTTCCTTTAGACAACACTATGTTAGCTCCTGCTTGACAGGTCTTTTGGGCCACATGCAACACTTGGATTGCACTTGAAAGGGAGAGAACATGATGCCCGAACAATCCTTATGGATCATCTATCTGTTTGCTGTTTGCTTTGGTCCTACCAAACCTCTCCATCTGGGTTTGTTGTGGGTACAGTACCTGCTTCAAACTGAATTTTAGTGTTAGATCCGGGAGGACTCTAGGATTACCATGGCAATCCCCATACACACACCCATCCCTCAGAGCCCACGTTCAGTGTGACTTTCAACATCCTTGAAATACACTGACACATGGCATTTGGGGTCTGTTTGCGTAAAGTAAAGAGGAACCACTGAAAAAGTGGGTAGGGTTGGCGCCCGGTGAACAATTGCTCCAGTGGTTAGTGAGAGCCCACAAGTCACCCTCACCCACTAGTTGGTAACAGACATAAATATAGCAACCTCTTGCACTCTCTTCAGAATACTTCTTGTGCCTACAGTAGATGAGAAGAGAAATGGACCTGTTATCTGTGATCTGAGAGGAGCCATAAAGAACTAGACCTGGTCTCTCTTGTAGCCTGGACAAAGAAGTCCACTTCAAGGGTCACTTGGCTGACCTCTTGTGTGGCTACAGGAAGATAACAAACTGTAAGATGAATTTTCTTGGAAGTACTTTTTTAACCAGTGGCAACTGTACCGAGACTGGACTCTGTTGTTGGCTTCTGTCTGATAGCCTGTGCTTCTAAGTGAGTCCCTCCCTCCCAGAATTCCTTGAAGGCTTTAGAAGTGTTCTCCTGCTGTTAATTGGGACGTAAAACTTTGGTGAATCTTTGGTGAACCTGGTTTATGTATCTGGCCAACGCTCCATTGCAGTCAGCCTCAAATTGCTCCTAGTCCAGGTCTGCTCCGACCTTTGATTAATCGATTATCATTAGTGCTTGGTGCTTCTTGGTTCTATTTCTACTAAAGACTTTAAAACTTAATTTCTCTGGTTCCCCGCATTGGATTTCTATCATTTTGGCTATTACATTTTTCTCTATTTGTCCTCTCTAGTTTGGGATTTTTATTGTTTTGCATTTGACTTCATTACTGATTTGATACTGCATAAACACCTCAAAATAGCCCTAAGTTATGCCTGCCTGCTGTATGCCATAGCTAGCAGGGTGTTGAACTTAGGTTAAATTAGTGACTTCAAAAGTTTACCCTGATAATAGTTGTGGTTATTTCATGAAGGGGTGGTCGCTCACCTCAAATAATCAACAAATTTGTTACATTTGCCCAATGCACATTGTCTCTAGATAAGTTGTGGGATGTTAGAAATGGCATCTTTGGTTGGCAGTCAGGTTACCCCCTGTCCAAGCAAGGACCCTCAATCTAGTCAGGGTAAAAGAGAATCACCCTCAGCTAACCCCCGCTCACCCACTTGGTAGCATGATACGAGCAGTAGGCTTAACTTCAGAGTGCTAGGTGTAAAGTATTTAACAGTAACTTAATGAAAACACTACATAATGACACAACACAGAAAAATAGAGGATATTTATCTAAACAAAACAAGACCAAAACGACAAAAATCCACAATACACAAGTCAAGTTATTACTTGAAAACTAAAAAGAGTCTTCATGTAGTTTTAAACACACCGCTAACGCTGTTAGCGTGAAAATGTACCTGGGTGCGTCAAAAATAACCCAGCACAGGCGAGTGTGCTTCAAAAAGGGCTTGTGATGCGTCGATATCTCTCACGAGCGAGACCTTGCGTCGTTTCTCCTTCAGTCTAGTCGGCGTGCGTCATTTCTTCTCTCCGCAGGATAGCGATGCGTTGATTCAAACCGCACTCTCGGGTCCGGGCAGGCCTTGCCTCGTTTTTGCACACCCAGCTATGTTTGCATCTGAAATCCTGCTGCACGATGATCTGAAAACCACGCAGCGCGGGTTGCGATCTCACCGGTCTCCGTCAGTTATGCTGCGCGGCAATTCTCCAGCCGCGGGCATCGATCTTCCGGTCACGTTGCAGGCGAGTGTCGTTTTTCAGCCATGAAGCTGGTGGCGCATCAATTTTTCAGCCGCAGATCAGAGTCCCGTCGATCTTTTCCCCGCATGGCGGTCGGTGCATTGCTTCCTCACTCTTCGTCTGCCAGCTTCTCCTTTCAGGGTCCCAGGAGCTGGATGGGCACCACTTGGCAGAGTAGGAGTCTCAGCAGACGCTCCAGGTGCTCGCAGAGAGACGTCTTTGCTGTCCCTGAGACTTCAAACAACAGGAGGCAAGCTCTAAATCAAGCCCTTCACAAGAGAGTTCTTCACAAGAAGGAAGGCAACACAAAGTCCAGTTTTTTTCCACTAGCACAGGCAGAAGCAGCAACTGCAGGAGGGCTCCACAAAGCACAGTCACAGGCAGGGCAGCTCTTCTTCCACAGCTCTCCAGCTCTTCTCCAGGCAGAGGTTCCTCTTGGTTTCCAGAAGTGTTCTAAAGTCTGTGGTTTTGGATCCCCTTCTTATACCCATTTTGCCATTTGAAGTAGGCCTACTTCCAAGGAAAGTCTTTCTTGTTTGTGAAATCCCTCCTTGCCCAGGCCAGGCCCCAGACACACACCAGGGGGTTGGAGACTGCATTGCGTGAGGTCAGGCACAGCCCTTTCAGGTGTGAGTGACCACTCCTCCCCTCCCTCCTAGCACAGATGGCTCATCAGGAAAAGCAGACTACACCCCAGCTCCCTTTGTATCCCTGTCTAGTGAGAGGTGCAATAAGCCCAACTGTTAAACTGACCCAGACAGGGAATACACAAACAGACAGAGTCACAGAAATGGTTTAGGCAAGAAAATGCTCACTTTCTAAAAGTGGCATTTTCAAACACACAATTTTAAAAACAACATTACTAAAAGATGTATTTTTAAATTGTGAGCTCAGGGACCCCAAACTCCACATGTCTATCCGCTCCCAAAGGGAATCTAGCCCCCATGGTAACCTATGAGAGGGACACTCCTTGCAAAAGTGAAAAACGAATTTAACAGTATTTCACTGTCAGGAAATATAAAACACATTACTATATGCCCTACCTTAACCATACACTACATCTTGCCCCTGGGGCTACCTAGGGCCTACATTAAGGGTGCCTTACATGTAAGAAAAGGGAAGGTTTAGGCCTGGCAAGTGGGTACACTTGCCAAGTCGAATTTACAGTTTAAAACTGCACACACAGACACAGCAGTGGCAGGTCTGAGCCATGTTTACAGAGCTATTAATGTGGGTGGCACAACCAGTGCTGTAGGCCCACTAGTAGCATTTGATTTACAGGCCTTGGGCACTTCTAGTGTACTGTTATAGGTACTTATCAGTAAATCAAATATGACAATCATGGATGAACCAATTACATACACATTTTGTATAGGAGCACTTGCACTTTAGCATTGGTTAGAAGTGGTAAAGTGCCCAGAGTAACAAAAACAGCAAAAACAGAGTCTAGCACACATCAACAACCTGGGAAACGGAGGCAAACGTTAAGGGAGACAACACCAAGGATGAAAAGTCTAACATGGGAGATGAGTGGGTCACAGCTTATATGTTCTTTGTGCTCCACCTGGCAAGTTGGCACATACCTGTGCTTGCCTGAGTGCCAAATAGGATATACCGGGAGGTGTTCAAAAGAAAACATGTAAAAACATACCCCTTTGGCATTTTTGCTTAGTACAGCAAAAATCCCAGGACTTTTCCCTTCTAGATATGAAAAATTGTTTTGTCGCAAAAGAATTAAAAGTAATGGTTGGTGACATGGTCATGATAACGTACTTAAGAAAGAGCATGTTGAAATATGGGCCAGAGGAGGTAATGAAAAATGTTTATATTATTGTGATATGTTTAGAGTTGAGACAGAAGTGGTAAAAGGAAAGAGTTTAACTTTTTTTCAAAATTATGTCATAAAGGCCCCATCAGCATAAAAACAGATTGGAGCACGGAACTCGTCTCCATTGTTAGTATTAAAGAGGGTGTTCAGCTCCCTCTCCCAAACAAAATCTCTTCCGTTTTTTCAGGTTCCCAACTTATTTTCCTAATTAACAAAACTTCTACCTTCTTTCTTCACAAGTTCATCATCCGTTATTCCTCACAGCTAGCATGGAGGCTAATCTTAATTTTTCATTGAATATTTGTTTGATGTACAAGAAGGAGTCTGGCTACCCACAATGGTATCACCTGTGCAGATACCCTTCTAATTCTAGTATTATAATTTGAAACGTCCAGATCAGGGAAAGCTCAACTTTACACATATTGAAAAGGGCAGGATGCTTGGTGCAGCTTGTATCCTGGGTAACATGACTAGGTGTAGCTGGCAGTTTGTCTTTGTGTATTACTCCTAGACAGTGAGACAAGAGGGAATAGCGCTTGGCAGAACGAGCCATCTCTGAATTGATAGGAGGGTAGAGCTACTTACCACACTTGCACATCACAAAGACCCTGTCTAAGTACACTCACAAAGGGTTTAATACGAGTCATTTGTGCCCCCATACAAGATGGGGCCAGGGCAGGGAGGCAGGATATTCTAGACACCTCTGTAGGGGCAGTACTCTAAAAGCTTCTCCCACTAAAAAGTGTGCACCAGGTATAGATAATAGGCCCTCAGACCCAACTCTTCAGTACACTTCTAGACCTATAAAATACCCAGAAGAAAGACTGATGTGCTGCTCTTTTGCAAGAAACACTGCCCTGCTGTCCTGCTACTCATCTGCCAAACTGTATATGATTGGACCTGAATATTAACACAGGACAACCAAGCAGCTATGGTCTCTAACAGAAGTGACTCTGCATGATGCAAACCCACCACAGCTTTTCGCAGCACATCATCAGAACTGACACAGCATAACACAGCCCCAAAGCCAGCCTGCATCACACTTTAGCAGAACCACTACTGTAGATGTATCCTTGATGTGGACCTCGCTGCTGCTCATGAGAACCAATGAAGCGCAATGCAGCCTTAATGCAAGCCTGCATTCCAACCCTCACAGTTCATTGAAACTGCTGCGTGATACAGCCTCAAAGTGGACCTTGCATCCCTCCTCAGGACTGTTGCTGCATGGCACAATGCTCCCCAAACAGGATTTAAGGTCCAATTCTCAGCAAGACTAACTTGGTTCTTTTATCTGGCCTGTGGTCCATTGCGGTTGGCCTGATTTTATCCCGGCACAACCAGATAAACAGAGTTTGTGCTTCTAAGCAAAAGACTTTGGGGGTCATTCTGACCCCGGCGGGGGCATTCCGACCTTCCCGCTGGAATGGAGCCGGCGGTGTTGCAGGTGTGCGACGGGTGCAGTTGCACCCGTCGTGCTTTTCACTGTCTGCTAGGCAGACAGTGAAAAGCAGGCTGGGGCCCTGTTAGGGGGCCCCTGCACTGCCCATGCCAGTGGCATGGGCAGTGCAGGGGCCCCCAGGGGCCCCAGGACACCCGTTCCCGCCAGCCTCTTCCTGGCGGCGTAAACCGCCAGAAACAGGCTGGCGGGAAGAGGGTCAGAATCCCCTGGGCAGCACTGCTTGCAGCGCTGCCCTGGCGGATTTGCCCAGCCGGGGGAAATCCGGCGGGAAACCGCCAGACCCGGTTTTCTGACCGCGGCTTTACCGCCGCGGTCAGAATGGGCAGGGAAGCACCGCCAGCCTGTGGCGGTGCTTCCTCCATTCGCGGCCCTGGCGGTCTTTGACGGCCAGGGTCGGAATGACCCCCTTTGACTTCAACCTTTAACATTGTATACCTCCTGTTCTGCTGACTGGATTTCTGTCATTTTGATGTCAAATAATTTATTACATTTTTAAATTGGTGTCAATACTTTCTTGTGTTGTGTTTTTCATTATTGCTGTTGGTGTACTGCATAACTATTTTACACATTGGCAGAGGTTTAAGCTTCGGATAATTTGGGGTTTGCTTGTGTTTCACCCTGATAAGAATTGTGGTTGCTGCTTGAGTAGGGTTTTACCCCTCTTCAACTACTATCCCAGTTTCTCACACCCATCACACCTTCTCCTTCCCAACACACGTGCACAAGGTCACGCAAACACACTACACATGCAAATTCAGTTAAATGTTCATATATAGTCAACTGTATGTTTCTTTTTTTCATTGAATAACAGGCGTTAAAAACACTTTGGACTGGGGGCGTGGCCAAGATAGCGGCCATGTAGGACGCTCATAAACGAGCTCCGTACAGGGCCTGAAAATATCCTGTACAAACATGCGTAAGAGGAGCTTTGCATACAAAGGAGGCCCCCTTTCGAAATCGCGGATCGACGAGGGACAAGCTGCTGGTGTCAGCGAAGGTAAAAAATGAGGTATTTCTCCTCACACAGCGCTTACAACCGGCGCCTCTAAAATCAAAATCAAGATGGCGGCCCGACCAGTGCAATAGCCGCTCCTGCAGGAAAGCTCCAACCAGCCTTTCGCCGGCGACTCCACTGCCAATCTACCTGTGGCGTAAACAAAGAATATCAATGTAAACGCACCGGCGCGTGTGTGACCCAGCACCCTAGTGCCGGGAGGAAGCCCTCCGCTACCTCGGACCTTCGACGCGGCCCGGAACACAGCGGTGAGTGCATCGCGCAAGCTGCGGAGCAGTTTGCTCCGCTGAATCTTTTAAATAAAGAAGCTGCCCGCTTTCCCTCTCATCCCAAGCTGCCAGCAACACACTTCTGTGGCTTACCGGGGCCCATTGAGTCCCTGGCCCTGCACAGCACATGCGAACTGAGCTGTGGCCCACAGACGTTGAACGCAGTATATTAAGAATGTAGTAACCAGCGCCCAACAAACTGCCTAAGAATCACCATAGAGACCAAACCTGGCACTTTTCAATACTGGGCGCCGCCAACACGCAACATTCAGATATCGCCAGGGGTTCCTCGACCCACTCTCCTAGGTTCTGAACGACACAGGGACACCTAAAGAGCCTCAAATAACTCTCATTCCCGTTGGCAGCCGTTGGGCGCGGTGCAGTGGGCCACAGACTCTTGGTTGATACGTTGCAGACCTACCTTAGTGGCATCTCTTGAATAAGTTAAGAACACAGTAACCAGCGCCCAACAAACTACCTAAAAGACACCATAAAGACTAAGGGGGTCAGCCAACGACCGCGGAAGCACCGCCAACAGGCTGGTGGTGGTTCTGGGGCCATTCTGACCGCAGCGGTAAAGCCGCGGTCAGAAAAGGGAAACCGGCGGTTTCCCACCGGTTTTCCCCTGCCCCAAAGAATCCTCCATGGCGGCGCTGCTCGCAGCACCGCAATGGGGATTTCGACCCCCTTCCCGCCATCCTGGTCCTGGCGGTAAAAACCGCCAGGAACAGGATGGCGGGAACGGGTGTTGTGGGGCCCCTGGGGGCCCCTGCACTGCCCATGCCACAGGCATGGGCAGTGCAGGGGCCCCCTAACAGGGCCCCATAATGATTTTCAGTGTCTGATTTGCAGACACTGAAAATCGCGATGGGTGCCACTGCACCCGTCGCACCCCTTCGACTCCGCCGGCTCCATTCGGAGCCGGCTTCATCGTAGAAGGGGGTTTCCCGCTGGGCCGGAGGGCGGCCTTCTGGCGGTCACCCGCCGGCCCAGCGGGAAAGCCAGAATGGCCGCCGCGGTCTTTTGACCGCGGTGTGGTCATTTGGTGGTTCCCGCTTGGCGGGCGGCGCCCGCCGAAGTAGGAATGACCCCCTAAATCTGGCACTTTTTAATACTGGGCGCCGCCAACACGCAACATTCAGATATCGCCAGGTGTTCCTTGATCCACTCAGTTAGGTTCTAAAATGACACAAGGACACACCTAAGGTGCCTCAACAAACTATCAGTCACTGCATCACAGATATTAAGCAGTGTTGCAAAGTGACCATTACTTGCAGTAAACCAACAACAACGAAGACATAGCGCGTAAATACAAATCTCCCACCCACCGCAACCATGAGGAAATCACGACCTAACAAAACCATCAACGAAATTATGGTCACAGCTGATAATGACCTTTCAGAACCACTGTCACAAGTTGAACAGTTTCGCCAATTGGAAAATACATTACAGCGTCACTCGGAAAAATCTGAGTCAATTCTTCATGCAATACTAGACACTAAGGCCCTCATTACAACCCTGGCGGTCCGAGACCGCCAGGGCTGTTTTGGCTGAAGCACCGCCAACAGGCTGGCGGTGCTTCAGAGGGGATTTCCACCGCGGTGGTAGCGCCGCGGTCGCACCGCCGGGGCCGGCGGTTTCCCGCCACATTTTCCCGGGTGGTGATAATCCGCAAAGGCGGCGCTGCTAGCAGCGCTGCCCAGGGGATTACGAGTCCCCTTAACGCAAGCCTTTTCCTGGCGGTTTGAACCGCAAGGAAAAGGCTGGCGGTACGGGGAGTCGCGGGGCCCCCTGACAGGGCCCGTTCAGCTTTTCACTGTCTACATAGCAGCGCGACGTCGCTCGGCCGCAACACAGCCGGCTCCAATTCGAGCCGGCTCCCATGTTGCGGCCCTCATCCCCGCTGGGCCGGCGGGGGAAACCCAGTGGGGATGTCATAATGGGCACCGCGGGGTGCGGCCGCATTGGCGGGCGCACGGCGGTTACCACTTGGCGAGCGGCGGTTGCCGTCCGCCAATGTTGTAATGACCCCCAAAAGCTTCATTAGAAACCAAGATTGACCCAGTCTCATTGGAAGTTAGTCTACTGAGAACCGATCATCGTAAACTCACAGAACGAGTCACTCAGACGGAAGCAATTACTCAAACTGTACAACCAGCCTTCCAATCGCTACAGACGCAGGTTGCAACCATGCAGGAAGAGCTCAATGTACTTCATTGCAGGGGGGAAGATGCAGAGGGATGCTCGAGACGTAACAACATCAGATTCATTGGATTCCCTGAACGATCGGAACAACTCAACGCAGAAGCATTCCTGGAAAAATGGTTTAAATCCACGGTATTTCATGAAAATGTAGCACCCCTGTTCTCCATTGAAAGGGCCCACCGAATAATGGGTAGACCACCTAAGGCAGGTAACCCTCCATGCCCTCTCATAGCTCGCCTTTTGATCTTTTGTGATCGTGATCTGATTTTACAATTATTCCGCACCAAAGGGCCTTGGCGCTTTGAAAATGCAACAATGACAGCATTCCCAGATTACGCAATGGAAGTGCAGTGTAAAAGGGGATCAATCATGGCGGTCAAACAACACCTCCGCGCCCTACAAATCAAATACGCCCTTCTATACCCAGCTAAACCTAAAGTCATAGACCAAGAGACCGCACACAACTTTCAAACACCTGAAGATGTGTGGACCTGGCTTCACGCAGAGGGCCTGGTGACAGCTACAGAAGACGAGAAGGAGGCGGACACATGGATTACTCCAAGAATGAAACGCTGTCGCCGGAAACCAACTAAAACCTGTCCAAACCAAGAACAAGTGGCAGCAGAGCGTGATCAAGCAGTAGCAGCAGCCATACGCTGCTGCAAAAACCCCTTTGATACCCTCCGTTCGGAATCCACACAAATATCAGGATCAGATTCTGGTTCTGAGATTTCCGAGACTAGCAGCAATAAAGCTCCTCATAGCTGGCCTGGCTCAGTGGATGACATTATTTGATAGACAATAACAGGCCACACAAACAACGTAATCCATCATTCTCAAGACAATCCATCATAGAATACCTGGACAGCCCCGCTGACACCACCTATATGGATCCTTTCTCCCCTACTGCATCAATCTTCAAAGGCCCTGGAACGGGGTAGATTCTCTTAAAAGCCGGTTACCAACCCCCCAAGATGTACCTTTGGACACGTTGTTCATTGCGACATAGAGACACACGTTTCTTGTTACTAGTTAACATATATTGGGCGGCACAATATATAGGTGCGACCCGGAAGGGATTGTTTTCAAGGTTAAGGTTTTTTCTTCTTAATTTTATACATGTGTACCACGCTTTCTACAATGCAATGTCTTACACCTTCGCAGCCCGAAATATTGGGCCATATCCCTGCAGTTGCCCAAACGCTTGCTACGGAAAGTGAAATGTACAAATGTGCTATATTGTCTGTAGCAATTTACATAAGAACTAAGGAATGATGTCTTATACACAACGACCGACCCAAGCCCAACAGTATAGAATAATGACCTGGAATGTTTGAGGTATAGCAACATACACTAAACGATATAAAATATACTCATATCTCAAACGCCACAGGGTACATATTGCACTACTCCAAGAAACGCATCTTACAAAGGCCGAATTGACGAAAGCACATTCCCACTGGCGAGGTCAACCATATGGCACTGTTATTCAGCATCTGCCAAAGGTGTCCTAATATGGGGAGCCCCCGGAGTTCCCTTTGCCCTCACCTCCCAGACAATAGATAAAGAAGGCAGATTTGTGATATTAGAGGGAAAGTTAGATGGTGCACCCAGCAACCTAGCGGCTATTTATGTCCCAAATAATAACCAGATCCCGTTTTTAGACTCCCTCACACCAGCCATGTTCAATGACCCACTTCCTCCTACGATCTGGGGTGGTGATTTCAATTGCATAATGGACCCACAACTAGACCGATCCCAGCCCCCAATATCCTCAGCCTCCGTTCTGAGAAATACTCATCATCTCCGTACCTGGAGTCCAAACATGGGATTAGTTGATGTATGGCGTTTAAAACATCCCCAGAGCCGAGAATATTCATTCTATTCCCCGGTACACGACCTTCACAACAGGATAGATATTTTATTCAACACCACCAATAATGGTCCTCTTTTAGAAAACGTAGAATATCTGGCGAAAACACACTCAAATCACAATCCGCTGACAGCACTTTTGTCTTGGGGTACACCACGACCCGCCATACCTACCTGGCGCCTGCAGAGGCCTTATTAGACCCACCATTTTGTGAATCATTGGCAGACGCTACCCGTCAATATTGTTCAACAAACGCTAACACAACTCCCACCCGTGCAACAGAATGGAAAGCACATAAAGTGGTTGTTCGTGGACATTGTATGACCACTACCTGGGGAGTAAAACAACAACTAACAAAGGACCTCATCAAGATGGAACATGACTTACGGCAGGCAGAAATGCACGCTGCGGAACCCCCTGGGTCCCCCACACAATTGCGCCAACTAAGACGATGCAGACATGAAGCAGAGTCCACCCTAAGTTGTTACGATTATCGCACATGAATGGTGCGCGGTAAAACTTCAGGCACTGATGGCTTACCCATTGAGTATTACCCCACATATCCAACCACTCTCTATCCACGATTGCTAGAAGTGTACCAAGAAGCATTTCAACAGGGCACCCTACCACGCTCTATGAGGGAGGCCCTGATCGTGGTGCTGCCTAAACCAGGGCCAGATATGACAGATGTAAAGTCGTACCGCCCCTTATCGCTACTCAACTTAGACTGCAAGATTCTGGGTAAAATACTTGCCAACCGCCTGCTTCCTATAATGCACTCATTGGTACACCACGATCAGTCGGGCTTCATTCCAAACCGCACCACATTTATAAATATCAGACGCCTCTTACATTTAATACATAGTACACCGTCCGAAGACACGCATCGCGTAGCGGTCTCTGTAGATATAGAGAAGGCCTTTGATACATTAGGGTGGGACTTCCTATTTGCCTGTCTGGAACTGATGGGATTTGGTCCTTGCCTATTGCGCTGGATCAAGACGCTATACGGAGAGCCACTAGCAAGAGTAAAAACGGACAGGGTAATATCGAATTGCTTTAATATACAACGCGGCACGCGGCAGGGCTGCCCCCTATCGCTGTTACTATTTGCTTTATCAATGGAACCCCTGGCATGCTACCTACGTTCCAAAGCTGAAACCTGGGGCATATGGGACTCTCATAGATTCTACGTGGTGTCATTGTACGCGGACGATGCCCTTGTATACCTCAGATGCGTACATTCCACGCTTCCCGAACTCAGACATGTACTATCACAATTCGGCACGGCATCAGGACTCCAGGTTAATTGTCCCTAGTCATGTGTCTTTCCTTTAGTATTATACCCTCCCACTGCGCGCCTTGCCGTGAACAATACACAATTACAGTGGCAATATGACACCTTCAAATACCAGGAGTATATATATATATATATCACTCGATGAAAAATCTCCTAGATGGCAACCTAACCAGAGCGCTAAAGTCTGCCCGCACATCCCTACATTTTTGGAAATGGCTACCTTTATCCCCAATGGGCAGAATAGCGATATCTAAAATGTTAATTCTACCCCGGTTGTTATATTATTTCTCGGCATTGCCTGTTGTGGTACCACGTGCCTTCTTCAAAATGCTAAATAGTTTATTACTAGACTTAATGGGGAGATAAACGCCGCAGAGTAGCACTATCTATACTCCAGAGACCGCTCCAAGATGGGGGTCTAGGTGCCCCACACTTTGAGTCTTACTACGCAACAGCACAGCTACAATGGCCAACCACGTGGTTGACTTCTCCACTACACCCTGAGACACCTGAACTGAAAGGTTATCTGGGTTCCGCACCATTATACACGTGGTTGTCTAGCAACAGGACTCTACTATAACCCCACTGCTAAAAACGGCACACACGTCCTGGCATCGTTATCTATGTCCCAAACAATCACCTACTCCATACTCACCGGCAATTACACTATGGGATATACCTGGAATATTACAAAATATACCAACCCAGACACGAACACTATGGACAGATAAGGGGGTCACACAAATGGAACACCTCTTTTCCGACGGTGCACTTAAATCTTTCCAGGATATGATATCTGAATACAAAATTACACCACGTCAGTTCATCACTTACCACACCATAACACAAGGTATACATCACATATGGGGCCCAGAAAACACCGAACCACCCACCTCTCTGGTCCTACATGCTATACTCTCTGCAACGACAACTAAGCGCATCATCTCCTCTCTATATACAGCACTTCAGGCACACACCGATACCCCATTACAAACAACACATGAAAGATGGACTAAAGTACTACCAAACCCACTGACAACAACAGAATCGAATCTGGCCCTGCGCTCAGTAAAGGAGATCTCTCGTAATGCCAGATTTAGATTCACCCACTTTAACTATATAGCCTATTTAGACCCCCAACGACTAAATCATATGTACCAACACACGAACCCGCCTGCCCAAGATGCGCTACATCCCCAGTAGGATTTTACCACATGGTATGGGACTGCCCGAATTTACAAACTATTTGGCATACAATCACTGCAATAATTACTGAAATAACAGATTTTATGTTACCTGCAACGCCATCCCACTGCCTGTTAAATATTCGAACCAAAACCAAAAAGAAAAGACAAATACCTCCACAAGTTCATTGATTTAGCACTTGTACTATTTAAGTGCAGAATAGCCATGGCATGGAAATCCCAAACACCCCCATCAACAACGCAATGGTTGAAAGACCTTTTGTTATCGTCCAAAGCAGAAGCTCACCACCTACAGTGGCTCCAGACGAAGGGCATAACAAGCTTGGGGGCAGAATATTGGGAATCACTAGTTCTGAAGGTGGAAGCAAAAAATTACCTACGCCCTCCATAAATGGAGCACCCTCCTCTAGGGGTAGCACAGGACTACTATACAGTCACACACGCACCCTATATACTCACATGCACACCCAGGGAACAGAATGCCAATGGGAATGAGTCTGACTTACAACACTTACCACTCATACTGCGAAATAGACCTTGATATATATCAGACATAACATGACAAACATATGATACAACATAAGCATGGTGACGGTTAAATATTTTTCTTTTTCCTTCCTCCCTTTTCTTTACATCTTAGTTTTGAATATATATTATTAATTTTCATTCTTCTATTCAGCAAAACAGTGTTTAGTTTTGTTAATATAAAAAAAAAAACGTATGTTTATATATTCATCAAACTGCATATCAAGCAGGAAATGTACCACGGTAACAGGTGAAACGTCTGGACTCCTCTATAAACTGATTTGATTGTTAAAACACAAAATACACCTGGACAATAAGAAATGACGTAACATTATACTGTTCTGTATCATTTGAATTTAAATATGTGAAAATCAATAAAGAAATATACAATACAATATAGTCAGACTGCCGCCAATGTAGAGGTCTGGCAGCCACATTACGACTGTGGCAGTCATGCCGCCATCGGACCGCCAGCACTGCTTGGTCACGACTTTTTGCCAGTCTGACAGTGCTGGCGGTCCTAATACACCAGGGCAGCGATGCAAGCAGCGCTGCCCTGGGGATTACGAGCCCCTTCTCCACCAGTGATTACATGGCGGTAGTCCCCCCATGGAAAGGCTGGCGGAGACAGGGTGCCCTAGGGGGGCCAGTGCACTTAGCAAGTGCGGTGCAGGGGCCCCCTGGCCAGCCCTGTCGCGATTTTCACTGTCTGCTTTGCAGACATTGAAAATCGCAATTGGTTCTGGTGCACCCTATGCACTATAGCATTTCCGCCGGCTCAATTATAAGCCAGCGTCAATGTTGTAGGCCTTTTCCCACTGGGCAAGTGGGCTGAAAATCTGTTTCCACCTGCTGACCCCGCCGGAAAGTCTTAATGGGGCCCACAGGAAGAGGACCACACTGGTGATAACCTGACCGCAGGGGTTTGGCCCCCTTAATGTGAAAAACAAATGCACAGTTACTTTCCTTAGCACATTTATAATGTGCACTTTTGACTGTTGCTAAGTAAATGAAACGAAGTGTCTGTAAAATCTTAAAAAGAGTTTGTACGCTAAGAGAAAAGAGTTCCACACAATACTATTTGTTTTTTTTAAGTAGATAAATGAGTACCTCATTGTACTATCAGCGTGCCAATCACTTTTGCAATTAAGGAACCAATCTGAAATACAATTGTTTTCCTTAATGAGAGAACTGAGCCACCCGTTTAGTTCTGCCACCACAGATAAATATCTGCTAGGTAATAAACTAGCACCTTATGTATCATTTATCTTTACTTGCTTTGTTGCTTCTCTTCTCCTAGTGAATTATTAGGTGGTTATTGTTGATTTCAAATTATATTTTGAATCAGCATATTTGAAAACCCTGGTTTCTTAACTTTCAAGTCTCTCTCGCTGTCCATGGATAGTCACTGACATCGCTCACAATTGCTTTTTCTTTAGTGTCATTCCTCAATCATGCAAAAGTCACCAACTAGGGCCTCAGGTTTGAAGAAGATACAAATTTCCCGCAAGCAATATTTTAACCCCTTCTGTGCCGCGGACATAATGGTTACGTCCTGTGGCACAGTGCTGCTGGACCCAGGACATAACCATTACGTCCTGGGCACACAGCCCAGAGGGAGCGGTAGCCCTTCCTCTGTGGTGTTCCCCCCCACCCCCTCAAGTCAGGGATGGAAGGGGAAGCCCTTCCCCTTCCACCCCCGGCCCCCCTGACCCCCTGTGACGTCAGCGCATGAGCACGCGCTGATTGTCACAGAGCCTCCCCCATCGCGTTGGAAGCTCAGCTTCCAGCGCGATCGGAAGAGAAATGCTTAGCATTTCTCTTTCGATCACGTGGGGGAGGCTGAGAGAGGCTTCAAAGGGAAGGAAATGTATTTCCTTCCCTTTGAAGTCTCTCTCTGCGTTTTGGCAGCCGGATTGAAAGCACTCCGGCTGTCAAAACGCCCACTAGACACCAGGGACGTCTTTTGTAAAAATGAAAGTGGCATGAGGGAGCGACCCCTTGGGCAAGGGTCGCTCCCAGGAGGGGCATTTTTTTTAAGGCCTTTTCTGCCCCCCCTGGAGGCAGATCGGCCTATTATTTGGCCAATAAACCTCTAGGCACCAGGGATAAAAAAAAAATGTTGTTTTGTTTTTGTTTACTTTTTTGTTTTAGGTGTGGGGAGCGACCCCTTAGGCAAGGGTTGCTCCCATAGGGGGCAAATTATATTTAGGCCATTTCTGACCCCCTTGGGGGCAGATTGGCCAATTTTTATGAGGCCAATCTGCCCCCAAGCGGGGTAGAAACAACTAGACACCAGGGAGGTTTTTTTTTTTGTTCGTGAATTTCACGTAAGGGGAGCGACCCCTTAGGCAAGGGTCGTTCCCCTGGGGGGCAAATTTATTTTAGGCCATTTCTGCCGCTGCCTATTGGTATTAGGCCGATCTGCCCCCAGGGGGGGCAGAAACCTCATGGCGCCAGGGCAAATTTTTTATTTTATTTTTTTTTTGTTTGTTTTTTTAGAGATGGGGAGCGACCCCTTTGGCAAGGGTCGCTCCCCTGGAGGGGCAAATTGTATTTAGGCCATTTCTGCATGTTTTGGGGGCAGATCGGACGATTTTAGGTCAATCTGCCCCCAAGGGGGGCAGAAACCACTAGGCACGCAAGGGGAGCGACCCCGTAGGCAAGGGTCGCTCCCCAGGGGGGTGGGGGGAGCAAATTTATTTTAGGCCATTTCTGCCCCCCCCCTCCCCCCGGGGGCAGATAGGCCCACCCACACAAGTGATGTACCATTTCTATCGGGAGACTTGGGGGAACACTGGGTGGAAGAAAATTTGTGGCTCCTTTCAGATTCCAGAACTTTCTGTCACCGAAATGTGAGGAAAATGTGTTTTTTTAGACAAATTTTGAGGTTTGCAAAGGATTCTGAGTAACAGAACCTGGTTAGAGACCCACAAGTCACCCCATCTTGGATTCCCCTACCTCTCTAGTTTTAAAAAATGTGCTGGTTTGGTAGGTTTCCCTAGGTGCCGGCTGAGCTAGGGCCAAATTCTACAGGTAGGCACTTTGCAAAAAACACCTCTGTTTTCTGTAAAAAAAATGGGATGTGTCCACATTGTGTTTCGGGCCATTTCCTTTCGTGGGCGCTAGGCCTACTCACACAAGTGAGGTACCATTTGTATCGGGAGACTTGGGGGAACGCTGGGTGGAAGGAAATTTGTGGCTCCTCTCAGATTCCAGAACTTTCTGTCACCGAAATGTGAGGCAAATGTGTTTTTTTTAGCCAACTTTTGAGGTTTGCAAAGGATTCTGGGTAACAGAACCTGGTCAGAGCCCCACAAGTCACCCCATCTTGGATTCCCTTAGGTCTCTAGTTTAAAAAATGCACAGGTTTGGTAGTTTTCCCTAGGTGCCGGCTGAGCTAGAGGCCAAAATCTACAGGTAGGCACTTTGCAAAAAACACCTCTGTTTTCTGTCAAAAAATGGGATGTGTCCACGTTGTGTTTTGGGGCATTTCCTGTCGCGGGCGCTAGGCCTACCCACACAAGTGAGGTATCATTTTTATCAGGAGACTTGGGGGAACATAGAATAGCAAAACAAGTGTTATTGCCCCTTGTCTTTCTCTACATTTTTTCCTTCCAAATATAAGAGAGTGTGTAAAAAAGACGTCTATTTAAAAAATGCCCTGTAATTCACATGCTAGTATGGGCACCCCGGAATTCAGAGATGTGCAAAATAACCACTGCTCCTCAACACCCTATCTTGTGCCCATTTTGAAAATACAAAGGTTTTCTTGATAGGTATTTTTTACTCTTTATATTTCAGCAAATGAATTGCTGTATACCCGGTATAGAATGAAAACCCAAGGCAGGGTGCAGGTAATTTATTGGCTCTGGGTACCTAGAGTTCTTGATGAACCTACAAGCCCTATATATCCCCGCAACCAGGAGTCCAGCAGACGTAACAGTATATTGCTTTAAAAAATCTGACATTGCAGGAAAAAGTTACAGAGTAAAACGTAGAGAAAAATTGCAGATGTTTTCACCTCAATTTCAATATTATTTTTTTCCAGTTGTTATTTTCTGTAGGAAACCCTTGTAGGATCTACACAAATTACCCCTTGCTGAATTCAGAATTTTGTCTACTTTTCAGAAATGTTTCGGTTTCTGGGATCCAGCATTGGTTTCATGCCCATTTCTGTCACTGACTGGAAGGAGGCTGAAAACACAAAAAATCGTAAAAATGTGGTATGTCCCAGTAAAATGGCAAAATTGTGTTGAAAAATTGGGTTTTCTGATTCAAGTCTGCCTGTTCCTGAATGCTGGGAAGCTGGTGATTTTAGCACTGCAAACCCTTTGTTGATGCCATTTTCAGGGAAAAAACCACAAGCCTTCTCCTGCAGCCCCTTTTTCCATATTTAAAAAAAAAAACGAAATTTTCACTGTATTTTGGCTAAGTTCTTGGCCTCCTTCTGGGGAACCCACAAAGTCTGGGTACCTCTAGATTTCCTAGGATGTTGGAAAATAAGGACGCAAATTTGGCATGGGTAGCTTATGTGAACAAAAAGTTATGAGGGCCTAAGCGCAAACTGCCCCAAATAGCCAAAAAAAGGCTCGGCACAGGAGGGTGAAAAGGCCTGGCAGCGAAGGGGTTAACCACAATAGATGATTCAGGAGACACTTTAGACAATAAGTGTATCTTACCTGTCGAACATTATTCCTTAGGCTACTCAGACTTTATGCAACATATAGCATCCAATAAAACACCATCTTTCAGTACATTATCTCTTCACTCGCTCTCGTTTTCAGATCAACCGTGTCCACCATTTACTCCACGCTAACTTCCAAAATCTCATTTTTCTTATCACTGTCCACTTTTTAGGTCGCATGGATGGATCTGTCTTTTTAATTAGCATATCACTAATTGTTCAACTAGAAATCTATGGAAGGAATCTGACTAAACTATAGAGCACATACTGATGTGCTTATTGATTTCCCACAGAATATACACAAAAGTTTGTCATTCATACTTAAAATGATTTTCAAACAATGAACTTATGTTTCAAACGTTTCAACAGCCCAAGTACAAGCAAGCTATTTTACTTAAGTAACATTGTCTTTATTTCTGTTATATCAAGGTCTGTGAAGCAATAGCTCCTGCTCTCTCCCGCCTATCTTTCTGTGTTAACACCACACTGAGGCCGTAATCATTGGCCTCAAGTAAGATAATAAGGACCAATAGTTGTAACATATGAGTTCAGAAATTCTTTATTAGCCTCATCAAAATAGATCATTTGATTATTACTGCAATCAGACTTCACCTTCTTCAGTGCACTTGTTAGCAGTTCTGTAAAACATTTGGCACATGCTTAGTGTAAAATTCAGGTAGGCCTAGAAAAGAAAAAAGTGCTTCACATCTCCCAGCATTGAGACAGCTTTAACTGCTGTTAATAAACCTGGCCTCGATTCCATTAAATTGAATGATACAAGGTGGCTAATATATTCCACTTCTAGCTTGCAAAAAACACTAGTTTTACACAATTTCAATCCACTTTTTGATATCACATTCAATATACCTTCTTGCCTACTGCTGTGTGGCTTCCATGTATTCCCAAACACAAAGCAATTGTCCGAAAGTGCCAGAACACTGTCATGTGCTTTAAAATATCCTGTTGGTAGACTGCTGATGCCAACCCTAGAGCCATTCTCCAGAACTGAAAAATTATATTACGAATTACAAAAATAGTGAAGCTTTTAAATTGTTGCTATTTCAATGGTACAGCCGTACCAGAAGGCGGGGAATGCTGAAAAGAAGTGCACAAAGCTATATGGTCGAACATATTGTCTACAATGTGGTTGTTTTGTGATCATCTGTATGCTTGCTATGTATGAAACAGGCCTGCACAACGGTTTAACAGGTCATTCTTTTCCATAAATGGCTGTAGTAAGCCCAATCTCATTATCACCTGTTCAATTACATTTTCAAGGTATTCAAGTTTAAACAACAGTACGTAGTTGAACAAAATATATCACATCAGCTTAGGCCTTTTCATTTCATACAGTGGCCACTCCACACTGGCTTGTCCCCTGGCTCTTTTAACAGCAGATGGCACTGGTATGCATACCTATGGTACTAATGTATTCACTTACAGATGGGATTCTGAGTTCCTAATGCTAGTATTCGAAGCAGTGTTGTGTTAGGTAACATTTAGGGCCAGATATAAGAAAAGTGGTGCTCCGTTACATATTGCCTCACTTTTCTTGCAGCCCCTTGCGCCCCCCTACCACCACCATGTGTGTGCCGTATTTAAAATACAGCACGACATGGAGCAGGATTGGGGCAATAGCGTCACAATTTGTGATGCTATTGATGTACTGTTCAGGTTTAGAGCCAAAATGTTTGTGCTAACCCTGAACAGTACATAGGGGCCCATTGAAAACAATGGCGTTCCGCCTTTTAACGTCTGCTCTGAGCAGGAGCTAAAAATGACAAAAGAAAAAACACAAAGAAACTTTTTGATTTCTTCGTGCCATTTTTGCAGTTCCCCTAACAGGAGGACGCCCCTTTGCATACCTTATGCCTTTATGCTGGCACCTGCATAATGTGGTGCAAGGGGTTACAAAGTGGCACAATTGCACGCATTGTGCCACTTTGTAAATATGGCGCTGCAATTTTGGCCATTCAACACCACATTAGCATAAAAAAATGACACTAATATGTTGTTAGATGGCGCTAGGCCCTCTTAACTCTGGCCCTTAGTGTCCTGTATAGACTTCAGAAAAACGTTATAGAAGAGTCTTTTAGGCAAGTCAGATACTCTAGGGAAGCCTAAGTAAGGGTTGATAATTCTAATAAAGGTGCATTTTGGAACAGAACGGTAATAAATGATAGTTCATCTAGCATAACTTTCCTTTCCTCTCTAAGGATCTGTTCATGGTTGGTGGCCGCTGGTCCCCCTTATCTGTCTGGAAAGGGTATAGAATGTAAAAGCCTACTGACCTCCTTACCTCATTGAGTAATTAGTGCACATCCATACAAATATGAATATGCATCTAGGCTTCATAGGATGAAAAGAGAAACGAGAAAAGTACTAAGGCCCAACATTTGAAGTATTCCGTCATCCAGGAAATGACAAACGGTGACACTGGTGCTCTAATCGGATATCCCTTCGAGTGACAATTTGAAGGCATTATTATTATTTAAGCATGTTTGGGAGGGAACACACCATTAAGATGCTCACTAAATGTGCTCCCTGTGCTTTAAAAAAATAGAGTATTTTTTTTGCTTCGGGCGCAGGATAGGACCTGTCCTATGTAAACATTGTAGGCATTCATGTACAAGGAATGGCTCACTTGCATTTTTAGAGAGAGACCCCACTCACCACCTCTATTTGTGGAAGGGTCAGATAGGGATGAAAAACAAGAAACATAGGGGCTGATTTATGAAAAGTCATGCTGCACCTAGTGCAGTGCCACTTTTTTTGCGCCCCAACCTAGTGCAGCACCTCTTTCTTTACACCCATAATGCCACCATATATGCACCATATTTAAAATACAGTGCACCATGGCGGTAGTCAGGTGTACTAGCGTAATAATTTTTTAGTCCGGCGCTTTGCAGGATTAACATGAAATATTCTGACGCTAATCCTGCAAAGCACCTAGAGGCCCATTGAAAACAATGGGAGCCTCCATTTAACACCTGCTCTTAGCAGGAGTTAAAAAAGCTGATAAAAATGACGCAAAGAAATCGCTTAGATTTCTTTGTGCCATTTGTTTTGGCTTCTCCAGCACCAGAACGCCCCCCCTGCATACATTATGCCTGGCTCTGGCATAATGTGGCGCAAGGGGTTACAAAGTGGTGCAACGCATGCATTACGCCACTTTGTAAATATGGCGCAGCATTTTTGGCCTTCTAACGCCACATTCGCGTCAAACAAATTAAGCTAATCTGGCGTTGGAATGGTGCTAGGCTCTCTTAAATCTGGGCCATGGTATTTCAGCACTGAAATACACTTCAGCGTGAATGTGCGCTTTAGAAATACATGTTCTGTTAATTGTAAATGTTATGTAATGGAAAGAAAGTTTCACACTCCTACTGCTGCCCAATCACAGCCACATGGAACAGAATTAGGTGCACTAACAGAGACCAGAGAACCGCGTGGCATACTTATTTCCTGCCATAGTTGTTTTGCAAGAAAATTTAAAGCACGATTTCAGGTGCTCACAATTGCAAGGAATGTCAGAAACTCAAATGCAAAATGCAGAAGCAGGCAAAGGGTGGGCCTCGATACATCCGGAGATGCTGGGAAACGAGCCAGGCATCAAATAGTCACTCTCGCTCGTACACAGAGGCCCTGTTACATAATACAGGTTGTTCAGCCCAGGAATGTGAGACATTCCAAAAGCACACCACACAGGAAAGATTCTGACTCCTATCAAAACTGAAGCGAAAATGTGGTTTTGATGGGAGTAATAAAAAATGCGAAAAATGCCATGATGCTTAGATCAGTCATAGCGTACCCAAGCTAATCCAATGCCTCAGAGGACTGGCATGAGTTTCGCCCTTCCTATTTTGGCTGAAAGGGATAAAAAATCAAATAAATGTATTTATGTATTGTTTTTGTTATTTACAAACTGCACGCTTATCCATTAGTTTCATGCATATTTATATATGCCTGCAGTCTCCATTGCACATTATGTGCAGCGATAGTGGGTGCTTTATACCACTTACTAAGCCCCTCATTACGTCTCTGCCGGTCTTAAGACTGCCAGGACCACGATGGCGGTCAGACTGTCGCTAATGTGGTGGGCTGACATCCACAATTACGACTGCCAGCACCACCCCTTCTCCTCCACTGGAGGGGCTGGCAGTGCTGGCGGTCCTACTCCACCAGGGTATCGCTGAGAGCAGTGCTTCCCTGGGGATTACAACCCCCCTCTCCGCCAGCTTTTACGTGGTGGTAGCACTGCCATGTAAACGCTGGCAGAGACGAGGTGCAGGGGGCCCCATGGGGACCTCTGCACTGCCTATGCACTTGCCATGGGCAGTGCAGGGGCCCCCATGGCCAGCCCCATTGTGAGTTTTTCATTATCTGCTTTGCTGACAGTGAAAGGGGCAACAGGTGCTGGTGCACCCTACGCACCACAAGATTGCAGCCAGCTCAATTATGAGCCGGCGTCAATGTTGTGGGTTGTTTCCTGCTAGACCAGCAGGCAGATAGTCTGTTTTCGCCTGCTGACCCAGCAGGAAACTTGTAGTAGGGGTCGTGGGAAAGGGACAGCACTGGTGGTACTCTGACCGCGGGACTTTAGAGGATGGGCTTTTTCATCTGTTGAAGTCCTAATTAGGACCTAAATGTGAGAGGGGTAACATGAAAACTGAACATAGTGCGACACACTTGGCCACATAGTCTGGTTGCATTAATGACTTTACAAAAACTGTAACTACTATGGCAAGCTCCTGATTTGTAGGTACTACTGGTAATGAAGTAGACCATTTATTTATCCATAAATCTAGATCTCTGCTTTATATTGCATTAGAAAAAAAATATCTAGCAGAAATAGAGAAATGGTTAGGGCTAAAAATGATTTCAGCAAAGCAGTGTTGAATCAGCGCTGCTGTAATCTTATGATCATTCTTAAGTAAAAAAAAACTCTTATTTACAAAAAAATGCAATGTAAAGAGAACTAATTTTGTAAGTTTAAAAAAGATTTAGCCCTAATCAGACTAATCCCCTAAATAAGTAATCCCCACCTAGTGCGAGGTTGCATAGGAAGAAGATGTAAAGCATTCTCAAGTGTGGGGTTATTGAGAAGTGTGGTATGAGCCTGTAGATCTGCAATCTGCAGAAATGTTTTAATGTCGTACCTAATCAATTGGCCAAAACACTGGGGGTTCTCATAATTAGGTTTATATAAGTTAGCAAAGATACATTCATAACTATCTTTTATGTTAACTATCTCTGCTATTATCCACCTGTCAGCAGGCTTGATCTTGGTATTTAACATTTTAAATGATTTATTATACATTATTATGGAGATCACTCTCTGTCCCAATAGATGCATAGCGCTGAATAGATCATATATTCTCGGTATAGTATATCCTTTACAGCACTTATACATATTATCAACAGTAGCTTCGAGTTTAGTGAGATGTGTTTCCTGAAGGGTTAGAATATCAGGTTTTGGAAAATACTTTAGCTTTTTTCTTCCCTTCTTTATGTCATTCACATTCCACGGCAAGATGTCAGTTTGATACTGAATTTAATTGCTCCTATTTCCATCTTTTGATCCTAATACCCCTTCCCTCTCCCTCATCTTCAATTCCCTTTCCTTGGACACCCTTCTTCGCCCTAACTCCCCACCTCCTTTTCCCTGGTCTCCTACTACACCCTGGTTTGGTACTACCAGGTCATAGAGAACCCTAACCCTGTTTGGAGGTCAATCTTGCCATTAGGGCAATACTTGTAACTGGGTTTTACCTTCCTCCCCCAGGCAGCTTCCGCCTAGGAAGAATAAAATGCATTATCATCTTTTCAATATGTAGTTCAGAGTTCATAATTCCTGAAACTGATTTGTGCTACTAATGCCTCACCTGCAGAAATTATCGATTTGGGTCAGCAAATGTTATAAAATAGCCTTGCCAATTAATATTTAAGGATAATCAAGCTGCGAAGGATCAATGGGATATCCAGAGCCTTTCATTTCAGCATAAGGGCCCTCATTTCTCTAAATCTAGTAGCGGTTTGACGGGCTAGGTCTTGAAAAATAGAAAATGAGTAGGCCTCATGTGTGATGAATCTCCAATATCCTTTAGAAAAGCTGTGAACTTGTTATTTCATTTTGAAGTTTTGTAAGTTAACGATGATAGCACGAGACTTGCTCTCTGGCTTCAGTGGCCCTGGTAGTATGGTATGTGCCCTAGCAATAGAGAGCCTGAGATTTTAGCTGCCATGGCTTTACTCTTTTCCACAATATCAGATAGTTGATCATCAATTGAAAGCACTTTTGTGTTAATCTTTCGAATTTAGCAGTCTGGCCTAAATTTTACCTGACAACCCTCCTTTAGAATAATCTTAAATATTGTTTTAGTAGAGAGAGAAGTGGAAGAACCGGCAGAGGTCTCTCATGATTACTCATTCCCCCTACTATAGGTCATACTGAGCCATTAACTCCCTAGTTAAGCCAGCTACTCCTTCTGGGACGTTGTAGGAAGGCTCCAGTGTTGAGTATTTGTTCAAATGTCTGCCACTTGGAGATATTAAGTGCAGAACGAAGGTGGCATAGTTGAATTGAGTATCTATTGCCAAGTCTTTCTAACTTCTGTTTCACCATAGTATATTTATTTACTGTGCTTTGGGTTTAACCAAGAATATCTTGAGTTCTTTTGGTTCTCATGTTTTAGCTCCGTTTCTCCAGGGATAAATTCATTATATTTGCCCAACCTGTTTGGTTGGCATTTCCTAACCGATAATTTAGGGTGACCACCTTAGCTAATTTCTTCCAACTTCAAAGCTTGTGTAGTTATTCGGGGAGGAGAAGGGAGGACTCATTCCTCTGTTATTGCTTTTGATATGTTTTCGTGAGTAAATTGACAATGATCTCCATGATCTTTCATAACAGGTATTTTGGGAACAAGCTGTCTGGCTTAATGAGGGTACTAGAAGAGGATTTGAAGTTCCCTCTGCTTCCTCTGTTGTGCTTACTGACTTCTGAGTTGTCATTTGATGGGTATCTGGATTAGGTACCTCTGTAGTCTATCCTTCCATAGAGATCAGCTGTCACCTTCAGATAGCAGGCACCAACATTTTATGTCATAGCATGCCTCCTCACCTTGCACCTTGTAAAAATCATAATGTTCTCATACTCATGGTACTTGCAATCTAAATGTGAGCAATGTATGCCTTTAAGCATATTCGGTGCTGAAATCAGAAAAAGGGTACTCTGAAATGCTATAAATTGGGCATAGCAGAGAGGGGGAGGAGTCTTGAGGGGAAGTCTTATGGGGAGTGGAACCAATGACAAACAGCCTATGCACTATTTTTGTGAAACACTGCCCCACGAAGAAATTAGCAGCAAGGAACAATGTAGTAGTAAAGTTGTTCTGGTTTACTTCATTGGGCACAAACAAACTGTATGGCAAGGTACATGACTGGGATAAGGAATGATTTCAATAGGCTAATATAGGTGGGTGTCTTCAAATGGTCTGGCACCTCAGAGGAGTAGCTATGAATCATTTATGAGAGATGTGGCCTCTGTGTTTAAGGGTATGTCATTATACTGGTGGCCTAAAATAGTGACTTTCCCCTTCTGTTCTTCTTATTTCTAATAGTCCTCATCCTCATCTTGGTGTGCTTGCTCCTCTTCATCATCCTCTTCCAGGCCATCTGCCATTCCTGGTCTTCTTTCCCTGCCTCATCCTTACCAACCACCTACTCTTCCGCCTGTCCTGTCTTCCTCATTTCCCTAACCCTGACTTCACTTCCTAGTCTCCATCCTTTTTTGTTTTCCTCCTGGCGATCCACTTTGTCCTTCTCTGAGCCATGTATTTTTACTTACTGTTATAAGCCTCATTCTCATGATCGTGGTCATTATCTGTCAGACTGCGGTTCCTCTCACTCTATTAACCCCCCCTATGATCCTCTCCCATCTAGCTCAGGTCTTCCTCATTATTTTACACCCTAGCTCTTCCTTCTGGTATTCTTGCTGCTACTATTCCTGGTACTCGTTCTATTTCCCAGCTCCCATAGCTTCTCTTCCTGGGCCCAATGTATCAAGTTCTAGTCCTTCTGGTCTTCTTGCTCCTGACCCTACTGGTTTTCTTGGTCCTGGCCTTCGTGGTCTTTGCCTTCCTCCAGGCCATGGTCTCTAGGCTTCTCATCCTCCCCAGCTCTCTTTGTATGGTCCTCCCTCATCTGGTATACTACAGTCATAATCCTTCTGATTTACTAGTTCGGCCTATCCTAGTCTCCCGGGTCCTTGTGGTTCCCTGTGTCCTGGTCTACCTGCTCTTGGTTCTTTCAGTGCCCTTTGTCCTACTGGTCTTGTTCTTCTTGGTGGTGGTGTTCTGGTCATCATCCAAATCTCAGTTCTCTTGTCATCCTGGTCCTGGTCCTGCCCCATCTAGCCTTGGCCCCTCTTGTTTCCCCTGGTCCTTCTAATGACACTCTTCCTCCTGCTGGTCACCGTGGTCATGGCTTCCTTTGTCCTGACCCTCCTGGTCTTCTTCCTGCTGGCAATGGCCAAATAGGCCATCTGGCCTCTACTGTTTTGGTCCACTAGTGATGGTTCTCTTTGTCCTTCTCACCTTAGCCTATAGTCCTTCTCCTCATGGTCATGTTTCTTTTTGTCCTCTTGGTCCTCGTCCTCTTGGCCTTTGTCCTTCTGGTCCTCTTGATTCACATGGTTCTGGTCCTGCTTATCTTCTTGATCCTCTTGATTCTAGTAATCCTAGATCCACTAATGGTGTATCCTGGTCCTCCTGCTGGTGGTCCTCCTTCCCTTTCTAGATCTACCTTCAACACAGTCACTCAGGTGTTACTTTCTGTTTTAAATGTTGTCCAGAAAACAGAAAAAGATAATCCATTAGGGACTCTTCTACTCTGTTTTCCCTTTGGGGATGCTGAACACTAACACATCCAACCAGCTGAATAGACCTGCTAAAGATATCTACACCTATCCACCATGGTTCAGGTTGTAGCAGTGGGAATCTATTTCTGGTCGTTAATGCACTTGCTAGAGAGATGTGTGTGCATTTTTTTAGCTCCCAATTAGAAGCATCATAAAATAGCACACATGGCTAATGTGCTTTTGTTAGATGCTTAATTGGCTTGTAGGTAGTGATTGTAAGAAAGTTCAGCGGATTGCAGTTTTTTTTGCAGATCTTTGTGTTACCTGCCGGTCACATGGTGCACTAAAGATATTATAGATGAATGAGTTGGGCACTCACACCAAACAAGTAGTGCATGTAACCTGCAAGGCATTTGATTACAACTTTTCTTTTTTTCTCAGTCCATCATTGCTTTAAATAAGTTAAAATGATTTAATTGTAATATTTATAAAGAGTTGTTACTTTAGCTTGATCCCTCTATATTCCAGAAAGGGCTGTTTATCACAATCTATTAGAAAAACAATATTAATATATCCTGTAGCAAACTAGCTAAAGGATGACCACATATAGAACATTTTTTCATACACTATATACTCAACATATAGGTTTTTTTAACTCCTTATCTGCAAGGCCCTCTAAGCCCCCTCCTCCCCACCTCCCACATTGCTGAGTCATTTTTTGGCTTTTTAATGTAGTTTGTGCTTAGGCATACATAACTTTGTTTCTACACAAGGTTTCCACAACAAATTTGCATCCTATTTTTCCAATATCCTCGGGATTCTAAAGGTACCCAGGGTTTGTAAATGCCCCTGGAGGGGACCAAGAGAATAGGCAAAATATAGCTAAATTCAGTGTTTGGGAAAAATATAAAGTAAAAAGTGCTCTGGATAAAAGTGCCTGTGTTTTTGTCTCTTAGAAATATCATCAATGAATGGTTTGCTGTGTTAAAGTCACCATCTTCCCAGCTCACAGGAACATGCAGAGCTGAATAAAAAATACTATTGTTTTACCACAGTTATGACATTTTTCAAAGATGTAGTCTATTTTTCCTATTTTTATGCTCTCAACCAGCTTCCAGTTTTTGGTGAAAACCAGTCTAAAACTCATGAGTAATCCAGGAAAGCTACATATTTTTAGAATGTAGACAACATTTCAAATTCAGCAAGGGCTCATATGTGTAGATCCCTCAACGTTTCTCAAAGAAAATACCTGTTGAAATAAATAAATATTTTAAATGAGTAGGACGATCAGTTATTTACGATACTGTTTTTGTCTGTAACTTTTTGCCACTATGGCCAATTTACAACAACACATACCATTACGTCCATTAGACCCTTCTGGTTAAGTGGATATCTATGGTATGTGGGTTCTCTCCAGGATAGCCAGAACCTCAACTGAGTTACACTGCACAATGTTGTTTCAATGTGTCCAGAGTATGGACCAAATTCTCTGGTGAAATATATACAATGAAGAATGGGTATCAAGGAAACTTATGTATTTACGGAAGGGCACAAGATACGGAGTTTAGAAGTAGTAGGTATTTGTACATCTCTGAATTTATGGGTACGCGTACCAGCATATGATTTAGAGGGTATTTTTCAAAATGTCTTCTCTCTTACACACTGGCTTGCATTTGGAAGGCACAAATACAGCAGAATCCAAATGGTGATAACAAATCTTCTATTATTCTATGCTCCCATTTGTCTTCTGATAAAAATAGTACCTCATTTGTGTGGGTAGGCCTAGAACTGCAACAGGAAACGGGACAAAACACAACATGGAAGCATCACATTCTTCCACTGAAAATATTTCCCAATGTGGGTAGCTGCAGATTTTGTGCTTTAGCCATCCCAGCACCTATGGTAACTTAGCAAACTTGCACATTTGTTTAAACTAAGTACCTAGGGGACTCCAAGGTGGGTGACATGCAAGGCTCTCACAAGGTTCTTTTTACCCAGAATTTGCTGCAAACTTTGACTAAAAGCACATTTTCTCACATTTCTATGATGGAATGTTCTGGTATCTGCAGGGAACAACAAACTTCCTTTCACTCAGCATTTCCCCAAGTCTCCTCATAAACATGGTACCTAACTTGTGTGGTAGGCCTAGTGCCCACAACAGGAAATGGCCCAAAACACAACATGGATACATCACATTTTTACACTAAAATCAGACCCTTTTTTTCGCAAAGTGGGTAGTTGTGGATTTTGGACCCTAGCTCAGCCGGAGCTTAGGGAAACCTAGCTAACTTGCACATATTTGAAAACTGAACACCTGGGGAAATCTAGGTTGGGATGAGTTGTGTGACTCTCACTAGTTAATATTACTCAGAAGCCCTTGCACATGTCACATTTTATTACAAAACACACATTTTCCTCAAATATCTGGAAACGGAAAGTTCATGAATCACCGGGGAGCCACAAACTTCCTGCTACCCTGAAATTCTACATTTCCCTCAATATGAATGGTACCCGACTTGTGTGGGTGGTCGAAGAGACCACAACACAAAAGACCCCAAACAGCTATGTTGATAGATGAGCACTAGGGATAGCTGTGGTATTAGGAGGCAGTGCTGTGGCACCACTCAAGCAAACATACAAACCACATACATTTTTGAAAACTAGGCAACCAAGAAGATTTCTCATCCACAATGGTCTGCAAGTTACAAACTTTGCCTGGAATCATGCTTGCTCCTTACATTTTTGTGATGGAAACTTCCAGATTATGCAGCAGTGCATAATATTTACACCACATAGCAGTACACCACATGTGCTGATAAAAACACTGTGCCACCTGTGTGGTGGGGCCTAGTACCTGGGACAGGAAGAGGTCAAATTAAGGTCAATGGGAGCCCTTGCCGCATAAGTGACACAGTATTTTATCAGCACAAGTGAGGCAACGCTGGGTGGTAGGAATTTTGTAGATTCCTTTGGATTCAGGAAGTTTCTATCATAAAAATGTAAGGAAAATGCATGATTTCATGCAAAGTGTGAGTTTTTCAGAGCAAACCTCAAATTTTGCAACTTTGCAGTTGATATTTCGGACCCATTCATTAATTTATCAGAACCATCATCAGGAGAAGGTGCAAGTCATAAACTCTTTCCATTACATTTGCTGCAGCATTGGGCATGTGAAAGCAATGAAACAAACATGTCATCATGTCTGTATCATTTGTGTGAAACAAATAACGAGCCAATCATCTGCAGGTAGCACTTCATAATTGTAAAAAGGTCTTTTCATTAATTCAATTCACCAATGATGCTTCACATTTAGCACCCTTATGGATGTCTTCTTCTTGTCATTCACTTTCTGAAGCAGCTAGTCAATATCACTGCCAAGTCCAGGTGACACTCCATTTTCCATTTGCTGTTATGTGAGCATACAGAAAGCGCTGGGTGTATTCTCACTGGTAAGCACTATAGTCATTGTATGTGCACACAGCACATACTGCAAAGGAGACTAGGTTGGATGTGAATAAAACATTGTGTTGACCCCCTTTGAATCTATGTCATTCGTTTCTGAAAATGATAAGTACTGAATTGTCTATTAAAGGCATTTTAAAAAAGTGAATGGCTGTGATCTTTGAAGGGGTAATTTAAACACTTAGGTAACAATTGTCAACATAAAATATATCACTAGTGGAATGAATTTCCAGATGCATGACTAATGCTGATAACATGTATATTGTAATTAAATAAAATGTGGAATATCTAGATATGCATTAGCAATCAGTATTCATTTATTTAATTTGCAAGATATTAAGCAGGGTTTTGACAAAATGTTAAGATGATAAAATCATCCGAAAAAATATCAATTGACTCTTTAACAGTAGATATTAAAACCTTAAGATGAATTAATATTGCTTGTCACAAATACTGAAATATGTTGAATGCCAGAAAAATATATCAAACAGCACAGCTTACTTCGCAAGTACATTTCTAGTTCACTTGATTTACACAAATACAAAGTTCACTGTGTAAAATATAAATAATGACTTTCTATTTCTTAAATAAAATAGACTGCATCATTTTATAACTTTGAAGATTGCATTAAATATTAGCACCTAAATCTTTCATGCAATAACTAAAAGAATGATGTGAGGCAATAACACAATATAATTACATTTGCTGTTAGTCAGTATTACAATGAATGCTTTAACAAAATCTATTTTTAATTTCTCAGTAAAACTTCATCCTACTTTTCAATATACAAATATATCTATCTCCTGTGCTCTCTCTCTCTCTCTCTCTCTCTCTCTCTCTCTATCTCACTCTCTATATATATCCATATTAGTATATATATTGCAGTCCTTCAAAAGAAAGAAAACGACCTATCAGGCTGTGATTAGACTACTAAATGGATTTACACTAGGGGTGGGCAGTGAGCTTTGCTCCTTTGGAGAAGCTGATGGACTGTTTGGCACGCCTTCCTCTGCTTGGAATGCGGAGTTTGAACAAAAACTCTGCTAGCCCTGCCAGCAGAGCAGAGCTCACGGCGTGCGCACTGCAGCCCAGTTATAGGCCACACAATGCAAGGTCAGACAGTCTGCGCTTGCGCTTTGTGGCCCAGAGAGCCAGGTCGCTGGCAACGAAGAGGAACCCGTGGGAGTACCCAGGTAAGTCCTCATTTTTCCTATTATGTAGGGGTGGGTGGTGATGTGCACACTGGTGCACAAGAATTCAGGCCAGGGCCATAGGCAGTGAAAGCTGCACTTTCAGGCCTCTTGTGCACCAGCCTGCCCAGGCCTCTTGTGCACCAGCCTGCCCCATGTACAGAGCTGCTTTCACTGCCTATAGCCCTGTCTTGAATGTGGCCAATATTGCAAGTGCTAAGCAGGGTGGGGCCTCGCTAGCCAGGCCCGACCCTGCTTAGCGCTTCCGAGATCAGGCATATTCAACACAGTGTACCACTCCGCGGCTCATGGAATCCCACTTCCACGGAATTCCACAGAGTTTTAAATCAACTTCACCAAATTCCAGAGAATGGAACTCCGTGAGCTCAGTCCAGGCCTAATTTACACCAAATAACAAAAAGGTCACTTTCTAGACCAAGATCTACTGTTCTGCCAAATTTGGTGTAATTCTGTCCATTCTTTCAGGCGCAATTCCTGTTCAAAATCCCTAAAGAAAAATTCATGGGGAAATAACATTTTGCCACTGATTTTTCTGCGACCCCACTTGACGGATCACACCAAAACTTTCCAGACAGGCGTTGAAGTAAGAGTCGTGTTTTTTGGGCATATTTTGTGAAGATTCTTCAAAGGATGCCAGCGTTAATAGCAAAACAAAAATACATATATACATCTCTATATACACACACACATATATATATATATCTATTTAGATAGAAATCTACAAACACATATACATATATATAAATATTAGGGGTGGAGTGCTCGTGGATTTCCACTATGCGAAAATCTGTGAAACGGTTAAAAAACTCCTTGAGTTCCACAAAATTCCACCAGTGGGAAACTTGCTCGATATGCCCGTTCATGCTACATTTCTCACGTTTAGGACCGCGATGCTCGTTCTCTCACTGAAAACATTGAGCAAACTGAACCAGCAAGTTTGCATGTGCGTGGCCATTTTGGTTTTGGCTTTTTTGAATACTTTATTTTTTTTTGGTTTTCCGTTCTTTATTTGTTTTTCTTCCTTCTATTTCTTCCCCTTTCTTTCCACCCAGTGCCATGGCAAAGCAACGCAGCAGAGGGTGTTGGGGCACCAGTGTGGACATCGGCACCACCAAGAGTTGCGGACCGACCCATTTTTACCAAGACGGAGGTGGCGGCACTTGGGTTCTTTGTGCCGCATCATCTCCCCTCCATGCTGGCAGTAGGCCTGGGAGCGGTTACGCCCTTTGGGATCCTCAACTGCTGTAGGGGAGGGTACACCAGTGTGTGGGTTGGCACACTGAGGTCTAGCATATCCAGCAGCCGTTGATGCACTATTCGACAGACATACTGGACCGCGAGCAGGACCTCCTTGACCTGCTGGTCGTTGAGGTGTTAGGGCTCGGTGAAAAAACATTTATTTGTTGTGTGTGTTCCACAATACTATTTTTTTCTAACAGCAGTGCTGACTCTCAGATGTGAGTTAAGTTTATATTAAGATGAATATTATGTGATCCAGTTTGAGCTAGACAGGTGCTCAGTTAGAGCTTCCTAACTGTACTCATCCGTGCACGTTTGGGCTGATTAGTTAATAAGCCATGCAGTCTGATAATCCTCCTCTTACCAAGAAGAAGATAGTAGTAGTAGTAGTAAGTAATGTCAGTGAGTTAACATTCTCTTCTCTGTGCCTTTCTTTATGTGGCTTCTGCAGTCCCAATCGCAATCTCCCTGTGATGTGTAGTATGCATCTATGCACTGAAAAAAAGGGACACTGAGTGGGCCCATTAAAGGTGGTTGAGAAGTAAAGAACATTGGTTGCAATATGAATGCGTTAGTAGTGGTACGCAGTTGCAAATATAGTTTAGGTTTAGGAAATTTGGAGTAGGGCTTAGATGTAGGAAATTAATAGGTCAACTCGAGTTGATACTAGTATTATAGGTGATCTGATTTAGAAAAGTACAATGTTACTGTGTTTGCCTTCGCCTGTCAAAATATTTTTTGGGAGTGTACCTCTAATTTAGTTTTTTATCTTCTTTATTTCTTGCCTCGGCACCAAAGGGAAAGTAGAGGGCAATATCTCAGGTGAGTCGGAAATACGAGGGTGCCAGTGCTATCACCAGTGCGGCAGCTGAAGGATCTGTTGCCCCCAGTAAGTCTTCCTGTTATAATGTTATTATTTCACTAACGTTCACCTCCCCTCATTTAGAATTATTTTTCTTTTTTTTTTTACTGTGCCTCTCTACCTTTTTGTTGTACTTATTTTCATTCTATCTAGGCTTTCTTAAATTCTTGTCATGCCTGCATTTTTCCATTTTTCATTTTTCTGTAGCTGACTTCGCCCTGCCTGTAGTATGTAGCTTACTTCTGCCTTGTTACTAAGCTTAACATTCCTTTCTCCCCTTGTATATCTTGCGGACTGGTACTCTAAGACTAAGATGACATATTTTTAGGACAGGTACTCTACCGAGAAGATTGCATGCCCAAGTCGGCTTTTCTACTCACGTTTGTGATGGTTTACTTTTTCTTGCTCATGCTCTAACAATAAAACAAGCAAGTGGCCATGATTATGGTGGCCCCCTCAAGGTATGTGTATGTATTCATAATTTAACAGTAGTATGCCATACAAGCACTTTTGATGACAGTGCAGCATGGCTGGAAAGGTAGTGTGAGGATGGGCCCATTGCACTTACCACCCGAGACCTCACCAAATCACCATAGGTCCTTCTGGGTTGACCAAATATTCAACCTATTTATTGCGCTTTAGTGATTCCTAAAGTGAATGATTGAAGAAGACAGACTGTAGTGGTTTATTACAGTTATATTTTGATAAATTAGTTCTTTAAAAAACAAGAGGAGGTGTATCTGCCACCTAAAATGTGTAACATTTTTTTCAGCCGTACTGACCACCAGTGCAGGGAGCCAGTGGCAGCATCAGTCAGAGGGGGAGAAACGGCGGTAGCAGGGAGGGGCATTGGTAAGTCACATTGCTTGCTTATTGTTAATTATTTGTAAGCCCACTGGAAGGCCATTGCTTGTGAAACTCCTGTTCTAGCAGCTACAGCAGGGTTGAATTCTTAATGACCTTTTCTATCTGCAGCTCAGCAGACAACAGCTCATAATAAACAGACACTACACATGGTGGGTTGATGGAAAAGGGAATGAATGAAGGGTGAAATGGTAAATGAGTGAAAGGATGTGTTGTTGCATTAAGGATGCATAAGTGTGTGACAAGGAGACACATGGGTGGGTGAAAGGATGGATAAAGGGATATATGGGTGAAATGATGCCTTGATGGGTGAAGGGTGGATGGGTAAAAGGATGATTAGGTGGGTTAAAGGATGGGTCGATGGTAATGAACGATGTGTGGGTAAATGGATGGATTGGTGAAAGGATGGTTGAAAGGGTGAATAATAGATAGTTGAGTATATGTATGGAGGGGTGGATATATGGATGGATGGATCGGAAAGGTGAAAGACCAAATGAGAGAGAATGTAAAGCTTAAATGGTGGGTATCAAAAGGTGAATAGAACAATTAAATGAATGGATGACTGCTTGGATCAAGAAATCAGGGAGCTCTTCTGGAGTGGGATTTGTCTGTTCAACTACTTCACTTGGTTTGCTGGCTATAAAGTTTTTGCTTCAGAGTGGGGGTATTTTAATTTTCTGTCTGCTCCCTTAACTCACTATAGTTGTTAAGCAACGCAGATATGTATCCTCCCATCCATCATCATTCCTTACCTACCTGTCCATGGCATTTAGGGCCGATTCATAGTTAGGTGGATGGGTTACTCTGTCACAAATGTGATGGATATCCTGTCCGCCCTATTACGATTCTCATAGGATTTAATGAGATCATAATATGGCTGATGGGATATCGGTCGCATTTGTGACAGAGTAACCCCATCCACCAAGCTCTAAATCAGGCCCTTAGTAACCCAGGCTACTATGACGTAACTGCAGCATACATCAGTTTGGCAGTACAATAGTGTTGTCTGTGCAATGTGCATCTGCTTAAAGTTAATGCAGCATTTACAAAGTTGTCAATACCTTGCAAACTTAAAACAAGGTGTTTTTCCCTTCCCTCCCAGTGTCCACTCTTTCCTTTCACCTGCTAGTACTTCAGTCCTTTATTCTTTCCTAAGTTCTGTCCAGTCCCCCCACCAAAAAAAAAGAAAAATCCCCTTTTGGCCTTTGTCACATTTATGTACAAGTGATTATTAGTCAATGGATTATATAACTGATCTATTCCAATTCAAATTTTACCTTTTCAATGTTCGTCAACTACAGTGAGGCATGTGTAGGTAAATAAAATGGCCTGTGGCACATAATCAATCACATCAAGTGTTAGTTTGATTTATAAACAATTGTTTGCACAGAGCACTGTTTAAACTTTGTCATTTTCTTTTTCTATAGCTACTCCTGGTGGACATACTCCTAAATACCAGGAGACAGCAGCCTGGCTGTGGCAGCAGAGACTGGAGGTCATCTGCATAGAGTAACAGCAGCTGGTGGCTCTTCAGGAGGAGGAGGAGGACAAGGCTCAGGCATCTGCCAACATAGCGGCAGGTCTGAATTCCTCCAACCAGCCACCAGTGCCTCTGGCCTCCCAGCAGCAACAGCACCATAAAGTGCTGCCACCAGATAGTAGCAGCAGCCCATCTGTTTGCCCCCACTGCTGCCTCTCCAAAGCTGGGACTGCATGTTCTAGCACTATGACCTGCAGCACCTTGAGCTCTTCTACCACCAGGTAGCACAGATAGAGGCAAACCTCAATGATCTCCAGTCCTGAATGGGGATGCTTTCTTTTAACCCTTTTACATTTTTTGTTTTGGTGGGAGGGACACTTGTGCATGGAGAAGGTGGGAAAGTGAATTGGGGTGGTTTTTTTTCTCTTTGGACTTTTTATTGTTGACTTTCATTGGAGTTTTGACTTGGTTTAATTGGACGGGACGGCGTGATTTGTTTATTGAGAGGGGTGGGTCTGTTGTGGGTGGAAATGGTAAGTTTTATAATTGTAAATAATAAAAAGGTAATATCTTATTTTACTTTATTTTTCAAATCCTTTTTTTTGGTGTTTTAGTTTGCAGGGCGGCCTTTTGGCGTAACCTGTTTTTTAAATCTGCCTAAACGTGTTTGTCAGTTGGTTGTACCATTGCTCTACTGTCCTCTGTAACTGTATTGGTCACTAGGGGGTGATTGGCATTACCTAATTTGCCTATAAAACTTAGATACACACAAATAACATCTGCAGTAGAAATGAATTACTAACTAAATTAGTTCACTTATGCCATAATTCTCTTCTGAATAGATGAAGCAAAGGCTGATAGCTCAGTCTTCTTACTGCAGGGCTTTCCCAAGGTGCTATCTTACGGTGGTGGTAGTAGTAGCAGCAGGCTAGCGCACTAACAGGGCAGACATCACAAGCAAGATGCCCCTCCCAAATATGCAAACTCCAAGTGTAGAATTAATCAAAGAGGTATCCATCACTGTCAACTAGATTGAAAGAAAACAGAGTTAGTGGGTTTTATTATATCACAACTTTAGAAAAAATCAGACCAGACTACTACAATGACAGTACGATTAATGACACACAACAAAGAAGATCTAGCAATATCAACTTCTTCTGAGCAACGGGAAGCTGGTATTTAATTAAAACTAAACTTAGGAATTAAAATCCTCGAGTCATGAGAAGTGGGCTGATAGTCAGGAGTAGTGTGGACCAGGCAAAGCATTTACGCAACACACAACACAAGGCCCGAATGATGATGGTGATGAATGATGCATTGGTGGGTAACTGGGACTGGCGTGGGCTACGTGACAGACAATCCTGCAGTGAGTTTGTGTCACTTTCACCACATCCACCCCAGCAAGTGTGTGATTCATTTATGGTGTAAAATGAAGTCACACCTCAATAAAAATCACACCGCCAGTGGGACGAGGGTGAGGGGTTCAATGAATGGATGGAAAAAGGGATTTCAGGAAAGGTGTGACAAAATAAACACTACACAAAAGAAGCAACAACAGTATTCACTGGGGCACTGAGAAGCACTCCATCATCAATCTGTTGTGGAAAGAAATGAAGGAATGAGTATGACACAGTTTAGTTAAATACATTGCAAACATTCCTTCAGGTTTGAAAAATACAAATTATGGATAAGTGAAGTTAACCCAGCCAGTTCTAAAATGATGATTGTTAAAAGGAAAATGCTACTGTATTGCTAAAGGGAGCAGAGCATCTGCATTCTTCTCAGGATGTTCGTCACTCTTGAGTGCCTGGCTGAACCTATCCATTAGGTAAGCTGGAGTGTTGAGCTCTCACCAACCTTTGTTCGTGCAGAAGAAGAGAAGGTATGCACATTGAAAAACAGAAGCTGTATTGTAGAGTAAAGGAGAAGGATAGAAGAAAGCAAGGTAAGGTTCATGAGGAGTCAGGAGTGTACCAAGTAGACTCAAAGACTGAGCAAGAACAAAAATAGGAGTTTTACGCTTGAGCCCGCAATGCAGCAAACACACATTCATCAGCATTTCCCAAATCAACACACCTCTCTCCAGTCCACGGAGCTGAGCCTCGGCATCTTCATCATCATCATGATTTCTCTTAGAAGTCAATAACCTTCTCCGGCTAGGTGTTGAGATAGTCCCACCTTGAGTCCTTCAATCAACCTCCACCTGATTCCAAGTAACTCAGTCCCACTCCTAACCCAAGCGAGATAGACCTGTGTAGTGCACTGATGTTGAAGAACAAATAGAGAAGCAGAATTTGAATATTTTGTGCAGATTTGTATTTGTTAACTAAAATGACTGGCCTAGTCTCTGAAGAACCAGAAAAATGAGTGGACCCAAGAGGTAAATGTTGCTAAGTTTAATAGGCCAATCACCTTCAGGAAAAATGAACAGTGATCACCCATCAGGCCACAAACATTGGAAATCATTAAAATCAAGTTAACAAATTTGTTGAACACCCTCCCTAAATGTCTGCCACCACATACATCATCCATCATTACTCACCAGCGAAAAAATTTCACATCAACATTGCAGCCGGCTCATAATAGAGCCGGCGGCAATGTTGATGTGCAGTGGGTGCAGTAGCACCCATCGCACATTTCACTGCCCGAAAGTCGGGCAGTGAAATGCGCGATGGGACTGTGCCTGTGGGCCCCTGCACTTCCCATGCCAAGTGCATGGGCAGTGCAGGGGCCCCCAGGGGCACCCCAAGTCCCCCTTACCGCCAGCCTTTCCATGGTGGTGTTTACTGCCGTGGACAGGCTGGAGGTTGGGGATTATGGGTGGTATACTGGAGGGGGCGTCGGTATGGCCGTGGCTATTGCGGTGTTACCGCCATCTTACCACTGGCCCAGAGGGTCGTAATGAGGCCCCTTGACTCCAATGTCCTTTAGGTAATGTGGAGGATTCTTCACTGCACACTGGACCAGCTCTAATCCGGCCATATATGTGACTAAAAAAATGGTGGGGCAGCATAAATATGACAAAAACATAATGTGTCACTATCTATTTATTTTTTTACAAAGAAAGAAAAAAGTTCCATGAGAAATAATTTAAAAGTTCTATGGTGGCACTGGCATACTCAGTCGGGGAAGTAGAGTTCATCCTCAAACTTAGGTCAGTCACCCAGAAGTTTGTCAGCTAACACACTTAATTCTGACCAATCATCCCCCTACCCCTCTTCTGCTGTTTCAGGAACGGTGTAATCAGGTGGTATGAAATGTTGGTTAATTTTTATTGAGGTCAATCTCTCCATGTTTGACTAGTGATTCTCACTGTAACAACTGTGCCAGCTGCACTGAACACATGCTCACCAGACACACTGACTACAGGACAAGCCAGACACTTCATTGCCAGCCTGCTGAGCTCTGGCCATTGGAGGATCTTCCCATACCAATACACCAATGACTTTTTATCCACATACACCTCTTCTGGGTCATCCAAATACTTTTGGAACATCCTCAGAATGGTCACTGGCACTGCCAATTGTGCAACCTATTTTGCCTTTGACTCTGCACTTGACTTAACACCTGCCACTTGAAACCAAGCCAATGCAAAGGTTTGGTCCAATTCTTCTGTTGCTGTTGTTGCCGTTGTTCTTGTTGCTGGTAGTGGCTGCTGTGATGATAGAAGGCTGCCTTCTCTGGAAGTTGAAGGTGGCACTGGAGAACATGAAGTGGTACTCTAGGTTCAAGCTATTCTTCTTCCTGGTGTCCACCTTGCTCTATAATCCACCCCTTGTATTTTAAAACATCCCCTTCAGAAAAAGGAATTAAAGTGGGTAGAATTTTTTTGTACTGTGGATAAAGTAGGGTGGCACATATGTACTCTTTGGACAAGATGATGTCATTTTGCAGCCTTGCATTACAAACCAAGCAAAAAATTGAGCTCTCAACAAAGGCATGTGCTGCTGGGTTTTTGTTCACACCTGTTAGTGTGAACGTTTCAGACACCTTTTTTAGCTGGTCCTGCTGCAGATGCAACAACAGGATAACTTGTCCCATCGTACTGTCCTTCTTGCCAAATTCCCATGTGAAAACCTTAAAAGGGAGTAGCATCTGTGTCAGACATTCGACAAGACCTCATTTGTCCACATCCATGGCCACAGCTTTCCCAATTGCATCACCTCCTCTTTGAATGACAAAGTCAATGATCTGACTGTACTGCTCAAAGATGTTGAAACATGTAATAGGCTGAGTTCCAATGTGTTTGCACCTCCTGTATCAGGTCTTTAACTGGGACTCTTAGCACGCTGAATAAGCAGTTGCTTCCGGGCAATAAAAGAATGGCTTAAATGAGTGCAGATCCATCTGCAGGTGATCAGTATGTTGCTGACTATGTCTTCTATTTTTAGAAAGTCTTGCACAACCAGATTGATGCAGTGCACCAAACAGGACCCTGAAATAGCCACTGTCTGCCATTGCCTTGACTATATTACTGCTATTGTCCGTGGCAACAAATCCAATTATGAGACTTCTGGGCTGCAGCAATTCAGACACTTGCTGTTAAATTCATCCAAGATGTTTGCAGTTGTATGTGATTTCTCCAAAGTGAACATGGTAAATGTTGCATGCTGCTGAACACTTTTAATACTTCCTTCAGGGCCAAAACATGTAGATAGCTTTGGCCTTATCCCCGCAAAAGAGATCTAGTGTGCAGTGATACACATGGAATCTGTTGCTTGACAACTGGTCAGCATGTCTGTCATCAGGTAGTGTGGTCCTACTTTGCTGCAAGGCTTGTCCAACTAATTGTAGCACATCGTGATGCAGGGCTGGGATAGCAACTCTGGAAAAATAGGTCTGATTGCGAACCTTCGATTTCAGGCAGATGGCTGACATAAATTCTAAGAATCCCACTCCTTCCACAAAAGAAAAAGGAAGGAGATCCAGCACTAACATATTTGCCAGCTTCCCACTGTACAAACATGTGGCTGTGCTGTTGCCGTGATAAGGTCCTGCCTGTCTATATATGCCCATGACAGTAGCCTGGATTTTCTTCTTTTCTTAAGCCACTGATGCAGGCCTCTTTTGAGAAGTAGGTGGTGATAGACTCAATATGGGTCATGGGGCGGTCACTCCATGCTGTGGTGTCTCCATCTGACTCTGAGTCTTCTTGTGTCATTGTGAGATTGCTGAGGTGGGTAATTCCGGTGCACTGCTGGGGACAGGGCTGCTTTGCTTGAGGATGTCACCCTTTTCTTCCTGACCTCCCACCATGATAGGACTTGCATCTGCTTTTTCCAAGCTCTCCTTACCTTCTCCACCACAAACAGGTTCAGCAAGTTTGTAAATGTGTTCCTCCCATTGGATTGCATGATGTTTTTCCATATGGGTTGCTTGGCCTTCAGTACCATAATATCAACCAGGCTTACCTCGAACACTTGCAGGGCAAATGAAGAATATTGCAATTTCCTCTTCCTGTTTGCTGATCATAAAACATCCTAAGCTGGGGAGAAGTACTTTCTTAGAGGGCCAATGCCTGCAGACGTACTGGAGGTAGGTGGGTGTGTTGTCTGTTGCCTCTCTGCAATGCATACTTCTATTGAGGTAGGGGTTGGTGCAGGTCTCAGATGGGGCTTCACAAACATGGGAACTTGCAGTGCTACCAGTGCCACAATCCTTCGGAGGAGGTTGAATAGTGATATCAGACTCCTCTGTGCCAGCTTCCACAATGACTGGCTCATCGTTTTCATCCTCCTCATCATCCCCTTCCATAATTCTAAGACTTTTAGGAACTTTCTTTTTCCCCTTGCCTCTTCTGGCATAACCCGGACTCTGCTGGGGCCCACTCCATGTCCCTATCATCATCATCAGAAGTCGTGCTTGGAGAAGATGGTGGAATAGTACCCTTCCTTTTCCTCGCTGGAGATCTGGGAGCCAATAATTCTAAAAGAGAAGTTTCTTACCCCGGCAGGAAGGTCGACCTCCTGTTCTGCTCCAACTTCAGGAACATAAACAATTGCAGGCTGTGGTTGCTGTCCCCTTTACTCTGTTTCCTGAAATGATTGGGTACTATTTTGTAAAAGGTACTGTTAGACCTGAAAATCCAATTCAACGTCACTGCTCATCGGCATCACTATGACTGTAGTGGCCACAAGCTGCTTCTTCTCACTGACCACTTTCTTGGGGTCAACTTTCTGTGGCGCCACCTTAAAGATCTCAGTTTGCAGCGACACCAAGATGCACAAGTGGAAGAGAAAAGAGGACTGACGCCACTGTACTGGTCTTATGTTTGGCAGTACTGTAGGTGATGTCTCTTCTTCTCTTGTGTACCTAAAAGCAAACAAGCAGGAAAAACATTTAGTGAAATTTGTAATTGTTTCAGTTTGAATTAGTACAGATAAAGTCAATATCAGTGTTGGTGGTTACTTAGGAGATAATAAATCAATCACTTTAAAGTCAAACCACACCATCATACCATAAAATGTCATTTCCAATCAGGATAACATAATGCATAACATACAGATATAGCTCTTTACTTTATGTTCATCTCTTTTAAAGGAGACACCTGTGGCAGTCAGGGAAGCGCATGGGTAAATGGAATAATCTTTCAAAAACATGGATGCTAGTGTACCTCTATGGCAGGCAACGTAGTGTGGGGGAAATGGAATAATCATTGAAAAAATGAATGATGCTGAATGTGTCAGTGCATCGAAGGCAGAGTGTCCAGGGGGAAATGGAATTATACCTAAAAAACAGAATGCTGCTGCACGGCTGTGCGCCTTGGTGGATGGATTGAGGAAAAGGCAAAAAAAATATAAAGATTACAAAAATAAAATATCTAAAATAAAATTTAAAAAACCATACAAATAAAAGATCAAATTAGATCATGAAAATAAATAAAAATTGAAAATAAAAAAATAAAATAAAAAGTTAAAGTAAAAAAAAGGGAAATAATTGCTGATGTTTGTATGGGAGGATGAGACAAAACATATTGTGAAGCAAGAAAGTGCAAAATAAAAAATGTAAGGAAATGCATGTATTATAAGCACTGTTCATCAAAATTATACTTATAATATAAATATACTACAGTAGTCCTCACGCATATTATTAAACTGATATTATATCCATCTATGCAAATCTATGGTAAAAACAATACACACTGGCATGATGCACAAAATGGGCACCAGCCACATGGTCAAACAATAACAGCAAGTAAGGAGGCATGGAGAACGAAGTACACATGCATGCCAATGGCAAAGGCACACTGGCTGGATGCACAAAATGACTGCCAGATGGTCAAACAACAACAGCGAACAATGAGGCAAGGAGAACAAAGAACATGTGCATTCCTATGGCGACGGTACACTGGCTGGATGCACAAAATGGTCACCAGCCACGTTTCAAACAACAACAGCGGGCAAGGAGGCATAGAGAACAAAGAACACATTCAGGCATAAGGACAGAGACTACACAAAATGGCCCTGGCCACATGGCATGAAGAACAAAGACAAATGATGGTCAAGGAAAAACACACACACACACTGTCCAGAAACGGAAGCATGGTGGTAACAATGAAGAAAACACTACCATTAATTCAGTAATGCAAAACACGAAAATGAACCAAGGTATAAAGAATTTACAGCTACACTCATCCTTCTACGCCATCCAATATTAACCCATGTATACACCTTTTACAGAAAAAAATGAAACACAAACAATAGCCAACATGTTTCATTTAGTCCAACACCATTCCTGCCCTAAATTAAGTTTTAAAACCATATACCATTGAAACATTTATTTCATACACAGATGCCTAGTGCTGGGCCTACTGGCTAGATAGCCCTTCGGCAGTCTAGGCCACATGGTAAAGTAATGAATATTGCAAATGTGACAAACATAGAAAAAAGTTACTGATCTGTGCAGCATGTTTTCTTAACAAAAGATGAAAAATCAATGGAATGCACAAAAAATAACCAGGTCCATATTTAAAATCGAGGCCACCCACCACAATGAAATTTAAAAATAAAATAAAAGTACAAAGAAATACTGGTGCATGCCTATCAACACCCATATGCAATAGTTTTTTAACTTATTTGTGTGATATCCCAAAAACAAAGTCCTTAAATCCAAAGGTATATATCCAGCAGACAAAGAGAGCGATCCTTCCATCTCAAAATACAAGACAAAAGTGATCAGGAGATGGACAAATCACTGGGTGGAGCACTTCCTTCCTGTTGGAAACAAAAAGTTAAAAAAATAACTTGAATGTTCCATTGGAGAAGAAAATCCACTTGAAAACCTCTTTTTGAGTAGACTATGCTGCTTCTTGAGTGGAGAATCTACTCGAGGTGCATTCACACTTGTGAGTAGCACAATATTGCCGCCATCGTGGATGGAAGCACACTCTCACTCTCGGCCTGAAAATATCACGGCACTTGCAAGCGAGTGCCAAAAACAAATCTCTTGCGCGCAAATGGTAAAAAACTCTGCTTCACACTGAAAGGTGGAATTTGGAACTCTACTCTTCAAAGTGTGTAGCACAAAGTGCCTGAATTCTGAAACCTCTACGAGAAGAGCCGAATTTTCCACCCAGGCCTAATAAATATATATATATACACATATATATATATATATATATATATATATATAGCACTCGTCTGGTGTGGTCGCTCCCTGCCTGAGCGCCGGTGGTGCTTGACGACTAACGAGTGCCACTGCGTTTATAAAATACCACTTTCCCCCTTCTTCTACAAAGAGGATCAGCACTCCAAGACGAATATTGAATGTAGTTTATTCAGCAATTTCCACAGGAACACATTTGGGCATCTCTGCCTTCATCGGCCTGTTGGGCGCCATTTTTGTTTACATTTTATACCTATCACCTGATCGTATCATTAAGCATTTACAATCAAACATTTCTCTATTTCAATTTCAAACAAAATTGGCAACATTTGATTACATTTCTCATTGTGTTTATGTGATGTGCATTATTTTCAATTTTATCAAGGTTTAAAATCATCATTCGTAAATACATCTAAAAAGGTCAAAACGACAATGAAAGCTACACAATACCAGCAAACACAACTGATCGTATGTACAAATATACTCGTTATTCATTCATTACATTTTTTTATCAATATGCAAAAATCCTTGCTCGCAACCACTTCTAAAACGATCCTAGTGATGCTGATACATTCGCAATATAACTAACGGCTAATTAGTGACAGTATTCTCATTCTTCATTCATTTTTACTGAAACAGATTAAATAACCTCTTAAACTAAAGAGTTCCTACAATTGAATTAATTAAATGCACTAAGCTGCCCAATATAACCAACAACTAATTTATACCAATAGATTTATTATTTATTCATCAGAATTCCAAAATTTCCTAATCTGACAATATTTCTATTCTGATTGGTATTAACTACAACTTATTTACTCCCTTAATTTGCTTAAATTGTAACATATACATCACTGTTAGAAAATATAATTATATCATTTCTTATATTCTTTAACGTGTTATTATGAATCATTTTAACTTTTCAAATGTATATATATTTCCTCACTCCTATTCAATCCATTTGGTTCCTTAGTTTCAAATGTCATTATGTATTTCAACTCCAGGATCCTCAACTTTTTCTCTCTGTCTCCTCCTCTTGAATCCTTCGATATGCCATCTATTACACTGTATTTAAGGTCCTTCACATCTCCACCATGTGTCTCCTGAATATGTCTGGCTACTGGATAAGGGTCATCTATATTTTTAACTGCTCTTAGATGTTGTAGTATGTATTTATGTACTTGTAGTTTAGTACTCTCTATATACATTTTGGGACAACTGCATTTCAAAGTGTATATTACATAATCACTTTTGCAAGCATATACTCCCTTAACCCTATGTACAGTTTTGCCTTTTATTTCAATTGTTCTAATACTTATACCATTTTTACATGCCTTCCATTTCAAACATTTGAAAAAAAACATATTTCTGATTCAACCAAGTCTTGTTCTTATCACTCTGCCTGATATCACTTCTTACTAAAAACATCCTGCATGGATTTCCCTCTACGGTAAGTGATTTGTGGATTTTTCTTAATGTCTCCTCCTATAATAGGATCACTTCTAAACATGTGCCAGTGTTTTTGTAATATCATTCTTACTTGTGTATGTGCCATATTATAGGTGGTTATGAACCAACAGGTTTGCTGTTTATCTGATTTTCTCATCTTGCTCTCTGATGTATCAAACAAAAGACTATCTCTCGAACGGTAACCTACCTCCTACTAGCATCTGTTAATGTGATATTAGAATATCCTCTCTCTTTTAATCTTGTCATCATGTCCTTTTGGACCTCAGCAAAATTACTCTCAGTGCTACAGATTCTTTTTGGTCGTAATAACTCCCGGGATATTCTCTTTCAATGGTTTGGGGTGAAAACTAGCTGCCTGCAATAGACTGTTCCCTGCTGTTGGTTTCCTATATAACGTGGTCTGTAACTTGTCTTTTTCTGTTGTAACCTTAACATCCAAGAACTCAATTTCTTGAGTGCTGATGTTACCCGTGAAGTTCAAGTTCAAATCATTGTCATTAATGTCATTTATAAACTTTCTGGCACTCTCCACATTTCTTTTCTAAATCACAAAGATGTCATCCATGTAACGCAACCACATTTCAATATGAACATTCCAAACATCTAATGGTGGACTATTTAGAACCTGCTCCTCCCACCAGCCCATATACAGATTAGCATAGCTGGGAGCAAAACATGTACCCATAGCAGTTCCACATTCTATGTCAGGACAGGAGGCTCCGATTATGCTTTCTCTTTCTTTACTTATTTAAACAGCAGCCAATGAAATACAAGTAACAGAAAAAACTACAATACCCAGGACACCTAATATCCTGTCACATGGTCCAATCACCATCCATGTCCTTTGCTATGAGTCCTTTGACCTATGAAGTCACTACCTCTTTCTTTGCTGCTTCGCAGCAGATAAGTACATGATTATTTTCTCTCCGACATTATCGATGTTTTAAGAATGTTATTACATGTGTATTTGTGTTACATAAGCGTTGCGTTTCAGCACGCTATTATTGTAGTAGTTTAAGCGCTCTCGTGGCTTCGATTTATCGGCGTTTTGACAATTTTTGTCAGCCCGCTTTTTTCTGGTGGAGCGGGAGCTGGGCTGCCCTCGGGCAGTCTTTTTACCATTTTTAGCGCGCACGCGCACGCATTTCGAGCCTATTTCCTTCTAATTTAGAAATCGATCGGCTCGTGTGTGCTGCGTGCTCGTCTGGGTCTCCTTTCCTCCGTTGACAACTTGCTCCCTGACGCCCACCAGACTGAAAGCTGATTGGGTTGTAAAATAAATACCAGGCTACTGCCTAGAGTGTCTTTCAGGTCGCTCCCTCCACACTTTAACTCAAGGGCTCCTTTTTTCCTGACCTGAACTTGGGGTTTTTGCACTCCCCCAATTGGTATCTTCAATTAAATCGATTTACATAATTTTCTCAAAGATATTAGTACTTCATTACATCATGGCTCAATGGGATGAGCAAGAAGCCGAATACTACCCAGAGGAGCTGGGCAATCAACTTGAAGTTGATCTGGTGGAAGCCCTTGATACCAGGGTCCAGCAATCAGTCAATGATGCTCTAGTGAGAGCTCTAGGCCCATTCTCTGGGCAAATATTTGATCTCGCTCGATCACAAGCTTGGTCTCGGAGACAACAAGAGCCTAAAAAGGTAAAAGATAAAGCAAAAAATCTGGAACCCGGAGCAGAGGTCAGTGCTATCCACGCTGACGCTTTTGAGAAACTGCGGAAAAAACGCAGTGGTGAACATATTTATAGTTCGAAAAAAGGAACCCCCCCTTTCTACCTCCTCCTCTGATAAAACCTCCTCAGACGACTCAGATGATTCTGATGTGCCAGTTCCGAGTAAGAAAAGTAAGAAAATGCCCCCTCCGTCCCAAGTCCTGGACTTTGATCCTACAGAAATTATTCACCCCAGATCTTTTAATTGGCTTCCCCCTCCAGAAGTAGCACAGTATGTCCAAACCAACTTGGGTAAAAGTTTTGATAAAGAGGTTAGGTCGCGTCTGAAAGCAGAGTGCCCCAGGCCTGACCTGGAGGGTAAAGTTTCTGAGACTCCAGAGATATACCCCACCATGGTCACTTTTATGAAGAAGTTCGCTAAAGATCCTAAAAAAGGTTTAGACCGTTCATGGCGTAGCTGCCAATTCAAACTACTGGACCTTTCCGGTCCTTTGACCAAGATCCTGGAACTGGCATATGTAGCCAAGGAATCTGGTACCCCGGTAGACACCAATGTCCTTATCGGGTGGGCACAAAGAGCTGTGTGTCTATTAGGAAATTCTAACTTTGCCATTTCAGCAGAACGAAGGAAATCAGTGCTTATGCGCATTGATCCCAAGCTATCGGATCTTGGGTGCTCAGAGGCGGGACCTTCAGCTGAAGGACTACTCTTTGGATCCTCATTCATCAAGGACTTAGCAAAGTTCTGCTCCACTTTTTCTTCCCTTGACAAAGCACAAATGTCACTCAAGAAGGTTTTCAAGGGAGGCCTTTTTGGCAGGGCCGGTCGTTTCGGAGGACGTATGTCCGGCCGCAGCTCCTTTAACAGTCCCCAAAACTACTACCCTAGAGGCAGAGGTGGTTGGTACGGAGATCAGGATTCCACCTTCTACCCCACGAGACACAGAGGGGGTCGTCCCCGCTTCCGCAGAGGTCACCGCAGGGGGCAACAGGAGCCATCCAAGACTCAAGTTTCACAGGTGAGCATTATTCATTTTTCTCTGGTCAAACTTGGGGGAAGAATTGCATCTTGCTTAATAAATTGGAAACGGATATCCAGAGATGCGTGGATTCTTCAAACAGTAGAGGGATTTCGTCTAGAGTTTGTCAGTACCCCCAAACAACTCTTTCCCCCTTTACAAATGTGTTTTTCCCAAACAAATCAAGATTTTATAGACAAAGAAGTACAAGCTCTCTTAGACAAAGGAGCCGTGCAATTTGCCTCCCCTCATCCTTTCGGTTTCCTCAGCCCTATTTTTGTAGTAGACAAAAAGGGAGGAGGTCACCGTCTAGTCTTGAACCTAAAGGATTTCAACCAGTGGACACTATACAGGCATTTCAAGATGGAGGGTATTCACATGCTAAGAGACATCCTGTTAGAAGGGGATTGGATGGTGCGCCTGGATCTAAAAGATGCCTATCTATCAATTCCAATATTTCCTCCGCACCGGAGGTTTCTACAATTTCAATGGAAGGGTCAATGTCTAGAATTCCTAGCACTCCCATTCGGTCTATCGTCAGCCCCTTGGTGCTTCACGAAGTTACTGAGGCCAGTGATGGAATATCTCAGAACCAAAGGAGTCAGATTGATTATATATCTGGATGATATTCTGCTGATGGCTCAGTACCCTCAAATCCTAATCTTGCACTTGGATTGGACCATCAGTCTCCTACAAGATTTAGGTTTCCTGATCAATGTACAGAAGTCATTGTTGAAGCCTTCCAGATAGTAGAGTCTCCGGGATTCCAGATAAATTCCACTTTATGCCAACTTCTTCTTCCCTCTCAGAAGATACGCAACATCAAGAGGGAATTGAGATCAGTATTGACATGTCAGACCGTATCAATGAGGACCATAGCCAGGATAGTGGGCTTATTAGCTTCATCTATTCAGGCGATTTTCCCTGCACCCCTACATTATCGGGCACTTCAAAGGCTCAAGATCAGACACTTACAACAGGGTCTGAGTTACTCAGAACAAATTCCGTTGACTACCGAAGTAAGATTGGAAATCCAATGGTGGCTTCATCACATGGAGGCATGGAATGGCTGAGCGATCTTCGGCTCTCGCCTGGAAGTAGTGACAGAATCCGATGCCAGCAGATGGGGTTGGGGAGCTCGCTGCAACTCCCTAGTGACAGGGGGCAGATAGTCAGAATGGAAACAATCCCTTCACATCAATTGTTTGGAGCTTCTAGCGGGATCTTTTGCTATAAAGAGCCTCTCGCAGCAGAAAACAGATTGTTGCATACTACTACGGATGGACAATATATCGGCAGTGAGGTATGTCAACAAGTTGGGAGGCACGAAGTCCAGAATTCTGGTGGAGATTGCCAAGGTTTTCTGGCATTTTTGCCTAACTCAGCGTTTAGTGGTCATAGCGGAATATCTACCTGGGGACCAGAATGTCATAGCAGACTGGAACTCCAGATACCTATCAGACTCCAGCGACTGGAAGTTGGATCCTCTGATTTTTGCCCAGATAGTTCAGGAATGGGGCAATTGCGAAGTGGACCTATTTGCCTCTCGTCTCAATTGCCAGATTCCATTTTTTTACAGTTGGCGTCCAGACCCTTATGCTCTAAAGACAGATGCCTTTCTTCAGGACTGGTCCCAGTTTCGGGGTTATGCGTTTCCTCCGTTTCTAATGATTGCCAGAGTTCTGGCTCAAGTGCGGAAACAGAAAACAGAGATTGTTCTGGTGACTCCGTTATGGAGAGCACAGCCTTGGTTCCCCAGTGCTCTACATTTAGCATGTGCCTCTCCTCTTCTGATTCCTCCTCGTCCAAATCTTCTTTTGAGTCCAGAGGGCCTTCAACATCCTCTGATCTTGTCAGGGAAGTTGACACTTCTAGTATGGTTAATTTCAGGCCGAGATGGAATACCCCAGATGTTTCGCAACAAGCTGCGGACTTCATTAAACAGGCCTGGGCCAGTAGTACCCATAAGAGATATGATTCAGCCTGGCGCAGATGGTCTAGTTGGTGTGATGGAAGGGGTGCCAATCCAGTGGAAGCACATATTGGTTTGATTGTTAATTTCTAGCAGAGCTAGCCAGCTCGGGTTTGGCTTATCGGACGGTCAATAATTTTAGATCTGCCATTTCAGCAGGACATTCACAGTTAGAAGGCAAGCCCATTGGTGAACATCCATTAATTTGTAAGCTTTTGAGGGGTATACGTCTTTCTAAACCACCTCAAGCTAAATATACTGTTTTATGGGATGTTAATATTATATTAAAATTCCTTGATTCTTGGCCTGCCAACAGATATTTGTCTCGCAAACAGATTTCAGCTAAGTTAACCATGCTTTTATGCCTTGTCTCTTGTAAAAGAGTATCGGACGTCAGAGCTTTAGATTTAGCAGGTAGAACATTTTCACCTGAAGGAGTCTCCTTTTCAGTGACAAGAAGAACCAAAACGAATTGCAGGTCAGTATCAAATCCGGTTTATACGGAAAATTCAAAATTATGTGTGGTTCAATGTTTGAAGGATTATGAAATTGTCACAGAAGAATTTCGACAGGATTCTAAAGGTCAATTGTTAATTGCTTTGCAAAAACCTTTTAAACCAGTTTCTTCAGCTACTTTAGCTAGATGGATGAGATGGCTGATGAGTGAAGCAGGTATTGATACCTCTGTTTTGGGGGCCCATTCTGCTAGAGGGGCTATGGCTTCAAAATCATTTGCCTTAGGTTCTCGGCTAGAGGACATAATGAAAGCTGCAGATTGGTCTTCAGAAAATACTTTTTGTAAGTTTTATCATAAACCTGTATTGGATGTAGCTAGTGTGGTGATGGAACAGCTTTAAACTAGCATAATCGGAGCCTCCGGTCCTGACATAGAATAAAATAATTTCTAGCTATTGCGTCAAGAATTTTCAATTCTATTAAGGACACGGAGGTGAGGATTATCCTTCCCTTATTATATTTATGAAATATTTATTATCTATATCTGATGTGATATTGTCATTTAACCCTCCCATTATATGCACTTATAAAGTTTGAGATAACGTATATTTTATGGGATATTACCTACCTGTTTATTGTTACAGCTTCTGATCAGAAGAACGCCTGAAAGTCGTAACTTCAAGGAAGGTTTGAGTTATATGTTCTACTGGTTGTTCCCCGGCATGGAGCCTCCAAGTTTCGGTTCTTCAGTATGGAGAAGAAGTTTATGACTCCGGATTCGGGATGGCGTAAGAAGTTTGCGTTTTCAAGTTGACATTATCTGTTTGAACAAAGAAAGAGGAAGTGACTTCATAGGTCAAAGGACTCATAGCAAAGGGCATGGATGGTGATTGGACCATGTGACAGGATATTAGGTGTCCTGGGTATTGTAGTTTTTTCTGTTACTTGTATTTCATTGGCTGCTGTTTAAGTAAGTAAAGAAATACAAAGCATAATCCTCGCCTCCGTGTCCTTAATAGAATTGAAAATTCTTGACGCAATAGCTAGAATTTTTTTATTGTTGTTCTAAGATTTCATTGTTAAAAAAGAAGATATTGGGGGTGATTCCAACCCTGGCGGTCCGAGACCGCCAGGGTTGGGGACCGCGGGAGCACCGCCAACAGGCTGGCGGTGCTCCCATGGGCATTCTGACCGCGGCGGTACAGCCGCGGTCAGAAACTGAAAACCGGCGGTGTACCGCCGGTTTCCCGCTGCCCTGGGGAATCCTCCATGGCAGCGCAGCTTGCTGCGCCGCCATGGGGATTCCGACCCCCATACCGCCATCTTGTTCCTGGCGGTTCTGGCTGCCAGGAACAGGATGGCGGTATGGGGTGTCGTGGGGCCCCTGGGGGCCCCTGCAGTGCCCATGCCCAATGGCATGGGCACTGCAGGGGCCCCCGTAACAGGGCCCCACAAAGATTTTCAGTGTCTGCCATGCATACACTGAAAATCGCGACGGGTGCAACTGCACCCGTCGCACCCCTTCCACTCCGCCGGCTCCATTCGGAGCCGGCATCCTCATGGAAGGGTGTTTCCCGCTGGGCTGGCGGGCGGCCTTCTGGCTGTCGCCCGCCAGCCCAGCGGGAAACCCAGAATAACCGCGGCGGTCTTCTGACCGCGCAGCGGTATTCTGGTGGCTCCCGCCGGCCCTGCGGTTACCGCGGCCGGCGGGAGTCAGAATGACCCCCATTGTGTTGAAGACACCAACCGATCAAATTGATCAACATGACACTATGTTTATAAAATCTTATAGATCTAGCTCTCAAAAAGTGTTCCACTGATCTTACTCTATCTTCATGGGGAATACTTGTATATAATGCTGTAACGGCTAGTGTCATAAGTAACATATCGGGCTCCCAACTCACATCAAATACTCGTTGTCAAAATTCTGTAGTATCTTTCAGATATGAAGGCAAATTACACACCAAGGGATTCAAGAATGTATCGATATATTGTGACACAAATTCAAATACACTTCCTTGTGCTGCGATTATAGGTCTTCCTAGAGGTTTTTCAGCATGTTTGTGTATCTTAGGAATCAGATAGAACACTGGTAGTTTAGGATGATCTTCCTTCATTTACCTGTATTCTTCCTCACTGATTAAACCTTGATCTTTCCATGTTAATAATGCTTGAACAAATTCTGTTTTTACATTCTGCTCATATTCCATACTGACCCTTTGGTAACAAACTCTATCATTTAATTGCTTGTATGCCTCCTCCATATAATCATCTAACGGCCAAATTACAATATTGCCTCCTTTGTCCGAACTTCTAAATACCAATTCTAAGTTATTTGACAGTTTTTTTAATGTTTTTCTTTAACTCCTATTTAACTGTCTCTTTCTTCATTTCCTTACACCTTAAATTTTTAGATCTTTTTCTCTGTCTCCGCAAATTGGTCAATCAAATCTCCACAATATGCAGTTATAGTTGTCAATCTGGGTTTTAGATGTGAACTTCATTCTTCATCCATTCTGCCTCTAATCTCTCAACTACTTTGGCTTCAGCAATGGTTTCTACAGCATTTTCTTCTAATTCTCATAGCTCTTTAATCAAAAAAATGTCTTCAATTAATAAATTGTCATGATAGCTCTCTTTTACATTTTCTATTCTTCTGGATAGCTTGTTCTTTTTAATTTTATTGATTTTCATCAATTTGAGTTTCCTCATGAAGAGAAAGAGATCTATCCTACTTTGCGCATAATCAAAAGCATTTGCTTCATAGTACAACAGGCCTAATGAAAGATTTTTAATGTCTTCCTCAATCAGCTCTAAGTCCGACAAATTACATACTGTTTTGTTTTCTATTAGTAACGTCTGTTGCTGCGAGTCACTTTCTCTTGCTTGTCTCTGTGAGGTACTTTTTCCCTTGCCACCTCTTCTCTTCCTCCCTTGCCTCTTCCTCGTGACCAGCCCATGTCACGCCATGGTCTGTGGTTGGTCTTTGGATCTCTCCATAAAAAATCGAATTCTTCCTGTAGAGTGGTATGCAATTTTATCCTTGTAGATTCGTCTCCATCCGTATCAGAGCTTTCACTGACTTCAATATTGGTGCCACTAGTCGTCTGATTCAATTCTTTAGTGTAGATCTCACTTAATTTCTGTTTTCTGCAAATGTGTAAATCTGACCTGTTTCATAATCAATTTTATCTCCATTAAACTTTCGTGCCATTTTCTGAATATGTATTCCTCTACTTTCCTCATTCGATCGTCTATGACTTTACCCAAGGATTCCACAAGTTTTTTATCTTCACATAAATCAATTTTGGTTTTTACTGTTTCAATATTTTCAATAATTTTATCTCTATCTATTTTTGCATACTTAATCAAAGTTTTCATCATACCTGCTCAACTCTGCGCATTATGAATAGCCCATTCTTTTAACATCTCAGGATTGGGATCTTCATATGTTGGTGTAATAATAATTCTTAAAAGAAAGCTAGATGTTGGTCCAGAAAGTGTGCTTTTCTGATTAACCGCCTACAACATTAAGACAAGTGTTACAAGCAGCCATCACAGCATTCAAAAGTGTAGGGACTGATTTAGAGTTTGGCGGATGGGGTTACTCAATCACAAACATAGGGGAAATCCTGGCTGCCATATTATGATTCCATAATAACCTACGTAAATCGTAATAAAGTGGATGAGATATCCATTATGTTTGTGATGGAGTAACCTGTCCGCAAAATTCTAAATCAGGCCCAAAGTCCCCTATCCTGAGTTTAAAAAAATATATAAAGGGGCAGAGTAGCATACCCTGTCCCGCTAGCCCTTGGGAGGTGGTGCCTGAGGGATACCCCCGGGGTCAAATTTAGATTTTTAAAAAATCACATTCATCTGGGACTTCTTTATTTACAAAATAAAATAATATGCCAGCTTAAATATGAGGAGGGGCGTTAATGGGGGTATGAGTGAGACCCACTACTCACAATACCAGGGAGGTCCCCAGGAACCCCCATCCCCAAGAGCCAACTATAAATATGAGGGGCTCTGCCTCAGCCACGCATTGGCCCCAGAGACCCCATTTCCTAGGTCCAAATGTACCAAGATGGGGAGGGGGCATGCAGCACCCCTCCCCAGGCCTCAACTGGGCACAGGGATTCCATGCACAGGCCCAAAACAAGTAGAAAAATGGGAAGGAACTGCGCAACCCACTCCCTATGCTGGTATCTGCCCCAGGTCGTCATTCAACTCAGTGACTTGGGAAGCCACCCCCAGGACACTGTGGGTCCCTGCCAGGGAGAGGGCGGGCATACCCTGTCACCACTATGCTAGGTGGGGAACTTCACTTTGCACCCACAGTTGGGAGCAGTTAAAAACAGGTGTTCCTGCCATGTGAGATCAAAGAAAAAGTGCTAGCTCCCACTAGCACCTAGGATGCTGCTGGCTGGGGCAACAGGGCCCTCGGGATCTCCCCCATGAGCCTCAACATAATGCTTTATTGGTGTTCCTGGTGGTCACAGTGGCAGGGGCCGCTCCCTAGGAGGGTCAATTATTTTTAGGCCTTTTCTTCCCCCCGGGGACAGATCAGCCTTTTCTAATTAGGCCGCTCTGCAAACCGCTAGACACCAGGGATTGTTTTTTTTTCTTTTATATTTTTTAGATGTGGGGAGAGACCCCTTAGGCAAGGGTTGCTCCCCTGTGGGGGCAAATTTGTTTTAGGCCATTTCTGGCCCCCTTGGGGGAAGAAACCTCTAGGCACCAGGGATCTTTTTTGCTGGAAATCACACATTTTTCCCACATTTGTGTGATAGAACCTTCCGGAATCTGCTGGAATCCACAAAATTCCTACCACCCAGCATTGTTGCATCCATACCGATAAACATTCTGTCCCACTTGTCAGCCTAAAATTATTATTTTTTATAAACTGCCCTTTTGGACCCGCTTTGGTTTCCCCTCAGTTTCAACATGTTTTTGACTCTTCCCTATAAAAGGCATTTGGCCCAAATCCACAAGTGAGGTATCATGTTTACCGGGAGACTGAGGGGAACATTGTGTGGTAGGAAATTTGTCCCGGTGCGGTGATTCCCACACAGAAATTTGAGAAAAATTTGAGGTTTGCTGGGAGTTCTCATGTCTACACAGGCCAAATTGGGGAAATGCCTTAGGGTATGCATTCAGTATTGATTTACATGTATGACTATGTGTATCTCCAATGACCAAGGAGCTGTCTGATTGGCAGTGCTATGACACAGCTACTCAAGGCAGCTCCTGACACTCTGATTGTGTATGTATACAGTATCTTTGACATGTAATGATGCAACATCAATTGTCATTGCTATGATCTGTCACAATCATTTTAGAAAGGTTTTGCACATTTAATCCCACCTTATTTGGGAAATGGATACTGGCACACTGACAGCTTCCTCTCACAGACTTAAATATGCTCTTCAGTTCCTCATATATTTGTTGTATTGGTATATTTGTCAACAACATTTTCTGACACTTGAATTCTGAACCATTCATGTCATTTGTCACGTTGTGTAGATGTAAGTTCAATACATGTAAGTGTTTTTAGTCCACAATACTATTGGTCACCTTTATCATGATTTAGTCTTAGTGTGTGCCTTTGTGTCTGACAGTAAGCCACCCATGTCATTTGGTTCTGTTCTCATTGACATTGCTTCGCACAATACAACATTTATATGAGTTGATTAAACACTGAAAAGTGACTGATACATGTGATAATGGTGATTTATTTACATGTGCAAGTTTATTTTTTAATGTAGTACAGTGTCCAGTTCACTGACCCCATGACAGATTCTGAGCCAGATGATGTACATTAAGAGTCCAAGGGTGAGGGGCACCTCACGAAACGTGTAGTAGAAGTGTGTATTAGTGAGGAGGTGTCCAAATTGACACTAGGGAGGAATAGAGACAATGGTAGTACATAGAAGATAAGTCAACAGTGTTTGAGTGAAGAGGGCACATTGCCAGCTGTCACATCACTGGCATGATCTTAAGCACAGGATTAGGGAGATACTGTCCATGTGGCACAGACTGGTGCTATTGGGTGGTTTTACAAGTAAATGTTGTTCCTTCCACATCTTCATCCACTGATGTGTGTGGGGCCTCCTGTGCCATAGGTGGTGGTGTTGTTGAATTTGAGGGAGCCACACACACATCAGGGGATAGAGATGTGGAATCAAAGGTCCCGGCAGCTGCCATTTGTGGGAACACAAAAGGCATCACTACAGTTAGGAGGAACTGCTCATTTCTCAACACTGCAGCTACATCGGTGTTAAACAGTCATGTTTTCTCTGAGGGAGGCCACTTTCGCTGTATGGACTCCAGGGCATATTGTACAGCCCCCAGCCTGCTGCTGCCACTTTAGGAGGGCAATTGTTCAAGCCTCTGCCTAATGACAGCAGCTATCTTGGCCAGGGACTGCTGGAGTCCATGTAGCGGAGAGTGGGTGTTGCTGATGGCAGCTGAGTTGTCCTTATTCGGACTGAGGCACCTCTGCACTCCCTCCAGGCTGCCTGCCATGGTCTCCATCACCACCCACACCTGCTGTGCCAGCTCCCGCTGGACTCCTACCACTGCCCTCTGAAGGGTGATGTATGGGTCCTCAGAGTCCAGGGCTGTGACAGGAATGGTTGGTGCTGTGTGATGGTAGTTGGGAGGTTCATGTGGAGTTCCCGCAATGCTGTGTGTACTCCCTTTGGCTGGAGGTGGTGTCTGAAGGAAACTAGGACATCCTGGAGAGTCTCTTCATTGATGGGAGGCAGCTGGTCATCCATGTCATCTATAAAAATACAGGACAGGCAGATCGTCAGGAGGTAAGGTATCATCCTCTGCAATGGAATAGTGAAATGTCAATCTTTAACTGTAGTGGCTATTGACATAGCTCATCATTTACTTGCTACTAGTGGCTCAGTGACATGTTACAGACCCCAAGTTGTAGTTGTTTATTATGTGTTGCATTGTGCATCACACATAGGGTAACCTTTCAAGGTATTTTGTGCACTGATCCCACACCACCATATTCCTTGCAGGCCCCTTGCACCAGACACTAACACCTTGGTAGCACATCATTTACATTCCTGCTCACCATAGAGGGCATTCCCACAGTAGTCTAATGAGTGTTGTGACTAATTTGGTGGTTTACTGCATTGGCGCCATGAATTATGCCACTAGTGCAGCAAAGCACAAGGAGGTCCATTGCTTACAATTCCTGTGTCACTTCATCATCTGCCTTTAGCAGGCCTCACACATGTGGTAAGTAGATAGCACAGTGGATCCTTTATGGATTTTCAGCCCCATTAGTTTGTCCCTCCCGGCATTAGGGTCATTTCCTTGCATACAGCATTTCTGCCACAGGCATATGTTTATGTAAGGATGTACAATGCGGATCAATGCATGCAATTTGTGACTTTTTTTATGTGACACAAGGGTAATGGGCAGGTTGGATCCACATTGGCAACTATTTGTATGATAGTACTATTGCATTACGGCGTAGTGAAATTGGGCCTGTAGTGCAACATTGATGCCACTTTGTGGCTGTTCTTATGCATGAAAGTGTCCCTTTGTGGACAACTCCAACCATTTCCACAACACAGGCAACCTTGTTACATGGTGAAATAGAAGCTACTTGTACATCAGCACAAATGATGATCAAAGACATGCTCCATATATTGAATATGTTCACTTTTGTGCCCATTCCCAAATGATGCATGGAGGTGTGTGAGAGTTGTTGTTGGGCCACCATGTGCAACTATCGTAGGACATGTTGCACACTGAGGCCCTGATTCATTCAAAAGTGGTGCAAAGTGGTGCTGCGCCACAAATAGCAGTGCTGCGCCACTTTTGAAATGCGGGGATCCACCATATTTCCAGGAATACAGCACACCCCTGTGTTTCCCCCTGCGCTGGTGCTGAATTAAGCTCCTTGCACCAACGCAAGAATTATTGCACCATAGTACAAGTGTGCCTGCATTGAGGGGATAGATTGTTTATGTACAGAAAGATGTACCTTTCTGCACATAAACAATCTATAATGGCAATTTGGCAATTCTATGTGTGCTGCAAAATGCAGCACACATAGAAGTACCAAAGTGTCATTTCAAAATAATTATTAATGTGCAGGAACAGACACCTTCCTGCAGATAAACAATCTATCCCCTCAATGCAAGCACACTTGTACAATCACCCATGGCATTTTGCTCTTTCTATGCATGCTGAAGAATGCAGCACACATAGAAAATGCAAAAAACGAGGAGCAATAAAAGCATTCCTCCTCGTTTTATCATGCTAACCCCATCCCTGGGGTGGTGTTAGTTTTTCGCACTGCCACAGATTTACGATTTCTTGTAATTCTAGGGCAGCGTCACAAGCAATGGGTGTTGTGGTGGAACGCCCACTGCAAAACCCATTGCTTACCCCTTACACAGAAAACTGCGCCAAAGGGGCCCATATTTGCAAGGAGGCGTATCGCCATTAAAAAGTGGCATTACACCTCCTTTTAAATATGGAGCAGTGGTTAGCGTCACCGAAGCGTAACAAAAAGTGTTACACATGGGCAGGTGGATCAGTGGCAACAGTGAAGCAATTGATGGGATGGCTGAAAAACGTTTGGTGCATATTGGGGGAAAGGTGTGGTTGCATCTGAAGTGTTTGCCCATTATTGCCCAGGTTTCAAGGAAAATGATGAAGTGCAACGTATTGCCACATTTGGCAGTGCCACACTCTGTCACTTTCAATAGGGTTGGATGCACCATTTTAAAGCGGACATGGCGCAGCCCTCTGTTGGTCCCTGCATTAGCGCAATTTGTGCTGCCGACCGCCAACGCACAAAACCTTGTGCCATGGTGCAAGGATTGCTGCGCTGCAGGGGACACCTTCCAGCTGAAAATACAATCTTTTCTAGGCATTTGCACTTTCCATGGGTGCTGCACGATGCAGCACACATAAGAAGGGCATTGACACGAGGAGGAAGGAAAATATTTTGCCTTGTTGTGCCATCCTAACACCTGGGGTGGTGGTGGATTTAGTCGCTGCCTGAAGTTTACATGTAGTCTGAAATCTGGGGCAACAACAATATGCAATGGATTGCACACACCTTACAGGCAAAGTGCTGCATATAGGGGCCATATTTACAAGATGATCGTAAGCCACAGTAAGTGCCTTAACACCACATTGTGTATATGGCGGAGTGCATAGCATGACCAAGGTGTCACTAAAAGTGAGGCTCCAGTGGCGATGGGTCCTTTTTATTCTGGCACTATGGCCCTCATTATGACATTGGTGGTGAATCCCCCATACCGCCACGCTGACTGCCGCCAACTTACCAGCCACTGCTGCGGATATCCATTTACCATATTATGACACACACACACCATTCCATCACTGTTACCCACATACACAATTCCGCCAGCCCCAAGATCAGTGACAAACTGGAGGTATCAAAACCCACAACGTTACGCCAACAGAACAACGCCCACCACATTATGACCCAGGAATCACCACTGAAGACATTCAATGGTGGTAAACCATTGGCGGTACATACCGCTGCACTCAAAATTCACACACACAAACAGAACAACACCACATTGGACAATTGAAATAACACACACCTGACACCCATACACACTCCACACCCACACCACTATAAAACACACACACACATTACCCACAACCCTTTACGAACACGAAAAAAAGGCAAGAGACAGACACCAAGACCACAGACAAAACCAGAGCCACACACCACTTACACCTACACACCACCCACGCACCCCACATCACACACCCCAACACATTACCCAACACACCCTCACCTACACACCTGACACAACAACCATGGCACCACAAAGACACCCCTGATTCACAGAGGAGGAACTAAGGGTCATGGTGGAGGAAATCATCAGGTTAGGGCCACAACTATTTGGCACACAGGTGCAGCAGATCTCTATAGCTAGGAAGATGGAGCTATGGCGGAAAATTGTGGACAGGGTCAACGCCGTGGGACAGTACCCCAGAACTAGGGATGACATCAGGAAGACGTGGAACGACCTACGAGGGAAGGTACATTCCATAGCAGCAAAACATCAGCTCGCTGTAGAGAAGAGGCCCACAGTGATGACAGCAACTCTGGTCTTCTGGATCTGAATGACCAACCTGGCCCATCAGGGACCTCTGGACAGCCGGTTACCCAGGCCCAGTCACACACCACCACAGAGCCTCCCCCATCAGGAAACATCACCACAGCACCCACCCAGCGTACCCACACCTCTGTCCCCAGGACACGTCAATCAGCAGTGTGTCCACCTCTACAGGGACCCCAGCCACACCTCATACCCAAGACAATCAGGGACCTGGGGTCAGTGGCAGTGGGAACACGGTTCTGGGGACAGAGGCACAGGCCAACAGGGAAACTGGGAGGACTGCTGTGCACCAGGGGGAGGACAGGGCCAGGGAACCGACTCTCCAGGAGGCACCTGCAAAGATCCTGGGAGCATATCAACATTCCCAGGACACAATGGTCCAGATCCTGGACAACGTTCAGGAGAACAGGCAGCTGCAGGAGGGACAGTACCAGGGGATCAGGGAGGACTTGCAGGCCATCAACACCACCCTGGTCTCCATAGCAGCGGTGCTGGCAGACATGGCCAACATTATGAGGGAGACACAACAGCGAGCCCCTGCCACTAGCCAGACATCTGAACAGCCTTCCACCTCAGTTGCCGCTAGTGGACAGGAGCAACAGGCAACCAGCACCCCTCCCCCTGCAGAAGGTGAACCACTCCACAAACGTTCTCTGCGAACCAGACTGAAGCCAGAGACACTTGCCCAGACCCCCGCCAGGAAATGAGACTCTTCTGATTGTCATCCTTGTGTCCTACTTTGTCACCCTGTCCACCTTGAACTGCCATTGTTTCCCTTCCTATGTCCCCTTGGACAATGCACCTGTGCTACACACAGACTGGAACAATACCCTGGACTTTCCTCCATTATCACCCCAGCCAATTGCACTTGCTCCTCTATATTTTAGCACTTCAATAAACACACTTGGAAAAAAAAGAGGTATGGAGTATGTCATGTTTTTCAATTATTGATTCATTGAAACAGGTACAAACATTGTAATTCAACTGTACAGAAAATGAGCATAGATTAATGACCTGTAGCTGGATGCAGTGATCACACCAGGAGTGTATGCGAGGTCACCAACATCTGCAAAAAGATTTGCCAGAGGGAACAGTAAGTGGGCATAGAAGTGTGAAATATCAGCATGCCAGTGCCACAGAAATACAAACAAATGTCTTAGAAATGTGAAGTACCACTGTCCTACCTGTGTGTCATTGGAAGTATTGTCTGATGACTGATGTTCAGTTGTCCTCATCCTCATCCTCTGCCTCCTCATCCTCACTGTCCACAGGGCCCACTGCTGCCACACGGGCATCTCCAGCCCCCTCCTCCTGCAGAAAAGGCACATGGCGTCTCAGGGCAAGTTTATGCAACATGCAGCATGCTACTACTATCTGGCAGACCTTCTTGAGTGAGTAACATAGGGATCCACCTGTTATATGGAGGCACCTGAACCTGGCCTTCCGGAGGCCAAAGGTCCTTTCTATTATCCTTCTGGTTCGCCCATGTGCCTCATTATAACGTTCTTCTGCCCTTGTCCTGGCATTCCTGACAGGGGTCAGCAGCCATGAGAGTTTGGGGTAACTTGAGTCACCTGCAATATTGAGGGACAACATTTAGCCACACACTGTCCTATATGGCCCACACCATACCCATACACCAACAAATATTGGGTGGGGACCAGGGCTCACCTATTAGCCACACCCTGTGTCTCAGTAGTTGGCCAATTGCATATGGGATGCTACTATTCCTCAGGACAAAGGCATCATGCACCAACCCTGGATACTTAGCATTGACGTGGGAGATGTACTGGTCCGCCAAGCACACGGTCTATACATTCATATAGTAGAAACTCTTATGATTTCTGAAGACCTGTTCATTTTGACTGGGGGACAAATGCAATATGTGTTCCATCAATCGCCCCAATAATGCTGGGGATATATCCCATTCCATAGAACTCGGCCTTCACTGTGGTCAAATCTTCAACCTGGGGAAAAACAATGTAGCTGCACATGTGGTTAATCAGGGCAGACAACACTCTGGTCAGCACTATTGAGAACATTGGCTGTGACATTCCTGCTGCCAAGCCCACTGTCACTTGGAAAGAACCAGTTGCCAGGAAATGAAGAACTGATAGAACTTGCACAAGAGGGGGGATCCCAGTGGGGTGATGAATAGCAGATATCAGGGCAGGCTCCAATTGGGCACACAGCTCTGTGATTGTGGCCCTGTCAAGTCTATAGGTGAGGATGATGTGCCTGTCCTCCATTGTTGCCAAGTCCACCAGGGGTCTGTACACGGGGGTATGTCTCCATCTTCTATTCATCCGCAGCGGTATCAACCTATGGGGCAAAAGAGTGAGGACACGGTCACAAACTGAACAATAGGGCTACAACAGAACTTTGCATGCTGTTAACTTGTAAGTGGTAAGTGTGATTTTCATAGTATGTCCAAATTTCACCAGTGACTCAAAACATATTCAGGGCCTGCCCCCTCCCTGAAACCGCATCTGCCTGTCCTGGTTGGAGGGACAGGCGGAAGTGAGGTAATTCTGCTGACGTTGTGCGCCGTTGTGGTAGGCGGTTGTGATCCTCCGTGCAACTCCTCATTGGTTAACATTGGCCCCTATGGGGCACAGTGGCCAATGGTGATCTACGCCGGCGGTGACGGTATGCACCACTCCGGACGTGACCGCTATTTTCAATCATATTCCTCACTTGCTACCTGATCATCCACAGGAGAGGACATACACTGCATGTGCTGCTGTGACCCGTGTCTGGAACCTACCATGGCCCATGTGAATGGGGAAAGGGCCCCTGCCTTCACTTCGGCGGAGTTGGAGAGACTAGTGGCTGGGGTGCTACCCCAGTACAGACTGCTACATGGGCCTCCAGACCAACAGGTGAGCACACTGTGGGCACGATGCATGTGGAATGAATGCATGGAGTTGTGTGTGAAGGCCTCGGGTACAGGGGTGGATGGATGTCCTTTGGGCGGTGTATTGGTTGTGTGCTGGGACATGTGTGTGTAAATGGTGATCTGAAGGGGTATGGTGGGCCATAAGTGTAATAGGCAGGACTGTTTGACTAATACTATTTTCCTGTGTGTATTTCCTCTGCAGGTCAGCTCCCATCAAAAAGAAGGGTATATGGTGTGCCATCGCTAAGGAAGTGCAGACCCTGGGGGTCTATGGCAGGCAGAGCACCCACTGTCGGAAACGTTGCAAGGACCTGAGATGCTGGGCACGGAAGACAGCAGAGGCCCAGCTGGGGATGGCCTCCCAACGATGAAGGGGTGCCCCTCGAACCGTGACCCCCCTGATTGCCCGCATACTGGCGGTGGCCTATCCTGAGCTGGATGGGCACTTGAGGGCATCACAGCAGCCACAAGGTGGTCAGTACAATGCCCATCATTACAACTTACGCATGGTATGGTGGTATTCTGGTGGGGGATGTGTGTCAGTGGGTGCCCCTAGGCCAGGCCTGACATTGCAGCATAGGTCCACTGGTGGCTAGGATTCTGAGGGGATAATCCTGCTACATAGCTTATAAGCATCCACTACTGGTCAGGGCTGCGTGGGTCCCAGGTGTGCTGCATTTGGCGGTGTGTGCCCCTCCCCATGCCTTGGATGCTAACATTTTCTCTGGTAGTGCTATGGCATATAGCGTAGGCCTGTTCCCTGTGTGTGAGTGTGCTGTGTACGCCAACTGTGGTGTTGGTGCAGCCATTGACCAAGTGTATCCTTTGTCTTTTCCCCCCCTTATTGGTTTGTCACCCTGTCCTTGTGTGCATTATCATCATCTGGTGGAGGAGCAGGGGCACCAGCGACGGAGGGAGCTGCATCCCACAGGACCCAGGAGGCAGAGTCCACCCACGCTGAGGCCACCAGTGGGACAGAGGGTGAGGGGAGCACCACAGCAGAGACTGGAGGGGACAGTTAAGACACAGATACCTCCTCTGATGGAAGCTCCCTGGTGGTGGCGGACACCTCTGTGACCACCCCAGCTACAGGTACATACGCCAACCCTGTACCAGCACCGCCCTCCCAGCAGCCCCTCATCGAATTGCCCGTGCCCGCTCACCCAGGAGGGTGGGCATCTACTTCGCCCCAGGCACCTCAGGGCATGCCCCAGTTAGCCCTGCTGCCCTGAGTGAGGAGGCTATGGACCTCCTGAGATCCATCTGTGTAGGGCAGTCAACCATTGTGAATGCCATCCATGGGCTAGCAGCCCAGATGCAACAGACTAATGCATTCCTGGAGGGCATTCACACTTGATTGGCAGCCCAACAGAGATTGATTCAGGCTCTGGCATCCTCTATGATGGCAGCCATTGTCCCTGTTTCAACCGTCCTCACTCCAACTTCCACTTCCCAGTCCCATTCTCCTCGAGCTCAACCCATCCCAAGCACACAGGCAGACGAGCATGCACACAAGACAACACACAAGAGTGGTACAGGCAAACACAGGAACCACACTTCATCTCACAGGCACTCACACAAACACCACCCAGATGTCGACACACCAACATCCACTATTTCCAATGTCTCCCCCTCCACCTCCTCCTCCACCTCCCTCCCAGTTCCGTCCACACTCACACCCCATGCACTACATCATCATCCACTACCAGCATCACCACCACACCAAGCAGGACACACACCTCACTGGCAGACACCTCCACAACAGCCATGCACATGTCCCCTGTGTCCTCTCCCACTATATCTGTCACCGCCCTCCTAAGGTACACAAACGTAAGCACTCAGACACCCAACAGCCATCCACCTCACAACAGCATCCAGCCCATGCACCTGCACCCAAAATCAGCAGACAGACACCTCCAACACGCACTCCCTCTTCCTCCACTCCCAAACCTTCTCCCTCTTCCCGCCCCAGTGTCCCTAAAAAACTGTTCCTATCCACCATTGACCTCTTCCCTACCTCTCCCCCCATCCTGCACGTCTGGCCAGGGTAGGAAGAACCTAGCCAAGCACCACAGCCACCCAGTCCACGAGCTCAGTCGTCACCACACCCACTTGTGGTGGAAAAGGATCCAGGGCACATGTACTGAGGGTGAAGGAGCCTGCACCAGGCAGCCTCAAGGGAAAGGAGCCTGCCCAAGCTGCTGCCAAGAAGGGAAAGGAGCCTGCCCAAGCTGCTGCTAAGAAGGGAAAGGAGCCTGCCCAAGTTGCTGCCAAGAAGGGATAGGAGCCTGCACAGGCTGCTGCCCAGAAGGAAAAAGATCCTGCCCAAGCTGCTGCCAGGAAGACAAACAAGCCTGCACCAGCAGGCTGGAAGAGCAAGGGGCATGGGGCAGTAACTGTGATGGAGCCCCTACCACCAACCATGGTTGTGCAGCTGTCCAAGGTTGCAGAGGATGGGCAGGAGCCTCCCCCCACCAGCAGCACCACCACCACCTCCAGTGAGCAGCTGTGGGAGGTTGCAGGGGATGGGTAGGAGCCTCCCCCCCAAGCAACATCACCACCTAAAGGGAGCAGCCATCCGAGGTTGCAGGGGATGGACAGGAGCCTCCCCCCACCAGCAGCACCACCACCTCCAATGAGCAGCCGTCCGAGGTTACAGGGGATGGGCAGGAGCCTCCCCCCACCAGCAGCACCAACTCCACCACCTCCAGTGAGCAGCATTCCGAGGTTGCAGGGAATGGGCAGGAGCCTCCCCCCACCAGCAGCACCACCACCATCACCACCTCCAGTGAGCAGCTGTCACCGCAGGCGGACGGTATATAATCCTGTCTCCATGGGCTGCTGTGCAGCCTGCCCCCTGCAAATCCAGTGGGTATGACACCCACCTGAGAGACTGTGACCTTGCACTCCCCAGGATCAAGAACACAGGGCACGATGCCCCCTCCAAAACCAGTGGGTAAGACACCCACCTACCCCAGCCTCCTCAGGATCAAGAGCACAGGGCATGATGCCCCCTCCAGAACCAGCGGGTAAGACACCCACCTACCCCAGCCTCCCCAGGATCAAGAGCACAGGGCACGATGCCCCCTCCAGACCCAGTGGGTAAGACACCCACCTACTCCAGCCTCCCCAGGATCAAGAGCACAGGGCACGATGCCCCCTCCAGAACCAGTGGGTAAGACACCCACCTACCCCAGCCACCCCAGGATCAAGAGCACAGGGCATGTAGCCCCCTTCAGAGCAAGTCACCCACTTGAGTGACTGTGGCCTTGCACTCCCCAGGACCAAGCACAGGGCATGTTGCCCCCTTCCCCCAGAACCAGTGGGCAAGTCACCCACTTGATAGACTGTGGCCTTGCACTCCCCAGGACCAAGCACAGGGCACGGAGCCCCCTCCAGAACCAGTGGGCAAGTCAACCACTTGAGAGACTGTGGCCTTGCACTCCCCAGGACCAAGCACAGGGCATTGAGCCCCCTCCAGAACCAGTGGTGTGTTTCATCTCCGCCCCGTCCCCCTGAGGTGCCTGCATATTTACCAACTGATGCCCCTGCAGTGTTCTCTCCATGTTGAAGCAGGTGCCATGTTTGGCCTTGGACTTTGGCCTGTGGCCATGTGGACTGCGTACATTGTGGACTGGGCTGTGTCCCTTTTTGTGAACATATGTATATATCTCTTATCTTGCCTCACTTATTTATCTTGATGTGTTTCTCTCATTACATTCACTTTCTCAAAATCGTTTAATCCTTGCATTATTCATCTGAGGTATGGGGCACAAGGAAAGGACGCCTCCCTCCCTTGTGTGCTAGGTGTCTGTACTCACCGTCATCCTCTTCGACGGCGTTGGTGTTCGTGGTGGAGCAGCACATAGAAAATCTTGGGGAAGACATGCAGCTCGAGCTCCATAGCGGCGTGGTTGTTCCCTGTGTCTCTAATCGTGAGTCCTTTCACTTCTGTACAGTGTTTCTGCCAGGCTTTTGATGTCGCTGGTACTCCCCGGAAAAGGTGGGAGTTTCCATGGTCATAATATGGTGAGCAGACCATTGACCTCCGCTTGGCTGTAGGTAGCTCCCACTGTGGTGGCTGTTGTTTCCGCCCTGGCGGTCAGTGTGGTACATTGGCTGTCTATCGGAGATAACACCACCATGGTCATAATTTGGCAGTAATTACCGTCAGCCTGTTGGCGGAATTACCACCACTTTAACACCAACCACCAGGGCTGTAATGAGGGCCTATGTGTCCTGATGCGACCCTTTTGCATGCATTCAGTATGTCCTATGTGCCTCCGTCTTTTGCCATTTGTAAATTTCCAGCTAGTTCCCCCCGGAATCTTACCGTGCATTAGTGGTAGGTCTTGGTAGTCTGCACTGTCCTGCGATTCCAGTGACCAGATGTCCTCCAGGATGATCGCTGCTACCATCTCATCCAGCTCATCCAGGGCCTCCTGGAGTGTGGGACTTCCACCTCCAGCCTTCAGTGCTGCCTTTTGGTTCCTGGCTAGTTTCTCTTTAGTTCTGCGTTTGCAATCGTGCCAGCGCTTCTTACAATCGGTGACAGTCCTCTTCACCTCTGCCACTCTCCTACCTATTGGCAATTTGGAGGTGATGAAGAGCTGGTGTTGGTGCTCCGTCAACTCTCTGACCAAGATGTAATTCTCCTCCTCACTAAACTAAAACTTCTGCTTCCTCTGCTCCTGGGACTTTGCTGGTTTCTCCTAGAATGTACTGGGCTCATTTGGATCTCTCTGGGGTCTCTCCTGGCCTGCATTCTCCATCTTGTCTCCCACATTTTTTTTTCTTGCTTGTGCGTTTTTTTGTTTGTTTACGCTAATGCTGTTAAATATGGCACTAAGGCGTTTAGCGTCAAAAAACATGCTGCAAAACATTCTAACGCCACTTTTACAGCACTAGCGTCATTTTTCTTTCTGGCAGTTTTTTTTTTAATGCTAACCTTTCCTTAGCGCCACAGTACGTTGTTTTTTTAAATATGTTGAACAGATGGCAGTAATTCTTTTGACTCACAACTGCGCTAGTGCAGTTGTGCAGTATTTGTCTTAAATCAGGGCCTTAGTTCTTTGGTGTATTTTCATCCAGCTATTATCGAACCCAAAGGTGACCATGAGACATAGGTCAGTTACGTTTATGCCTGTTATCCTTCTGTGAAGGTAAGGAACATTCAAAAAAGGAAACAAGATATTTGATTGGCTGTCTTTTTCTGGGCTTCAAGAAAAGAAGCAAAAATGAACATCTGAGGGAAAATTGATAATTGGCTGGAAAACTCAGGAAGAATTCTCAGGTAGCCATATTGTTTGACATTTGATGCAGAACTTTAACATTTTCACAACCAAACGCAGGAAATAAAGGGAATGTGTTTTTTTTTTTTTCCACAAAAAGACGCTACACGTTCAACGGTGGCAGACAATGTGTTGAATTATTTTTGGCCACTTCCTTTCGCTTAAAATATGCTTCCTATGTTGTTGATGATTGGATGATTGAGAGAAGACTGCAAAAAGGTTGAAGTATAGCGGAAGTCAGCATGTCAAAGGATATTTGCCTTCGAGGATATTGGGTCATTGGCAGAATGTTGTATTGGTTCGATGCTTTCGAGACGGGTGTATGCTGCGCTGTCATGAGAGCAGCAGTCGTGCATGTATCTGAGCAGAGAACTGTCCCAATCAGTCGCTTCTGAGCGACATATCATGTACTTGTACATTCCTTGAGAGAAAGGTATCAGCCGGGTTTGAAGCAGATATGTAACTATAGATGTAGGGCTCCAGTATTGTGATCATCTACTCTGGCTCCTTGTATTCACTGCACATCTGAAGGAAGCTCACCTTTTTCTCCACGGGAAATATGGAAATCATCTACCATGACTGGCTGAGTAAGTGGAATGAAGTGGGCTGCTTTTCTCTAACGCCCAGGTAAATCTTTGAGAGATTCCTCACGCAGGCACAACAATAATTTAAGGAAGTGCATGCATGCTATCTTTCATTCTTTTCCCTGCCATTAAATAACTAGGTGCAACAATCTAGAATAAAGTGTGACCACCACTCTGGTTACTTGGGCACAACACCAAAATGCCACCCACAAATCAGTTCAACACTCTTCCAATCAAACACTCTCTCATAGGTTCAAAGTGCTACCGGTCCGCTAATGAGCTTTTGCACACCGCGGATATGAAGTGCTATATAAATTCAATTACAATACAAAGCAACAGCAGGCTATGACCTTTTATGTGTCAGTGTAGCTGTACCTTCAGGACAATGGTCACCCAGTAAGCCTTATGGTGACTGGCAAATAAGATGCAGGCCTCTGCTGATAGTAAAATGCGTGCGACCACAGGCCCAGCAAAAGGTTGTGCTGTTCTTACTTGAAGGAAGAAAAGGCATCAGCAACACCAACCAGGCAGATCATTCTTCTTGGATTATGACACTGAGGTAAACTGCTGATTTGTGCCTTTAATACCTCCACTCAGGCCAGCACTTGACCTGTCCCTGCATGCACATCATATACATAATACAAAATGGTGTTATTAAGAACTAAATGGATAATATGAAATACAATAGGAATTTCTATAATACATGGAATCCGTAATCCCTGTATAAATATCAGTTTCTAATTCTTTATTATCGGTGACTAGTAATACAGTTAGTCGCTAATTATAACGAAAAGACATCAAAACTCGCCTATTGTAAATTATTACAGTAGTTTTCTGACATCACAATGCCTACTGCCAGCAGCCCAGGTAAAAGGCACGTCAGGTCACGGAGCATAATTGAAAAACCTGTTTAAAGCAACAAAAACGGACCATTGCTTGTCATTCTTCTTCTCTATTTTAATAACTTACAATGACAAGCAGAGAGAATATATTTATTTTTGTGATCCTCAGATACAGAAAAGATAGAATCTTTCCGCATGCCTACGCATTCCAAGCTGCAGCAACTTTTTTTTTCTCCAAAACTGGCTAGTATAGAACTGTTTCCAATATCTGTTTGCAACAAATATCAATCAGGGTTTTGATGTGTTTAATTCTTTGCACTAGAGGTTTTATTTTTATTCTTCATGTTTGCAACCATGATCGCTCTTTCATATGAAAGAGTACACATCAAGGATTTAAGTGTTTTTGGGAAAGGTGATGTGTGACCATGTATTATAAGAGATAAAGTACCCCCTAGCATACATTAAAAGGCTATTGAAAGTCACCTCGGAGTTCCACAACCTTATAAAGGAACTCGGATTTCAGCCTCATTTCTTTATATGGGTATAGAACTCTTCGCTGACTTGCAACATCCTTATAATGCACAACATGAGATACTTTATCTCTTATATATTATAACATTTTGGGGGGCTTTAACAATAATGTGTGCATTATGAGAAACTGCAAAATGTGATCTGGAGCAACATGTTGGTATATAAAATGAACAATTCTTTGCAATTATCCATGAAGTGCTGGTGTGGGAGAGTAATGCCACATGTATCAAGCCTCATCTAAGGACATCTTTAGTCGTCCATTGCTGAACACCTATTGTCTAGAGTACAGTATATAGAGTGGGCTTTGCTCAGCCTCTTGCTCCTTTTATGATGACTTTCTTGTATCTTTCCGTTCCCTGCTCCTTATTTTATGGATTTCTTCCTGGTTTTTAGTTAGTCCCACTTTGGTATATAGCTTATTTATATAAATTCCGATTGGAAGTCTTGTATCCTTCTACAGCTGATGTAATATGACAAATTTTTTAGATGTGATTTTGCATCCCATTGGAGTGCAACACTTTCCTCTTGCTCCTTATTATCACTCCCTCTTGCGTCTGTCTTCTCACTATCCCCCACATTACCTTTAGCTCGTACATTGTTCCTCTGACACTTCCCAAACCTTGCTCCGTTGTTCTACATATTATTACTTCTGGTATTGTCTATACGAGGGACCAGAAGCTCCATACTGCCCTTCCACTCGCTTCCCCATTTGTTACCCATCGCCCCCACCGTCCATTTAAAAAAAAAAAAACGAGTTCCTTTCTTTATGATGAGATGCACACAGCTCCCATGCAGATTCTCTGTTTTTGAGCTCACACGAATATAATTAACCATTACAAAATAGCTGTTAGCCATGTTGAAATTGTAAATTAAAAATAGCAAATATATCGGCCTGTGTGTCATGAAGTTTGCAAGCACAGAGCTGCCATACTGAATTGGTGGAAAAACGTTTTCACTATTCTAAGATGACCTCCACATGCGTGCCTGTGTGCACATACAAACAACATCATGCTTTGGCGGCCATTTTGCCATTTTTTATTTACTGTTCAAACATGTGTGAAGGCCATTATAGAACAATAACTTAAAAAATGCAAGGCGATCTAAAGCAAAAGGCATTACAAAGCCAGTAAGTCTGCACTCGTCTTGTAAAGGAAGGACCTATTGGCTTTGACTAAATTTGGCTTTTATGCAATACATAGTTTGCTTTACAGCACTCTCAGAATGTAACATCCTTAAACATAGGTGAATGAGGGGTAAGTGAAAGGTGCAGGTGGGCTCACAAGTGAACTTTGTCTATGTCAACGAAAGCCCTTATACTCACCGTAGGCAATACCCCACTGTGGTCAGATTTCGAAAACACAGTCCTCCTCATCCTTCCATCACTTTAAACAATGTAGAGGACCTGCACAATTTCATGACCAGTGTGTTCTCTCACAGCCAAGGAATCATTCCCAGGCTCCTTTGATGAGGTGATAGATGGCACATTATTAGCGTTAAATGCACTGAAAACCTCGACTTTGTAAGGTTTTGCTGACTAATGTCAGGCCCTGGATTTTACACTACAGGGCTGTGTCATTCTGCTTCTCACATGCGAAACCTCAAGTTATCCCCAGCTATTTTGAAAGGCATATCTCTTGTGAGTGCGGCAGTAGGCTGCTGGTGTGGCTGTGGTTCAGCCTCCACTTCCCTCGAATAATCTGATCCTGCTGTCGTGCTGTGAGAAGAGGAAGTTCAGACAAGCCTTCCTGAAAGCCTCGATGCATGTTTATCACTATCCGGTAACTGTGTGTTTATGCTGCCCCACCGAGGGCCAGTCTGTGGGGTAAGTAGCTTCCTCTGGCCGTTTTTGTGGTGGTAATACACCTAATCGAGTTAATGTGCCGGGGCAGAGCAGCCCAGGACCCCTGGGCGCGCTGACTCAGCATTTCATAATGCAAGGACAATGAAATGAGTACTAATGTGAGGGTTGAAACTGAAACCTTAGTGAGCTGGGGTCACGCAAAAGATCAATTGAAACTACTGGGTCTAGAATCCTGTGGCTATCGAGCAATTCCTGGCGGGGTAAAGGTTCTCAACAGCAGAGTTAGCGGAGGCTCTGTCTGCCCTTGAAAACTAAGCGCTCAATAAGGTGGCAGAACCCCGAGTTTGATAAAACATTAACAGGACATGTGCCAATTTAAATCGAATCTCCCATTCTCACAAACTCTAAATTACCTCCAAGTGTGAGTAATTCAACCTCCACTCAATGATGTCTAACAATCACGGACGCATTTGGCCCTCTGTAGGGTTTTTTGGAATATAACAACGAAGCGTGTTCCTCGGTTATCACTGGCACCCATAAAGTCACTATCACAGAATATATTTTAACTGGTGTCTCAAGAGCCTCAGCCACTAAAACTAAATTTTTCTGCAGAACTTCAACTTCTGCTTAGGTTTGTCCACTTCGGCACAATTCAAAGTTTAGCATGTGCCAACAACGTGCAGTGAAATGCTTAATTTACTCACCTGTAATTCCATTACTCTGAGTTCATATTGTCTTTTTCTGATCTTTACAACTGAATATTTGTGCCTCCCACGACTGGTTGTAAGCCCAACTTTTTAAAGCAACACGAAGACAACATGCCTCTCTCATAATCGCTTGCCACTTCCTGTAAATACCAAGCTAAACAAGAATTATTTGCCCGACCGCCACTATAATTACTTATTTAAAAAAAAAGACTTAGTGAGGGAAGTAATAATCAGAACAAGGAAATATGGACTCCGAGTAATGGGATTACTGAAACGTAAATTAAGCATTACCTCTTCAACCCTTTCATTGGTCCTCTTATTATATATGAGGTATGACAAAGCTATAGATTAAAATGATTACAACTGAACCGACATTAAACTTGTCAAACTCATTCTGCCAAAATAATTTTATTCATCTACAATTTACTTCATAGCAGATACAACTTCATCACCAAATGTATCATCCTGTTGACTGACATTACTAATTATTTTATGATTGGCAAAGGTAGACTGTCCAGTAAAAGTAGCTGCTCTACATATTTCCCACAAGGAAGCCCCCTCACTCAGCTGAGCTGCTGGGAAAAACAAAACAAGCATTTGCAATGCAATGGGTCTCGCGTTTGTTCCAGTTAGAGCTATTAGTGTTGTAAATTTCGAACTGGAACTTGCGTGACACACAAACTGAAAATAAAAAGTTAAACAGTTGACATAAGCGAGCCAATTAAAAGCGCTGCTGTGACCGCGAAGGATGGAGACAAAAGGAAAAAGAAGTTTGCTTGCAGTCAAAGTTATTGGCAATATTGCAATTGTCCATGTAACAGGGTCGATGGCCAAGGCGGTAACAAAACCACCCTAAGAAGGGACAAACGTAAAGCAGTTACCAACGAAAACAAAAGATTTTTGAATGGCAAGCCCATGAATGAGTGATAGTGATGGGCGTGAGGTGGGTGTGGGTAAAAGCCCAGATACATACTTACACGTCGGAAAAGAAGCACTTGCGCGCTGCTAGGCTCAACCTAAAAACGAAGCAGGAAGAAATAAGTGATTAGGGCGATTGTATCTGTCTGCCTAAGAGAGAGGCATGCTGTCTTCCTGTTACCTTGTTTAGTTGGGGTTTCAACTTTTCTGGTTAAGGCATAGCACCTCAAATGTAATGAGAGGGACAAGGAAGGGGATTAAAGGGTAATGTTTTCTTGCAAGTAGGGACTGGATTCACCCACCTGTATGCCTTGACATGCAGCCCAACGCTGCAACATAGCTCAGCTGCTGAACGATAACTAGACTAACAACTTGTATTGTATAGGGACTTGTTCGTAAATAAGTGCCACTACTTTTAGCACTGGAAAGGTACAACTTGTTCGACTCTAACATGATTAGAATGTGTGGCTGCTGCCAGCACACAGATTTCTACAGTAGGCATATTTACCAATTTAGCGATCATCGAGATGCACATGAAGGTGGTATGGCTGATGGCTACGTATAATTACACAAAGAAAGCATCACAATCAAAATAAGGGGCCAGAGAACAAACACGTGGTTGTGCTCACTCCTTAAATCATGATAACATTGCCTTATGCCAAATTGACATATTTAATGTAATTGTAAGCCCCTAGTAAAGAGGCACTACATGTGCCCAGGGCCTGTGAATTAAATGCTTCTAGTGTGCTTGCAGCACTGATTGTGGCACCCACTTAAGTAGCTCTCTAAATATGCTTCATGCCTGCCATTAAATATCATGTGTAGGCAGTTTTAACTGGCATGTCAACCTGGCAAAAACAACCTTTTACCATGCCAAAATCTTTTTAATACATATGTCACCTCTAAGGCAGGCCCTGGACAGCCTCAATGGCAGGGTGCAGTGTATTTAAAAAGCTGGACATGTACTTTTAAGTTTTACACGTCCTGGTGTTGAAAAACTCTTAAATTCATTTTCACTACTGCAAGGCCTATCCTTATTGCATTTTAGAAGTGTAATTTCCAAACAAAAAGAGATAACCCCTTCATGTTTGGTGTTAAAATCCTCCCAGAAAGCCACACACAACTGGAGCTTAAGTGTGACTGGATGGGTTATCAGTGGAATGATGAGAGGGAGGAGCTAGGCTCAGCCCCACTTACGCCTGCAGATGCTGTGTTCTGTCTCCACATAATGGGATTAATGACCCTGCATTGCCACTTCAGCCAGCTTGGAGCCAGGGCAGGAGAGACAAAGCATTCCTTGCACTTCAAAGGCACTGTCTAGAAGTTTCTCCCACTTTCCAGAACCAGGCCACCAGTGTATAAAAGAAGGCCCTCAGACACCACCATTTCAGTACACTTGTTAACCTGCAGCTTCTCTGCCAGGAACAAGGACTGCTGTGCTCCTACAAAGACTGCTGCTTTGCTGGACTGCTACTCTGAAGGAGCTGCTGCCTTGTTGTGCTGAGCTGCTTCCTGCTGCTTCTTGCCTGGGGAAGAAGAACTGGACCTGCAACTCTATCTTGAACCCAGGCCCTCAGAGTGACTCAAAAAGTTAGTTTACTGGCCTCCTTATCTGAGTCCTAGGGACATAACAGAATCCCCAACAACTTCTGGAACCATCTCTGGTCCAGAAGTTGTTGGAGTTCCTGATCCCCAAGAAGCACCTCTCAGGTCCTAGGCCATTGGTGTGGCTCTCAAGCTCTTAAATTCAGACGTTTGTGCTGTTCGTGACAGAGAATGAGCCCGCTTGCACCAGAACCTCACTGCTCGCACGGATAATCAGTGCTATCTGCCCCAAAGTCTGTCTTTTCATACAGCAAGCATCGATCGCCCAAGTGGACTGCCAATGACAGCCTGCCCACCTGCGGTGCTCGGCCTGCCTCTCCCACCACACTGACCAATGCAGGTAACGCTCTCCTTGCTCCCAGCGAACATCTTCCACGAGAATGGGACTCTTGGCACAAAGACTTGAGAAGGTAAAATTCCAGATGTATTAATCTGGGACTGTATCTGACCCAAGCTCCATCACAGTCGGCTTGAACTTTTAAATTTTACCCGGTCCCATGCAACCACATATCCCTGGTTGGTGGTTTATGCTTTTAGGTGCTATTTTATAGTTCATTTTTAAAAAATTCATAACTCCAGTTCTACTGACTGGATTTTTACAGTTTTCAACTTGTTTTATTTATCATATTTTGCTCTTTTTTTTAACCCGGTGTGGGATCTTTTTGTGTGGTGCCTTCACTGTTCTCCTGTTTTAAGTGTTGCACAAATACTTTACAAATACCTCTAAATTAAGCCTGACCGCTCTGTGCCGAGCAACCAGGTGGTTGATCACAGGTTAATTTGGGGGGGTTGCTTGTGCCTTACCATGACTAGGATTGTGGTTGCTGCTTGACCAGGGCTCACACCCCAGTAAAACAGTAACCCAACTTCTAACAGTGTGGTAGATAAAGGTACAGTGGGATGTGGCATTATCATATCATTCCAAATAATCAGAATATGGGCTAAATTGGTAATATCAGATGTTTTCCCTCATGTGAACTCAGATGCTAGAAATTTTGGCTTCCTACTTGAATCTTGCCAGTTACCTGCCAAAAATCACACAGAGAAAAAACTGCATGGTGGGATATTCCTGCACATCTTGCAATTATGTGGAATGGGGGTCTTCAGGCTCTGATATGCAAGGAGCTACCGAAACCACCTGGAAATTCACATTTGGGACAGCCCACAGGGCAACAAGGATTTACTAATCTCAGGCAACCTCCATACATATGACAACAACAAACATGAAATAGAATTTGTGAACAGAAGAAAAGCCTAAGGGGCATATTTATACTCTGTTTGCGCCGGATTTGCGTCGTTTCTTTTTTACGCAAATTCGACGCAAAACTAACTCCATATTTATACTCTGGCGTTAGATGCGTCTAGCGCCAAAGTCCATGGAGTTTGCATCACTTTTTAGCGTGGACACCTACTTTGCGTTAATGATATGCAAGGTAGGCGTTCCCGTCTAAAAAATTGACTCCGAGGCATGTGCGCCGTATTTACACTCCCGGGCAAAAATCACGCCCGGGAGTGGGCGGGTCCAAAAAAATGACATCCAGCTGCTTTTGTGTCGTTTTTTAGCGCCTGGTCAGGGCAGGCGTTAAGGGACCTGTGGGCTCGGAAGGAGCCCAGAGGTGCCCTCCCATGCCCCCAGGGACCCCCCCTGTCACCCTTGCCCACCCCAGGAGGACGCCTAAGGATGGAGGGACCCATCCCAGGGAACATAAGGTAAGTTCAGGTAAGTCATTTTTTTATTTTTTTTTGTGGCATAGGGGGGGCCTGATTTGTGCCCCCCTACATGCCACTATGCCCAATGACCATGCCCAGGGGACAGAGGTCCCCTGGGCATGGCCATTGGGCAAGGGGGCATGACTCCTGTCTTTGCTAAGACAGGAGTCATTTCAATGGGGGTTGGGAGTCGAAAAAAATGGCGCAAATCGGGTTGAGGCGATAATTTTGCCTCAGCCTGACTTGCCCCATTTTTTGGCGCCCAAGCTCCATATTCCCCAACGCCGGCGCTGCCTGGAGTACGTCATTTTTTTTCACGCACACCAGGCAGCGCCGCCGGCTAACGCCGGCTAACGTCATTGTATAAATACGGCGCCCGCATGGCGCTTCAGAATGGCGTTAGCCGGCGTTAACTTTTTCGACGCACAACTGCGTTGGCGCAGTTGTGCGTCGAAAAGTATAAATATGGCCCTAAATGTCTCGAAAAATATGTCCAGAAATGTCACTGTGAATCCTCTGGAAAATCAAAGTAACAAATAAAAAACAAACATTGGCAAAGCCAATAGGCCTGGCCTTGGCAAACAGGTGCACTGGTTAGTTTATTATGCATTTTTTTATATTGCAAGCAAATGTCACACAAATAAAAAGGAAACAAGAACATATTCTATCATGTAAACATGGCCTCCTTATGTTTGCAAAAAGTGTCTATGTAAATACATTCACTGGTGCAGCTGTTTTACTAGTTATGTTTTTTAAAACAAGAAGCCTCTAAATTGTGTGATGGCTTTATTTATTATGCTGAAAGGGGACAAGAATAAATCTCCACCTAACCAATTACTCAAATTGCAGGTAGCTGTAGTGTTGCAATGTCACTTAAACCTTTTATAATGCAAATATTAAAAACGAGTGCAGGCAAAATACATACTCGTTATTGACAGCTAATATGAAAAACAATTTTAAAAAGTCCCCTTTGAACCAGTGTTACAGGTGAAGAAAAAGGAACTATTCTTAAGATGCATGTGAACAATAATCCATTGGATTTGTGCAGCTGCTCAAAGTGAAGGGAGCCATTTGGTAAAGTGGTCTGACCAACTGTGCTGAATTTAGCAGACCAATGGATAAATCCTCTAACTGAACATCACTGTATGTAGAGCGGAAGGAGCCAACAAATTAACAAGGAGAGCCGAGCCAGAGCTGAGCCAAGGTTCTGGCTTGGCTCTAAGAGCCCGTGCGTAAGCTGAACCCTGAAAATAGTTAGGATGGAAATAATGCAACAAATATGGTGTAAAATATGATGCTATCTGTAAGACATTGGGTTACTAGTAGAAGGTGATGAAATCCTTTTCAAACAGCAATCACAATTCTTCTCAGGGTGACATCACAAGCAAACCCTAAATTATTCAGTGCTCAACCCTTGTGTAGCATGGCACAGAGCAGTCAGGATTAACTCAGAGCCAATGTGTAAAGTATTTGTGTGACACTGCAAACAGTAACACAGTGAATACACACAGCAATGCCTACACTAGTTTGGAACAGTAGAGTTATTTTTAATGAATAAAACAAGACCAAAAGGACAAAACTCCAATCAGTAGAACCAGAAATATTAAGGTTTAAAGATTGTAATAAAAATAGTGCCAAATGTCAATTAAAGCTAACTGTGGATATCTGATTGCGCCAGCTGAGGACAAAGTCACAAGTTCAGGTTGACTATGATGGAGCGCAGGTCGGCTACAGAGATCAATTTAGGTCCACAGAATAGAGTATTTTGGCCCATGTTTATACTTTTTTGTGCCGCATTTGCATAATTTTTTACGCAAAAGCAGCGCAAACGTACAAAGTATTATTGTATTTTGTAAGTTTGCACCACTTGTGCATTAAACTGACGCAAATGCAGCACAAAAATAAGTATAAATATGGGCCTTTAAATCTTGATTTGTGGGGCATTGAGAGGATCTTGGAAGAAGCATCATGCAGCCGAAGTGATGGGTCAGTCTTGAGATGCAGCGGGGCTTCAGTAAGAGGTCCTGTGTCATCTTCGAGGATCCCGTCTACGAGGGCTTGTGATGCGTAGTCCAGCATCAATGATGCTAGCGCAGTCATGGCAATGCATCAGTTCAGAAGAGCTGGGAGGCTGCGATGCAGAGTCTGGTGTAGTTGACAAGGGATGCAAGTTCCCTGCACTGGGTATGCGTCATCCACCGGTTGGTGTGAGGAGGTAACGGGCTGAGATACAATGCATGTCTTTGCAACAGTTCTGATCCACACAGCAGTATTGATGCATTTGTCTCTATTCACGGTTGTGCAGAAATGTGTCAGTTCCACTGGATCCATAGAGGCACTTAGGCACACTTCCAAGTGTTGAGGACTGGGGTGGCACCACTTGGCAGGGAAGTCTCACAGATGGCAGAATCCGGGTGCTAGGTTCAAGGTTGTTGGAGCCTTCTGTCCCTGAGGCTTTAGTCAGGAGAACAGCCAACTAGCCTTTAGAGTCACTTTGGGGTCCTAGGTTTAACAGATGCAGATTCAGTACTTCTCACCAATGCAAGAGGGCAGCAGGTCAGCACAGCAGGTCAGCAGTTCTTCAGAGCAGCAGTCCAGCAGAGTGGAAGACCTTTCAGCAGTACATCAGTCCTTCTTCCTGGCAGAGTATTTACAGGTCCAGAAGTGTACTTAAGAGTTGGTGCCTGAGGTCCAATATTTATACCTGGTACCTTCCCTCTGAAAGCTCAGAAAAGCTTTTGGAGGTTTCTCTTTGAAGACCCCTGGCAACCTGCCTTCCCTGCCCTGGCTCCAGACTGACTACAAGGGATATGCAGCCCTTTGTGTGGACGGAGTACACATCCTATTCAAGTGCAAGAAAGGCTGGGCGCTGCTCCGCCCTCCCTTCCTGCCAGTGATGGCCCAGCCAGGTACACCTAAGCTCTCCATTGTGTGTGGCTGTCTAGGAGGAATATACATAGCCCAACTGTCAGCTTCATCCAGTCATGTGATCCAGAGACAGGCTACAGCCATTAAATGACTAAGGCAGGAAAATGTCAACTTTACAAATGTGCCACTTTCAAAGTTGTAATTTAAAATCTGACTTTCCCATAAGAGAGGATTTTTTCATTACAATTCCAAAGACATCAAAACATGAACTGGTGTCCTTCTCTCATTTGGAAATTACAGCTAATTAAATGTATAAGCTAACTCCAGTGTTATCCTTTGGGAAAGGTAGGCCTTGCAGCAGTGAAAAATGGATTTAAGTATGTTTTACTAACAGGACATATACAACCTAGGAGCATATGTCCCAATTTTCAAATACACTTCACCCTCGCTTGTGGGTTGTTTAGGACATACCCTAGGGGGGACATATGTATGAGAAAAGGAAAGTTTGGCCCTGGCAAAAGTTTTTTGTGTCAGGTTAAACTGACAGTTTAAAGATTGCACAGACAGCTACAGTGGCAGGCCTACGACATGATAAAGGGGCTACTTAAGTGGGTGGCACAATCAGTGCTGCAGGCCTGCTAGTAGAATTTAATGTCCAGACCCTGGATACATGTAGTACCACTTTACCAGGGACTCATAAGTAAATTATATATGCCAGTAGGGGGATAAGCCAATATTATAATTATTTGAGGAGTGAGCACATGCACTTCCACACTGGTCAGCAGTGGTAAAGAGTGCAGAGTACTCAGGCCAGCAAAAAAAAAGATCAGGAAAAAATGGAGAAGGAAGGCATATATGTTGAGGAAAGACCACCCTAAGGCTGACAGCTCTGGCATGTCTCCACCTCAGCTGAAAGCGGGAAGAACTACCCAGCCTCTCTGGAGTTCACATTACTAACGTGGAAGAACCTGGATAGACCATCTGCATCGGTCTGTTCTGAAACACTGTAAAGTCCTCTCCCTGTATGGAGATGGACCACCTCAACAGTTTGGGATTTTCACCTCCCATTTGCATTAACCCTCTGAAGGGCCAGTGTAGTCTGTCTGAGCCAGTAAGTGAGTCCGAAACAGCTATGTTCTCTGTTTCTTCAGTGATCAGACCACAACAAAGGCCTCCCTTTTAATTGCACTCTACCTCTGTTCCCAGGGAAGTAACTGTCTGCTAATTAAGGCAATGGTTTGTCTTGGCCCTCCTCATTTAACTATGATACAACAGCCCCTATGCCATGCTCTGAAGCATGTGTCTGCATTATAAACTCCTGAGAGAAGCCAGGAGCCGTGAGTACAGGTGCGATACATAGCCCTGTTGAGGGTGTCAAATCCTTTCTGGCAGGCCTCTGCCCAGATCACTTTTCTGGGCTGTTTATTTGAAGTCAGCTCCGCTAAAGAGCCAACACTGGTTCCATATCCCTTAACATACCTCCTATATTATCCTGTGAGGCCCAGGAAGGCTATGTCTGTTTTTAGACAGTTGGAGGCCAGGATAGTTTCAATCTTGGTCTGCAGAGGCTGCACTTCGAGCACACCCATCATGTGTCCCAGATACATCACAGAACCCTGCCATATCTGGCACTTACTAGTCTTGATAGTCAGGCCCTCCTGCTGCAGGAGCTGCAAAGCTGCAATGCGGAGTCTGGCATCACCGTCAAGGCTCTATTCATGAGAGATGTGAGGGCTTACACCAATGATGCATCCTGCAGTGGCAGTTCTGATGAGGCGATGGGCTGAGATGTGATGCAGGTCTTTGCGGTGCTTCTGATCCATGCAGCAGTGACAATGTGTCCGTTCTGCTCGGGCTCGCACTGCACTGCAGAGGGGATGAATTGGTTCATATGTATCCACAACAATATCCCTTCAAAATTTTAAATATGGTATTGTTTTAACATGCAGAAACATTTCACCTTAGAACATCAGATAACATCACTCTATTGAGAAGTAATTTTTAAAAGTGATAGTTTTTAAACATGAACCTAGAAATAGTTCTGCTACCTGCCCTGACAGTGCCATTAGTGTGCTACGTGGCATGCCATTTCTCATGTGTACCCTACATGTGGCCTAGTTGCTTATAATAGAGGGCACAACAATATAGTCTAATAAATCAAACACAAGTTGTTTTTCTTCAGTGCACATTCTGAACTCACTCTCTTGTGTGATAACAAAGACAAAGGGGGCTCGGTGAAATGAAATATTGTCCTATAATCACAGAATCTGGTCAATCGGGGAAGCCAGGAATGATCCCAAGTTTTCTAATTTCACATTATGCAAACTCAGCCACTAGATGGGTACCTCTTGTTCTTACTATCACAGGTTTAAGCATTCAATTCTTGGTGCATGAGGTTAAGGCGTGGGTGGTAAACAGAAGCCATGTTAATGCTCAACTTGCTTCAGACACAAGGGGGGTTATTCTAACTTTGGAGGAGTGTTAATCCGTCCCAAAAGTGACGGTAAAGTGACGGATATACCACCAGCCGTATTACGAGTTCCATAGGATATAATGGACTCGTAATACAGCTGGTGGTAAATCCGTCACTTTTCTGTCACTTTTGGGACGGATTAACACCTCCTCCAAAGTTAGAATAACCCCCAAGGTGCCATTAGGACTTTGAGCTGAACCAGAGCCAGGCATCTGGTTTGATTTTTTAGTGGCTTAACCACGTCTAGCATGTATATTTTATATGATTCTTTGCCAAAATAATAGTCTGGCTGAACAGCTAAAGCACTGTCAAAGGACTGACCTAAAAAAGCATTGAACTTGTTGCTAATTAAAGTTTGTTGTAATCAACCAAAGCCTGTGTATCCATAATTCATTCACCAGGATTATCTATAAACTTATTTATGCGTTAATTTAACAATTTTAAGTTAAAATACAGCAATATCTCATATTTATATATTTTAGTTCATCAAGTTGTCTCACATTCCTAATTTTCCCAAGTAAACACCTCAATGCAAGGAGGATACCGCTTTTATTGGAAGGACAGCCTGGATATCACTTGGTGCATTAAAACTGGAGTCAAGAAGCAACAGTCAGATAAACAGATCAAATTATAGCACACCAAGGGCCGTATGATACATTAAGCACCGGGGCACAAAGGACATGTGCATCTAGTTTGTGCTCCCCGGGGCATAATAATATTACAAAAGGGGGCTCAGATGCTAGTGTGTCCCCTTTTGTTATACTGATAGTACTGGAGCACATGTAGTGCAAGCGCCATCATGAGAGGGCCTTTCCTCACTTGTATGGGGGCATGGCTCCATGGTAAATGAGAGACTCTCTTTGCCTCTGTGCCCACACTGTATTATAGACATGAGTACAGTGGCAAACATGTCCTTAGGAGACGCACTGAAAGTGAGTGCTCCCCCTGATAGCATCCCTCTCAAGGGTTCAAAGGGGGTCCCAGGGACCCCACCAGACATCCCCATACAGGCGGGTGCAGTCCCTCACTGCACCCACCTGCGAGAGTATCTATAATCTTTTTAAAGTGCAAGAGGGTTGCCACCTGCACAAGCAAACACTGAGCGGCTTTGAAGCAGCTGCTCAATATTTCCCTTAAATGCTCTGCCCCTAGTGGCAAACAGAAGCTTAAAAGGAGACAAGTGAGATTCATTGATGGTCTTGCAACAGAAGCCCAGGAATCAGCAAGCCATGGAAATTTGAAAGAACTCTGCAACATAACAAGGAAACTCTCCGGCAGATGCAGCAAGCCAGAAAGATCTGTTGAAAACAAAGCTGGGAAGACAATCAAGGGTAATGAAGGCCAACAACGAAGATGGGTGAAGCACTCTGAAGAACTGCTGATGTCTCAGTCTCCATCAGACATACAGCCAGCAGACAAGGATTTGTCAATCAACTGTAAAAGACCAACCAAGGAAGAAATACTGCAAGCCATCAAACATCTGAGAAATGGGAAGGCAGCAGGACCTGGCAACATTCCTGTAGAAGCACTGAAGGCAGTCTTTGAAACATCAGTAGACACGGTCTACCCCATGTTTAGAAAGATCTGAATAGAGAAAAAGGTGCTGTCAGACTGGAAGGAGGGATATCTTGTCACGATCCCCAAGAAAGATGACCTGATTAGCTGCACAAACTACAGAGGGATGATTCTTCTATCAACCCCAGGCAAAGTATTTAACATCATCATCCTGAACAGAATGAAGGCACAAGTTGATGCTCAGTTGAGGGATCAGCAAGCAGGCTTTCACAAAGCTAGATCCTGTACAGACCAGATTGCAACACTGTGCATCGATGTGATAGACCCTCTCCTCTAATTCAGCTTCATCAGCTATGCAATGGCACTCAACAGCATGGACAGAAAGACTCTTTGGAAACTCCTCCGCCTCTATGGTGTGCCAGAAAAACTCATAAGAATCATCAAGAAATTTTATAAGGGAATGACCTGCAAGATAGTCCATGGAGGAAAACTCACAGAAGCCTTCCAAGTTTTGCTCTAGCCTTTCTCTTCCTGCTGGCCATAGACTGGATCATGAAGACATCCACAGCAAGGAGAAGAATTGGGATCCAGTGGACACCGTGGACCCAGTTCAAAGACCTGGACTTTGGAGACAAACTGGCCCTCCTCTCCCATACCCATTTGCAGATGCAAGAGAAGACTGACAAGGTGGCAGCCACATCAGCACAACCTTGCTTGAACATACACAAGAGAAAGACCAAGATCCTGAAGGCTAATGTGGCCACCTTAACTGCAATCACTCTTCGAGGCGATGTACTGGAAGAGGATGAGGCCTTCACCAACCAGGGAAGTGCCATAGACAAGCAGCGCAGCACAGACCCTGATGTCAAGGCAAGAATTGGCAAAGCAAGGGCTATCTTCTTTCAACTAAAGAAGATCTGGAGCTCCAACGATCTAATGCTGCTAACCAAAATCAGGATTTTTAATACTAAAGAAAAATCGGTCCTTATCTAAGGAGTAGAAACTTGAAGGACAACAGTGACCACCACCAACAAAGTCCAGACCCTCACTAACAGCTGCCTGAGGAAAATCCTCCAAATCCATTGGACAAACATCATTAGCAACAACAACCAATGGCAGCAGGCTTTCCAATTCCCTGCTCATGAAGAAATCATGAAAAGACGCTGGGGCTGGATAGGTTCACCCTCCGCAAGCCTGCATTAAACATCACCAGAAAGCCCTGACCTAGAATCCTCAAGGGAAAAAGACAATAGGAAGGCCAAGAAACACCTGGTGCCGAGGCCTCAATGTCGACTGCAAGGTGATGGGTTACACCTGGAGTCAGATTGAAAGAAAAGCCAAGAACAGAGGTGGCTGGAGAGTCCTAGTTGATGGCCTCTATTCCACAAGGGGTAGAAGGTGTAAGTAAGTAAAGGTAGCTGCCTGCACAGAGAAGCACAGAGCTGCTTTGAAGCAGGTGCTCCATATTTCACTTGAATGCTCTGCCAATAGGACAGGCGCATGTTAGCTGCCCTGAGGGCAGTGCATTAATCACAATAGGGTGTTGAGTCAGTGGTCCCTGTCCAATGAAGTGAAATATCTTAAGAATTTTGTAGTATCTTATTGCAATAGTTATGTAAATGTAGAACGAACAGCAGAAGGGGGGAATATTCTGTTGGAACGTGCCTGATGGAACTGAGGAGAACGACGGTTGACTGGAGGATGTGGCGAACATTCGTTCTACATTTACATAACTACTACAATAAGATCCTACAATTTTGTTGTTAGTCCTCATGAAAACTAGAGAAAATAGCAAAAAAAGTTTGATTGTGAAAAAGAAATGAGGTTAATGAAACACAGACCGGGATGTGCAAAATGAGTTAAATATATTGTGTACATAAATTGTGATATCAATTTGAATGATTGAAGATTAAAGAGATTGAACACATCATAAATTCATGGTCCACACAATTGATGGGTTTTCTAGGGAAATAGGAAATGGGAGACAACTTGAAGAACAAAATTGTGTAAATATGGGCTGCTGCATTTTAACTTCAAAATGTAATTAATAAGCGTATGTTTATGTGTGCGCGCATGCGTGTTAGTAATTTCTCTGAAATAATCGTGTTGAACAAACTGAGTATAAAAAGGCATAAGTTGATTGCCATTAGTTTTCCTTTCCTGTATAAACACTTGTGAGACCTACCACATATTGGGCTGAGTATGTATATGTCATAATTCAGTTGATTTACGTTAACAAACTAAAATTAGTAATGTATCCAAATATAACATAAAAAATACTGCCCATAATGTCTTGCAAGACAGTGACTAATACTATGCTAGCACCTTAAGAAGGTTACAGTTATTAAAGGTTATGAATTGATGTCAAGTGCATGCAAGAAGCCATTGTAAACTTTAATCGGGTTTTTGTATTTAGCAAGAGATTAACAAGTGTAAACAGCTGCTGGAACTTTTCTTGATGTGTTCTAGCTTTTGGGGCCACCCAGAGAACACAAATCAGCCCAGATGACAGTACTACTGGTGTGCAGCAGTTATCCTTAGCAACACAAAAACAGAACATTATGAAATTATTCAAGTGTTTTATTTTATGGTTGTTTACAAAGTGCAAAGTGTGTATAAAATATTGTAGGTTTGACACTCATATCCACAGACAAACAGATTCTCATAGGAAGAGACATACATCTGATTAAATGAACAAGAAACAGTTCATACACCCACTGTGCCTAAATGGTGCCCACTGAAGGATGGAAGTGCATCGGGCAACAATTTTCCAGACCTAAATGTCATCAACAACGAGTACACCTATGCAATGCATTGGTGCTCTTGATACATACGGCAGGTGAAGAGGGTGAACACTGGGAAAGTTAGGACTTTTAGTACTGGGCAGCAGTCTAAAAGACTGTACAGTCACTAGTATACCAACAAACCAGTGGCATAGGAAGGGTACTATGGGCCCAAATGCAAGCAAAGAAATTAGCTCCCCTGCTCCCTGGTTTGATAGTAAAAAAGCAATCTAATTGGAGAAAAATGGGTCCCTTGCATGCATGGCCCTCAGTGGCAGTGCACCTGGTGCACTATTTTCAGCTACACAGTGGTGTAACAAAGGCCCCTGCAGCCCCCCTGGTGCAACCCCCAGCGAGCCCCCACAACACGGTACCCTGGCCTAAGAACTCCTGAGTGAGTTCAGTGAGGTGCTCCTCCAAGTACTTTGCAGGGGGGCCTCCTCAAGTTTTGTTACACCACTGCTGCACCCTAACAGCAGAAATAATCTAGTTGTTCATTGTTTACGTCTAGTCACACCTCACCTTGGACGAGGCTAGCAGAACAAGTCTTTAACAGTGAGGCGCTAGACAACTAGGGGTTTTCCATTAAATGAGTAGGGCCAGAACATACTTAGACTCAATGAACCTCAATGGCTAGCACAAACACAATAAAAAGGCTGTAGTCTCATTATCATCCACAACCTGTCACACAGAGGGAAATACACTATTCCACAAACCATTAAGTCTAATTCTAATTGAAACCTCTGGTAGTCAACAAAGAAAACTATGAGCAAAAACACAAACAGCCCAGTAACTGTTCTTTGACAGCTGAATATCAAAGCACCCCAAAATCATGCATGTGCTGTGAGAAAGAGTCTCTAGGCCACAAGAAATCTCCATGAAGTCCTTTTGCTGAACACCTTTTGGAGTTGGACATGGGGTTAAAGAGCTGGCATTACAGATGGGAGAGTCTGGAGTCAACCCCGCCCAAACTCCTACAAAGCTAGGAAATGTAACAATTCACAGCAAACCACCAGGTACACTAAGTGGAAAATGTAATTCAATTCTGTCCTGAGTATCCAGTCACAATAGCAAGGTACACAGACAACTGAGAAATAAAAATACTGACAAGAAACCAAGACGAGACAAAATAACTAGTGATCAAATAGAGCAACTTCACAGTAAAATTAGGAACATTGAAGATATTTCATCGAGCAACCAGTATGTATAATTTTATTTTACTTAAGAATGGTCGAGGAGATTTTCAACCGCATATGTAAAACAGCAAATGCCTGAATTCCAATGACTACAGAGATTAACCACCCAAGCAACCTGTTATGTACCATCGCAAACTAGACAATTCAAATCAAAGAAACAAACGATATGTGGTACTCTGATCCTCTGCATTCCAGGGTGATGTCAACCCTGACATGGCTGTGGAATGCTGAGGACGGAGAGGGGAGAGCAGCGAGAGCTGTAGTTGGTGGCTCTGTGTTATGGCTGAGCTTTATTATATTGTTACTTAGCAGCAATAAACAAGTATCCTGTGTTTTTCCTGTGCCTCGGACTCACTTTCCTTCACTGGCGACGAAGGTGGGATTAGAGTTGAAGCTAAACATAACCGTGGAAGGAGCGCTTTTCAAAAGATTGGATTCAGCCAGATGACTGCATTTTTTAAACCGGCTTGTTGATGGTATGTTTGATTAGACTTTCAGCTCTCTGGGAGGCTTAACTTTCCCTTTAGGCTTCACTGACTATATTGATTCAGGCCTCATTATCTCTTCACGGTTGACTGGCTGGCTGTTTGTTTACATTCAACCCAGTCCCCTGGAGTGTCTCCATGGTAATCAAACAACTCGGACTCTCTCACAGCTGACTCCTGATTAATGTTTTTTTTTTAAAAGATTGAAAGTCATTTATATTTAACCCTTTGCTGGGCTTTCTCCCTGTCAATTACAGGTGCATTTGTTTTCTCTTTTTCCCTTTTCTTCTCAAACATTCAACATTAAGAGAGAACGAAAATAAACAGTGGGAAACTATACTGAGAAATAAATGCTGAGAGACTTCAATGAGTAATATCCTCATATGTTGATGAAACCTTCTACGTTGCTAGAATACTGTTTTTTTGTTTTGTTTTTTGTCCCACTAGATTATACAAAGAACTTTGCCTGCTCTTTCTTCTTGGTGTCCTACGGTGCTTCAATATTCACCTCATTTTTTCTGTACAAAGGATTCTACCCGAGTGCGCAAGTCCTAACTTTCTTCTTCATGGATCGTCACCATCTCTGGTTTTAAGTATCTCGCTGAGCTGCACCTTTTTCTTCCCCAAAGTGCACAACTTTATAGCATGTGACTGCTGCACTTGAACTATTAACTTCAATTGGCGTCTGTTATATGCATTGTGAACCTTTGTAATCTGTTTAGTTGTTAGTACCTCCTGCAACTCGTACATATTTTCCTCATTATGCAGAACGTACCAGCGCCTCAATTTTTCCTCTCATCTCCTGGGTAGCCGCCCATTAAATGGGCTAAGTGGAAAAAAGTTTTTGAACGGTATGCAAAAGTTTGTGGAACCTCCTTGAGTGCTGAAAGGAGAACGGCCCTGTTGCTTCACTGTCTAGGCTCAGAGGGGCAAGAGGTGTTTGACCATTTGCCTGACATTCCTGACAGTGAGGCAATATATCTTAATGAATATGAAACTTGTATACGCAAGTTGGATATCCATTATCTTCCCAAGGTCAGCACAATTTTAGAGGGTTACTACTTTGGGAAGCGTTTGCAAAGAGAAGGTGAATGCATTGAAAATTATGTTACTGATCTTCGTCGTCTTGCTTCTTCCTGTAAGTTTGGAGTTCTAACAGACAAGAGAATCAGGGATCAATTTATGTTGGGGTGTCACCTTGAAAAAATACGGGAGGAGCTATGGCTTACAGATGATCGTCCTCTTGAAGAAGTGCTGGTTATTGCTAAAAAAATCGAACATTCCTTAAAATGTGTAGATGCAATCAAGAGTGATGTTTCCAATCAGGTGTGTGTGGTTACGAAAAACACTTGTAACTCTTTGGGTGTTAAACAGCGATACAACAAAAGACCTACTGAAGATAAGAGATGCTTCAGGTGTGACAGGTTGGGACACTTTGCAAATGATAAGAGCTGTCCTGCTATTAATGCGACATGTACTTTTTGTAAGAAACGAGGTCACTTCTCAGTTTGCAAGCTAGGAACGTCTAAGCAATCGGTATATGAAATTAACACCCAAAATGGTGGAGAAGTGACCCCTACGGATTTCGACTGTGGACAAATTATCTTGCAAATAGAAACTGGCAAATGTGTTGGTCCCCTGGATTTCATTCAGGTTGAGGGCAAAAGAACCAAAGTTTTATTTGATTCTGGTGTCAAAATCACGATTATTTCTAATGATTTTTTCCACCTTCAGCTAAAAGACACGGTTGTGTTACTAAAGCCTGATAGTAAACCACGCGCCTATGGAGATGAGCTTATACCATTACATGATTACTTCATAGGCTCAATTGAATATGAGGATCGCCACATCTCCGGTAAGATTTATGTGTCAAAGAAGGGCAATAGCAGTATTAGTTGGTGGCACCAAAGAGATTTAGGAATTATGTTAGATCCCCCTCTGGATAATCCCATTGTGTTGAAAGAATTAACCCCTGTCAATGCAGTTACACAGCAAACAGATTTGGACTTACAACAAGCAGAACATTCTGAATTCCCCAAGGTTTTCAAATGTGAACTGGGTTGCTTAAAGGGTTATAAACACAAAATTAAAATTTGTCCAGGTTCTGTGCCGGTTTGTAGCAAGGTAAGGAGTATTCCAGTGAACTTACGAGAGGAGGTTCAGACAGAACTACACAAGCTCAGAGGTCAGGGTATCATTGAGGAAGTGGAAACTACCGATTGGTTGGCCCCTGTGAATACTGCTAGAAAATCCAATGGATCTCTTAGATTATGCATTGACCTTAGACAGCTCAATAAGTGCGTAGTGGTTGACAAGTACCCTCTACCCAATATTTCTCAACTGCTCATGATGTTGGGGTATGCCAAGGTATTCACCACCATTGACTTGGCATCTGCCTATCATCAGATTCAACATGATGAAGAGTCTATGGATCTCACTGCCTTCATCACCCCTTTTGGCACATTCAGATACACTCGCCTCCCTTTTGGCCTAATTTCAGCTGCCTCGGTTTTTCAAAGGGTCATGGAAAAAGTGTTGGCAACCCTAGAAGGGGTTTGTGTTTACCAAGATGACATTTTGGTACATGGCAGTAACAGGAATGTACACGATGCAAGAGTTCGGCAGGTTTTGAGGAGGTTATGTGACCACAATTTAACTGTTAAATTTGAGAAGTGCAAATTTGTCATGGAAACCATTGACTACCTTGGCCACACAATAACGGGTGAAGGGGTCATACCCAAAGCAGATTTGGTTGACACTATTCAAAACATGATTTCCCCCACCTCCAAAGAAGAACTTATGCGTTTTCTGGGGATGGTGGAATACTATCATAAATTTGTCAAGAACTTCGCTGAGGTTACGTATAATATGAGGGGTTTATTGTGAAAGGGCACAAACTTTCTATGGAGTGAGGAGTGTGAGAAGGAATTTAAAGTGATCAAGAACAAGTTAGCCTTGGCCCCTAAACTTAAGAATTCTGATCCAAAGAAGAAATCCATAATTACTACGGATGCCAGCCTAAAGGGCCTGGGCGCGGTCTTACAGCAAGATAGGTGTGGTCAAGAAAACACCATTATGTTTCTGTCTAGAAGTCTTAATGGTGCTGAATCTAGATATTCAGTATTGAAAGAGAAGCCCTCGTGGTACATTGAGCTATTAAGAAACTCAAAACATTTCTATGGGGCACAGAATTCATAGTTAAGACTGATCACAAACCTTTGTGTGAGGTTTTCAATAAGAGAGGCATTGATTCCATATCTTCTAGGATATCCAGATGGGTGATTGACTTGCAAGAGTATAACTTTGAAGCGAGATACATTCCTGGTGTGGAAAATGTGATTGCTGATACCTTGTCCAGGTTAGTGGATGAGAGCAAGAGCAATGACACTATTGAAAACCAGTTTGATATGTGTGAACTTGGCCAGTTTGATGTGTGTGAACTTAATACTGAAACTATTTCAAAGGATAGATGGCTCGAAGAGGTCCGAGGTGATGCCACTATACAAAAGGTCATTGATCTAATAAGTCATGGATGGTCGCACAAGGGTCAGGGAGGAGATCTGTGCAAGGGTTATTGGATGGTTAAAGATCAACTGGCCTTTAGGGAGGGTCTTCTCATTCGTGGTACGAGGCCGATTCCCCCGGTTAAGCTAAGATTAGACTTACTCAATATGGCGCATGAGGGTCATTTGGGTATCTCTAAGATAAAGGAGAGACTACGGGCTAGCTATTGGTGGCCAGGTATGGATGCCCAAATTGAACGCCTGGTAAGAGAATGTATGCAGTGTGCCATAAGTGAGAAGAGCAGTACGCCCAAAGTCCAACCAATGGTGATAAGAGATCGCCCGGACAAACCATGGGAAGATGTTGCTTTGGATGTTTTAGGGCCCATACAAAATGGCGGGCAAGAAATCTACGTTATTGTTGTAATAGACATGTTTTCACGTTGGCCAGAAATCTGTTTCTCCAGAGGAATTGAAACTGGACAAGTTGTAAAGTTTTTGAAAGATCTGTTCATGAGGGAGGGCATTCCTGAGACATTACTTACTGATAATGGGGTGCAGCTAATCTCTAAAGAAATTGAGTTGTTTCTTGCTGAGTGTGACATACGGCACAAGAAGTGCACCCTATATCATCCAGAGTCCAATAGAATGATTGAAAGGTTCAATAGAGTGCTGAAGGAGACAATTTCCTTGGCGAAGGGTAGTGGTAGGGGTTGGCAAGATGAGGTTATCAAAAGAGTAGGCGTATACAGATTCACACCCCATACTACCACAGGTTTTTCACCATTTGAGTTGTTTAGGGGTTGACGCCCCAATACTATACTTGAGCCATCGTGGGTTAACGTGTTCTTGGGAAATGAAAATGTAACTGTTGATGATAATATCAGAAAGGTAAGAGAAAATGTCAAAGCGAATAATCGCAAGATTTATTTTGATCATAAACATTCTGTTAAAGTGACCAAGGTAAATGTGGGGGATTGGGTCATGATTAAGCGTCCAGGTTTTCAGTTTGGTGGCAACAAGTTATCTAAACCAATGAAAGTCATTAAAATCTTCAACAATGCCATCAGAACGGACGATCACCGTGTATGGAATCTTAACCGTGTGGTTCCATATAGAGGAAAGCAGATGCGTGTTGCAGAAGATGCAGAAGAGAATGAGAACTCAAGTTTGGGAAAAGACAACGGCTCCACTGATGATTTCTTAAGGAGATCTGATTGGAAAATGCAAAGACCTGCTTATCTAAAGGACTACATGTAACTTTTTTTATTAACTTTGTACCATCATTTGTCATCATCCTTATGTATATAATTTGTGTAGTATATAAAGGGGGGGGTGGTATTCTGATCCTCTGCATTCCAGGGTGATGTCAACCCTGACGTGGCTGTGGAATCTGAGGACGGAGAGCGGAGAGCAGCGAGAGTGGTAGTTGGTGGCTCTGTGTTATGGCTGAGCTTTATTATATTGTTACTTAGCAGCAATAAACAAGTATCCTGTTTTTCCTGTGCCTCGGACTCACTTTCCTTCAGGATGTCTCAAACCCCTCAGACCACTAATACACCTTGAAAGTATTAATATATAATTATGTATATAAAATATACAAAAGGGATATATATGTGCACTTTATTTGCTTTCAAATTTGGTACACACGACTTTTCCAAAAACTCCTGGAAATGGCTTGGAGGCAATGAAATGCAATGTTGTCAAAGAAATAAACACACAGACAGAATTCAGCAACAACATTAATTACAACTAAATACACAAAACATAGGATGTCACAGAGGAAACACCTTAGCCCAAATCCTTTCAATATAGCCGTGGATCTGGCAATTTCTAATGAAGAACCAGCCACCCCTTGGTACGCTATTGTAGAATGAGGAGATAAACAACCTTTTCTATCAAGATGATATTGTCCTCCTATACACAACATAAGTGAAAACTAGAATAAAGGTTTTGTCATAGTTTGACTCTTGCTCTAGGCAAGACTGCTGGTTTTAAGGATGACAGTACTTATGTTTGTAGGCGACCATGCCAATCCTTCAACAAGTCGCAACTGTCGTCCCAACCCTCCCGGCTCACAAGCAGCACCTCACCAAAAACCCAAACAGTAAAAGGTGATTTGTGGCAACCTTTACGTATGGACTCAAGAGTGTGACATCTCAGGGAGTGTTGCGATTAAACTGAGATTACCTCTTTCTCACATGAACAACTGTCTCAATCAAACACAGGCAATGAAGGAGATGCAGTAAAGTTTTCAATAGGGTTTTATTAACAAAACTGCAATCTACGATAAGTTGCATGGGCTGCAATGATTAGGATAATGAACAATGCAAGAAACAGAATTGTGAAGATGAGAGTCATTAGTACAAAGAACCCCACCATCTTGCAATAACATAATATGACATTAGGTATTAAATATATCCTAATACCCTAGCATGATGAACCTAATCCCTAACCTAAAGAGAGCTAGGTATGTTAAACCTAATCTGCCAATGCCAGGTCCATGAGAAGAGCCCCCCAACCCTCGTTGCCTTGGAATGAGGTCTCTAGCTCAGACTCCGTAGGGACACGAAGACTGGGTCAGCCTCAAGGTGACATGCAGCACCAATAGCAGCAATGGCATCTGGTCAGAATCCCTCTGACTATCAGTCTATGTCAGGTGCACTTATTCAGATCTGCTTGGACCCCTGACGTAGGTCTGTTCCCAAACAATAGATAACAAGACATGCTTGGGACGGCAATTTATGTAAACAATTCCCTATAAGGCGTGAAGATGGAAAGTACCTAATGTGAATAGCTACAGTTTGTTTATCTTTGTCGCTTGATAGTGACGCCTTCGCGCAGTGGCACATAATGTGAGACAAAAACACTGGCCTAAGTAGAAACAATGCAGCCATCTTGGAAACATATAATTGAACAATTGCACTAAAACAGAGCAAACTAAGTAGGGTAAAAGTCACTAGGTGACGGGGCAGAAGGCTAAGCTAACTCCTGTTCCCCATTAAAACAAGATAGGATTTACTACAGTTTTGTCCTTTAGAGCCATATGCCTGTCAGTGCAAAATCAAAGTAACTAAAGATTCTAAAAATAAACACCACAAAAAATCTTGATTTTTCTGAACATTTTCTAATAATAACTAATGAACACAAGTGTAAGATAAGCAGGGAAATAAATGATGGCACATTTGTACCATCATTTTGGGGAATAATATTCAGCAGAAATGGAAAATTTGCCCAAGCCGTGGAACTTTTGGAGGAAAAGGCAATGTTAAAATTCTGTGCCGAGATCTCCAAGGTTTGAAGCACAGCGCACCTATGGGCTCTTGATATGAATATTCAATGGATTTAATCAATCAATACTCCTCCGGAAAACTGCATCCCAGCCAGCACATAAGACTACACTAATGGCCCCTAGTACAAGTTGTCCCAGCAACTACAAGTTTTCGGGATCCTCAAACTCAGGACAAAATAATAAGGGTCCCAGACCCTTCCGACACAAGAGCAATCTGTAGAGCTGCAAGGCTGCAGGCACCCCCACCTGCCTGAATATTTGAGCATGAGTTGAACAGAAGAAGCTTCCCCGCTGAATTAAAAGGATACATTCCCTCCTTTTAGAAATGGGGTCTTTGGTTGGTAGTCAGGTTACCACCTGTCCAGCAAGGACCCTCACTCTAGTCAGGGTAAAGGAGAATCACCCTCAGTTACCCCCACTCACCCCCTTGGTAGCTTGGCACGAGCAGGCAGGTTTAACTTCTGAATCAATGTGTAAATGTTTTAAAGCAACACACACAGTAACTCAGAGAAAACACTACAAAATGACACAACACAGGATTAGAAAAATAGGGAATATTTATCTAAACAAAACAAGACCGAAATGACAAAAATCAAACATTTTGTCCCCTTTCACAGGCAGAAGCAGTAACTGCAGGATAGCCCAACAAAGCAGAGTCACAGGCAGGGGCAGCACTTCTCCTCAGCTCTTCAGCTCTTCTCCTTGGTAGAGGTTCCTCTTGATTCCAGAAGTGATCTAATTTTCAGGGGCTTTGGGGCTCTTCTTATAACCCTTCCTGCCTTTGAAGTAGGTCTACTTCAAAGAGAAGTCTCTGTTGTTTTCAAGTAGGCCTCAGACGAACACCAGGGGGTTGGAGACTGCATTGTGTGAGAGCAGGCACAGTCCTTTCAGGTGTGAGTGACCATTCCTCCCCTCCCTCCCAGCACAGATGGCTCATCAGGATATGCAGGTTAGACCCCAGCTCCCTTTGTGTCACTGTCTAAAGAGAGGAGCAAACAGCCCAACTGTCAAACTGACCCAGACAGGGAATCCACAAACAGACAGAGTCACAGAATGGTTTAAACAAGAAAATGCCTACTTTCTAAAAGTGACGTTTTCAAACACAGAATCTAAAAACCAACTTCACTAAAAGATGTATTTTTAAATTGTGAGTTCAGAGTCCCCAAACTCCACGCCTATCTGCTCCCAAAAGGAATCTGAGCTTTAATAATATTTAAAGGCTGCCCCCATGTTAACCTATGAGAGAGATAGGCCTTGCAACAGGGAAAAACGAATTTGGCAGTATTTCACTGTCAGGACATGTAAAACACATAAGTACAAGTCCCACCTTTAACATACACTGCACCCTGCCCATGGGGCTACCTAGGGCCTACCTTAGGGGTGCCTTATATGTATAAAAAGGGAAGGTTTAGGCCTGGCAAGTGGGTACACTTTCCAAGTCGAATTGGCAGTTTAAAACTGCACACAAAGACACTACAGTGGCAGGTCTGAGCCTTGTTTGCAGGGTATCTAATGTGGGTAGCACAACCAGTGCTGTAGGCCCACTAGTAGCATTTCATTTACAGGCCCTGGGCACCTCTAGTGTACTGTACTAGGGACTTACTAGTAGAAAGTCAATTACACATACATTTTACATAGGAGCACTTGCACTTCAGCACTGGATAGCAGTGGAAAAGTGGCCAGAGTAAAAAAAACAGCAAAAACAGAGTCCAGCATACATCAACAACCTGGGAAACAGAGAGAAAACGTTAGGGGAGACCACGCCAAGGATGCCAAGTCTAACATCTCCCATCACCCGCTCTCCCCATTTACCACCTTGTGATCCAAGCAGGGTGTAAATGGTTGTGGATTTGGGCCTGTGTCCCCTTCCCCCAGAAGAAGGAAATCAATAAAAATGGGACCCAGCATTCCTAGGTCTGTATGTTATTCCCCATTGTACGAGATACAACTTGTAATCCCAACAATCTCACTAGCACATACCTAGGGGTATCATCAATTCCAGCCTCGGCATCTCCAATGGAAGCAACTAGCAACTCACAATAGACACCCTAATGGGAAACTAGCCCACAGAAAGGACCTGCATTGTATTTTGCAAACTATATTTAAAGTCATCAGGAATGCCCCAAGCAATGTCTGTCAAGCAGAAATAAGATGACACCCATTACTACTCAACAAAAAAAGAAAAAAAGCTGCAAATTCAAGCTCATCTGAAGTAAATTTCAAAACTCAGCAAAGTAAACAGCCTTTTTCTACAAAATGAGACAAGCATATCCCCTATACATTCTATACATACCAGAGGTTAAAAGCCTTACTAGAGACATAAGGCTAGATGTACAAAACAAGTCTCTTTCGGGCATTCCCAAATGGCCCGATTCGTAGTCAGGCTGTTTGCAAATGCCAAAATGCCTTTTCCTATGTACTAAACCCAAATTGTGACTCAGTAACTAATTACCGAATTGCAATTTGGGTTTGTGAATCGGTATTTGGAAAAGGCGTATTAGTTTTTTTTCTTCCAAATACTGATTCACATTGGGATGTACCAATGTTTGCAACCAAAATGCGGTTGCAAAACATTTGCACTTTACCACCATCTGAAAGTTGGTGGTAACCCATTCTCAAATAGGAAGAGGATACTTTAGGACACCTTCCCCTCTGAGAATGTTTGAATAAATATTTTTTAAGAGCAGGCAGTGATCCCACAGACCACTGTCTACCTTTTAAAAATAAAAAATGAAAAGTTTCATTTTTATGTTTTTTAGCTCATCCCGTTTTCCTTCAAGATAAACAGGCCGCATTTTTTTATTTTTTATGATTTATTTATTTAAAAACAATCACAGACATGGTGGCCTGCTGACACCAGCAGGCCACCATTCCTGTGATGGCAACGAATCCTAGTACGAAACAAATAGAGACCTACCTCACGAGTATTCATGAGGTAGGTCTACTTGCGACCCACTACGAATCACTAATGGGCCAGATATCACTTTTGTATATAGGTAACAGTGATTACCAAATAGTAATTCGCAGAAAAATCACTATTTGGTTATCTCTATTACCAGTCTTCGTACATGCAGCCCTTAGATGTATACCTCATAGGTCGTGTTTTGAAAGAAGATGAATGAAGCAAGACACAGAACTTCTAACGGTGAATTTGCTTGAAGGATTTCTAAAAACCACAAAGCTTGAAGACAAATAGAGATTGCACCAGATCACTGCACAACAGCAGTGCAATTCTGGAGTTGCAGCAACCTGTATGGTCACGGGGGAGGGCAGTTGGGGATATTTGCCCTGAGCCCTACACACCCCTGCTACAAATTTATTTATATAATATTTTTTTTTTAAACTGCTCTTTCATGATGCAGGAGTTATTGCAACTTCGCCAGTAGGTGGGGATAATGCTTTCTTTTCTCTTTCCCAGAGAACATGTTTTCACATGTTTTCTGCTTACAAGGTTTCAGAAGGAAGCCCCACAAAAGTCTGATCTAAGTCCCACAAAAACTTCTCTTCTAAAAGGCCTAGCAGCAACCAGCTAGTGCAAGTACTAGTGACATCTTTGCGCTTGTTCAAATCAAATGTTGTTTTTTGTTTATTTGTGCACATTGTGAAGCAAATCTGCGGTGCGCAGAGAAAAAGTTTATGTGATCTTCTACAATATCAGCATTGTACTTCTACATTTAAACAGCTGTAGGTAAGTTGCCACACAGGAGCTCTCTACTGACTCGTAGGGGAATTAAAATTAAACTTCAAATTCAAAATGCTCTGCACCATGCACAAATCCTGTTGAAAGAAATGACCCAGCTACATGCAAAACTTGGTTCCCAGGGACACATCAGCCAGGATCCTACCATCAGACAAGTTGCATCTACCCATAAATAGACCTTCAGGGAAAAACATGGAGGCACATCAGTGAGCATACAGTGTTGCTAGACTCAAAGACACATTAAAGCCCAGCGTGAAAGAATAACTCGACCAACCCTCAGTCACAACACTCTTGATGGCTCAAAGCTTCCAAGCTTACATGACTTCCTTGGATTGAGTAAGTTCTAAGTCCGGACATCTAGTGCATAAAGTCATTGCCTACGAATGACAATGTAATCTAAGTCAGTAGGGAACGTTTTGGGTTTAGGAGCATCCTACAACCTCACATTAAACATTCATTGGTGAAAGGCACATTCTCAGCTCGATTATCGACTTCGCAGTTCTCTTTTGGTCGTAGAGTGCTCTTGCTCGGCATATTTGGATGTATGGAAGTCTGTAGGGATGCATCTTTAAACTCTACCATGCTGGGGAGATTCTTCATCACCTCGAGGACCAACTGGTTTATCTAGATAAACACTGCACTAACATGTGCAAAACTACGCTGATGCGAATAGCCCTAACGCCAGGCATCCGATGTGTATTTGCACCCACTTATGACCTCAGTGATACGTACTAGAGAAAAATGTGACCAAATGTTTTTAAATCTGCTTCCTCTGTGTTATCGACACAATCCTTCAGCTGTGGAAGAAGTTTCTCGCTAAAATGTTATTGCCATATATGTTTTTCACTAGAATCAAGAGTAGTAGATTTTTTCCCCACAAACTAAACTTTGCCGACATCATGAGGGATTTAAGCTTGCATCGTTCTATATGGGTGTTCTTTTATAGTGGTCAAGCACTATTACTCGCATACACAAGTTAACCAATGTTTTGCGCTCTTGTGCCTTTATGAATTCTTAAATATAACTGCTTAGTTGTTCGTAGTGAGTTTGCTCTTTGTATTTGACTTCCAGCAGAGATGGCGAATGGCTGTATCCCCTATATTGGTGTGTCTTGAATGCTCAGACACAAGGGTACACAAATTACACACAAATCGCATCTTCCAGAAGCATAGTTTATGTGCTCATCCTAGCACCAAAGGTGAGCCACAGACTATTGTTAGGTTAAGTAGGGGGTTACTCTTGTGGGACTATATTATCAAGTTGTGTGGCATTTCAGTCACAGCTATGTTACTAAGGCAATCAGTCTGTTGAAGAGGGTGTTAGTAATGGGAAATCTGGCAATAACTGGTGGGCTGTGCTGATTGCCTTTCTCTGGGTTCTCCTGCCTCATTTAGCAGTCAAGCGAATAAACTTTTCCTGATGGCAGAACCACCATCACCAGCTCCACCTAAAGGGAGTGGGGAGTGCCCCCTCTCGCAATCCTATTGTGGCCCCCAGACCCCATTCCTCATTGCCTCTCTAAATTATGGTTTAAGGGGACAAGGGTGTGAGGCCACCCTCACACGCCTCATTAGGCCCCGGGGATCCCATCACCCAGGGCCAAATTTAACTAAAAAGCAGCTGTGTGAAAATAATTGAGCAGGGAAATGACATAAGACAGTGACTTACTGAGAGAAGCTGCTCAGGTGCCATTCCTGTCTCTTCCTTGATGGGGACTGCCATGTCTACATGGCATTTTCAAACAGAAAACGTCCACAAATATCCCCAGCACACTGGGTGGCCAACATCTTCAACATGTCCACCAAGCTGACATGGCATAGCGTACATGCAGCCACTGTTTTTCCCCCACTACCATGGAGGGGACGCACCAGTCAATAAATTAAACCTTGAACCCTCGCAACCCCTTTAACAGTTACCTGGATGGTCTGCAGTGTTAAAGATGGGAGATGTGCTTCTCATTCTGTCCTGACTTTTTCCTCCACTTACTCGTGCCAGCTATAAGGGGCCAGTGTCAATGGCATTATCCTGAGTCAGGAAAGTGAGAAAATCTTTATTTGGAATGAAAATGCTTGACATATATTGAAATGATCAGAAAACTCTGGGAGAAAATATGAAAGTCAACAAGCTGAGAGAAAAGTTTGATGCTGTCACCCCTAAAGTTAGGAGAGCATCGGGAAAAGTGAGGAAAGTGGTAAAGAGAAAAAAAAGAAGATAAATATATTTGGCAAAGGAGTGTACACCAGAAGAAGGGAGGGCACACAGGAAGAAAGGATGGATGTGTGGAAAGATAGCAGACAGGGATGTGAAGTGATATGACAGCTGAGTTAAGGAAGTCAGGAAGAAAGAGTAAGACGGAAAAAGAGAAAAGAGAAATAAGATTCGAAAGGTGATTATAAAAGAAAGAATGTGGAAGAATAAAGAATGGAGGAACATGGATGCATTGTAAAAGGAGACAAGTAATAAGAGAGGCGTGAAAGGGGCACAGAAAGAAAGGTTGAATCAAAGACTTAAAGGCAGTCATGCGTGACATCTGACTCAGCTAATCCTTTCATTATTAGGAGGCATTCTTCTGTGCTTTTGACGCTAATAAATTCCATGTGCATCATAAGTGGTGGTGAAAAGAAACTCACCTGAGATGATTCACCGTGAGAGCACACACCACGCCTTCCACCTTTACGACAGCACACAGGGAAGTGCGGGCTGCAGACAGAAATTGATGCCTCTCTGGAGGTACCATGGTTTGAGAGATGTCAGTCAATGAAGTTGAGATAGCGGCCCATTTGGCTTTCCTCCAAGATTAGCTGTCAGAATGACTTTGCAGAAACCCAAAGGTGCTTCTCTATTAGGAATAATCTGTGGACGAACCTTTTGGATAATTCGCCTTTACCAGTGGAGGAGACACCTACAAGAGCCTAACATCTCTCTAAAAAGGCCCATCTCCAAGAGTGTGATTTTACTCCACTCTTAGTTCATTGCGATTATTGGCATGGGCTAGTGATTAACGGATCATCCGAAATCCATAATCTATTAAATCACCCCACAATCTGTTCTTTATCCTTAAAATTCCCGAACAGCCCCACACTTCCGAAATCTTATTCCCCCTCGTTATCCTCTTTGCCTTAGTGTACAAATTGTTTCTGAAGAGTGTGTGATTTACTAATCCCGGTCCTATCTTAAAATTTAACACATAATGTTTGATAAACCATAAACAACACAGAGTATTTCTGCGTACGAAGTTGTGGCAAATATTTTATCACATTGCAGTATTAACATGTGATGGCTAACTGCTGTTGGGATACATTAAATAGAACTATCGTACATATTACTTGCCATTGTCATATCACATCCTATTATAGCATACATAAAAAAATTGTGTAGGTCATTTCATGTATCCTGACGTCAGTTTATATGTGATCTAAATAGAATATTTTATAATGGCATAGAACACATCATAAATTATATCATGTCATGACATGTATCTATGTGAAAGTATATTATGGTAGGTGGACTCAATACTTAGCACATCATCGTCTTACATATTCTACTATTAATTTTACATTTTTATAAATCCCAAATATACCTTAAGAGGCGATTTGAAAGTAAACAATGAAAAAGATCAGATATTTACAATCCAACCAAACTAGTAGTTGGAGTCTGTGAAGTGTAGAAGCGCTCAGACTTGCTTTATGTTTTAAAAAAAAAAAACCTTTACAGCTCATTCAGTAGGGGAAGGAAGAATGTTGGTCTTTTCTTATCAAGCCTTGCTGAGTGGGTATAGCATGACACTAAAAAGGTCAGTCTAGGATTTTTTTGGAGAGGCCCCTAATATCCCTGACATGTCCCACACAGCTTTAACCAGACTGTGAAGTAAGTGAAAGGTGGGCAAGGTGACCTTATTCCATTTAACTCTCCACAGCTATTCTGGGTTTCAGCAAAGTGGAAGGAGATCTCTAAGAGAGAAAATGTCTCTCTGGACTAGTATCCCCAGCCCTCAAAGATACACCAACACCTGATTCTCCCCACTCTGCATTTAAAGCTAATGGATGAAGAGTGACCAGCAAGCGCACAAGTAGAAAAAACATTGCCTTAAGCTTTATCACCACAAATGAGGTATGTGCAAATTGCACATTGATTGGTTTGCAAATGGGGATGCAACTTGTAATGCGCCTTATGTACTAAAAGAGTAATAATAAAACACAATGAAAATTATCCAGTCATAACTTAGAAGCCCGCCTGTTTGGCTCCACCAAATGTACATTAGTGGTCTGGAACTTCTTCCCGCCTTTTTCCTGGATGATGGACAGCTTACCAAAAGGCCCCCTCAGCACATTTCTTGCTGATTTCGGACATGCGTTCTTAATGCAGAGGAATAGGAGAATGTCTCCACCAAACAAAGAAGCACTTACTATATATAATTAAGAGGAAGTACCCTTGTTTGGCGCAGATTCAATTCTTTCTAGTCTCATCGTCTTCTCTCTCTACATGAGGATTTATGTTATTGCAGATTTCTGTACGAAGACACTCAAGGAACAATCACATTGCCAAAATAACAGACACACAAGGCCACTGGGGACATTACATCAGGTCATTTACACAGCTGTGATGTGGAACATGCACTATACATTTACCCAATGAGGTAGCACTTACTAATAAGCAGATAGAAAGTACTCCAGTTGGGTAGAGATCTTGCGCAAAACTATGGCCTCTTGGATAAATAAGCGGGTCAGGATGCATTCTGGCACAGATGCTCATTTCACTGAAATTAACCTCAGCCCCCACCCCCCAGTGTGCTCAAGGGCTGTTGGCCGCAAGGCCTGGCCACGGACCAGACCAGGTGGTTAATCCCCAGGTAGCACAGCGAAAGACCGTGCATGGTGTGGGGCCGGAGGTTGGCCACAGGACCTGGTCGCAAACCAGGCACTGCAGCTAACCTCTCTCTGCATTACAAAAAAACATAAGAATTCACTGAAAAAAACAAAAGTTACAGGGGCGTCAAAGTTAGGAATTAGCATTTTTTTTTAAAACATAGAAATTCCCTGAAAAAGATAAATGTTATAGGGACGTTACAGTTAAGTTCTGGATTTACACTCACAAAGCCATAGAAATTCAGCTGTTCTAGTTAGAGTTATTTCAAGTAACTATAACTCCTGCCCTAAGGTAACTATAATTCTCGCCATCGCCATGCACTGCCAGTTTTCCCACATATTACATCATTGATGGCATCTTCTATAACATCATTGATAATATCACTGCAACATTTGCAGGGAAATTATTTATGAGAAAACTGTGCATGACTGGGTTTTTCTGTGAATTTCTAAGGTTTTTCAAATGCTAATTCCTCACTATAATGCCACTGTACATTTGTTTTTTTCAGTGAAAAAAATATATATATATGTGTGTGTGTGTGTGCATATAAATATATACACACACACACACATATATACATATATATATAGACACACACACACACACATATATATATATATATATATATATATATATATATATATATATATATATATATATATATAGGCTTCCAAACTAAGAAAATGTTTTACTGGCAGTTCAAATTTACGAGATTAGGAGAGGTTCATATGCCGTTTTTAGGGCCCACATATGCTTGGTTAGGAAAATCAGTTATAAGGGAACTTCCACACATGAGAATCCACCCCATAAATGTTCCACAAATGCCACTATAAGAAAATTACCACAGCTGAGAATAAATATCACTACAATTAGGGTCTTGTGAGGTTTAACAATTAATGTGACACATGCTCCAGCAGTACACAAGAACATGAAACCAGACAAGAGACCATGAACCCTATACATTTACGGAGCACTGGCTGTTAATATTACACACCTCACATAAGCAACCCATTCAAATGTCAAGTATCTGGCCAGTGTTTGTTAAGAGGAAATCCACCAGAGGGGAAGTTACAAAATAAAATATAAGGGCTAAGGGCTTAGGGTACGGGGTAGTGTTAAGTTTAGTTTAATCTACGGTTTGGTAATATTGAGATAAATGCAAAATGTAAGCTCAGTCTTTCACAGTAATAGTATGCTAGGCCTTTGACTATAAGCATTGTTAAGGCTTGAAAGTTTAGGGCTTGGGGAAGGGGAGGGATTGTGTTAGGTTTATGACCTAGGATATGTTTTGGCTTGTAAGTCTGGAGTTTTAGCATTCAGTTTAGTGTTAAGTCAACGGAGAAGTCATGCATTAGACTCAGGATTAGTCTTGGGGTTAGATTTACGGATAGAATGAGGTTGTTGTATGGATTATAGTTTTAAGTTTGGAACATTTACCACCGTACCTAGCTTAGTCAAAGTAGTGGTATTTTCAGTAGATGCAATTTCAATGTAGTGATATGTGTGAGTTGTTGCATTCTAAACAGTCACATGCAAACTCCTTGCCAAGTTGAAAACATACCATTAGACAATGTTACACTCTCCAGCAGCATAACAAGCACATAGGAGACCATACAGTGGTGACCCACACGTAGTGAATTTACAAAGCACTGGTTATTATTTCTCATCTCACAGTGACAGTCTAATTTCTTGCCAAGCGTCAAGGCATCCAATCCTAAAACGGACTTCACTGCACGGTAAGGAGAAAAACAAATACAGGTGCTGAGACCTTGTGTAGGAGGACTCAGTCCCCAACAGAGTTCACAAATTCAGATATTGTCCAAACGCAAATTTTATTAGGATACAGCATGGGTCAGTAAGATGCCTTAAGCACACCATTTTAGGAACTTCCTCGAAGGCTGCAGCCAAGGACAGAAGATCAATGTTCGCTTTCTAGAGCAATGGGCAAATGCTCCTTATTGTTGATGTAGCATGGTGGCTTTTCAAACATGTATGAGGAATTTGCTGCCTCAGGTAGCTATCCTATGTTTTCTTGCTTGATTGCATACAGTGGGTGTTATAAAGAACTAGCAGTCTGCTCATACGTGCTTTTGTGCCATTTGTTCTTCTGCAAGTCACCTCATACACATTCTTCACGAAAGGTGAAAGGTCACTACTGCTTTAGCTGGACAGGATACTTCGATCCCAGAGTCTTTACCAACCTTACTGCTCATTTAGATGCCTGCCACTACCATAGTGCTAGGTCTGGGGCTTTTGCTACTAAATTCTTATGCAACGCAAGGAAAGATGCCATGGCAATGACAAACTATAATGGTGAAGGGCCATGCGCTTCTGAAGCAATCATATCAGGAACTTGAAACCAATGGTAAGTGATCACGCTGGCACAGTGGACTATTCCTTTGATGCCATGATGGTAGAAATCTGTGACTGATCAATTCTAAGAGGTTCACAAACAGATGAGTCTCGACAACGTTTGTCCACGGATCATCCTATGTTCTCATGTTGTGCTATTCATATTCTTGGGGTTCAGTTTTCACAAAACCATGAGTCTTGACCCCTCCAAGCAGTAAGCCTGTAGTGTTCTCTCCAGGGGTAACTGGACTTCATGCTTATGTTCTCTTTTGACTTTTGAATGTTTGCTTCCTGGTTTCCAGTCCTTGGTTCCCAGACAGTTTCTTGCTTCTGGGCCCTTGCAAGGAAGCACTCACGTTTACCCGCCATATAACCCTTTTTTTGTTTTATTCTGAGAATCATATTTCCTCCTTGTTACTGCTTACTCGATTAGGTTCTCAAATGTAGGCATTCCCATCGCTTGTTAGGGGTCAAACGTTTACCACGCCTCCAGGCAGACAGTTTAATGTGATATTGTTTGGAGACTGAGAACTCATAAAAGCTGGAACACTTGCATCACAATCCCTGTAAACCTACAGAAAATCAGCTACTCCCTCTTCCAGCTAGATGCTACAGCATGCCGCATTTGAAGCATACTTCATGCTGCATATTGCTTTCCACATGTAGTCCATTAAACTTACTTGGTATCATTAAGCAGAATTATTTCATAAGGGGTGTGATGCTTAAATCAGGTGCCACATCTGTACACAGACAGGCTGACTTTCCCTGCTTCAGAGAGAGAGTCTGTTTCCGGCAACGACTCTCGTTTTAATAAAGATGTAGATGTTTTTCATTGAGCTCGTGACAAAAAAATGTCCTACTACATTAACAGTCAATTCGAGAGTGAGAATTCACTCTATTTTGTACATCAAATCTCCATGTTTGAATATTTTAGTTATTGGCCACTGTAGCTGTACAATCATGTGGTAAAACTCCTGAAAGCAGGCTGTAGTCTGGAGATATCCACAAATGAAGGGAATTAAACCAGGCTCCTGAATGTAACGGGTTTGTCGCCAATGACTTTGACTCTAGTGAAAAGCTCAATCCTGCATGACTGGAGTTATTCTTTTGATTCAAAATGCACATTTCAAATTCAACATTGTGCACTTCAAGGTAGCTTTAAAGCCAGGAGGAAATTAAAGAGGAATGAGTTGCCAAGTGTAACATCTGCACAAGTAATGTTGCGCATAGGTCATCCTTCACATCTCACTCTGCTCCACCGAGCATGGGATCTGCTCCTGGAGTGAGCCAAGACATGAATGGTGCCAGGAATACACAACATCACACTAGGCCATTAGGCCAGGTAAGTTGAACTGGTTTAAAGCTTTCGGCCCAGAGGACTGTGGAAGTTCCCCACTGCTGATGTATTTCCTAGTTCATCTACAGATCCGTCAGACAGAAGTCATTCCTGCCAAGGGCAGAGAGTGCGCCAGAAGAAACAGAAGGAAATTGCAAAGTGGTAGCTTGAAGGCTACATCCACTGCTGGGATGAGGGTTGGCTGGGCTTCTTTGGCAGTGGAGACACTGCTAGCGGGAAAGGGAAGTCATGATGTTATCTTGTAAGAACTGGGGGCGTGGAAGAAAAAACAGAACACTCATGCCCAAATAAGCCTGCACTATCCAACGTGACTCTTAATATGCCATCTTAAAGGGATCAACATACAGTAACGTGGCACTCTCCTTGAAGCTATGTCACAATGAGATGCGTTAGTCAGGGGCTGGAATGTACGCTGTGATCCAAAGGGGAAATGTGGGACTGCACAACACTGCACTGTGTGTACCTTTCATACAAACGTAACCAGCAAATATTTAGCAAGCAGAGCCCCTGACCTCCCTTCTATGTCAGTGAAATGTGACGTGTAATACAGTGCGACGCAGTCTGTCTCCAGGATGCATTGGCCTCGATCACACAAAACTGCCTTCCTTGAAAAGGGGTGACTTAGGCCCTGATTTAGAGTTTGGTGGAGGGGTTACTCCACCACAAACCTGGCGGCTATCCTGTCCGCCATATTATGATCCCATAATAGACTATGGAGATCGTAATATGGGGGACAGAATATTTGTTTGTGACGGAGTGACCCATCCGACAAACTCTAAATCAGGCCCTTGCTCTTGAAAATGAATGAGTGAGCTAAGTGTGTCACTTCTGTTCAAAGGATAATGTGTATGAATCGGGGCAATAGGGTTTTTGAAAATGTCCTGAACTCCAATAGAAGGGTGAGACTTTGGCTACTTAAGAGACACTTGCACTAGAGTGTTTCTGAAATGTCTCCAAATAAGCAAGCAGCAAGGAATAGGCTATGTTGGTTGATGTAGCGCAACTGTTACCCAGTAGGAGTATCCTGGTGCGAGCACCTGTGCTCGCAGATCCATGTTTGTCCATATGTCCATCTGCCCTGCTATTCACAAAAGGAAAGACTCAGCTTCTGATGCTCTTAATACACAGGGGCACATGGAGCACCAATCTGCTGAAGACACATCTAGACGAGGGAAGGGCCCCTCGACAAGGAGCACCGATGCCAGCTGTGTGGGAGAACTTGAGTGGATAAACTGGCAGATGAATAAACAGATAGAAGTGTTTAGCGGTACATTAAGAAACTAGGGTGTGGGTGCCTGGCTAGATGATGTGTTAATGGCTCGGTGGATGGAAGGCTACATAAGTGAATGTGTGACGTTTAAAAATTGGTTCATGGGTGGATAAGACAGGAGACTGTTCAGCTAGTAAATCAGTGGTTGATGGGCAGATGGGTAAGTGAGAGCGTGTGAAGGGATACAGCAAGAGTGGGAGGGCGGATGAGAGAATCATGGTTAGCTGCTATTAGAACACTGGGCTCTTTTTGTGTCTTTGCAGTTGTAAAATACACATAATAGTAATATGGTATTTATTATAATTGATTAGGCGGAACAAACCCTCGACGTTTGTGAAGACAAAAACTTTTTTTCAGGTTCTACAATAAACATGGTCCTTGGGTGGAATCCTTAGAAGTAGAAGAGTCTTTAATGTTCTTCTTTTTATCCTCAGGTCCACCAACAGACAGGAAAGTGCTTCAGCATAAAGGAAATAGATACAAGTAAGTAAAAGAAAACCCACTTGAGTTTCTCATTTTTTCTTCTAAAGCAGTGGTTCATAACCCGTGCTCCAGGGAGCTCTGGGAGTCTGCAAAGCTTACTCAGGAGTTCCACTACTGAGTAGAAAATTAAATAACATTAACAGATTAATAAAGTGTATATAAATGAATAAATAAACAAAACCCTCAAATGAAAATTTGAAAACGCTCTGTAACTATGAGGGAATTTTAAATTTGAGTCTAAAAATTAAGTTAGTATCCTCCGAGTGATTTGCTGCAGCTGTGCAAGTGCATCAAACATAATAGAGTATGGACAATGAAGGCCCTCAATTGAATTTAGAAAAGGTCCAACCTTTCGATTAAAATGTTGGTTTTACTTGGCTTGTTTGTCAATTAAATAACATATTTCATCATGTGTTTATTATTTGATGTATGCTTGTTTCTCTACTTATTGTGTAGTGGTTTGAAGTTCAAATAATCAAAAATGCTTAGGCCAGTGCCCTCGGCTTCCAGTAATAACTAAGTGGGCTCCCGGGATACAGTAATTAATAAGTGCGAGTCCACAGAAGTGAAAAGATTGAAAACCACTGTTCTAAACTATTCAGCTATTTTCCTACCTTTGCTTTTTGTAGCTAAAGAAAAAAACTCTTGCTATCATTGTCCTATTTCCCCTTTCCAAACGGTTAATGTTAAGTTTTTCTTTTACGCATTCGGGAGCAGCCTTTATGCAACCAAAACCTCCTAAAACCACATGGTCCCCTTAAAACTTCACAGAGGTTCTCTCCTTTTTAAACAAAAACAGAAAAATGCATGAATGCCTTCTTTAAAAAACGCACAATTCCATTCTTTTCTGATATTTCTTCCCTTTGGGTTCCTTTGAGGTAATTTTTCTCAAACAATATATTTCATTCCCCCTATGACCCATGTGTTCACTTTCTGAAGTGGGCACCCACCTGTGATAGCCACACCTCTTCAGGAGTGTGGCAGGAACCCATAGCATTTCCTGTATGCGGACTGACCTACAGCTGCTGCAGCTGTTCTCTTCTTTCTCTCCAAAAACCTCCCTCCCCTGGGGTCTGAATCACAACTCCTCTCTTTCTCTCTGTCTCCAGGGTTGCTCATGTTTCTGTCATCTATTCAGCCTGCGCATTGTCCTCTACTCAACATCTTCCTCCTTCCTGGTCCCACCGGCCACTCAATCCTTCTCTCTCCTCTACTCCTTCAGTTCCCTGCTCTTCCGGTTTTAAATCATGAAGGGTAAGAAATGGAGCATTTTCGGTATTCATTTCTTCCTGCTGCTACTTGTTTTCTTGACTTTTCTTTGTTTCAATTGTTTCCTTTTTTCCCCTAGGACTTAACGAGTAGTAGTCCAGAGGCTCTCAGGTAAATCACATACTTCCTGACAGATGCATCTCTCTTTCAATATATACAATCACAGAAAATTGAAAAAACTCTTTATGTAGATGTGAGACATCAGGTTGTTGGTTGGGGGGGGGGGGTGTTGCAAACCCTTCTCAAGCAACACCTTGTCCGGGTGAACTACAAAAAGTCACTAAATATACAGGTGCTTAACCCTTTGGCAACTTGGCACAAAAGCAGTCAGGCTATACTAGAAGTAATGTGTGAAGTATCCATGCAGAATTTAGCAGTAATAACATGAAAACACAACGCAAGAAAATCTCACACCAAAATAGCAAAAGTTAATAAATAAAACGAGTCCAAACATGATAAAAATCCAATCAGTAGAACTGGAGATATGCAATTTTAAATATTTAGGTAAAAGTGCCAAAAGGCGCCAACTGAGGGTTCATTTTCTGCTGGACCGGGACAAAGTCACGTGTTCAGGACAACCGTGATCGAGTGCAGGCTCAGCACAGGACCAAGTTCAGCCAGCTGAGGATTGTGCCTTATGTCCTTGGTTCACAGTCTGAATGGCATTGCTTTATGAGGCTTTGCTTTGTCCCACTTTGGGTCCAATGAAGCTTAGAGCTGTACAACAGGACTTCGCGTCACTCTGCATAACTTCTGATGAGACTGCAGCTGTGCAGAAAGGCTTTGATTTTACCAGATTTTATGGAACCCTCAGTTAGGCCAGGAGAAGCTCTCTCTGATTCCAGGCAAGTGTCCAAGACATTGGGAGGCATCACTTGGGAATTAGGAAATTACTCTGGTAAAGGCCAGCATGGCTCGGGCAGGTCCCACTTTGCACGTCCAAACAGGTCAAGTGTAGCAGGTCAGCTGGGCACTTGCCAGAAGGGCTCTGGAGCTTTGCTCCCGTAGATCATAACAGGCGATCAGTCAGTTGTCCCTTGGAGTCACTCAGCATGGGATGAAAAGAGCAGGTCCAGTTTTCCTTCTCAGTTATCAGGTCAGACCACAAGCATCAGGATGTCCTTCTGTAGTATACAGAGGTCCAGGAGCATACTGAAGAGTGGGTCTGGAGGTCTAATATTTATACCTGGTGCCAGCTTTGAAATGGGAAAAGTTTCTGGGGTTTTCCCCTAAAGAAGTGTCTGGAATTTCCTGCCTCCCTGCCCCGGTCCCAGTCTGTCTAAGGGTACAATGACATAGTGTGAAGTTCTTTGTGTAAGTGCTAAGGCAGCCACCTTGAATTACAAGTGTATTAGGTAACAGCTTCACCTCCTCATCCTGCCAGAGATGGTGCACCCTGCCAACAGGCAGACTCTCTATTGTGTCGTTGTCTAGGAGAGATACCCATAGGTCAACTGCCAACTACACCTAGTCATCTGACCCAGGAACGGACAGCAGGCACCCAAAGCTTAGTACAGGAAAATGCCCACTTACCAGAATGGTGACTTAAAATCAGACTTTACCATAAAATATGGTTTTGAGTTACAATTCCTCAGACAACAAATGACATTCCTACCTGGTCCCAATCACAAGCAGTCACTTATTAAATGTAATAAGATAACCCTATGTTATCTTTTGGGAGAAGTAGAACTTGTTGTAGCTTTTCACTACCAGGTCATGTAAAACTTGAAAGTACATGCTCAACTTTTTTAATACACTGCACCCAGTCCTGTGGGCTGATTTGGGCTTACCCTAAAGGTGACATATGTATTAAAATAAAAAGTTTAGGCCTGGCAAGATGTTTATTTGGCAAGATGTTTATTTTTCCAGATCGAATTGGCAGTATAAAACTGTACACACAAACTGTAACGGCAGGCCCAAGGCATATTAAAAAGTGTGTGGCGCAATAAATGCTGCAGGCTCGCTAGCAGCATTTAATTTACATGTACCCAGGCCATGTTGTAGCACTTTACTAGGGACATACACGTAAATTAAATGTGCCAAATGGATGTAAGCCAATCTTATTGTGTTTAAAGAAGAGAGCACAAGCATTTTAGCACTGGTTAGCAGAGGTAAAGTGCACAAAGATACTAATTTTATTTCTTCTTTCTCTGTCACCCTTGTTAATGTTGCTTCTTCCCTCTCTCCTTTGTCCATGCTGCTTTTTCCTCTCTCACTTCCCTTGCCCATGTTACTTCTTCCCGTCCAACACCATCCATGTCTGTGTTGCTTCTTTCCTCCCATTCCCCACCATCCCACTGGCTGTGTTACTTCTTCCCTCCCACCACCACCAACCATACAAAAAAACAGAGCAACAACAGGGCCAGCATTGGATGACTCATAGCACTTTCTTTAGCATTCCATTACCCATTCCTTCTCACCCTCCCTCCTTTTGTCCATGTTGGCCATTATCTCCCACGGTCCCTCCTCTTGGCAGTGTTGCCAACTCCAATGCACCATAAGAAAAAAAACACTATGACACAACCAGCAGTGGCCATACCATAGAGATTTTTTTGCAACTTTTAGCCATGCTGCACAGCAGTCACCCCACTCTACAACATGGCTAAAAGACATTGGGAAAGCCAATAGCTTTCACATAGTGCAACAACTATTGACTTTGCCAATGCTTTTTTATATAATAAAGCTATCACATTTAACATCTCACTCAACAACCATTATTATTTTGTTAGTATTGGTATAATCTATGCCGTTGCACACAACAGTACATTAATATACACAAACAAAGTCACATTAACAGTATTAGATTCCCCCGTCGTGAGCTCTCCGTCAACCGCAGCACAAAGGTGTGTGGTCAGGCAGGCTCTGAGACCTGGACCTGAGGATAGTGACAGACAGCTCACAGGTGAAGTAACACGTAGCCAGCAGGCAAACACACAAACAGGAAACTTAGATCAGATTCCACAGATAAGTGCTGCAACTCCACAATGGTCCCTGGAGATTGGCCCCAATGCACACCTGTCCAGAGGACTGCATGAATTCCCAAGAAAACCATAAAGTTAGATGCCGCATCTGGTTAAGAATACTTTGCCAATCAGAACACAGCCCACGCAGCGACCATGTGCCACTAAGGCCAGACATCTGGACACATTACCAGCTGGTTCACATTGTGTCCACGGAAGGTCGAGGCCCACTTGCATTTGTTATCAGGACCGTATTTATGACTCCATGACAACTGTTCACATTCTTAGCCAAGAAAGTCATGTTTTTATTACTTTATTGTACTCAGAGAAATGTATAAAACTCTACTCCAAAATGATGTACATTGAGAGACAATCCGCGGATCCTGGTTTGGTAACTGCTGTCCCGGCCACAATGTTTAATTAAACAAACTATCCCTACTTTGCCAGAAGTCTTGTCTTTTTCTTTTTCAAAGCAAATTTTCATTCGAGCAACATTTTGGTGAGTCAGCCAGGAGCTGATTGGTACCTCAGACCAAGCTGCAGCCGGAGGAAGGGGATCTCGCCCGGAAAGATTCACATTTGTGCAACAAGGAAAGGTAAGCAGAAACTGAAATCAACTGGAAGTTCTACTGAATCCGCAGGTGGAGATCAATCCTGAATTGGCTATCAGAAGTGAAAGGGACTACATGAGAGCCTTAGCCCTAGCATTTGGCATACAGCAAACTAGGAAAAAGCAGAACCCGTGGAAGTTAGCTTTTTTTATTGTCAGGAAAGGAGACTATTACTTGAATCCCTTTGAATATTGTTTGTGTTGCTGATAGTTTGGACCACTGGGCATGACACAGATGGTATGCATAGGCTCTGGATGTGACATAGAACCCCACCTCAATCTTACTAGGCTAAATGGGTTTTCTCAGTGCTACTGGTTTCTTAACACCACTAGTATCTGAAAGAAATGAGAGGAGTGTTGGCTTGGACCACTGGGCGTGACATAGATGGTATGCAGGGTGTAGTTCGGAAGTTGGGGAATAAGAACAATTGTGATCCAGGAGATTAGGCATAGCTTGTTGTTGGTCAAGAAGAGCCTGTGGTTGTTGAAGTTAATAATTTCTTTCTTCACATAAGTTGTTGTCATCTTTGCCCCGTAGATGATATCGACAAGATTATCAGGCTCACCTAGTCCCAAGTACTGCGTGGAGCTTCCCCTAGTTACAGGATAGCAGGCGCCTGGAGCGGGCTAAGGTATTTCTGACAAGGTTGTCCCTTTATTTTTTGAGTTTTGTTATCTTTTCTTTGTGGAAATTGAAATGGTGTTGTTTTGATATTGTGACGCTGGTAAATTAATGCAACTGTGTTTGTCTTAAATTTTGTGTTTTGTGGATGACTTGATGTGCTATAAAGTCATTGCTGATTCTCACAAATTGCTATTTAATACCAAATAAGTCTCGCTATTTGGATGACAAATTTCATGCTGTTTGAGTTAACAGTTGCACTTTTTCCCAGGTCGTGATCCTTCTTATGCATTGATATATGTGCTTGTTAAAAGGTTATTTGATGCACCTGTAAATAATGTTGAGCTGATTAGATCTAGTAATCCTCGTGTACATATTTCCCCACTACCAGAGTAAAAATTAAGATCCTCTAAAAACAGAAGAGATGCATTTAACTTGAGATCCCCTAAAAGAAAACATGAAAGCTAGAATTATAACTGTCCCCTAAATAACTACCTAAATTCATCATAGAACCGTCACTAAAGCATATGCAAACTAAATTGCCCACACAGGCCAAAAAGCTTCACAAGTTTTGCCACAAATGGCACACACACACACTAAGGCACACGCATTATTTTGGCCAAAAGAGGGAACCTTTGACTTTAACATAATTGAACACACAAAAACACACATACAAACAAAAACAGTGGCCAAAAGAAGAACAAAAGAGTAGCATTACTAGAATTATGAGCCATCTTCGAGGAGGCCCAGGCTGATAACACTAACCCACAATCAGCAAGCAAGGTGTTTGTACCTTGCCCGCCATATGAAGGGATGGATGTGCTCTCCCCGATGCCTGTCATCCTTGCATTAGGATACTCCAATACACCAGTCTAGGGAGCCCAAGGGGCCCCTACCAAACAACAAGTCATTAGGTAAGGCATGACAGACTAACAGGCCAACAAGCCCATGCACTCCCTGCACCACCGAACCTCAATGGTACAAAGAACATGCGCTCCAACAGGTGCCGGGGAACCCACTCGAGTGACAGTGATATTCATAGCAGTTCTGGACAATGAGACAACTAGCGAGGGGGAGGGAAGGGGGCCCAGTCCTCCAAGATCTGATGACAAGAGGGGAACCACAGGGTAGCCGAAGAAACAACTGAAAGCGAGGTGAGGGCAGGTCCCGACTAAGAAGAACGGTGCATAGCTCAGAAAGAAGGAGGCAATCTAGGTGGGATTTAGAAGAAAGGCATGAACTGAGGAGAGTGAGAGAGAGAGAGCTCACACTCTAGAAGTCCAACAAGAGAGTAGAGCAGCTCGCCTTCTGCCTGAGGAGAGCATGGGTAGGTATGTTGCCCCATTTGAAGAAGGATGGGAGGTAGAATCAGAGGAGAGGATCTGGGCGGGGGTTTGAGCCTCACCAAAGCATCAATGTAGGAGATGGGCTGACCAGAAAAACTAGAGATCATGTAGCCTTGGGCAAACTCAACTTAGACATAGGAGGACTAAGATGGCACCTATGCATGCGCACAAGGAGAGCAGCGATGAAGTCATTCGCGGCTCTGCTCTTCCTGAATGCATAGGACAGATAAACTAACATCGAGAGATATAGTAGCTCGAGAGGGTGGCAAGATATTTGCATGACCATTTCGTCACCTTTGACGAGTCAGTTTGATAGACCCTGGCTGGTAGAGGGATCCTTCAAACCAGAAGACATGGCTGTTGCGGAAGACTGCATCTTGCACAGATGGGGAGATCCCAAGTAGAAATTCCCTTACATGCAGTACTGTCTAAGGAGATGGGAACACTATATTGAGGGGAACCAGTGGAGCTTCCCAAACAAAAATATGCCTTCTACCGCAGAAGGGCACATCAGGGACCGTCTAGGTGCCTTGGGCTCAGATAGATAAGGAAGGGCTAAAAGTCAAACTGCTGCCGTTGTGGATGGGGAGAGAAATGGATCTCATGCTTTGAGAAGAACACAGCGGGGATAACCCTAGCGATAGGCGATGTTAAAAGTCTGCTAAGTAGCATTATCATAGAGCAGACTAACATTTGGTTTTGTCTGAGCCCGCACACCAGCGATCACTCTTATGATCATGACAGGGCCGAATTCAATTCATACAGGCACCAAATGTGGATGGCCCAAAGGGAAATGTTTCCTGACTGCCCAGATGTAGGAGGATTGATGGCAGAAACTATAAAACCTGAGAAGACCATACCGGAAATTTGAATGCACCTTATATTCAGCCGCAGAGAAGGTAGTCCACTGCCGCACCAGCGCAACAGGAGTCAGGTAGTTGGACCAAACACATGGCATCAGTAACCAAAGACAAGAAACTCAGCCCAACAAGGACCAGGGCCATAATTGCAGCAGGGAGTGGTAACTGTTTGGGGAAGAAATGCCTTTACACAGACACAGAACCCAAATATGCAGTAAACCGTAATACCCCCAATTCAAATGATCTATTTCATGCACATCTCAAAATTCACTGTAGCCAAAACTTAAAAGAAGGACCAATCAGACAGCACTGGAGATTTAAACCTTTACTTGCAATCGGGAAGCTCAGGGTTGCTGTTCGGCTGTCAATCGGGTATCTTCACTAGGATTCGCATTTCCGAGTGCCTGCTGGTGCCTAGGCCCCACTCTGCTGCTGATCCCCCAGGGCAGAATTGGTTGATCACACCCTTGGGGAAGGGCAGTATGATGAAGGGGAGGCAGGGTGGCTCCCTGACCAGTGCTTAAAAAGCAGGCATCCAGGTCCCCGCACCCGCAAGGACCCTATTCTCAGGCACCCAGTCAGGACTGGAAAGCCTTTGTCAAGTAGTCCCTGCAGCAATAGTGCCCCCAGATAGTTAACGGCTTCCAGCCAAATAGGGGCCCAGATTTAGTTCTAAAACGAAGCTAACCTTCAGTGCTGGGAGTCGGGCTTCCAATGCACTAGGGGTAGTGAAGACCCCATAATCTCTACAGCACACGCACATGTTTTGACAGCCATCCCAGTCCATTCCCATAACTCAGGCAAAATTCTGACAAATTCTTGTCCTTGTGCCCGATACTCCATGTGAGGAATTTTTTGCCTCCTCCTTTCCCTCAAAGCTTTCCAAGTACCAGCCGGGAACTGGAGGTCCAAATGATAGATGGTCCGAGGGAAGGGGGGGGTGACAGGGAAGTTAGTCCAAAACACCCACCACAGCTTTGTGCAGAGTAGAACACAGAAATGTGCTCACCGCCACACCATGCCTAGCAATCAGGTAACACGCAAGGCCTCACACACACACCATCTGAAGGGAGCAACCCTTCCAATCCCAATTTCGAACACTACAAATCAGAGGCACACGGGGAATGCAGAACAACTCTCCGCCCCCCTCTGGTTCATGACAATTAAAATAACAAATCATGCAAAGTTCTAGGGAAGCTCCTAAAGACCGATAAACAGAAGACCAAAGCCTCTAGAAAAGGGCGCAGTCAGGACATCTGGCACCACTTGGAAGGGTCTCGCTACACACCACATGCAGGGAATATAGAGGCACACACATGACCTCAGAGCACGTTGTCTCTGCCGACCAACGTTCAGTGCAACATGGCTCCTCTTGATGCATACTCTACACACATGTAGATTAAAAACTACGCCCACATCGTGGCAACCCCATGTACACTAGGGTACTGGAGGGCCGGTGATGCCAACAGAGCAACAGTTAATAATTAAAATTATCCACATGCTCATGCAAATTGACCAGGAAAACATACTTACAGATGTACACATAGTCAGGCACAGAGATGGGGGAGGCACAGCAACCCATAAAAATTAAATACATTCATGAACAATAACCCATTTTTTCCAAACTAGGTACCCCAAGTGGGGCCACCATCCGGTGCCTTACTAGAATCACAGAAAATGCAAGCACCACAACTGCTCCAAGAACTTTCCACATTGGGATCCCACCAGGATCCCACAACATACATTGCTCCAAAGACTTTTTTGCAAACTGTTTACAACTGAGAAACTCCTATCACCAAAGAACTTCAGATATCTCCGCCAGAATTATCTCAAAACCTACAATGTTGAGGAAGTTATGTGTTTATACATTTTTACACTCTCTGTCTACAAAGGATGCAACTGCACCCATGCATTTTCCAAACGCAGCCTCTACTTGAGTCTATTCAGAAATCACCACTGCCCTGAGTAGGTACCTCTCCCATGTCACCTATAATTACACCACAACCAACACTAGCATTCCACATGCACTACACGGCACCCACGTGGTATCAGCACATGATCACTGTGGGTTCCAAGACATCAGATTGGTCATGTTACGTCTGTGCTCTGATACCACATGCAGTAGACGCAGATAGGCTTTACTTATCCCAAGAGCTAGCCCCTGAAAATGAAAATGCCTTCTCCACCAATACCTATGTAGGATTCAGGCCAAAATACAACCTGATAGAGTAGAGCCCCACAGGGCAGTAGTAAATCTGACCTGCTACAAGACCAATCCCACAGCATTGTACTTTCTCACCCAGTCTAGTGATATCCAAACTGAGCTAGATAGGATGCACAGGAAAGGCACCATAGGGGAGGATACTGTTTCACCTCAAGAGATTCTTAGGAGTAGCAAAACCGCCTAACCAGTGCACAAACACATCCGCTCCCACTTCTATCTGTGGTCCCAGGGTATCCCTTAGCATGTCTGGGGCTGTCTTTTTTAACAACAAGTGGACCCCAGACATGGAGTGTCAGTGCACAGCCACCCACAGCAATGATACAAAGGGAAATGGGTTTTATAGGGGAGGGTCGACTAACAGCGTAGATACCCTGTGTCAGGAAATCTGGGACACTGAGTTAAATAGGTATACATGGACAGAAGGGAAGAGGCAAATCCTAATGGTAGGGAAACTCATGTTGTATTCCTTATATTTCAGAGTCAAAGGAACCATTCCGCTGGGTATGAAAGAAAACTGAGGCACAATCCTGCATATTTTGCACATGCAATTGGGTATCCCAATGCTGATGGACACTTACTGGCAATGAGGCAAGTTTGTTTACACCCAGCTCATGCCCACATGGAGTGGCCTCTGCTCCCTCATCATCATAGATACTCAACCCTCGTCATTCCCATAGAAGATCTGTCAGAACTGTACCAAAACCCGCTAAGGAAGAAGATGACTCTGTTGCATAGGGCTTGAGAGAAAATAACTGCTGATTATATTGGCTGGACTCAGTACAAGGACATTCCAGGGGAATTCAGACAGGTTACCGACGCACAAGTATCAGCAGGAGGGTCCATATCCATCTTCACTTTGCAGATAAAATAAATGTCTGCTGATTGCAAATAACCAGGTGGGAGATGATCAAAATTATTGACAGTACTGACACTACTTGGCCTTAATGCAATCAAGGAAGAACTGAGAGCCATCCACCTCATGATGATGCAACAAAGGTATGTGTTAAACTTAATGACCGCAATGGAGGGTGGGGTATGAGTGAAGATCAGTGCACCTTGCTGTATGTTCATACCTGGAATGACATAGACAATGGAACTCTGACTCTTCCCATTCAAGCATTGCACTGACTACAGAAAGACATGCAAAAAAGAGGGAGGTGTCCCTGAGCAGGAACGGTTCACAAACTGGTGGTCCTGGCTCCCCCGGTGGCTGGCCAGTCTGCACACATCATTTTGTCCAACTACTGTTTTGTGTGATTTCATACAAGTGGGGGTTTCGTGCTGTAAAAATGCAGTCCTCAAATTGGATAGAATGCAGATAGCTAGATAAGTTAGGGAAGTGGGATAAGAAGCATCGAACAATGTGACTGTCATGGTGTATCGGTTTAGTGGTGTAGTTGAAAGTTCAACTAGAGGGTGGAATGTTAATATTCGTGTAAGCAATGCTGACGCACACAGCGATACAGTCACATTGATCAAAAAAGTCGCATCATCATTATTAGATTCCCCATCGTCGTGAACTCTCCATCAACCCTGGTGTGAAGGTACATGGTCAGGCAGGCTCTGAGACCTAGGCCTGAGGATATTGACTGACAGGCCACAGGTGGGGTAACACAACTGGCAGGCAAACGCACAAACAGAAAACTTAGATCAGATCCCACAGATAGCGACACCACAATGATCCCAGGAGATTGGCCCCATTAAAACACACATGGCCAGTGGACTGTATGCATTCCCAAAATCACCATAAAGTTAGATGCCACATTTAGTTAGGAACACTTAGCCAATCAGAACACAGCACGCACAGCACACGTAGGGACGACTGTGCGCCTCTTGGACCGGACATCCGGACACATTACCGGCTGGCCCACATGGTGTCCAGGCAAGGTGGAGGTCCACCTGCATTGTTTATTTATGACTCCATGACAACTGTTTTCATTCTTGACCAAGAAAGGAATGTTTTTATCACTTTATGGTACTCAGAGAATTGTATAGAACTCCACTCCAAACTGATGTACATTTGGACAGTCCTCAGACCCCAGGTCTGTAACTGTTCTTCCGCCCATAATGTCTAATTGAACGAACTGGTCCTGCTTTGCCAGACGCCTCTTGTCTTTTGTTTTTTTAAGGAAAATTCTCATTTAAGAAACAATTTGTTAAAAATGTTTTTGCCCTCCCAAGGTGACAAGATCGAGATTAAGCTTATCGTCCTATAAACTGGCCTGCTCTTACTTGGTTGTAACTATTTTGGTTGATAATATTCACTATAACTTAAAAAATTGTTGCTGATTCAAACGTTACATATGTTACATTTATCTATATAATAAAAACCTAAAATAAAAGTATGCTTTTTGTAACCGAACAAACGTGTAATTGGCTAATGTCTTATTCATGGTATTGTATGATCATGACAAACTACTATTCTCTATAGGCATAGATGGGGTTGAGGGGCTATGTCATTTGTAATTCATTTTTCTCTTTCAATTTATGGCCTTCAGCAGCAAGCCAAATTTATTTGGTTCCCATAGTTGTTCTGATGACGGGCCTTAAAAATGATAAATGTTTAGATTGAGCTATTGATTGACCAACGGTATATGGATCGTTTTTTGCATCTTCATTTGTATGAGATGTAGTTGAATGTCCTACAAAATTTTAGTATTTCTGTTTCTCTGTTTTGTAAATCTGTGATAAGTTTTGGATGTACATTGTATTCCGGGTGCAAACTGTTTTGTCATTTTCCATAAAAAATGAAATAAATGTAAATGCATCTTTGATAAAAGTAATTATTGATAGCCATTTTCATACATCTCATACGTATGATATGCACTTTTTCATTAGGTAGTAAGAACATCCTTATTTATAATTAGTTCAAATGAGACCTCCAGGGTACTTTATGTTGGTAATGTGTTCAGGGCCCATCCCGCGGGTGTAATATGCGCTCCCTTTTCATTGTCCCATTTATATCACAGTGCCCACAATAAGAAGAAAACTCCTTGCACATCAAGGACATTTTTTTCTTTCTCACAAACAAGCCACGGTCTTGGAGGTTTGAATGTGAAAAAGAAAAGAATGTCAAGCATGCTACAACAACATGGAAGTTGGGCTCGGCATTCAGCTTTGCTGAAAGTACATAAGCCACAGCAGGTGGTGCATTTGCAGCAACGAGACTGCTACCTGCAAGGCAGAGCTCTATTTGTTTGTGAGTGGCTCTGACTGGGGAACCACTCACTGCAGCCAAGGTCTTCACTGGCCCATAAAACTTGCAGGTCACTTAGCACCTTCTAAAGAAGGCCCGTAGTGTGCTCACTGGCTCTTTTCCCTCAGGCTTTGCTCTCTAAGCCTCCATCTCCCACTCACTGAGGGAGAATCCCATGCTTTACATAGGATGAAGTACCCTGCTAAAACAGCATTGATGCAAACTGATTGATTGCCTTGTTTCTGTGCCTTATGTTTACTCTTCTAAATGTTAGGCTCACTGTTTGGTTAAGAGTTCAGCTTCTCTGCTTTTGTTTTACTCGTTCATTATCGCACTAATCAGGTCTTCAGGATTGGGTTATGTTTTGCTACACTATGGAGGTATGCATGACGAACGTTCTGCAATTAGTGTGGCCTTGAAGCACTGCCAAGTTGGAGTCCCTTCAAGACCTGGTCTTCAGAATTCCATCACAGACCACAGTCTAATTTCTGGTTGTTTAAGTTGGATATTGCGTGCTTTGGATAGTATATTGGAGATGAACTTTAGGGTACCTTCTTCTCAGTTCTTCAACATTCAACAGTTATGAAAATTGGTTTACCTGTGCCCATGTGATGTTTCACAACTCTTTTGTGCTTGATGTTTGTACAGTCTCAACTGCTATTCTTTACGTGTAGGTTCTGTTTTCTTCATTGTTCCCTCTTCTGTCTTCTAATTACTGTTTATGTTGCCACTCCTAGCAACATAATTGCATGGCATTCGTGTTCTAAGTTTAGTCTGCATGATAAATATCTGTCCAGTGTCTCACAGGAGGATGCTGTTTGTTATTTCCTTTTGTACAATATTGCTGCACAGAAAAATACAGTTTAATAGGTGAGTACTCCTATTCAATTAACGGTTAGTGGGTCAACGTAAAAGTCAGTTCTGTGAAACCAAATATGGCTCATTTGACCATTTGCTTGTCGCAGCCAGAAGTGAACAGATGTCTTTCAGTCACCTGGCAATCCTAAAATAACGCGTGTGTGTATATCGTCATCATCTGTTGCTCTATGGCAAAAGGTGTACATGTTTACCTGCGTGTCCCAGGGTCACGTGACCAGTTTGTCACAGTGCCTAGTGAGTAGGCAGCTGTTGTTCTTACGATTGTTGCGCTCAGAGATGCCAGACAAACATAAATATGGAGATATAACTGGATCGCAGGATAGAGAGGATTCAGAAGCATGTGTATTTTCTACCAAACGCATAGACTCCTGCTTATCTCCTTCGCTGCCAGGCCTTTCCTCCTCAGGTGGCAGTCATTTTTTTGGCTATTTGGGGCAGCTCGCGTTTAGTCCCTCATAAAGTTTTGCCACATAAGATACCCATGCCAAATTTGTGTCCATTTTTTCCCCAACGTCTTTGGGATTCTAGAGGTACATATAGTTTGTGGTTCCCCTGGAGGAGACCAAGAAACAAGCCAAAATACAGCAAAACATTTTTTTTTTAAATGGGAAAAAGGGCTGCAGAAGAAGGCTTGTGTTTTTTTCCCTGAAAATCGCATCAACAAAGGGTTTATGGTGCTAAAATCACCATCCTCCTAGCTTTCAGGAACAGGCAGATTTGAATCAGAAACCCACATTTTTTAACACAATTTTGGCATTTTACTGGAACATACCCCAACTTTACTATTTTTTTGTGCTCTTAGCCTCCTTCCAGTTAGTGACAGAAATGGGTATGAAACCAATGCTAGATCCCGAAAAGCTAAACATTTCTAAAAAGTTGAAAAAATTCTGAATTCAGCAAGTGGTCATTTGAGTAGACCATACAAGGTTTTCCTACAGAAAATAACAGCTAAACTAAAGAAATATTGAAATTGAGGTGAAAAAAACAGCCATTTCTCTCCACATTTTACTCTGTAACTTTTTCCTGCTATGTCAGGTTTTCAAAAGCAATATACCGTTACATCTGCTGGACTCTTCTGGTTGCAAAGATATATAGGGCTTGTAGTTTCATCAAGATCCCTAGGTACCCAGAGCCAATAATGGAGCTGCAACTTGCAATGGGTTTTCATTGTATCCCTGGGATACAGTAATTCATTTAGTGAAATATAAAGTGGAAAATAGGTATAAAGGAAACCATTGTGTTTCCATAATGGGCACAAGATAAGGTGTTGAGAAGCAGTGGGTGTTTGCACATCTCTGAATTCTGGGATCCCCATACTAGCATGTGAAATACAGGGCATTTCTCAAATAGACTCTTTTCTACACAGTCTTACATTAGGAAGAACAAAATGTAGAAAAAGACAAGGGGCAATAACACTTGTTCTTCTATTTTATGTTACCCCAAGTCTACCGATAAAAATTGTACCTCACTGGCATGGGTAGGCCTAAAACCTGCGACAGGGAACACAACATGGACACATCACAATTTTATATTGAAATCTGACGTGTGGGTTGTTCTAGTGCCCGTGACAGGAAATGCCCCAAAACACAACGTGGACACATCACATTTTACCAAAGAAAATGGAGCTGTTTTTTGCAAAGTGCCTAGCTGTGGATTTTGGCCTCTGGCTCAGCTGGCACCAATGGAAACCTACCAAATCTGTGCATTTTTGAAAAACAGACACCTATGGGAATTGAGGGTGGGGTGACTTGTGGGGGTTCTCACCATGTTTTGTTACCCAGAATCCTTTGCAAACCTCAATATGTGGCCAAAAAAACACTTTTTCCTCACATTTCGGTGACAGAAAGTTCGGGAATCTGAGAGGAACCACAAATTTCCTTCCACCCAGCGTTCCCCCAAGTGTCCAGATAAAAATGGTACCTCACTTGTGTGGGTAGGCCTAGTGCCCATAACAGGAAATGCCCCAAAACACAACCTGGACACATTACATTTTCCCAAAGAAAACAGAGCTGTTTTTTGCAAAGTGCCTAGCTGTGAATTTTGGCCTCTAGCTCAGCCGGAACCTAGGGAAACCTACCAAACTCCTGTATTTTTGAAAACTAGACACCAAAGGGAATCCAAGATGGGGTGACTTGTCGGTCTCTCACCAGGTTCTGTTACCCATAATCCTTTGCAAACCTCAAAATGTGGCTAAAAACACTTTTTACTCATATTTCGGTGATAGAAAGTTCTGGAATCTAAGAGGCGCCACATATATCCTTCCACCCAGCATTCCCCCAAGTCTCCCAATAAAAATGGTACCTCACTTGTGTGGGTAGGCCTAATGCCCGCAAAAGGAAATGCCCCAAAACACAGAGGGCACCTGCATTTTTGTTCCTGGGCTCAGCAGCCATATAGGAAAACCTACCAAACGCAAACATTTCTGAAAACTAGACACCCAAGCGAGATTAGGGAGGTGTGACTTGCGTGGATCCCCCAGTGTTTTCTTACCCAGAATCCTCAGCAAACCTCAAATTTAGCTAAAAAATCAAATTTTTCCCACATTTCTGTGTGGGATCACTGCACCAGGACAAATTTCCTACCACCCAACTTTTCCCTCAGTCTTCTGGTAAAAATGATACCTCAATTGTGTAGGTGGGCCAAGTGCCTGTGACAGGGAAGAGCCAAAAACATGTCCAAATTGAGGAGGAACTCAAGTGGGCCCGAAAGGGCAGTCTGAAAAAAACATTTAGGCCGACAAGTGGGGCAGAATGTTTATCGGTATAGATGCAACAATGCTTGGTGGTAGGAATTTTGTGGATTCCGGAAGGTTCCATCAGAAAAATATGGGAAAAATGTGTGATTTTCAGCAAAGTTGGAGTTTTACAGGGCATTATGGGCAAGAAAATGGTGCGGGTGCATGTGAAGCACACCACTCTGGACCCACCCAGATGTTTAGTTTCCAGATGCTTCTAGGTCTTGTGGATTTTTCTACATGGTAGCATCCTAAAGTCCAAAAAGTACAGCCCTCATCATTCCAAGTGGGACGATTTTGAGCATTAGACAAGCTCTCAGGGCCCAAATGTAAAACCAAAACCCAAAATAATCAAATGTCCTCTTGCTTGCTGTGGGATAACATGTTTTAGTGTGCAGGGGAGAGCTAAAAGACTGTTACTCCCTTCAATTGGGGTTGGGGCATGACCATGCCCATATTGGTTGGTAGCCACCACCCCACTATTTTTTTATTTTTTTGTAATTCCCTGGCATCTAGTAGGCTTTCTGCTCCCTCCCCCCCCCCCAGAGTGGATCGGGGGTAATTGCCCCATATGCCCATCGGTGGGCAGAACAACTTGGGCCCCATTTATTTTGGGTGGGGGTATGGCCATACCCCCACCCTCTTTTTTTGAAAAAAAATCTTCCCTGGTCTCTGGTGTGCTTTCTGCCTCCTTGCCCACCAGTATTGTCTAAGGAGTTGCTCCCCTTGTGGGAAATTGGTGCAAAAAAAAATCCCTGGTGCCTAGTGGTTTGGCCTAGTAAAAATAGGCTGATCTGCCCCCAAAGGGGGCAGAAATGGCCTTAAACAAATTTACCCCCGGGGAGTAACCCTTGCCTAAGGGGTCACTCCCCACATAAAAAAAAAAAAAAAAAATTATCCCTTGTGTCTAGAATTCTGCTCCCGCTGATGGCAGATCGGCGTAATTATAATAGACCGATCTGACCCCGGGGGGAACAGAAATGGCCTTAAAATAAATTGACCCCCTGGGGAGCGGCCCGTGCCACTCCCCTTATGTGTAAATAAGGAGGCAGGTGTACAAAAAACAAAAAGCAATTTGTAATTAGCACAAATTACTGAATCACTAGTTGCAAACTGCTGAAAACTGTGTGAGAAAAGGCCTCTTTTTTCATGTTAGACCCCACTTTTTGGCTGGTATTTGATGTGGTCTCAAAGTAGTTAGTGCACAGGGCCCCTGCTAACCAGGTTCCCTGGGCCAGATCTCTACCCCAAAACTGTTGCGATGCATTGGCACTATTGCCAACATCTATAGCTGTCACTATAAGTCCCTAGTAAATGGTACTTTGGTACCCAGGGCATGGGGTGCTAAGGGTAGGCCCCTGAAGGCAGCAGCACAGATTATGCCACCCTCTAGGGCCATGCATCCAGAAGCACCAGGCACTGATATTGCAGGCTGAGTGTTCTGACACAATCCTAAAATGAAAACTCGACATGACACACAGCCTGTGTGCCCTGTCCTCTATACACTGCATGCAATAGAGGTAAGTCAGCCCTTTGGCATGCCTTCTAGCCCTAAGGCGGGGTGCACTATCTTGTATGTGTGTGCATAGATGCATGAGCAATATGTACCTACTGTGTCCTTGCCAGACCTGGGACATAGTAAGTGAACAGAGCAGCAATTTTACATTCATGTGCTGGACACTGGTCAGTACAAGGTTCACAGTTACATGATGGCTACTCTGAACCCTGGGTTGTTTGGTATCAAACAACTCAGAATAATGAATCCAAACTGGCACCAGTATTGGATTTATTACAAAATGTACCCTGGGGTCAAATTAGAGGTGCCCCTGCACATGCTAGCTATCCTGGCATGGTTGCTGGCTGCTTACAACCATCCTGCCACCACCAGACACAATTCTGGAACCCTGCAGTGAGAGATCCTGCTCTCGGACCCAGAACAAAGCCCTTCCTGGGCAGAGGTGCTTTCACACTTCCCCCAGGAATGTTCACTGACTTGCTAACGAGCTTCAAAGGGCTTACTGTTCTTGCAACTCGACCCGAAGCCTGCTGCTAGCAGCAGATGGCCACTCCTTTGCAAACCCCCACTTTTGGTGGAGCAACAGCAGGAAAACAGACTACTAGGTACTCCCCTTAACATCCACTAAATACAGTTTTTAGTAGGAATCCCTAGACCAGAGAATCATATTCTAAGGACAAAGGAAGACCAGCAACAAAGAAGACCCTAGGCTCAATAACTGAAGTCCTGCTGCACCAAGAAAAGGCACCAAACCCTGCCTGTTTCACACAGGACTCGACAATCACCGCTGAGGGGTTGCTTGGACACAGGACAGACTCTACAAACCCCAAGAGGACCGCCACACTTCCAATATCACAGAAGATCTCCCTTCTGAGTGAAGGAATCACTCTCCTGCAAACAAAGACCAAAGACCCAGTGAAGGCCACTTCACTGACCGGCTGCTGACCAGGGAACTGGATGCCTGAGCCAGACTAATCTCCACCTGATTGGCCATGGGCACAAACCCTACAAGTGTGCCAAGTTTCGTGGCACTGCACCCTCCAATATCCAAATCGTGCAATAGCCCCATGTAATGGTCACCTAACATTGGGCACCCAGAAGGACAGTCCACTTTGGACAGAAAAAGAACCAGGAGGAAGCCCCAGTTGAGGGTCTTCAGAAAAACCAGGACCTCCCACCAGAGTGCCCCAGCTGACCTGCAAGTGAACCTCAACACAACCTACCTCCTGCTTCCAAGGGCACCTTTGCACATAGCTCCTGGCTCACGGAATTCACTCGGCACCCAGCCGCCATGTGCCCTGCACCAAAGATCCAACTGTGCCCTTAAGGTCCCCCATTCTTTGGAACCTCAACACTCCAAGAGAACCCAGTGGACTTACCTTTAAGTCCACTTGTGCAGTGCTTTTCCAAGTAGTCCCCTGCAGTGGCCTGGCACCAGTTCCTACAACCGTCTGCAGCTGCTCCCACTGAAACCGGGAGCTACCTTAACTTCTTCAGCTGGCCCATAGTCGCCACCGACACGCTCGACATGCCTGCAAAAGGAAACATTAGTAAATGCATTGCCTGATTTTATAAGTATTTCTCCATTGATTCCTATGGTGTGTAATTACACACAAAAAGACTATTTTTGCTGAACTTCAAAAAAGTATAACTTAAAACGTAATACCTGATTTTGATGATCTTGGTTTTAAAAGGTTTATAAAAATCTGAAGTATTTTTGTAAATTGGTCTCGAGTTATTCTTTTGAGAGTGTGTCTTGCTTTATTGATACTGTGAGTACAACAAATGCTTTGCAGTTCTCCAAGATTATCCAAACTGCTCGAACAAGCTACCGTAAAAATTAGAGCATTAGGTTGTCTAGTTTCTATAAACCAATGTGTGGTTGCCCAGACACTCTGCACAGTGTGCCCAGTTTTGCACACTGCATAAAGGGCCAGTCCAACACTATGTAATAAAGAAAGCTTCAACCAAATAATGATACGAGAAATGGGATGGTGAAAAGGGAAACAAAAATTCCATGGGAAAGAATTGGAGATCTTATTCAAAGATTGTGTTGCCCACAATGATGAGTTATTTGGGAAGTTGTCTTTCTCTGTCCTCTCGTCCTCTCCCTCTCCCTGACCAAAGACCCGCTCACCGCCAAAACAAACCTCCACGAGGGACTAAAATCCATCGCCGATTGGATGAACAACAGTCGCCTGAAACTCAACTCCGACAAGACGGAAGTCCTCATCCTCGGGCGCACTCCCTCGGCCTGGAACAACTCATGGTGGCCCTCCGTCCTCGGACCCCCGCCCACGCCTGCCAGCCACGCAAGAAACCTCGGCTTCATCCTGGACTCCGACCTCACCATGTCCAAACAGGTCAGCGCCGTCTCCTCCTCCTGTTTCAACACCCTTCGAATGCTCCGCAGAATCTTCAAGTGGATTCCAACAGAAACCAGAAAGACAGTGACCCAAGCCCTCGTCAGCAGCAGACTTGACTACGGCAACGCACTCTACACAGGCATCCCAACCAAAGACATCAAACGACTCCAACGTATCCAAAATGCCTCCGCCCGACTGATCCTCGACATACCCCACCGAAGTCACATCTCCCCTCACCTAAAGGAACTCCACTGGCTCCCGGTAGACAAGAGGATCACCTTTAAACTCCTGACCCACGCTCACAAGGCACTTCACAACACCGGACCCTCCTACCTCAACACCAGACTTAACTTCTACACTCCAACACGTCAACTCCGATCCGCCAACCTCGCCCTCGCCATCGTACCCCGAATCCAGCGCAAGACATCCGGCGGCAGATCCTTCTCCTTCCTCGCCGCCAAGACCTGGAACTCTCTCCCCACATCTCTTCGCCAGACCCAGGACCTCCTCGCATTCAGAAGGCTCCTCAAGACCTGGCTCTTCGACCGCTAAATCAGCAGCGCTCCCCCCCCCCCCCCTCAGCGCCTCGAAACCCTGACGGGTACATAGCGCGCTTTATAAATGCTATGATTGATTGATTGATTGATTGTCCTTGAGAATCAAAAAAGAAAATAATTGTTGGTCATTCAAGAATGTCTAAACCATGAATTGAGTGACTCATCATTCCATTGATGAGATCAGAGAAAGATGGTATGACTTGTGTTCTTGAACCAAGTAGAAGATGGCAAGTTGGAGGAAAGAGGTAGTTGGCACTGGAGGTGGACCTTCATTTGAGCAACCATCTATTCCTATGGAGGAGTTAATAGAGTCACTGCTTTTGACTGATTTGCTCCACCAACATCCACTGGCAAGTGTAATTTCTTTAAAAACATGACTTGCATTCTTAATGTCAACAACAAAGTTAAAATACTTGTCATGGGGGACAGGGGGCTTGATGGCCACAGAAGATGACCGCTGGAGCTGGGATCTCCGTGCAGAGGCAGTGTAATTTAAATGAGGATGCCATAACTACACACATAATTACCTCACAATGAGGTGATTTTCATTTCAGAAGTGTCCAAGACAAACAGGTAGTCTCTTTAAATTTTGGGAATGCACCCCCTTCATCTGAAGCATCAAGACATCTTTTTTTTACACTTCATGAAGGGGGGCAGCAGCCATCATGAATCTCTTCAATGTTTTTTTGAAGCAATTATTTTATTGTTATAAATAAATTTCTGAGAAACACCACTAAATACAATGACACGTAAGTCCTATATGACCTCATTTGAGAATACAAATGTTAATTGTGATACATACACTGAAACAAAACAATACTAACGGATGAGAAGGGGAGGGAGGAGGGAGAAGCTAGAGAAGGAGAGAGGAAAGGTAGGACGCAGGAAATGAGGAGGGGAAGACAGAACTATGAAGGTGGGGAAGGGAGGGGGTCAGAGAGCAGAAGGGTGGGCACTCCTCAACACTTCTGAATTGCTGCAGTTTTTCCTCATCACAATACTTCTTTTCACAATGAAGGTACAGCACTTAACCATATTCATCCAATGACTCTGGTTGCCTATGCTATGGAGCGTTTGAAATTAATTTTTCATATATAGAAAGGATCTTCAGAGACGCAGCTTTTTTGGATACTTGGCATTTCATGTGCATATTTTTATGATGTTCTACTTCCTACTAATATGCTTCGTGCTTCCTACCTGGTAATAAAATATTGGTCTTATGTGGGCATGACTAGAAAACTTAAATTATTGTCCTCATTGGCTATATGCTTTGTAAATCTTTCATCAATAGAAACTGGTCTATCTCAGTCTGAGCAAACACTTTCTACCATTCCCAAATCTGCAGCTTCTTCATCTAATTTAAAGTCACAAACTCCTCTTTCTACTCATAAATGAGACAAACAAGATCCCCATTCTCCGGTAAAATTGCGGTCAACTATTTCATTGGAACTCTTGATTAATGAAATCAAAGCACTACATCCCTTTGTGGAGAAAACCAATGCTTGCATACAATACTTAGATGATAAGTGGTCCAATATTAAGAGGAGGGTCTCGATGATGGAGCAATGAACACCCACGATAAAACTAATAAAATCACTACATTGGAGAAGGAGGTAGCTCAACTCAAACTTCAGACAGAAGATTTGGAAGATGGGAATAGGAGAAACAATCTTCACCTTTATGGTCTTCAGGAAAGCATTAAAGGCACGGATCTGGTACCTTTTTTTCCTCCTCTTTTTTACCTCCACTGTCAATACAAAGCATGTACATCGACTTGACCCACGCCTCAAACGGCGCAACCACTTAAACCAAGAGGAGTCATTATTTTGTTTCAAGAATTTACTGACCTTAAAAAAATTGTTAACTCTGCACAATTGAAAAAATAATAATTCTGGTGAGGCAATAAACTCTTCCTCACTCAAGATGTCTCCAGACCTACAGCTACCCGATGAAAGAAATTCCCTGACCTTCGCCTTCAACTGTGAAACATAGGTGCCAAATATGGTCTGCTTCATCCATGCTTTTTTAAGGTCACCATCCATGATAAGACTACCATTTACGAGCATCCTGCAGACCTTAAACATTTTCTAAAATATTTTTTCTCTGACACCATGAAGATGTCATCTCTTTCTAAGAGTTAATATTATATATTTACTGTATGAGAGACTGCTGTCTTCTTACACTTCATTGTTGTTTAAATGAAGTTTAATTATAATTAAATTGTTGTGTTTCAGTTTTGTTTATCCTTCTTATTGAATTTTATTATATTTTTTCCTCATTGCAGTTTTTTTCTTCCTTGTCCTTTTCTGTCAAATGTGTTGACATACACCCTGTCATCGTTGCACCGTGTTCTCCCTGCTGTGCCATCTCTTCCTTCTGCTGTCACCACCCCCATCCTTATTTACGTGCTTTATCAAGGTGTGTTTCAGTCGTCAAAGTTTTGACATATACTGTCTCTTCTGCTCGGATTCTGTTCCCCTTCTTTTCCTTCTTTTTTGCCCCTTCCTTTTTCAGCCTTCTTCCTTGGTGTTATTCTTTTCATCCTATATCTATTGTATGCCCTTCTTCCCCTCAACCTCTTTTAGGACATTCTTCTCCTTTACTACTAACAAAGACTTCATGAATTTTTATTTTTTGATTGTTCATAACATTCAGAGGACTCTCATGGAATGTCAATTGTGTTACTAATCTTAAAAGACAGAGAATTATATCTCATTTGGCCAGATATGATTCTGATTTGTCCCTCCTTCAAGAAACACTCACCACAGAGCTGGAAGCCTTAAAGCTCCATCTCCATCACCTCATGAATGACATGGTGTAATTAGTTTGTGTCATCAAAAACTACATGTTACAATTGTCTCTCAAACAACTGATACTGATGTGAGATGGATTTTAATAAAACTCCTTATTATTAATATTCCCTTAACCGTTTTCAATGTTGAGGGCCCCACACAACCAGACTTCATTTTTTGCCAGGTATATTAAAACAATGCTTACAATATGATGATCACTCTTTTATTTTAGGAGGTGATTGCAGTCAGATTATGGTTCCTTTTCTTGATCATCAATCTACAGTTATATTTATACCCTCTAAAATGCATAACAAATTACACTGAACCATTACACAACAACCTCTACTTGACTCAATGAGGCTGAGTGGTCACTCTTTCACAGATTACTCCTTTTACTCTCCTGTTCATGGTTCCCTTTCTAGACTTGATCATATCTTTATAGTAAATCTTTATCCCAAAATATGATTGGTTCTTCTCTAGGTCCTATTTTAGTTTCTGACCATGCACCAGTGATTACAGACATTTTATTCATTCCACTCCAACCCAACCCCAGTAGATAGAGATTTAATCATTCTCTTTTACAAGGTCCCAACTTTTCTTTTTCTTTTCTCTACTTTCTATAGAATTCTTCTCCATTCATGATGAACCTAAAATCTACCCTCAACTCTTTTGGGAATCTGTTAATGCTGCTGTTCACTGATTTATCATCGGATTTACAGCTAAAAAGAAGAGCTTTTACAATAAAGAAAACACATTTATTTTATCTACTATTAACACATTAGAACATCAATACAATATGATGAAATCTGACTCTGTCCTAAAGAAGCTTTTGAAAGCCAAAATGCAGTTTAATTAAAAATCTACTCATAACACCTTTTCCATATGACTTAAACAAAGTGCCCATATCTATGAGTGTAATAATATAATTGGCAAACTGCTATCCTTCTATTTTAAAGTTAAAAAAATCACAATCATATTGACTCTAAATGTGATTCTCAAGCTCTTATTCCTTTAATGATAAAGGCATACTAAATGAGTTTGTTTCATATTATCAATCTCTTATACTCCTGAAGCCCACTCACTCTCCTCTACTATTCACTCTTATTTGGATGCTGTTCCTACCCCCATTCACAATGATCTAGGTAATGCTCCCTTTCTAGACAGGTTCCTCATTACAAGCAATCTGTAATGCTCTTAGTGCATGTAAGTAAGAGAAAACTGCCGTCCCTGATGACTTCACAGTGGAATTTTTCCTTCATTTCTCCAAACTTCTATTACCATGATTGTTACAATTATTTACTTTTTTCTTTACAGCAGGTTTGACATTCAGCACATTCCAGGAAGCCACCAACTGCCTGATTCACAAGGAAGGTAATTATCCCTCATACTGTAAAAATTATAGACCAATTTCCCTTGTAAATGTAGATTGCAAAATCTTTGCTAGACTCTTACTGTTGCGCATTGAACATTTTTGCCCCACGTCAAAGAACAGACAGGGTTTACAAAAGGATGCCTTGCCTCAGGTAATACTCAATTACATTTTAATATCCTTAATAAAACCTCACTTCTTTCTTATCCCTTAACAGCTATAACAGTAGATGCGGACAAGGCTTTTCACAAGATTGACTGGAAAATGATGTTCAAATCTTTAGCTTAGCGTGGCTTTGGCCCCAACATTATATCCTCAATCTCTTTATTATATGTTTTCCCAAAAGTCTCAGTTCTGGTCAAAGGACACACTTCTCCTTACTTCTCTCTTCATCGGGGTGTTTGACAAGGTTGCCCTTCGTCCCCATTACTTTTTGCCTTAGCTCTGGAATGATTCCTTTTCCATATACATAGTGACTCTTCTATTACCGGCTTTCAGTACAGTGCTAATCAGTTGAAATTATCAGTTTATGCTGATGACATTATCTTCTTCGTATCAAAACCTGCTTCTTTGATTCTGGCTTTCCTCACAGAAATTACCACTTTCGCCTCAGTCTCCTGTTACAACATTAATTCAGAGAAGACCAAAATTTTGCCACTCAATAAATTCACTTTCAAGCACACATTTCAATCCTTGGGTTTTTAATGGAACTCCTCAAAGATTAAATATCCAGGACTTTGGTTCTCTAGATCTATTAGTTATTCAAATTTCTTTTATTCTCAAGGAAACTTTAGCCAAACTTGAGTTGTTACTATCCTCCTGGAGTTGTCTGTTTCTTTCTTGGTAGGGTTGTATTACCTCTATTAAAATGATGGCTACTCCCACACTATCGGGGTTATTACAACTTTGGAGGAGGTGTTAATCCGTCCCAAAAGTGACGGTAAAGTGGCAGATATACCACCAGTCGTATTACAAGTCCATTATATCCTATGGAACTCGTAATACGGCTGGTGGTATATCCGTCACTTTACCGTCACTTTTGGGACAGATTAACACCTCCTCCAAAGTTGTAATAACCCCTTATATGTTGTATCTATGATTCCTATACCAACACCTTCTCTTTATTTCAAGAAAATAGATTCTCTTTTTCTACATTTCTACAGAGATAAAAAAAATCTAGGATCTCTCTTGCAAAACCAAAACAATCTAAGAGTTATGGCAGTATACATTTTGCAGACTTTGCCTCTATCATAAATCTTTTTGTTCGCGACAAGCATCTTTGCAGAATTCTAAAGCGCCATCCATCTCCAGTTCATTCTGGCTGGATACTGAAAAAACATTTCTTCTTCCATTCTCCACCTAAGAGGTTATTTCTCCCTCCTGCTCATCATACATTATTTCTACACCCATTTTTAAACACACTTGTCAGCTGTTAAAACCTTACTATTTTTCAATTACACCCAATCGTACTAGGGTCCATATTTATACTTTTTGACGCACAACTACACCAACGCAGTTGTGCGTCAAAAATTTTACCGCCGGCTAACGCCATTCCAAAGCGCCATGCGGGTGCCTTATTTATGGAATGGCATTAGCCGGCGCTGCGGACTGGTGTGCGTAAAAAAAAATGACTCACACGAGGCAGCGCCGGCGTAGGGGAAAATGGAGGTTGGGCGTCAAAAAATGGGGCAAGTCAGGACTGAGGCAAAATTCAGGCCTCAACCAGATTTGCGCCATTTTTTTTGATGCCCTACCTCCATTGACATGACTCCTGTCTTAGCAAAGACAGGAGTCATGCCCCCTTGCCCAATGGCCATGCCCAGGGGACTTATGTCCCCTGGGCATGGTCATTGGGCATAGTGGCATGTAGGGGGGCCCAAATCAGGCCCCCCTATGCCACAAAAAAAAACGAAACAAAATACTTACCTGAACTTACCTTTCCTTCCCTGGGATGGGTCCCTCCATCCTTGGGTGTCCTCCTGAGGTGGGCAAGGGTGGCAGGGGGTGTCCCTGGGGGCATGGGAGGGCACCTCTGGGCTCCTTCTGAGCCCACAGGTCCCTTAACGCCTGCCCCGACCCAGGCGTTAAAAAACGGCGCACATCAGGCTGGGCGCCGTTTTTTAAGGCCTGCCCCCTCCTGTGCGTCAAAATGACGTCACAGTATAAATATGGGGCACAGGCCTTAAAGTCATTTTTTGGAAGGGAACGCCTACCTTGCATATAATTAACGCAAGGCTGGTTCCCCCTTCCAAAAAATGGCGCACATGGTGGAACTTTGACGCCCGCTGCGTCGGACGTCAAAGTATAAATATGGAGCAGGGTTTGCGCCGAATGTGCGTCAAAAATTTTGACGCACATTCGGCGCAAACAGAGTATAAATATGCCCCTAGGTTTCTTACCACATCTCTATGCTACAATAAATGTCTTAAAATAAATACCACATTGGTTTTTTGGTGTTCTTGGAGGCAGAAAGGCATTGTCTGGGTAAAAGATTTATTCACTGAAGATGTTCCTATATCATTTCCAATCTTTCTAAAAACATTTATTTGTCTGAACCACTTCCACAAGAAGTTCTCTATCTTATAATAAATATTGTATTTGATGCTATTAGAGGTGTCACGTTCTGTTTGGCTGAGGTGAGGCCCTAGCCAGGCAGAACCTAACACTCCTGTCAGGGATGGTTGATTACACTCACTGTATAACCTGAACCCTTTAGTAGCTTGGCACAGAGCAGTCAGGCTTATCACAGGGCAATGTGTAAAGCATTGGCACATCACTATCACACAACAAATACACTGAGCATCACACAAGGTGTATATAAATAAAGTTTGTATTCAACACGAACATTAATTAACACACCATGAGCATCATGTAAATCTGGGCATAAATCACATTTAGAAATATCACAAGCAGTACTAGGCCCAACTGTGTTAAAACAACATTAGCAGTATGTACATGAAAGAAAAATAATACTTTCCCTTCCAGCACCCTCATGCGGTACCAACACGCTGTCAGCATGAGACTCATACTAGCAACTTTTCCAATTAAATGTCACACGATTCTAGGATGCACCCCCATTCACAACGATAGCACCAATGTGTGCAAACTGCGAAAAGCCGCACTTTTAGATAATTCCGCTGTCTAGGCCGCACAAGTAAAACCCAATGTCAACCGTGATAGTCCTCAGACCAAGAAACAATGTGTACGCCAGACAGGTGTGTGGTATAGTCAAACATAGGCAGTCACTCCCACTCAGCCACTTTGTATCACTAAGCGGTGTCAGACATTTCAGGTAGGCTAGCATAACACGCACACGCTCACAACTCACTTCAAGCACCCTAGCGTGGTGTACTGATGTCAAGCAGGCTAGTGATCACTGCACTCGCAGACCCCCCCCCATTGGTCCAAACCTTCCTCCACCCTCCACCTACTACCCTGCCTCCTCACTAACTGGAAATGATAGCACGCTTTTCCCAGATACTAGACCACTCACGGCCAGAATTACATTTATTCAGGATTCTGGGGCTAAGGTGAGGGGGAAACTCAATACCTGCTTTCACGTTCACACCGCTGCTGTCAGGTGATATCCAGCAGATGATGTAGGCACTTAAGAGGGCCCTGCTCTCCAGATGACACAGGTAGAAGGTGTAGATCCCTTGCAGGTCTTTGATGTCTCTGAGACCTCCATCAGAGAACAGGGGGCAAGCCCACAAGCCCTTGAAGAGCACACTTCACAGGGCCACACAGCAGCAACCAATCTGCCCAGGCCAACCACGATGCAGGAAGAGTGCGCAGTCCCTTCCTAGGACAATAATTACTCCTTATGCACAACAGGCTCTTCTGGCAGTACGCAGCACACTCCTGCAAGTGTATCACTACTTTGCTGCAGTGGGGCACCAGTAGTTATACTATAGTGTGCCTTTGAAGTTGGGGGAGGTTAGAGGGGTTCCCCTTTGAACCACATATGTCTCACCTAAATTTCAGTCCTGTCCGTCAGTGGGCTGTGGAATGCAGATCTTAATCGTTAATAAGGCCATGAACTAGCTCTGAAAGGCCAAATGTCATAACCTCTCCCTTCAATCTATCAAGTCAGGCCTGCCCACAGATGGCAGATGTCTTCGTTCCAGTTGTGTGTCCAAGTGTTATAGCTGTTGCTGTGGAATGCACAGATGTCCTCTTACATCCCAAGGTGTGGGCTTGAGTCAAATTGAAAAGCACACAAAGCATTTTATGGCAGAGAAATGTCCACTTTCTATAAGTGGCATTTCTCCATGATTATTAACAAACCATCTTTACCATAGAAAGGGGGTTGTCAAGACAAATCAAATGATAGTAAACAACATTAAGCAGCTCTGCTGCAATCCACTGTTGCAGCTTGGAATAATTGTAACACTTTTCCCATGTTAACCTATGGGCAGAGCAGCTCTCCTATGTAGTGAAGACACACATGGGTATTCTTCACTCTCTGGGCATACGTGCCCTTGCGCACACACAAGCCTGCATTGGCAGGCTGGGCACATGTTTAAAAGCAAAGATGCAAGGTCTACTACATTAGGCTAGTTATATGTTTGAAGCACTATAGGTCCTAATGCATACTCGTAACTATGACAGGCTTGATAAATATTCAACACCCCCTTGGTGCTGGTGCACATGCACAAGCCTGCTACGACAGGTTGGATACAGGTTTAAAGCACCATAGGTCCTAGTGCGCACACCCAAGCCTGTTATGACAGGCCATTCACATGTTTGGCGGGCCAGTGGGGACGTACACACACAGTGACCAGCGCCATTTCCTCATTGTTGGAAAGTGGATTATTGATAAGGGCATGTAAGTACCTAAATTTAGCAATAGGCCACTAACCTTCACTTAGGTCCTGTTAGGTCTCAATAAATTAAACCCAGCTCAACCCTTGGTAGCTTGGCAACAAGCAACAAGGCTTAACCTAGGAGACAAGTGTGTAAAGCATTTAAAAAATAACAAAACAGTAAATAAAACACAAAATACAATAAAAATCCTACACCAATTTATAAACAACGATTATGTTTTTATCTTTAAAATGACACCAAGATGATTCAAATCAGATGAGGTGACATGGAGATATGAATTTGTAAAGAATAAATGTTTTCTAGAGCATAGAAGCAACTAGCACTCAAAGGGTTAAAAAAAGGTCACACAGGAAAGGGACAAAGTCCAGAGTTCAGGCCACCCACGAGGTAACACTGTCACACTTACTTTCAGAGGTGTTTCTTGAGTCAGGAAAGTGGTCCACAGCACCAGCCAAGGGTTCAGAGGCTCTGGTTTGCCTTTTGGGGTCTGGGACTACAACCCCCACAGTGCACCTCTTCAACTTATGGAGGTGCTCCAAACGTCTCCAAGTGTCTGGTTCTTCTTCCAGAGGTTTTTATGGGTCCTTGAAGTGTCCACAACTTGATCCAAGGTTCCAAACGCTCTCAGTTGCTCCTTGGGAGTTGGGACTATTCCCAGAATGCACGTGGTCGGAATCCTCAAATGGCCCCTGAACACTGGTCAGCTGGGCTCTGCTTGCAGGATTTGATGCAGGGGATTCTGGGCAGCTCCTTTGTACTTGTAGCAAACAGGGAGTTTTCCATTTGTCACCTTCTCTCATTCTCTCATTCTGACAAAATGGTAAGCACCTCGTAGATCGAGCTTAGTGTAAATCTTTGCTTTTTTCACTTGATCCAACAAGACAGGAATCAGAGGCAAGGGGTATTTGTTCTTGATTGTGACCTTGTTCAAACCCCTATAGTCAATACAGCTTCAAAGGTCCCCATTTGCCTTAGGGACAAAAAACAAAGGAGAAGCTGCAAGAGACTTGGAAGGGCGGATAAAGCCATTCCCTAAGAATTGATCTAGGTACTTTTGTAAGTGTTGATTTTCATGTTTTGATAAGGTGTACACACGACAGCTAGGGAGTATCGCACCTGGAGTTAGATCAATTTGGCAGTCATAAGGTCTATGAGGAGGCAAGGTTTCTGCTTCTTTTTCATCTAATACATCTTCATATGACGAATACTGCCTGGGCAACTTTATTTCTTTCTCTGCGCCAGTGGCTATGTGAGAGTTGAATTTTTTGGCAACTTGAGACGTCTGGAGACATTTCTTATTACATAGGGCGGAAGAGAACACGACTTTCCGTTCTGCCCAGTTATTCTCAGGATTGTGATGAGTTAACCATGGTAAGCCAAGGGTAATTCCATACTGAGGAGCATGGATCACGTCAAAGATGAGCTTCTCTTCATGTCTGGTTCTTTGATTTCCCCCATCACAGATCACCGACAAGGGGACAGTCTGAAGAATTACTGGGCCTCCAGTCAAGAGTTTTCTATCTACTGCTTGTATTATCTCTGGAGTCTTCTTCTTGGTGCATGGGATCACCCGTGCGCGAACCAATTGGGCATCAACAAAGTTCCCGGTAGCCCCAGAATCTATGAGGGCCTTCTTGAAATTGTTCTTTTTCTTTACTTGAACTTTTATGCCCAGCTTGAGATGTCTAGACTGTGAAGGGTCCACGGTGGCACCCAAGAGCAACCCTTCTTTACAACTTGGGTGATTTAGTTTTCCTGCTCGACTTGTACATTGGCTGCAAGTTTCTGGACAGGACCTCGTTTGCTCTTTGGTTTGATTGGACAATCTTTGGCGAAATGACCCTTGCGTCCGCAATAAAGACATTGTCCATTCTTTCTACGTAGGTCATTTTCATCTTTGGTCAAAGGTCTCCTGATAGCTCCGATTTCCATAGGTTCTGGAGTTCTCTCTTTCTGGGTTCTTGATTCTCAATGATCGTGAACACGCCAAGAGTATTTCTCAGTCTTTTTGCGTGTTCCCCGTCGTTCTGCTAGACGATGATCCAGCCTCAAAACAAGGTTTATTAGATCTCGACAATCTGTAGGCTGCGGGTCTATCTGGGCAAGAATGTCCTTTAACTCATCCTTGTGTCCTTTGTAGAACAAGGCTGCTTGCTTTTCTTCTGGCCAGGATGTCTCGGCTACCAGACGATTAAATTTAGCTAAGTAAGAAACTAGATCTTGGCTACCTTGTCGCAAGTCTAATAGTTCACGATCTGCCGGCAATGTCACTGTTCTTCGATCAAACACTTGTTCAAACTCACAAACAAAATTTCTCCAATTGTAAAGCAGGGGACTGTCTTTACGCACAAGAGGGATTGCCCAGGTGGCTGCGTCTCCAGTCAGGTAAGATAACAAGAAAGCCACTCTGGAGTGGGCATCAGGGAAAGTGTTTGGTCGGCAGGTAAAATGTAATTCCACTATAACCAAGAAAGATTGCACTTTCATGGGATCGCCTGAAAAACGTTCTGGAGGAGCTAGGGGAATAGCTGAGGGAACGTTGAGGGAAATGTTCGTAGGAGGATTACCTCCAGAAGCTTGAGAAGGAGGACCAGGCCAAGACACACCCAAAGGACTTTGTTCCTTCCTTTCTACCCATTCCTGCAACTGACTAGCTCGTCCAATGTGGCCATGTTGAGAACACACGCAAACCAGGAGGATAATACATTTGTGGGCTAACTATTCTGTCAGGGAGACCAGATCCTAGGGGCCTGTGCACGTTCCCAACATGTCCACCACTAGACAGCTCCAGAACTCTGATAGAAATATCACAGAGCCTGAGAGAGTCCAAGTGGAGGAAAAGGGGAATAGGTAGGGAACATCTGGAAAGGAGACCTGTAGGAAGCAAAATGTTAAACAACACAATATCAAGCTATAATCATAGTTACTTTCACTAGACTATGGTTCTAAGCGTTCTCATACTGTAATCAAGGATAACCTAAGAATTACTGTCACTAGACCTCAAGAACTCTGGGTACCTGGAAAAAAATCAAGAATGGTTAATACAATGTTTCTTACGGGCTTTTCATGAAATGTCACATACTGTCTAGGGATACTAGAACCTTCTAGAATAATGTTTCAGAACAAACATTGCATTTCAAACATGAGGACAAAGGCAATCTGAAATATTCCCAGGAAAACAATAGGAATTGTAGTAGGAACTTAATTCGCACAAATAATGTCACATTTTGAGTTTAGTGTCTTCGCAGAAAATCCAGAAGCCCAGGATAAATGTGTGCACTTCAACAAACACTTCACATCAAAGTTTTAACTGTCATGAAATGATCGCGCGCACTGTTGTCGACCTGAACATCAAGTTTTATATGTTGGAAATGAAACGCACACACCATCAATTCTAACAAGGATATGGAAATGCCAAGAAATGATCACGCAAGGTTTTGACGATCTGACCACCAAGCTTTACATGCAGGAAATGAATTGCGCACACTACCGATTCGAACAGGAATATGCAAATGCCAAGAAATGATCACGCAAGCTTTTGCCGATCTGAGCACCAAGTTTCACATGTGGCAAATGAATCACGCACACTGCTGATTCGAACAAGAATATGCAAATGCCATGAAATGATCGCGCAAGCTTTTGCCGATCTGAACACCAAGGTTTACATGCGGGAATTGATCGCACACATTGACGATTCTAACAAGAATATGCAAATGTCATGAAATGGTCGTGCAAGCTTTTGCCAATCTGAACACCAAGGTTTACATGCGGGAAATGAATCGCGCAAACTGCTGATTCGAACAATAATGTGCAAGTGCCATGAAATGATCGCGCAAGCTGCCGCCGATCTGAACATCAAGTTTTACATGAGAGCAATGACTCGCGTACTCTGAAAGTTCCACGAGTAGGCCCAAAACTCAAGAATCTCTGAGAACAGGGTCAGGGGCCCAGCCCGACCTCCGCCTTACCACCCTGCTCAAGGATCACCAATATAATGCGGGGCAGGCCTGGAACATCAAGGTAGGCCTCCAGAACAGGAGTTCAGGAAGTTGCAGCTGCTCTGCACCGGGACCTCTGAATAGTGAGCACGGGGAGCTGGGCTAGCTCCCTTATATGGAGTCTGGCCCAGCCCACAAACCACACCCAGTCATGCTGCAGGGAAAGCTTCTAGAAGGTCCTAGAAAGGGATCACGCCCTAACACACTCAGTAAGCCTGCAGCAATACATTGCAAATTAACAGTTATTGCAAGCATCATTAATAGTGTTTTTCAAGGTTAAAGTCTGCAATGCAAAAGGTTAACATACTGCATATAAATACAATGCATGAATTATACCCTTGCATAAAGGCTGGGTTTTTGCATTATTTTCGCCCGTAGAGCGCACACTGTCCTGATGTTGACACAAGGCCATACATAACGCAGGACCAGCCTACCTAAACCACCGCATCTCCTTCCACGCCCCCACCAGATCCCTCCGCTCTGTCCAGATTGCCCTGGCCACCATCCCTCGCATCTGCAAAACCACCGGCGGAGGATGATCTTTTAACTACACTACAGCGAAGAGCTGGAACAACCTCCCCCTGCACCTCAGACAAACTCTGTTGCTCACCATCTTCAGGAAGAACCTCAAGACTTGGATCTTCGAATGAGGCCCCTCCCCCCCAGTGCCTTGAGACCCTCACAGGTGAGTAGCCGCACTTTACAAATACTGATTGATAAAAAATAATTAGATACCAAACTCAAGGTTTCTGACACTTAAGGGGACTTTGCTACTTAAAATAAAGTCTCCTCATTTTAGCCTGGGGAGGTCATTCACTAGAGTGAGGGAAAAACGAATTTGGCTATTCTACCACACTAGGTCTTATAAAACTATTTTTATAAGGTCCCTGCCCCTTTTTTACATGGCCCTCCAGGGTACAGGACCTGAACCAATCATGTAAGTGCCCCCTCCTAGCATGTGTAGGCAGGGTATGCACACATTCCCACCTCAGTATAGTCAGAAAGTGCCCAGAGCCCTAAGGTCATGCAAATAGAGTCAGCAAAAGACCAGGAGGAAAAAGGCAAAAAACTTCAGGGAAATCATCTAAGAAGGACCATCTCCAACTAATGCGTTTTATTCACTACTAGAATCTCCTTCGATTGTTTTAACCTCCTCAAAATTTTCATCCATATTAGAGCTATCATCTAAAGCCTCCTTCATATACAAATTATATTCCCTAAAGATACTTGTAATTCTAAATCCAAAATAGAACATTTATGGGAATCCAATACGAACACTTCTTGGTCTGCTGTGTTCTGGGACCAAATTTGGCTTAGGCTTCTCAAAGTGTCCCAAAATGCTATTACCACACAAACTTTGTTTTTTCTATATAATAGACTTTACAGAACCCAATCCCTCACTGCTAAATTCACTTGTGGACAGAATAAACGTAGGTCTTGGCAGCACACTAACAGGGCTCTAATACATATATTGTTTTGGTGCCTGAACACAATTACTCTTTGGCATACGTTTAGTCTCTGATTGCAAAATGTCTTCATATCCAATGCCCCTTTTCCCCGTTACATGCATTTCTAGGGAGGTTATTTGTCACTAATTACACCACTTTGTATAAGACTACTTTAGATTTATTATTGGCAATCGCTTTTTAACAAATCACTGCTAACTGGAAATGTTCTTCAAATATATCTTTTAAACTTATTGGTATAATGTTTGCCATCATCATATATTGGATGCAGTCTTTCTAACTCATTCTCTTCTATCAAACAATAGAGATTTATCATGGCTACCTTTGGTGCTTTTTCTAAATATATGTTGTACAAATTGTTCTAATACAAGTTTGATATCAGGTGTAAATATCAAACCCCCATGAAATATTGAACTCTCTGTCCTTACCCGTTTACTTATTATTAGTATTTTTCTACAGGATTGCTATTATGTTATTACTTGTTACAGCTTTTTGGTCTTCATTTTCTCTTCTTTTCTAACTATCTTTTATTTATATTTTATTTAATTTACTCCGCTTCCTCATTTTCCCGCTTCCTCATTTTTCCCTCTACCCCATATACATGAAAATGGTTAAACGCTTGTGTTACATAGGTTAAATGTTTCATATAATTAATTAGTCTTTGTCCTTCTTATGCTCCCATTTCATTGTCATAATTGCTATCCTTTGGCAAAGGTCCTTTTATATGGCAATTTTGTTGTTTATGGTATGTGTTCCTTATTAAAGTTTTTTAAACTACAAAAAACATGTTGCATTCCTTATGTTGTACAGCTATAAGGACATGTCAAAAAAGTCTATAGCTGTATTAGTACTAACAGAAGAAATTCATTACGAAATATGTGGTTTTATGACAGACACAAGAAGTCATAGTTCAAATCTTTTTACATACTGTATTAAATCAAGGTGGACGTAGCTTTAAAAATGGTGAATTGAAATAAATGAGTAGTGTAGAAATTATTCATTGCTTTATATTTAGTACTGTTATGCTTGCCACACAACAAAGTAGTAAGCACTGCATTTACCTACAAACATATCATCATTTGAAGAGGAAGAAGCAGGAATGAGGAAGTCCAGGAGATGGATTTTAGCGAACCAGTCAGCCAACTGTCACTCAGTGGACAGGTGAAGACCAACAGGCCCTAGAGTGCTTCAACAGTCCCAGGCAAACACTTAACATCCAATGAGACCTACCACGAAACTACAAACACACTAACTTGTTGTGCGGACAGTTAAGAAACAGGCTTCTTCATAGGTGCAGAGCAGAAATTAGAGCACAAACTTCAATTGACATTGAAGGAGAGAGTGCTCTACAGACATCCTTACAATTTTGGGATCTTCAAAACTTAATGCCCACCATTCAACAGTAACAATTTAAGGACTTAAGGGGTATTACCTGGTAGGGTGTGTCTGGGAACTGAAATCAGGGAAGGCTACAAGGCTGCTTGGGACACCAATTTTTGCTACTGATCCCTCAATAATATTACAGAGGTCACGATAGAGGAAGTCACTGCCTCATGCACCATTTCGCCTGATGAAGCACATTCCCTAAGGTGCTGACAATGCCAAATCATTTCTTGAATGGATGTCTTTGGGTAGTCAGTAAACCAAAAACATCTTGCAACAGTCACTTTAGTTCTTTCTGAACACAGAACACTTAACACTCCAAGCAGAAACGTGTCATAAAAGTAGAGATAGTGTGTTGTTTAGTACAAGCTTTGCAAACAACAAGTACAGGTGCAAAAGAGCAAGGTCAATCCCCAGAAAGTGAGGAAGCTTCAATTTTAAGTTGCCTTTCCGTTCAGGGGGTACATAGTGCACACCAAAGAAGGAGCAGAAGTGGAGAAGTAGAAGACGGAGAGACACCAACACCTGCTGGGAGGTCAAGTCGCCTCTAATGGAAGAAGTCATCATTAACATTATTTTTTTTATCATTTTAATATCTTTTATTGAAATATTTGCATTAAAAGAAATACTCTGTTTCAAGCATCATTGAGAACATGCTAGGACTGGAAGTTGTTTGATAATGTTTGCCCTTGCTGGTCTGGATATTGCTAGCACAGGTGTATTAATAAAGATTATTGATGAGTTTTGATGTATTCTGAATAATAAGTTTATGTAAAAAATAAAATAACGTTGAAAAATAATGCACGCATTTTAAAATGTGATTACAATGAGTGGCGGCCAATATTCACGAAGTATACTTACTAGTGAATTAATATAATGAAATGTTGAATATATGTTTGAATAATGTAATAATATGTCATATTAAGGGTTATGCATTTTGCTTTAGTTTTATTAATTGTAGGCCTTAACTTAGCGAATGTCTTGGCCTAGTTTGCCAGGCCTCATGTCAAAGCTGTATTTCTTAATGTTTAATAAATGGCTGGCTAGGGAGTTAAACTGTGATTTTCCATTTTGCATTATGGAGTTAAACTGTGATTTTCCATTTTGTATTATGTGCTCGCAACTGAGTACGGCTTCTCATGAGAGCTGACTAGAAGATAATGTTCCTGTTAATGTAACATTTTGTTTGTAATGTGTGAGACTGACTTTCGAAGGAGAACAACAATGGAGATACTGATTAGAGTGGAAGCTGCAACAATATTGTTACCTGACAAGCCGGATGATGAGGACCTTGCAAGACAAACCCCTCAAAGACATGTGAACAGAGTAATAGTAGAATTCATAGATTTGGAGTTTTGGTTTTATTGGACAAAGTGTGAACATGCGATTAACTGACCAACAGGGATATTGGAAGAAGTTTTAGTAGATTTGACTTAACGTGCCTACACTGAGAAGAAAGCAGCATTTTTAGCCAGATATTCTGCCCTCGCATTTTGCCATTGCCCATTGCCCATTTTCTTGCTGGTCGAAAAGTAAATATTCCCTATGCGTCTTGACAAGAGATGTGCTTAACTTTAATGCTTAAAGACTTTGCTTTTTCTGAACTTTGATGCTGAATCCTGATGCCATACTGATCGACTGATGTCCTGAGGATGAAGACTGACTCTGCGTGTTGATCCACACTGAGGATAGGTATTATGATCCAGACTGTTGATTGTTATGCATTTTCTTTTTCTTTCTAGTTACCAACTGCATTGTTTTGATAGAGCCATAGTTAGATGTTTTCCAAATTTGTGTTACTAAATTGTTTTGCATAAAGCCAAACATGCTGATGCTAATCAGGTGTTAGTTAAGGATCCTTACTAATGAAATCATGATAACAGAGACTAATGCTTGATGAATTTCTCTGCTAAACTTAATGTATGAAATTTCATTTGCGCAGTTCACTTTCTTATTCATCTGCACCATGACTTTAGAATACGTTGTAGTTCAAGCTTTGATTAGATTATGTTTCTTCTGCCTCTTTGGACAGCCAGTATTGTTTCTGTATGTGTTTCATTTGATTTTGAGATTAATCTGCATGACTTTAGCATTGTTAATATAGGGAAATTAATATTCTAACTTTCACAAAAAGGTGTGGTTATTCATGACTGAAAAGTTTTAGTGTGAGACAATTACTGACTCCATTGATTATTGGTGTTATTGATTGATGTTGATTATTGATTATTGCATATTGATTATTGTTTTCGTACTGGAGCTATGGTAAGAACATCTTAATTGCTAGTCAAAAGGTTTATCAACCTAGTCGCATCCCCTTGTAAGTTTACTTATTAAGGTCAGACGCGCCAACAATAAAAATATTAAATATTTATATTAACAAACCAGTGTTTATGATTTGTTTTTGCTTTTACTTTCATATAAACAACTTACCTTAGAAACAAATTGTTGGGATGTCAGTGCTGTGTGCCCTAGCCTCTTCAGCAGTGACAGTATGCTGCATTGTTTAGGGGGGGAGGCTAGTAGTACTTCAACGTCAGAATGGTGTTAGGCCCTTAGGAACTGTTGATGAAGAATCTAAACGAAAGCCTCTGCACATGCTACTGAAATCGCCCTTTGACATGGCAAGGAATATCTGGTGTACTATATTAGAGATTTACAACATTTAATTGCAGAGTTAGTCTGGATAGATGAGGATGTGGATTCTGCCTTCTACCAAGGCATCTGCAAAGGTTTAAAAGTTACTCTTTCTATTGTGGTAAATAGAACAAACACCACTATCACTCTCACTGATCTCACACTACAAACTAATGGCCAATAAGCTTAGAGGAGGCAAGAAAGAAGTTGGATTCCAGCCAACGCTTCTTTCCTTGACTCTGTAGAAGCAACTATGAAAGACATGACTTTCACTAAGAAGCCACGCAATTGAGGAATACTCATAGAACATTACTACCACAGAAGAAAGGAAGGCTTTGCCTTTTTTGTGGGAAAAAGGTTTTTTTATTTAAGAATGCCCAAGTCTGATGGGAAAGTCCAGGACTTGACTGGGAAGGGCGAACCCTTTATGAAGTATTGTGATCTTCTCAGGTTCACTCCAATTAGAGAAGAATATGCCATGGACTGATTCCAACTCCTGGTGGACATTTTCACCAGCTAAGGCCCACTTTCCTCACTGGCTCTTATTGATTGTGACGTTTCATTGTGCTTTATGGGCCAGAGATTTCATGAAAGATGTTGTCCACCAAAACAATGCGGGGAGACTCCAGGAATAAATGGGTAACCACTGATTATGGGTAAAGTCTGCTATGAGGAAACTCCATACTTAGGAATGAGTTTGAACAACAGGCATTTTGAAATCATTCAAATACCTTCCATTGAAACTCCAGTTTTTGACATAGTACTAGGTACACCTTCACCTACAAACATAACCCTCATATTGATTGACAAAAACATACCATCAATTTGTCATCATCAGATCATTTTCTCTGAAGGGAATACAACATATACTTCCTCTACCCTGTTGTGCTGCACAAAAAAGAAGGAACAACACAGATATCAGAGTCATATAAGGATTTCCACAATGACTTTTGCAAAAAAGGAGTTGATCGACTGTCATCCCATTGCCCTCATGATTGTGCTATTGATTTGATTACAGAAGCAAATATTGCCCCTGGGCGGATGTATCCATTAATGATACAAGAGGATAACATTTGTTAAGAATACTTAACAGAAAACCTACAGACAAGGTTCACTCATCATCCCACTTCACCTGTGGGAGCCCCAATGTGTTCCATTCCCAAAACTGAGAGGTTCCAACCTTGCATAGACTGGAGTGAACCTAATTGCATCACAGTATAAAATAGATAACCCTTACTATTGTTTTCCGTACTATTAAATCTTATACAGTCAGCAAAAATATTTTTTAATACTGATCTTCAAGAAGCCTATAATTTAATGAAGATAGGGCAAGAAGATGACTGGAAGAATTCGTTCAACACAACACACTGACACTTTGAGCATTTAGTGATGCCCTTTGGCTATGCACCCCACCTTCCCCCCAGCATTTTGTAAATGATATTGTCTGAGATATACTAGACACATACATCATTATTTGTTATGATTATATTTTGATATTTTCGGAGAATCTAGAAATGCATTACAAAGCTAGAAAAATATCTGTTTGAAGAGCTGGAAGAGTTCCTGGGAGTTCGGAATCTGTTTCGAATTAATACAGATGACTCTGAAGAAATTTAAGGAGGTATTTGATTGTCCCCACCTTAAAGACGTTCAGAGTTTTCTAGGGCAATTTAATTTTAAAAGGCATTTTATTCATGATTTTTCAGAGGTTAAAGCCACATTTCAAAGCTCACCCGAATATGGGTTCGATTTCACTGGTGCATGGATCATCCATTTGCATTTGAAACCTTTAAGAAGCATTTATAGATGTCCCCTTCATAAGCCATCCTGGCTGTCATGTACCCTTCATCAGAAAACCGTATGCTTCTTCCTTTGTTGTAGGGGCTATTAGATCACATAAAGATGCTACGACAGCTGAAATGCATCTTGTGGCATATTATTCCAGAACTTTAAAATTTGATTAAATCAACTATACCATTGATGACTGTGAACTCAGGGCAATAAAGGGATCTCTCCCATTTGAGACATTATCTAGAAGGAGCTTAGCATTGTATTAGAATCTCCACCAACCACAAGACGTATGGTATCCTTAATCTATGCAATACCTGAACTCTAGACATGCCTGGTGCTCCCATTCCTTTGTAGGTTTGACCAAGTTACACAGCAGGAAACAAACATGGGAAGTCGGATGCTTTATCCGGACAAGGAGAAGAAATTCAGCCTACCAGTAGCCCCCAGTTCATTTTAACTACCCACAAAAAAAATCACCTGAAACAGATCAAGGATTTTTACAACACGTTTTACAAAGTTATCAAACATTTGGGCCCATATTTATACCTTTTTTGCGCTGCATTTGCGCTGCTTTTTGATGCAAAAATGGCTGAAAGTTACAAATTTCAATTGTATTTTGCAAGTTTGTGCCGCTTTTGCGTAAAAAAATTAACCAAATGTGACGCAAAAAAAGTATAAATATGGGCCTTGATTTTTTAAAAGCATGGTTTTCACAAAATCCCCACAAAAGAAAAAGAACAGAATGAACTGTTGTGGCACAACCAAAGAGCATATCAAACACACAACAGGGGATGGCAGCAACACTTGTTATATACCTAACCACTGGCAATCACTCAGGGTAGCACTCCAACCCATCGTTTTGGTGAGCAAAAGAATGATGTATTGGGATTGCAAGCAGTCATCCCCTCCCATCAACCTGTGAGTGCTTGAACAACCAAAGCGTACTCATCCCTCACTGAGATCTTCAACAGCAGATTTTAAAGAGAGAAAATGATACCCTGTAGGGGTACATCTGGGAATGAAGATGACTTGAGATGTGATTACCAAATACTTTTAGTTTCCCTTTAACAAATGATCTAGAGTGCTATATTAAACAGTGTTCAGAGGTTGCACACGCCATATCCTCCTGAATGAAGCCTGTAGGACTGTAACAGCCACTTCCAACCCATCAGAGACAACCCTAATCACAACACGTACGTATTTTATCAAACATTCTGCAAAATAAACAGTTTATTTTTTTTAATTCATTTTAACATTTTGCTTAAGGAGGGACTGGATGTTCTTCTTCAGAAATAAAAAATTCTATTTCCCTTTTTCTCTGTGACAAGTTATTTCTAGTGCACTGATTAGCAAGGTCTGTGCAGTTGTTTTGTTTATAATTCGTATGCATGAACGAAAGCCAGAGGTTAAGTTTCTAGGCGGAGCGAACACTAAAACGAACATAAATCATATCTTGAAAAAAGCTGTTACAATACCAAATTAGTATACAGTGGTGATGGACTTAAGACAATTTATAGCAGACTATAGCAAATATATTTTCCATGTCCCTCATTTTGCTGTCATTTTATCCTCGATCATCATCTTCCCTTGCATCCCATATTTTGTCCCATCTTCTTAACTAGAATCACCAATATATTTAGTTGGAACAAGGCTCCAGAGGGTGTCACGGCACTTCAGAGAATTTAGTAGGTAATACAGTTAATTGCAGTAGAAGAATGCAGCATGTACATATTTTGTGAAATTTATAGACCACAGATCTTAAGATAGGACTGAAAACATACACATAGACATATGACAATACACTATCAGAAAATATAATAGCAACAATTTAATACAAGCAATGCGAGCAATCCCACCACCCACATAACTTAGTGGCAAGGCTTTTGGAGAAAAAATATGGGTTATTTCTCTCAAACAGGAAACACTTATATCTGTTTTAATGGTACCTGAGATGTGGAAACTGGAGTGTAAATTGTTCGGTACACAACCTGAAAATGACCGTGCCAGTTTGTAGTGTTTTAAAAAAACATTGACATCCGACAAAAGGGTCTCAGAGTTCAACGCTGATCAAACATCACCTCATACAAAAAATGGCTACCATACTCTGGCATTCTCATAAAGGATTCAGGCAAGTAGACTCATAATGTGATAGGTGATACTTTTGAATTAGAGGGTGCCCATTAAACCATACAGGATTCGAACTGTGGGCTTCTGATGCCTCTGACATCTTCCACATATCATAATTTTTGAGCCATTACGATGCAAAGCAAGCTATTAAAGTATGAAGGATAAAACAGGATGGTATGAAGTGGACCAGACACAGCAAAGAAGTCAGTTCCTCAATATTTAAAAAATGAAAGTGCTTGAGCCCTAAAGTGAAATGGGACAATGAAAAATAATGTGAATTAGTTTCACCACAACTAATGGCATATAATTTTGTTTGTTCTAATTGGGCGCCTGATTATGGGTTGCATATTGTGTCGAAAGTTCATACATTTCTTCAAACTTTGCATGCATTTTTTGTACTGTGCACTCCCCGAGCTGAGGATGAGACTATCGACTGAAATGAACTATTCCCTCATTCTGCCTGAAGGAAGGGCAGAATATACCACTGAATAACATTTAGCACAAAGCTGGTTTGGAAGATGAGCATTCACTCTGGCTGAATGACGAGAATGAGATTGTTCCTTATCTCAAGCATCAGTGAGAGATGATCACTACCATCCACAGCCAGTAGCGTAATAAAACTTGAGCCCCCCCCCCTCAAACTACATGGAGGACCCCCCTCCAGACTCTGTCAGCAGCAATCACCCATGTTACACCACCACTACCCACAATCCCCAAACACCTTCCTATCTTTCAAATGTACCGGACAGTCGCGATTTTTCACCAGCTGTCCCAACAGATTTTGGGAAATTTAGCTCATGTCCTGGTTTTTAGAGAGGGGTGCCTGAAAACTGTGGGAAGTGATTTTTTTGTTTTCCAAAGAAGATATAGTTAGCAGGTGTTATCAAAAAACAATGTAATTAAAAGGCCTTATACTGGCTTTGAAAATTGCATTTTATTTATGTTCTTAGTGCCTCTTCTTTAATTCTGTGCTGATGAGCGCTGTGATTTTGTGCACTCAGGTGAAGTAAAATTGTAGTCCTTCTATTTTTTGTGAAAATGTCCCAGTTTTGGGCCTTAAAATTCTGGTCACCCTATCTAGTGACTTCCTCAAAGTACAAAAGAGATTGGATTTTCCTTGCAATATCAAGAGTTCAAAACCACGTATTCAGTATGACACCACTGCAATGTCAACTATTATTACGTGAAGTATTTAGAATGTATATATTAGTTGGAATGAAGTCTCACACATTTAATGGTAAATGAGGGCCTTAAGTAAAGGCAGCTAAGTGAATCAAGGGCAGAGAGAAAGGGAAAATAAGTGCGAGAAACAGAGGAAAAGAGAGAAACAGAAACAAAGACGTTGTTTACTCAAAGTAGAAGGAAACAACGTTTTTAAGGCATTAAGATAGAAGGAGAGAGTAGGATCCAGCAAAGACTTTATGTGTGCATCAAAATGCGTGAACGCATCTTTGTTTCTGTGGGTGTAACAAAGAGATCAATAATAAGAGTCGAGGGAGGTGGGGGGGTGTAAAGTTGGTAAGGCAGTAAAAGAGGTCCAGGTTCAAGAGTCCAGACAGACAGTAGGAAACAGAAGGACTTTGATTTGGAGTGTCCTGGCCACAGAAATTCTTGGCAATCTATTCACAGTAAGGATAAGGGCCACTGAGGTAATGCAAAAGGATCACTAGCATGGGCGATCGGGTGGTAGCTTGCTTACCTGATCTCAGCCATCATAGAGTAGCACACCTTGCCGCTGATCTCTCCTTGGCTGCCTCCAGAATTGGTAGGGTGGCAGGCTTAACACAGACCATGATCCACAATTTCTTAGAGATGCCATAGAAAAGCAGTCCCCAATAGGAGCTATTTTCACCGTGGCAGAGGGCAGCCATGACAGAAAATGTTAAGAGGAAGCTATGGTGATGGGCAGGTGTAACCACAACCTACTTCCTGCACGAACCAATCACTGAGAACCACTTCATAGGGACATACCATTCCACTATGGGTCAGCTCATCAGAAGCCACCTTTTCCCACATGGGGAAGGGACAGAATAAAACAGTCTGTATACATGCATACAACCAACTGAGATAAGGAGGAACATGGCGGCTATTTACAGCACCCTGACTGTGACTCTTCCCTCTTCTTCTCAGGTGAGTGGGAAACAGAAGGGGGGAAGTGGGAACCACTATAATTATTACCTTTACTTCAAGGATAGAAGGAGGTGGAAGAAGACTACATGGGATATTGATGGCGCACTAAATCAGCCTTGCGCCTTTTCCAGCCTACAATAAACTGTAACAAGTGGAGTATGTAGTTAATACCCAGTGCTCTGTACAGCAATTTAAAGGACTGGTAACATGTGCACTTTCAATGGTGTATTCTTATCATAAAGCGTATTGCTATCCTTCACAGTCCGCTTCCATCTGATAACTTCTGACAGCCCTAACATAGGGAATTGTACCAATCCTCCGATTCTCCTAATGTGCAATCTGAGGAACAATTACACAATTGGGAAAGGTAATGGCAAATTGTGCAGCGTAATGTGATCATTCACTAGTTTTATTAGTTTGCTATTTTCACATTTTAATGCACATTAATATTGTCTTGGCAAACGTCGCATCTGCATTCATATTAGTTTACCACCAGAATGCAGTAATCAACAACTAAATGGTGACCACTAAACCTTTGCAAAGGGTCTCTCATGCTACTGCATCATGTGTTGTCCATTTTTAATAACTTGATTCATTTGAGCTCGTAACACTATTATTTGTTGAAAACTACAAATTGTGCAAGTGGTGGAGTGTGGTAAATCCATATGTATGCCGAAAGCACGGCGGCAACACATCATAAAATCCTAGTGACACAACTATATCTTATTAATGTTTACCATTATCATTGGTTCCCTTGGTCATGCAGCAAAAGCTTTACTAAGTATGAGCTTAAAAACTACATTGAGGCACTTTGAAATGTGTTCTATAATGAGGTGACTGTAAGAATGATATGTTTTGGTGAGGATGCATATGTTGTCTGCATGACAGGATGGTACATGTTTTATGTGATGAGACTAAACAAAGTGGGACTCCAACTGTGATTAGTATTTTGCTACAATACAGTAAAGCTCACTCACACTTATTCTTGCATTGAGAAGACAGAGCAGCCGGCCAGGTTCTGAAAAAAAATGACAATTAAATAATTTGACTTGTATAGATCAGTGGGAATACTAATGAAGTAATACTAATGCTTCTTTTCCTTGTTGTGCAGTGGTTACAATGGCAATCGAATTAGTGGTTCAGCATTTTTCATATACAGAATAAATATTAAGAATTTCTGCATGCAAATTTAAAGCATATTTGGCTATGAGTAATGTGGAGTGTTTCTTGTTAGTTCATTTGAATACATGAATATTTTAATATATGTTTCACCTTGTTTTATGCCTAAATTTTGAAAAGGAGTACAATTATTTTGTGGTAGAGATTTCTTTTTATAGTTAGTTTTCAACTTAAATCTCATATCTGGGTGGCAGTGGAGAGTTATGCCCCATTAAGTTACAGTATTAATATTATTTACAAAAAATAGCCTTCATCTCAACACTTTGGGCAATTCACATATTTCGTGGATTTGAAATGCAATTTGTCAAGTTGTATGTTGTTCTAGGTGAATTCACCAGTCAGACTTTACCTTTTAAGTGTCCCCACCAGACACTTCCCAACCCTGAATTCCCTGCTCTCAGCATGCTTTGGTATTCCCTCTTATGTGTCCTTTTTGAGGCCTAACCTGCTGCAGACAGCTTTATCTGTCAGGTAAGAGATCCTGCTACCACACAGCACCCTCACCACACACATATATACATACAGTCAGAGGCTTTTGGACAGCCCCTTGTAGCCATTGGCTACTTTGATTCAGCTGGATATAGGCATTGACTGACATAGTTGGACTTAAGTGTTAGTACCAGCGTACAGCAGATCATCAAATAACAGTTGGCCCCGATCACATTGGCATTACTGGCCTGGATTGTTATTTTAGAATAGAGTTCCAATAGATAGCAGCCATGTTGGAAAGGTAAAGTAAAAAGAGTCAAGCTATGTACACACATGTGTGCTCACAGTGGCCAACTTAGAATGGTAACCATTCCTAAATGACTGCTGTGTGTGCACATGCAGGCCTATTGCGGTCTGTGTGTGTCTGTGTGTGTGTGTTTGCGAGTGAGATTTTGGGATCCCCTTAGCGTCCTTTTCTGGTGTGGAAGTGATCTCAGTGAGAGGGCTGCTTCTCAAGAAGATTTGATGCAGCTCAAGTAGATTTTCTACTCGAGCGGCAGTAAAAACAACTCAATGGCTGTGTGCTTTTATAGGCCGGATGGTGCTGCTCACACTGATTTTTCAGCACTGCTTACACTACTGGCGCTAAATTGCAGTGCGAGCAATGCAACTTGCATATACCCACTCACTGGTAGAACTTCACAGAATCTCATGGGGTTTTTATGTAACTCAGAGAGTTACACCCACCCCTAGTCTTGATGCAAAAGTGACAATGTTTTTAACTTGACCATTCCAACATTCTGATTGTCATGTTGGATCTGGAAACAAACAAAACAATTGCAGGCAAGATGTTAATGCCCTCAAGCATGGGCAAAAACAATATGTTACCACTCACCTTCTAAATGTGAGACCTACGTTTGTTCTCTTTTATTGTCTGAGGAAAGAAAAAGGAAAAAGGATAGAAAGGAAGTAAAGGAAGGATGTAAGGAAGCTTGATATATGTGGTGAAGTAAAGGCCTCTTATGTAATCTCTTGGCAACTTGTAAGCATCCATGGGATGAACCCACTGCCTACATTAGGAAAATGTTGGCCCTTATATAATGTTGGGAATTCTTAGTAATTGGTGGCTATCAATTGTGGGACATCTACCACCTATCCTGGTCAAATGCAGGCCCTTACTTAGCAGTGGTAATTATTAAATACTTAACATTCATGTGATGATGTATTTTGCCCAAATGCTACCCCACAATAATGGTGGTATTTCTTGACAACTTGTGAGCAACAACAGCATGATGTCAAACCCCAGATAAAACGGTGGTCCTGGCATAATTGTGCCAAATGCTGGCATGTTGTGTGCATCCATGGTGTGATGGTTTCAGTATCTGACATAATAGTACTCCTGGGGGACTGGTGCTCATTCCGGGCATACTGTGTACATCTATGGAACAGTGCTGCACACCTAAGGCACAATGCCAGTCCTGGCAGTCATTTGCTATTATCCTGGTCCTTGCATTAGGGTTGTAATCCATGATATATTGCTAGTGTGTACAGCACGATGGTGCCTAGTTTAATGGTGGTTATTGCTAGCATCCTACGATCATCTATGGTGTGATGGTACTAAGGCATGGATATAAATAATTCTGAGTACAATGAAGCTCAAGCAGGTCAGAGGAATGTGGAATCAATGCAAGTGATCTCTTCCGCTGTCACATTGCATCCTCCCATTCCAATCGTCGTTATTTCAGAGTTGCATTTCTTTCATTTTATTTCAGTTAACGGGCACCATGGGGGTCCCATCACTCAATATGCCAGCAATCTCATAACTGCAAGCAGTGTATCTGCAATGCGGCTTCACCTCCATTTTTAGGTTGAGCATGGCAGCGTGCAAGCGCTGCTTTTCCGACATGTTGGTATGTTTCTGGGCTTTTAACCACGCCCACCTCACACCCATCAGTACCACTGGTTTGTGGGCTTGCCCTTCAAAAATCCGTTAAAGACATTGGTAAATGGTTAATGTTTGTCCCTCCTTTGGGAGGTTATGTTACCGCCTTGGTCGTCTCCCATGTTACGCAGCTAATTTCAAGTTTTACTGCGAGTGAAATTCTTTATGCTTTCTTTTGTGTGTCTCTTCACCCTATAGTGCCAATGGCAGCCATAGCGCTGTGAATGGGCTCGCTCATGCGAAACTGTTTTATTTTTCATTTTCAATTTATGTGGCAAGAAAAGTCCGGTTAGGAGTTTACAACGCTAATAGCTCTAACTCGAGCAAATGCGAGACGCATTGCATTGCAAATGCTTGTTTTCTAACCTGTGAGTGAGGGACCACTTGTAAAATTCCAGCAGTGCATTTCTGACAGCACGAGTGTGGTAAATTAGCTGCATACAGTGTTGCATGCTGTAGGCACATGTTTAGGTTGAACTGCCAGGACTTTTGTGATCATTTGTTTAGGCATCTTAATATACCTCAACTGTCCTTTCCTGGCTTTTTCTTACCAGTGATACCAATACAGCTCGAAGCAAGTCTATTGCTTTGTAATGCAAAGGGTGAAAACATAAAAAGAATGTTGCTGGTAGTGGTGCTTAATTTGTAAAAGAATAAGTAAAGAAGCTAGGATGGGGTGGGGTGCTACTGAATGTTAGCATGACGAATACCATTTCTCCTAATGCCTCCTTAATCCGTCACCACACACTCCCTATCCTTTATCTCACTCTTGCAGGTTCTTCTTTCTTCATTTGTCAAGATTTTTCTGTCTTTCTGTTGCTTATTTTCCTCTTTCACGTTTTTAAGTCTCTTGCTCTGGATCAAAGTCTGATGAGGAAAATAAGTGTTCGTCCACAAAAATGAGTTTTCATTTTCAACTTTAATTTTAGATTTTTGAATTTATAGTTTTCGAACCAATTATGCTTTGTCAATGGCCTTCTTTTTTTGCGGTTTAGTCTCTGAAAGAAGTTGTTCCACGATGCATGGGTCGTCAGTGGATACCTTCAATGAGCCATGTACTTATCACCTGGGGATTCACAAACACATAGTCGTGGACTGATCATCAGGGCTCGAACTGTGAACTTACAGGAAAGATTGTGTCACATTTCTTCATCATGTTTTTCAAAGGATGAAGCGAGGAAATAAAGGAGCTCACAGATGTGCACCATAAATTTCATGAAGATTAATGATGTTCAAACAAAACCAATGCCGATTTTCAGGAAGATGTGTCAACGAATTTCCATATACAGGAATAGCAAACGGTCTATATATTGTAATTATGCCATTCTGTTACTTTCTGTATTCGTTTTTCCAAAATGATTGTTTTAAACAAAAAAGTTTTGGAATTGAATAATATGTAACTATATTTAATATTTACCATAGAATGTAACAAGAAAAGTAGCTCTGTGTTCTTGCAGTCAACCTTAATGGGTCCTCCTGGTTTCAATTTATTTTTACGACTCTTTCCAAATGGAGGCTGTATTATTGCCTTTCTTCTATCTACCACAGGAGATGTCTGGGTTTCTTGGAGAGTGGCCTGCTGCCAGTGCATGTCAGCTGGATGCCTTGGGCAAAGTGGCCTACCCACCACTAATACTTACCATTGTGAATCATAAATAGGAGGTTGACCCCCTTTTATGCCCCCTCTTATTTGCAATGTGGAAAGGGTCACAAAAGCCCTTTTACGAGTCAAACAGACTTTTGGCTCGTAAAAGAGGATTGGTACAGTGTAAAAATATATTGTGTGGACTCAAACCCTGTGTCTTTTTTTAATGGAAGCACTGGCAACTTCAAAATGCTTTTATACATCTGGACTTTAATTCCAATTAAAATGGGGGCTGACCGGAAAATTCACAGACCAAAAATTCATCACCAAAGGTGTTTTAAAACCGTTCTTGCACAATTCAAAAACTTGAATGTACCCTAAATTATCAACACAACATAATACACAGCATGAGATAATGCACTCTCCTGGAGGAGTTCAGAATTGTGTTTAGACAAAGATAGGATTATTTTAACAATATATTTTAATATTTTGCGCCATTAGTTTTTTAAAGTGCTGTAGTCCACACAGAGTGTATTCTTTATCCTCTCTGACACCAGTTTTCTCTTCGGGTACATTGGTGATAGCAAGTCTGCAGTTATCACACCAGTTAATACCTTTTAATCTCCCTATCTTTAGGCCACCATTATAAATCTGCCAAGTCGGTGCATGACCGAGGCGTCAAGATGGCGGTCGCACTTTCGTAGTGCTCTGGACCCCTCTGTCATCTGCCTCAGGCAGCGCTCATATCACCCCATTTCCTGAAGCTGGACTGGTGCAGGGAACACCTTGGCAACCGGGGCAGCATCTGACCCGGTGAGCGGTGCCCAGGAGAGCTTGTGAGGTGCCAAGAGACAAAAGGTAGATGGCGCCCTAAAATGACGGTCGGGCACCGTTGAAAAGGCACTCGGCTGATGGCTGCACCTGGGCCTCGGAGGGCCCCATCCATTATGTCAGGCTGGCGGACCATCTGCTTGTCTCCGGGACTACTCAAGGGCAGCACAGCAGAAAAGAAAACCGGGCTGAGGAGGAGTGGTGCTGAGGTGGTGTCACAGGTAAGGAGTGGAATGGGGCTGGACTGGGATCGGGGCCTCCGGGGCCGACTGATGCAGGCGCAGCAAGGTGGCAAGGCTGCACCACGACACAGGCCTGAGAAGAGAAACGGCCAGGCAGTGTACCCTGCATAGGTCCCTGGGGCTGGGGCCGAAATTTGCTCTTGGTCCGTGCCCCGCCCCCTGCTGAAGTATGCCTGTGGCCCGGCCGGGCGCAACCGGCCAGTGAGAAGGCTGGGGTCCCGATGGGCCCCACTGGAAGAGTCGGGCGAGCGGGCCCGTCAGAATACTGTGATGTGCGTCCTGAAACGATGCAGCTCTCATACGCCGCAGACTGGAGTAGTGTTGATTTGATGGTAATACCCCACCAGGGTGATCACCTCAAGCTAGATAGGGGTAAATGTAAGGTGCATGTGCTCCCCTCCTGTTTTGTGTGGCACTACCTCACAGCGAGAAGACTCACCGGCACTGGGACTATGTAATCAGTATATCCTTTGCTAAAGTCTGTGTTGCAGAGAGGGATTTTGACCAGGTCCTGGGGGTCATTGAGACCTAGGGTCCCATAGCAGAGGAACCCAATTGACTCCAATGAGATGGACATGGGTCCCGATAAGGGCCTGGGCCTGTAAACCGCGTCTCCTGAGAAGACATCTTTAACCTGGGTCAGATCTGCAGCTACCTCAGTGGCCTTTCTTGAGGGTTCTCTCCCGGGCTGTGCATTGTCTACATCACCGTGGGGGCAGCTGAGAAGGGAGCATGATACACAGCCCCTCACGGCCGCGCAGGCCGTGGACATACCCCACTAGCAGGTTGACACAATCCAGACGACGCTGCAGCAAATGTAATCAGCCTGCATCTTGGGCGGGGGTGTCCGCGGCTCTTGTGCAACACGACCGCTGCAAAAAGTGGAGGATTCTCTACGGATCTGGGCAAGTTCACATCTGCTACTGAGGTGACTGCACACGGGGAGAGCTACAATGGGCAACGGTCTGCCTCAGTATAAACATGCATGGAACAGTTTACCACAGGCCCAAGCTCGACTCACGCCTGAGACTTGGCATCGGGTGTCCCTGGTGGGAAATCGTTGCCCGTCGGAGACCTAGCGACCATTCTTCAAGCTATCAACACCTCCCAAACAGCGGTGGAGATGAGAATTGGGGAGGTCAGGGTTGATGTGGCACTAGTGCGCCAAGATCTCTGCAATGCAACTGCAAGGATCACAGAAGCGGAATCAAGAATATTCACTGTGAAAGACAAAATGACTGCCCTTAAATCTCAAGTGTCCACATTGTTATTTCCGGCATCAGAATTGCATTGCAGGGCGGAAGACGCTGAAAATTGATCAAGGCGTAACATCTATATCATGGGACTTCCAGAAAACACAGCAGTCTCCTCCCTGGCCTCCTTCTTGGAAGAGTGGTTTAAATCATGGATGCCCAGAGATTACCTCACACCGTGGTTCACCATAGAGCGAGCCCATAGGGCTCTGCAGGCTAGGCCTCCGCCAGGCTCTCCACCATGACCGGTGATACTTTGGTTCTTTAATTTTAAAGACAGAGATACAGTACTACAGGAGGCACGTGCGGAAAATGAACTGTGCTGCAATGGACTACACAAGAGAAGTCCAACTACAACATAGATCCTATACAGAGGTCAAGCAAAAATTGAGAGTGATGGAGATACCTTACCATCTTCTTTTTCCCACAAGGCTCCGAGTGGTGCACAACAACAAAACTCATTACTTGAGACTCCCATGGTGGCATGGATGTGGATAACCGAGGAGGTCCCTCTGGGCCCACCTGGCAGCAGCTCTCAGCGGCATCAGGAGGCGCTGCCAATGGACAATCGGCTGCGGCTGCTCTTAGGTCCGCAGCAATGCACTCACTCCAGGTGGCGCAAGGCGCGGCAGCGCCCCCGTGGATCTCCTCCCAGAGTGAACCACTCAGTTGGTGCTGCCTGAGCATCCAGCAAGCATTGGCCCCGATGAAGCAGAGGGGGAGCCGCGGGTGAGGGGGCCGACACCTGAGCGCTTGGATGCCCCTAGTGTCTCTGACTTATCCCGTAGTCTGGCGCTGTGGCTTGCGCACTGGGAAGGGAGGGAGGAGAGGGCAAGTGAAACTTCAATCTAGTTACATGTTGATATGCAACTGCCTAATGTCTAATGATCTTTAATCCGACACTAAGGAGAGGTCCACCTCTGCCCACTAAATTGGGGTTTAAAACTTTCTACCTTAGAGAGTTAGATGTTTTATAAGGGTGACAGATGCTTCTTGGGGGAAGTATGGGGAGAGGTCGGATTTGGGGGTGTGGGAGTTTGTGCCACATTGCATGACATTTGTTATTGCTGTTCAGAATTAATGTTTGTTAGCTTTTACTATCAAATACAAAGGGCTGTAGGCACGTGCTGCTGTATAGCAGGCACTATTGTCGCGTGGGCTCTCATTATCCTAAATGAGACTACTGGATTTCTAAGCAGCAGGATCGATCACGGTGTGGGGGACTGAGTCGGACCCACTTGTAAGGAACTCTGTTACCCTAAATCCGGTTTTTGCTCCGGCTAACTAGCAGTGACTCATTTCTCCCACGGGGAAGAGATGATTGGGCAGCCGAGCGCATGACATCTTTGGAACTTCTCAGGGAAGTCGTAGTCACTCAGATCCAAACCAACTCTCTCATTTACAGTATGATCTCATATACAAATGACAAAGACAGTATAGGTTTTATATAATGTTTTAATAAAACGACTGTATTTTAGATAATAAGGCGTGAGCCGCAATAACCAGAACCATACAACACAGTAGGATTGAAATAGTCACCAGGAGAGTAAAACATAAGAACAAAGCTATCATCGTGTCTATTAGTTTCTACTCTCCCTCTGCTTGATCTATTTCGAGCACAGCATGTTAAGCTTTTAACTTGCCTTTCGGAATCACCGGGGAGACATCATCCCTCATACCTGAGCAAAGGCCTGTGATCTTGGTTCAGCATCTGCAACGAGGCAGTCAGCGTCTAGTTGTGGTTCCCTGGTTGGAATCTCCCTCTTGCGTGTATTGGGACAAGGAAGTGATTTTATAACTAACATGTCAGCGTGATCACAAAATGTCCCTACGCAGGAATGCCAGGTCTAAACTCCTACCACGTCTATCGGCGATGTACCAGACTGTATCCTTGACTGAAGCACAGAGTGAATGTGTTATGGAGAACTCCAGTGCTGAAGTAGGCTAAACAGTGTGATATGAATAAAAAACAAAACCGTAGAATTGGCTATTTGAAAAATAACAGTACGAAGCCTAATAAAAAGCATTTAGAGCAAAGTGCACAGAGGCTCTAAGCTGCCAGCAAATGAATAAAATACATCCAGGGCAAAGTGCACAAAGGCCTAAAGCCTGAAGCTAACGCGCAAAGGATACGTAAAACTAACCACACTACACCCTCCCCTTGTCGGTAGCAAGTGGTTCCAATAACATAAAAATATGCCCCACATATAAACAATACCTAAAATGATATACATATTTCGACAAGGTCAGAAGACAACAGTCATAAATTTAGGAAACATGTGACAATAAAGCCAAATTCAATATAATGTCAATTGTGCAGGAGAGGAAAAAAATCCAATTGTTAAACAGAAGCAATAGAAAGTAGGAGCTCCTCCACTTCGATATATGTCAAAATCGGAAGATCCACGCCACAAAGTACCATGGAGCAGGTGTGTTCCAAAGCCCCAAAACCATTCAGGGCGGCACCCGTGCAGGGCCTATGAATGAGACAAAACCATCTTCCTCCAGGAAGGGAATCTCATAAACTGCTTCACGAAGCAAACGCAACCGTAGTGCACAAGTCTGGGAATGAGCCCTAATCGGGAACATCAACAGATCAGGATCGACCACTGGAGGGCACTGTAGTGAGAGACAGAGAGCCAGTGCATGTTCAAACGAGTACCGAAGGCACCGAAACACGGGTTGCACACAATCCAAAACCGGTCGGAATGACAGAGACCAGTCACACTCCAAATGGTCCAGGAGTGTTGCTCCAAAATGCTGCATCATGCGTTCACGACACAGCTGCGCTGACGGGAGCAGCAGTATAGGATCTCGTTGTGGCGGGACAGCCATTGCGAAAAAATAGCAACAACAGCAAGACTCCAGCCAATAAAGCCAAAGTAATCGGGAAACCCCCAAAAATGCTTCCGAAAATAGAGTGTATAGCCGAAGGTATCAAACCGAATATGGAAGAGAAGGTGTGAGCAAAACCAACACCAACGGCTTTGAAAAAATGTGCAATACCAGCAGTGCTGGATGCATTAAATATACGTCCCACAAGTTCACCGAAGTGACTTGGAAAGTTAGTATTCAAAAGGGACTGTATTTCCACCGATGACCTTGCCACCTGAAGTGCGTAGGTCTCGCTAGCAGATGTAAGGGCCATGTGCTTTTGAAACAATAAAGCTTTTAGTCGACTCAACTTGTCGAAATTAACCTTGGAAGTAGCAATATGAGGCCAGATGTCCGCTACCTCCCTAATTTGAGTGGGGGGAAACAACACATTCCCGCAGCACGTAACAGCCTTGTCGACAACGACAACGTAAACTATTCCGGCACGCATGCCACAGCAGCGTTCGCTGTTAAGAACAATGTAACTGCCGTTAGAAAGCACCTGGAAAGTGTTTTTAATAACTGGGACTGGAACTCCCTTCAGATAACAAGCTAAGTTAGCAATCGAAGCGTTACACGCTCCGTGCAAGGACAGCTGTTTACAAACCATAGAATGGCTGAAGTTTCGCATTCACTACCGCTAAGAAAAAACCCCCTCAAACCATTAACACATCTGTATTGAAAGGGACGCTCCCACACCTCGTGTATGTAACTGTCTCCCAATAGTTCATATCTACCCACCGGAATGTGCTTCAAACAAGAAGTAAATTGCAGAGTGGAGATAGGCAGATTAATAACCCCATGAATCAACCACTCAGCTGACGGAATCTCAGCAACCGTGAAAGGTAGCTTGTCCAATTTTTCAATATTCAACATGACATACGTCGCTTCCTTTTTAGCCATCAGCTGTTGTTGACGAGTCAAATTAAAGGAGACAAAGATCTCTCTGGCACGAATGTGCTGCCATGGAACGCAACCTGCCTTCAAGGTCTGAAGAGTGCAACCCAGCTGCATGATGGACCGCGTCTGACTTTGCCCATGATATAAAGAAGACATGTCTGATTTAATAATGTCAATAGCAGAGGAAACAATGCTGTCAATCGTGTAAACACGGTCAGAAAGGGTATGCATGCCATTATCAACAACAGACAAAGTCTGCATCAGGTTTTCCTGATCAATCTGCCTCAACCAGGCTGCAGCCTCCTGTTGTGAAAGCTTCCAAATCTCATTATATACTTCGTATAAAAATCTTTTCTTCCGTGGTACCTTGGGACCTGACAAAAAATCTTGTAAATCAGTATCATTAGACAGTAACGTCAGATGTGACTTAACTGCATCCAGCGTGGATGACTTCAACCATTGCTGACAAAGCTTCCCCATGCTGTATGGAGTTATAATATCAGCATGTTCTGGTGAAATGTAACGAGGGTCTGCCCTACTAGTCCTGAACCCCCCTGAAGAGGTGACAAAACGTTGATGACACTTATTAGTGTCTATAGGCCATAATAACCACCCGCCCGGATGTATCGATGAAGTGTTAAGCGTACCATTCTGGACCCAATGTGTAAATTCACTAAAAGTAGCATTCACATAGTGCTGCCAGTTGTTTAATTTGGAAGGGACAGGTATACTAGGCAAATTTAACTCTCCAATTGTCGCCAAGCCCAAACAGCTAGTCTGTTGTACTGTGTCATTGAGGAAAATCATCTGCACAGGGATAATACATGCTCTAAATAATGTGTCCCTGCCTTGCATCTGCCAATTTTTCGTACCCCAAACACTTTTCAAGTCAACAGTCTTAAACCAGTATTCATACCCCTCGACTGAAAGTTTAGATACAAACAAATTTGAATACAGTAATTTAGTATCGGTCAATAACATTTGCTTATTAGAATACGGAGTAACTTTAAAATAGTAAGACCTAGCATTTCGTGCCCAGAAAAATATGCAAATTTATCATAATACGTTTTCGAACTCCCTTGTGGAGGAGTCGAGCAATGTTCCCATTGCACATAATTAAATATGGACTTAGGGCCACTAGCTTTATGAATAAAGTGGTGTCCATAATAGTTGTAGCAAAACATGTCACCATGATTATCTCTAAATTGGTAAGCATCTTCGTCGTCATAGACAGTATAATATTGCAAATCTGTGAGCATAGAATCTACTGTCTTCACATCCCAATCATCAGAAACAATGCCTGGTATAACAATATAATTCATTGATAACTTGAGGACATACGGTATTTGAATCAATTCAATGGGACCATATATATCAAACATTACTTTATCCCACACAATCCCATCCGGAATCGGTATTGCAGAAATGTTTACATTGGACAAGTCTCTTCGAACCATATGAGACGAAAAATGTGGTTTTAACACAGTCTCCACGTGCTCAATGTTAGATCGTTCAGGAAGAAAATGACCATGTATTACTAGAAAAAAAGTAACCACAAATCCCAACCACAAAAAAAGAGTCATGACAGCCATAAAAAGCCACAAATAGTTCCAAGGAAAAACAAAATATGTGCGTTTAAGCCAACACAGCAGCTTATGTGGACCTCGGACTGAAGACATCGAGGACGAGGAGCTGGACACTGCATCATCAGTGTCGTTGAAGCAGCCAGAGGCAGTTCTTGCAAAAGGAGCAACTGTGAACAAAGAAGCAGATGGAGGCTCTCGCCTAGACACGCTATAAACCACATGTTCAGAAACATCAGTAGAACGTACAGCAACTTGATCAAAAGATTCCATATTAATCGTCATCTGTGGAACAATCGCAAGATCATCTTCCACCCTCCCCAAGCTCGGAGAGGAAACAGCGTCGGTGTAAATCACCTGCAGCGGGACTTCTTCCCCAGTAGTGAGAGGGATTCCGGAACTACTGGGTGTCCCTCTTGGTATGTTGTGCAGAATCGGCCACATGTTGTAACTTGACATTATCAATGGAAACAAAGCAATTTCCTTTGGCCCCTTGCAGCGGCGGCAAAATCCCAGTTCTCGTGCCTCTAACTCCTAACACAGGGACAGGTGCTCGATAAGAAGGACCAAATTCTTTCTTTACTGCAACCTTTTCACGCACCAGATCCCCAATCCTGGGTATCCAACCAGTAGGTGTTACTGGCTCATCCTTAATTCCGGAGGAGGCAGCACTTGCAGAAGAGTTATCTTCACGGAATTGTTGTAAATCCTGCAAAACAGTGACACGATCATTTATGTCAAAGGGCGTATCTGCCGCCTACACAACTTGACCATCTAGATCAGGAACATACATTCGTGTTCCAAACAGGCACTCATATGAAGTACGACCCCCCAGTGACTGTCTAGGCAAGTTATTAAGTGCTCTCTGTACTCCATACAGGTGGGCTAGCCAACTACGACCCGTACCTATAACCCTGGCCGTTAAGGATTGCTTTAAATCACGATTTAAACGCTCCACAACAGAATTTCCCTCGGGATGAAATGGAGACGAGAATTGGAGTTGGACCCCCAACGAAGCCATGGTGTCCCTGAATGCCTTAGAGGCAAAAGCAGGGCCCTGGTCCGAATGAAAAGCCGCAACTGCAAATGTATCGACAAAGATGCGCAAATCTTTAATAACAGTCCTAGCGTCAGCCGAGCGTTGTGGCCAGACCCACACAAGTCTGGAGCATGAATCTACAGCAACCAAAATATATTTGTATGCACTATCTGGTGTCAGCGGACCACAATGATCCAAGTACACACACTGTAAAGGTTTATTTGAAATCAGAAGGGGCGTCTGCTGCGGGCGTCTAGCCGACGAAGCTTTAATCTGTTGACAAACGTCACAACAAAGGACATATTGCTTTGTCTCTTTATAGAGACCAGGCCACCAGTAACGAGCCTGTAAAAGTGAAATCGTGGCAGCCACACCAGCATGTGCAGACGCCACCCCTCATTTGCTGCAGAAATGAATTGAGGTCTCTCAATTTTATTGGGTAGTTCACGTACACCAATGCCTGGAATATTAACAACAGCATTTAGGGCACTACTCAAGCAGTAACCATATTTAGAAGGAAATCCTTTAGGAAAGGGCGTGCCATCAGCCGTAGCTTTTATGGCAGCCGAAATTTCTGTGTCGGTTTGGAACTCGAATGAGTCACTGCGGCCACAGTGGCGACAGCCACTGCCGATTTGGTGGCTTCATCAGCCAAAGTATTCCCAGCAACGTGTATTCTAACGCGCTGGTGTCCAAGTGTATGTACAACATGGACCTTAGGAAGCGTCTCCTTCAGATCCGCAACCTTACCCCACAACAATTTGTGTTTAATGGTGTTGCCTTTAGAATCTCTGAACCCATTCAACTTCCAATAGTGTAGATATTCATTGAAAGACTGTACACAGTAGTAGGAGTCACAGACCAGCAAGGTTAAAATCGCCGGATCCGCGTGCTCCAATGCTAACAATAGAGCTTTGAGCTCAGCCAGCTGTGCCGTGCAATCTCCCAAGGTTTTAGTATAAGTATGTCGGGGGCAGAACACTTCCCCTTCCATAGTGCCGCTCACCACCGCACATGCAGCAGAATACTGTTGTTTAGTCCCAACCGCTGGTTGCGCAGAGCCATCAGTATACATGACCACCTGATATTGGTCAATAGGCAATGTGCCAGCAGGGACTGGGTACTCCATTTCATATTGAAGAAATTCTTGAGTCTGCAGTTTAGGGTCAAATATGTAATCTACATTAGTGGCCGTCAAAGACGTAGCCCATTGTATCCATCGCGGGTGTAAAGCTTTCGAATTAGGGACACTCGCTTTTGTAACAGCCTCTAAGGCCGGAATCGGGGAAATGACAATAATGCGTTGGCACTGGGCAAGCGGTCTTTCTTTAATCACAGCCATCTGTACGGCAGTGAGTATTTTCTCAGTTTGCGCAAATCGTTGTTCTGCTGCAGAATACAAGTGGGACTTGTATGCAATCGGGACTGTCTCACCCTCATTAAAGGTGACATATGTAAACCCAACAGCCCCAGGTATCACCCTGATGACTAAATGTGTCTTATTGTCCCGTGTGTGTAAGTGTTTAACTGCTAAGAGATCATTCTGTAACTCTCGTAGTATGTGTGTATGCTCAATCATCCAAAATCTACCCGAAAAATTCGGATGAATCAACTCGTGTAAGGGCTTTATACGCGTCGCATATTCAGGAATGTAAGTTCTGCCAAAATTCAGAAACCCCAACAATGACTGGAGCTTCCGAACCGTATTAGGAGGCTGCAATAAAGCACATTTCTCCAAAAAATGTGGCGCTAAGCTCTTGCCCTCACTCGACAACTCATATCCCAGGAAAATTACACTGAGGAAGGCAATCTTCGATTTCTTAAAATTAAACTTATAGCCAATATCAGCAAACCCCACAACAATGCGCGATACACGCCTTAGATGTTGCAGAATCTCATTGTCTGTCAGATATATGTCATCAACATATGATAACGCTTCAGGGTCCAACTCGTGCAGCATTTCAGTCACACGAGCCGAAAACAGTCCTGGGCTATTCTTATACCCCTGAGGCAAATGACAAACCTTTTTCTGAGAGCCAAACGCACTGAAACTGGTATAGTCCCGACTTTTGGGCGCTATATTTTGGCAGAAAAATCCATTCGAGATATCTAACGTTGTTTTGTATTTCTTACGCACTATATTATTCATAAGCGCTGCGCTGTGTGAATTCTGTATGGCATATGTGCGTGTATGACCATTTAAATGTCTGTAATCCACCACTATCCTATATGAATGGTCCGGTTTAGCAACCGGAAATAAGGGATTATTCATCGGCGAGACACAGGGCTCAATTACACCCTGGTACTCCAATTGTGTAAGAATTTTCCTAACCGATGCCCTTGCCTCAAATTTGATAGGATACTGCGGCTGTGGCTGAGGTTCGCCCTTTATTGGAATTACATGATAAGGTGATTGTCTATCCCACCCCATGTTATTTCTATATGGGGCGGGAGCCTGTGCTAGAGCCCATGTTTTACTATAGGACTCCGCTAGTTCTCTCGGAACAAGTGGTGAGAAGGAAGGTGTAATCACCTCCTCCCCAACCGGACAGTCGCGAACAAAGTCAGGTGGCCAATCCTGTTCGGCCAGCAGAACATCATATGATTTTACCACATGGTCCCAAAAGATGGCGTGTACAATGCGGTCAATGTCCCCTTCTAATCGCAGAGTCACTTTATATACTCTATCAGGATCAGAGACTCGCATATCCGCCGTTTCGACTTGTATGAAGTCATCAGTTGCTTTCACCTCCAGATGCTCTAGAAGACTCCGGCAAACTATTGTGACCTCTGCCGCGCTGTCTAACAGTGCCAACGCCCATGTCTTGTTCGTCAAGAGAACTCTCTTCTTGAGCGGCATGTCTAACTGAGACTGCTGCCACTTTCTTCTTTTTAAATTGCTGTTTTTGTTGCAGCGGTTTCTCTTCTTGTTTAATGGAAACCTCAGTTGAGCGTTGTGAATCCTGTCTTGGTTTCACGTACTCCGTTCTGTGCTCTGACCGCCCACCTCTCTCACTTCTCTTCTCTAAGGAGTCCTGAAAGGAACGAGATTGGCGTGTATCAGTATATTGATATCTATCAGGCGTCTTCAAATTATCCCTATTCCTGAGATTATACCTATTCTGTGGGGTCTCCGGTTGCGGAGACTGTCCCCCATCTTTCTTAGGTGTTTGCTGTTTCTTGTCCCAGCGCTTTTTAGTACCCTCAGGTTGCTGCTGTTTAGCATTATCTTTATTATTTTTACCCTGCAATTGGGGTTTTTGCGGTCTAGCCCCTAGGCTATCGCGACCAATACTGGAGTATGTCTCTGCTATTATTCTTGGAAGTTACCGCTCCTGATTAATCTGCGGAACGTCCCGAAGACGCATTCGCACTGCTAGTGCTACTGCCTCTCCCTTGAGATTACTCAAAATAATAGAAGAAACTGCGGCAAAATTGCCCATTAACTGCATGCCCAAATCTAAGGCAGGGGCAGCCCCATATTCATCTTGAATTTGTTTAAGCACTTCCGGTAAATTAGCTAATGTCGATGTACCGTGTGCCGTAGTGTAGAGCGCGGCAAACACCGTGCCCCAGGTATTACAAAGGTCCACCGGAGGAACCATCCCATACGGCAAACACATCGTCAATATTCTATATTTATCCTGAGGTCCCGTATGGGGAAACACTGCTTCCAGCGTATTCATTTTTTGCGCCTGACAAAATGGAGTTTCCTCTCGTTTAGCCGGTACTTTACCCATAACTGAGTGTACAGTGGCCGGATTGATAACCCGGAACCACTGCCTGTGGGTGCGCCGGAGCAGCACGCGCTGCGTTTGTATTTAGTGTCTGCATGACAAACTGAACTAATCATCTATATGTAGCCGTTAAGTCTGTATATAAACAACGAACTTCAACCACTGTCAATTGAGCAGCCGCAGGATGAGGTGTATATGTCGCCAATAAAGGCCAGGTAGGACCATCATTACTCAGTGGACCTAACCTAACTTGTGCTACTGTGTGTGGGAGGGCGCCATCAAGCCAATTATGGTGTTCTTGATAAGATAAAGGTATCTCTAAGTATGCATAAGCCCTGTATTGTCCAGTGACATTCGCAACAGTGTATTCGTGAAAAGTATTTGTACCCCCATCAACTGCTGGAAATACGACCCAAGAATAAAAAAGTTCTGTTCTATAGGCTGCATGGGCGTCCACCACAAAAGTGATCGGACCCCCCTGGACCGTCAGTCCATGTGCTATCAGATGTCCTGTGAGCGGGTGTCGCATATTAAGCGCTACTTGCACCACTACCGGATTCGCCATCTAGAGAAAAACAGCACCTGGGTAGTGAAGGCACACCAATAACGGGGTTTTTCCTTTCAAAGTTCAAGCTTGAACAACCAACCACTAAGTAATAGGATGTACCTATCCCGTGGTGGCGGAAACCCTCAACTCCACGGACGTCTCCGCTTACGGAACCGAGGAGTCAAAATATATATGAGACGGAGAGAGTCAGTCGGACCTAAATATTAGAGCCAGACCAATCGTTGGCGGCGCCATGTCGCGTGTGCTCTCATTATCCTAAATGAGACTACTGGATTTCTAGGCAGCAGGATCGATCACGGTGTGGGGGACTGAGTCGGACCCACTTGTAAGGAACTCTGTCACCCTAAATCCGGTTTTTGCTCCGGCTAACTAGCAGTGCCTCATTTCTCCCACGGGGAAGAGATGATTGGGCAGCCGAGCGCATGACATCTTTGGAACTTCTCAGGGAAGTCGTGGTCACTCAGATCCAAACCAACTCTCTCATTTACAGTATGATCTCATATACAAATGACAAAGACACTATAGGTTTTATATAATGTTTTAATAAAACAACTGTATTTTAGATAATAAGGCGTGAGCCGCAATAACCAGAACCATACAACACAGTAGGATTGAAATAGTCACCAGGAGAGTAAAACATAAGAACAAAGCTATCATTGTGTCTATTAGTTTCTACTCTCCCTCTGCTTGATCTATTTCGAACACAGCATGTTAAGCTTCTAACTTGCCTTTCTGAATCACCGGGGAGACATCAGCCCTCATACCTGAGCAAAGGCCTGTGATCTTGGTTCAGCATCTGCAACGAGGCAGTCAGCGTCTAGTTGTGGTTCCCTGGTTGGAATCTCCCTCTTGCGTGTATTGGGACAAGGAAGTGATTTTATAACTAACATGTCAGCGTGATCACAAAATGTCCCTACGCAGGAATGCCAAGTCTTAACTCCTACCACGTCTATCGGCAATGTACCAGACTGTATCCTTGACTGAAGCACAGAGTGAATGTGTTATGGAGAACTCCAGTGCTGAAGTAGGCTAAACAGTGTGATATGAATAAAAAACAAAACCGTAGAACTGGCTATTTGAAAAATAACAGTACGAAGCCTAATAAAAAGCATTTAGAGCAAAGTGCACAGAGGCTCTAAGCTGCCAGTAAATGAATAAAATACATCCAGGGCAAAGTGCACAAAGGCCTAAAGCCTGAAGCTAACGCGCAAAGGATACGTAAAACTAACCACACTACACTATGGCACATCAGGGTAATACACTTACTCCGTTGTTTGGGGACCTGGATGGTTCCTTGGAGGACCCGTGGGTAAGAACTCAGTTGACATATATGAACAGATAGGATGGGCCCGATGCAAATTATTTCATGGAACGTTAATGGTCTTCTAGATTAGATCAAGCGCATGGTGGTGCTTGTGCATGTTCACCGTCACCAACCTGACATGCTCCTACTGCAAGAGACCCATCTTCTCAGGGACCGCTGTCTGTTCTTGGCATGTAGGGCTTTGACAGGGTGTACCATGCGGTTTTTGTTCGTGGGTCGAGGGGGTAGCAATACTGCTGCACCACTCCTTTCTTATGGTAGTTACCCAGGGGCGGAGATACCCACAAGGGCGATATGTGGTCCTGACCGCGAAAGTGGAATGCCTCACTGTCAGCGCTATTAGTGTGTACGCCCGCCCAGCCAGCGGCTGTGCACAGGGCTCTAAATTACCTCACTAGCCTTCTCTTAGATCTGCCCCAAGACGTCACTATTCTGAGAGGAGACTTTAACGCAGTCCCAGACCCCACGCTGGATGTGATGGGATCCCCTTAGCCTACAGACAGACCGCAGCAGCGGGACTGTTGGGCTGGCTGATGTCCATGGGGCTGTGTGATGTGTGGAGAGTCTGGCATCCACTGCGCCATCAGTTCAGGCATACTTCAGCAGCAAACAATACACAATCTAGAATTGACCTTGTTTTATTACCGGCCACAGATTGCTGCCATCTCACACACACTAAAATCCTGTCGAGAGGTATATCGGACCACGCGCCACTCAGGTTTGTAATGGGGCCCGCTCAGGTGATGGTCCGCCTTATGTGGCACATGAGTGCATGTTACCTGCGGTACAAACGCCAGATCCAACAATTGAGACAAACACTTCAGGAATATTTTGTTCTTAATAAAGATTTGGTCTCCTCACCAGGAACTCTTTGGGGTTCGAGCAAAGCAGTGGTGCGGGGTGTGGCCAAGAGCCTCATCCGCTCTCAGGAGCGGTCCCAAACCCTACACATTACCCAATTGGAGGCCCGGGCGACCCAGTTGGAGGCGGAACAAATCGCACAGCCGAATGAAGAGGTGGCCAGGCAACTCCAGCTGATATGGGAAGAGGTCTGAGATCACTCTCTAGAGATGGCTAAACACCTTTGGCGTGCAGTTAATGCCAGAGTATAATGGTGGGAGGTCACAAATGGGAAGCTGCTTTACTGGTTGGCTTCACACCATCAATCATCTAGAATTATCCCTGAAATTTTTAACACGCACAGAGAACCTCTTACTAAGCTACAAGAAGTGTCGGATACATTCACCTCCTATTATGAGGTACTGTACAGGGCCTCTTCACGATTGACTCACATCATGCTCATCAATTCTTAACAGACATTCCCCTTCCTGCATTGCCCCCTATGGAGGCAGCAATCCTGGATGACCCCATAACGAACAAGGAAATCAATGAAGCAATCTCCTCACTGGGAGTGGGAAAGACTCCAGGATCTGACGGATTTCCATCGGAATACTATAACGTCTTTCGAGATGACTTAACGCCACATCTTAAAGCCTTATATGAGGACGTTGACCGATTGGGCTCCTTTCTGAAGGATTAGACATGGCCGCTATTGTGGTGCTTCCCAAAACACAGCCACCATCATGGCTGTGTGCTGACTACAGACCAATCTCCCTTATTAACAGTGAGGTGAAGATTTATGCCACGATTCTTGCCTCATGACTTAAGAAGGTCCTCCCATTGCTGATTCACTAAGGCCAATGTGGATTTATGGCTAATCGAAGCACACAACATTGTATACGTCGTCAAGAGGCCTTAGCACAGCGCCACCAGTTACCCCAGAACCTAGCCCTTTTATTTGTTGATTTCGAGAAGACCTTCGATACCGTTGACTGGGGGTTTCTCTTTCTAGTGTTGCAGCGTGGAGGCTTGGGTCCTCGATTCAGTCGATTGGTTTGTGCCTTATATGCCAACCCCATGGCCTGAGTGCAGGTCAATGATATCTTATACTCCACTTTCTCTATCTGCCGGGGAATGCATCAGGGCTGCCCCCTGTCCCCTCTTCTTTTTGCCCTGGCCATTGAGCCCTTGGCACAACTGATTAGAATTGACCCTTGTATTGTGGAACTGGGGAAACGCATCTGAAGATCGTGTGGCTCTGTATGCCAATTATGTTTTGCTACACATGACGGAACCCAGTGAGTCTGGTCTGAGGAGCTTTCACCTTCTGTGCTGTTATGAAGAGACATCAGGGCTCAAAATGAACCCCGTTAAATCGATGCTGGTGCCCCTGGCATTATCACGGGATTGCTACGATAGGCAGGGGGTGGTGCCTATTCGCCAGGTGAGCTTCAAATATTCAGGTATACGGGTGGCCCTCCTCCCGGAACTAACATGGTCCTTAAACCTGGCACCGTTGCGGTTTCAAATCAAGGCAGACCTACAGAGATGGCAAGCACTACCATTAAACGTTCTGGGCCATGTGGCTTTATATAAGATGATTATATTGCTGCGCATTTTATATGTGCTCCGGAACTTCCCGTTCCTGATTCCACACTCCTGGTTCCGTACATTAGATAGAACCGCAACTTCATTCCACTGGTATGGCTCGAGACACCAGATTGCACTGCAGTACTGCCAGAGGGGGGGTATACGATAGGGGGATGGGCATGGCTAACCCTTATTTGTACTACCTAACGACGCAGATCCTGGTTGTGCATCACTGGTTTAATTGGGGGTGAATCTATCTAGCTTATCAGCTGGAATTAGCTACTTTTGGCTTTCTGCACATTCTAGACCTCCTCTATGGATCACCACTTCACCTCGGGATAGACCCAGTGACTAGAGCAGTATTTCTTGCATGGTGGGCGGCCCTGCGTCACACTCGATGGAACAATGTCATTACCCAGCAGACCCCCTTGTGGCAAGGCAAATGGCTAAATGGCTAAATGAATTGGCTGCACTGATTGGGTTTGAGAGATGGGATTTTGTGGGCATTTCACAGCTGGGCGATGTGTGAAGGGGGGACCCGATGCAACCCTTTCAGGATTTGCAAACCGACTTTCAACTCTCCGCACACAATTCTTTAGGTACCTACAACTCCACCATGCCCTGAGCATGCACTTATCCCGCACTGACACACTACCTGATTATAGTCCACTGGAGGCCAAATTACCAATGGGAGCACTGGGGAAAAAAGGGGTGTCCCAAATTTACAAGATTTTAATTAACCATGCCTTGGGCAACCTAAACCATCTCAGATATAAATGGGAGGGATGGCTGGGACCTATTGAGAAGGCAGACTGGATGGATGCACTAGTGGCACCTAGACTACTGGTTGTGTAGGCAAAGTTAAGATGGTGCAAATGTATTTTTGTATGGGACATACCTTTCTCCCGTCGGGCTGCACCAAGTGGGCCCCCACCCCTCTGCTTAGTGTCCTCAGTGCTCAGAAGAAGCGGTTGACTTCTTTCAAATGGTCTGGAAATGCCCACACACAGAGGTATACTGGGGTAAGATAATTTGTGAATTAAACGCAGAGATGGGGAAGGAGCAACAGATGTCCACAAAACTGGCCCTGTTGGGTGTAATGGAGGAGCAGGAGGGCTCGAGGGCAGACTGCACATTCGTGGGAACCGCCCTATTGGTGGCAAAAAGAGACATTGCAGCCACTTGGAACTCTGCCACTGGCTCATCCTTACAGAAATGGAGGCACAGTGTTGATTGGTGTGCAAGCCAAGAAGAATCTGTTTTTCGGGGCGAGGGGTTGTCCCCATAAACACACAAAGGTATGGGGGAAATGTCTGGGTCTTCTCCCATGAACACTTAAGGTTGTGTGCTCTGTGCTGAACAATGGTGATGTTTAGATGCCATACTGTCAATGTATGCCTTCTTTATGATGCAGACTTTCCAATGGCAACACCAGGACCTACCTGTGGATTTCTATCTCTCTCTCTCTCTTTTCCTTTTCTTTCCCTTTCTTTAAATAAAACCAATAAAAGTTGTTTATAATAAAAAAATCTGCCACGTCTGTATTTCATGTCCTGTGTAGCAGGCAAGAATATTACCGGATCAGTACCCACACCCTGCAGGTAGACAATGAATGGATTCTTAATGCAAGTATGGCCATCAAAGTATTCTTTCTGTCTGTCCTGTCTATAGGACACAACATCTCTAACATCTGTGTCAATAGTTGTCCGAATCTTTGTGATAGAAGTAGAAGTCTCTAACCATCTCGGTACAAGCTTAGTCCTGACGTCCCTAGCACATAAACTATTAAACAGAGAGACCCCAGTAGTGGAATGAGGAGTTGTCAAATACACCCACATCTTCTCTTCCAGAAATGTCTGCACATCTAAATTGGCTGAAAGATCAGTTGGAACACCTTCCTTAATGAAGCGGTTTGCCCTTTCAACAAGCCTTTAGGAAGATGGACAATATAAGGCGACTTAAATGTTCGATATGCAAATTTAGCATAAATGCATTCATTTCTCTTGAAACAAAATGCATTCCATTATCAGTGACAATAAATTGAGGATTCCCCTCAACCCAGAAAACTTTTTTTTTAAACTCAATTGAGGATTTTGTAATAGATGCATCTACAAAATCATAGAAGATCCACTTTGAAAAGTAGTCCACTAACACAATTACAAATCTTTGTTGTCTAGGTAGCAAGTCGAACAGCCCCATGAAATCAATAGCCACCTTAACCCAGGGTCCTTCTGAAGAGTAACTGGAAAAGAGGCTTATTAAATGTTTTCCAGTGTTTATCAGATGCAAAACACTGTGGACACATCTGGACTAGTGAAGAAACACATTTATCTATTCCTGGCCACCAAAAATACTGTTTTAATTTTTTGCAGGGAGCAGAGATACCTAAATGACCAGTGTGTGCCATCATCATAATACGTTCTTGTAAACTAGTCAGTGGAATGAACAAACAATCTCTAAGACATATTTGATTCTCACATGACAGTTCTCTGACACGTGTCCAAAACATCTCAATTCTTGTGACAACAGTTTTTCAGAGGGCTAACCTACTTTTAGAACATGAAAAACTTTCTGTAGTGTTTCATCCTGCTGTGTGGCTAAAAGCCATTCATCTTCAGTGATCACACCTTCACAGAAACAGAGACTACATCAATGGCTGCAACTACACAATCCTCTACACAATTTTCCAGATCACTTGTATTAGATAAAGGCAAGCGAGACAAGCAATCTGCATGATAGTTCTTAACTCCCTGCACATATTTGATTGCAAGATTATACTTTTGTAGTTTCGATATTAAGCTAACTAATCGTGAAGAAACTGTACCTAGACCATTACCACGTAAAAGAAAAACAAGAGGTTTGTGATCAGTAAACAATTGGAATGCAGTACCCCACAAATAAGTTTTAAATATTTCCACCACCTATGCACAAGCCAAATCTTCCCTTTCAATTGTGCTATAGTTAATTTCAGTTTGTGACAGTGCTCTCGAGGCAAAGGCTACAGTTCTTTCCACACATCTACCCACTAACCAAAAACTGCACCTTAGCATTTAAAGCTAGCATCCACCAAAATGAATGATTTCCTGAAAAATCATATGAATGTAGTGCAGGAGCTTTGATAATCAAGCCTTTAATGTTTTCAAATATTTGATTAATTTCATCAGACCACACAAATTTAGTACCTTTCTTTAAAAGTGAGCGTAACAGTTGCACCTGAAGAGCATAACCAGGTACAAAACGGGCATAGTATTCGCATAAACCTAAGAAAGATCTCAAGGTATTTTTGTCAGTGGGAGGAGAAGCTCTTATTATAGCTTCTACATTGCATTGTTTGGGTTTTATACCAGAACTAGAATTATTATGTCCAAGATATTCAACCTGTTGTACCAAAACATTGCATTTCTCAATTTTCACTGTCATGCCCCTTTTTTCTAAAGTATTGAAAACTCTTTCCAACACAATCATATGTTCTTCCTTGGTGTTGGTGTGCACTAAAATATAATCCTGAAATGCTTGGACATGAGATTCTTCTTTAAATAAGTTATCCATTAACTTTTGAAATACACTTGCAGCTGATACACCAAACAGAAGCTTCAACTATTTATATGTACCATAGGGTGTTACAAAATTTGCTAATGATTGTGACTTCTGGTCAAGAACAATCTGGTGATAAGCTGCATGTAGATCAATGGTTGAAAAATACTTAGAATCCCCAATATTTGCCACCATTTCCTTTATGCGGGGTAAAGGATAGCAGTCTACTGAAATATTCTGATTGAGTAATCTTAAATCAACAGATAATCTTAAATCACCAGACCGTTTCTTGGTAAGCCCAATCGGAGAAACCCATTCTGAAGAGTCAGTACTAGTAATTACACCCTCAGAAACAGGTTTCTTTAACAGATTTTTCAAGTCATCCTTAACCCTCATGGGAACCTGCCTCACTTTATGAATTACTGGTTTGAATTCCCTTTTAGTTTTATTTCTTGTTCAAAACCTTTTACCATGTCAATGGTGTTTGAGAATACTTTTGGAAAGGTTTGTTGCATCAATTGTTTAATGTCACCAGTACTATCTAAATGTAAAATAGGTACTTCGCCTAAAACTATTTGTTCCATGTGGCCTGGACATAAATAAATTCCTAATTTAGCTACATCATTCCATCCTATAATATTGCATCCCTTAACAGCTACATAGACCTTAGTATAAATCTGTATACCAAGACATTGCAGATATGATAAAAAGCAGGCAAATAAATCCACATCCTATTCCCCGAAAGCTTTGGGGTTTATATCCACTGGAATCAGTTGAGTATTTTCTGGTCATAATGCAAAAAATTTGGAATCTGCTATTAAAGTGACTGGGGCTCCTGAGTCAGCCATGGCAAAAATGTCTTTACTATCAATTGTCGTTTTGCAAAATGGTCCTTTAATTCTCCCATCACTGTGATTGCCCCCTGTATCATCACCTAAAGTTAAATGTACATTGGAGAACTGAGTGCACTCTTGAACTCCATTAGATTCTTCCATTAGATTGACATTGTGGACCTTGACTCTATTAGATGAATTCTTACTTCCCCTACAGACTGTATGAAAATGACCAATTTTCTCACAATGAGTATACGTTTTCCCTATTGCTGGACATAATGAATAATTACCTGTATGATTTTTCGAACCACATCTGTAACACAATTTCGATGCCCCTCCTCTTAAAAATGGTTTCAGACTACTAAATGCACACATTTGAGGTTCCTCATTAATGTAATTGACTGGAGTTAAACTTGTTGAGAAAGCGCTCTGTTCATTGGTGTGATTTGCCATGACCTGCATGGTTAGAATAGACCTTTTAATACTCTTGGCTACATCGATAGTTTCTAACAGTGTTGGATTTCTGCAGGCTAATAACTTTCTTGCACTTTTTTCGAGTAGCAGTTGAACACAAACTGATCCCTGATGTATATGTTCACATTGTTCTCGAATTCGCATTTTGAAGCTACAACTCTCAAGGTCACAGTAAAATCTTCTACTGATTCATCACTTGTCTGTTTGCATTTGAAAAAACTGTACCTTTCAAGTAGTACACTAGAGTCTTCAGTATATTGTTTAAACATACTCTTTTTTGCCTCAACAAAGACGTTCCAAGATACATTTTCTACATAAGGCTCAGGCACTACCAGTAAATTGTCAAACACTTTTTGACCAGCTACTCCCAAATGATTAAATAGCATAGCTTTTTTCCTAGAAGGCGGAAAATTATTTGCGTCAATAGCATCAATATAGTTTTCAAAAATACGAAGCCAGTCTCTCCACTTAATATCTTGTTTTCCTGTTTTGGGTAAAAATAGAGGAGTTGCAACACTCCTTGTATGTATGCCATAGTCAGAAGTAAAAACAAATGTATTTAACAATTATTTTTTTTTAAATTAGAAAATGTAAATGCCCTATTTGAAAGTCACTAAAAAATCCAGCAATAAACATTCTGTGGCAAGAATACTTCCAAAATGGCTGCCACATGACGACAGTGTGCTTCTGTAAATTACTTTCCTCACATCAGGCCTCAAAACAAACAAATTATTCCCTATTTGCTATTTAAAAACTGAAAAATGGCTGCCGTGTGACGACAGCAACGTAGCAAAGTGAAGATAAAGCTGGACGCCACTCTTAGAGATCTACGTCATTCACTCAAGAAATCTTGAAAGACGCACCAGACGTTGCGAACGAAGAAGGAATCCTGGCACGGGCGAAGAGATGTCGTTGTAAAAGTTAAGTACACGCTTGAGCGTGCAATAAAACGGCGTATCAAAAGTTGAAGATCATTAATTATTATTCCTTTTCCTTACGCTAATTATCGTCGAGTTGCGCTCCAGCTTAGAAACAGAAGATTAAACAGTAAAACAGAAGCTGAAGAATGTAGCTTCTAAAAATGAAGTAAAAGAAAAATAGAACACACAGCAGCGCTTATAAACAGGGAAATAACACACCACTGGAATCAGTCAGAAAATAAAATGTTAATTCTTCCACATTCACCATTAAAGTCTTCGGTAAAGAATCCCAACGGTCAAAGTCTCTCGTAAGTGAGGTCGTCGAAATAACAATCGGGTACCCCACTCCTGGTACATAAATGTAGAAATCACGTCATGCAGATGGAATAAGATGAAATGTGGCTTTTATTCCATGTTCAAGCGAAAGGTAACACAACAAGCCCACGAACAGAAAGACACGAGTTGGCTCCCAGGACTCCAGGCATTCAGAACCAGGAATTTTCAGAATCAAGATGACTCTCTCATCCCCATAGTAACAAGACGGAATTAAATGCTCACACATAACCTGCATAGAGTATATTACACCCTTGTGCCACAATATGCCTGTGCCAGGCATAATGTAGGCAAGGAAGGGCCGAAAAAATGGCGCATGGAAATCTTGGAGATTTGGAGGGCAGGCATATAAAGGGGGCATGTCAATGAATACAATGGGCCCTTATGTACTCTGCACGAGTAGCGCTCATATTTTGCCACTACTCCTGCAGTGTACATCAATAGCGTTAAGAATTCTGACGCTTTTGCCCTGTACCCTGTGCCGTGGTGCATCATATTTAAAAACGGTGCACACAAGGTGGCAGTAAGGGGGAGCTAAGGGGAGCAAGGAAAGCAGCAGCACCACTTGTCTTAAATCAGCCCCTTAGTGCTTGTGCTGCTCAGAATGCTAAATTATACATTTGGGTCTGATGCTTCAACCTGCAGTACTTTGTGGCAACAATGACTAGGGTGTAGCAGTCTGATGCCTATGGAATGAGACACACACATCATTCACCGTGAGGTGGTCAGGATGTCCTCTACACTGGATAATGTGTCAGCCTGCCTGGCACAGCCCAGTGTTGCTATAAGCAGGCTAGAGGGGATTTGGGTCCAGAGATGCCGCTGTACAGAGCTGCAGAAAGGTGATTCAGAGCACACAGTGAAACCGTGAAACTGCAGGAGAGATCACGAGTTTGCACATCACTGTCACAGATTACAGGCTTTCGTGTGTACATTGAACTCGCCCCAGGGCATTGGATGTGTGTAATTTCCTGGCTGATTCAAGGGATAATTTCCGATCCGAAGGTAAAACATAGCCGCATCAAAATTCAATGTGTCATGGGTCAGGAACACAAATCATTGTTTTCAATAAAAACAGGCATTAAAAGTAGTCTTAGCGTTCCAAGAAGTCAAATCTAGTCATATTTATCCCGTCATTAATTTTTATCATATTTTACTGTAAAAGAAAGATCCTGGCTTACTGGAGCAAATGTGTTTAGTGTTAGTCAATCTTTTGCCTCAATCGTGTGCACATTATGCTCACGGTGTAAGAACTCATTGAGAAATACCACTGCCTTCCTTTAAACATGGAGACTGCTGTTTTCTTTCTTTTACTGCAACGTGCGAGAATTTTGCAATGTGAAGTATGCGACAATATTGCCGGTGAGAAGGAAAGGCTGTAGGATGTTGTTTTCTCCCAACATTACAAAACTTAAAAACCTATAATTGAACTCCACAAATTTTTCAAAATAAACAGAAAAGCGCAAATGGTGCTGTTTTTTTGAACTCTGATGAAAAGAAAGATTTTAATAAGATCAAAACAAATCAAGACACTTTACCTTGTGATGTTCAAATGACAATTAGTTGCTGAAACCCAATTTCCATACATTATCGTTTGTGCGCTACAGTTTTATCAATAAAACTGTATGTCTGTGCAAATTTAAAGCTCATTTCAATGGAAATGCGCCGTCTATAAATGACAGAGCGCTACCACACCACGCTTTAGTAACGTATTTGCTTTGCAACGGAGTGCTACTAAATGCAACACCAGCTACATGCTAAACCTTTGCCACCCTCCTGCTAAACGGGTGGCTCATTCACAACACTTGTTCTTTGTGCGATGCTTAGATTTTTTAGAATCCCTTTGAGTTCAGTGATGTAACATTGATGATAGCACCCTCAGTATAAAAGTTGTTCCAGCACCACTGGTTCTATGCTACTACCGGATCCACCACTCATGAAGGGAATCTATTCAATTTGCAAAGCACAAGAGATTGTGGTTTGAGGATCTACATCAGAGCGATTCTACAGAAAAGCAGCCAAGATAAACAAGCATCAGAGCACAGACAGGCACATCACTTAATTTTAATGTCAAACATAAAAATGGATGGCTTTGAAGAAACAAAGTAATTGAGATCATGCTTTAGTACTAAGTTTTACATAAATAGACTCTGTTTTGCAGCTATTGCAACATTTCTTAAACAGCCTACAAAACATCACTAAATTAGTATTTTCCAAAATATATCAGCTAGTAAATAGCAGTTCTTGGTATTTAGCACAAGTATGGCGCATAATCTTTCATTAGTATTGCTTTGACAACACCCTTTTTAGGTCTGAATACAGATAGCTTTCATGCCTTCAAATAAGAAGAAATACAACGAGAGAATGGGCTTTGGGTCAGAGCCCTTCGACCACTGGCTTTCACTTGTTTTTCATCAATTGAATTGGCTCTCTGTCAAAGCCCATGGATTTTTATTGACGGCTGCATTGCTCCTTTATGTTTTGAATATGGGATATCCAGTAGTCGTGTTGTTGTCATACAGATGCAACACACCATGTATCTTGTAATTGAGACCAAATATGTGCTCTTTGATTTACTTTTTTGGCACAGTAAATGTTAATTGTTTATTGTAGGCTTGGATGAAATTTTACACACGTCTATGTAATCAGAATAATTTGGGTTATTTTGCGCTACTCTTTTGACTATATCCCTTGAATATCGTACATTTGCTTTATCCACTGAACTGAAGACTTTTAACTACAGAGCGTCGTTAGAATAGAGATGAAAATACATTTTTGAATTTCCCATGATAAAGCAAAGGAGCTCCAGGTAAAGGCTAAATACTGTTGGTGATAGTTCAGGTACTCCTTTATGCAGAGGCAAGGGGTTGGAGAGACAGTTAGATACTTTAACCTCTTGGGAGCAATTTGAGAGGTACAACTTGAATAAGTTCAGCACTGTGACTTTGATTTCCAATCTATCTTCTAAGGTGCTTATGAGAGATGAGTGATTAACTGTGTCAATGGCTGAAGAGAGGCCTGGAAGAACGAGAAGACAAGAGTCTCAGGGCCTGATTTAGATCTTGGCGGTAATGGTCCCGCTGTCGGGATTTAGATGCTGGCAGGACCATAGGAGAAAGACTGCCAAGTCCTGTCGACTCTACCAGGAATTAACAGTTGGGTCCACAGCGCCATTGGAAACAGTGGCTGGTGGGGGGACTCCAGCCACTGTTATTGCCAAGCCAATCACGATGTGCTTTTCCACCAAGCCAAATGTGGCGGTGCTACCTCCACATCTGAGTTGGTGGATTGGAAAGGAAATTAGGTAGAAACTTAGCTTTTTCCCCAATTCCACTTCCGTTTCCAACTACACATAACTGGACAAGAACTACCATCACTGCTGCCACTGGACCATGGAGGAAACATGACTTTGAAGTTGCCAGACTCGAAGGTAAGCATTACATATTACCAGTGGACATTGACTTAGCAACTAACGTTATCTCGGAACCAGTGCAGGAATACACATGTCACAGTATAGTATTTTTTTAAAAACTTGTGACTTGTTTATGTCTGCAGTACAGCATTGGAGATACACCTGCAGAAAAATCTGTTGAAATACACAAATATTACTTTGGTGTAAGTATTCATTAACACATGAATGTTTGCACCAAAATACACTGAACATCACAATTGTAAAATGTGTCCATGTGTGCACATTGCAATGGGGCCTGTAAGTGTAATGTGGTGCTTGCCGTTATGAATGCGAGTTACTCCATGTATATCACTGCAACGGCAATTCCATTCTAATGACATATTGACTTGTACTGCAATACACAATGTGGGACACACTGTGTACAGGTTAGACTCAGATCTTCAGACATGTACTACTACTCTCATGTGTTGTTGTCCTGGCAAATTGACTAATATATAACAGTGTAAAAAGTGTGGAAGGTACAACTGCCCCTGGCTGCGTTGCCTTTCCCTTGTATCCTGCCTCTAGTCCAGAGTCATCCTTCTCATGAATGCACATCTATTGGGCACATATCTGACAAATCACAGCTTTTACTTGGGAGAGGTGTGAGTGTATTGGCTGGTTGAGGTCGAGGGAGCTGGAGTGGGTGATGTATTTGTGTCTGTATGAGTGCCATTGCATGTGGTTCTGGTGTTTGTTTTGTATGTTTGGTAGTGTGTCGTGTTGCTGCGTGCAGAAATCAGGTGAATGTTGCAGTCGAGTTGTAGTCGTTGTTGTAATGTGTATAGTTGAGTTTTTGTGTGAGCATGTTTGTGTAGATGATTGGGCTGGTTATCATGGTTGTGTCATATGTGGGTGTGATGTCAATAGTGTGTGTATGTTGTGCTATAGATGTATGTCAATGTGTGTTTTCAGCATGTACATGTAGTGTTCTGGTGGAATGGCTACAGATAATAGTGTGTATGTAGTGTGTTGTGTAGTGTGTTATGCAGGTGGACACATATGGCTAAGTACATGGTGTGTGCGTAACTTACCTCTATTCCATAGCCACTGCCAATGTACAATGTACATTAGCTCCTGCAATGGGCTACCTCTGTCAGAAATCTGTCAGCCAGTACATTGCCTGCAAAACTGTAACATCTAAATGTGGTCAGCGAGAGCCCGCCAGCCTGATGGCTATGAAGGGTACTCCTTCGAGGCGGTCAGCAGTTTATCCTCAATACCCCTACTAACGGTGGTCAGAACTCAGTTGACTTAATGGAGTACTCGGGTCCGCTGCCACCGTGGGACGCAAGATCTAAATCAATCTCTCAGTTATTCATTATGCAGAAAGTGTCATCCATTATCTGAAGCATTGAACTCTCTGTGCTGTAATCAGATATGAATCCTAACTGGTGGCCATCAAAGAGGCTGCTTTTTTGCAGGATGGGTCAGCCATTTGTTTCTGAAATAAACTTGCCTGTTGGCTGAAGAAGTAAAAAACTACGATGACAATCCATACACAACTTGCATTCTTTATAGTGGTCGCCCCCGCTAGCGCATTACATTTAGGGCAAGTTTTGATGATGTGACTTAGATGCTTCACAGAGAGACTATAAAGCTAGTGGTTGCTCCCAACATATTCACATTGTGTGATCCAAGGCATACAACTACGCTCACTATGTCCCAGCTCCTCATCAGACAAAATTAGAGTGCTTAGAAACACAGTAATCAAAGTATTAAGTGTCAGATTTATTGAAAAGTGGTGCAGCCCAGTGCTGCGGCAAAATTGGCAGTGCCGCACTGTGTCACAGTGATATGGCATATTTAACTGAATACGGAGCACCCCTGAGATTCCCCCTGTGCTTATGCTAAATTTAGCTGCCAACGCAGGCATTCTTGCACCATCGCGCAAGGATGTCTGCGTTGAGGGGTGTGATTTTTTTATGTGTGGGAAGGTGTCCCTTCCTGCACATAAACAATCACTAATGGCGCTTTGGCACTTCTGTGTGTGCTGCACAATGCAGCACACACAGAAGTGCCAAAGCGTCATGTTCAAATGATTGTTTATGTGCAGGAAGGGACACCTTCCCACACATAAACAATCATTTCTAGCATTTTGCTCTTGAATGCAGAATGCAGCACGCATAGAAAAGCAAATAACGAGGAGGAATAAAGTATTCCTCCTCGTTGTGCCCTGCTAACGCCACCCCTGGGGGTGGCATTAGATTTTGGCGCTGCCTCAGGTTTACGAAATTTCATAAATCTGAGGCAGTGTCAAAATTCACTCGTTGTTGCTGTGGCACGACCACAGCAACACCCATTGCACACCTCTTCCACGCACAGTGTTGCATGGGAAGGGGCCATATTCACAAGGTGGCATTAAGCCACAAAAAGTGGCTTAACACCACCTTGTAAATACGGCGCAGTGCTTAGCAAGTGATGCTCTTGTGGCACTAGGGGCCTATAAATACGGCCCTAAGTGTGATTTAAAAGAATGGAAAATTCACAATAAAGAAAGCAATATCACCACTCTGCAAGAATATGAACATTAGTGAAATAAGTAGTATCTTCCAGCTTATTGGTTACAACGGTCCTGCAGAGAAGATGGTGCGGGCACAACTAATACTGGTGTAGCTTAATGTGCATCATAAAAAGAAACTACAGACATGGAAAGGCTAAATAAGCTGTTCCATACAGCAGCATGCATGCAACAAATACAAATTAACTACTTGGTAGCAATTGCTCTCCTGCCCGGAAGGAGACATTCATGTCAAACATATCAAGCAATTGAGGAAATCATTCCGACGAAAGAACCAACAAGAATGCAGCAAACAGGGTGAGCGCAAGCAAATAGTGTTTTAGGGCAATTTTAGAGGAAACAGAAGGTCTCCCTTCTGAGGTGGTGGCATCACGCAAGACAATCTTACTGGATGAAAAACCAGACTCGAGGGTGTCTCCGCAAAGACTTATTTACTCCATTAAAGGGGTGATCTCTGGTGTGCATCAGGTAAAATGAAGTGTGGCAATCATATTACATATTCACACGTGTGCCTATATTATTTACATGTGTGCAATAACCGCACTAGCTCTTCCTATCAGTCTTGATTTGCAATTTAAAGCAATTAAACAAAGGTGCACTATTTCTATATAGTAATCATACAACTGAAGGTAATTAAGCCTTCGTGGATAGTAGTTGCCCACTTAGGGAGAGGTGCCATACGGAATAAATAGTCAATCATATTTGGTTGAGATTGAGGAAGTGTGGCTATTAAAACAAAGATGTCCAGCAAGCATCAAACAGTAAAACTGCTGAGTGGCAGTTGCCACTAGTCTAGTTAACTGTTGTTATGACTCAGATACTCGGGTACACTTTTTCTTTTGTTGGGCCGTACGTACCGCTTCTTGGTCTACAACACACATATCATTTGAAGACTGCAGTCTGGGCCAAGGATGTCAACTCACCAAGTGGATTCCATGAAGGATTATCACAATTTGCAAGCAGCATAGACATCCGATCTGATTGGAGAAAAAGTGTGGCACGGATTATGGTTTTGCCAACAAGTTGCTGCATAAGCTAAGCCCAGGTGGCACTATACAGCTCACTACGGGTAACACTACGAACCCTGCTTAAGCAATTTGAATCACAGTTTAGGCCTGTCCACTATTTTGAATGTAATACAGTAATCTCCGAAAGCACAATGCAGAAAAATGCCTCAAACACAAAGTGCTTCTGACTGTCAATCCAGGCCAGAAGATGCAACCTCAACTCCTCGGTAAAAAGCTAGTAAGGGTGGCAGAACATGGAGATGAGGTGATAGTTGTTTCCTGTCAAAGTTGAGACACCTCATTATTTTCATAAATACTAAGTTGTGCTATTCAGCACCAGCCAGGGTGAGGTGAGGGTTCCTCCCACGAAAAATCCAGCAGACTCTGTCAGTGTTATATGCTGTAAATTTCATTACTGTGATAGCCATAGTGAAGCTTGTGAGCGCATAGTAACAAGGGGCTTGCTCGTGAGCATGATATAAAATGTTGTTCTTTGATGTCTGAGGCGATGTTCTCAGAAAGTCAGTTAGCATTTGGCTTCTTGGTGGTCGGTCGCTGAGGGACACTTGTAGTGTGAGTTATCATTAAACCTCCTGAAAATCATTCTTTGTATGCGCCATTCATCTCCCCGGCTCAACATAAATTGGCGACGAGCTACAGGAAGCAAAACCTACTTCTTCACTTAACTGTCCCTCAAGTTTGCGATTACAACTGATATTTTACAATGGTATTGAAAGTGACTGCAACGGTACGGGCCATATTTATTTAACATTACTGAGGAGAATATTTGTTTTGAGGCCCTTACCATTTTCTCCAACGAAGGCATTTACTGTTTTACTGTGAGGACGCAGCATTGGGAGACTTGTGATTTATTTATGGCATTTCCAGGTTCAGATGATTTTGTCTGGTCATTGTGATGCATTTAAAGGGGCGGTCACAGTGGTGGGGCCCGCGGAGAGAGAGACCCGGTCTAGTCTCTCCGCTGGCTTTTTTGGGACACAGGAAGTGGCACGGAGGCGCCCTATTGGCAGCCAGGTAAGTGGGGGAGGGTTTAGGACAGGCCCTTATAAGGGGGGTGGGGGGGTGGGGTCGGCCTCTGTCCGTGCCGACTGTGGAGATAGACGTAGGCAGCGTTTGAAGGCAGCTTTTGAGGAGGTTATTACAGCCGGAGGGAGGCCCGCGATTTTGTGGGGAAAGGCAGGCCCAGGTACCAGGTAGGCGCAGCAGCAGCCATAAGGCAGAGCGGACGGCTGGCAGGCCCCCGCGGCTACTGACGAGGGGCGGCGCCGGCCGGTGAGAGGCTCGGCCGGGAGCTGCGCGCAGCACGAGGAGGCAGGCAGTTGTGAGGAATACGAGCTGCCACGTGGTGGCAGGCTCGCAAGACCGCGTAAGCGCGGACCATTTCGGCGCGGGACCGGGCTCCCGGTTCCCAGGCCGGAGAAGGGGCTGGGGAGCCTAGGACCACGCGCTTTGGACAGCAGGCAAGGGAGGCCCCCTAAAACAGATCAAGGGTTCAAAAAAAAAAAAAAAAAGATTAATAACGCATAAATAGATAAAATATAAAAGAAAAAACCTACATATATGGGCGCAGCATCAAATTACATAAGATAAGGAGGGGAGAAGGCACATAATTTAATTCAGGCCCGCAGGGCCCCCCCAAAAAAAAAAATATATTTTCCTTCTCTTTCGCTTTGTATTATACGCAATAAATTCAGGGGGCCTGTTAAGTGTGACAAAGATAAAAAAAAAAAAAAAAAAAATCAATAGAATAAAAAGAATTTTCGTGAAAGGGCTGCCATGGCAACCAGTCACGATGCTGAGGCGGTGAGGACTCCGCTTCGCGTTCTGGGAGAGGCAGGCTGGGCGGACCTGCTCAGACCAGGGGTTTTAGAACAGGCGTGGGTGGGGATGTCACGCCCGACAAGGGCCGCGTCCAGCCGGGTTGCGGCAGCAATTGCGGCATGCGAGTCTCAGGACTCAGACGGGGACAGGGACGGGGTCCCCGCGGACCCCGGCACCGAGGCAAGTACACAACAAAAGCTCTGCAGCGCGCATAGCCCACTGATGTTTAGCGGGGAGGCGCAAGGCACGCAAGATCCACTGCCAGGGAACGCAGAGGTAGGCGGCGCACCAGTAGGGGCTGCCCCTCAGGGCGCGGAGGGACCCACGGCCGATACGGGGGGCTGCGGCCCTGGGGCGAAGAGACTGAGCAGCCCCTGCCCAGCCCTAGCGGGGAGGCTGCACCATTAGACTTGTCATACCACAAGGACGAGGGCCACAGCCTCGGGGCCCCCAGTGAAGAAAAAAGGTAAATACACGGGAAAAATTAGGGGGGGCATCTAGAGCCAAGGCAACCCCCCGCCAGGCCAGAGGGGCAAAAAGCATAGTAACAGACAAGGCGGGGCCCACAGGGGCCCCTGACCCACTTCCACAAGGAAAATGGGACCAAGCAGAGGCCTGGGACCTGGAGGCCAGGATACGAGAACAGCGTAGGGTTGTTTTGGAGACAGAGGCCAGGTGGGCCCAACTGTGCAGGGACAGAGAAGAGGAGAGCGCACGCAGCGTAGCAGCCGCAAGGGCCAGAGAAGTCAGGGAGGACAAACGGGCGCAACAGCCAGGGGCAGGAGGGGGCACCTGGGTTTGGATTCCGCAGGTCGAAGGGAATCAGATACAAGAGGCTGGTGCGGCCGAGGGGCAAGTCGGCACGGGGAATCCTGGTGACACATCCGGTCACGGGGACAGCGGAAACACAATGCCATCGACTGAGGTTGGCAGGAAAAGGGCCACGCCAACTGGGCGCAGTACGGCCCAATCACGTTGGAACGAAGCACAGGAAGGGTCGGCGGCGGCCTTTTCCACCCCGGGGGAGCGCGGGGGCCGCAAAGTTGGTGTGCGCCATGTGGGTGCGGATGAGTCGGAGACGGCTTCAACCAAAACAAAAGGTTATGCCCAACACACGGGCCACTGGGGAGGAGAAGATTTTTTGGAACTGGACTACGAGGATGAAGGGGATGAATGGGAAGATGGTGAGATTCGGGATACGGTGGTGAGCGCCATCCCGGGAGGGGGGGGGCGAGGGCGCAAGAGCGGCGGAACGTCTTCTTCGTTTTATGCATTACAGGATACGATCGTAACTGATGGGTCCATGGGAGGTCGACAAGCCGCGCCATGCGGTAGAAACCCAAGGAGAGTCCCGAGGAGCATTGGAGAGAACGCAGGAGGTAAGAAATGGTGGTCAGTGTGGGGAGAGGCGGGGGGACGCCGAAGGAGGCAAGTACGAGTAGATCTATTGGCGTAGGGGAAGATTCAGTTTTAGACACACCACCCCCTATCCCCGTTCAAGGAACGGTTGAGAACAAAGGAAAAGAAGGCGCTGCTCCAGTAGACACGACCACTAACAGTAAGGCGTCAGGGGCGGATGCAACAGCGGAAGAAAAGGAGGGGGGAGGTCACAAGAAACGCCTTCCATATATGGGTTTAGCCATGCCACTTGGGTCACACATATCCGAAAAAAACAAAAACTAAGATATGGAAACACGAATATGTAGATGTTTTCAAACTACTACATAGGGACATACAGGCCAAGGAGGGCTCTAAGGAGGAGGAATGGGAACTGGCGCGCAGGCCCAGGGTTCCCATCACGATGGACAATTGGACGTCCACTTTTTTGATATTCGCCAGTATATACTACGAAAAATACCCGCATAGGGCAATTGCACTTTTTAAGTACATGGACATTATCAGAAAGGCTCAAATGCATTTTGGAGGCTTTGCATGGCTCAGCTATGACGAGGAGTTTAGAGCCCGGGTGAGCGTAAATCCCGAAAAGCCCTGGGGGGACGTAAATTCAGAGTTGTGGATGCAATGGATGGCATCAGCTCAGACAGCGGCTTCCACGCATACGGCGAGCGGTTTACCAGTTTTATATAAACCCTTTCAGGCACGCCCCGTCCCGGGGGGGCGGGTGCAAACACAAAAACTACAGGGTCAACCTCCGGGGCATGCTGGAATTTTAACAAAGGTTTTTGTTCCAGAGCTCAGTGCAGGTTTAAGCATGACTGCTCCAAGTGCGGGGGTCGTCACCCAGTCATTCAATGTTTCACCCTCTCCAGCCCCCCAGAGCAGTGGAGAGCGACAAGAGGAAGGGGATCGCATGGCTCTCCTGCGCCAAAGGGGTCCTACGCCCGTTAGACTGGAATTTTTGCTGCCTTGGTTGCGCATATATCCCGACGCAGACAAAGCGCGAATATTAGAGTGGGGTTTCAGGGAAGGTTTTAGAGTAGGTTATCAGGGTCCTAGAGAGAGAAGGTGGGCAGACAACTTGTGGTCTGCCAAAGAACAGCCTCAGATAGTGCGCGACAAATTGACGAAAGAGGTAGACCTGGGTAGAATAGCCGGCCCATTTTCTGAATGGCCAAGTGACTCTCTGATGATATCTCCTTTAGGAGTGGTACCCAAAAAAGCGCAGGGAGAGTTTTGTCTGATTCACCACCTGTCATGGCCTGAAGGCACGTCAGTTAACGATTTAATTGCACAAGAGGATTCAAAGGTGGAATACGCGTCAGTAGACGATGCAGTGAAGTTAGTACCGAAGTGCGGACGGAACGCAGAAATGGCAAAATGCGACATTCAATCAGCCTTTAGACTGCTTCCTATCCATCCAGTAGATTTTGATCTGCTGGGCATGCAGCTCGATGGCGCCATATATGTGGACAGGGTTTTGCCCATGGGCTGTGCGATATCCTGCGCGCTTTTTGAGACTTTCAGTACCTTTCTACAGTGGGTTTTCGTGAGATCAAGTGGCCATTGGTCGGTGACTCACTATTTGGACGATTTTCTATTTGTGGGAACAGCCTCATCAGGGAAGTGTGAGCGGGCTTTAGTCAGTTTCCAGAGATTAACACAGCAGGCAAGAGTACCTTTGGCCCCAGAGAAGACGGAAGGTCCGTTGCAGATCTTGACATTTTTGGGCATTGAGTTGGATGCAAGGGAATTGGTGGCCAGATTACCTGTAGCAAAAGTGAAGGAAATGCTGGCTTTCCTGGCTGAAGTGCGTGCATTACGTAAGATAGATTTACGGTCGGCTCAAAGGCTGCTAGGTTACCTCAATTTTGCGTGTAGGGTAGTAAGGGGCGGTAGGACTTTTTGTAGACGCTTGGGGCTGGCCATGTCAGGTGCAGTGCTTCCACACCACAGAATACGAATATCCCTGGCTTTGCGGGAAGACATCAGAATTTGGGAGACCTTTTTGAAGGATTTCAATGGGGTACCAATGTCTTTCGGCGAGCAGGACACGGTGTGGCAGGTTAAAAAAAATTCAGATACAGCGGGAGCAACAGGTTTTGGGCTATACTGGGATGGGAGGTGGTGTGCAGAGACATGGCCGGTAAGTTGGCTGCAAAAGGGAGAAGTATCGCTTTTCTGGAATTCTTTCCCCTGCTAGTGGCACTGGCGGTGTGGGGACAGGAGCTAGCCAACAGGACGGTGATATTTCAAATTGACAACATGGCGGTGGTAGAGTTAGTCAACAGACAGAGAGCGAGGGATCTCAGAGTTTTTCGCTTGTTGCGTCAGTTTATGCTGAAATGTTTATCTTTGAATGTTATATTTAAAGCTGCGCATATACCTGGGGGTCACAACAAGATTGCAGACTCTCTATCTCGTTCACAGTGGCGGCGTTTTCGTGAATTGGCACCTGGAGCGAAACGGAGCAAGACCATGGTCCCGGCAGACATTTGGGAGTGGGGGGCATGATGATCACAGGGCTGGTTGAGATGTCATTAGCGGTATCCACGCGGAGAAATTACAGGCTGGCATGGTTGGAGTTTCAATCTTTTGAGCCATGTGGGGTGAATTTCTGGGCGCAGGGTTTGCAGATTTTAGAAGCACGGGCATTACGTTTTGTGCTTTTTCTGATCAAGGAGGGTTTATCCCCAGCTACAATAGGGGGAAAACTAGCAGGTGTTTCTTTTTATGGGAAACTATTTTTTGGTTTTGATCCTGCGAGAAATGATTTGTTGGGGAAAATGTTGAAAGGTTGGGGCAGGGTCAGGGCCAGCGGGGTTAGACCAGCGAGAGCACCCATTACATTCGAAATATTGCTGGAACTGTTACAGGTAATACCGGTGTGTTGCGCGGACGAGTACGAAGGGGGTTTGTTTCGGCTGTGCATGGTGTGGATGTTTTTCAGTGCTTTTCGAGTATCTGAATTGTTAGGGGTGGGGAAAGAGATTGGAGTGAGAAGGAAGGAGGTGTGCCTGCATAAGGACAGGCTGGGGATATGGCTTAGGAGGCCAAAGACGGATCAGCTTGGCAAGGGCAAGTGGGTATGGCTTCAAAAAGGGGGCGTAGAAATGGCATGCCCGGTAGCGGATGGATCAGTTTCAAGACAAGATGCCCCGGGGCAGGCGAGTCAGGGGTTTTTAGTCATGCATCAGGGAGGAAGATGACCAGTTATCAGCTGTTCCAAGTGATGAGAACGGCACTTGGACGGATAGGGCGGTGTGCCGGGGACTATGGAACGCATTCATTCAGGATTGGCGCAGCGACTGCGGCAGCACATTTAGGATGGGATTGGGCTAAGATTAAGTCAATAGGGAGACGGAAATCTAGGTGCTGCGAGAGGTATGTCAGGCCTTGAAGAAAAAAAGGCAGGTGGGGGGTGTGGGGGTGGGGCGGTTATCACAGCAATACAGCCTTTACAGTGTTTTTTCCTTGCAGGATGTGTGGCTGGGCCGCAGGCAGACAAGATGACGACGTGGTTGGTCGGCCATTTGTTCGTTCATTGGGCGGCAAAATTTGCGGAGAAGCAAATTTACGGCAGATCATTGGGACTGCCCAGCAGACAGCATGAAGTGCGTTGATGGGGCAAGAGTGGTATGAGATGGGGAAGCTTGCTACCATTTATCACGGGTAACTTGCCTCAGTGGGGATGTCCGGACCTTTTATTGATCCATCTGGGGGAGAATGACTTAGTGAAGCTATCGGGGCTCACTCTGATACAGCTGATGCAGAGAGATTTGGAACTCTTGAAGCAGAAACTATGTGGAACATGCTTGGTATGGACTGAATTTGTGCCAAGAAGGGCATGGAGAGGGGCTCCGTTGAGCCATTGAGCGGGCTCGGAAGAAGTTGAATAGAGCCATGAGAGTTTTCTGTTGGGCGCAGGGGATCAAGGTTTTAAGACACGGGGACATAAAAGAACAGAAGGCCTTGTTCCGTGACGACGGGGTTCATTTATCCCAGATAGGGAATGCGTTATACATACCAGAGCTGAGGTTGATGTTAGAAAGCGTGTGGGGGTGAATTTGTGGATTCGAAAAGAAAAAAGAAAAAAAAAAAGAAAAGGGAAAGAAGGAAGATGGGGGGGGCAGGTAGAGGCGCATACGGAAGGGGAAAAGGTGTTTTTTCCTTGGGGTGGGGCAGCAAAACGCCTCATGGGTTTTGCTTGATGGCAGGAGATGGGGGAGGGTGGAGAGCCAGATGCGGGCTTGTCCACCCTTCCAGGGGGAAAAACAAGGAGTTGAAGGATCAGAGCGGGGGGGGTAGGTTACAAGCTAGGAAGGCTTGGGAGGAATAGGGGAGCGTATACGGTAGGAGAATTGAAGGGAACTATTTGAGGAAAGAATGAAGGAAAAGGAATAGTACAAGTTAAGGTCTGGTTAAAAGTTTGATGTACAGTTAGAAATGTTAATTGATGTTGTGTTTAAATCCTGTCCTAAATAAATGACCTTTTACACTAACAAGGAGTGTCACTGTATGTATGTCCCGATGCGCGTGAAGGAATCGGCACGCTTTTGGCAAACTCATCCGTGTGCGGGAAGGTCGGTGAACGGCGCTCCTTTAATTTCATGTTATTGTGGATTTAAAGGTGCAGGCACAAAGTCTATTGGCGAACGGCATGCACGCCCATATTTGGTGGTGTTGTTGAGTTAAAGGGGCTGATACAGCGTGTACGTTGCATTCAGAAGAGCAAGCTGACTTGTTGTGTATAGTTACTACGGTCATACACACTCCTCTTGAATAGAATTTAAGTGTACAATTGGTGAGAATGCACTTCATGTAAATTCGCCCTACTTTATGGAGGACACACATATCTTCGACATCAGTACTGTATGTACACGGCATGAACTGATATGTGCTACTGAACTGATATGTGTCACTGGATAATCACTTATATTTTATAGTGAATCCTGTTTAGGTTGTCTAAGAAATAGGTGATTAGAAATTATGCACGCTTTCTTTGAAATGCATGTTTAATTTATGAAGATATTTTACAAAGTAGTGATTTTTGTTTTGTTAACTTGGTTTTACATTCACTTCTAACTGGTACTTTGTATAAGGTTAACTTGGTGCATTCCAATCATGCAAATGGCAAATTTGCCTAGTGCATTCTTGAATGAACCAGGTGTAACTAAAGCCTGACGGAGTCAGTGGTGTAGGTCATTTAACAGTTATTTAGTTGCAATTGATGGTGTGGGATTTCCAGCTGCAAGAAGAAAGCCATTTTGTACAATTGTTTAGGGATGGAAGGCAAGAGAATATTTGATAATTTACCAGCAGTTGGATTGCAATCAACCTCAGAGATGGATGAGTACACTCACGCAGTTTTGAGATTAGAGAAGCATTTTGAAAAAGAACCCAGTATAATTGTGGAGAGACATAAATTCTTTACGCGTAATCAACATGAACATGAAACTATTGATGATTTTATAGCCGAGCTAAGAATTTTGGTTTCTTCATGTGAATTTGCTAGTCCAATTGAACAGTATTTAAGGGATCAGTTAGTAGTGAATTGTTTTGATCACAAGGTGCAAGGGAGGCAATTATGTAGTATGGTCCCCACTTTAGCAGAAGCCTTAGATATTGCAAGAGGGATTGAGAGGTCTCTATTAGCGTCTAAGGAACTAAACAATACCAAAATCACTTCTACTGAAAGTGGCAATGCTATTTCATGTAAAGTAAAACCTACAATACAAAATAAGATGGAAGGAAGGAAAAATGATAAAAATGGCCTATGCTTTAGATGTGGGTCAAAAAATCATTTAGCCAATGCCACTAATTGTCCTGCAATTGGTAAATCATGCTCAAAGTGCAAGAAGATTGGACATTTTGCACAAGTATGTAGGAATTCATCTAAGATAATGCTGGTTGAAAATACGGATGTACATAGGACCTCTTTGAGTACATGTGAGGATAAGTTTAACAAAAGTGTGGTGGTATCAATCACAATTATTAATACTGATGTTGACAAAGTTCACATGAGTGGAGACCCAGTTTGTGAAGTAAAAATGGGCAATTATTGCATCTAAGTTGCTTTTTGATTCAGGATCACCCATTACCATTATTTCTGATAAACTATTCATGGAAAGATGGCCAGGGTTGAAACGTTCTCCTCTAGATATACACACAATTTCTTTTTGTGGTCAGGAAATTGATTTGTGTGGATATTTCATGGAGAATTTGCACTACAAGGACAGATCCATTTGTTCTAAGGTTTATGTTGCCAAACAAGGTCACAATATATTAGGATGGAAGGACCAGGGGAAGTTTGGGATGGTTCTCAGGCCTGGCACTACAAATCCAATTTCTTTGGTTAATGATGTACAGGATCATGTTAAATCTTTGAAAGATGTTTTGTCAAAGCACCAGGGAGTTTTTGAAGAAAATTTGGGAGTTCCAGCGAAGGTCACGGCGTCAGGTGCAGGCAGCGTTACCGGATTCAGCAGCGGCGTCGGTCCGGAGTCGTCCGAAGTCGATTTTCTTGGATTTCCACCAGCTTTTCTTTCAAGGGCCCAGGGACTGGATCGGGCACCACTTGTCAGAGCAGGAGTCTCTCCAGAGACTCCAGGTGCTGGCAGAGAGAAGTCTTTGCTGTCCCTGAGACTTCAAACAACAGGAGGCAAGCTCTAAATCAAGCCCTTGGAGATTTCTTCACAAGGTGGAAGGCATACAAAGTCCAGTCTTTGCCCTCTTACTCTGGCAGAAGCAGCACTGCAGGAAAGCTCCACAAAGCACAGTCACAGGCAGGGCAGCACTTCTTCCTCAGCTATCAGCTCTTCTCCAGGCAGAGGTTCCTCTTGGTTCCAGAAGTGTTTCTAAAGTCTGTAGATTTGGGTGCCCTTCTTATACCCATTTTAGTCTTTGAAGTCACCTTTTTCAAAGGGGACTCACACCTACTTGTGAAATCCTGCCTTGCCCAGGCAAGGCATCAGACACACAGCAGGGAGTTGGAGCCGGCATTGTCAGAGGCAGGCACAGTCCTTTCAGATGAGAGTGACCACTCCACCCCTCCCTCCTTGCAGAGATGGCTAATCAGGAAATGCAGGTTACACCCCAGCCCCCTTTGTGTCACTGTCTGGTGTGAGGTCAAAAACAACCCAACTGTCAAAATGACCCAGTCAGGGAATCCACAAACACGGCAGAGTCACAGAATGGTTTAAGCAAGAAAATGCCCACTTTCTAAAAGTGGCATTTTCAAACGCACAATCTCAAAATCAACTTTACTAAAAGATGTATTTTTAAATTGTGAGTTCAGGGACCCCAAACTCCACATGTCCTTCTACTCTCTAGGGGAATCTACACTTTAATCATATTTAAAGGTAGCCCCCATGTTATCCTATGAGAGAGACAGGCCTTGCAACAGTGAAAAACGAACTTGGCAGTATTTCACTGTCAGGACATATAAACCACATTACTATATGTCTTACCTTATCCATACAATGCACCCTGGCCTTGGGGCTACCTAGGGCCTACCTTAGGTGTGCCTTACATGTAAGAAAAGGAAAGGTTTAGGCCTGGCAAGTGGGTACACTTGCCATGTCGAATTTACAGTGTAAAAATACACTTACAGACACTGCAGTGGCAGGTCTGAGACATGATTACAGGGTTACTTGTGTGGGTGGCACAACCAGTGCTGCAGGCACACTAGTAACATTTGATTTACAGGCCCTAAGCACCTCTAGTGCACTTTACTAGGGACTTAACAGTAAAACAAATATGCCAATCATGGATAAACCAATTCCATACAATTTACACAGAAAGCATATGCACTTTAGCACTGGTTAGCAGTGGTAAAGTGCTCAGAGTTCAAAAGCCAACAGCAACAGGTCCGAAAAAAATAGGAGGCAGGAGGCAAAAAGATGGGGGATGACCCTGCATAAGCAAAAAAGTCCAACACTTAGGGGGTCATTCTAACCCTGGCGGTCCAAGACCGCCAGGGCTAAAATGACGGGGGCACCGCCAACAGGCTGGCGGTGCCCCGCTGGGCATTCTGACCGCGGCGGTTTGACCGCGGTCAGAAGTGGAAAACCGGCGGTCTCCCGCCGGTTTTCCGCTGCCCATTTGAATCCTCCATGGCGGCGCAGCGAGCTGCGCCGCCATGGGAATTCTGACAGCCCATACCGCCATCCTGTTCCTGGCGGTTCGACCGCCAGGAACAGGATGGCGGTATGGGTTGTCGTGGGGCCCCTGGTGGCCCCTGCAGTGCCCATGCCAATGGTATGGGCACTACAGGGGCCCCCGTAAGAGGGCCCCACAAAGAATTTCACTGTCTGCATTGCAGACAGTGAAATTCGTGACAGGTGCCACTGCACCCGTCGCACCTTCCCACTCCGCCGGCTCCATTCGGAGCCGGCGTCCTCGTGGGAAGGTAGTTTTGCACTGGGCTGGCGGGCGGCCTTTTGGCGGTCACCCACCAGCCCAGTGCAAAACCCAGAATACCCTCAGCGGTCTTCCGACCGCGGAGCGGTATTTTGGAGGGGGAAGTCTGGCGGGCGGCCTCCGCCGCCCGCCAAACTTAGAATCACCCCTTAGACTCTGTACAGTCCCATTTAGAGAAACTAGACAGAACCTTAAGCATACTGGAGTATCATGGGATGACAGTCACAAAACAAAAATGTAAATTCATTTTGAGTGAGGTGGAATATTTAGTCGACAAGGTAAGAGAGGATGGAATTAAACCAAAGAATAGCGGCAATAGCAAAGTATTCGCAACCTATTATTAACCCCTTCGCTGCCAGGCCTTTTCCCCCTCCTGTGCCAGGCCTTTTTTTGGCTATTTGGGGTAGTTCGGGTTTAGGCCCTCATACATTTTTGGCCACATAAGCTAGCCAAGCCAAATTTGCGTCCTTTTTTTCCAACATCCTTGGGATTCTAGAGGTATCCAGACTTTGTGGGTTCCCCTGAAGGAGGCCAAGAAATTAGCCAAAATAAAGTGAAAAATTCAGTTTTTTTTAAAAAAAAAAGGGAAAAAGGGGCTGCAGAAGAAGGCTTGTGGTTTTCCCCCTGAAAATGGCATCAACAAAGGGTTTGCAGTGCTAAAATCACCAGCTTCCCAGCTTTCAGGAACAGGCAGACTTGAATCAGAAAACCCAATTTTTCAACACAATTTTGGCATTTTACTGGGACATACCCCATTTTTATGATTTTTTGTGCTTTCAGCCTCCTTCCAGTCAGTGACAGAAATGGGCATGAAACCAATGCTGGATCCCAGACACCTAAACATTTCTGAAAAGTAGACAAAATTCTGAATTCAGCAAGGGGTAATTTGTGTAGATCCTACAAGGGTTTTCTACAGAAAATAACAACTAAAAAAAATTTTTTAAATTGAGGTGAATAAAACAGCAATTTTTCTGTACGTTTTAGTCTGTAACTGCAATGTCAGATTTTTTAAAGCAATATACTGTTACGTCTGCTGGACTCTTCTGGTTGTGGGGATGTATAAAGCTTGTAGGTTCATCAAGAACCCCAGGTACCCAGAGCCAATAAATGAGCTGCACCCTGCAGTGGGTTTTCATTCTATACCGGGTATACAGCAATTCAATATAAAGAGTGAAAAATAGCTACCTTTGTATTTCCAAAATGGGCACAAGATAAGGTGTTGAGGAGCAGTGGTTATTTGCACATTTCTGAATTCCGGGGTGCCCATACTAGCATGTGAATTACAGGGCATTTTTCAAATAGACGTCTTTTTTACACACTCTCTTATTTTTGGAAGGAAAAAATTTAGAGAAAGACATGGGGCAATAACACTTGTTTTGCTATTCTATGTTCCCCCACGTCTCCCGATAAAAATGATACCTCACTTGTGTGGGTAGGCCTAGCGCCCGCGACAGGAAATGACCTAAAACACAACGTGGACACATCCCATTTTTTGACAGAAAACAGAGGTGTTTTTCACAAAGTGCCTACCTGTAGATTTTGGCCTCTAGCTCAGCCGGCACCTGGGGAAACCTACCAAACCTGTGCAGTTTTGAAAACTAGAGACCTAAGGGAATCCAGGATGGGGTGACTTGTGGGGCTCTGACCAGGTTCTGTTACCCAGAATCCTTTGCAATCCTCAAAATTCGGCTAAAAAACATGTTTTCCTCACATTTCGGTGACAGAAAGTTCTGGAATCTGAAAGGAGCCACACATTTCCTTCAACCCAGCGTTCCCCCAAGTCTCCCGATAAAAATGATACCTCACTTGTGTGGGTAGGCCTAGCGCCCGCGACAGGATATGCCCCAAAACACAATGTGGACACATCACATTTTTTGACAGAAAACAGAGGTGTTTTTTGCAAAGTGCCTACCTGTAGATTTTGGCCTCTAGCTCAGCTGGCACCTAGCGAAACCTACCAAACCCATGCATTTTTGAAAACTAGAGACCTAGGGGAATCCACGATGGGGTGACTTGTGGGGCTCTGACCAGGTTCTGTTACCCAGAATCCTTTGCAAACCTCAAAATTTGGCTAAAAAAACACATTTTTCTCATATTTCGGTGACAGAAAGTTCTGGAATCTGAGAGGAGCCACAAATTTCCTTCCACCCAGCATTCCCCCAAGTCTCCCGATAAAAATGATACCTCACTTGTGTGGGTCGGCCCAGCGCCCGCGACAGGAAGTGCCCCAAAACACAACGTGGACACATCCCATTTTTTTACAGAAAACAGAGGTGTTTTTTGCAAAGTGCCTACCTGTAGATTTTGGCCTCTAGCTCAGCCGGCACCTAGGGAAACCTACCAAACCTGTGCATTTTTGAAAACTAGAGACCTAGGGGAATCCAAGATGGGGTGACTTGTGCGGCTCTGACCAGGTTCTGTTACCCAGAATCCTTTGCAAACCTCAAAATTTGGCTAAAAAACACATTTTCCTCACATTTCGGTGACAGAAAGTTCTGGAATCTGAGAGGAGCCACAAATTTCCTTCCATCCAGCGTTCCCCCAAGTATCCTGATAAAAATTATACCTCACTTTTGTGGGTAGGCCTAGTGCCCACAAAAGGAAATGGCCCAAAACACAACGTGGACACATCACATTTTTTCACAGAAAACAGAGGTGTATTTTACAAAGTGTCTACCAGTGGATTTTGACCTCTAGCACAGCCGGCCCCCGGGGGGGCAGAAATGGCCCAAAATACATATGCCCCCCAACCCCTCTGGGGAGCGACCCTTGCCTCTGGGGTCACTCCCCATGCGTGACATTGGCGCAAAAAAAAATCCCCGATGCCTAGAGGTTTCTGCCACCCCCGGGGGCAGATCGGCCTAAAATGAATTTGCCCCCCCCACCTCCCAATCCCCCCCTCCAGGAGCGACCCCTGCCTACGGGGTCGCTCCCCTTGCGTGACATTGATTAAAAAAAAAAATCCCCGGTGCCTAGTGGTTTCTGCCCCCTTTGGGGGAAGATTGACCTAAAATCGGCCAATCTGCCCCCAAAGGCAGCAGAAATGTCCTAAATACAATTTGCCCCTCCAGGGGAGCGATCCTTGCCTAAGGGGTCGCTCATCATCTGTAAAACAACAACAACAACAACAAAAAAACCCTGCCTAGTGGTTTCTGCCCCTCTTGGGGGCAGATCGGCCTAATTAATATAGGCTGATCTGCCCCCGAGGGGGGCAGAAATGGCCTAAAATAAATTTGCCCCCCAGGGGAACGACCCTTGCCTAAGGGGTCGCTCCCCTTGTGTGAAATTCACGAAGAAAAAAAAACTCCCTGGTGTCTAGTGGTTTCTGTCCCCCTTGGGGGCAGATCGGCCTCATAAAAATAAGCCAATCTGCACCCAAGGGGGGAAGAAATGGCCTAAATGTAATTTGCCCCCTAGGGGAGCGACCCTTGCCTAAGGGGTCACTCCCCACCTCTCAAAGAAAAAACAAAACAAAAACAAAACAAAAAAAAAAAAGATCCCTGGTGCCTAGAGGTTTCTGCCCCCAAGGGGAGCAGAAAAGGCCTTTAAAAAAAAATGCCCCCCTGGGAGCGACCCTTGCCCAAGGGGTTGCTCCCCTTGCGTGAAATTCGCAAAAAAAAAAAAACTCCCTGGTGTCTAGTGGTTTTTGTCCCCCATGGGGGCAGATTGGCCCCATAAAAATAGGTCAATCTGCCCCCAAAGGGGGCAGAAATGGCCTAAATGTAATTTGCCCCCTAGGGGAGCGACCCTTGCCTAAGGGGTCACTCCCCACCTCTAAAAGAAAAAAGAAAACAAAAACAAAACAAAAAAAAAAAAGATCCCTGGTACCTAGAGGTTTCATCCCCCCCTGGGGGCAGATCAGCCTAATTATAAGCCGATCTGCCCCCAGGTGGAGCAGAAAAGGACTTTTAAAAAAATGCCCCCCTGGGAGCGACCCTTGCCCAAGGGGTCGCTCCCCTTGCCTGAAATTCGCAAAAAAAAAAAAAAATCCCTGGTGTCTAGTGGTTTCTGTCCCCCTTGGGGGCAGATTGGCCTCATAAAAATAGGCCAATCTGCCCCCAAAGGGGGCAGAAATGGCCTAAATGTAATTTGCCCCCTAGGGGAGCGACCCTTGCCTTGAGGCTGGGTCGCAGACTAAGCAGCATCACAAAAGCCTCAACAAGGCACACGTCCAGGCAGTTACCAATTGCATGCTTGGTGTTTAAATGAATCTTCCCTCTATATCCTGGAAGTCCTGCTACAGTGTCCAGAAGTTAATTTTGCAGCTTTAATCTCTGTTCTAACAGAAAAGACACTATGTCACTATTTTCCACAACTTCCATATCTGTCCTCACTGAGCCCAGAGGTTGCTCGTCCTTTTGGCAGTGTTTCCCCCCCCCCCCCCCCCACCCCCCCCAACCAGCAGCAGCTACTGCAAAACCTTTTAAAGAAAACAATAATAAACTATGTTTATTATCGTTTTCTTTGAAAGGGGTGGGGCCACCGGGGTGACGTGCACTGAGGGGGAGTGCTCAGCACTCCCCCTTAACAGCACATGTGTTTGGATGGCTGTCTCTGGACATAGTTGCTGGGCTGGAGAAAGCCTGCACAGGCTCCCAGTCTGCCTGGGAGTACCCTGACTGGCGCTCCCAGCCAATCCTAATGCTGCTCTGAGCAGCATCAGGATTGGCGCAGGGCAGGCTGGTAGTCTGTGCCTGCAGAGGAGTGTCGAGGGACGGAGGTGCGGCAGACGAGGTAAGTGTTTTTTTTTCAACTAAATTTTATGTTTATTCCCTCCCTCCTCCCCCCCCTCGTGCCTCCCCTCCCGCCTCTTCCGTGGCCCATGAGCCACTACAGACTGAACCCTAAAGGATGCCCCTCACTCCCTAGGTGAAGCTGATGAGATAGATGTACATCACCTGTGTCTTACTTGGAATCCAGGCATAAGCACACAAAAGCACAAACTCAGCATTTGTCTCAGGCTGTACTCATTAACTTGTGGCAGAAAGGGTGTATAAATGTCAGTCAGACTTTCCAACCGCTTCCTTCAACAAAGAGACTGGAAACAGGAAAGGGATGAGACAAACTTGGTCACAGACAACTACATGCATATGTTTAGATCAGTAGAGCAAAGGAAAGAAAAGCAGATGATAAGACGGAGAAGAAAAAAGACAAGACTGAAACCAAAAGGAAGGTTTATGTCTATGATAGGATCTCTACTTGTACTACCTACAAACACACACACAACAAACCTAGATCATTAGATACAGACAAGAGACATTAACATAAATACAGTATAATTAAATAAATAGCTTCAATCCAGTACATAAAGAGGAGTCCTAGTTTAACTTGTGTTTATCTAGAGTCAATCATCATACACAGATTGACATTGCTGGTCATCCTTTCTAAAGAGGGTGTGGTGCATTCTTAAAAACAATGCACCCAAAAGGAGCAAGGGTGGATGGACTGCTTACAATCAAAGAGAAAACTGACTGATTCTAACGATATGCGTAATATTAATTGCCCACTCCACAATCTGACTTTATTTTTTAACTTAGGGTTTCTACTCTGCTATCTTTTCTATCACCAAATCCTAAATTCATCCCTTCTCTTAACCCCTATTCTCTAAGTTCCTTGGGTGTAAAGAATTCTCACCTTCTACCCTCCTTTAGCTGCCAATGTGAGTATCACACTATTGGAGTTATTGACATTATTCCCTCCTCTCCTCCATACCTTAGGTAGGATCTTCTCATCATACCTTCTCAGTTAAGTCCTTAGTCCTACTTCTTCCGTCATTACTCGCCTTACTCTCCAATGTCATCTTGCTGCTCTCCAAGGTCTGCCACAGCAGCCCCTCTGGCCTCAAGGGTGGTGCAGTTTAGGACACAGGATACGTCGTGATTGCATGCTCTCTGCTTCCCATGCTTTGGCCAAACTATCAAAACAGCACCCAAGCAGTTTCTGCCCTTCATCTGCATATGTAGAGAGGAAGAAAGTAAGCATATTTCTGCCATTATCTATCCCTTCAATTCCCACAATGCCATAGTCTGATGACTTATTCAATTTGAGCCCGAAACAGCTGAGGAAAAGACTGCAACCCAAAAAAATCACACATACAAAATATAGAAATACATAGCCAGACCGTGTCACTGTTTTTTGTGGGTGAAAGTAACTGTTCTCCGCGTGTTGAGTTTGTTTTTCCTATGTCAAATACGTGCTCCCTCAAAAGAAAGTTGTCAGATGTCCCCGTGCAATGCAAGATTACTTTAAAAAGATGGTACCAGTTGGTAGAGAAACATTTAAGGCAGAACTCGTATCAAAACACACACACACACACACGCACACGCACGCACATGCACACACGATTAGTCTTTAGTTGTGGCACTGTTGTATTACATTTGGAAAGTCCATTTCCTTTCATCGGTGTGGCCCTTGAGTGGTGTTGCACCCTTACCAGCCCTACTGCAAGCTAGGATCTGTTTGCATGGATGGCAGACTGTTGTTTATAGGCTTACCTCTCTAGAAAGCACTTTTTAAAAGCTCTGCTGACACCTTTTTATGTCACTGTGCAACTGGCTCATAAGTGTCTCTGGTATTTCCGTCAGTCACACAAGCACTGAATGTGCCCATAGGTAGGGTTTTTATCAAGGTTTTATTTAACACTATAGAAATCGCTCCCTTAACGTTTAATCACTAAACGCCTACCATGTTCATTCATCACCCCCTGCACAACTTTATTGAAATTGGGAGATGAGCTCTTCAAAATAGGCAAATGTAAGATGTAACAATAAGACAAGAACACACTTGTATTCAATATCATTATTGTTCCTGTAGTTGCAGCACAGAAGTATATATTTACTAATTTTTGAATGAATTAATGTGAATGAATGAAAAGCTCTAATAATACGGTCCAAAGGAATATATTTATATTAAAGATTCTTTTCAGCATTGTGCACTGCTTTACTGAGATGTGTCTAAGTCTTAAGGAAAAAACGGAAATCTCCAAGACAGCTCAGTGAATGGAGTGTAGTGCTGGACAACATCAGTTACTTGTTGGATGAGCCTAAAATGTAACTTATCATGAACTAGTCCTATTCACATATAACAGGCACATGACACCTGACCCACGCTCCCAAAGTCCTACTGGCCTTTTGAGCCCATCACATCATTGACACTCCCCAAGCTCTGCCAGTATTTTTGTTCTCACTGAAGCTCCTGTTGAATAGTTGGATCCAACTGCAGAATACTGGGTTTTGATCAATGGACTATATATGTATGGTGACCAGCCACCCCAGATTTGACAGGGCAGCTCTGGTTATTTTTTTTATCTATCTCAATAGATTTTAGATAGGGTCTCAGCTTTTAGAGAGGGTCAACTGAACAGAAGAACGCAAGCATAAACATGTTCCATTTCAGGGTTGGTTACCAGTTATTTCAGAAATCAATTTAATTAAAGAAGTGGAGACTCTGGGCCTCAATTTGACCCTTGCGGTCATTTGACCACCAGGATAAATGTGGTGGTCCCACCACCAACAGGCTGGCGGTGCAGACTGCCACATTATGAGTGTGGCGGGTTGGCCTCTGCTAACCTACCACATCTCCGCTCATACCGCCATGGCGGTCAGAACTGCCGGGCCGGGGATGATCATCTCCAACGTGGCGGTTCACAGAAGACCTCTGGCAGTATTAGGAGCCGGCCCTCCGCCATGGTTTCGGGGGCGGGACAGGGCCACGAAAACCATGGCGGAAAGGCTACAGATAACAGGGAATTTAGATGGCTCCCCCCAGCAAGTACTAGACCCCCAAATCCCCTTTAGCCACAGCGCCCCCTCCCCACACCTCCACTGCCCTTCAGCCACAGGGCCTCCACCCCCCGCATACATGCACACAGACACCCACACGCACCACGCATACACCCATTCACCTACACCTACATACATGCTTTCACAACAACATTCATACACGCATTCACAACAATATTCACACATGCATACTTGCACCCATCCAAACATGCATACTCACATGCATACCCACTTACATGCAGACATGCACTCACTACATCATTCAGACATGCATACAATCATGCATACAAACATTCATGCACACACGCAGACACCACACACTCATTCACGCACACACAACACTAGGACATAGTTGTCCTACTTCTAAGTTTATGAAATGCCCTGGTTTATGTGTATATATGTATATATATATATATATATATATATATATATATATATATAGTAGTTAGTAGTTATAGTTAGGACCTAGTTTCTATAGAAAGAGCAATTTTTTGCTTGCTGATATTTTGGAGTCCCTTGATGACTCTTCACGAAATCTTCCTAAAGCATTTAACAGCCACATGAGCTGCTGTCTGGAAAGTTTTGGGGGGGTTCCATCAAGCGGGCTGAGATAAAGGGGGGTTGAAATTTAGACCATTTATATTGTTAAAGCCCATTGTAAAAATTAAACAGTGATAGTGGAAAAACCACTGGATGGAATTATACCACATTTGGCAGAAAGGTATCTCTTGGTCCAGAAAGAGCCCTTTTTAGGGTTGAGCCTGCGTTGCATGCGCTTGTGCATGCGTTTCGCTTGCGAGACGCTTTAGTTGATACAAAAGGCCTCAGAGCCCCGTCCATGTTACGTCAGTGTCTTTCATTGGTTTGTGGGCTTGCCTTTCAAAATCTGCTTGCTTTCATTGGTGGAAGGCACGCATACGTTATGCCTTTTCCGGTGGTTAGCCCTCCTCGAGCACAGCGACCAAGTACTGAAAACATGCGAAGCTCGCTGTTTCCTGTCAGGTTTGTGGACTACTTTTTATCTTTTTTTCGCAGCGCGATCTGCTTGGCAGAAGTCCAGCGCTTTGCATGACATCAACCCTGTTACATAGTTAATGGCACTTTTGCCGGTTACGTACATAATTGCACTTTTGCCGATAGGTTTCACTACGAGTGAACTGTAGCAGCGCGATCGCGCTGTTTTTTTCCATTTAATATGGCAAGAAAAGTCCGGTTGGGAGTTTACAACCGCTAATAGCTGTAACTCGGAGAAATGCGAGACCCTATTGCATTCAAATGCTTGTTTGTTATGTGTCTTAAATCCGTTCAGTGGTTCTTGAGAAATGTAAGGAAATCTAAATTTGTACATCTAGAGATGTGAAGAATTCACAACCTCGCCTGATCTCGTGCTGAGATCTGACTGACTGTCAACACTTCAAACCAGGAAGTGCTGGCAGCAATCTTGTGACTCGGCCTGAGCCGAGTCCCAAACAAAATAATAAAAAATACAAAAGGGGGAAGGGTGTAAACACCCTGAACCCTTAGCTCTGGTGCTGGGGTCCCAAAGGGACACCACAGGGCTAAAAAGCATTTTAAACAATTTTTTTACAGCAGAATTGTGACAAGGTCACAAATCCAGGGTAAAGCTTTAAAAAAACAATATGGGCTCTCGCGATTGTTTTTTTTTAAAAAGCCCCCGGGTGGGACAGGTCCCAGGGTTACTCTTTTCTTTTAAATAGGGGTTGCCTCCTCAATCAATCAATCAGGTGTTTTTAAAGCATACTACTCACCCATAGGGTCTCAAGGTGCTGAGCTGTATCCTCAAAGATCAGTTAAAGAGCCAGGTCTTGAGGTCCTTCCTGAACTGAGGCAGTGATGGCGACTGTCTGAGATGAAGAGTTAAGGTGTTCCAACCTTTTACTGCCAGGTATGTGAAAGATCTTCCTCCAGCCGAGGACTTTTTTATGCAACGTACGTTGGCGAGTGACTGCTGGGACGACTGCAGAGGTCTGGAAGGGGAGTACCAGATGATGCTGTGGTTGAGGTAACTAGGTCTGCTGTCATGGAGGGCTCTGTAGGCATACACAAAGAGTTTGAAGTTGATCATCTTCTTGACAGTGAACCAGTGGAGGTTTTTCAAGTGTCCTGTGATGTGCTTTCGACGGGAAATGTTTAGGACAAGTCTGGCGATGGTTCTGAATTTATTGCAGCTTGTTCGGGTTCTTCACGGTTTCGAAATAGAGGGTGTTGCCGTAATCGAGTCTGCTCGTGATTAGTGTGTGTGTCACTTTTTTTCGGCAGTTGGTTGGTATCCATCTGAAGATCTTCCGTAGGAGTCGGAGGGTGTGGAAACAGGTAGAGGCAAGGGAGTTGACCTGTCTGGTCTTGGTGAGCATTGAGTTGAGGATGATGCCGAGGTTTTGTTTGTGGTCTGTGGGGGTGAGGGGCCTGCTGAGAGTTGAGGGCCACCAGGAGTTGTCCAGGCTGAGGGGGAAGATTCCATGATGAGGATATTGGTTTTTTCGGAGTTCAGCTTAAGGCAGCTCTCCCTCATCCAGGTGGTGACTGATTCCATCCCTTCCCTGAAATTCTTCTTGCCTGTTGAGGGGTTCAGGTCAGGGAGATGATCAGCTGGGTGTCATCTGCATAGGAGAAAATGTTCATACCATAGTTTCTGATGATAGTGGTGAGTTGGGTCATGTAGATGTTGAACAGCGTGGGGCTCAACGATGATCCTTAGGGTATTCCACAGCTGATGTCTGTAGGTTCTGAAAATGTTAAGTGTTCTGCCTGTCAGGAAAGAGTGTATCCGTTGAAGGGCCTTGCCACATATGCCTGCTGCATAGAGTCTAGTGCATAGGGTGCGGTGGGATACTGTATTGAAGATGGATGAAAGATCAAGTGGGATGAGGGCTGCTGTATGTCCCCGGTCAAGGAGGGAGCGGATGTCATCTGTGGTGGCGAGTAGGGCAGTTTCGGTTCTGTGGTTAGTTCTGAATCCTGACTGGGAGATGTCCAGGTTGTTGTTCTTGATGTGTTGGCGTGTTGATTGCGTTCTCAGTGACATTAACTGGGAAGGGCAGCAGGAACATGAGGCGGTAGTTCTTGAGATCCGTTGGTTGGGTCGGCTGTTGATTTCTTAGAAGTGGCCAGATCTCGGCGTCCTTCCAGACTTATTGGTAGGCTGATGACTCTAGGGAGCAGTTGATGGTCTTGCAGAGTTCGGGTGTGATCGAGGCACTGGCTTTGTTGAAGATGTAGTGGGGGTAGGGGGCAGTATGGGATCTGGAGTGGATGCTGCTCATGACTGAGTGGCTCTCATCCATCATGAGGTGGGTCCAGGTGTGTAGAAGTCTTGGGGATTCGGAGGATCCTGGCAGGGGTGTTGTTGGTGAGTTCAGGGAGTCTTGGGGTCCGAGCTGTTTTAGATGTCTTTGATCTTCTGATGGAAGAAGGTGGCAAGTCTGTCACAGAGATCCTGAGTAAGAGGAATGTTGGTGGTCTCGGCTTGTGATTTAGCAAATTCTTTGATGGCATTAAAGAGTTCTTTAATGTTGTGTGTAGTGGTGTTGATGTGGTCCTGCAGGATGGTTTTCCTGATGGACCTGATGAGGCCAAGGTGGGATCTTGTGGCAGATTTGAAAGTTGCAAGGTCTTATGGAGATTTGCTGTTCCTCCACTTCTTCTCCAGCCTCCTGCATGAGCGCTTTGATTCCTGGAGCATGGAGGTGAATCAGCTGGCTTTCTTGGAGGAGTGTTTCCCTGTGACCACCCAGAGGGGAGGTAGAGTGTTGGTGCAGTCGGTAATCTATTTGGACAGGTTTCGTGCTGAATTGTTGGCATCTGTCTGTCAGGAGTGGTGAGTTGCTGAAGGTGTTGATGAGTTGCTCCTCTGAGGTTTGGTTCCATTTTCTGTAGGAGGGTCGCACTGTTGTGAGAGTACGTGTTGTGGGTGTGGAGATGGAGAAGTGGATGCAGTGGTGGTCAGTCCAGTGTGGCGGGATTGAGTCCACGATGATGATGTTGCTGCTGGTGGAAAAAATGGGGTCGAGGGAGTGTCCACGGTGTGTGTTGGTGACGTGACTAGTTGCTTGAGCCCGATTGTTGCCAGGTTCTCGAGTAGGGATGAGGTGTTGTGGTCGCTGAGGTCGTTGAGGTCATTGAAATGGAAGTTGAGGTCACCGAGGAGAATGTAGTTCCTGGAGGTGAGTGTGTGGGGGGCTATGATGTTGATGATGTCCTCGCTGAATGCTGGGAGTGGTCTGGGTGGTTTGTAGATGAGGGTCCCGTGGGTGGTGGTCTTCGTGGTGGTGTGCACTTGGAAGTGGAGATGCTCCATGAGGAGGACTGAATTCCTGTGTGTTGATCATCAGTCAGAGGGAGGTCTTGAAGCCAATAGCTCCTTGTCTGGATGGACAGTTTTTGTGGAGCAGCTTGTAGTCGTTGGAGATGGCAATGGCGCTGTCCTGTCCGGATGATGTGTTAATCCATGTCTCAGTAAGGAAAGGGATGTCTGGGTGGGTGGTGTCTATCAGATCCCAAATCTCCACAGTGTGTTTGTGCAGGGAGCGGATTTTGAGGAGGGTGCACTTGAGGTGGTCTGGAGGCAATTCTGCCACTGTGAGGTCTGGAGTTTGCCATGCAGAGAGAGTGAGGTGGCAGTGGTGGCAGAAGAAAGGTCCGTAGGTGTCTTTGGGGGAAGCAGGGTGGCAGGTCCTCCGGTTCAGTGTGTGAGGTCCCAGCATCGTATCGTATGAGATGTCATCAGTAATGTCACTGACCATGTCATGAGTGATGTAATATGTGAGGTCATAAGCAGAGCATTACGGGAGCACAAGTTATAGATAGCTCAGGTAACTATAACTGCTGAATTTCTATGATTTTGTATGAGTAAATTCAGAACGTAACTATAACTTCCATGTAACCTCTGTTTTTTTCAGTGAATTTCTAAGGTGTTTTTTTATTGATTTCCTAACTATAATGTCTCTGTAGCCTTTGTTTTTTTCAGTAAATTTCTAAGGTTTTTTTATCATATAGTAATTTTAATTACTATATGTTAATCTAACAACCGCTGCGCACAGCTTTTGCCCGCATGCAGCGGAGGTTGGCCACAGGGCCTAGCGTCCGGACAAGCCCTGAAACAGACCCTCTATAAGCACCCCACTGTGCACGTCCTTCACCCATGCTCAGGGGAGGTTCCCGCAAGACCTGGCCTGCAGCCAAACCCTGCGGCCAACATCCCCCAACCACCCAAACCATGCTGCACAGCCCTTTCACCATGCATGCCAGGAGTTAGCCGCAGCTTCTCTCGGTGTGAGAATATGTGTGAGAAGGTGTATCTAGGGGTGAGACTGACTGTCAGATTGTCTGTGTGGGTGTGAGAGTGTGTACATCAATGTTTTAGTGGGTGTATCACTCTGTGCTGGGACTGTGAGTGGCAGTTTGAGGGTGTCAGTGGGTCTGTGAGAGGGTGCATGAGTGTGTGAGTGGCTCTGTGAGTGGGAGTGGGAGTGTCTGAGTGGGTCTGTGAATGGGAGTGTAAGTTTCTAAGTGGGTGTGTGTGTGAGAGAAATTGATTGAAAGAGAGACAGAAAGCAAGAAAGAAAGTGAGAGAGAAAAAGAGAGTTTTTATAGGCGTTAATATCTCATGTACTTAGAATGAGAGATTTTTGTTGGATTTAACAAAAATGATTTCATATATTTAAAATAGTATAATTTTTTTTATTTAAAAAAAAGGAATTGAGTCCAGTGGCTCAGTGTGAAAGTCAGTGACCTTCACACTGAGCTATGAGGCTTTTCTTTTTTCTAGCCGTTTGTGGGCATTGTATTTAAAAAAAAAAAAAAGTAGGGACCGCGGGGGAGCCCTCAAGGGCTCTCCTGCGATCCCTACTTTTTTATATATTTTTTTTCAAATGTTATTTACATTTTCATTGGACAGCCCTTTACGGGCTATGTAGGACTATGACTGAAACCAAATCCCAAGATGGATGACAACACTTCAACAGCTTCTGTTGTTGAAGTGTTATCAGCCAATCAGCTCACAGCACGAGAACATTAGGGGTCACGATCATTCACGTCCCTAGATATACAAATTTGTTTTCTCCTTGAGTTCTCAAAAACTACTGAACCGAATTACACCAAAACAAACAAACACTCTTTCTGGATCAGAACCTACCTTCCTGCCGAATTTGGTGTAATTCAATCCAGTAGTTTTTGTGCTATCGCTGTTCGAAAACTCTATGGATAAATGAATGGGGATAGTGTGTTTTGGGCAAAGTTTTGTGAAGATTCGTCAAGTGGTGCCAAAGATATAGGCAAGTAAAAAAACTATTTTCGTATAGAAATGTGGCCCTACCTATATAACTACCTAGTGGTGACCGCTAATAGGAGATATATATATATATATATATATATATATATATATATATATATATATATATATATATATATATATACAAGTCACCAACAGCTATTTGCTAGTTTCATCTGGAATGTTACCAGTGGTCTTTCTGCACATTTCCAAAACCCTATTGATTGATAAGTCAAATAGGAACCATTTGTTATGGGCAACAGACACTTTCACCCTGCTGGGTGTCTTTTGTGACTCTGTCGCAGCCTAAGAAGCATTTGACGTGATAGACTCTGCCCCAGCTCTACCAGTCATTGAAAGACATATAGGGCTCACTTCACATTTACCCAACTGAACTGTGGAAGTGGAGCAGAACTGAGCGCTTGATTTCTTTGGCTGTGTAGCCGCTCTCGTGCAGCTTGTTTTATCGTCCTCATAAAAAATCCTGCGAGTGAAACGGGGCCAAGCGCCAGGTTATTGCCCTCCGGGGAAGCGCTTTCCCACCATCCAGCAAAAAAGCCAGGGGAACCTCGCTGCCAGATCATGAGGTCACACGCGTTGGGTCACAGCGTCAGGAGATCTATTTCTAGTGGCAGGAAAATCCCAGAAAACGAAAGTGTTATTCAGAGTGACGTGGCTGTCTGTGTCCTATCTGCTAATGTTTGTCCTGCTGCTGGCGTAAGTACCGAGAACATCCCGTTTGTTTGTTCTGTTTCTTGCGATTCTAATGTTTCTAGGAGGCGTCTGGGAGAAGCCGAATGCCTACTATGTTAGCAGCCCCCGTGTAGCGCTTTCTACCTATAATTTCCATGGCAATGTAGCGCTTTCTTAATATGTGCCTCCTTTTCGAATTGTTCTGGGATTTCCATTGGTTGGTTGTGTATTATTATTAGGTTGTGCATGGTTAGTAGAGATGTAAGGGTCTAAATTATAAAGGTTTGTATTAGTTAATGGGAAAACAAAATGAGTTGACCCTACAAAAGGTATAATGCTTCTGAGATGCAAGTTGGTGTAAAGCATGGTGGCAGTGCTGAAACTTGGCAGTGCTCTGCAACATATGTGGTTTTGGTATCATTTTGGTCACAGAGCCATGCAGGGTATAAAAGTTGTATGATACACCCCTTTCAGAGTTCAAAACCTAAATAGTTTTTTTGCTTTTTTGTGTTTTTTAATAAAGGGCAGATTCAGCAGACTATAATAATAGCTGAAAATGTTCTGTTGCCACGAGGGGCCACGAGGGGCCACGAGGGGCCACTCTGGGCAAGGAGTGAAGTGGCGCCTGTTCTCTGCTCTGAGTGACCTTTCCCCACGCTAAAGTGGAGAGGCCCCCCCAAATCCCTTACCTGCAACTATCCTGCAGACTCGGCTCTGAGGTAAGCACACCTCCCGGTTACTAGGTCCTTGCCCACTTGCTCCCACATCATCCCAGGTGGCCTTCCCTGGCACATCTTACCCAGTTATATGGGAAAGGCTGTAGGCAGTGTTGATTTCCTCGCCAGGTTTCTCAGCCCACAGAAAATACCCGAACAGGAAATAGTTATAGGGGAGGCGACCAAGAGTTTTCACTAGCCCTCAGCGAATCAGGAAGTCAAGAATCTTAACTGTCTACACCAAAGGCAAAGTTTCCCAACTTGGCGTAAGTGCAATTGTGGGATAACCTAGAGGTTGCATGTGCCAGCCTTCTCCTGAAGACCCTCCCCGCTGGGAGCATTAAGTCTGTGAAATTCGGTTTGCATAGCAATATCTGGAAAATACCTGGCGTATCTTTCTTCCTACCCTAGACTGATAGAAGATCTGGCAAGTCAACCTTAATCTTTTCTTCTAGAAATCTCAAGATCCCCTTGACCGTATCCAGTTTGATGCGAAGGACCGTAAGTACCCCTAAGGGGCCTTTACTCTTTTTAGGTGCAAGTAGAACCCCAGCCTTGCTGTTACCATCTATATTGAACTTAGGGTTGTTTTGCAACCTGGCATGCCTGGCTTACTGATGAATATCACATTTTCAAGGTAGTTCATCATCCACCCCTCCAGGTGAGCCCACCAGACTGCCCACTCTTGGAAGGGTCTGAAGATTTCAAAGTGGGGACAAGGGATTCAAAATCCCATGGGAATGCATTTGTCAAAGTAGTATCCACTAGCCCATTGTAATTCGGGGAGATAAAAGCTATTGGGGTGAATAGGTACGAGGCGGAATCAATGTCAGCTTTGGCTAGTAGGTTGTAATGCCAGCACACGGCATATTGTGAAAAGAGTTGTAGGTAACGGAGCAAGACCATTTTAACAACCTTTTTTTAGCCTGTTCCTATCAGGGGCCACGAATGGGCTGCCTAAAAGTGTGCTTGGGTGATTGGAAATGGGATTTGGGGGGCCCTGTCGGTGTGAGGCTTTGGTGGGCTAGTTCTTTCGAGGGAGAATGAATTTACCCTTGTACTCCATCGACAACTGGTTCTCCTTCTGATCCCACCCTAAATCGGGGCACATGGCCACCTTCATGCAGAGCTTCCTATCATGATGGAACAAGCCTAAAACTCCTGCTTTGATCACCTCATGGTGTAAGGTCTGGCAGCATTGGAAGAAGTTTGGCTCCTGTTCAGGGTGCTGCTTCGTGATTTCTGCCAACATGACAGAGAAAGCTTCAAACCAATTTTCTATTCTTTTATCTGGTCAAGACTGGCCCCTACCTTTCTTTTCATCCTCGTTAGCTCCAATGTTTCTCGTGTCAGAGTAGTCCTTACTATGCATCAGAAAGGTGAGAATGTAAATGAGTTTGTCACATCAAATATCTTCTTTTCAGCAAGGGGTGCCTGCACACTAAGGAGCAGTGACTTGAAACTAATGGGCAATGGTTATCAAGGATGGGACACTCTCTTGGCCATCCACTGCTAATTGCACTGAGTTTTGGTTAGTAGGGGACACCATGGCACTGTGCCCCTGTGCATATACTGTTGAGTACCAGCTACTGAGCTTACAGCTGGGAACTGAATAGAAGTGGCCAAATTGGCGCAACTGACTGCCTGGATGTGGTTGTGGTTGATTATGGCACCGCTCAAGACCGTGCTGAAGGGGGAGGGTTCAATCAGTTGACTCTGTAGCCATGCAGTTTGTGACCCTGTTGTGAGAGCTCCATCGGTTACAGTTTTGGAAGGTGTGTGGACAAAAACTTACCCTTTGAGTGTTATACTCATCAACTGTGCAATCCCAATCCCACCCTACCTGTGTAGAGTCTGTGAACCTCGGTAGCTGCAGACTGCTGATCCTGTCTTGATTCCTCTGCTGACCTTTACCATGCTGCCCATCATTCCTTCCATGAACTCACCCAGCTTGCTTTGACTGTCCTGGCTTGTTGATTCTGTTGATGAGGTAGAGTGTTTTTGTAACTGAGGGTGGAGGGTACCCACTGGGTGGGTTTTGGCTTCAATGCGTGGTGTGAGTTGAGGCGGGATGAGAGTCCCACGCAAGTAATTAACAAACAGTGCATACCATTATGGGTAAAGTGCCCACGGAACGGGAAAAAATACCGTTCTGGATAGCGCAGAAAACTAATCAGCTGGAAGCTGTGTTTCCCCATACGGGACCACAGGAAAAACATAGACTGCTCACTATGTGCTTGCCGTTTGGGATGGTTCCCTCGGTGGATGACTGTGCCACATGGGGTACAGTCTTCGCTGCCGTTTATACTACCACACATGGTACCCCAACACTTGCCAATTTACCAGAAGTGTTAAAACAAATACAAAATGAACATGGGGCTGCACCGGCCCTGGATCTGGGGATGAAATTGATGCGTAACTTTGACGCCGTCTCCTCGATAATACTAAGTAATATTAAAGGGGAAGCAGTGGCACTGGCAATACGCCAGCGTCTCCGGGAAACTCCAAATATGGAACAAGAGAGACAGCTACCGAAAATAATTTCCGATACCTATACTAGTATAGGACGGGATAGTTTGGGAGCCAAATCAAAAAAATTGGAATTACCAAGTACCACCTATAAGGCAGGTACAAAGCAGGTACAAGAGGGCTCTAAAAAGCGCTGGGACAAACAAAAAGATTTAAAAGAAAGGAGAAATAAGAGAGCTGATTCTCCACATCCGGAGTACTCCGAAAGGAGGTATAATCTCAGAAATAGGGAGACCATTAGAACACCAGACAGATATACTGATTCACATCCCTCTCGTTCCTTTCAGGACGCACCGGATAAACGTAGCGAGAGAGGGGGCCATCAAGATCGACGTCCGGAATACGTGAAAGAAAAAAAAGACTCACCACAGTCTGCCATTAAAAAAGAAGAAAAGACTACTCAACAAAAGCCGCAGTTTAAAAAGAAGGTGGCAGCACTGACAGTTAAAAATGCCAGTGGTATTGAAAACTCTGTTGAGGAACAAGAAGTGGACCGTGACTCTGTTGGACAGCGCAGCAGAGGTCACGATATGTCGCCAGAGTCTGAAAGATCATCTGGATGCGACAGCAACTAGCAATTACATCGCGGTTGAGACAGCGGATGGCCGCGTTCTCCCACCCGATCGGGTTTATGATTTAACAATTCAGATAGAGGGAGACGTGGAACAAATTATTAGTGTAATATTTTGGGATGAACTTACTAGTGATATCCTGTTGGCTGAGAGAGACTGGCCACCTGAACACGTCCACAAGCTCCCGCATGGGGAAGATGTCATTTTGCCTTCTTTCTCCGATCTTATTCCAGAAGCAGCCAAAGAAGCCTATGCTGCTGAATGGGCTTTAGCGCAGGCACCTGCACTATACCGTAATCATGTAGGTTGGGACAAGGACTCTCCGTGTCATGTTATTCCCGTTAGGTCTACACCCCAACCACAGCCACAATACCCTGTTAAACATGAGGCGAAAGCTCCGGTGACGGAGATACTGTCACAACTTGAGTACCAGGGAGTGATTGAGCCCTGTACATCGGCAATGAATAATCCACTATTTCCCGTTGCAAAGCCAGATCATTCATATAGAATAGTGGTTGATTATAGACACTTAAATAGTCATACACGCACATATGCTATACAAAATTCACACAGCACAGCACTGATAAACAATATAGTGCGTAAGAAATATAAAACTACATTGGATATATCTAATGGGTTTTTCTACCAGAATTTAGCACATGAAAGTAGGGACCTAAGTGCATTTTCATTTGGCTCTCAAAAACGCTTTTGTCGTTTACCTCAAGGCTATAAAATAGCCCAGGACTGTTTTCAGCCCGTGTAACATCAATTTTGCACAAGCTTGATTCCGATGCATTGTCCTATGTGGATGATATCTATCTCACTGACGACGCCCTTGACATTCATCTTGCAAGGGTCGATCAGATCATTTTGGGATTTGCGGACCTCGGTTATAAATTTAATTTTAAGAAAAGCAAGATAGCCTTTCTTAGTGTATTGTTCCTGGGATATGAGCTATCAAACGAGGGGAAGAGCCTGGCCCGCACTTCCTAGAAAAGTGTGCTCAACTACAGCCTCCGAACACACTTAAGAAATTACAGTCATTACTGGGTTTCTTCAATTTTGGCAGAACATACATTCCAGATTATGCAAAACGCATCAAGCCACTTTATGACTTAATTCAGCCCAATTTTTCTAGCAAATGATGGATGATTGAACACACACACATCCTTAGGGACATGCAACGGGACATGCTAGAAGCTAAACACTTGCATACATGTGACAATAAAACAAATTTGGTCATCAGAATAATTGCTGGTGCCCTTGGATTTACTTATGTCACCTTTAATGAGGATGACACAGTGGCAATAGCATATAAATCACATTTATATTCAAATGCTGAAAAACGTTTTGCACCTACTGAAAAGATTCTGACAGCAGTTCAGATGGCCGTCTTAAAGGAGAGACCACTTGCCCAGGGGAAACGCATTATTGCTGTCTCCCTGGTGCCGGCCTCAGAGGCTGTCACTAAAGCGAGCGTTCCGAACGCTAAGGCATTACTTCCACGCTGGATTCAATGAGCAACGTCTCTGACCGCCACTGATGTTGATTATGTATTTGACCCAAGACTTCAGACACAAGAATTTCCCCAGTATGAACAGGAGTACCCCACTCCTCTACATATCTTGCCACTGGACAGTTATACTACTATCCTTTATACTGACGGATCAGCACAACCGGCTGTAGGTACAAGACATCAATACTCGGCAGCTTGCGCAGCCGTGTGCGGAGTGATAGAAGATGGAGTTTTCCACCTTCACAATACCTACACGCAGACCTTAGGGGACTGCACAGCCCAGTTGGCTGAGCTTAAGGCTCTTCTAGTGCTCGAACATACTGAGGCAGGAAGCCGGACTTTGATAGTCTGTAATTCATATTACTGCGTCCAGTCATACAATGAATATCTCAATCATTGGAAACTGAACGGGTTTAGGGATTCTAAAGGGAACACCATTAAACACAAAATATTGTGGTGAAGGGTGGCTGATCTTAAGGATAAGCTACCATGTGTCCATGTAGTTCATACATTAGGACACCAACGTGTAGGAATACACGTTGCTGGCAATACGTTGGCTGATGAAGCGGCCAAGGCATCAGTAGCTACGGCTTCTGTGGCTGCAGTGACTCGTTCTCGGACGAGATTGGATAATGAAATACTGATTGCCGTTAAAGCTTCGGCTGCGGGCAAGACCCTTCCAAAAGGATACCCTACAAACTATACTTACCATATCAGTGCACAGAATGTTGCTTATGCAACAATTCCTGGGGTTGGAGATCGAGTGATCCCTAATGAAGACCAGAGATTAGGGCTGATTACAGCCGCACATGCGGGTGTCGCTTCTGCACATGCTGGTATACAGGCCACAATAACAATTTTACAGCAACGATACTGGTGGCCTGGTCTATGCAGACGAACTAAGCAGTATGTCCTTTGCTGTGACATTTGCCAGCAGATTAGGGGCTCTTATATCAGACGCCCTCCGCAGACATCCCTCTTTGTGTCAGACAAGCAACTTCAGTGTATGTACCTCAACCATTGTGGTCCCTTGCAACCTGATGGTGCATACAAATACATTCAAGTGGCTGTGGATTCCTGTTCTAGATTCCTGTGGGTATGGCCACAGCGGTTGGCTGATGCCCGGACTGTTATAAAAGATTTGCTGATCTTTATCGGTACATATGCGGTTGCAGCATTCCATTCGGACCAGGGCCCTGCATTTGCCTCTAAGGCATTTAGGGATGCCATGGGGTCGATGGGTGTTGAACTCCATTACTCCTCACCATACCATCCCGAGGGAAATTCGGTTGTGGAGAGGTGGAATCGTGATCTAAAGCAGTCCTTAACAGCTCGAGTATTAGGTTCAGGCCGCAGTTGGTTACATCACCTACATGGGATCCAGAGAGCACTGAATAATCTGCCAAGACGGTCCTTGGGGGGAAAGTCTCCATATGAGGTTCTCTTTGGGCTACCTATGTATTTCCCCGATCTTGATGCCCCTGGTATGGTGGCAGCAGACACACCATTTGACATAAAAGAACGTCTCACTGTCTTACAGGAGCTTCAACAATTTTGTGATGACAAATCATCTGCAAGTGCTGCCACTTTAGGAATAAGGGAATTGGCGAAAACTTCGACTGGCTGGATTCCTAACATTGGGGATCTGGTTTGTGAGAAGATCGCTGTGAAAAAGGAGTTCGGTCCATCATACAGAGCACCTGTACCGGTCTTGGGAATAAAAGGCACCAGGACTGTCATCCTACCACCATTGTCTGGTTCAAAATTGAATAGATTAATCTCCATTGATGACATCAAGTTACACCATGTGGCCCATTCTTCACAGTAGACCAGGAGGTCCCTTGGGTGGTTCCTGATCCCCTCTCACTACCCAACAGGACATCCATCTACATAGTAGGATGAACATCACTGCTACTGACTATGCAACTATGTCAACTGCTGTTCCAGGCTCTTCCTCGACCATGGGGAGGGCGGAAAATGAACTTTTATTGGTTCCAGTCACATCTTCGGTGACCACCCCGCTTCAAGATTTGGCTGTATTTTATACGAACACTTCCACAACTAATGACGTTGTCTATCAAGAACATCCACGAGCGGTGGATCAAAATTCAGCGGGTCCTGTGTTTGCAGAGACTTCCTCTGGCTATTTCGTAGACATTGATGATTTTTCTTCAGATTCATCCTCAACTATGACTGACAAACTTTCAAAAAGTAGTAAGCTGTATTGATGGCTTAAAAAGAACTATATGATCTACCCATGGAACTATCTATGGTTCTGTTTTACATTTATTGCATTATTTTTATGGATTGGTTTTGTGACTGTTTTCTTTTTGCTGATTAATGGTCACTATATTCCTGATCTCTTCTCTGTGGTAGCCCCAAGGGCAGGGTGCAGTGTATGGATAAGGTGGGACATATAGTAATGTGGTTTATATGTCCTGACAGTGAAATACTGCCAATTTCATTTTTCACTGTTGCAAGGCCTGTCTCTCTCATAGGATAACATGGGGGCTACCTTTAAATATGATTAAAGTGTAGATTCCCCTAGAGAGTAGATGGACATGTGGAGTTTGGGGTCCCTGAACTCACAATTTAAAAATACATCTTTTAGTAAAGTTGATTCTGAGATTGTGCGTTTGAAAATGCCACTTTTAGAAAGTGGGCATTTTCTTGCTTAAACCATTCTGTGACTCTGCCGTGTTTGTGGATTCCCTGTCTTAGTCAGTTTGACAGTTGGGTTGTTTTTCACCTCACACCAGACAGTGACACAAAGGGAGCTGGGGTGTAACCTGCATTTCCTGATTAGCCATCTCTGCTAGGAGGGAGGGGTGGAGTGGTCACTCTCATCTGAAAGGACTGTGCCTGCCTCTGACAATGCCGGCTCCAACCCCCTGCTGTGTGTCTGATGCCTTGCCTGGGCAAGGCAGGATTTCACAAGTAGGTGTGAGTCCCCTTTGAAGAAAGGTGACTTCAAAGACTAAAATGGGTATAAGAAGGGCACCCAAATCTACAGACTTGAGAAACACTTCTGGAACCAAGAGGAACCTCTGCCTGGAGAAGAGCTGATAGCTGAGGAAGAAGTGCTGCCCTGCCTGTGACTGTGCTTTGTGGAGCTTTCCTGCAGTGCTGCTTCTGCCAGAGTAAGAGGGCAAAGACTGTGTGCCTTCCATCTTGTGAAGAAATCTCCAAGGGCTTGAGTTAGAGCTTGCCTCCTGTTGTTTGAAGTCTCTGGGACAGCAAAGACTTCTCTCTGCCAGCACCTGGAGTCTCTGGAGAGACTCCTGCCCCGACAAGTGGTGCCCTATCCAGTCCCTGGGCCCTTGAAAGGAAAGCTGGTGGAATCCAAGGAAATCGACTTCGGACGACTTCGGACCGACGCTGCTGCTGAATCCGGTAACGCCGCCTGCACCTGACGCCGTGACCTTCGCTGGAAAGCGACACTCTTCGCAGGCCCGTCGCCGCAGCAGCCCCGCTGAAGTCCGCTACTCCGTGGAAGTCGCCGCACCACGTCGTGACCGACGCCGCTTTAAGTGCACGGATTCAACGTTTCGCACAGACGCAGCGATTCCTGACTTCGGCCCTCGGCTTGTTTTCACTCTTCACCAAAGGTACTGTACTTGGGGGTCTACACGACTCTGTGTCCGGCGCCGCTGGTGTCGGCTTGTTGGGAACGACTCCGTCACGACGCCGTGCTAACATCTCATTGAAGCATTTTTGTTTCTAAGCGCTATTTTTGAGTTTAATCTTTAAAAATTCATAACTTGACTTGTGTATGTCGGATTTTTGTAGTTTTGGTCTTGTTTTGTTTAGATAAATATGTCCTATTTTTCTAAACCGGTGTTGTCATTTTGTAGTGTTTTCATTAAGTTACTGTGTGTGTTGGTACAAATACTTTACACCTAGCGCTCTGAAGTTAAGCCTACTGCTCTGCCAAGCTACCAAGGGGGTAAGCAGGGGTTAGCTGAGGGTGATTCTCTTTTACCCTGACTAGAGTGAGGGTCCTTGCTTGAACAGGGGGTAACCTGACTGTCAACCAAAGACCCCATTTCTAACACTGTGCAAATGATTTTCTTAAATGACACTATTGAGCAGACATCCTGTCTGGGGTTAGCAAAAATTAAAGACCTGAACACGCCCAGTATCCCTACTCTGACAAAATTTAGAGATTGGCAATACTTTCTTAATGTCTCAGAAGACGGGCTAGATGCAATGGTTAAGGCTGGTACCTATAATTCTTCACTTTCCCGTCCCGGCGGGTGGTTGGTATGGCCCACCGACACTGATGAGTGTCAAAAGTGTTTCTTGAACTCTTCAGGGGTTTTTTCCATTCACAGGCCTGACCCTCGCTTTCTATCAGGTCAACATACAGGTATAATTACAACATACAGTGTGGGTAAGCTGTGCCAGCAATGGGTGCAGACAAACACGTTAACAGCAGTTAAGAAACACCTGAACTCTCTTTCTGGCAATTTAGACTTACAGGATTTCCTGTTGGGTGCTAGAAAACAGCGCTCTAAACGTTTTTTTATATGCTATGTACAATGAAATTTGGAAACTTTCCCAGATTGAGGCTGCTGCACGTTTAAGGCAACTAGATAGGGAAAATTTGGAAAAAACATTAGCTGTTGTTGACAATGGCATGAACACACTGTCCAACAGAATTTATTCACTATCAAATATAGTGTCGTCTGCTATTGATATCACTCAGACAGACTTGTCCCGGTTATATCATGGGCAAACGCAGCTACGTTCCATCATGCAGCTGGGTTGGACGTTACAGACACTGAAAAGTGGCCACATTCCATGGAGGTACATTAATGGGAGTGAACTATTCACTGCTTTTAATTTTTCCAGAGAACAAGAGACAATGGCTAAAAGGGAGGCTGGTTTCACCCTGCTTCAAGTAGAAAAGTTAGATAAGTTGCCGTTCACAGTAGCAGAGAGTCCTTCAACTATCTGGCTCTTGCGCGGCATTATTAATTTATCGATTTCAACGTTTTGTTTCTCTGGCTGCCTGAAACATCTTGCAGTGGGACGATATGAGCAGCTAGGAAATAGCTTTCTTAAGGAAGAGTGGGTGTTGCCCTTTGACTATAGATGTCTGAACAGTGAACAGGAGGTCTTTCTTAGCGGAAGTGAATGTGAGACTGCTGTTCGTCATTCTATGATATGCAAACAGGTGTCTCTTCACGGTCTTTGCAATGCGGGGGTCGCAAATTTGGCCTGTTTTCTGAAGGGTACTCCCGCCCCCTTGATTCATCCAGTGTTTCATGTACTTTCCAATGGAAGTTATGTCCTACTGAACGATCAAAGCTGTTGCGGCTTGCGACCTGGAATTGCCTACGCAATCTCGGTCACGAAGGTCGTTACGTGTTGTGGACATGCTTTGTTTTCCCCCACACGAGAGATAAAAGTATCTGACATGTGGCCCCACATAGATACTATTAATGTGAACTATGACAAGTTGAGCAGACTAAAGGCGCTATTGTTTCAAAAACAGGTCGCCTTGACATCCGCAAAAGAGACGTATGCTCTCCAGATTGCGAGATCATCAGCCGAGATGCAATCCCTTTTAAATACCGATTTCCCCAAACACTTTGGAGAGCTGGTATCCAGAATATTCAATGCTTCAAGCACCACTGGGATTGTTCATTTCTTTAAGGCTGTCGGGTCTGGTTTCGTGTCCATCTTCCAGACTGTCTTTGGAGTCATCCCATCAGCCATCCATTCTCTCTTTTCAAGTGTGTTTGGTGGCTTTCCAATTATTTTGGCTTTAATTGGCGGACTACTACTGCTATTTCTTCTGATTCGCGGTGGTTGTTTCTTTCCAGCAACGCAGAGCAATGGAGCCGCTCCTGCCAACTCCACTGTGCCGTGAGCGCATGGTTCGGATCTTCGGTACACCTTTGCTGGTGGAACTGGAGCTTGACTGGTCGTTTTCATTTCGGCCACTTCTCTGGTGTGTACAACCGGTCTTCCGCTGCATACGGTGTCTCTTTGAGCATCTGCCTATGGTCTGTCTTGCTGTTGCACCAACATCTCCTGTGGACCACGAACTGCTGATGTCCCCGATGAGGGTTCATACACGGTCATGCCCCTTGAGACTGAGGTTGCTCCACGAGGCCACCTATGAGCCTTCCGTTATAAGATCTAACATGGATAAGGACACTGCAGCAAGTATTGATGCACCGGTGTATATGGCTCACTTCTGCTCTGTGGATCCGTTTGTCCGTCCAGCACTAGACTTCACTTCGGATGATGTTGACTCATTTTTGAGGTCCTTGACTAGTGACTTCAATGACATTCTTCAAGATCCTGCGTATAACACATAATTTGATGAATTTGCTTACCATTCCCGGTTCTAAATTATGCAATTATAATAGACGTTTGCTATACTTGTCATAGTTAATATTAACATCTCTGTATGTGTTTTTAGACAGATTTTTTTTACGTGTTTTAAACACACAGCGATTGTTTTATTATTAGCTTAATTTATTGGCTTGTTTTTGCCTTTGGCTTTTAGTTCAGAAGCAGCTTTTTTAGCTTTTGGGTTCCTGTACCTTCATCATACCTGTTACGGCAATGGGGAGGGTGTAGTGAATCGTAGTTTGTTTTAATGGGATAACAGGAGTTAGCTTAGCCGAAGGCTTGTAAACTCGTGCCCCCGTCACCTAGTGACTTTTAACCTACTTGGCTTGCTCTGTCTTAGCCCATTTAATTATTTATTTCTTCGAAGATGGCTGCCTTGTTTATAGTTAGGCCACTTGTTATGGGTTTATTATCAGTGTCACTTCGCCAAGGCATCAAGATCAAGCACAAAAGACAAACAAACAGTAGGTGTTCACACTTAGGGATTTCCCCTCTCTATACTTTCGAGGTATTGTTGATATTAATTGCCGTCCCAAGCATGCCTGTTATCTATTGTTTTGGAATACACCTACGTCAGGGGACCTTGTAGATCTGTATAAATACATCACACTTTTAGACAGATAATCAAAGGGATTCCGACCAGAGGGCATCGCCACCATCGCTGATACCGATGCTGCAGTCATCCTGACGCTGACCCAGTCCGTGTCCCTACGGAGTCTGAGATAGAGACCTCATTCCAAGGTAACAAGGGTTGGGGGCTCCTCTCATGGACACAGCTTTGGCAGATTAGGTTTAGCAAACCCAGCTCTCCTTTAGGTAGGAGGTTAGGCCTATTCTCATTAGGGTATTTGGGCATATTCCATCTTATGCGCACATAAATATATTTCATTCATATATTGCAAAATGGTGGGGGTCTTCCTAATCATGACTCTCTTCTTCACAATACTGTTGCTTGGTATATTCATTATCCTAATCATTGCAGTTCATGCAACTTATCGCAAATTGCAGTTATGTTAAATAAAAAGGTATTATACCTTTACTGCATCTGTGTCATTGCCTGTGTTTGTATGAGACAACATATATCTGTGAGAAAAGGGTAATCTCCGTTTAACCACGACAACCTTGAGATATCTTGCTTTGAGTCCATGCGTAAACGACTGCCATAAATCACCTTTTACGATAGTGTTTCTGGTGAGGTACTGCTAGTGAGCCGGTAAGCTTTGGACAACAGTTGCAACTAGTTGTAGGAAAAGACTTAGGGCCAGATGTATGAACCTGGCCCATTGCGATTCGGTAATTGCGATTTTAAAGAAATCGCAATTACCGACTCGCAATGGGCCATGTATCTCATTTGCGATTCAGTAATTGCGATTTCTTAAAAATCGCAAATGCAATTACCAAATCGCAAATTGCGATACTGGCCCCATTCGCAGCTATGGGCCTGTTGGCCCATAGCTGCAAACTTTTTGTATTTCCTAAATTGTGATTTCTGAAACAGAAATCGCAATTTGGGAAATGCAAAAGGCCAGGGTGCTGGGGGCCTAAGGCCCCCTCTCCTGCTCCCCAAAAAATGTTTTTTCAACATGTAAAGTACACACATGCCAAAAGGGCATGTGTGCTTTACATATTAACTTTAAAAATGCAGTTTTACTGCATTTTTAAATTTTGCACCAGGTTACCACCTGGTTGCAGACAATGGTATTTTGCATGTGCAAAATACCATTCTGCGAAAAATCGCAATTTGTGATTTTTTGCAGAATTGCCTTGCTACCTGGATTTTGCGAATCGCAAATTGCGATTCGCAAAATCCAGGTTGCAACGCAGAAAATCGCAATTTTTGCGATTTTCATTTTGTGGTCTGCGAATGCCTTTGATGCATTGCAGACCACGATTTTGCAATCGCAAACGGACGATTTCGCAGTTTGCGAGTGCAAAATCATTTGATACATCTGCCCCTTAGTCACCTACAAACGAAAGTACTGTAATCCTGAGACCAGCAGTCTTGCTCAGAGCAATAGTCCAAACTACGACAAGAGGAGATAGAAATATGGAATTTCGGGTACCTGAACTCGCATTTTGAAAATACATCTTTTAGTGAAGCTGGTTTTTAGATTGTTAGCTTGAAAATGCCTCTTTTAGAAAGTAGGCATTTTTCTTGCTTAAACCATTCTGTGACTCCGCCCATTTGTGGATTGCCTGTCTGAGTCAGTTTGACAGTTTGGCTGTTTGTGAATCTCCTCTACACAAAGGGAGCTGGGATGTAGCCTGCATATCCTGATGAGACATCTGTGCGAGGAGGGGAGGGAAGAGTGGTCTCTCAGACCCGAAAGGACTGTGCTTGCCCTCACAAAATGGAGTCTCCAGCCCCCTGGTGTGTGTCTGGGGCTTGGCCTGGGCAAGGCAGGATCTTGTAAACAGAGACTTCCCTTTGAAGTAGGCCTACTTCAGAGACAGAAAGGGGTATAAGTATTAGGCCCAAAACCCTTGAAAATTAGATCACTTCTGTATTCAAGAGGAACCTCTGCCAAGAAGAGGAACTGAAGAGCTGAGGAGAAGTGCTGCGCCTGCCTGTGACTGTGATTTGTTGGGATGTCCTGAAGTTGCTGCTACTGCCTGTGAAAGGGGGCAAAGACTCGACTTCGTTGTGCATTCCTGCTTGTGAAGAATCTCTAAGGGCTTGAGTTGAGCTTGCCTCCTGTTTTGAAGTCTGAGGGCCATCGAAGACTTCCTCTGATAACATCTGGACTCTCTGCCGAGACTCCTGCCCTGCCAAGTGGTGTCCTATCCAGTCCCTGGGCCCTTGAAAGGTGAAATCGGCAGACAAGAACTGAAAATCCACACACAGAACACCGTTTTGGGAAATTTACAACTCACTGTCTGCAACGCAGCTGATAAACGATACACTGCTGGCCTAGTGGCTATAATCGACACTCCACTTGCATCACTGCTAGGAGATTGATGCATCGTCGCTGAAGAAACAACGCGCAAAACCTGCTTGCAGCTGCTGATAATGACGCAAACCCCATGCTACGCGGTTTTCTAACACCCTACAACAGGATTTTCCACACATCGTCCCTGGGTGTCAAAGTCAACCCAACTCTGCGCAGAACCGAGGTGCCCCATCCAGAAATCGACGCATCCCTCTCTTGCAAGGGAGAAGAAACAACGCATCGCCGACCAGACCGGAGAAGAAAACGACACAACGCCTCCCCTGCAAGGAAGAAATAGACGCATTGCTGCCTTTTCCAATGCACGCTCGACCGTGGGGCTTTATTTTTTACACTAACCAGGTACTTTGTGTAACAACAGCATTCTCACTGTTTTTTAAGGATGAAGACTCTTTTTCTTTTGAAAGTTAATATCTTGAGTTGTGTATGTTGTATTTCTGTCATTTTGGTCATTTTTTATTTAGACAAATATTACCTATTTATTTAAGACTGGTGTGGTGTCCCTCTTTTAGTGTTTTCGCTGTATTACTGTGTGTGCTGGTGCAAATGCTTTACACATTGCTTCTGAAGTTAAGCCTTCCTGTTCATGCCAAGCTACCAAGGGGGTGAGCGGGGATTAACTGAGTGTGATTCTTCTTTAGCCTGACTACAGTGCGGGTCCTTGCTTGGACAGGGGGCAAACTGGCTGCCAACCAAAGACCCAATTTTGAACAGTCTCTTTCCACCACTGCAAACAATTTACTCACCCTTTGAACCCACAATAGACCTCTGAATTTGGAAAGATCACCTCTTACTTGTCCTGACTTAATCTCAATCCAATCACCTTCCTCTTTTCTGTTCTTCCAATTTTTTTTTCCTTCCATGCATTTTTACCTGCAGGACTTACCCATTCTTTTAAACTTGCTGGAATCAATTTCAAACCTGGTGCCTTTCTTCTCATTTCTCTAAACAGTAATTTCTGAATTACATTGTTGTACAATACACCCACATCACATCCCTGACCATTCTCTTCACCTAACACTGTCTGGCTAACATCATCTAAATGGTTCCTTTAACCAACTTGTTAGCGATCTCGGCTATACTATTGTCCTGGGGATTATAAAGAGAAATATGTGAATACCTTATACTCCAATGTTCAAGAAAACACATCATTTCAGAAGATGTCAGCTGAGTGCCATTACCTGTAATGAACACTACTGGTACTCCTTCATCTGCAAATACCTCTACCAATGCCTTAAGGGCAGCTCTTGAAGTCACTTCTCTCATAAATCTTACAGTCAACCACTTTGTATTGAGATCTACCATAACCAATGCAAATCGCATCTCTTGCAATAATTCAGACATGGGACCTCTGAAATCCAGTCACACGGTATGCCATGGTACACCAGGATCATCAATATCAGAATGTTTGTTCCCTACTTTCAATCTTTTTCACTCTCCTTGCACACTAGATATTTACCCACTCACAAATAAACCTGATTATCTAAACCAGGCCACTAAAGTTCTCCCTTTAGTCTTTTAGTCATGAAGCCTTGGTCCAAATGTCCTTCATGTGCCAACATAATAAGTTTTAATCTTAAACCCTGAGGAGTTACAAACCAATCACCCCTCATGATAATACTTTTACCATTGATCGTAAGCTAATCAAGGATGTTAAAATATGGTTGCATTGTCATGGAGATTGCACTCTCGCTAGTTGCACCCTTACATATCATTTCCACAACATCTTTCAATACCATTTCAACATCCATTTCCTCGCCCCACTCATGTATGGTGAAAGCTCCTGAACCACATTGCACTGCGTCTTGTACTGATGCTACCACTCATTCCATATCATTCTCCCCCACAGCAAAACCATCTACAATTTCCCAACTGATCAGCATTCTGGATAAGCAGTCAGCTTGTAAATTTCACCAACACTGTATAAATTCCACTGTGTACATATATTCTTACAACCTCGTTGCTAACCTGGCCAGCATAGCCGATTCTTTACCTGCTCCCCTTGGAGACAAAGGCCCTGATTATACCGCCGTCCGCCAAGGTACCGCCGCCAAATGACCGCACCGCGGTCAGAAGACCGCGGCGGCCATTCAGACATTTCCTCTGGGCCGGCGGGCGCTCTCCAAAAGAGCGCCCGCCGGCCCAGAGGAAATGCCCCTGCAACGAGGACGCCGGCTCAGAATTGAGCCGGCGTAGTTGCAGGGGTGCGACGGGTGCAGTTGCACCCGTCGCGTATTTCAGTGTCTGCAAAGCAGACACTGAAATACTTTGCGGGGCCCTCTTACGGGGGCTCCTGCAGTGCCCATGCCATTGGCATGGGCACTGCAGGGGCCCCCAGGGGCCCCGCGGCACCCCCTTCCGCCATCCTGTTCATGGCGGGTTTCCCGCCATGAACAGGATGGCGGTAGGGGGTGTCAGAATCCCCATGGCGGCGGAGCGCGCTCCGCCGCCATGGAGGATTCCCCCGAGCAGCGGAAAGTCGGCGGGAGACCGCCGACTTTCCGCTTCTGACCGCGGCTGAACCGCCGCGGTCAGAATGCTCGTGGGAGCACCGCCAGCCTGTTGGCGGTCCTCCCGTGGTCGGTGGCCCTGGCGGCCACCGGCCGCCAGGGTCAGAATGACCCCCAAAATCTTCATCAGGGGCTTGTGATCAATTCTTAAAATGAATTGTGTGCCCCATATGTACATTTGAATGTATTCTTCTTCCCAGGCAGCAGCTAGAGCCTCTCATTTAATGACCAAATAGTTTAATTCCATTTTTGTTATTGTGTGTGACGCAAAAGCGACAGTCTTCTCGTTTCTCCCATGAATTTGTGATCATATAGCACCTATTCCAAAAGCACTTGCATCACCAGTGAGTATTGATTTGAGTTTCATGTCAAAAGCTGTCCAAATATTTGCTTCACATATTCCTGTTTTTATTTTCTGAAAACCTATCTGTTGATCCTTGTCCCACACAAACCTATTTCTTTTTCATAACAACTTTCTCAAATATTCAGTTTTATCAGCAAATCTCTGTACAAATTTACAACAATATTCTATTGGACCTAGGAATGATCTTAATTGATCTTTATCTTTGGGCCAAGGAGCTAATTTAATGGCATCAACCACACTTTTTTTGGTTTGAGCCATCCTTCAGCTATGTAATAACCCAATACTCTATCACATTTTTCTCGACTCAGTGTTAACCCAGCTTCCTTCAACTTCTTCAAGACATTTTTAAGTATGACCTTATGTTGTTCCACTGTGTCCCTAAAAATAAGGATATCATCTTGAAAAAAAACAATATTTTCCATATTCTCGTACAATTTAGGCATTATACGTGGAAACACACGTGCAGTGGAGAATAACCCGAATGGCATGCGAGTGAATTGAAATGTGCCATCTGTCATTATCTGTCATTATAAAAGCAGTGAGATGTTTTGAGTCTTTATGCAACCTCACTTGATGGTAGGCACTTTTCAAATCCAGTTTTGAAAAGTATCTACCACCTTTTATGGAAGATAGCAATTCAGTGATGTTTGGTAGTGGAAAAGCATTAACAATAACATTGTGATTCAGTGATCTTAAAACAGCGCAAACTCTTAGACAACCATCAAAGTTCTGCATGATCACTACAGGTGAAATCCACAGAGAGGTTTCCACAGGCTCAATGATACCACCCTTCAACGTTTCATCTAATAATTTTTTCACCTCTCCCCTCACTTCTAATGGTACATGTCTTGTGCTGAATAGGAATAGCAACTTTCTTCAAAACAGTCTTATGCATATATCCCTTAAGACATACCAAAGTTGTATTAAATACTTCATATGCATCATCCAAGACATCTCATAACTGTATTTATTCTTCCACCATGACTTGAGTGGGTGCTCTGGTATTGATCGTTATATTGAGATCATATTGGTGCATCCATCCTAAAATAGGTGGACTATCAACAGATGCACATTCTCGCAAAATAGCCTTTGCAACCACACTTCCTACAGTCTGTTTAGTGCAAAACATTTCTTAAATTCAGAAGTATAATAGGGCCTACCACATCTACTACATTCCTTGTGCGTATTTTTCATACTTCTTGATATAGCTACTGCGCCTCCCTCATTACTGTTTTTGAAACCGCACTGACCTTCCTCTTTGGACTACCACTGCCATTCCCCAAGTTTGCAACTTCCCCATTGTTTGTGTTCCTTTTGTTCAATTCTTTCGGGTACTTCTGAGACTCTTCTATTATTTTAGCCATCTCCACTGCATCTTTTAAAGATGGATCTTTAGCTACCCATAATCTTTCTTGTATTTGTTATTTATTTGCACTGAACAATGAGTTCATTAGCTCATCTGTCATTGGGCCTAAACAACATTTAACTGACAACTCTAAAGTCTGGACACAAATTTGTCAATAGTTTAATTGATTAGGGTTGAGTGTAAAACTTATTGTGCTCCATGGCCAGATTAACTTCTCTTACAAAACTAGTCTCCAAATCCTTAAGTGCCTCTTTATAGACATTATCCAAAGGTTGACCATTAGAACCCACTGCAACAAGTAAGTATTTAAAAATCCATGAACCTTCACTTCCAAGAGCATTTAATAACAGGGCTTTCTTCCTGGTTAATGAAACATTTTGTCCATCTAATGTTACAATATAATTCTCGAACATTTCCACCCAGTCTTCCCAGATTATCGTTGGTATTTCTAGTTGTGATAATAAAAATGGAAGAGGACTGATATTGCTTTGTGATGCCATGGTAATTATTTGTTATTACAAATATTACCCCTCTCTCCATTAGTTGGAAAATTGGGTAAAAAAAATAACTATACTTTGTGAGTGCACAAGTCACCATAAAATACACAGCGTGGATTATTGTAATGTAGTATCTCTCAACAAAAAGGTGAGTGTGGCCACGAGGTGAGCAAATCATCATGTAACAAGATGTGGTGTGGAAGTCACTATTCTCCACAGTTTGATCTGCATCACTGTTGATGGTTTGCAAATCACTGTGTTTTACAGTGTGATCTGCACCATGGAATTGTACTGGTGTGCAAATCACTGTGTTTTATCATCATCACCATCACCAATCTTTATTTTGGTGTTACACCAAAAAAAGACAAATACATAGAGCTAAAACATAAAACACTAACTGTATTGCAAGCTGATAGACAAGATTAAGCATACCGAGTATTGTAGAAAATGAACAATTACCATTGTGTATTAAAAATAAAATTTAACACATTTTACCATCTATATATCATAGAATACTTTTTAATAAAGAGATGCAATTAAATAAAAACAATACAAGGTTCACCAAAAAGGTTTAAAAACCATTATATGGACATAATATGCTACATTTGTAAGGTCAAAGGATTAGCAGCCACTTCTCTATCGTACATCAGGAAATAAACATATTGTATTGTTATGCGTTAAATACTACTCTGTCCATTGTAATCAAAGTAACTCAACTGATTGAGCTCATTATGTACAATTTAGCTATAACAGTTTATTCCAAAATAAACATGAGCAGAGGGTAAGATACTAAACAATTTATATATTGACATTTGGCGGTGCTAATCTCCTTCTTGTGCCCCATATTGCAAATTAATATTTAGAGACTGCAAACAATATGGCTTGGCTGATGTCAGTTTTTAAAATTCTATATGCCTCTTTATACTGAAGGATCCCAAGGGTCTTACACGTGGGGACTATCCATTTTCTTCTAGCACCGCTATAAGCAGGCCAGAAGAAAAGAACATTAACTTTAGTTTAGCTAGCCCACCACATGTAGGACATGCTTGTTTTTCAATGAACCCAGTAGTTGCCCAATTACAGGTATAAGAGCACAAAGGAAGAATACCAAGCCTGAATTAAACATACATTTCCTGGCCAGATCGGGTTCAATTGAATCCATAAATCCCTCAAATCCGTATTCAATATAAAACTGTCTGTCAATGATCACAAAGTAGAGCTGGCCAGAATCAAGTTTGAAGTGAAAGTTGAATAGTCTTTTTTAAATCAACTTTAGAAAAGCGAAATCAGGCCCTGTTGGGATTGTCCCACAGGCTGTCTCTCACTATATTTTTCAGTGCCTCTCTAACAAAGCAGACCCAAGGTAATTTACCAGCCCTTGCGTACTAAGTATTTCTTCTATTGCGTGCCTGTATGAAATCAACGCAGGGGTGACTGACACTCTCCTCCATCACAGTATTGGCCTGAGGGCGATCAGCTCTAGATTCCCCAGATCGAAGCTAAGCAGTACTCATGGTATGCTGACTGGGAGATTCAACAAATGCGGCAAAATGAGATTCTCTGATAAAACAAGAGTTTTCGCTGGCTTTGCTTGTTCCCCCCATAGCTCGACCCCACACAATACAACCCTCAAAGGTAGGAAAACATAAATCTTAATAGCCAGGGAAATAGGCTTAAGAAAATACCCCCAGTGCACCATGAGAAGCTCACCAATATGATGCTCTAGTTTAAGTCTTTGCTTAGTAGTGCGTTCTACCCAGTCCTCTGCCCACTAAGGGTAATACCTAAATAATCAAAGGTGTGTACCTGTTCTAAAGGAATCCCATTCAAAGTGGCTTTTGGGCTTGTTGACTGGCAGGTATTAAGGATCATACATTTAGTTGTACTCAATTTAATTTGAAGTCCCCTAAAAACACAAAACTTACTAAATTGATCAAGGAACTTCTGTAGGCCCATAGGTGATTAGGAAAGGAGGAGGGTGTGATCTGCAAACATAAGAGCTGGCAATTTCATAGAGGTTAACCTGGGGGTGTCGTTGTTGCACAGGTTTAAATATTCAACAAGACCATTTATATACAGGGAAAAAAGTGTGGGTGCCACCACACAATCCTGCCTGACTCCCGTTAATCAAAAAGGGTTCAGACACCTCCTTCATCCTACCACATCACACTTGTGGAAAATTATCTCATGGAGTCTTTTTATAATGGAAAGAAAGTAGGGCAGAACCCCGATGTTGGACAAGACCCACCACAGCTGTCCTTAGGTCTATAAATAACAAATACAATCTGCACCCCTCCCCCAACACTACTGTTTTTCAATTGAGAAGCTGAAACCTAGACACCTGGTAAATCATTTAAATATTTTTGCCAAAGCCCTATTGCAAGGGGTTTAAAACCTCAATGGCCTCCATCGATTCTTGCAATCTTTCCAGATGACTCTAGCAAATACCTTCTGCGTAGTATCTATTAAACGAATAGGCCAGTCGTTTGTGGGCAACATGGGTGAGCCTTATTTGAATATGTGGTTTATTTCAGCCCACCCAAAAGTGTGGAATGGACATTCCCTACATAACAGCTTTAAGTATTAAAGTAAAGTAGGGGCCCCATACCTCAGGTTCAGACAGAAATAAACTTCCAGGTATTTTGTCCATGTTCAGACAGAAATACATTTCCAGGTATTTTGTCCATAGATTGTGCTTTATTGGAGGCAATCTATTTTATTGCCTTGTTTATCTCACCCAGTGTTAATATTGGGTCCCCAATTCTAACACATACCACCTCTGAAGACATATTGTCATTTACATTGGGCGTACACTGGGGAACATGATCCATGGAATAATCCCAATACAGATTTAAAAAAAGTTTATTCCAGACATCTGCTGCTATGTTATTACCTACATTCACAAGGCCCTCTTGATTCCCTATTGAAATCAATTTCCAAAATGCAATGTGGTCTTTGTGCCTTATGGAACTTAACAAAGCTGCCCACCTTCCTTAGTTGCTTTCCTACTTTGCCATGTTAAAGATATTTTTATAAGTTACTCACGTGGATTGAATTACATTTTTGTCCTGGGACTTGATTGCATTAATTAGCAGCAATATAGCTTGACTGCACTGTTTGTTAATCCACATGTTTTCCAATTCCCAAATAGTTAGCCTTGGCATACAATACATCCTTTAGTTTGCTGCAAAGATGGGTATGGTACTCACCAATCCTCAATAAGTTGTCAGAATTGCCTGTCCTGGTTGCTAGGTCAGACACAGCCCCTATACTCTTCCCAACCTCCTCGTAGATCCGCCTTAATGAAGCTTGGGAGCACTCAACTGCACTCCATTTAATTCTAGCTTTCCCCTTTTTATTATTAGCTGTCAAATAGTGCCTGCCATCAAAGGGATTACATCTGTTGGCTGGGGCACTACATAGCGGAAGAGTTAGGTCTAGTACTAAGGCACTGTGATAACTATTGTGTCTTGTGGGGATAGACATGTCAACAACATTACGCCAGAGTCTAACATCGACTAAGATGTAGTCTATCAAACTAGTACTCCATGTCCGAATAAAAATATGCATCCCAATCCTACCAGACTTTGTTCTGCCACTGAAAGCTCCCACAGATTGATTTAATGTAAGTGCGTACATTTGCAATGCCAATGAGGTCCGTTTCTTGATAGGGGCTATGGACAAATACAGTATCGACCAGAAATTATTCTCTGCTGCTGGGGTAACCTCATGATCTACATCAAGGTGCTCAAATTGGCAGCTATATTCACCACTAACTACCTTAAATGCTGTCCGTGGGAGAGAGGTCATGTGTACACCAAGGATCTCCACTACTGAGGATTCCTGCCCATAACCCATAGATCTTGAATAAACGTTATACATAAATAAATGCATTTACCTGAAGTGAAAAGTAAAGATGGATGGAAAGAACATCATTCAATGCTATCTCAACTGGCTTTACTGTGGAACCAAGATGAGCACCAATCCGAACAATCCAGTCTGGCACTAAGACCAGCAACATTCCAGGACAACAATCTTAACACTATGTTACCATGCTCATCATCCACAGTTTCCACCAGAACTGTCAGAACATGCTCCAATAGTTTTAACTATTCCTACTGGCTGAGATTTAAAAGTGGCCCCTCCCACCATTTGGATTGATGGTCGACTAGCGTACAGGAAGTATGTTCAAGTTGTCACTATCAATCATTGGTAAACCTCCTGGTGGGTTCTCAACTGGCTTGTTGATATTAGCCCTTTGGAACTTGTATTTAGCTAGATCAAAATTATTGGGTATACTATTCTCTCTCCCCATTTCATAAGGACCATCGCCCTGTGGGCCTCCAATTTCCTCCCACAAAACAAAATACCATGAGATCCCACTCTGTTGGCTAGTCAATTAACATCTTCAACTACTTCAAACGTATTTGCAAAAGAGATATTATAAAACCTATTGTTCCATATATCAGGGGCCCCGCTGGGCAGGGTGAACACTGCATTGGTCAGGCCAGATATACACTTCTGGCATATAACGGGGGTTTGTAGAAGTAACCCAGTGATAGGAGAAGAATATCAGTACCCTTTTTGCCATTATGCAGGTCATCCTCTCAGAGCCTTCGTGCCAAGTTCAGGTCTATGCAATTTATAATGACACTGGGTTTTATGGTGTGATCTGCATCATAGTGTACAAATCACTATAAATCATTTAATGTATCTCCAGGTCACAAAGAACTTTGATATAAACACTGTATCCTTCCCTGATGCCGGTGCCATATTACATGGGTGTGCAGATCACCGTGAAAGGTGCGACTTTGCCCGATCCAAAATGGCCACAGTGTGATGTGTCAGAGTGTAATACGTCATACGTGTAATACCGCATAAGCCCTCTGTGATGTCTGAACATTCAGAAACTCATCTAAATCAAATACCACTTGTGGGTCCTGAGCACAAGCTCACCATTCAACGAACTCTGCTTGCAAGCGTCGAGCGAGAGTACACCGCATATCTAGTTTACACAGTGAGAGTCTAAGAATACATTTCAGTACAGTACCTTTATCCACACTCTTTTAGTTGTCTTCCTTCTTCCCTCACCTTGAGTATGACACAGAGTCACCCTCACCAGCTGGATGCACTCCACCTCAATGTTGCTTAGATCACCCAGTTTGTGTGAGTTGGTCAGCTTCTTCAGGAGCCTCATAAATTGTCATTAAATTCTGCTGCTAAATTGAAGCTGACAACACAGGAGCCAAAACGGTTATAATATTTATTTAAGCAAACCCCCTGGTGTCCATCCTTCTTGAGAGTCAGAGGCCAACTGACCCTCGTGGAACTCTCTCAGCCTCACACTCTAGTACCAGTTATACCATAACACACTGAAACCATCAAAATGTAAAATTCGATCAAAGAAAGACTGCCATATAGGAGAAAGCCAGATGGATGTGGCTATATAACTATTCCCCCATTGCCTACCAACCCCGGAAGTGACCTCGGGCCTTCCGCCTACCTTTTTGCCCTGCAAGCCTACAAAGAAACTTCTCCCACCAAAGTATGTTGTGGAGGGCATTTGGGCAGTTGAATGTAGACTACTCCTTCTCCCACTTCAGCCCTTATCCCACAAAAATCTCTGTCCCCCTGATCAATATATTGTCCTGCAGGGCCTACATATGCTTGAAATCTAGGTCAGTAAGATTCACTAAGATAAGAAAGAATGGTAAAGCAGATGCAGGAGAGGCTGCAACAAACAAGGTAAAATCAAAGAAGAGGTGGAGTGTGAGCCCTACATAAATTGCTAAGCTAATTTAAGCCTCCCAAAGCCTCCACTTAGGAGCCCATATGACTGATTGAAAAGCTTTTGCCAGGCCTATGTCAGTATTAAACCTGGAAATGTCTTCATTCACAAAAGCATAAAGTACGCTTGTAAGTGTGTATGTAATCCATTCAAAAAGCGTACAGTGTGCAATATGCCCACAGGTGCATAATATATTTGCCAACAACACAGTATGTATCAGCTTTGAACCTTTAACAGGAAGATTTTAAAGTGCTCATTTGCCAAAAACAGAAATATCATGGATTTTGTATGTATTTTTCGCTGAATTTACCTTGTTTCGGTGATGCATGTTTTTACTAAAAGAATATTTACTGAGCACTCATGGTTTACATGTATGTATCTTTGCTAGATAAAACAAGGAAATACAGTCAATTGGTTAAATTTGTTTGTTTTTTGTGTCTTATTTATTGGATTTGAAGTGATGTAGTACAACATCACCTTAAAAGGATACCATGGCCTTAATTACGAACTTGGTAGTGCAAAGACCCCCAAGGCCACGGAGGCAGTCTCAGCGGTGACGACCACCAAATTCTGAGTTCGATGGTTTGGCCAAAGCCAAACCGAGGATAATCTGCCCATCCCGCTGCTTTTCCGTAGTCTGGTGGGCTTGAGGGGAGCACCTCCAGCACGGCGAATGCTATAATACTGCTAGAAGTATTATGACGTGAAAGACCGCCAGCATTTTTCTGGCGGTCACACTGCCAGAAAAGCTGGTGGTTTTGCATCCTGGTGACAGGAATAAGCATTTCTGTCCCAGGATACACTCACACACACTTCCACATACCTGAAGGCATGCACTCACACACTTCTAGACATAAATAAACACACCCCCATTCACCCACACAAACATGACATACACACCCATTCACACTGACATACATACACAAACACCGCTGACATGCATGCATTCACTCCCGCCCTCCCCTCTCCAGCACATACCCACATTCACACCCTCACACCCCCCTCCGCACTTCTGCACCACACACACATACTCACCCCATCCATTCGCATTCACCAACATACATGCACCCACCTCACCCCGCATTCAAGACACTCACATACGCACTCACACACACACTCCCACGCCTGTCGGGCGATCACTTACCTCGTCCATCGAGGAGATCGTTCGGGAGGGGGCAGTTCCCGGTGCTTCCACTGCCACCAGCGCCCCGCCATTAGGACACCGCCATGCTGCATTATGGGTCGTAATACGGTGTGCAGTGTTCTTTTGGCATGGCGTGCCGGCAGTGGAACCGCCTCTTCCGCGCCAACAGCCAGCACAACTGCTGTCAGATTTCCACCCAATTACATGCAGAAATCTGATGGCAGTTGTAATGCGGCAATTTTAAGACCATCAGCACTGGTGATCTTTCAGCGCCCACGTATTTGGCGGTCTTGTAAAAAGACCGCCAAAGTCATAATGAGGGCCCATGTGCCTGATGCTCGAAAAAAATATTTTGATTTCCTAAATTGTGACAGATTCCAAATCAGAAATGAAGAATCACAAAATATCATTTACATACCTTTCCTATAGGCAAACAGTAATTTGTAAGCATTTAATATTTTTAAAGACCAAATCGAAAATTGTGAATCAGTATGTGTCGCAAATTGCATCTGTCACACCAGATGCAAGCAATCACCTCACACATTTCAAGAAGTACATTTAATTTCAACTGCACAACAAAAAACAGAACTTCTCTCCCAACAGAGGACTATCTTAAAGCACCATGCCTGGCCAGGAGCCACAGGAGGGAGAGGGCAGGAAAAGAAAATGCAAAATAAATGACCAAGAGCTTGAATTACTAGTGGAGTGTGTCACTGAACATAACAAGATTTTTACCAAAACCTTCATGTCTGTCTCAAAGACAACCATTACAATAATTGTGGGCAAGAATCAGGCAACAGATTAATGTGGTGTGTGCGTGTAACAAAGAAGAAATCAGGAGGCAGTGGTCTGACCTGTGTTCTCGCACCAAAGAGTAGGTAGCAACAAGAAAAAAGGAGCCTGTAGTTTGGGGGCCAAGCACAGAGCCACTGTTATCAAGGAATTGAGATGACATTCTAGCCTGCAGCCATCTCTGGAGCATGGAATATAGACACACTGGCCACTGTATCTGCTGCTCTAGTGTACTTATTTGCAATGCTCTAAATTAAACCCTAGTTTTAAAACTTGTTAAAATGTGCTATTAAATGTTTTTTTAGAATCAGACAAACAAGTTTAAAAAAAATGCATCATGGGTACTATAGGTCATATCCATAAAACCAAGACTTACAATACTTATATCTTTATATTGCTACCTCGATGACCTCTTGCTAATTAAACATATATGCTTGAAATGTAAAAAGCATTAAATTAGAGCATTAAATTAAACATTAATTTTGATGCTGATTTAGTATAGAAAAGTTCTAAAACAGGTTCATCATTTATATGAAATAAATATTTTCCTTGTGTTTTAACCTATAGTTGCTCAACCCAACCAAACAACACTAGAGATGGAAGATGTTGGTGAATCATCTCGTCATAAGAAGCTGAAACTGACTACTGTTCCTACAGAGACTGAAAGCCCACTAACCAGCCAGAAGGCCACCCCCATTATTAGGAGAATGAGCTACAACTATTGCTTCATCTGAATATTTCAACAATAACCAATACCATCCTTTCCCAACCTAGAAAGAGAAAGAAAGGCCTTAAACCCTACTAAAAGGCCCAGAATTAGAGATGTCCAGGGGAACTCCCCTAATTCAGCACAATTCTATGCAGTGGAAAAATTAGTGTTGAAAATTCAAAGAAATAATCACAGGGCTACCTCTGAATTAAATAGACAGGTAGCAAGATTACATAGAACCACTTCTGAGGATAATGCAGCCACTACAGCAAGCTTTGAAGAGGGAACTATGGCTATTAAGGATATGGCACACAAATGGATCAAGATTCTGCATTACACAGGCAACAACAGAAATACATGAAGGATTGTCTACATATTAGTGTATTGTTGAAAGGTTGACTACAGCCACCTCAACTCTATGTCAGAGAACTGGTAACATGCTGGTTTAGTTAGTACACCAGAGTGGTGATGTAGCAAGGAGACTAGCCCAAATACCAAACAACTTAGAGGAAATGCAAACTGCTAATGCAGGAATTAAGACAGCAAAGTTTGTTGGTAAAACTGAGGTGGGCTCAAGTTGTAAGCAATATTTACATTGGTGAACCCTTTGTGAGCTAAATCAATACGCACTAGAAGCAAAAGTGGAGCATAGCAAGGAAGGGCCACATAGCATTTAACAGAAAGGCCAGCTACTAGATGTCTACGGTGCAAATACAAAAACATACAGTGACACTAGTTTCAAGAAGTAAAGAAAATTATGTTTATTTTTTTATACTTATATATCATCTCTATTCTGGAGGCATATGTGCAAAATGTACAAGCTCTTCAAATTAATTTGTGAATAAAAAGAAAATCTTTACTACCCAATACACTGTGTTCGGTACCTATTTAGCAATATGTCTGTGATATGTATCTTAAAACGAGTGGTCTGCCCACGTCCTTCTGCAGCTCTTGAAACATCAGGTCCTGGAAGCAGAAAGCGAGGGAGATTCTCTACATCATCTTCATCAGAGTTGTTACTTGCAGGGTCTATCTGGAGACTTTTAAGTCTTAAGAATTACTCAATTATGCAGAATAGGACAGGTGGCTATTATTTTGCTGTACATTTCTGGATCATACATTTGTGAAGACATCAGAATCTGCCTTTAAGTCGACTCAATAATGCTCCTTGTTTGCTGAGTGCACCATTGTACCTCCTTTGTTTAGATGTTTAGCAGTGAAGTTATGGAGTCATAATCCATGGTCTTAATGAAAATGTAATGCCACCTGGAATTAACAAATTTGGTGTAGAATATATGAAATACCGAAATGTGGCCGTTAAGGTCAAGTTAAATTAGCAGTTACTTAACATTCATCTGTCTCCAAGCTCTCCTCTTAATAGTCGCTCATATAGTCCACGGTATCTAAATATATTGGAGTCATGAGTGCTCCCAGGGTATTGCACAACCAGGTCTGCGATAAAACATGTGGCATTACACACTATCTAGATATTTTGTTAATACTGTCTCTTTCTATTATGAAGCACGTACTCTATTTCAAAGGGTGGGCAAATTAGAACATGTGTACTTTCTACATATATTTTATCATCCTATCACTTGGGGGGGAGTCCCATTGCACTTCTTTATTTGTTTGCCAACTCAGCAGGGAAACTTGGAAATGTAATGTGAGAGTTAATTCAAGCCATCGTTGTCTCAAGAACATTTCTTCATTTATGATGCACCACTTTCTTGTAAATATGCCCCAAAATGTGGTGCATTACCTCACAGACACTGCCCCCACAAACCCAGAAGTTGACCAACTTCAATTAACTATGAAAAGGCTATGGAATATAGGACTGATTAAAGATATTTAAGTCTCATCATAGTACCAGACATGTGAGTTTGCCCGTTTTGACATTAGTGCGGGAACTATTTCATCATGCTGTCTTGCTGCCATTAAAGTTTCATCACTGAAGTCATAAGGATTGTGAAAAATTCATGCATCACTAAAAAGAACATGTATAGCAAATGAACCACACCCATTCAGCAGGGAATGGGAAGAGTGTGGTATGTAGCCAGTGGTGCATTTTGGAGGACGCTGTCACAAATACATTACTAAAACATGTTATGGTAGCACACCGCCATTTACAGACAGCACATTTTCCATTGAAATGGCCACAAAATTCACACTGACGTGCAGTTTTACTGATAAAATGATTTAGCACATAAACTATGTTGCATACCAAATATTTACCATTTGCAAATCAGCAAGTAAAGTGTCTTGATTTATTTTGATGCTATGGAAGTCTTTGTTTCCATCACACTTCAGAATTACAAAATGAATGTGCTTCAACTTTGCTTTCTTATAAGCTGAGATTGTTTAAATATCTGCACAGCTTTTCACAGGCATTTAAATATTGTTGCATGTTAGAAAAAAGCTGACATCCTAAAGCCTTATCTTTCACACTCTATGTAACTAGCAAGGTAGTCAAATAGTTCAGTTTACAGAATATTTTAAAATTTGCAGTCAGAGTAAGAAAAGTAAACACCAGTCTCCAGGTTAAAAAAATATGCAGCAATTTACCTGAAGACATAGCCCAATATTTGACCGCTGTCCTTGATAGCACAACAAATGTTACAATAGAAACACGCACTGGCAAAGCCAATAGGTCTGGCATTGGCCACCAGCCTTTTGGTATTTTGTTACATGGCTTTTGCAAAACTTTATTTTTTGGGAAGCTGCTGTTCCCTCATTAAATCTGGAAAAAAACAATGGTTGAAGGCAAACACGTTTTTCTAGTCTCACAAATGTATACATTAACACTGTGCACCCAGCACTGAAGGGAATTATCTGGTTTGTGGCTGTGCTCCTTATGAAAGGAAAGAATGCTGTAACTCGCAGTAAAGCCAGTTAATGGCTGAAGTAGGCTAAAATTGCTCCTTGATGCACGTTGGAGTGGGTGGAAACAAAATGTGAATGACGCAATCACAGACTAAGAGATGATTTCTTGCTGAAAAACATTAGAAGTAAACATGTTATACATACTTTAAATAAAATCAAAAGGTCTTGGCTAAAACAGACCTAAAAACCAGGTCTCGCATTTGCTGCTACCCTTACTTTGGAGGAAGAAGGCAAGAAGAGAAGAAATTAGGGAAAGAAGGAATGAAGGCAAACAGGTAGGAAGGAAGGAAGAAAAAAGGAAGGAAAGAGAGAAGAAGGAAAGAAGGAAAAGGATAGAAAAAGGGGAAAAGGAAAGAAAGAAAGAAAGAAAGAAAGAAAGAAAGAAAGAAAGAAAGAAAGAAAGAAAGAAAGAAAGAAAGAAAGAAAGGGCAGAAAAGGCAACAAAGAAAAGGAAGGAAAAACAAATAAGGAAAGAATAAAGGTAAAACAGACAGAAGAAGGAAAGAATGGGAAAAATTAGAGAGCAAAAGAAAGAAAGCAAAAAGGAAGAGAAGGAAAGGAAAGAAAAGAAGGCAAGAAAGAAAGAAGCAAAAAGGAAAAGTAAAAAGAATGAAAGAATTAAAGAATTAAAGAAGGCAGAACATAAGAAAGTAAGAAGGAAAGAAGGCAAAACAGAAGGAAAGAAAAATGAAAAAAATTAAGATGGCAAGAAATAAAAATAAAAAAGGAAAGGGAAGGAAAGGAAAGGAAAGAAAAGAGAAAGAAATGAAGGCAGAAAAGAAAGGAAAGAAAGAAGGAAGAAATTGGAGTTCTGGTTGAGGGGAGTAAAACTCTACTTTAGCAGCAACTACAATCCTTGCCAGGGTGAAGTCGCGAGCAGACCCCAAATTAATTTGTGCTCAGCTGTCTGGTAGGTTGCCACAGAGCAGTTAGTCTTACCTTACAAGCAATGTGTAAAATATTTTTATGCACCACTTCAGACAGTAACAAAGTGAAAACACATCACAAAAGGAGTCCACGCCATAATAGAAAAATAGAGTAGATTTTAATAAATGAAAGAATACCAGAATGACAAACATCAAATCAGTAGAACTTGAGATAAGCAAATATAAAGAGTTAAGTGAAAATTGTGGCAAAAAGCACAAAGTGCAAATGTGGTTATCTGGTTGCACTGGACTGAGACAAAGTCACAAGTTCAGGCTGCCGCAACGGAGCATGGTCCAGCTACAAGGACCCAGGCCTACTGAACAAGAGTACTTTAAACCCTGGTTGCGGAACATTGAGAGGTACAGCTACAATGATGCGTTGTGGAGCTGAGGTGATGCAAGGTCCAGGTTGACGATGCATTGTGCAGCATCCGTTACAAGAAGCTGCAAGGCTGTGATGCAAAGCCCTGCATTTTCTTCAAGGAGGCTGATGAGGAGGGGAGCTTGTGATGCTAGTTAATGTGTCATCGCCAACGCTGCTGTCAATGAGGGGCTTGAGGTGAGTGGGTCCACATGAGGGATGCATCACACAGTGGCAGTTCTGATGAGACTGTGGGTCGATGCAATGTAATTGCTCTGGGAGAATCCTTGAAGCAGAGGCGAAGCAATGCATCTGCTCGGGGTTGTGCTGTGCAGCAGAAGAGATGTGTCATTACGGCTAAATCCACAGATAGGCTGATAGAGCACTTTAAAGCCCATTTCTAGGGGGCCAGATCTGGGGTGGCAGCACTTGGCAGGATAGGACTGAAAGTTGCGGAGTGTAGGTGCTGGTTACAAGAGACTAGCCCTTGGAGTCACTCTGGTGGTCCTATGTGCAGGTGCAGGTCCAGTCATTCTCACCTAGGCAAGGGGGCAGCAGGCAAAAGATCAGCACAGCAGGCAGCTGTCTAGCAGAATGGCAGTCCTTTCAGCAGCACAGCAGTCTTTCTTCATGGCAGAGTCTTCCACAGGTCCAGAAGTGTACTGAAGATTTGGTGTCTGAGGTCTAATATTTATACATTATTCCTTCTTAGTAGTGGGGAAACTTCCAGAGGATTCCCCCTTTAAAGTTCTCAGGATTCCTGCTTTACCTGCCCTGGCTCCAAACTAACTACGGGGGTATGTAATCCTTTGTGAGCAAGCGGAACACAGCCTATTCAGATGTAAGTAGGTCTGTGCCCAACTTCACCCTCCCATCCTGCCAGTGATGGCCCATCCAGGCACACCTATGTTCTCTGTTGTGTGGCTGTCCAGGAGGGATACACAAAGACCAACTGCCAAATACACCATCATATGAACCATAGACAGTCCGGAAGCACTAAAAGGCTAAGGCAGGAAAAGGCCAACTTTCTAAAAATGACATTTTCAGAATTGTAATTCTGAAGCCGACCTTACCATAAAAGAGGATTTTTCATTACAATTCCAAAGACACCAAACATTACTATTTACCTGTTCCCATTTGGAAGATATCCTTATTAAATGCAATCAGGTAACTCAATTGTTATCCTATGGGAGAGGTAGACCATACAATATTGAAAAACAAATGTAAGAGTTTTTCACTATCAGAACATGTAAAACGTAAAATTATAAGTCCTACTTTTTAAATACATTGCACCCTGTCCAGTGGGATGTTTTGGGCCATACATAGGGGGTGACTTATATGTATAATAAAAAGATGGTTAAGGCCTGGCAAAGTGTTTATTTTGCCAGGTTGATATGGCAGTTTAAAACTGCACACATGGGCTGCAATGAAAGGCCTGAGACAGATTTGCAAGGCTGCATAAGTGGGTGGCACAACAAGTGCTGCAGGCCCACTAGTAGCATTTAATTTACATTCTCTGGGTTTATGTAGTACCACTCTTACTACAGGCTTACAAGTAAATTAAATATGCCAACTGGGAACAAGACAATGTTATCATGTTTAAGGACTGAGCATACACACTTTAGCACTGGTTAGCAGTATAGTGCAGAGTCCCATGGCTGCAAAAATTAAATAAAAAAATATGCAAGAGTAAGGCAAAAAGAAAGGAAGAAGGAAAGAAAGAATACACAGGAAGCAGAAGTGGGCAAGAAACAAAGAAAAAAGAAAGAAAGAAGGCAAACGAGAAAGAAGGAAAAAAGAATGAAAGAACAAAAAAAAGAAAAACAAAAGAAGAAATGAATGAAAGAAAAAGAAAAGAAGGGAAAAGGGAAAGGTGAAAAAAGGAAAAAGGAAAGAACCCAAAATAGAAAAAAAAAAAAAAGAATGTAAAAAGGTAAAAAAGAATTGTAGAAAGGGAAGAAGGAAAGAAGGAAAGCAAAGGGGAAGAAGGCATAAAAGGACAGAAAGAAAGAATGAATGAAAGAAAGAAAGAAAAAGAAAGATAGAAAGAAAGAAAGACAGAACAAAAGAAAGAAAAAAGGAAAGCAAGAAGGCAAAAAAGGAAGAAGAAAAAAGCAGGCAGAAAGGAAAACAGAAAAAATGGAAGAAAGAAAGAAAAAAGAAAGAAAAGAACAAATGAGGGATAGAAAGAAGATGGAAAGAAGTCAGGAAAGAGGATTCACAATTTAAAATATTTGTACTAAAACCCATATTACACCCATGTAGGTTCAAATAAAACTGTTACAAGCATGCTGCAAATTAAACACCATAAAGTTTGATTTTCTTTCTTTGCAAAGATTATCAAAGAACCAGTGCTGAAACCAAGTCCAGGAACACATGGTATGCTGTGAAAAAGCAGCAGTCCACTTTAAATGAATTTACAAGGAGACAGGTATTGATAAAGCCAAAATGTGCCCTGTGCGCCCTTCAAATGCTTCACACTATCACATCAGGCAACACTTGTGTGCAGATGGGCACCTAGAGAAAAAGCTAAAGTCAGTCATTCAAAGTGACGTTAACCAGAGGCTTAACTAGGCTGACCCATTGCCCCATGCTCAATGCTGTAGTGGGTGGACGCAAAATGGGAATGACGCACCAACAGACTGAAGAGTGAAGAGAGGTGGCTGAAAACCCCTTTGTGTAAGTATTTTATACAAATTATTTTAGTAAAAGCCAAAGCTCTTGGCTATCGCCAGATCTAAAAGACTTAAAAACATCTTGATTCCTCATTCACCTTCTGAAATTCATCATGGTTACTTTGGAGGTGATGCAGCACCCCACACACCTATACTTCAGGCAACTATGGGGCATATTTATACTCCATTTGCATTGAATTTTCATCCTTTTTGTTACGCAAATTCAGTGCAAAACTAACTCCATATGTATAATTTGATGTTAGACAGGTATAACATCAAAATATTGGAGATTGCACTATTTTTTAGATGCTTGAGCCTAACTTGGGTCAATGAGATGCAAGGTAGGTGTTCCCATCTAAAAAATGGTGCTAACCCCATTGCCCCATATTTATCTCCCATGCTAAAATGACGCACGGGTTGGGAGGAGGGGCTAAATAATAGTGCAAAGCTTGCTCTGCACCATTATTTAATGCCTGGGTCAGACTAGGTATTAGGCGACCTGTGGACCCATTTCCTTGGTTAAACACCATGGAATGGGTCCACAGGTGCCCTCCTCAAGCACCAGGAACACCCCCACCCACACCGGAGGACATCGGAGGATGGAAAACCCATCCCAATTAAGTAGGGTGAGTATAGGTAAGTATTTTGTTTTTAAATTAAGGTGCTGTCGGGGGCCCAATCTGGGGCCCCGTGCAATGCGCAGGGTGCAATGCCATGCCCAGGGGACACTGATCCCCTATGCTGGACTTTAGGGTGGTGGGCATGACTCCTGTCTTTTATAAAACAGGAGTCATGTGGTAGGGATGGTTTTGCTTCAGGGAATGATGCTAGGCTGGTTAGAGGCATTTAATTTTGCCTCTAACCAGCCTAATCTCATTTTTTAGTGCAAAACCCCCTTCTCCCATACTGCCACTTCCACCCAGCTGACGTAATTTTTTTTCTTCGTCTAGTCCACCCTATGCACCTGCTTGCGCCATTCCATTAATATGGTTCCCAGCTGGCGCTCAGGAATGACGCAACCTGGTGCTAAACTTTTTTATGCAAAACTGTGTTAGTGCAGTTTTGCATCAAAATGTTTCAATATGCCCCTTAGTGTTTTGGCGCATACTGCCTTTCTGCTTGAATGGTTAGCCTGCAAGCTTTCTCGGTTATCCAGATGGTGGCTGCATCTCAGTCAAGGTCCCTGTATCTGTTGATTCCCCTCCTCTCATGATTAACACACTCAGTCCCTCCCTTCTTTAAACAAGTGGTTGCTTTTATCAGTTACATAATTTGATTCTATTGGGCTTAAACAGGGCTACACTTCCTAGAATCCACTGATTTGTTGTAAGGAAACACAGGACTACAAAACGTGTCCAGGTGACACACGAGTCCCGACCTCCTTCTATCCCTTAAATACCAAATTGAGCTATGTCCAGAGTGGCATAATACATGACACCTCTCGCATTTTTCATGGAGATTCTAGACTTTTTAGACATAATTACATTAGTTCAACAGTCTCTCCTTAAAACAATAGGTTAAATGCAAGTTAAATTATATGATTCATTCATCTGGTTTTCTTCTAAAACTTCCTCTTATCTCTGCCCAAATATACGTCTTTTTGCAGTCCTAGTGTTTTGTTTACAAATATTGTATTCTGGGATTGGTTATTCGTTTTTACATTGAAACATTGCATTTAAAAATCTTGGCATGACAAGTGCTGCTATTTTAACAGGCAGAACTTGCTGAAGATGCCATACGTGTCACACACAAGATGCGAATATTTGAGTTATCAGAAGAACAGAGCCAATAGGTTTCCAAGGTTCGTGCTTAAGTGACTCATCCAGTTCGGGTTTTTTCTCTGCTCTGCTTTCTGGGACTTTAGTCCTTATGTTTACAATTGGATAAAGTAGAACTGTAAGTCCCAGAATGCAAAGCAAAACCTTGAACTGGATGAATTGTTCATGCATTTTCATAAATAACTTGAGAGCTTTGTAAGCAATGCCCTGCTATTCTGACCTTAAATGATGGCTTCTGATATTGCTTAGCAGATCTATCTACTGGCTCTGTCTGACCCGGGGCCAACTGCTATGTTGAGTCCACTGCTCTTTGGCCCTCTTCTTGCACACCATCACTGCAGCCATGCCTCACCTCGGTTCATTCGGCATCATAAAGCTCACCCTCATAGTTGGTAGAAAAAACAGGACTTTCTCTTTTCTCATTCCTCAAACTGCCTTTAGCCATTTTTAGGTAGAGCCTAGGAGGTGTGCATGTGCTGTCTCTTGACATGCTTCTGTGGACTTTCGCCTATCACACACCCACAACTTTCATTCATTCCTTGGCCTGCCTTTCAAAATTCCTTTGGTTTGTGAGGTAAATGCTTTAGGTTTGTCCCACCTTGAGGCTGTTTTCTTCCCACCCCAGAGACTGACCCTGTTACATAGATTTTTGCACAATCAGCCTGTTAATGCTGAATTTAATAATGATTATTCATGTATTCTGAGTGTTGAATTTGCATAGAAAATTGTATTAACGTGGAGAAACATAATGCCCGCATTTGAAGGCGCAACTACCTGAGTGGCCACAAATGTTCATGAAGTATACTTATTAATGGCTTATTAATATGAAATGATGAGCTTATGTTTGATTAATCTAGTAATATGTCATAATAAGGGTTTTGCATTATGTATTAGCTTTATTTATCATAGGCCTTAACTTAGCGAGATCTTGGCCTAGTTGCACAGCCTCATGTCAAGCTCTATTTCTAAATAGACCTATAAAATGGATGCTTAGAGAATTAAATTGTGATTTTCCACTGTGCTGACTAAGTGCTTGTAGCTAAAAGTATTTCTCATGAGACCTGCTTGCTAGAAGATGATGTACGTGTTAGTGAAACAATGTTTGAGGTAATGTGTGTAAGACTGATCTTCCCAGGAGAAGACAATGGATGCACTGACTGGAGTATAAGTTACAATAATATTGATACCTGACGAGCCAAACTACGGTAACAGGAGACGAGGAGCCAATCATCGACATGTGAACCATATGCTAGTTAAAGTGTAGATTTAGGATATTATTTTCATTGGACTAAATGCGAACATGTGATTCTTTAACCAATAGGGACATGGGAAGTCGTTTTAGGAAATCTAACTTAGCCGGACTGCAGTGAGAGGAGACACCCAATTTCTGTACATTTTTCCTGAGCCGGGACGTGCTTAACTTTATTGCTTAAAGAGACTTTGCTTTTTCTGAACTTTGATGCTGAACCTGATGCCTTGCCGCCCGAACTAATGTCCTATTGACGAAGACTGTCACAGCTTGATGAACCATATTGGGGACAGGTATTAAAACAATGTTACTGATTGTGATGTCTATTTACTTTTGTTTCTAGGTACCAACTGCTATTTTGATAGGGCCATAGTTAGATGTTTTTCCAAATTTTTGTTTGCTAAATTGTTTAGCATGAAGTCCAAACATGCTATTCTAATCTGATGTTTGTAAGGTTTCTCACTGATTATGATCACTACATGTAATAACCTTTGAGTCTTTCCTTTGCTGAATCTAAATGTGTTATTACGTTTGAGCAGTTGTTCTTGCTATTAATTTGTACTGTAACCTTAGAATGTGTAGTGGCTCAAGCTTTGATTAGATTGCGATTCTTTCGCCGCTTTGGTCAGCCAGTTTTGTTTCTGTATGTTTCTCATTTGATTTTGAGACTAAGTTCCGTGACATTAGCATTGTTAATATAGGAAAATAAACATTCTAACTTTTACAGAAAGGTGTGGTTATTCATGGTCGCGAGGTCATGGTGTGTGGAAATTACTGACTCCTATTGATTATTGATGTCATTGATTGCTATTGCTATTGATTTCTATTGGTACGGGGCTACATGGTAGGAACTACTCAAAGCGCAGTCAAAAGGTCCATTGGCCTATTCGCGTCTCCTTGTAAGTTTACATATTAAGGTCTGGTGCGCTAAACAGGCCATATCCCTCAGTCAGAACGCACTGTTTTTTTCTTTTTCTTTTGGCTTCTCTTTCTCTAGTGGTATGTTGCTTCTTCCTCTGGCATCTCACTGTTTCTTTGTGGTGTCTTCACCGAAAAAGGCTGGAGGGGAATTATTTTTTATTTTTTACATAGTGAGATCTTGACCATAAGATTGGAGGCTTTATTTTTTTATCAGTTAAATTTGGAGCTCCATTCCTAAAAATATACAAACTGGCACCTTTTAACTAGAAAAAACACAAGGGAACCCCTCAATGAGGCTCTCCACGGCAGAGCAGGAGGGCTGATATTTCAATATTCACTGCACTCTGGAAACCCGTCCCAAAATGTTTTGCAGGGCATTCCTTTCACAACACATGTTTGGCCATAACTCAGCATGTGGTGGTCCTAAGACAATGGGACCACCACCAAAACGTTCAGCATGATCTGCTCTTTCTGTCTAGCTCATCTTCTGGGTCACCACACTAAGCTGGCGGGACCACAAAATCATAAACTCTCCCACCATTCAATGTTTATTTAAGCTCTCCCATGGGCGGAGCTTCGCAGCTGGGAGTAGTTTGTGCTCTCAGGACCTTGTTTGTAATAATATTCTAGCAGACCTGATCGGCCTAAAAATGTACAATGTGCTACGCCCTCTAAGGGCTAAATATATGGTTACACTGCAATTCTCTCTGCTTTTCACTTTTCATGTGGTTACGTCCTCTAGAGGCTGTTTATATGGTTACATGACCTGGGGCCAGATGTAGGAAACTTTTTGCATGGTGCAAACAGCATATTTCGCTGTTTGCCACATGCAAAAAGCACATCGTGATGCCCATTCCCATTTTGCAAGTCGATAACCTGGTTACCGTCTCACAAAATGGGAAGTCGCAAATAGGAAGGGGTTTTCCCCTTCCTATTTGCGATTCGCATCGCGATGCAGTATTGCTTTGTGACCACGAACGCAAGCAATTTGCAGTTACCACCAGTGTCACACTGGTGGTAACCCATTCGCAAAAGGGAAGGGGTCCCCATGGGACCCCTTCCCCTTTGTGAATGGCCCTGAAAAAAAAATTCAGAGCAGGCAGTGGTCCTGTGGACCACTGCCTGCTCTGAAAAAATGTAACAAAAACGTTTCATGTTTTCGTTTGTAATGCAACTCGTTTTCCTTTAAGGAAAATGGGCTGCATTACAAAAAAACTGCTTTATTTAAAAGCAGTCACAGACATGGTGACTGCTGCGAGTCGCAAGGGGGTCGCAAATTGCGACCCACCTGATTAATATTAATGAGGTGGGACTTTGCGACCCCCTTGCGACTCGCAGATGGTGTCAGGGACACCATCCTGCATCCGGGGGTGAGACTCGCAAATTGCGAGTCGCAAACCCGGAATTTCGTACATCTGGCCCCAGGTTTCTTCCAAATGCTCTCTAACGGATGTCCTGACCATTACAATCTAATGCCAAGTGTATGAGGGAATGCACAAACACAGTTTAGTTCTGATAAAGGTTTAATGTGCTGCATAGCTAAATGCTTATAAGGTCCCAAATGCGAGACCTATTGGCTATGTCAATTATTGTTCTGGTAACCAATAGAGGATGCATCTCCTCTATCTTCCGTTCTACCCTCTGCAGGTTAACAGTACCAACTACAGTACTTGGGCGCACCCTTCGAGGGTGTCTGCATCAAACGTATCCCAACCAGTGTTGAGTGACATAATGATGCTGCTGCCCCAAACAATGAGAGGCCTCTACGAATTGAATGTGACCAACCACTTTACAGATGAAAAGGCCGTGGATGCCTTGGATGCCACCCAATAACTAAGAAAAACAACAAGGATCGAGTTAAGGGCCTGGTCCCAGCAACAACTTGTGAACAAGTGGTATCACCATGAAGAGCATCAGCTATCTGAGCTAACGTTTTAGGTAAGTTTTATGTCTTTTTTGTTGGAGAGAACGCCCTGCATTGATCTTTACTTGTATCTCAATTGATACCCAGATGTGAGAATGACATTTCAGCAGTATTATTTATTTTTTATCCAAAATAATTTAGTATGTTCAGATTTGTAGCACAGCTTTACATGGAAATGTAAAACTACATGTGCCAGCATTGTGAGTGCCATTAGTGATATATTTTCTAATGTTACTCCTGAGCCACACAACCAGCCTTTTAGCAGGATCTGTGGTTCTGAGGACACTTCTCCTCTTTTGTTTTGTTGGTGTTCTATTCTCGAATTTGAAGGTCTGCCTATCAATACTCTGACTCACTCAGACATACTATGTGTGTACATGCAACCCATATACACAAACATCCACAACATACACTTAGGATACTAGCACTAAGATCTGTGTTAGCATGTAGAACCCAAACTTTACTTGAGTGACTTTCACACCAGTAACACAGATAAAAAGATTTGTTCACAACTATGGACTCACAAATCACAGTACACTGCCAGCACTGGTCCTTGAACTAAACCCATGACAAAGAAAGTAGTCGACTGTTAGTGCAATGAGAACATAGATGGTGCGCCTCTCCATTTCACAGGACATCATTCATGTCAAAGGACAGGCATGGGCCTCAGCCACAGAGTGGATTAGCATGAGGCTGGGGTGGTCAAATTAAAAAACTAGGATATCAGATACATACAGTCAATCAATCAGGTCAGGAGAACATGACTGTGTGTCATGCAGGGGACATGGGACTTGGTGTACAAGGGTAATCTGCAACTGTAAAAGATGCTGGTTCTGGCTTTAAATGATGGAGTCACTCAAAGCTCTGTGATGACAAACATTTATTATTTTTGAGTGGTAGTGCATAGAGTTAACAACTGTGCTGTGAAGTGTGTGTTTTTAATTGTAGTTGTGTTTACATAGTGCTTACTTCACCTGGAGGTGTTGAAGGGACAGCTATTAAAAATGGTATTGCATATGCTCTGGTATTACCTAAATCTACATTTTGGAAGCACCCTTTTTGTCTTAAACCTTTTTGTAGTGGCCTATCTTATACTGTGTGTAATGCAAGTATAAAATAATGCCTTACATATTCACAGTGCTTCCTCTCACAGACTGTGACCTCCTGGCACAAAAAATAGACAAGTCACTATTCTCCACTGCACAAGCCAAGATGTAATTCTATTGCTCTCCGGTTACACACAGACATCTGCAGTGTATTAACTAATAGAGATTTCATAATGCACTACAGTGCATTTCCCAATGAGTAACCACTTTCTTTTATTTATTTTTCTTTTAAGCTCACTGTTATTTTATATGTAGCTACCTGATGGTTAAAGACTTTAAAAAAACTTACAGAATATTTTAGGGCTTCTTTATAAGAGGCTTGCACCCCCGGAGCATGACTTTTTTTTTTGACACTCCGGCGGCCTCTCAATCATACTTAAGAGGCGACACAAAGCCACCCTGCATGGCTTTGCATGGCTTCATAGATAAAGGTTAAGGCAAAGCAGCTCAAGCCACTCTGGTGCCTTACTTTGCGTCAAGGAGGTGTTCCATCCACAGGGCATTGTGGTTGGTGTTCCCACGCAACACCCATGGATTTTCACACTGCCCCAGACTGACAAAATCAAGCAGTGCCAAAAACTTACACCTCCCAGAGTAGGCATAATTAGGAAAAACTTTTTATTTCTCCCAGTTTTGATCTCTTTCCATGTGTGTTGCTTTCTGTCGCAAATATAGAAAGAGAAAAATGCCTTGTGCAGAAAGGGGCATTTTCCTACACAAAAACAATCCTGCCTTCATTGGCCCTAGGCATCAATTTGTGCACCAGCGCAGGGGGAAAGGTCAGGAATGCACTGTATTTCCTGCCATTTTATATTGGGGTAGGGCAGTGTATCAAGAAGTCTTGCGGCACTGCCCTACGCCAATTCATCATAAATTAGGATCTTTGTTTTTAGCCACACCTTTGACCACACACCCACATTCACTGACCTTTGGCTTGATAAACACTTTAATATTATTTCCTCACCATCAAAATGATTTGCTGTAGGAATTGGGGATTTTTATGATTGTCGATGATGAGGAGTACCAGGTACTAGAATTTTTTGTCAGGAGGGGGTCCTTACATCTAAAATATTTTGAGAGGGGGTCCCGGCATCAAAAGGTTTGAAGACCTCTGCTCTAGAGTGTCTGCCACCAAACTTTAAATAAGGCCCTACGTTTGGCTGAAAAGAAAAACACTCAAAAGGAACAATGCAGACATTCTATGAGAAATAGAAGCAAGTCCCTGACCTCTTTGCAGCAATTAGCTACCTGCAGCTGTACCTGCTGAATCTTGATACAGGTCAAACTGTCAGTAAAGTCCAACTTAAAATTAGGCAGCAATCAGACATCTTGCAGGCTTTGCTACTGTGATCCAGCCAGCAGGAAAATGGTGGCTATCCTAATGAGCAAGTGCCACTATATGATCATAAAAATAGTGCCCAGTAGAACTCCAATTCAGGTGGCCAAAAACAGTGCTGCTGCATATTTCCTTATGACCACAAAGTAAAAAAATAAATTCTAGGCTAGGTTTCAGCAAGGATGTCAGAGAGGCGTGTAAAAGAGTAAAAAAGTGAAGACTCAGTACTCAAGGATCACTGTGGAAAGAAACTTAGAAGATAAAATCATCTGTCTGAACAACTACATAGGGAACCCAACTGGAAACTACAGAAGGCACATAATGGCAACCAACGAGACAACATAGGCCCTCGTTACAACCCTGGCGGTCGGTGTTAAAGCGGTGGTGAAACCGCCAACAGGCTGGCGGTAAAAAAAAATGGAATCACGCCCGTAGCGGAAACCGCCAACATAGACAGCCAATTTAACACTCCGACCGCCACAGCGGTACAAACACCGCGGCGGTAACCGCCAACAGACAGGCGGGAGACAATGTACCGCCCACAGTATTACAACAGGCCAATCCGCCACCTTTTCTGGGGCGGATTCACCGCAAACAAAAACACAGCAGAAACAGGACTTGGAAGTTAAAACGCTCACCTCTACACACCCCACGAGGAACCAGGACGCCATGGAGCCGGAACTCCATATTCTACCTGCCATAGTCTTCCTGCTCTTCTACCAGGAGCACGAACGCCAGCGGCAAAGACCACGGTGAGTACTGCACCTACGACACAGGGGAGGGGGGGAGGAGGGAGGGAAAAGAGAGTGACACACACACGCAACACGCAACACCCCCACCCTCAACCACTCCAACACACACACAAATACATGCTGAAACATTACATTTACACCCCCAATCCTCCCTGGAAGAATGCAAGAACAAAAGGAAATGATTGTAATGATTGTAATCAATAAAAATCCATTACTCAAAAATATGTATACACTATTAACAAATATATACACCAAGTCTATGTATTGCACCTACATAGTCTGTGGACCACTGGCCCCAAAATGCATGGGCGAGGCCCACACTCAATACCCGATCAAAACAGAGAGAACACTGTAGGGGCATCAGATCGAAATAAAACAGGCACCTCAGGGGGAAGGGAAGGGGGGGGCACCTCCGCCGGATGAGTGCACGACGCCAGATCCACGAGGGGGCTCCATGCCCATTGATGTATCCTGAGGAGTGCAAAGCCACAGTCTCACAAGTCTTTACAGTGGGTGGTTTGCCCACTGCTGCATCCTGGCGAGTGCAAAGCCACAGTCTCTCAAGTCTTTACAGTGGGTGGTTTGCCCACTGCTGCATCCTGGGGTATGCAAAGCCACAGTCTCACAAGTCTTTACAGTGGGTGGTTTGCCCACTGCTGCATCCTGGGGAGTGCAAAGCCACAGTCTCACAAGTCTTTATAGTGGGTGGTTTTCCCACTGCTGCATCCTGGGGAGTGCAAATCCACAGTCTCTCAAGTGGATAACAGTCTCCACTGGTTCTGGAGAGGGCTTTGTGCCCAGAGTGCTTCATCCTGCCAAGGGCTGAGGTAGTGGATGTGATACTCCACGGGTTCTGGAGGGGGCTTTGTGCCCAGAGTGCTTCATCCTGCCAAGGACTGAGGTAGTGGATGTGATACTCCACTGGTTCTGGAGGGGGATTTGTGACCCAGAGTGCTTCATCCTGCCAAGGACTGAGTGAGTGGATGCTTTTCCCCACTGGTTCTGGACGGGGCTTTGTGCCCAGAGTGCTTCATCCTGCCAAGGACTGAGTGAGTGGATGTGATACTCCACTGGTTCTGGAGGGGGCTTTGTGCCTAGAGTGCTTCATCTTGCCAAGGACTGAGTGAGTGGACGCTTTTCTCCATTGGTTCTGGAGGGGGCTTTGTGTCCAGAGTGCTTCATCTAGCCAAGGACTGAGATAGTGGATGTGATACTCCACTGGTTCTGGAGGGGGCTTTGTGCCCAGAGTGCTTCATCCTGCCAAGGACTGAGGTAGTGGATGCCTTTCTCCACTGACGGTGGTCCTACATGGAAGCTGTCCAGGCCCCTGGAACTGACCATCAGCTTCGTACGACTGACCACTGGGGATGGCTTCCATGTCTGTGGTGGTGCCACTGGCACATGCTGTGGCACGGCCGCTGGCGGTGCTTGCGGCGCCCTCAGTGGCGGCAGTGCTTGCAGCGCTCATTGGCCTGCGGTGCTGGTGGGTGGCTCAGTGAGCGTGCTGGTGGCGGCGGTGTCCTTGGCAGAGGTGCTGGTGGAGGTGGTGTCCTGGGAAGCGGTGCTGGTGGTGGCGGCGGAGTCCTTGGCAGCGGTGCTGGTGGCGGCGGTGTCCTTGGCAGCGGTGCTGGTGGCGGCGGTGTCCTGGGCAGCGGTGCTGGTGGTGACGGTGTCCTTGGCAGCGGTGCTGCTGGCGGCGGTGTCCTTGGCAGCGGTGCTGGTGGTGGCGGTGTCATGGGAAGTGGTGCTGGTGGTGCTCTTGTCCGCCGTGCAGGTAGGCGGCGACGTCCCTTTCTTTCTCTGCCCCTTCCCCACCGTGGATGGTGGCGCAGATGTCTTGCACTCCCAACTGTAGTCCTGGGAGAGCCCTTGGTGGCAGGTGTTTTGCCCTTCTTCCTCCTGGCTGTAGCCAACTTCTTGTGTTTCTGGGGTGGGGGACTGTCCGTGGCCTGGCTCCTTGGCACACTGGCTGCCCTGCTGCTTGGCGCACTCCAGATGCCAGTTACAGCTGGCACCACTGTTCCCGGTGATGTGGTGGCTGAGGTGCTGGGTTGGGACCTAGAAAGGCGTGCCTGAGGGGATGGAAGGGGTGGGGGAGGTGTAGGGAAGAGGTCAACATTTAAGAGGAAAAGTTTTTTTAGACACACTGGGACGGGTAGATGGAGGGGGTTTGGGAGTGGAGGAAGAGGTGGTGGTTGTAGGAGGTGTACGTTTGCTGACTTTGGGTGAAGGTGCATGGGCTGGAGGCTGTCGTGAGGTGGATGGCTGTTGGGTGGGTGTGTTACTGCGTTAGTGTACTTTGGGAGGTGGGCTCACAGACACACTGGAGAGGACACAGGGGATGTGTGAATGGTAGTGGGGGTGGTGAGTGCACATGAGCGGTGTGTGGTGATGGGCGTGCTGGTGATGGAGGCAGTGGCTGAAGATGTAGTGTATGCAGGTCTGAGTGGAGACGTGACAGGGAGGGAAGAGGGAGACGTGGAGGAGGGGGACACAGTGGAGGCAGTGACTGTTGGTATGTCTGAATGGGTATGATGATTGTGTGAGTGCCTGTGGGATGTGTGGTGCTAATGTTTGCCAGAGCTACCCTTGTGTGTTGAGGTGTGTGCATGCTGGTCTGATGGTGTGCTTGGGATAGGCTGAGGTCCTGGGGATTGGGGCTGGGTGGAGGAAGTTGGAGGGGGGAGGGGGGACACAGGAACAATGGCTGCCATCAGTGCTGAGGCCAGAGTCTGAAAAGATCGCTGTTGTGCTGCCTGACCAGAATGAATGCCCTCCAGGTATGCATTTGTCTGTTGCAACTGCCTCTCTACACCCTGGATGGCATTCAGAATGGTAGACTGCCCAACAGTGAGGGATCTGAGGAGGTCAATAGCCTACCACACTGAGGGCAGCAGGGCTGACTGGGGCAGGGCTGAGGTGCATGGGGTGAAGGAGATGACCACCATCCTAGGTGAGCGGCAACGGGGCACACGCTGAGGGGCTGCTGGGAGGGCGGTGCTGGGAGGGGGGGTCGTGGCTGTACCAGTAGATGCGGGGGCACAGAGGGGCCCGCCACCGCAAGGGAGCTCCCATCAGAGGAGGAGTCCGCGTCGCTGGTCACAGCTCCTGTCCCCACGGTGGAGCTCCCCTCACCTTCCGTCCCACTGGTGAATTCGGAGTCCGTAGTCTCGGCCTCCAGGGCTATGTGGGCTGCAGCTTCCTCCTGCTCCGGTGGCACTGTTCATCCGCCTGATGATGCTAATGCACAGAAGAACAGGGAGATGACAAAAAGGGGGGGGGGGGAGACAGAAGAAAGACATGTTCAGTGTATGCAATACCGCTACCATTGGCAGATACTACAGACACAGCAGCCCTCTGCACTACGCCATGCACTTAGAGCTCCCTAATTAATCACAGGGACATAGGGTACAAGGCCTATGCCCGATTGCTGCACACATGGAAGTCACAGGAGTCTGACTAGGTGTAGTTGGCACTTAACACTGGTGTGGTGGGGTGCCACATGGCCTGGCTTATGAAGGGACCTTGCCTACAAAACTCGCCCTGGCCTACGGGTACCCATAGCCCACCTCCCCACCCAGGGACCTCCAATGCACGCTGAATCAGCTGAATGAGAGTGTACTCACCCCCTTGTGGCTGCTGTGATGCTCTCAAGTGCCCATCCAACTCCAGGTACGCCACTGCCAGGATCCGGAACATCAGGGGGGTCATGGTGCGACGGGCACCCCTCCCACGTTGGGAGGCCATCCATAGCTAGGCCTCCGCCGTCTTCTTGCTCCAGCCGCGAATGTCCTCCCATCTTTTCCGGCACTGGGTGCTCCGTCTGTGGTGGACCCCCAGGGTCCGGACCTCCTTGGCGATGGCACGCCAAATATCCTTCTTCTGGTGGGCGATGACCAACAGGAATAGTACAGGGGAAAAGGAAAAGATGTAACCGTCCGGACCGTCACAGTCATTGGCCCCCTTGCCATGACACACATACACTCACCGTCGTTTCATGCACGCCTCATTCTCCACCCCCTGTATCTTCCATCCACAACACTCCACACAGGCATTGCCCATACAGCATTGCCCATACAGCATGCTCACAGTTTGTCTGGAGGACCGTAGAGTTGCGTGTACTAGGGGAGGACCCCATCCACAAGTTTCTCCAACTCCTCCGTGGTGAAGGCAGGGGCCCTTTCCCCAGACACATGAGACATCATCACTTCCAGACTGAGGTCACAGCAGCACTTGCAGTGTAGGTCCTCTTCTGTCGAAGATCAGGTATCAAGTGAGTGAACAGATAGAAAATAGCGGTCCAATGCTAACCAATGCAGGATTGCACTGCGGTCTTCGAACGCCTATCGCGACGGTGTACAACGCCAGCGCAGTTACCTCATATCCCATTGTCCCACCTTACAGGTCAGGCAGCCGCCATTTCAGGGGGCCACATGGTATTATTTTTTAATACGTCACACCTATCTAGGCCTTGCATACACACCAAGACAGGCACATGGCGGATTGAAAAATGTGTGCAATAAAGTTGTGTTTTCGTACCTCAGTGTTGGCTGACTCTGTGCTCGCTGTTCGCCTTCATAAGGCACGTCGCTGGGGCAGGTGAGGAAATGGTAGCATCCTCCGGTGTACAGACTTCTGGTGGACCTGTCGACAATGGAAGAGCGACATGTAATTGTCAGCTACAGACTGGACCGTGCCACAATCCATGAACTGTGTGCCCAGTTGGAGCCAGACCTGATGTCAGCTATCCACCATCCCACAGGTATTCCCCCCTCTAGTGCAGATCCTCTCAGTATTCCATTTCCTGGCAAGCGGGTCTTTTCAGACAACAGTGGCCATAGCATCAGGGATGTCCCAGCCTATGTTCTCCAACGTGTTGTCCAGAGTGTTGTCTGCCCTGCTGAAACACGTGCGCAGCTAGATCGTGTTCCCTCATGTGGAGGATTTGCCTACAGTGAAAGGTGACTTCTAGGCCCTGGGACATATCCCCAACATCATAGGTGCCATTGATGGGACACATGTGGCATTGGTCCCCCCCAAAGGAGTGAACAGGTGTACAGAAACCTGAAGAGTTACCATTCTATGAATGTGCAGATGGTGTGCTTGGCTGACCAGTACAACTCCCATATGAATGCCAAGTTTCCTGGCTCAGTGCATGACGCTTACATTCTGAGGAATAGCAACATCCCTTATGTGATGGGGCAACTCCAGAGGCACCGTGTGTGGCTATTAGGTGAGGAAATGGACCCTATACAGTGTGAATAGTTGTCTGGGGTTGTCCCTAAGGGTTAGTGTGTGTCTAACAGTTGTCCCTCGACATTTGCAGGTGACTCGGGTTACCCCAACCTGTCATGGCTACTGACCCCAGTGAGGAATCCCAGGACAAGGGCAGAGGAACGCTACAATGAGGCACATGGGCGAACTAGGAGGGTTATAGAGAGGACCTTCGGCCTCCTGAAGGCCAGGTTCAGGTGCCTCCATATGATGGGTAGTTCCCTATTCTACTCACCAAAGAAGGTGTGCCAGATCATCGTGGCCTGCTGTATGCTGCACAACTTGGCTTTGCGACCACAGGTGCCTTTTCTGCGGGAGGATGGTCCTGAAGGAGGTGTTGTGGCAGCTGTGGAGCCCGTGGACAGTGAAGAAGAGGAAGCAGAAGAAGAGGATATTGACAACAGAAACACCGTCATTCATCAATACTTCCAGTGAGACACAGGTAAGAAGACATCACTACCTGCTACATCTGATACACTTGTTCTACCTCTCATCTGTCTGTCACTTTCACCTAGTGTATAGACCCTGACCTGTCACTTTGCCTTTCCATTTCACAGATTTGGGTCCCACTGTGTGACCTCTGCTATGTTTCCTCATGGATTAGAGCTGTGTGACATAGGTATGTTGCCGATACAATGGACATTGCTATTTTCCTCAGTTATTGCAAATACACATTTGTGAAAGCACAGACTGACTCCAGATTGTTTTGACAATTAAGGGTGTTTATTTAAGTGCTAAATAGTGGAAGGGGTTGTAAAATGGTCAGGGGTGATGGTGGAGGATTGTCCATGGCAGAGTCCAGTCTATTTGTTTCACAGGTGCATTGTCCAAAGGGATATAGGAAGTGGAGCTAAGGCAGTTGATGGATGGACAGGGTGACAAAGTGGGACAGAAAGATGACAGGGTGGTCTAATTTCTTGGCGGGGTCTTGGCATTGTTCTCTGTCTTTGTCCTGGATCTCAGGGACCGTTTGTGGGGTGGTTCTCCATCTGCAGGGGGTGGGGTGCTGGTGTTGTGGTCCTGTGGCAGTGCCTCCTGTCCACTAGTGCCGGCGGAGGTGGTGGGCAGTTCATCATCCAGACTAGTGTCAGGGGCCCCTTGTTGTGCCACAGTGTCCCTCCTGGTGTTCACGAGTTCCTTCTGCACCCCTACAATGGTGCCCTGGGTGGTATTGATGGATTTGAGTTCCTCCCTGAACCCCAAATACTGTTCCTCCTGCAGCCGCTGGGTCTCCTAGAACTTGGCCAGTACCGTTGCCATCGTCTCCTGGGAATGGTGGTAGGCTCCCATGATGTTGGAGAGGGCCTCATGGAGAGTGGGTTCCCTGGGCCTGTCCTCCCCCTGTCGCACAGAAGCCCTCCCAGTTCCCCTGTGTTCCTGGGCCTCTGACCCCTGAACCGTGTGCCCACTGCCACTGCCCCCAGGTCCCTGCTGTTCTTGGGCTTGTGGGTTAGCCTGGGTTCCCTGTAGTGGTGGACACACTGCTGCTTGACATCTCCTGTGGACAGAGGTATGGGTCCGCTGGGTGGGTGCTGTGCTGGTGTTTCCAGAGGGGGAGGCTCTGTTGTGGTTTGTGCCAGTGTGAGGGGACCCGACTGTCCCGAGGTCCCAGATGAGCCGGGCTGGTGATCTTGATCCAGTTGAACAGGGCTGCTGTCATCACTGTGGGCCTCTTCTGTGGGGGGGTGGACATGTCTGGACCCTCCTGTCCGGTGACATTGGCTAGGGGTCCTGCAGGGGTGTAAAGGCATAGTTTTAGTATCTGTGTGTGCCATGGTGTGCAATGGGTGGGTGACCCTGTACCCCAGTGTTTGCATTCCTGTGTTGGACCTTGTGTGCTAATTGTTTAGGGGTCTGTGTGGGTATGTGTAGTGGACATGCATTGGTGCTGGGTGTCCATGCTTTGTTGTTGCATGCAGGGCTTGGTGTTGGGATGGGTGGTTTGTGATAGTGGGACATATGTGAGGTGTTGGAGTGATGGGGTGATGGTGAGGGTGGGGGTATGTGATAGCATGCAGGTAGGGTGGGGGATGTAATAGTTAAGATTTGACTTACCAGAGTCCATTCCTCCTGCTACTCCTGCGAGGCCCTCAGGATGCAGTATAGCCAAGACGTGCTCCTCCCATGTTGTTAGTTGTGGAGGAGGAGGTGGGGGTCCGCCACCAGTCCTCTGAACCGCGAGGTGGTGTCTTGAGACCACGGAACGCACTTTCTCCCGTAGGTCGTTCCACCTCTTCCTGATGTCATTCCGTGTTCTTGGATGCTGTCCCACTGTGTTGACACTGTCCACGATTCTGCGCCATAGCTCCATCTTCCTTGCAATGGTGGTGTGCTGCACCTGTGATCCGAATAGCTGTGGCTCTACCCGGATGATTTCCTCCACCATGACCATGAGCTCCTCCTCAGAAAACCTGGGGTGTCTTTGCGGGGCCATGGGGTGGTGTGGGTGATGTGTAAGGTGGTGTGTGTTGTGATGTGTGGGGTGATGTTTAGGGGTGTGTGGTGTTTTGTGCGTGAATGTGTATGTGTGATGGTGTTGTGTGCCTCTGCATGGTGGTGTTGTCTTTGCTGTGCTGTCTCTCTGGGCTTCGTCAATATTTTAGGTAGTAAGGGTTTACAGGTAATGTGGGTGCATGTTTTATATTGTATTGGGTGTGTGGGTGTGGTGTGTGTATGTGTATCAGGTGTGTGTATTTGGAATTATCCAATGTGGTTGTGTTTTGTAAGAGTGTGTGTATTTTGAACGTGGCGGTGTGTACCGCCAATGGTTTACCATGGTTGAAAGACCACTGCGTGGATTTGTGGGTTGTGATAGTGTGGGCGTATTCCTGTTGGCATGACGGTGGAGGTTTTGTTATCGCCAGTTTATCACTGACCTTTGGTGTGGCGGACTTGTGTGGGTGTCTAAATTTTGGCAGATTCCGAGCTGTGGGCCGTAATGGCTGTGGCAGAATTCCACGGCCGCAGCGGTGTGTTGGCAGACTTCGGCATGGCGGTAAGCGGGATTTACCGCCAATGTTGTAATGACCCCCATAATCTATACAGATTCTGACTCGGAAGATAGCAAACCTATTTGCTACGATTATTAACTCATATCATGTGATAACTTTAGATAGGCTACAGGCTGTACCTGAAAATGAGCATAAGAAGAGCTGATTACATTCCTGAATCTATTAACCCCTACGCACATAGAATTTTGTTAAATGAAAATTCATTTTTCAATTATCTGTGCAATGATTTTCTGTAGGAACTGCGCAAACTACCTTTCTTTACCACCTTTCTTCACTTTAAAACAACAACAACACTGACTGTTTTCAATTTATCAAACATATTGCTTTTAAAAATGGTGTAATTAGTTTGAAAACCTTTGTTATGAAGCCAACAACAACAACACTTTTGCTTATAAAAATGGTGCAACTAGTGTGAAAACCTTTGTTGTGAAAGTATTTCTACATAATAAGCCAAGAGGCATCAACATGATCAATTGCATGCCACATACCCTCTTAAGATCCTATACCAAAAATTGTAGTCCCGAATAAAGCCACAAGGAGAAAATACAGGAGCATTTTTAATGGGAGAGGTCCCATTTTAGCTGCAATTATTTAAATCAAATGCACACAGTCATGTAGTACATCTAAAGGCAACACTTGATGTCTATTCTATTTATCAGAAACTCATTGAAAGAATGATCGGTATTGGAGGAGGTATACTACTGTGCGATGTGTACAACAATCACCCTTTCTACCCTACTGAAGGATTTCTGACAGATCTTAAAAGTACTTGTAACAAGACTTGTGAAACAAATCTCTGCCGTCAAGACTTCACCAAGCAAATATTATGTAGAAAACTCTGTTTGATGCAATTCATGAAACTCTGGATTTAAAGGAGGACCAGCCAAATAAAAGTCAGTCTACAAGTCTCACCAGCCACCACGCACATAATGGAAAGATATAGGAGCTCTCTGCAGACTTAAGAACTGCCCACAGTGAAGGAGAAAGGCCACACATTTGGATGACATCTTCTTTTCCTACTCCTGCGCCCCCACCCCCAGTTCCTGGGGAAGGGGCGCTCTTAATTGTACCACGTGCTGGAGCCTTTCCCCTATCCTTCCCCATCGCACAGGTCCGGCGGCAGTAGCAGAAGACACGAAGGGGCTACATCGGATGGAAGCGCGTCATCAGGAGGCATCTTGGGGACCCAACGCAAGACATATTTATAGCGGTGCGACCCTGGCCTTGCCCTTCTTGCCCCCTGGTCCCCAGAGGTGCCTGTTGCCACGCCCCTCCAGAAACAGATCTGGAGTCCTCATCGGAAGCAGCAATGCTCAGCAGAGTCTTCTGTGGCAGAGCTCACCGGCACCGGAGTCAGCAGTGATTGCAGGTTTGAGGGGGTGCGAGGGTGGCGGGCCGGGGATAGGGGATAAGGGGGGCCGCCTGATGTAGCCCGTGGGTTGTGTGTTGAATTTCTGATTGGGGACGGTGGGGGTTGGTAAGACATACTGCAGTTCCTTCAGGCCAACCCCGGTACAGGTGGTTGGGCAAGTGGGAATGGCACAGACCTCTATTCAGGCGAATTCCATGGGAGGGCAGGTTAGTGTTGCAGCACAAGTATGGGCGTCACCGCCGGCAATAACCCCCTCAGTCCCAACCATCCCTGTGCGGTCTCCACTATCGACCAGTTCATTGTTCCAGTTCATTGTTCCTGAGCTCCACGGCGCCCACCCTGGCTCCTCCCACCGCAATTGTCTGGCATGTTCCTGCAGAGACCAAAAAGAAGATTTATAAGGGGAAATTTGTGGACGTGTTTGACTTAATTAATGCGGGCGTGGTCCTGGGGAAGGCAAGCTCGGGACAGAGAAACATCCGTCGTTGGCCCCCCCAGCTGTTCACATACATCTAGCTTATTCATAGTGCGGCTTCAGAATTTCAGGGTTCCCCTTGGCTTCAATACGATTTTAAGTTTAGGCAGATGAAGGCGATTAGGCCAAAAATGGCATGGGATCAAAGGGAGATTAATCTATGGCACTCTGAAATCACCCTGTCCCCCTATGGGGCAAAAGCAGGGCATCCCTTTCAGCCAGATAAAAGTTCGGGGGACAGAAAACTCACCTGCTGGCAACATAACAAAAAGGAAGGCAGTAGGGGGCCCACCTGCAAATAGAAACATGTCTGCTCCTTCTGTGGGTCTAAGGGGCACCCTGAAAGCAAGTGCTTCAAGAAGCACAAAAACCAAAGGAATCACAGCCCACAAAAGCAGGCAGTAGCAAACATGCCAGCCATCTTCCTACGCCCACACGTCTCCATGTTCTTGCTCATCTTCTCAGTAGGAACAAAAATTCGCAAGACACCCATGTCCTATACCAAGGTTTTAAAGACGGATTCTGCACACCTTCTAGTGCCCCCCTGCCCCGGTCCCTCCTAGGAATCAGTTGTTGGTCCTGAGACAACTGAAGATAGCTTATGAAAAAATCATGATGGAAGTGCAGGCAAGGAGGGTGGTGGACCCCTTTCCGTCCCCCACCCTTGCAAGGGCTTGGTCTGTTCTCCTTTGGGTCTGGTCCCGAAGCAAGAGCCAGGGAAATGTTTCCTAATCCACAATCTGTCCTTCCCAGAAGGCACATTGGTTAATGATGGTTTAGCCAAAGACCTCTGCACTGTGTGGTATACCACTTTCGATGAGGCCCTGGGAAAATTGCAGAAGCTAGTAGAGGGGCCTTGATGACCAAGGCTGACATCGAATCGGCTTTCCGCCTCCTGCCAGTGCACCCAGAAGACACTAGCTTACTGGGGTTCACATTTGAAGGGCAGTATTTTTTGGATCTTTGAATGCCCATGGGATGCTCCATTGCATGCTCGGTTTTTGAGTCCTTTAGCTGGTTTCTAGAATGGGCAGTAAAGGATGTTGTGGCCACAGACGGGGTAGTGCACTATCTGGATGATTTTTTGTTTATGGGACCCTCAGGCTCTGCTGACTGCAAGAAAGCCCTGCTGGGCTCCCAACAGGTGGCCTGAGACCCGGGGTGCAATTAGCAGCCGACAAGACGGAGGGCCACTCTACACGGATAACATTTCTGGGCATCGAAATTGACTCAGCGGTGTGCTCGTGCAGGCTTCTGGCAGAGAACGTCATGGCGTTCAAAGTGTCCATTGAGGCCTGTCTAGCGAGCAGGAAGGTCACATCGCGCCAGTTGCAAGTGTTGGTTGGGGAGTTGAATTTTGCATTGCTGGTGATTCCTATGGGGAGGGCCTTTACAAAGATCATCGCCAGGGCTATGGCAGGCCTTCAGGCCAAGCATCACCATACCAGGCTGTCCCCTGAGGTCAGGGAGGACTTGAGGACCTTGAAGGGTTTTCTGGATAACTTTAATGGCACTCTCCTATGGCAACAGCACTGAGCTGGCCCTGTTCACTGACGCAGCAGGCAGTGTGGGTTTAGGGGCCACCTGTGGCACAAGATAGTGCATGCAGCATTGGCCAGGAGAATGGAAGGCCTCTGGGCTCACCCAAAACATTACCTTCCTAGAGCTTTTTCCTATTATTGCTCCACTACAGATCTGGGGGGACACCTTGGCCAACAGCACAATAGTTTTCTGATCAGACAGCATGTTGATGGTCAGGTTGATGGTCATGGCAATAAATAATCAGAGTGCTAAGTAATCATTTGTGTTATGCTTGCATAAGGCCCTTGTCTGTAGTTGCTTGACGCATAACATATTCTTGTCAGCAAAGCATGTCCTGGGGGTTAAAAAGGCAGTGGCTGACACCTTGTCTCATTCCAAGTTGACATAGTTCAGAGCACTGTGGCCACAAGAGGACAAGACGATGTCAGTCTTCCCTCAGGAATTGTGGAAGCTTGGTGCCCTATCACCTCCAACCTGCATCCTTTGCGCCCAACACCAAACATACATATGGATCGGCTTGGCTATTGTACGATGCCGCCTTTGATTCCCCTGTCAAGGCAGAGTGTTTTCTCCAGGAGGGCGTCCTAAAGTTCCTATTGAAGCAAAAGGAGGGTGGCAAGTCTCTGCACCTAGTATGGAGGCAGCTGTCTGCAATTGCCTTCTTCGCTGGGCTTAAAGGGGTGACTGACCTCACCAAAGATCCTAGGGTGAGGAGGGTATCATAGGTTGGGAAGGCATGACCAACCTTAAGGAAGACGCCAGTAGCCCTATCGATGCACTGAGGCTGGCATGACTGGTGGGGGGTTTGCAGGGGGTATGCCGCAAGCGGGAACCGCCAGAAGACCGTACCGCGGTCAAAAGACCGCGGCGGTCATTCTGGGTTTCCCACTGGGCTGGCGGGCAACCGCCAAAAGGCCGCCCGCCAGCCCAGTGGGAAACACCCTTCCCACGAGGAAGCCGGCTCCGAATGGAGCCGGCGGAGTGGGAAGGTGCGACGGGTGCAGTTGCACCCGTCGCGAATTTCAGTGTCTGCTTTGTGGGGCCCTCTTACGGGGGCCCCTGCAGTGCCCATGCCATTGGCATGGGCACTGCAGGGGCCCCCAGGGGCCCCACGACACCCCATACCGCCATCCTGTTCCTGGCGGGCGACCCGCCAGGAACAGGATGGCGGTATGGGGTGTCAGAATCCCCATGGCGGCGCAGCATGCTGCGCCGCCATGGCGGATTCCCATGGGCAGCGGAAAGTCGGTGGTACACCGCCGGCTTTCCGCTTCTGGCCGCGGCAGAATGCCCGGCGGAGCACCGCCAGCCTGTTGGCGGTGCTACCGCCGACCCCGGCCCTGGCGGTATTTACCACCAGGGTCGGAATGACCCCCTTAGTCTGTTCCATTTTGCCTACTCACTAGCCTTTTTGGGGCATTCAGGAACTCTGAGCTAGTATAATCCTTCAAAGCTGGGCAGGGATCTGGGATCTCACTGACCAACATTGTCCTGACTAATAGTTCTCTTTGTGTGAAGGTCCGGAGATCTAAGACGGACCTCTGGGGTAAAGGCACATGGTGTGTTTAAGTTCAGCCCCAGATGCCACCTACTGTCTGATGTTGCTGGCCAGAGAGTTCCTTCAGGTGCGACCTGAGAGAGATGGTTCCAAGTTGTTGCTACACATGGATAGGTCCCCGCTCACCCACTTCCAATTTACACATGGGTTTGTAAATGCGCCCTGGCTCTTATGGGCGAGGAGGCTTCAGGGTTCAGTTTTGACTCCTTCCGTATTGGTGCTGCCACTACAGCAGCCATGCTCGGCCTATTAGGGGAGACCATCAAAAGGGTTGGCAGGTGGAAATCGCAATGCTATGAGTGCCATATGTGCCCTGCATTTGCTTTAAGCCCCTCTATGACCTAGATTCCTTTTTCCCTCTGTTCCAGTCTTCGGGCATGGTACACTTCACATGTATTGGTGAGGACACTCCTTCATTCGAAGAGCGTTACAATATTTCAATGACTCTGGCCTGGTGAGGGCCCAACGAGAGGTGGGTTTCCAGCAACATGGGTGGGTATTGGAGGCCTCAAGCTAAGAGATTTATTTCACCATCTTGATAAGGCTTTCCCCCCAGACATAATCGTCATCCATTCGGGAGATAACGGCATGGTGTCCTTGGGTAGACGGGGGTTAGGGAGGCTCTCTTCTCCACCCTGTCAAGGGTGCCTAATTGGCTACCAGCGGCAGCCGTGCTCTTGTCAGAGATTATCCCACGATTGGCGTGGTCTGGCGAGGTGTCCAACACGGCAATCAATGATTCGGTGAAAAAATTGAATCGTCCAATAGAAAGAGTTATGACTGGTTCATCGATGAGCACAGTGTGGCACAACTTGATCCAAGTAATTACTTCCTGACGGTGTGCATCTGTCCATCAGGGGCCAAGAGCTATTCATCTAGACCATTTTGGGGGCCATACTCGGTCTTGCTCAGCGTCTTTGGGGGGAGGGCATCTTCCCCGGGTAGCTCCTCACCCTGTGGCGGGTCCAAGGTCAGAAACAGCAGGGAATACTCGGAATGTGAACTCTTGGCTGGACTAACCCCTTAGGGGGATGTGATTGTGTGGGCAATGGGCTGGCGAGAGAGGGGGTGACCTACCAGTGGCCCTGGACTATCTTGCCTGCCCTAGATGCCTTGTTGGAACTTTGGGGGCTACGCCTCTGTTCAGGAACCCTGGCAGGGCCGATTCGCTATGCGGTGCCCTGGGATTTGATAGGAGCACCCTTCTGGATTGGAGGGATGCCAAAATGTTGTTGTGCCAGTGGCATTATGGTGATGACCTCTGCTAAAATGCCCAGTTGGTGGTGCGTGTTGGGGTCTGCTGGCACACTGTACACTACAGTCCTAGTGACAAGAGACTGTCTCCACTAGTGCTGTAACCAATCTGCTGCCTGCTATCTTTGTAAACATCTTTGAAAATGCTTGAAGACATATCCTTCATAATTTGTTTGTCTGATTCTGCTGTCCTTTGCAGGGCTAGGGTAGGGTCTTTGAGCCGATTGATGACAAGTGATGATATGCTACGTGATGTTATGATGTTTAATGGGTCATACTGGAATTAAAGAGCTAAGCATGGGTGATCCCCATACTTCAAGTTGTTATGAATCTTCTTTCATGGGGGGGGGGCGAGTTGCATGTTGTGCGCACACTATACTAAGCTATATCAGTCTTCATGCTGGACAAGACGCTGTAATGGAGTGAAGCATTTTCTAAATTGGACATCTGCTCAGGCAAGCGTTGGTTCTTTTTCTGAAGTTATTGAGAATGTGAGTGCCCTGACATTGGCCATGGTACAATGACCGATTACTGTAAATAACAATTTCTGTGGTTAAGGTTGAATATTTGGTTGGCTCGAAAATACATTCCCTACATTTTTTACTCCATAAATCCCAATATTTAGCTGCAAATTCAGGACTTTAGAATTAAGTGATCAGAAGATTTGACAAATATTTTTTAAAAGCTAAACCTTAGATAGTAGAGAGTCACTGTCAGTAATATAAAAATCCAGAACTCTCAATAAAAACTGAAATAAAATTTGAGAAATAAAAAGTGGAAAACGTGGATTTGCCACCCAGTAAGATTTTCTTCGTGTTGGCAGCAATTTCACTAAGTTTCTGCAGGTGGTATTGTCATAATTGCCTCAATTGTGCTCATGTTCGGGACTAACTTGGCATTGGAGCCTAACGCTACAGAACCATAGTTAAATATTTAACATCTTTTGCATAGTTCTTCACTACGTTTTACAAAATTTTATAGCTTTCTTTGAGTCTACTTTTTAATAGGGCATATTTGTGAAAAGTGTCACAGGGGAATCAATTCCATTCCAAGCGTTATATTAGTCCCTTCGAATTAGCAGAATTTGTCAGAATTCGGCCCACTTTTAACATTGTTCTTTTTGTTTCTTTGAGAAAATGATTTCCCATCCATCGAAGTATTATAAATTCATGATCAAAAGAAATGTTGCTCCATTTTTGTGTGTAAGGTATGGGGTGGATTTTGATCCAACCTCGCACCTACAAGGCACAAACATGATTGAATGGCTCATTTGTTTTATGTCCAATAACAATAGGGCATTCTGAATCAGGCCTTAAGTGTTACGGGACAGCCACACAAAATTAAAAAATACAAATGTTCACATACTGACAATGTATTTAATTGGAAGAAAGACCTTTGTGCATAATTTGTAGTGTTCGTCTTTTGCTTTGAGTAGTTGTGTCTCGTTCCTGACACAGGTGTGACCTACTTCATATTTTTCAGGACTGGGACACAGTAACTCAGGAACACACTAACAGTAAAAGACTTTGTAAATAAGGTTATAAATGCATTTCCAATTGTGATTACATGTTCTTTCTTTTTTTCTATCCCAAAACTTGTAATTTTCTCCTGTGACACGGCACACTGCTAGCAGTCAAAGGAACTAGTTTAGGCGTTGGCTTTGTAACCGTTGTGTTGCTCAAGTGCAATATAGAGCATACTAGTATAATTACGCATAAATAAATGTCAGTGTTTGAAGTTTTCTGCTGCTGAGATGCTTGAAGTGAGTGCGCGAATCAGGGGCCTGAATAAATGTTTTTTCTAGGCGATAAAATGACTGCTCTCGAGTTAGGGTTGTAGTAACGCCCAGTCTCGGATTGGTAAAGCTGGCACTCGGGCAATGGCCGATGGGCCAGTGTGAGTTGCAGTTGTGGGCCCCTGTTAAGGGTAGAGTGGTGGCCGATTTGAGAGCGATCTTTGCTGTTCAGATGCCGCCAGCGGCCCAGTGGGGACCTAAGCGGCCTTCTTGAAGGTCTGTATCAAGAGGCACATGGGCCTCCGTTACCTTCCTTTCAACAACCAACAGGGCCGAAGGCATCCATGCCAGCACCCCGCTGGGCCGGCCATTGATATACAAAGCTTACTTGGGCCGGATGCGGGCACATTAATATATGTAGATTAAGAAGGGGGGGGGGGGGGGGCTGAACAGAAGTGACATCAATGATATTCAGCTGTGGTTTACTTGTGTGAACTAATCTATGCGCAATGAGTGCTGGCAAATGTTTGCATTTTTTTTTTTTAACACACTGGAGTTTAGAAAACAAAAGTTAAGTGTCACTAGATCTTGGCAGCTAGACGGAGATAATTCAGTTTCAGCTTTTTAGACATGCCTCTTTTAGAGAACGTCCACCCTCTTATTTTGATAGCACTGAAAACACTGAAGCAGTGTCACACAAAAAGGTATAATCCGCAATTGATGACCTCTTTTCTAGGGTCCCCGGGCTTATTTTTCATCTGATCCTGGTAACGCCTGTCATTTTTTTGCAGTTCTCCAAGGAGGAAACCCTAACGCAGGATGCTCTACATATATCGTCAATGCAGACTTTCCCAGTGTCTTCAACAGCACATAGAAGACCGATGTATTCGTCGAAATACTTTCTCAAACTGACTTACTGGCACAGCTCTCGGTTTATCGGATGCCACCTTGGCTCCCTGGCTCCCCACAAACCCGAAAGCGTCACAAATAATAAAGAATCATCGCACAATCCTACGCAAAAGTCACCTATCTGGAATGAGCTGTGCCCGTGTTCATACGTCCTTCCTCCATCCAACAGTTCAAAAGAAAGAGATAAGTTTATCTATTCTCTCAGGGCCTCGCGAAATCAACCGACCCGCCACCGGCCTGAAGTCCTCCCAACTTCCTCCGTCTTATGTCGCAGCCCACTTACTTAGAAAAGACTACGCCTAGAATTCTTCAGAACTTTTGCTCGTGTGTAATCAATGCATTGGGCCTTCTCTGCCACAAGAGAATAGGGCTACACTACATAAAATATCCCTAAATGATTTACAATCTAAAGCTATTTTTTTGCATTGTGTTCTATGTGGCTACCTAATAATGCAAATAGAAGTCTATACAACACGTGAGGTATGCCACTTTTTATGGACGGCCATAACATGCCACAGAACAAGAACTTCCGGTTTAAGCCACCCTGGGACGCCCGTTTTGGCTCCTCTCACAACATTCCTCTTTCTGTTAGTTCCGCGTTCGTTACTGTCACGCCCAATAATCAACACATCCTCTCCGTTAACCAATAAATACACCTTCACCCTACACCCACAAATACAACATTCACAATGACAGTAATATGATGAATTACTGCCTTTGCGTTCCGTCGTCGCATAGGACATGTTCCTGGCACTTTGCCAGCGTCTGTCCTGACTTGTGCTCCTGCACACTTCACCTCGAGCAGGAGCGTGCTTTTGTGTCAGCACCTGGAGTGGGTCAGTCGCATGACACCCTGAGCTCACCCAGAACTGCTCCAGGTCTGGCCACATTCCACATGCAGCTGCTCACCCCGTGTAACCTACATTATCACACCGCATCAGACAAGTCCGTCTGCGCAATGGCTAGATGTACTGCGCCACTGGCTCTTTATTCCAGACCCTCGCTTTGCTTGATTTTCTATCCTTTTCTACAGAGTAAGAATCCCTTCAGGATCTTAACCTTTGACATCTTCTCATTTGCATAAAGAGATTTTGACTGGCAGTCTCATCCCATATACAATTGGACATTCTTGAAAGACCTTTCCCATCCTGGTGGCTCTTGCAATTGTGCTGTGAATACTCACAGTAAACTGCCTAAGCACCATTCCAGCTAGTCAATAGTCAATCCAAATATATAGATCCATCCGCACAGAGTATTATCTAGTATTAGGCATCCTTTCTCTGGGGTGACCGAAATTTGATTTTCCATTGGTCACGTCCTATGAGACCCACATATTTCGTGCACTACAAACGTTAAAATCCACTTATCTAAGGCAGAAGTGTTTAGTATATATCAGAAGTGCAAAATCCATTCCAGATTTTCACGATGTCCACAGTGCTTGATTTGTACCCGTGGTTGCTGGTGATGTGCAGAGGTACTCATTTTGACTCACGGGCCGGATTGGGAACCAAAAGCAGCCCTGCCAATTTTGTCAGACCGGCCCCAACACGGAGACTAGAAACGAGGTGAGTGGATTATGCAGGATTGCTGCTTTTGTTACTGAGGGGGGGGTGGGGGGGGGGGGGGGTGTTTGGGGGGGGGGAGGGCGATGCTATAGCATCATTTCAAAACTAGTCCCCGTAACAAAACGGCCTCCATCCCTCCAGCTCCTGGAGAAACGCCCGATGCCAGCTATGGCAAATCCAGCCCTGTTGACTGAGACATATTTTTCATAATCGGATTTTCACTCAAAGGGAAGGGGATAGAAGCAGAAATGGGAGTGAAAAAAAGAAGAGAAAGATAGGGATACAGTAGTAAAGGGGTAAAAGAGGCATGAAAAAGAACCTGTCAGAGATAACAAGACAGAAATGGTTGGATGGTTGAGGTAAGAGGCATAAAATGGATTCAAAACTTGTCATTTTAGGTATTTGGCATCCCTGGCGTTCAGCTGCATGGGCTTTAGGCTCCTAGAACTAACTTGCACACCTGCCCTATATATATATATATATATATATATATATATATATATATATATATATATATATATATATATACATACACCCACACTCACATACACTTGTTCATTTAAAAAACAAAGGTTACAGGAGGGACATTACAGTTAGGCTCACATTTTAAATGTACAAAACCACAGAAATTCAATAGTTATAGTTAGAGTTACCTCAAGTAGCTTTAACTCGTGCCCTAAGGTAACTATAACTCGCGCCCTTGCCATGCAGTTTTTTCGTCAAAAAATTTACTGCAAATATTGCATTGATATTATCAATGTTATCAAAGATGTCATGAGTGCTGTAATTTGCGGGGTAATTAGCAACTATAACTGGTGAATTTCTATGGTTTTGTACATTTAAAATGTGAGCCTAACTATAACATCCCTGTAACCTTTGGGTTTTTAAAGTGAATTTCTATGGGTTTTTTTAAATTCTATTTCCTAACTATAACATCTCTATAACCTTTGTTTTTTTTAGTGAATTTCAATGGTTTTTTTAACATAGTAATTTCCATTACTATACATTAATCAAACCACTGCCTCGCACAGCCTTTGGCCATGCGTGGGGCGGTTGGCCACTTAGGCCAACCCTGTATAAGCACCCTACCTTGCACCGTGCACGGCCTTCCCCGTGTTCGACAGGGACTGCCTACAAGGGCTGGCCTGCAGCCAGTGCCTGCGGCCAACCCCCCTAACCACCCAACCCCATGCTGTGTGTAGTCCTTTGACCGTGCATGGCAGAAGTTGGCTGTGGCCTCTCCGGTGTCAGAATAGATGTGAGTGTGTGTATCTGGGGATGAGAGTGTCTGTGAGAGTGTCTGTCTGGGTGTGAGAGTGCATACATCAGTGTTTTAGTGGGTGCATCCGTGTGTTGACAGGTCTGTGAGTGCATGCATGAGGGTGTCAGTGGGTCTGTGAGTGGGTGTGTGAGAGTCTCAGTGAGTCTCTGAGTGAGTGCATAACTGTCTGATTGGGTCTGTGAGTGATTGCATGAGGGTCTGACTGGGTTTGTGAGAGGGTGCGTAAGTGTTCTGAGTGGGTGTGTGAGTGGGGGAAAGAGATTGAAAGAGAGTAAGAACGAAAGTGAGGGAGAGAGAAAGAGACTTTTTTATGCTTTGATGTATGATATACTTAGAATGAGATATTTCTGTACAATTTAAAAACAAAAATGTATTTGTCATTCTAAAAAAGTAAAATCACCTTTCATTTTACTCTAAAACATTTGTATTTAAAAAAAAACTGGGAAAGGAGGCCAGCTAGATTCAAACCCTCAATGCTGAGAGTGAAGGTCTGAGACCTTAACACTGAGCTATTATTTTTTTTTCTGAACAATTTATTAGCCCTTGATGGTCTATCTGTGACCGCGGGGAAGCCCTCAAGGGCCCCCTCGTGGTCCCTACACGTTTTTTAAAAGAATACGTTTGAAGTTGCCCTTTACGGGCTATCTGGGACCGCAGGGGAAGCCTCAAGTGCCAACCTGGTGGCAATCGCCAGTAGGTGGTTATAGTTCGGACCTAGTTTCCATTGAAATTGAAAAAAGCGTTTTTGACTTGTCTATATCTTTGGTGCCATTTGACGAATCTTCATGAAATAAAAATAAAAAAAGTGTGCCCCAGTCTTGTTGTGCATCAAATGTTTTGGGATTGATCCATCAAGCAGGGCCTGAGAAAAAGGGGGGGGTCAAATAAAGTGCATTTCCCATGTTTATTCATATATACTCTTTAGACACGCCTGCAGCCCGAACCACTAGACGGAATTACACCAAGTATGGCAAAAAGGTAGCTTTTGGTCCGCAGATCACCCTTTTTTCTTATTTGGTGTAAATCCGTTCAGTAGTTTTTGAGATATTAATGGAAATCTAAACTTGTATATCCGGGCGGAGCCTAGGCACAGATGATCTCATGGTGAGATCTGATCGGTCCTCAGCACTTCAACCTGAATTTGATGGCAGCCATCTTGGGACCAGTATACATGATAGCACTCATTCAAATGCATTGTAGCTAATGGCAGCTTTTGAGGGTCACAAAAAGGATAACATACAAAGGGGGATGACAGATTATAGTTACACTATAAATCATTTGTTGATAAGGTGATTTTACCCTGCGAAAAAGCCTTCTGCTAGGATTTCATGAGTCCATTTTGAGAGAAAACAGTTTTCTCATGATTTTCCCACGTAGGGTATGAAAGGTCCTCCAGAACCAAAAATGAGAGCATATTTTCTGTAAACTCGCACTATCTTTCTCAGTTATATGAAAATAAATTCTGACATTCTCAGTAAAACATGCACATCCAACAGAAGCATCCTGTCAGTTGATTTTATGTCAAGACAGGAGGCTACCATTATGCACCAACCTTTTAGTTACTCCTTCTTAGCAGCACACTTCAAAGAGACAAGAATCAGAACTCCAAAATTACATCACAATCAGTACCACACTCAAATCCATAAAAATCCCTCCATCCACCATTTTCTCTCTTTTTTTTGCTGCTTCTGAGCAGATAAGTATTGCCTGATATGTGTTTTTTATGACATTTATTGTTGTAAAAATGTGGGGTTGTCCTAATGTGAGTAGGTTTTTTTTTGATAACCCAATTTAAGGTTGTATTTATTTTCTAGGTTTTTGTTTTAAGGATGGTATTTTTTCATTTAGATACATTATTTTGAAGAAATTTGAGTTATAAAGAACAGTAGTTTTCTGAATGGTATTATTGCTTTTCAGTAAGTTCAGGCATATCCTGTTTATAAAGTTCTCAGTTATTTTAAGTTAAGATTAAGGGCATTTTTTATATTTCCTTACTGGGATACAATCGATGAGTCCTGACCACTGGGAGGGGAGAAGAGATATCAAAGTGCCTGGAGAGTTTGATTACATTAATGCTTGGAAAGGGATTTGGATCCCATGGAGGCTGATGCAATAGAAGTGGCAGATTTTCTTGCAGGTTTTATTTGATAAGGGTTTATCATACAGAACTCTCAATTGTTACAGATCAGTGGTGGCAGCTGGTCATTCTTAGGTTCAGGGTGTTTCAATAGGTAGGAGTCCTTAGTTTTGTAGAATTATGAAATTAATTAGGTTAAAGAGGCCCCGGAACCTAGGTATAAGTCTTACTGGGATGTGGATTTCATTTTGCGGATGTTTCAGCAATGGCCAAGCAATAACTATTTGGGAGTGAAGCAATTAACATGGAAATTGGCAACTGTGCTGTGATTTTAAATTCTTTCAAGAGTTTTCAATGTTTGCACACTAGATATTTCCCATATGTTTTTCTCAGCCTAAAGAGGTATTATTTAAGATCTGGAGGAGGACAAAAACTATGAGAACTTCTGTTTTTTATCCAAGTTTGGATGCAACTCCTAAGTTGTGTGTGTTAATGTGTTTGAAGGAGAATGAGTCAAGAATGCTAGAGAAATGAGGTGCAGGAGTGAATCAGCCTTTGATTTCCTATGTAAAACCATTTAAAGGAGTGAGTAGTGCAACAATTGCTATGTGGTTAAAGTCTGTGATGATGGAGGCTTGTGTGAGATTGGAAGAATTTAAGGCACATTCAGTGAGGGGTGCGTTGGCAAGTAAGACGTTTATGTACGGAGGGAGGTTGGAAGATATATTAAGAACATCTGATTGGTTGAATGCGGACACGTTTACAAAGTTTTATTTTCAACCTGTTCAGTATGTTTCATGTTTTGTTTTGAGAAATTTGGAACATGCATAATGCTAGCTTCCTGTCTTGCCATGAAATGTCAATTCTGCAAAGTTTTACTGTATATAGAATTGTGATTTTATTAAAGACAAGGAGGCTAGCATTATTCCACCTCACTCATTCTGTTTTTGAGAGGACGTGTTTGATTTTATTATTTTGTAGGAAATGGGAATGTTGTCTAAGAAGTGCTTGGTTGTAAGTTTAGTCAACACAATTATGGAAGTTCATTTTTGAAAGGAAATATACAATTTATGGTATTTATGTTTTTTTCAGACCAATGAAAATGTGTGGATGCATTCAAGGAGAAGAGAAAAATGTCTTGCCGAAGAGAAACAAAAGAAGGAGAAAATGGTAGATGGAGGGATTTATATGGACTCAGGTGTTTTACAAATTGTGATGTAGTTCTGAAGTTCTGATTCTTGTCTCTTTGAAGTGTGGTGCTCAGAAGGAGTGAATAAAAGGTTCATGCATAATGCTAGCCTCCTTGTCTTTACTAAAATTGTGATTCTATTTCAGTAAAACCTTGTAGATTCAACATTCTCTTGTTTTCTACTGCAGTCACCCGAATGTTCTATAGAACAACTAAAGTGCTAACAGTCTTACTTATGACAAAAGGGTGTTGCACCTGAAGCCATCTTGATTGCAACAAACTGGTAAAACTCAAAACATTTGATTTAGAAAGTGACACAATGAGGGGCTTCATTTTGTCATAGAAATCGTGGTTAATGCTGTACAAAGAAACATTAGGACACGTTTTAAGTGACTTGTCAAATAGCGTCCTCTTCTATTTCATTGAAAAATTCTGACAAGAAGACTGAAACGTGCACATTCTAAATTTATGCCCAAAGTGTGGCGCATCTGGCCTCCATCTTGATGGAATCAAAGTGGAAAACTGAAAACATTTTCTACTCAGGTTACTGCAGTAAATGAGGAGATTAGGGAGCTTCATAACAAAGGTGTTTCCCAAGATAGCCACCAGAGAAAAAAGAGCCCAATGTTGCATAAATATCACTCAAATGTAGCCGAAGTATAACCCAATGATGGAAGTGTGCAAAACACTTAATTGTTTTTTTTCCAGTTTTATATAGTGCAGACTTGACCCAAAGGTACTTGGGTGCTTTACATGGGCATCAGTTACAATTTACAAGAACTCATTCCTCTTGGGCTTTAGGCATGGGTAGATTAAGTGATTTGCCAATAATCACAGGATGTCAAGCTGACGAAACTCAAACTTGGTTCCCCGGTTGCAAAGTCTCCAGCTCTGGTCATAACACCACATTCTCTCCCCTAAGTTGAGACATACATATCACCAAGTGATCAAATGGATAAAAAAACATAAAGATAGCAAATAGTTTCAAAAGTGTTTTGTTGCTATTTGGGAACGCATAAAACATGCCCTCATTTTAGCTTTTTAGAACACTAACCATAATTTAGTAGCAATCTACTTGTTCATTAGAATACTGTGGGGAGGCAGATATAAGGGGCATGGCCTTGGATAATTGAGAGCAGGGAGGAAGGGGAAGAGGCAACAAGTTGAACACATTGGGCAGGCAGGAGGGGCAGTGGCAGTACAAGGGACTATTGAGGGCAGGGGAAAGCGGGGCAGGGGCAACCAACTAACCATGCAGGACAGGCAAGACAGGCGGTGGCAATATAACAGACCATTGGGGGTAGAAGGAAAAGGCAGTGGCAGTACAACTATGCATTCCAACAGACCTGATTCTGGCAGAAGACTCCCGATGTTTTAAGTCCAAAAGGGCTTCATTTTATCTGTCTCCTGCCTAAAATCTCTTCTTTTTCAATGTAAGTCAATGGGAAAAATCAATTCCCAGGTTATTTTCTTCAAAATCTCCATGTTACTAAGTTCAAAATGTTGGCAAGTATGTACATTGGATCACTGACGTCAGGAGGAATGGAGTAGGAACATGGACTCGGATAACAGAGGGCCGGAGGGAGATGGGCAGGTGCACCAAACTGACCTTGTAGGGCGGGCTTCAGGGGTTGCAGCAGAATACTACAGCACACAAGGCAAGCAGGATGGCAGTGCAGCACAACAGACTATGGAAAGCAATAGGAAGGGACAAGGCCATGCACATAGACAACAGAGAGAAGAGGGGAAAGAGGCAAGCTGGCCATACTGGACAGACAGGAGGGGCAGTAGCAGCATAACAGACCGTGAAGGGCAGGAGGGGGGCATGAGCATGACAACGGACCAGACAAGGCAGGAGGGAGGGGATAGGGGGCCTGCACATGGAGAAAGGAGGGCAGTGGGCAACAGGGCAGGGCTGGATCAGCATGTTGACTATGGAAGGCAGATGAGCACTGGAAGCAGAACACACCATGAAGGCAACAGTGGAACTATAATGACGTACACACAGAAAGCAGAGGGAAAGTGGGAGGGGGTCAGGTGCAGCAAGCTGACCTCACAGGGCAGGTGGGGGGGCTGTGGCAGCACAGAAGGCCATGCATGGCAAGCGGGAGGGTTAGTGGCAGCACAGAAGGCCAAGATGGGCAATAGGGGAGGGGCATGCACAAAGGACATGAGTAGGGGCTGGACATAGTCAGGAGTGGGCAAGAAAGGATCTTCACAACAGACCACGCGGGGTTGGCAGGCGTAGCAGTTGCAGCACAACAGAGTATGGGGAGCAAAAGGTAGTGGCAGCAAAATGGACCGTGGAAGACAGGAGGGAGGGGATAAGGGTATGGAACTTAGACAGTCAGGGTGGAGGTGGCACGGACAGGCAGCATTTATCTGACCATGCTAGACAGGTGGGAGGGGCAGCAGCAGCTCAACAGAACACTCAGAGTAGATAGGAGGAGCAGTGGCAGGTCCATGGAACATAGTGAAAAAAAGGAGGGAGCAGGGGCAAGCACACAGATATCAGAGGGCAGGGGGAGTGTAGGTAGGGGCAGCAAGCTAAACACAGAGGCTAGTCAATGATGGGGCATAGTATTGGGCAAAGAAGGGCAGGAGGAGTGGGCAGGGACATCAAGCTAAATAGAGGGCAATGGCAGCACATCATATCATGTAGGGCAGGAGGGAGGGGGCTGGTGCATGGACTCGGACAACAGAGGGTAGGGAGGAGGGTGATGGGGCAGCATGGACTGTTCAGGGCAGGCAGGAAGGACAGTGGTAGAACAATGGCCACACAGGGCAGTAATGAGGGAGCAGAGGCATGGACTTGGACAATCAATGGCAAGGAGGAGGGGGGCGGGAGCAACAAGCTTGGGTGGGGGCAGCATAATGCCAGGCTAGGGCCTGCATCCAGCCCCCCGTCCCTCTTCTCCAATGTGCATTGCAATGAGTATTTTACCTATAGCTGAAACATCCTAGAAATTCACTGAAAAAACAAAGGTTACAGGGACGGTATATGCAGGAAATAGAATTTAAAAAACCTTAGAAATTCACTAAAAAACCAAGGGTTACAGGGATGTTATAGTTAGTTTCAGGTTTTACACACACAAAAACATAGAAATTCAGCTGTTATAGTTAGAGTTATTTCAAGTAACTATAACTGGTGCTCTAAGATAACTATAACTCACGCCCTACACTGGGCAACTCATCTAAGGTTATTGCATATACCTCATCACAACTCGATTAATTATAACGTAGCCTGTTACAAAACTTATCCATGGCCATTTGCAATCAGGATCTCTTTAGCAAAAGTTGCATGTCAGACTATTGTGTACTGAAATATTGTGTGACATACATATTGTATCCTAAATCCTGTTACAAAAATATAATTCCATTGAGTGTAGATGCTCTAAAAATAAATAATGAGTATATATATTAAGGACAAAATATTTACTTCATATCATATTCTGATTATAATATTCTAGTACCAGACCACAGAAAAGGAATTGTAATGAACACAGTACTATTTGTTTTTGTGATCTGTTGCTGAGCCTAAATGCAAGGTACTCACAAACCACAATCTTGATCTTCCTGTCCATACCCAGAAACGGACAATCACATTTAAGCACCTCTGTTTAACTTTAATATCCATATTTGTGTTTTTATCACCTAATATCAAATCTTGCTTGCAAGGCCATGTGGGAATTACTATTACAAATGTACCATAATACTTGGAACAGGAACCATTTCAATGTTACACAATTCAATGCAAATTAAACTTTTAAGCAACCCTCAAAAACCAACCTAAACCAAGACACAAAAGTCCCACCCTCTCCAAAACCAAAACAAAAGCGAAGACCCACATTTATCAAGATGACTGAATCAATCCATCAATCAATCAGGATTTATAAAGCGTGGCAAATCACCCGTGAGTGTCTCAAGGCACTGGGGTTGATTGGTGCATGGTGGTACTCTGTTAATTCAAACAGCCATGTCTTGAGTCCTTTTCTGAATTCCCAGACCCATGCAGCGTTCTTGAGGTGCAGGTGAAGTTTGTTCCTGGCTTTGGCAGCCAGGTGAGAGAAGAAGCGTCCTCCGCTGATGGATCAGTGGATCCGGAGGGGTGTCTGTGAGTTCGAGGGAGGCAGATTGAAGGTGTCTGATTGATTGGTGGAAGGTCATTCATTTGTAGATGGATGCTGGTCATTTATTGCTCAGACATTTTTTATGCTTGGGTCAGCATCTGGAACTGGCATCTCTTCTGAATCGGGAGCCAGTGCAGCTTCTCTAGGTGCGGGGTGATGGTAGTCTGTCTGGCGAGGTCAAGGACGAGTCTTGCCACTGAGTTTTATATTGTCTGTAGTCTCTTCACCAGGCACGCAGTGATTCCTACATTTAGAGTAATACCATTGTCCAGACTGCTGATGATGAGGGCTTGAGTGACGGTCCTTCTGGTGTTGATTGGGAGCCACCTGAAGATCTTATGAAGTATGGGTAGGGTGTGAAAGCAAGTGGACAAGACTGCATTTACCTGTTTCTGCATAGATAACTTGCTGTCCAAGATGATGCTGAGGTTACGTGTGTGGTCTGTTGGGGTTGGTAAGAGAACGAGTTCAGCAGGCCATCAAGTGTTATTCCATGGCAAGGTGTTGTTCCCAAAGATGAGGACTTCCATATTGTCCATGTTGAGCTTGAGACAGTTGTCCTTCATCCATTTGGTGACATTCATCATCTGTGGAAGTTGGTTCTGGTGGTGGAGGGTTCATCTGAGAGCAAGAGGATGAGCTGGTTGTCACCGGCATATGAGATGATGTTGAGTCGGCGCGATCTGACAGTATTGGCCCAGGGGAGTCATGTACATGTTGAAGAGGGTGAGGCTGAGGGATGATCCTTGTCGGACGCCACAGGTGACGTCTTGGGTTCTGAGGTGAATGGTAGAGGACAGATTTTCAGGTCTCTAATGGTGAGGTCTGAGGTGATCCATTTAAGGGCATTTCCCTGTATTCCAATTCGGTGCTGATGGCGATGTCTGGTGTGGAGGCGGGGTTCAGCCAGGTTTCTGTGAGGAAGATGACATCCGGGTGAGGGATTAGATTGTGTCCCACATCTCTATGGCACGTTTCCTGAGTGATTGTGCATTGAGTAGAATGCACTGGAGTTGTTCAATTGTAGTCTTGGTCGGCATGGTGGGTGCAGTTATGTTTCCAGTCTCTCTAGCGTTGTTGGTTGCTTCGGTGTTGTAACTGAAGTGACAATGTTGGCAGGAAAATGGTCATCTGGTGGTGAGTGGAGATGCGTGGCATCAGTTGTTGTCGATGTGCCCGTGGTCCAGGGCTCGGAGGCCTGCAGTGGTGTGGCTGTGAAGGGCGGAAGAACCAGGGTTCCTGACACTGAGAGAGGTTCAGGCCCAGACCGGTGCAGATGGCTTGCCTTTGGCACACCAGCAGCTCATTTGCTTCATGCATCTGCTCTGCGGCTGAGCTGCAGCATCCATTAAGTAGGTTCTTGGAGGAGGGAAGGGTGCTGGAAGTCAGTGGGTGGGGCTAGGCAGTAAGTGGGAAAATGGGCAGCAGGTGGGAGTGGCAAATGATGGAAAAACAAGGAGAAGTGGTGAAAGTGAGGGAAAAGCAAGGAGCAAGCATTACAAATGAGGAAAAAGCAGGAAACAGCACTCAGAAAATGGGGGAAAGGAAGTAGAAAGCAGTAACAAAAAGGAAAAAATGGGAAAAAACTTAGAAAATGGGGGGACATGTGGGGGAGATCAATGAAAAATGAGGGCAAAGCAGGAAAAATCACTCAGTAAATGGTGGGAATGGAATGACAAAGCTGTGAAAAAAGAGGGAAAAACAGGAGAAAGCATTCAGAAAACAGGGGGAAAGGAAGGAGAGAACAGTAAAAAAAGAGGGAAAAGCAGAAGAGAGCACTTAGTAAACTGGGAGGACGCAGAGAGTTGCAGCAGCACAGGAGAGCTGGGCCTGGGACCTGAATGACTATCATCACCTCAGGACATGAAGACCTCAATCATAAAAATTGCCCAAATACGCTAATGCTTGAATTGCATTACCACATAATGACACAGACCGCTGCAAAACTGATAAAGCGCATACTCACAATGCATCCATCCACACTCAGTGTGATCTACAAATGAAATCACAAGTGTTTCTTTATTGTGAGCAAAACTAATAACGAATGCCAAAATATGGTACGAACAATCATATCGCTCTTTGCAGAGCACAAAGTAGAACAAGACTCGAAGTGGAGACACCTCCAACATCACCACAATAGATTGAAGAATTTCACGGAATCTGGGGACTCACCTGCAACACTTAAAAAAGCATAGTTAACACCACACTGTAAAACCTTAGACAAAGTCATATGGTGACCTGTTGAACCTGCATGAGATCCCTAAATCTGTAGAACTGTGGCTGTGTCGAATCCACCACATGTATAAGGAAAAACCTTTGGAATAAGATAAAAGAATAGGGTGAGCATAGATAGTGTGGCACTGAAATACGTCTAGGACTGCACTTACATTGAGCCCCTAAAAAGAGTCACGGAGACATGATCAGCATTTTTCAACCTTAAGACTGCAAGGTTGAATGGCAAGTCTTCACCAATGCACTCAAGCCCTGCCCCAATCTTGAAAGGTCATGTCACTTTTTTCCAGAAATCCACAGCAAATGCTCCAAGCACAAATATCTTCTCTGGTATCAGTGACTATCCCTCCCCAAATGGACTATGCATTACAAGCACACAAACATCAAAAGTCTCCTACACCTCTCTTCATGTACTTCTTCTGCAAAGAGTACACCTGCCTCAATATCCACTTGGTAGGTTAACACATAATCAAACTGCTTCCCGGGTTTGTGATATGATGCAGTCATCATGACTAACATAACGGTCTTGGCAACAATGCAAGGCCACAACTAAAAACAAGCATTTGCAATGCAATCATTCTCACATTTGTGTAAGTTAGAACTCTTGGCGTTGAAAGTGACAATGTTTTTTAGTTTCGATTTTTTTATGCAGTGGACTGATAATATTTGCATAGAGCTATTGCCATTCGTATGACCTTGCAGAGCTGGAGAACCATAAATATGGAAATAGGTCATGAGGGAAGGGGAACAAAAGTAATACGCTGGCTGAAAAAAAAAGCAACAATATCCTGGAAAACGCAAACACCAATAGGGAATGCAGGATTAGGTAAGGCATGTGAAATGAAAGCAGGAACAACATGGGTGCCTTAACAGCTGGACACTTATTATGCAGAAATCAATTAGTGTTTGTGCCTCAAAAGTGAAGAACTGTAGGGCCCGGAAGGGACCTGTTTCAATGTTTATTGCTTATATCCTTACAAAACGTAAGCAGTATGGTTTAAAAAGACCACATCCCTAAACACAGAGCCATGGTACACATTTTATAAACTGAAATAAGGAGAACAGCTGTTAAGAATAATGTTAAATATTTTTCACTTTACGCATCAGCCAGTTATTGCAGTACCTCCAGGAATGGTACAATTCTCCACCTGGGGAAAACAGTGGGGTTCTTTACAAGCCCCTTGTGCCGCCAGTGCATCACTTTTAATATGGGAAAAAGTGACGTACCAGTGGCGCAAGGGGCTTGTCAATAAGCCCCAGTGTTGATCAAAGAAAGAGGAGAATGAAAGTAGCGCTCAATGGCAAACTCTGTAAAGTGGCGCTACTGTGTGTAGTTGTGAATAAAACCAATCTGCCCACTTTGTGACTACCCTGTCGTGCTTTGCTCAGTATTTTTCTGTATCTGGAACTTTTTTTTCTCTCCTCCCGAGGCTGCACTTTAGAATAGAAAAATGTCTGAAAAAGATGATATTTGCACCCAAAGTGTTCCTTTCTTTTCTGGATCCATTTCAAAGGGGAACAAATGAAGGAAAGGAGAGGAAAGAAAGGGTAAGAGCCATTTGTTGAAGTTGTGGTTTTCAGCAAGTGAGGAGGAGGGAGACAGAGACAGAAAGAGAGGGAATAAGAGATAGAGGAAGAAAGAGATGGGGCAGCTGCCAGAGGCAGAGCAGAACTGAACACTGTAGGGAGATGGGCAGTGTGAGATGAGTGTGGTGAGGGGAGAGGAGTGGGGTTCATCATATTCAGAAGGGGGCCCCTACACTGTGGTAAGGCACATAAATTCATGTGATCAGTTGGATTTATTAGGAGTGGACCAAAGAAGAGCCGAGAAGCAAAGTTAAACGTTTCCACTGTATGCATCAACCAGCTACTGCAGTACCTCAAGGAATGGTGCACGTCCCCAGCTGGGGAAAACAATGTTGTTCAAAGAAAGATGAGAAAACTAAAATAGTTCTTCACTGGCAAACACTGTAAAGTGGCCTTATTGTGTGTGATTGTGAAAAAAGCCAATCTGCCCTCTTTGTGACCACTCTGTCGTGCTGTGTTTATTTTTATTTTTTTGTTTGTATTTTGAGCCTTTTTTTCTCTCCGTCCCAGTGCTGCAATTTGTAGTAGAAAAATGTCAGAAAAAGTCGACATTTGCAGACAAAGGGGGTCATTCTAACTCTGGCGGGCGGCGGAGGCCGCCCGCCAGAGTTCCCCCCTCCGAAATACCGCACCGCGGTCAGTAGACCGCGGAGGGTATTCTGAGTTTTTCCCTGGGCTGGCGGGCAGTCGCCAAAAGACCGCCCGCCAGCCCAGGGAAAAACTCCCTTCCCACGAGGATGCCGGCTCGTAATCGAGCCGGCGGAGTGGGAAGGTGCGACGGGTGCTGTTGCACCCGTCGCGTATTTCACTGTCTGCCAAGCAGACAGTGAAATACTTGTAGGGGCCCTCTTACGGGGGCCCCTGCAGTGCCCATGCCAGTGGCATGGGCACTGCAGGGGCCCCCAGGGGCCCCGCGACCCCCCCTACCGCCATCCGGTTCCCGGCGGGCGGACCGCCGGGAACTGGATGGCGGTAGGGGGGGTCGGAATCCCCTCGGCGGCGCAGCTAGCTGCGCCGCCTTGGAGGATTCCGAAGGGCGGCGGTACACTGGCGGGAGACCGCCAGTGTTGCCGGTCTGACCGAGGCTTTACCGCCGCGGTCAGAATGCCCTGCGGGGCACCGCCGGCCTGTCGGCGGTGCTCCCGCCGACCCGGGCCCCGGCGGTCTAAGACCGCCGGGGTCAGAATGACCCCCAAAGTGTTTCTTTTCCTTTATGATCCATTTCACAGGGCAACAAATAAAGGAAAGGAGATGAAACAAAGGGTAATAGCCGTTTGCTGAAGTGGTGGTTTTCAGCAAATGAAATGGAATAATGCTGTCAGCTAAGCACGGAATCGCACCTTGTGCTGATACACGAGCCAAGGAGCAAACCTAAAAAAGTGCACAGGAAAGAACATACATGAAACAAGCAGTGTTGTGGGAGGGGTGAGGGGGCAGGCAGGAAGGCAGTTTTGTGTGAGGTGTGAGGGGGCGGGTGAGATGGAACAGGGAGATTAAGTGATGGCACTGCAAATGAAGCAGTAAGTTATTTCAAATGAATAGAAAAAAACAAGCAGAGACATTGGAGGGGTGTTGTGGGTGGGCAAGCAGTGTTGTGGGAGGGGTGAGATGGTTGGGGGGGATGGCCCAGGGAGATTAAGTATTGGCATGGCAAATGGCTGCACTAGTGATCTGGGAGAGGATGGCCAACAAAACTCAAACACATTGAATTGAGCACTGAAGAGCGGAGTGTGAAGCCCAGCCCCTGCATGGCCCCCACCCGCAGGGCACTGCCTCCTCCTTCGGGATGACCAAATGGAACCAATAATGAAATCGCCATGGGAGGGAACAAAACACACAAAGGAGTGACAATTACAAACACCAATAAAATGAGAGAGGGCACAGGGAGAGCAGGCTTCCACAAGCAAGAAACAATCTGTGATGGTAAAAATGAAAGTAGGAACGTCATTAAAAGGCACAAAACCCGCGATGCAAATGCCGACCGAAACATGAGACATGACACAGGGAGACCAAGCTGCCACGAACAGGAAACAACCCACGATGGTGAAAATGAAAGCGAGTGCATCACTAACAGTGCACAGCCTCCAAAGTGAAACAATAATTAAACCCGCAATGTAAACAAACGAGTAAGACAGCATGGAGGAGGAAGGAATACATTTTTAAAAAAACATTATAGTCAGAGAAGTTTGTTTCTCTTGTGGCTTCCAAAGCAAGCTAACTCAATAACAAAAAAAAGAGTCCGTACAAAGTGTAATAAATAACGTCAAAAGTAACAGCACATGTAACAGAGGCAGTCCTCTTGGGAGGCTACAAAAGAGCCAAAGGAGGAAGTAGTAAGCATTTGCTGTCTAAACAAGACCTAAAAAATGTGTTAATCTAGATGAGCAGACCACAAATAGAAGATGCTGTAGCTCTGAAAACTAATCCGACCACTCTTACCTCTCACTTCCTTCTATAGGTGACAACAGCACCACAACACTGATGTCATAGATCAGCCACCATGCACAGGTGATTGACACTAACTCAAGGATGTGTCACTGACACTTTCACAGGTAAGGGTTGGTCAGACACTTGCAAGCTGTTACACGGATTTAAGGAGTACTGAAAACCTTTGAGAGTCTCCCAACGTCTGACTCCACATCACCTTCTCAGATCCCGGGGCTTAAGACTACCTCACTTGGCCAGCTCACTCCAGTTAGCACACAGGAGGTGTAGAAAAGGCCAGATATAATGGGTAAAGGCCTGGCCTGACTTACACGAGCAGTTTAAATCACAGGGTTAACTCCCAGGGGGTGATGGTTGGAGTTGCCAGCCAATACAACTTGTGCATACTAGTCAGAATCATCCCCCACAGCATAAACTTGGCAATGATGAGATGCTCAAGAGTCTCTCTTCAATACATATTCAGAGGGGGAGAGGACACTTCCACCTACAAAAGGAACACAACTGTTGCTGTTACTGCCGTGATCCATGAGAAGGTGCTTGCTGAAGATATTGCAAGCCCATGATCTCCTTTATCCCAAGTGGCATGTATTTGTCAAAAGCAATATGCACTTGCATAGACGGTATCATGCATTGCCACTAATACTGCAAGATGTGTGTATTCATCCATGTGTTTATATGTGTGTGTCTGTGTCGGTGTGTATATGCATGTTTGTAAGCAAACTTACTTCTGAGTGTTTGTCAAAGATATCCTCTATATGGTCATATTTGATCATATATCAATCTGTGCTTCCATACCTGCTGCGGCTTTTAAAATGCCACCATTATTACTTCACATCGTTGCTCATATTACAGGTATGTGACTGCACCCATAACCTTGTGAATCTGTTGCATCAAACTCAACTTTTACCTATTCCACCCAAGGAGAGACATTTACTAGCCCTAACATCCACTGTTTTTTCACCCTTACCCTCCAAATACCTGTGTTTGAGTCACTTGATCATCTTTGAGGACTGTACTTCCAAGCCAGGGCACTCTGGCCTCCCATCACTCAACCGTCTTTGTGAGTGGTGCAGGTGTTTCCTAGGCTACAGCACCCAGCATAGTTCATCTCCTTCTCAGTCCTGGTGCTGTTCTCCTTTTCCAGGATGCATCTTCTTTATACAAGAACACCTCTAATGCACCCCCTCAGCAGTCAGTCAGTGCCTTCCTTCAAGACACACTCCAAGGCAACTTCTAGTGGCAGGCTGCCAAACTTCCCAGGTTCTGGTGTAAACCTGGCAGGGGTAATTAAAGATGACTACCCGAACCCTGGAGCTCAAAATTTCTAGGTTGCCACTGTTTTAGGACTTCAGTTTCTGGTAGGGAAGTCTTGGCACCCTGCATGGAAATCCCTGCCACATCTAATATGTATTTCAGCAGTCTCCTCTGAGACCAGTCAGGACAGTTCTGCCCTTTAGCTTATTTTACTAAGACTGGTGTAGCCAAAGTCTTTGTTATAAGGCACTAGCAGGAAAATGGGGTAGGGTTAGGAGTCTCAAAGCAGGAGAGATCCAAAACATGAGTACAAAAAAGGGAGGCTATCCAACTTAAGTACCTGTTGACCTGTATGGATAGCTCTTCCAGTGAACAACTGTCCAGGAATGTCCTTCTGCCTCTTTCCTCTACGCGCAAAAGATTGACGACTTGCAAAGGATCCCAGGAATGTCCTGGAGGAGCCCTAAAATGAATCTCTACTGTCTGGGTTCTTGTCAATCCTCCAACTCAGGTGTGACTTGGGTGTAGCAAATACAAAATGGATTCTAATGTGGCTCTTGCTCCTGGTGTCAACCCACAGAATATCTGCCACTGTAAATGAGACAAAACATCAGCTATGTAATTGTCCACACAACTGGCATGTTTCTGGCCCTAAACAATATGTTGTATTGCAAGCAGGTTAGCATTAACACTGCAGCAACCATTGTTACTACATGTTTTTCTCCTTCTCAGATTTTACTACAGCCAGTGCTGTCTGACAATAAACCAAACTTTTTGTCCACCATATCTGACCCACACACCACCAATCCAACTGGGAGGGGAAAGAACTTAAGAAAGGCAATGCTCCTCCCTTTAGTTCACCACTTCAAATGTCATCATTGGGAGCACCACCCGCCTCCTCCCAACAGACCAAAACCATCAGTAATTGCTGAATCCAAGCAATATGTGGTTGATACAGGAAATCCATGTCTATTCACCACTTAGTCAAACTATTAGAGATTGTGATATTAGTTGAGGAGGGTAATTACCCACCTCAAGTTATAATTACAATCCATCTCAGGGAGAACCACTAAAGTCACTAAATAAACCTTAGCTCAACCCCCCTGTAGCTGTGACACAGAGAAGACAGCCTTAACTTACAATGTTTAAGATATCGATGCAGTATTAAAACAGTAATAAAGCTGATCTACATAATAATAAATTATTTTGAAAATTAGAGTAGCAATTAATTGACAAATTAACATCACAATGACAGAAATTTAGTAAGGGGAACCGGAGGTATGAATTTTTAAAGTATAAATAGAAATAGCATCAAGAAGCACAAAGTGCCAATGATAGTCAATCGTCATGGTAGAACAGGACCTCGATGTAATTTGACTCTGCCCACGATGGAGTGCGGGTTGGATACAGTGCAAACTAATTGGTGCCCTTGCATACTTATGTAAGGGAACCCAAAGGGTATGCAGTGCACTGCAGTTCATACCCCTCAGTGCCCTTACTTGTACTGTAGTGTGACTGTATAAGCATGTAAGGGCTTCAAGGGGTATCCACTTCAGTGCATACCACTCAGCGCCCTTACATATTTATGTAAGGGCGCCAAGAGGTCTACACCACACTGCAGTAGTTTAAACAGGGTTGTTTAAAAAGTCTTTGCAGGATAAAGTTTAATATGCAGTGTTTTTAAAAAATAGAGGGACTGCTCCCTCTTTCAACCCTCTTTAAAACCAAACAGGGTTGGCCTTTTTTCCTTCTGGTAGAATGGCAGAATTGATTAGTAATTCTGCATTACATAAGAAACACCAAAATATTGAATTACTCTAATTCCACCAGTCACCCCTAGATTTTACCTTCTGACTTTAGTCCTCCAAGTCCAAATCAACCACAGCAATAAACTTCTGAAGTTCCACAGACCTCAGGGAAGGCACTTAGAGACTCACAGGGTGTCAGGAAGAGACCAACAGGAGTGTACATTCCAGGTCCAGTTGTCATTGGTCAATAGGGCAGTTGCAGGAAAATACCTCTTTTAGCTTGTTGTATCCCTACAGGTTTAACAGGTGGTCAGCCTTATGACCCTTGAAGTCTGCTTCTTTGTCCTGAGTACAAGAAAGAGAGCAGGTCCAGTCCTTCAGGGCTTCAGTATGCAAACAGCAGTTTGAGTCTTCTTCTCATCTTCATCAGTTCCAGGAGTATTCTGAGACGGGTGCCTGGAGGTGCCTCATTTATGCCTGGCACGAGCTAGTGGGTGAAAATGGCTTTCTAGTCAATGGGGTAAAGGCTCCTGAAGGTATCCCTAGCCACTTAGGGCATTTTCAGGATGGCTGAAGTCTTCAACCCCACTAAACCTAGGATCTGAGGGCTCTGTGTGTGTATGTGTGTGATGGTGTGTGTGTGAATGCGTGTGTGTGTGTAGGGGAGTGTACTATTTTAATCCAAGTGTCCTCACACATCTAACACCATAATCCAGTTGTATTCAGTCCCTGTACCCACAACAACCTCAGTGACAGAGTCTGGTATAATAAAGCTGAACTTTCAGCTGTCAGTCACTGGATACGTACAAAAGTGTTTTGGCATTCTGTTAACCTTGTTTGAAGCTTACTCCAAAAGTTATATGTAAACCCAGCAGATCTGTCAAACTGGCTATGATATTGTAATGTTAAAGAGAGTCCCTCTGTGATTGGATTATGACTGACTAGAAGGACAAAAAGGGGTCAGGCCCCGGTGTGACTAAATCTGCCTATGACAGGGAGTCCCCTTTCAAGTATACCAAGAGGGTAGGCACAGCCACCAGACCATTCTGTCAACGGGAGGACAACTCTTTACAACACCCAAGAACCATTATCCCTGTCCTGGGAGCAGTTCACACCTGACCACAGGGGCCATCAAACTGCCAGGTGACCATAGAATACTTACAGAAAGGCATCCAAAGACCTTATGGACAGGCTAAAACTTAACATTTCTGAAGTACCTTTTCTGTAATAGACAAACTTTGACTTTACTATTAAATTGGATTGTGTTTAACTATTACAAATACTATTTGGAATGTTTCTTTAGTTGTTTCCTAGGCAGAGATAACAAGTATTAAGCAAAATATTGCATCCCATTGCATTCTTTATGAAACAGCTTAGCCTGCTATAGTGAAAACAGCTTTTGGGGCCTTTTTACTGTAAGGACATGCTTAACATTAAATCTTTACATGTCCTACTTTTAAATACCATGTACCCTGCCTTAATGGCAGGAAGGCTTACTTAGGAGTGTCACATATATGTAAAAGCAGAGTTTTAGGCATGTCAAAAGAGATTATTTTGACATGGCAAATTTGCAATTTTAAACCTGTACAGTGAGGCTACCAGTGGCAGGCGGACAATCATGTTTGCATTGTCACTGCTGTTGGTGGCACGGTGAGTGCTACAGACCACAGGTGATATTTAACTTACAAGCCCTGACTACACTGTGGATACAATATACTAAGGACTTATAGGTAAATTAAACATACCAATTTTACCAGGTTGAAAGGAGGAGCACACGCACATTATTGGTTAGCAGGAGTAAAGTGCACAGATTTCCATAGCCAGCAAAAATAGAGTTCAGCAAAAAGGACAAAAAATCAGGATGACTCTACAGCAACAGCACATTTCTAACACATACCATTAAATTGCCTCCCAAAAACCAACTTCAGGTCTTCACTGACACCTGCTGACATCTGCAGTCTATGGTGTGGAAGTTAGTTTCACCCCTAAACTGGAAACTCTAGATGTCTGCAAAAAGGACGCCTCGCCCTTTCCACTTTACAAGCAAAATTCAAATGGCCTAGCAGTCTCTGCACTTTGTGCAGCTCAAGTCTGTTCATTAACACTGCCTCCTCAAGCAAGATGACCAACTCTTCAAATCAAACTTTCTCTGTGGCAATCGTCTCCCTTACTTCAGTATCCAACTCAATGCCTGGAAAAGTTAATGCAGTATCCAAGCTCTCTGCATTTTCTGGGGCTAAAGGAGTCCCAGGCTCCCCGCCATAGTCTGAACAAGTGTGACAGGTGCCTGTTCTGCCATCACACTACCATTCCCTGTAAACAGAAAATCATCCAGAAAATGTGTCACTAACTTGTATCCAGGACTAAATGCAAACCACCATTGACGAAATGTACAGAATGTCTCTAACACTTTGCAAGAGGTTGCACATCCCATTGGCAGCACTTCATGAACAAACACCGGACCATCAAGCTGAATATCTAACAACCCAAAATTCACTAGATGAACTGGAAGGAACCTGAAGGCCAACTTGATGTTACGCTTTGATAATTCTGTACCTTCTTCACTGGTCCACACCAAGTCGATTGCCTCAGCCACTGGTGCAAACTGGTTCACTGATTTCCCCTCCTGACACAACAAATCATGAATAATCCTAAACTCACTCTTGTTCGTGTGAGGAACCTCAGGTTGTGGTGATTTCATTAGGTCTTCCAATGGTCGATGCGCACAGGGCCCCACCATCCTGCCTTCTGTCACCTCCTTATGCAGCTTCCCTCACACAACCACTGGATTTCCTTTAGGTGAACTCAAATTATGTGCAAATGTTCTCACTTCAGGACCTTGCTACCCAATCTGAACCCTTCTTTGAAACCCCGTTCCATTAACAGCACAGTGTCCTTGCCAGACTAAAAATGCAACAATTCAGTTTTAACTAGTGTAAAAGCCTTTTCCTGGATACTGTTGCTACTGTCCTTGTCCCCACCCTGGCTGCCATTGTCCTGGCTCTGTGATGTTGCCCAAACATTGAAGTATTGTGTGTTTGTCTCTGCATTTAGAGCACTCATGTATGTACCTACATGGGTTCTTGGTGATGGAACCCCTGTGGAAGCCTTAGAAAGCACTTGCATTAACCCCCTATTCTTTGTCCCAATTCCCTATTCCTTCTGGAGTGAGATGCCCAAGAAAAGGCCTACAAGCCACTGGCAATCTACTTGCTGTATGCAATGTAAGTGCCAGTCTAATTGGTGGTATCCACTGCAGCCAGAGTTCACTGTCCACCTCCTGTCATGGTTTTTCAAGATGTACTTGCAGCCCTGCTCTGAACTCCTTGTCATACCTCAGCAAGGAATCCATTTGTGCCTTTCTACTGATGTCTATGTATTTGACAATGCTATTGATCTTTCCAGAAACTTTTCACAATAAACATCAGGTTATATAAGGAAGACCGAAGTTCATGTTTCTATTTTCACCAGTACTCTAGCTCTCCTTGTGAGCTTTCATTCCTCTACTTTGCTTGTATTTCCCAGTGAAGTAACTTATACGTCTGTGAAATGACCCTTCCAGATGTTCTCCTTTATTACAAATCTATTATTACCCTTTATATGTGCTCCTCTTTGCAACTCTCAAAGACAGACATTCACTACAGTGCATTTTAATGGGAAGAAAATAACAGAGCCTTATCACCAAAAAATGGCAAAAGGGGCTGAATTACACAAGTGCACTGGGTGTGCAATAGACTTGTGCACCTGCTTTGCATGCCCTCAGGGCACTTTGGTATTACAGAATGGGCCATAGACATTTATGCAACCTCTTCCGTAATACTGAGAGCTCTGGCACACATGTAGAACCACTGCTATCTTGAGAGGGCACTCACAAATTTGCATGGGTGTGTGAGGAAATGTCTTTGCCCTTGCGCCTGCACCATATTATAGACATGCAGCAAAGACAAAGAAGCTGTCAAGAGGTGTACTGACTGAGCACCACAAAAAGTTGTTGCACTGTCTGAGGACCACCTGTGGAGCCAAAGGGGGTTCCATGGACCCCCCAGACACCCTCCTGCAAGAGGGCGCAGTAACTTACTGCACCCCTTGCAAGGTGGTCTCTGTTCTATCTCTAAAGTGCAGGCAGGTGCCACCTGCACAGTGAAACACTGAGCTGCTGATTATAGCAGTGGCTTCATATTTCACTAAGTGCTCTGCCCCAGGAGAGGTCCGAGTTCGTGTCTGCCCTGCGGGCAGTGCATTCAGTGTAATCTGGCACACTGTTCGTTTGCTGCTGGTGCACCTACTTAAAGGTGTGCCATGGTACAAATATGAACAGTGAGCCTGATATATAAAATGGGACCAGTTATACCTTGTATCCTTCCACCTAAATAGTCTCATGAAAAACACACCATCTAACAAACAACTTCGTGAATTTCACCCCTAGGTTTAAGTGTCTGATTTAAAATAGCGATATTAGCCAACGCAATGCTTTAATTAAAGAAAGAGAAGTGCCATTACTCACCAAATTGACTGGGTGGGTCTTGAGGGTCTGGTAGGGGCATGTCTGGGGGGCGTGGTTCTGAGCAAAGCATTTAACAACATCAGCATTTTGTTCTTCCATGTAAAGTGCCGTAGAGTGCTTCAGCCAAGTTCGTAAACTGCCCCAGGACATTAAAGCGCTTTACACAAGAAGCAGAACGTTCACATGAAAGCATTCTTTTTTTGTTTTTATGTCTTGGGGAGATTAAGTGATTTGCCCAGAATCACAGGATGTTGAGCCTAGGCTGGGATTTGTTCTCCCTGTGTCATAAAAACATGCAGAACGTGTGCTTTCGATGTAAAGTGCTTTAATGCCCTTGGGTTAAGTTTGCACTATATAAAAGTGCAAAAAGTGCCAATTACGTACTTCACTTATGAGTCAAGCTTGGTTGCATGGCGGTAGACCTTCTGGCAGTCAATAGTAGTGCATTCCATCGCTGGGATGCAGCTGCAGCCTTACACTCTAGCTGTGAGCGCGATAGTTTCAATGTCAGGAGCTCTGGCCATTAGACCACATCTACACGTTCCTGCGGCACCGCCAATTACAATGTAAGTCTGCAGCAGCAATTGCGCACCCGAATACACGGACTATTGACATTCAGAGAGGCTCAGAGACACGCTCCACTCTGAAAGCCTTGTTTTATGTTGCACTTCGGCTGCACGTACGCAGCCGGAGCCCAACTGCCACTGGGGGTACTGGTACTCTGCTAGCACAAGGAGAAGTTCGGGTACTCAAGGGGAGAACACTAAGAAGTGCTGGCACTGAGTACCGTTGAGTACCAGCCCATTTAAAGCACTGGAGGACGCACCCCGTTAGTTATTGACCAGGGTAGTTAATATTGCTTAATTGTCGGTGATTGTTAGAGATGCAGGGTTGGGTGAAAAGAAAGCGTTTTCTCCGTACTGAATGGCCATTTGAATGTAACTTGGGTTACTTGTACTGCCCCCACTGGTTGTCTGTGCAACTTAGCCATCATAGGAGATCCTGGAAGGGGTCATCTTCTCGGAGAAGATGACCGTGACAGGATCAGCCTTCTGTGCTTCCCTCCCCACATTCTAGGCTCCATTCCAAAAAGGGAAGCGTTTCGCGTAACAAGTTGTCAGTCTGGAATGCCTTGAATCGAGACACACACCCATCAACAAACACAGAGCACTTCCGGAGAGAACGTGACATTCCAGTCTCCTAAATGCCTTCCACTTAGCGTCTCTCTGAAGAAGTCACCCACGTCCCGAGGCTGCTTGGCATAATAGCTCACCATCTCAAACACACATCCTAAGGCAGGCCCGGTTAGGTAAATTTACTGTTCAGTTCAGCCGTTGCGGGATGTTTAGGGAAGCTCAGATTCCTCGAGAGTTGATTCACAGCTCTCGGGCTGATAACACGGGACGGCTTTTAAATTGCGATAATGATTGCACGAGAAGTGTGCCACGCGCTGTGCTCTATAAATTTACAAAGTATTTCCGTATCGCACAAAAGGGCTGGGAGGATGGCAGCTGAAATGACGTCAGTTCAGTTTGGCCATACTAGAACTAAATTGGCAGGGAGGCGTGAAGTTGAGCACGTGACACATTTTATGAATAGGGGCAGTGTGACTTCGCTTATAGGAGTCGACTTTACACAAGTCAGGCGTCACTTTCCATTATCCTTGCCAATTGCTTGATTGTACTAGCAGAAAATATCTTGAGGAAACAGCAGGCTCAAAAGTTACTCTCAGGGGGGTTACCTGAGTGTACTCAACGAGTCTGGCGACAGCCACGATAACCCTGGTGATAACAGATCCTGCACTGAGACTGAGAAATGATTGCGGCAGATTTACCTTAATCAACTAGTGAAAAAGATGGCCTTACTAGTTTTCAAAACGATTTGACGCAGTCTAGTATCAGGACACAGAACCGACATGTATGCAATAATTTCTTAGGAGTAAATTGTCTAGTAGAAAACAAAGTGCCAGGCACGAGCTTCCTATATTATGCCAATATGGGCATGCGGTCTGGCAATATTTTAATTGAGCAACTGGTGCCCTACCCTGGCGGGGCCGCGAGATGCCCTCTCAGTTGTGAATGATCTACAATGAAATGGCCACATAGCTGTGTAGTACAGGGCTACCAGGGTACTGGCCGCTGGCATTTGTGTATAAGGCAGTAACATGGATACCAGCAGTAACCTTCCCAGTTGCTGATCAGATCTCAGGAGCGCAGCCGAGCAGCAGGTATAGTGGCACCAACCTGGAGCTCTAAGTGGCCTACGGCACCCCAATCATAACTGTTTTTCCTACCAGACTAGGGGAATGGAGGGGCCATTTTTCTTGCCTGCATTGGGTCCGTTGGCACGTTTGCTAACCGCTGTCAGGCATATAGACAAATATGTAGGACAAAAATGTTTCCTACATCCTACCTGTGAGACATGGGAGAGCCAGGGGCCCCTCATCACATTCTACACAGGGGGGCGCCTTCTATTGTATTATGACCAGTGCTTAATTTACTCCGGTGTTTGTGGGTGGGGACCACCGCCACTTATCTTTGGTGACCGGCACTTACTTTGCCACAGCAGAGAGCAAGGGAGGGAAAACTGCACAAATCAAAAAGAAGTAGGAAGAGAAGAGCGTAAAGACGTCACAAAGGGAGAAAGGGAAACCTGCAACAGTGAGATAAAAGGGCAGGGAGTGTCTGTGGTGGATTTAAGAGGCATCATATATGTTTTAAACTATGCAGCCTCGGCATGCTGACGTTTTATTGCACTTTTTGAGCAGAGCTTCAGGCACCAGCACTCTTTCTTTTACAAGTGAAGCATTGGTTACACCACTGATTCCTCTGCACCTCATCTGCAGAATCCCAGTACTCAGCAGTGCCTAGGAAATGAAGTTTTGGAAGACTTTACTCTGGAAGCGGCGCAGCTGATCTACTTTGAGCCACTTTGTGATTTGAGCAGTTTGTGATGGGAATTAATAATTTTCTGGTGTTTTTGTGAAACAGCACCAATTTATTGGACTTTGCTTCCTCCATGGGTGTCTGCATTCAGCTGAGTATTTGATGTCCACTCCCATTTCCAATTTCACATGCAGTGATAAGGCTCCTATAAGAGATCCACCACTTAATTTGAGTATCTTCAGCAAAACACGCAGCTGCTGCCATAAGAAAATTTGTGCAAGTCACACATCTACAACTTTGAAAGACTGAAAGAATTCAGTTCTTTCGCTCTTTTATGTCAGCCTCGAGACTTTTATATTTTATAGTAATTTTATATATTTATTGCTTACTACACCTAATGAGGCATTGAAGCTTTTTACACCGCCCAGCACGCTGCTCCGAAGCCCAAGGTTAGGGGTAAGTCCACTATTACTATGTATTGATGGCTATTCGGATTAGAATTGGTTACTCAAGCAAAATAGATTCCATGCATTCAGTGACGTTTTTGTGGTAGTTTAAATGAACATGAGTGAGGGAGTTGTGTGAATTCATGCAGATGTTTGGTGGGCATAGTAGCTGAGCGAGAGGATATTAGGTATTGTTAGGTTTCAGAGTTGTGACATTTGAGAAAGAGAGGTGAGCTTTACAATGAGTTGTGGGCAATTTGTAGAAATACACAAATAGAGACTAATGTAAACATGCATGTGACTTTGAGAAGGTTGTGGACACAGAGAGAAGACATGTAAAGGAAAATACCATTTCATATATAAAAGATGAGAGGCAACAATTAGGCATTTTGAGTAAAGGTCATGCCAGATTTTTTAAATATATAGAATGCATATTTAGATAGTGCGCAATTTGAGGAAGGAAGACTGCAGGACGAAGATAGGCTACATGTGAACATAGTGCAATTTTAAGTACTTTTGGTATGTACTAGAGTCAGGTGAACAGTCTGTACTCTGCTATTCTACTACTAGACCACAGCTTCGAGAAGACAGCTGATCAGCTCAGTGGCTGGAGGGTTAAAGTAGTGGCTGGACACATAAATAGGGAAATAACACAAGCATTAGGCTACTGATAAAGGAAACAGTGGCCTCAAGACCAAAAGACAGTAAAAAAATAATTCAAACACTGAAAAGGAGATGCTGTAAATGCTGGAGCAAATGTATTCTTATTTTCATCCTCGTTTGGTTTCCAGTTTTAATTATAAAGGAAAGTGGATCCATTTTGAATGCCACTAGTTTGACATTGCACCTTTCAGCTTGCATTCCTGCGGCGTAGGTCCAGAAACTGATGCGAGGCAGATGGTGAGAGGGCTCGACACAGAAATTCAATTAAGACTTTGTTAGCAAGGAGCTGCTGATTTTGAGGAAAATACTGGCTTTATGAGGAGCCCACTTCATTTTCACTGCTGAAGTAAATCTTTTTTTTTTATTTGGTCTGTGGAATTCAAACAAGTGGATTTATATACATAATTCAGTCTACATCTGGAATTTACAAATAGCACTGTGCAGTGCATCATGTATTTATCTCCTGTTCACAAGACCTGCTTGTATATTACATTTCCATGTAATGATTGTCTATTTGGTCTACAGTCCCATAATCAATACAAAAGGACAGGTTGATCTCCCCCAGATCTTATATCTACATTGATCCAGGAACAATGGCTTTGCTGGTGGCAGCAGATCTCCTATCAATGATCCAGTTATGTCAAATACTAAGAACAACCATTAAAACATCACCTTCAGGATTTATGAGGACAGAGAGACATTAATTTCTACTTATAACTAATGAAGAGCTTCTATCAGGCTTCATCAGTGTGCCTGTACAGTACTCTGGTCACAAACGAATCCTGTAATCCTGGGTCGCCTACCATACTGTCTTGAGTAAATAAGCAAATGGTGATCACTGCAGACTTGCCCATGTGCATCATAAGAGTCGTGAGTAAGAACTTTGTGATAAGCCCATCACTTATAAGCATCTTTGATCAATTGCCATATCCATGTTTTATGGAGCTGAAAAAAATGTGTACATATAATTTCATGGCATTTATTCCACCAGTTGAATGATTCAGGGAGATGTCTTCCCCTCCTGTATCTCTTTTTTTCCTTTGCTCTCCTATTTACCAAACCAAAAGAAAGCACCTGTACAACCATTATTTTCCCCTTTAACTACTATTACCCTTATCTACTTGTTTTTTCGTTGAGTTGGAGAATTTCATGAAATAAATTATTGGTAAAATAATTACATTTGGAACCAGCATAAAATATATTAAGATTAAAAAAGTTTGCTTCAAACAAGTGAGAAACAGGCCAATTATTTTCAATTTTTTTCTAAAGGCATCTTAGCTACTGAGCTTAAGTGTTTTTTAAACCACAAAACTAGCAAATGATTATTATACATTTGCATTCACTATTCTGTGTTCATTGTTCATCTTTGGTTGTTGTGTGTTTGCACTACAAAATAGCTATGTTATAATGCCTCTACATGGCTTCCTTGGTTTGCTGTAGCTGCAATTCATCCCCTTATTTTTGTACACAAACGTCTTTTGGAGCGCCTATTATTCCCTTATGTCTTGCTCCTGTTTGCTTTTATACTTTAACACTCCTTGAACTACTTAGTCACTGGCCTTCCGCTCCCAAGATGTACGTTGACAGACGCATGTGACTTAGAGAAGATTGTGTACAGAGAGAAGAGATGTGCTGTACTTTTCTTACTCAAATACCAGATTTACACCCCAGAACAAATAATTGTAAACTTCACGCTCCACTGGCACTGTACTTTGTCATACTGACTATAATATGTCTGATCATCACAGTACATTGTTGTTTACGGTAAATCACTATAACCTCTCTAATGCATTGGACAACATTTATCATACTATTCTCATTTTTACACTATGTCGTTTGGGTGTTGTCAACCAAGCACTCACCTTCTTTTCTTTCAATGTATCTGATCAGTCTTTCTTTATCGTATCTCTTCATAACTCCCCATAGTTCTGTCCTTCTGTCATGGAGAGCTCTTGAGAGCTTGGATATGAGCCCGCTGCTTTTCTAACCTAACACCATTCCCCAGAATACATAATTCTGTCCTTTAACTTATTGTATAATGTCTTTTCCAAAAACAAGTCCTATCAAATTGAGAGGGTTATCCTACCTTATTCTTTCCCTGGAGAGTGGTGAATTGTGGGACCCTAGGAATAGTTTAGAGTATTTGTAAAGATCCTCACCCGCAGGTGCCACCCGTGGCATGTTACATCATCAGATCCTCACCTACTACCCCTAGTGTGAGTGGGTGGGCTCAAACTCTGATGGTTTTAGGTTTCTGACAACATTGGCATTCAAAATTAGCAGACAGGAAGATTGACGAGAAAATAATTAGCCAAATTACAAGGAGAAAATGTGGGCCTTTAAGTGTTTCCAGATTTCCATGTGGTCATCTTCCAGTCTCAAGTGTAGGAGTAAGAAGTTCCACAAATAGGAGTCCAGCATTTACAAAGTTTATCCACTATTCTTCTGGTATCTGTCTGTGAAGGTGGCCAAAAGCCCTCTGTTTACAGACCTTAGGCTTCTGGTTGAATGTAAGGGATAAACAGGTTTAAGAGGTAGCTAGGTGATAGGCATGTAGTATGCAAAGATCTTCAGGTTGTCTGGTTGCACTTCCTTTTACTTCGAGGCAGCTGAGGGTTCTCATGGCACATGTAATGTGGTCTTGTCGTTGTAACCCAAATAACAAACAGGCAAAGTTGTGAATTCTCTGAAATTTCGAGGGAGAGACGGTGTAGGCTTGCTTGCAAACTGCTGCAATAGATCAGCTGGAACATAACTACAGTGATACTTATTGAGATCTTCTGTGAGGAGTGGTGCTAAGGCAAAAGCCCTCTTAGAAAGCATTAAGTGGTGGAATGTGGTTTTAGAAGCCACATTTATTTGGGGGATGGATTATTTGGATGATGTTCACTGTGAAAGAGGACTCCAAATTCTGAGCTTTGTACACAGGGGCTGGAGGAGAGATTATTTAATAGGACAAAATAAAGAGTAGGTTGAAACTCTCACAGGCCCTGTTTTGACACCTTTGAGCCAAAGTCAATTGCTCGCCATTCACCGATGAACACAAGAGAGTTCTCCTGGACGGTAATGGACCACATTTTACTTGTTGGGTGCAGTTCATTGTAAAGGACTCAAACAATGAAAATCCTGTGCCCCAAATGTGAAACAAGGGAGACAATCTTCATATCTGGTGGCTCATAGAATAAAAGGTTGCCAGGAGGGTCAAGAGAATCAATTTGCAGGGATACACCTGGACACTGGAGTTGAGAAGTTCTTCTCTAACATTTTGAAGAGTGATTTACGTGGATCAGTGGTGTCAGAAACTGATTGAAATTTTCTAAGGAGCCTCTTTGCTATCAGATTAAATGACCGTTGACATGTGAAAACTACTTCAGGTGCCTCTGCCACATATGGCAAGTCAAAGATGGGCCTTTGGTTGGACAGTGTGTCTGGGTTCCTGTGTGAGTTTTCAGGATTGGGGTGATAATATCGTGTTTGCGGGTAGGTGGGAGGACTCCAGTAGGGAGCTTGAGGTTGAATGGATTAGTGATGATCAGTGTCAGTACTTTGAGGTGCAGCTTCAAGTCTTTGCTTAGCAGCTATACCATAATTGTGTAGTTTTTTTTAAAGAGGACAGAATATTGTTCATGTTGGCTTCAGAGGCAGGTGCTAACTCTCAGAAGGGGCTTGTCCAGGTTGATGTGATAGAGCAGGAGACAGGCTCTATGGCTCATCGGGTGACAGTGCTGAGGCCAGCCATTGAGGTGTCAATTTTTGGGGGTGAGGAATGACAGGTTATCAGAGAGGTCAGTTGAAGGGGGGAGCAAGCAAGCTGACAAAGTCTGAGATGCCAACTTCATAATGATCTCGAATAAGAGCCTTCTTTGCTCTGGTGCAAGCTCATTTGTAGCTGCTGGAATGTGCCTGGCAGGCCGTGTGAGCCAAAAGTAATTTAGATTTATGCCAGTGACTTTCCACCATTCTATCTTGTGCAATCCAAAGTTTTAGACTGTCTCACAGCTATTCACCACTGTATGTCAATGTGTTTCCTTATGTTACCTTTCTAAGACTGAAATCAAATGTTATGTTGCAAATTCTGTACTCTCATCTTCTGATTCCTAATCTCTTTTCTTTGGCAAATTCTCATCCCAATACTATCAGCCAAAAAACATGGTGCAAACTTCAATCAAATGTTATGTTGCAAATTCTGTACTCTCATCTTCTGATTCCTAATCTCTTTTCTTTGGCAAATTCTCATCCCAATACTATCAGCCAAAAACCATGGTGCAAACTTCAATCTAACCAGGAGCGTGACATTTTTCATTAACTCCACAGCTAATGTTGCCAGATACCAAGGGGCATATTTATACTCTGTTTGCGCCGGAATTGCGTCGTTTTTTTTAATGCAAATCAGACGCAAAGCTAACTCCATATTTATACTTTGGCGTTAGACCCGTCTAGCGCCAAAGATCTTGGAGTTAGCGTCATTTTTTTGCGTGGACACCTACCTTGCGTTAATGATATGCAAGGTAGGCGTTCCCGTCTAAAAAATGACTCCAAGGCATGTGCGCCTTATTTAAACTCCCGTGCAAAAATGGCGCACGGGAGTGGGCGGGTAAAAAAAAATGACGTCCAGCCGCTTTTGCGTCATTTTTTAGCGCCTGGTCAGGGCAGGCGTTAAGGGACCTGTGGGCTCGGAAGGAGCCCAGAGGTGCCCTCCCATGCCCCCAGGGACACCCCCTGCCACCCTTGCCCATCCTAGGGAACTTAAGGTAAGTTCAGGTAAGTAATTTTTATTATATTTTTTTGTGGCATAGGGGGGCCTGATTTGTGCCCCCCTACATGCCACTATGCCCAATGACCATGCCCAGGGGGACATAAGTCCCCTGGGCATGGCCATTGGGCAAGGGGGCAATACTCCTGTCTCTGCTAAGACAGGAGTCATTTCAATGGGGGTTGGGAGTCAAAAAAATGGCGCAAATCGGGTTGAGGCCAATATTTTGCCTCAGCCCTGACTTGCCCCATTTTTTGACGCCCAAGCTCCATTTTCCCCTACGCCGGCGCTGCCTGGTGTGGGTCATTTTTTTTGACGCACACCAGTCAGCTGCGCCGGCTAACGTCATTCCATAAATAAGGCGCCCGCATGGCGCTTTGGAATGGCGTTAGCCGGCGTTATCTTTTTTGACGCACAACTGCGTTGGCGCAGTTGTGCGTCAAAAAGTATAAATATGGCCCTAAGCGTTCAGGATTCCCCAACATCCTAGTTTGCATGACTAATCCGCCACTCTCTGCACTTGTCTTGCGCTAGTTAGATAATTGCAACAGATTACTGGTTGGTTTTACTCACCACTAGTTGTTACCACTGAGCAAGGTTGAAAACGTTGCCACTTTCATCACCAAATTGGCCAACGTTTTGCAAAAAACAGAGCAACAGATATTGTATTGGTTTTAAGACTGTTAACAGTAGAACCTCTAAGTACCTATCTTAAATGTTAAAAAGATGTGTACCCCCATGCAACCTTAACTCAGCAAATCTAAACTGTATTGCCACTTCCAACCCCCCCCCTTTGCTGCCTCGTGTTTACACTTTTTCAATCTGTTTGTGCCACATCACAGCCACTGGTTCCCAAATCACCTAGTTTCCATTGAAAAAGTTTTTTTTTTTACTTGCCTATATCATTTGCCCCTTTTGACAAATCTTCACAAAATTTCCCCAAAAAAAGTTCGCCCAAGAATTTTGTTGTGCATGGGAAGTTTCGGAATGATCCATCAAGCGGAGGCCAAGAAAAAGGGGGGGATCAAAAAAAGTGTATTTCCAATTTTAATTCCCATAGGGATTTTGAACATGACTACAGCCTGAACTGCTGGAAAGAATTGCATCAAATTTGGCAGAAAGGTAGCTTTTGGTCCAGAAAGCAACCTTTTTCTTACTTGGTGTAAATTCGTTCAGTAGTTTTCAAAATATTAAAATAAAACCAAATGTGTGTGTCTGGAGGTGCAAAGGCTTTGTGAATACCCCCAATCTCGTGCAGAGATCTGATTGGCTGCCAGCACTTCAATCAGGCAATATTGACAACCATTTTGAGACTCATTTGTTATGTATGCGGTGAGCCTGCTTGGCCCGCCCACACCACGGGGACGGACACTTTTCTGGGGCAAATGCTGTTAAATGTATGCAGGGGGAACCGCACAGCCCGCCCGCACCCCGGGGACCACCACCTCCCTGGGGCAAATGGTCTTTAATGTATGCGAGGGTGCAATTCAGCAGTTACAGTTAGAGTTATTTCATACCCTAAGGTAACTATAACAACACTCATGACATGTTTGATAATATCAGTGTAATATTTGCAGTAAAATTATTGATGAGAAAACTGTGCATGGCCGGGATGCGAGTTTAAGCTACCTTGGAGCATGAGTTATAGTTACTTGAAAGAGCTATCACTGCTGAATTTCTATAGTTTTGTACATTTAAAATGTGAGCCTAACTGTAATGTCCCTGTAACCTTTGGTTTTATAAGTAAAGTGAATTTCTATGTTTAACTCTATTTCCTAACTATAATGTCCCTGTAACATTTTGTGGTGTTAAGAATGGGAAATCTACTTACCTCCTCCTTTTTGTTGGGTGTTGAAATTTTTACAATAATATTATGGTATTGCAATATTTTGTAGTCAATATTCCCACTTATAACTCTTTGAAAACTGTTCTCTCAAGATTCACCTACGCAATAGAGAAAGCCACAACTAATCAAATGTTGCCCCTCTGTCACACACCTTTGCCTTCCTCATTATCCCATAAAGTAATTATGTATGTATGTTAATCTAATACATGTTTGTTAAGCCTTTGTATTGTTTCTCAATCTTTACTCGCAGTTCATCAAAGCCATAAACATATATATGCTTACCACTAATCTGTTCATGAAAGTGTCACTACGTTTCTGTTGGTAAGAAAGCTTTCTTCGTTAAGATGTTCCATTTTGCTCAAATATGGACATAAAATACATATTGAAAATAAAAACATTGTTCTACGTTTTTGCTTGCAACATATTTATTTATTTCAAATATATTCGTATCAAGAGACTTTTCACGATATTCAGCTCACATTCACTGCTTTATGAAAAGTGTACAGTTCCATCCCTTGCATATATTAAAATGAAAATACACAAACCTTATGAATTAAAGAATAAACATAAGTATTAACAATTCTTCTGCATCAACAATATGTACACCGATTTTGTCTCTAAGATGGGCTTTCCACTGCCTTTCACCTGTTAACTGTTTCAAATATTTGTATAACTCAGAATTAAATCACGTTTCTGTCCTGAAAGATACACAACTAAGAAGGCTGTGTCACTTTACTCCAGAATTTGTTTTCAGAGTTGATGGCTTAAGGCTGCAGTTTGGTTCGCCTAAATATCCATTGCTAATAATACACTTGAATGATTTGGAACACAACTGTTAGCATTTCTTTTCCTTCTTCTGTTTCTTTCATGTAATTCTCCTGTTTGCACTGTTGCCTTATTTATTCGTGTCTATATTTTTATTAATTTTTTCTGACTTCACGTTCTCTTTCCAAGTCCAATGCTTACCTTGTTGCTTTATTGCTCTTTCTATTTCTTCTGTACATTCTCTCTTTCTTCTTATCCCCCTTCGACGATTCGTGGTCCACTCCATTTGCTCGTAGGCTACTTTTTGTAGTTTGTCATTTCTTTAATTGCCTCGTTTTTGTTATCTTCATTTTCTCGCCTACCTTTTCTTTATTTCTTCCCTACATTTTCATTCGCATTCATTCTCAATTTTTTTTAATTGTCTTGCTTAATCTATATGTATATTTTTTTCAACACGGTTCAATATTTATTTGTATTTATTTTCCTAAGTCCTGAAAAATATTTAATCTTTTCGAAATTAGTTTTAGTTTTTTAATGATTACTCATCTAAACTGTTTCTGCTTACTCATATCTGACCTTCTTACTTGATTTTTCCTTCCTCTCGTTTGTTTTTTATTTCCGCTCCTATATTACCCTTGTATTCTTTATTTTAGCTGGCCATTTATCCTTAATCTGCATTCTTTCTCTCTTTATCTCTAAGTTTCTCGCCATTTGCCTCCATTTAATGCACAAAAAACCCATCCCATCCCGAACAGACGTCTAGCAAAATCTATGTAATACTTTGGAACTTTGTCTCGGGGAAAACGAAAGTACAGTACAGGATCCCTGACAGCAGTAGCAACCGTTGCCACAACATCCAAAAGACAAGAGCTGGAAGTTATAAAAAGTTGAAAATCAGGAAAAGTTTTTACAACTCCCAAGTGGACTGGCCGCAGACGTTAACCTACTCTTCCTGCCAGGAGTTTTCTTTCTTTTTTTCAGAAGCATCATTTTAACACTATCTTCACAAGACTAGTATGAGAAAGCAGAATTAGGCATCAGTTTGTCTCCTGGGGGTTGGGGGAGGGTACTGCAGCAGTGGGGCCTGGTGACTACCTGCATGAAGCAGGAACTGACAGCCTGCATGAGTAAGCCTCTATTCTTGTGCAATGGCAACCCCTTCCTATAAAAAGGCAGCAAAGTCATGGGGATGTGACAGAAGGAAAGCCAGTGAGTTCAAGGTAAGACACTCCTCGCCTATCTGACAGGGACTGAATTGTACCTTTTCCATGCTGCCCTTTTTGTGTGTCAGTCTGCCAGGAAAGGCCTGACTGCCTCGTGCCCTGAGTCAGGCTGCATTGCCTGGGGCAGGCTGCCATGTGCTTCGGGCATTCACGCCTGGGACACGTGCGAGCGCCTAGTCAGTCCTTCGCCGTCAGTAAGTCTGAGAACCATTCCTGGTTTAGCTCGGCAGCAGTGCTTTCTGGGACTTGTTGTTCTCCCGCTCCCATTCTCAAGCAGATAGGGCAATGAACCACTGGGCTCTTTGGGTTGTGTAAAACAGGACTGGCCTGCAACCGAGGGTGGGTGGCAGCCGTGTGACCTGCTAACAAAATGCGTGCCGGTTTTTATCAGAATGTGTAATTTAACAAAATGTGAAGTATGTGCTGTGAAGAAGCCTAATGGTAACTGCATTTTCGGTTTTGGAGAAACTGCAATATTTGTTTGTCGTTTGCTTCTGCCGACTTCCGAAATAGTGAGCTGTCTCATCGGAGGTGAGTGAGAGATGAAGTTGTTGGTGTCCAATTCACAAAATCTTTGTGTGAGTAGTTGTGTCTTATTATTAACCAAGGTGTGGCGTACTCTTGAAATTCCAGGAGTAAAGCATATTTGCTTCGGGTAAATAAAAGTTTGGAAATGGGACCGACGGCGCTCATTGTAAGATGCGTGGGCTCTTGGGAGACTCCTGGCTGTGATTCCAGAGGCAGTGGGCAGAGCTGGAGGAGGGCACTGTGCCTGAAATCCTCCACAGCATCTCATCTTCCCCGTGCTACCTACCTATCGCTGTAAAACCATGCCCATTCTGTCCTTGGCACCTCTGCTGATATGGTCAAAGGGGTGTCCATGTAGTGCCAAATGATAATGTATGTCTGTGGGATTTGTTGAATGTGACAATTGTCTTAAAATGATTGGAATTAATATGGCCAGCATTTGTTTGCCTGCAAAAATATTGTCACAAAAAGACATGTTGTACTTTAGGGACACTGGAAGCTCGGTGCTTAAATGACCCGATGAGATGGACACAAGAGGGTAATAAATGCAAGGTGGTCCAACCTCCTTATCCACACTGACACACAAGCCTAGATGCGAGAACCAGACTTTTTCGAGCAAGGAGCATGCCAGTTGACATGTGTTGTCTGAATGTGATTGTAAAGGCTTGGTTTCTGGGCCTTTGCTTCTAAAGTCTGGTCGTTGAATTCAGGTCTCAGTGACCTCACCGGTTGTTAGTTTAGGATATGCTGTATTTATCCAAGTGTTGTTTAGCAACGTCGTTATGAATTATTTGCATTATATTTGAAAGGAAATGACTGGCCTGTGTATTGATTTATTGCTCTATTAGTGTCCATGTTTAATACGACCAAGATGTGAGTTGCATTAACGTGACTTGTGGTGTTGGTGGGTTGGGGGCGGGGGAAGGGGGGATTATTTGCTTTGGTAGAAGGAAAAAACCCTCATCTGATGTTTTCACATGTTAACAATAGGTACACACTCACTTTTTATGGGCTGCAGGCCTGAGTTGAAGCAGAGAACGTCAAAACGATTTTTGTAGAATACATGATCATTTTAATAGATTACGAAATGCGTTAATATTTGCTTTGGAAATGTTTTGCACCACTGCAATCATATACAAGCTGAATACATCTGAAAACCAGAGATGCTTTACCTAAACAACTTTCCTGCTCGTCTTTGGCTTGGCGCCTGAAGCTGAGGAGATTTTGCCTGCGCGCCAAGACGGGCCTGGAGCCCGGGCATTCACGGTAACGCATTGCGTTGTCGCTGGTCGAAAGCAACTTTCATCAACCGCTCCCGGTACTCAGATTCCAGTTATGCAGCGTTTGTGGCGCTAGACTTGGGTGCTGGCTGCTGTAATGGGCGCTTTCCTAGATTTACAAGAGACATATCAGTCGCAGACAGTATTATGTTTTTGAAGGTGATGTAAGGCAACAGATCCGCTCACTGCAAGAGTTGCATACAAATGCATTGTCAGGTTCCGTGTCTGACCGTGTGCACTTTTGTGCTTTCATGGGGTCGGTGGGACGAAACCAACTGCACTACCAGGACATATTGACGTTTTGCATAAATACCCTCCCTGGTTAACAGCACGTGCTCTCATTAGTCCACGTAGATCACGGTTTTTCTGTGCTTGGAGTTTATGCTAAATCCTGTTGTGCTTAAACCATTACTCAACTCTTATTCAACGTTGGGCAAATCGCTGATTATAAAGTCTGCAATTTTACCATGTGACATTCAGGAAGGAGAATCAGTCATTTATTGACGACCAACATTTAATTAGTTCTTGCCTCACTGATTTTTTTAGGGCTGCATTTTTTTAGCATAATTGTCAGTTTGTGTTAGTTCATTCTATGAGATGACGACTTCACCAGTTTCTTTCATTCGCTCTGGTTTCCGGCCCTGACACTTCTCTCCAGGTTAGTGTATCCAATGTGCCAAGTTTGCATGCATGTGATGACAGAAATGAGCCACTTTTCTGGGTCTGACATGTTTCTCTACTGTTCTGCTCCCAAAATTCTGTAGCGCCCCGTTGCCTTTCAGCAAGGTTAGCGCTATGCAAATACCAGGCTGTAGCACATGGATACTCAAATAGGGCCTGGGGGCCGCATGCGGCCCCCTTGACCTTTACACGCGGCCCCCTGGGCAACAGGTTGATGTTCAATCGATGGGGACAATTGTTTATTTCAAGGTTAACTGGTGTTAACGAAAAGAAGTAACCAGGGAGTGCTGAGCTTCACTTTAGAAGCAAGTTCATTTTTAGACATCTTGCAGCAAAAGTGAAAAAATATAACAGTCACTTCAAAATTCAAAAAGTGTATCAATTTAACATGCAGTCCATTTCACCTAAGTATAATTTATTTTATCAGTACAATAAGAAGTATTCATTTAATGTGATAGTTTTCAAACAAGAATTTAGAAACAAATTTTCACCTCTACACTGACAAATACGCCAATAGTGAATTAAACAAGCAAGTCAGATGTTATGTGCACTTTTTGAATGATCTGGGTTACTATTATAGATGACAGCAATATAGTTTATTAAATCAAACACAGGAGCAGATTTGTACGATCCAGACCCTGTACCTAATATTAAGCCATTGCCTAGGATCACACAATTTGCAAAAGTAGGGAAGCCAAGATCAATCCCAGGTTTTCTAGTTCCATATTGCTCAATTCAGCCACTAGATGTATATCATTTGCTTCGCCTATCAATACTTAACCGCCAGTCCTCCCAACCCTCTCGCCCGACCACCATTCCACTGGCATTGATGCAGCCCTCGGGCACATCACACACCAAACCTTTTGGCCCCTGGGAAAATGTGAGTACCCATGCTGTGGCAGAATATTCTATCCTGTTGGCCTTCCTGTGTACCTCGTACAGTGGCTCGTTATATTTTTCTCCCAGTTTTCCCTGCAGTGCCTGAACTGGAAGCTTTACGCCTCCGCAGCTCAGCCTCGGCTCGTAGTCTGGTCACCATGGCACTACAGAGAGATTCAAGTGGGCGCTTCAGCGTAACACGAGCTCCAACAGGGAGCCAGGAGCATGTGCATAAGGACACTGTCTAGCACAAAGAACCACCTCTAGCGCTCGAAACTCGGGAAGTGCTGGAAACTTAGAGCAACTCTCCAGTATCAGAGCGCGGCCTTCTCTCCGAGGACACCTTTGGGATTCACAAATAGATAGAATAAACGAAAGAAACACATATTATTTGTCTGGAAAGGTGCAGATTGCATACATGCCAAGTTTGCTCTTTTGAATAATTTGACATGCAGTTTTGGGAGGTGTATGCGTTCCTTTTCTTTACCGTGCTGGCAGTGTTTTTCAGGCACCCAAGCATCACAGGCTCCGCATTGCTGCTCCCCATGAGAGCTGGCGTGGTCTTTTGTGTTTTTTTCTGTAAGTGATTGTGATTGGATCACAACTTTGGTGTGACTTAAAACTAACTAAACACAGATCAAACTTGCAACATACAACTTTGTAAGTCAAGCTTGCCGTAAGCAAGTGTGCATCCAATTTAAAAGGTTTATAATCCAGTCTGGCTTGCCTATCACTACACTGTGTGATCCTGGGCTAATCGCATCTTGTATCTGTGCAACTGTTCCTCATCTGGTAACTCTAGGCACACTTAGACCTAGCCCGGGCTTCAGTGGTAAGGCTGGGGTGAACACATGAGCGGTGATATATGCTTGATAATGTTACACAACTCTAGCATCCTTGGTTGCTTCTGAAACCTGCCACCTCTTTTCAATGCAGAGAGGTGCGAGCAGCGTTTGGGGGTGCCAACTGCACAGGGAGGGGACTGTTCACTGACATCCTCCATCAAAAGCTCTTCCTGATATGGTGCGTCTCGTATCACTGATAGGCCTTTTTTGAAGAAAAAAAGTTCTTGTATTTGATGTGTAGGAGATTTAGGGACTGACTGCAAGCGACGCACTTCTTTCCATCTGTGCATTTCTCAAGCCCCTGTTAGAATTTTTCAATGACTAGGCCTGCTCGTGCCCTTGTCACACATTGCACTCCCTGCTTACAGCCAACGTTTCTGCTGTCCCTTTTGCAGTTTTCTTCGTTTACAGTGGCACAAGGCCCTCCAAAGTGTCGCGTGATGACGCTACACAAACTCTTGAAAGAAATAAACGCCTTGCGTCGCCGAAGGAGCTATGTTGGCGCTATATAAAGTCAACGAAACGTCTAAGATGCTCCCAGAAGGCGCAGGGCGCATTACTCAGCAGTCAGACGCTGCTAAGCACCATGGCAGACAGTGAGTTATAGCTCTACTGGAGCTGACAGGCAGGACTGCCCTCGGGAACCGTCTAGACTAGGCCTTCCCGGCAACGACACGGGGCACCAGGGACTTCGAGGCGGTTCAATAATTTTCTCACAGCCCCGCGGCACCTCTTTTGCCAAATAATCAGATGTTCAGCAACACCCACGTATAACGTTCAACGAAATGTCTGACAGACACACAGTGACACGACAACCACAGACATTTCCCTAAAATTCCATTACAATTCTAAGGAGAAAAGAACCAGTTGAAGCTTGACAAATTAGACGATTTAGTCTGGCTGTGAAATTGCTAACATTCGTCCAAAGCGAGTTAGTTTCCGAATCTCGCCCCTCCCCACCCCAATTAAAAAATGTGTGGCTTTGATAACAATGACTTGGTTTCAATGCTCTGCACCACGTTGTCTGCAACAGTTAGGAAGTGCGTTGCATGCTACCAATAAGTGCTGTGCGTATTAAGAAGGGTATCTGAGTTTTCTAAATGTTGCATGTTCTTTAATTTTAGATTTATTATATAGCTCGGAGGCAGGGGGCAAAAGAGTGTTTGAGGGCGAAGTTTCTTTGGTATGAGGAGTAAGAGTGTGTGTGGGTGTGTGTTAGACGAAGAGAGGCTGCATACCGTTTACGTTTCAGTTTTCTTTGTAAATGTCACTAGATCCCCTAGATGGCAATATAACACCATATTACAGATTTTAACCAGTCTTTATTTTATTATCACGTTTGAGTCACGGCAGGTCGCTTTAAAAGTTCTTTTCAAACAGGGAATATTTATTGAGAATAATAATGTGAGATTTTTTAAAAAATATTTTTTTTTATAAGAAAGCACGTTCTGTCTGTAAAGGGTAATCATTGTTGAAGCTGTTCTCTGCAAGGCTCACCCAACAAAGATCAGGATTAGAACGTTCAGGTTTTCTTTATCTTTTGTGGACAGAATTTTGATTAAACAATGGGCAGCTGTAAAGCTGCTCTGTAATTTGGGATTGTCTCTATGAAGCTGAAACCCATATATTACAGTGACCTGTGACCCATTTTCCATAATTTACTGGGACCTATGATATATTTTTCCTATTTCATGGATCTCTGTGACGAATGGAGTTTTATACCATTACAGTTTGTGCAATAAATACACACAAAACATGTAAATGATGTAAAAGATAGATAGATAGATACTGAAAAAATGTTTGAAGCTCAAACGCATAAAACCACTAAAGTTTGACTGTTATGTTTCAGCACACACACAATACGATATGTCATAGTCATAGTAAGTACAGAAACAAGAAACCTAACCCAAGAACAACATGGCCGACAACCCTGAATTATGTCATGTGTGCATCCTTAAACATAATTAGCAAAAGTTCTCAACAGTGCTCCCAACCCACCATAGCGGCCAACACACGCTCCACATGGTCTTTGGCTGTGCCCCCCAATGGCTGAATGTAGAGCCAGGTCCTGTGCCTAGCTTGCCATGGCCATCCAACCCCCACTTTGCACAGCCTGCCATTTACTCATTCTGCATTAGGCAAAACCTATAGCCAGGCCAAGTGGCCAACCACCTTTGGCTGTGTGCAGAGGGGGTTGGTTGCAGGGCTTGTTGGCCTTGCACTCATCTCAATTTTCCAGATGGCAAATTTCATGCAGGTTAATTGAATAGTGTAAAATTATTAGTGAATGACATTGCAATCTCATTTGTGTTTCTCTACGTCCATCAGACGTGCTCAAAATAAGACATAACCAATGGAAAGCAAAATCCACTAAACATCTAGCAAAGTTTGTGTGAATGTATCAATCCGTGCCAAATGTATTAATAGATTGGTAGATCTATTTGTGAATGACAATTACATTCCCCCTTGTTTGGTGTGCATAGAATTGGGACAACCAGTTGTAAGCTACACATGCTAACTCTCTGCCACATTTTGTGCAGATCAATCAAATTGTGCCAAAGCTAATAGTTAATCAAAAATACATTGAATTTCTCCTCCCTCCAATATAACTCCTCGCCCTATCTGGATATGTGAAAAACCTAAAATAGCTACACTTCGTGTAACTTGCTTACTGTCTGTCACATTTGATGCAGATTCATCAACAGAGCTAAAGTTATAAGCAATTTCAAATGTTTTTGCCTCCTTTTGGCCCCCCCGATGGGTTTACACAAAAACTTGTTATACCAATTAAAAAGAAACCTTATAGGCTTTTGCAAAGTTCTGTGTAGATTCATAAAAAAGTGCCAACGTTATCACCAAATGGACACATTTTTGACACCCCTTTTTTACTTTGCCCCACCCTCAGTAGATTTGCCCACACCCCAAAAATACCAAAACAAGAATAAATATGACCTGAGCAAAATTTAATGACACTCTTGTGCAAAATTTCCAAAACAATGATATTCCGACACATCACATAATTGCACACTATTCACTTAAAGAATGTGACCCCCCAAATACACTATTCGTGGCACACTGAGAATACAAGGAGACAACAGAAAGCATGCAGCTGTTGCTTGCATTGCTTTTGTTAGTTTGGACTTTTTTGCATTAAATGCATCCTCACATCCGAAGTGGGTTGAGGACGCATTTCACGCTAAAGTACAACACCAAGTGCTTGTTTTGAATTTCATGTAATTACACGTTATTTTGCATATTTTGTCTAAATTTCCATATAATTACCCAAGAACAAGTTATGCAAATTTTGCACATCCTCAAGTTTGTGTGAGTCCTTGCAAAAATGTGTGCATAACCATCAAATGGTACCAATGTTAGTTATTAATAAATTGAACATATTTTGGACCCTCTTTTAACTTAGTCCTTCGGTTGGATCTTCACAACACCTAATCTAATTGCATTGGGTATCACTGCTAAATTTCAGGAATATTTATCAAACGGTGCCAAAGTTATAAACTAATTGACACACGCTTTTTCAGCTGACAAAATGTACCTGAGCGTTAATTCCTTTAATGCCTACCTGACACATTTTCCAAATGTTTATATCTCAAAAACTACTGAATTGATTTACACCATAAAAAAGCACGCATTCTGAATAAGGTTCTAAATTACTGCCAACTTTGATGCAAATCCATTCAGAGGTTTTGCTTTATCCTTCAACAAATTTCCGAAGGGAAATAAACTTGAAAATTATAAAATTTTCACCCACCCCTTCACTAGGCAAATCAAAAAACGCCTGTTCATTAGAGGCAGTGTCTCAAACAGAAGTACACGGGCCCATATTTATACTTTTTTTACCGCCACATTTGCATAATTTTTTGATGCAAAAGTGTCGGAAACTTGCGAAATACAATTGTATTTTGTAAGTTTGCGCCGTTTTTGCGTAAAAAAACAGTGCAAACGCGGCGCTAAAAAGCATAAATATGGGCCCTGGTGTCTATTGTCACCGTATAATATACACGAAGTGTGTGTATTTGACTCACATTGAGCAATCTGCATCAGACATTCCGAAGATTGAGTTTTGTCTGTTGAAAATGTTTTTTTCTCATATATGGTGCAGATCAATAAAGGGGTGAGTACACAATTACAGGATTGGTGCCCCAAATTTGCTTTATATTGACATTTTGAATGTGAAAAACAAAAATGCTAAATTAGATTTTGCTAAATTTGGCGCATAGATCACAGTCAGATTAATTTAATTGTTTTCACAGGCATGGTACATTTTTTAGAAATTCCCCAAAGATGAAGATATACATTGTACAGGATATCGCGGACATAAGAAGACTGCGACTGATATACAGAGTCATACAAATATGATAGATAGACATACTTATGCACAGATAGGTAGTTTACCTATTATTGCAGAAACAGCAGCAGTCTGAAAACTTGTGTAAATTTCTGGAATCAGAACAGAAGCTAGAAATATGTTCTAATCGAATAAATTATTTCAGCTAACAGGAAGCTTGATTTTTTTATTTGTAATATAAAAACATATTGATTAACCAGGACCTAAAGAGTATAATTCTACTGAAAATTAAGTAGTGACATTTCATCACCTTAAAGATAGCATTGTAAAATATACTAATTGGTTATCCTTGGTATGCTTTATGTATTACATACTGTATTTTCAGCGGTGAAAATTCTGTGTTTTATGAAGATGAGATACATGTTAGTCGTTGGTAAATATTAACATCTATCATTTCTGTAAATTCATACATAAGGATAGGTACGCACAGGTACATTCACATGCACAAACTAATATATAATATTACAGGCAGACTTTCCTTCTCACGGTAGCCTGGCTCCTCATATTTTGTACATTCACGTTTCAGCTATTGAAATACAAAGGGATTGCATCTCATTGTGAGCCACGTTCACCTTCATCAAAGTGCCTTTTATTTGAGTGCGCGCTTGCTGTGTTGAGTTAAAAGAGGCTTGAAGGTCTCCAGACGTCCAATGTCATTGCCACCATTTCCCATATGAAGGCTTTTTACCAGCGTCTCTAGTGTATTAGCCGTGGAAATTCAAAGGTTGTCGGCATGGTACATGCTGGTGCAGCGAGCAGTCGAAGTAAGGTAATGGAATATTACAGATCATACCTCAAAAAAATAGGAGCAATAATTATCTACTGGACTGGAGACAGCCAGTAGGTAATTATAGTTAGGGCCAACTTTTCCCATACATGATGCTTTTTTTTGTTTTGCTAATAACTTTGGCGCCGTTTGACGAATCCACAAAATTTTCAAAACTCATACGCTATTTAGTTTAGCTGCTGTCAGGAAAGTTTTGGGGTGAATCGTCAAACAGGGGCCAGGAAAAAGGGGGAAACTCAAAACACGTTTTCCCCATGTTATATTCATGGGGCTTTTGCAACTTTTGAACACCACTACAGCCCGAATCACTGATCACATTTTTTTAAAATTTGGCAGAAAGGTGGATATTGGTCCAGAAAAGGCTCTATTTTTTTAATTTGGTGCAAATCCGTTCAATAGTTTTGGAGTTATTAAACAAATAAAATATAGATATCTAGGGACACAGATCCTTTGCGGATCCACAGGTACACTTGGGGGATCTCCAAGTACCCATTGGTATCCAAAGGTACCCGCAGATCCGAAGCCCAGGTGGGAAAAAAACTCTCACACCATACCCCTGCCACTCACGGCCTAAGACTGTGCACAGCATGGGGTTAGGTGCATATGGTGCGAGGGTTGGCCACAGGCCCTGCAGCCAATCCCCACCGCACACAGCTGGAGGCTGTGCACAACAGAGATTGCAATAACGTATGATATTTATATATTGCTTTACATTAAAAAACATAGAAATTCATTGGAAAAAACAAAGGTTAAAGAGACGCTATAGTTAGGTTCACGTTTTCCCCACGGAAAGCCATAGAAATTCGCCAGTTGTAGTTAGACTTATAGTTATACTTATCTGAAGAAAATATAACTAGTGCCAGGAAGTGACTGTAGGTAGCAAGTTATAGTTTCTTAAAATAAGTATAACTATAGTATGACTATAACTGGTGAATATCTATGGTTTTGTGTGGATAGAAGATGAACTTAACTATAAAGTCCCTGTAACCTTACTTTTACCACACTTAATTCCACATATATGTACCTTGACAAAATATATATCTTCTGAGTATGAGATGTGGAATTAGGAGTAGTAAGTCTTTATTTACATTGCTGGGTATGGATTTATTCTTTGTTTATATATTTTGTTAGTTGATATTTTTATATTTTTGTCACAATATTCTTGGAGCACAATGATTGTGCAGTCAATATTTTGATATAACTGTTCAGGAACAATGGGGTTGTGCAAAGCTGGACAAAATAGTCACAATTTAAATTGTTTGGTGATGTATGACAATTTCCCTAATGAAAAGTGCATATTGTATGGAGTACACGTTGCATATGTGTATGTTTTGGAAAAGTGTGCAAGTTACACTTTTTTTAATTTCACAGTATTTTCCTTCATAAAGGTGAATTTCTCATACATGCCCGCCTTCTACAGACATTTGAATAGATAAGTGCACTTTATCCTATTTTTTACATTACTTCGCCTTGTGCATAAGGGTGCAAGTTAGTTCTGAGTGTACCTAATGCAAATCCTTACTCAATGCCCTAAAAGTTATAACTTTGAGGGTGATCTCTAAAAAACCTCACATGTTCGTGGCCACTCCTCAGACACTAGCTGGGTTCTCTCACTTGCTATCTTCCTTTACCAGTCAGAATGTATGTAAGCAAAGTCTATGCATGACCAGTCAGAATGTATGTAAGCATAGTCTATGCATCCCTGGTGTACTTTGTGAATCCTTTATATATACTTGTGCACATAAATGTAATTTCCACTTGTGCACATCATGCACAAATTTTGAATGGATGCACTGTGACAAACCAAAAGGGAATATTCTAAGTCTGTGGACTAGACTGAGAAATGTAATATGTTGAAGGGAAAGAGAAATGAACAGCAAACCTCACTTCTGATTACCATCCCGCATGCCCGATTCATAGGTTTCAATGAGTAGGTCTATGATACTCCTGCAGATGTAGCAGTATGTCAGAAGAATATCAGAAATAATTTAAGAGTAAGACAGGAGTGATACAAGAGTAAGTCAAGAGTAAATTACTCTGTCCCCTTCTTTTCATCTTCTGCTGGCTCTCAGCTTCTCTTACTAGCTATCCATCCCTGTCTAAGACATTTTTTAGTCTCCTCTTTTTCTTTCCCACTATCTTTATCTCTCACTTCATATTAAGTTTTGCTGTTTCTCGCCTAACCGTTGCTTTCCCTCCAGCACACTCTTCATTTCCCCTTCTCTCGCTATAACCCTTTGAAGCACAATGTGTTTCTCACTGTCTCTAGTGCTCTTATATCCTCTCTTACACTCGCAATTCCTCACTCTTACTGAATCTCTATTTTCATTTCTTGCAATGTACTTTCTCTCCCTAATTTATTTTGCTTTCACGCTCTCAATTAATTTTTTTGCCCGCTCTCATCATTAGTTCTTTCATGTTTTTTTTCACACTTTTCTGTACCTCTCTGTATCACCTAGCTTCCTCATAGCCATTTCTCTCTCGATACCATCACTCCCTTTCCTCTATCCCTTTCTCTACCTTTTCTGTTGCTCTCGCTTTCTGTCAGTCTAGTTAACTATACCACACATTTGTCTTACCATATTTCTATTCACTTCTTCCTCCAAACTCTTTTTTCCAATCATTTTTGCCTGTTTCTCTTTTGTCCATTTGCACCTCTCTCCCACTTGCCACATCATCCAAATCTTTTCATCCGATATATACTTACCTTCTCGATATTCTGGTTGTTAATATTTTGGGCGCTTTTTTGTGTGTTGATATTTATGTACTCGGTCTTCTGACACATAAGCCTCTGTAGACCATTTGTAAGACAAATGTATCATGAAACTGCATGTTGCGGTCATATCACTACCTGTAAAACGTAGATTTATCTGGGATGAATGCCATGTCTTACTATAAGCAAGTCTTCCTATAGGCTCAGTAAAATATAGCACGTCTTCATCTCTTTGTGTGGTGCTATACCACATACCTAACTAAACCTCTCCCTCCCCCATGCTTAGGCCTCCCCAGAAGCACCTGTGAAAAATGCGCTACACTGGCTTCCCGATTTTTGGATTCTTCTGGATGTGGATCCCGGCATTCTACTGTCGGCCAATCGTGGTCAACCAGCTTAGGACGGATGCCAAAAACCTCGCCAGGACCATCATGGCCAGACTGCATGAGCACCCTTGCCAGGTAAAGAGCTGATCATTGATATTATTGTTCTTCTTAATCCTAAAGGTATGATTGACACATTTTGTTCAAGTCAGACTCCAACAATTCTATTTTATCTTACCTCCAGAAGTATATTCTAGACTCATGCAAGGCAGGTGTTCTTTATTCAGCAAAGAATTATTGAGGACCGGACTCAACTGGCTCCCAGTTGAAGCCAGAATCCAACTGAATGTGGCTTGCTTAGCACACAAAGCCCTTCACAATTCATACCCTAAGTATGTAGCTAGTAAGATCTAACTATCAGGAGGCATAGGGGATTCTAGAAGTGCTAATTACATCATACTTGAACCACCCAGATTAAAATAAAAAGAAAACCCATGGTCGCACTTTCGCTGTATCTGCCCCAAAAATTTGAAACTCCTTACCACCCTCAACAAGAGCAATTGCCTCACTCAAGCTTTTCAAGAAAGAAGTCAAAGCTGTACTACTAGAAAGGCAAGTTGCATAAAAGAACTATTTTGAAACTTTTATCTGCCAATATTTTATATTGTATCATATTGTGTTATATCTTACTGGTCGAACTCTTTCAACTATGTATCCTAATTGTTCTCACTTCGATGTAACCCTCAGCAGCTCTCTCTCTGTACAGAACAGCGCTCTGATACCGTGACAGTCATGTTCAGGCTTTATAAAACACAATAAGTAAATTAAATTCATAAACACACAACACAGGTCACAATGACACAAACCAATCAACCAATATCCAAGCTATTCAGGTCAAAGATGGGATTCCTATTGTGTACCCCTGTTTGTGGTGACATGCAGGAAGAGTATGAAAGAGCATCCTATCTGAGTACTTCCCCCTGAAGACCTTAGCATTTCAGAGCTTAATCATCTCAAGGTGTGTATTAAACCCCCTTGCCCTTTGTGCACTTTATAAATTTAAATTACCACATCTATTTACATCAGAGCTCGGTGCAGACCTCATACTAATTAAGGGGCAGATGTAGCAAGGCATTAGCGCCTCGCAAACGGCGAAAAACGCCGTTTGCGAGGCGCTAATGCCCGCACGCGATGCAGAAACACATTTTGCGAGTCGGAACCGACTAGCAAGATGTGTTTCCGACTCGCAAATAGGAAGGGGCGTTCCCTTCCTATTTGCGACTCGCACCGCGATGTAAGTTTCACGGTCGCAAATCAACACGCAGTTACCACCCACTTGAAGTGGATTGTAACTCAGTCGCAAACGGGAAGGGGTCCCCATGGGACCCCTTCCCCTTTGTGAATGATCACAAAATTATTTTTTCAGAGCAGGCAGTGGTCCTAAGGACCACTGCCTACTCTGAAAAAAAACGAAACAAAAGGTTTCGGTATTTTTTTCTATTTGCAACTCATTTTCCTTTAAGGAAAACGGGCTGCAGATAGAAAAAAAAATTGCTTTATTTAAAAGCAGTCACAGGCATGGTGGTCTGCTGTGTCCAGCAGGCCACCATCCCCGTGAGTGCCTAGACTCGCTATGGGGTCGCAAACTGCGACCCACCTCATTAATATTAATGAGGTGGGTCTTTGCGACCCCATAGCGAGTCGCAGAAGGTGTCTGAGACACCTTTCTGCATAGCAAATTGCGAGTCGGAAGGACTCGCAATTTGCAAGTCGCAATTTGCTTTCTACCTACATCTGGCCCCAAGTGTCTTGCATTTTGGCTGTCTCTAATGTATCTTTACACTTTCGAAATGTCCCAGTATTGCACACAATATATTTTTCCTAGCAATTATTGCATGTTTAACTTCTTGGTCAATCAGGATTACTACGACAGGGAAATAAGGCTCTATTGAATAGCAATGACATTCAAATTCTTCAAAGGCAAACCAGAACAGGACAGCCAATGACTACCCTGTCCTGGAATTGTGAAATTCAGCCCAACAGGATTTCTCTCCCGTTCTTTTCTTCATAGTTATATATTTAAGATATTTGTCGCATAGGTTGCCACTTAATTTGCATAATTTGAAGATATCAGAAAGAGTTTTCTTGGGGGGAGAGAGAGAGAGAGTCGTTTTTATTTAAAATTATTCTACCTCCCAAATCAGATTCACAACTTTTGCACTTTGGAAATTTGTGACACTCAAATAACTAAAAACATACCGTTAGAGACATTTTCCACAAAGCTTGTTATGCCTTTTGAATTCCCGTTCACTTCTATATGGTTTTGCTGATCATAAACACGTTTTTTCACTCTTTGTCTTTTGTACTGCACAAACTTCATGAAGTCTTTCTTTTTAATTTCAACAATTTTGTCAGTTTCATAAAGTTTGTGAAGAAAAGCAATTGTGGTAACTTATTCAAACATGAAAACACACACTTTTTGTGACATGGCAATGACAAAAATGAAAATAAATGTGCACAAATAAGTTATTTAGACCAACTGCACTAATAAACACGCATTCATTGCTTCAATACTACAGTACAATTGTCAAATTTGTCAAATCTGAGTTTATTACCACTGCAGCACAATTGACATAAGAAAAACACATTTTACTGCCACACAGATTACATGTAATACTTATGCCAAGAATGGAAATGCATAGGTACATTATCTACATTTCAGGTAAATCCTTTGTATCATAGTCTGACATTATACGTAGCAAAATAACCTCTGTTATGATTAAACCTGCAGACCATGGGAAGTCATACTTAGAAATAACATTTGAAATAGGTTTTTTTTTCTATTACTAACCAAATGCTTATTAAGCTAAAAGAAACAGCAATGTCCTTTTTCTCTTGCACAGTTCCTTTTCCCGATGAACCTGAAAGTTAGTGGCCTTGATTTCATTCCTGGAGAGCATCCCCTGAAGAGCTTGGACTCCATGGATGAGACCCTAGACATCTTCCACCAAATCCTCTCAAGCCTCCCCCTGGGCAACATGGAACAGATCTTGAACGACATCGAGAACCTTCGGCGCATCCTCCAGTCTCTTAGCCTACTGCTGGGCTGCAGTACTCAGAAGAGAATTGAAGGGGACGCCCTGTGGAACCTGACAGAGGAGTACGCCAAGTCTCCGTACACGATGGAGAAGGTTGCAATGGACAGGTTTCACAAGAGCCTCCACAACATTGTCAAACATTTGGAGCACACCCTGAGCTGTTGAGGGGAACAATCGGTCCCTATCTGAATATGGCTCTATCCAACTGTAAAGTGCTGTTTCTGAGAAGAACACTCTAAGCCACAGATTCCCAAGTTGAGGGTGTCCACGGTTATCACCAGTTCTCAAACATCCTTACAGGAAATCAGAGGACAGAGTTTCTCTCACTTTTTCCCAAAAACTGTAAACGGACCAGAGGCTCCAGAGATTTCAAAATACCCGTGAGACTAATGGGTTTCCAGTCGACCTGTGAAAACTCACCAAAAAGTGATCTTTTTGTGTGGTCTACATCGTATTTATGGACATATTTTATAAATGTTATTTATTAATTATGAAGCATTGTGATGCCTCCAATCCATTAGACAGTATTATAGGGCGAAACCAAAGTTTTCGCACATCTTATGTTTTAAAGCGAAGAGTCTCACTCAGGTGAGAGGGGGAACTTACATTGACTGTTTAATTGTAGGGGTATTAGAGAGAAAGCACATTTTTATTTATATTTCAAAGAAAACCTTTTACATAATATTGATGCATGTATAGACCACCGTGTTCTAACTGTAAGTTTATGAGATCTGCAAATGTGTTAAAATTATCATTTAGCCAATTGCCTTTGGACTATCAGCAGTTAACCAGAGTGCTCTCATTAACATGAAGGCACATTAAAATACATCAAAAGAATAAAAGCCAGAACCGAGGCAATCTGTTGACATGACAGCCATTTTGGAACGGTGTATAGATACTCCCGGGGGGTTCTGGGACTGGCCTAAGGCAGAAAAAAAAGAGTTAATTGATAGGTACATTGGGTAGGTATATATAATACATTAATAATAGCAACCATCAACATTTCTATTTCAAAGGCAAACCTGGTCTTATAACAATTATTGCTTTCTGGGAAAATAATTGTGAACTATCTGACTTGTTCTCGATCCAAAGAAGATAGCAGTTGCATTTTGCTTCCTCAAGTCCGCTCATTGCACTTATTGTGAACAGGCTCAGTTCAAGGCCGGCCCCAAGCTGAGCGCACTTAGATTGATGTTTGTAATTTAAGTTGTCATCAGTTTCCAAAAGGATCTCGTTCTCCTTTTACAACTTATTTATTAATGCTAGCTGCTATCCATTCTGTCTATTTTCTAAGATTGCTTGAATTTAAGCCCAGGTGGATTTTCAAGCAAGAGGAAGCAAAGAGCATCTTTTTTTTAAAAAAAAAGAGAAATGTATTTATTTATTTATTCTATGAACTATTTTTAAATTAAAGTTTGTATTAAACATTGCGTTTTTGGTGATATCTGAATGGAGCTTTTGCGGCTGGAACTTCTTGACTTGGGGCTTTCACCATCACAAACAATATTCTTAAGGTATTCTCAGGGCACCTAACGCAGTGTTTACTTGCCTCAGAGAAATAGAGAACTACGCTCATCAGGATCTCCCCAACGCATGCACAAGATGTGGTTTTGCAATATGGAAAAGAAAATCGTAAACGTTTGTAAAATTCCCATCAGTTTTACAAAGGTCCCCACAAAAATTGTATTTAAAAAAAAAAAAAAAGAAATGACTGGCCTATTTGTATTGGCTCTGTGCTTCCACAAGTCCAATAAAAAGAGGGTGAGCAGCATGTAAAAGTGGTGTTTAGTTCCTGTGTTGCCTGCCTGTACAGCACTTGTACATGCAAACGCCCCCTTTCTGTGCAGAACAGCCTGAGACCTGCTTCAACGAGCAACCTTTGCATTGTGACAACCCTTTCCCTGCAGCACCCGTGCCTCCTATGAATCCTGCTGCACCACTGGACCCCTCTCCCTTCCCTCCCCCGTGCTTCCACTGCAACGTGTTACCTCCGCCACCCCGGATACCCTCCATCGGTATTCCTGTGTCTCTTGACGCCTTCTCCATCACAACCCTTTATCTCCTCTGTCCACCTCCCTCCACCGCTCATGACTCCTCTGCTCCCCCACCTTGTCTCCTGTGGCCACCTTCCCCTCGCAACTAACCGGGCTTTCCACCAGCTTTTTCTCCGACCACCCTGTCTCCTGTACCCCCTGCACCCTCTGCTGCTGCCTGGAGCAATTGAAAGCAGATTGTCTAGTGCCAGAGAGTCCATAGTTTAAGAATTGAAATTCTAACTCTTTGGCGCGAACATCCTCGTACTCCAAGTTGTCAGCTGCGGGAGACTCTGCTAGGTTACTGACAGAATGTCCAGCAATGACAGAACCCCAGACCAAGCAGTATTTTTCCTGTAAGGAAATTGTTTGCCTATTGCAAAATTCTGCATATTTTGGGGAATTGCGCAGCACATTTCTCACTGCTAAATTTGCCAACCCAAGCTTCCAAAACCTGGGGGTGGGGGGAGGGGTCCATCTTACTTACAAATCTTCCGCAGCACCAGTACAGTTTTTTTGTACATGTAAGAGAATTTCTCTATCACTAACACACTCCAGACCCTAATGCAGGGTATCTGCACACCTCAGAAGCATGGAGCTCAACTATCACTATCAATCCACCCCCTGACTCCCACCTCCCATCCCCTGGGGCCAGAGCCTCATACAGATACAGTGTGTCTGCACGCCTCTTAAACAAGGGACTTCTCTCACAAGCTAACCACCACAATAACAAAACCAAAGCAGTGAGTCAATCTGCAAATTTCAGTGGAAGGGCATCTGACTCACAAACACACCGTCTGAACATCGCGTCCTAAAGAAGTATGCTTGAACATGTCAAGAGCAGAAAAACTTTGCAACAATGCAGAGCCCAAAGCAGTATGTGCAACTTCAAATACAGATCTTCTCTTGTGAATAAACCAATCATCATAGTCTAATGCAGACTGTCCCTACTCATCAGGTAGGGAGTGGACCTTACTGACCAGCAATGTCACCAGAGTGCCCACAGGCAGACTAGAAGCTCACCCTTTACATATTAAAAAAACAAAATTACATTCTGCATGGGTTGATATGCTTAAGTCTGAAGTGATGATATGCTGTGTTATAGAATGAAGTGTCTCAGAGCTGCAATGGCAATGGTAAATCCATAAGGTTTACGTCTAATAGCACTTAGCACTTGTCTGATAACCACACATACCTGTGTCCTCTTGGTCATCTCTTATAACCATGATTTCTCTACTGGCTCTTGCAGTGCGTCTATACACATAGGCACCCATGCTCGTTCTATGCATCTCTTTGTCCAACTACTGGATAAAACTAGAGGAAGGGCCCAGAAGCTATCATTAATATGTGGTATCCATGTATGATGCAGGCAACAGGGCACAACATGATGGAAGCGTGACTGAAGTGCAAGTAACTCCAAAGGCAGTGGATTCCAGTCCATACTCCAGTCCTGTCCAGGGATGGGTGATAAGCAAGCCCAACATACAAACTAAGCATTAACCATAACTGCCGTTTAGAAAGGATAGTTAAGGCCTTGTTAGTTCAGAAAAAATAAGTGATCACATATCTTCTTTCTTAAGTCACCTTAAGCTGTCTCTCATAGCTATAAACATCAGGTGTCTAGAGTACGCCCTGGAGGTCAGAGCCCATGTCAACATTTCTGGATATCTGCATATGACACATTTCTATACAATGAACCTGGACCTCCGTTGGACATTGTTAATGGTGATCCTGAACAATAGGCATGGAGCTGCCCTACATTGGAACTAAAGTAAACGATTGATAAGTATGTTCAAAGTGGTTGGTCTACAGCAGGTGTAATGTCATTTCCTGTTGCTGGGCAGATCTTCTTACTACATTACCCCTGCCACTCCTTAATACAGCTATAACAGCTAATCAGAATGGACCCTTTTCTATAATGGTTGCCATCTTGTAGATGCAACAACTGCAGGAACGGTGAGCTGTAACACTGGTTTACATGTTTGTTGTGAGGTAACCTCCTGCAATCTCTGAGGCTTGGAGCTGGTAGCTTTACTCATGCTTGAAGACATTTTAGGCCTCAAGAGGGCAAGTGTCCATTGACTTACCATACCAGAAGAAACCACAGCAGCCTAAGGGACAGGTGGTCCCTCAAACAGAGACAGGTTAACCCAAATCCAAACTGTTTGTGCAATCCGTGGCAAACACTGACTCATACTCAGTGGGCTAACTGAGTGAAATTGAAACACCCATTGAGAAGTGTGCACACTACGTTATTGTCAAAGCTCACCATTCATTTGATGGACGAAGAACAGAGACGATAACGTTACATGAATAGCCATGAGAGGAGGTGCAATTGCCCTTGCTTGTTCTTTGCTAATCTTGGCTTTGCCCTGACTATACAGGCTCTAACTAATGGAGCCACAGGAACTGAAAGTGAACAGGGCTGCAAGAGCCCTCTATGTTTAAATTATGGAATCTCCATTCATTCCCCTTTGCGTAGCCCTTCAACAGTGCTAGATGGCCAGTGAGGGGCAAATGGTAGTCATCTCTCTTTTGTCATTGGAGACCAAGGGTGCATGATGTACCTTCTGCAAATTCTGGAATGTTGGTGCCTTGACGTCCATGTGTAGTTTTTGCAGCACTTTTTAACTGGATAGGAACAACTGAAAAGCAAAGCAATTGTTCTTACAAAGACATTTGTACTAAAGTTATTTCTTCTCACCAGCGATAAGTGAGATTGCAAAACAAGGTGAGCGATTTACATTAATTGTTGTTTTTAAATACAACTTGTATTGATAGGTCAACTGAAGATGAAACATTTCTATCTTAACTCACTTCAGTCCTACTAGCCATGCACTCTCAAGCCTAGACAATCATAACCTAACAGTGAGTCTTGACTTCGCTGCTGCTGCTCTTATCCACTCCACTTCCAGTGGAGAACAGTAATGCTTGACATGTTGACACTACCTAACGCGTGACTGATTGTTTCAAACCCTTCCATACATTATTGAGCTTAACTATTTTCCATAAAAGAGAAAGGTAATCCACAACCAACATTTTAACCGTTCCTAATTTAATGGCACATCAGGTTGTACTTTTGGTGGCATTTCAAAACTTTTGCGTGAGATTGTGTAATTGTTGGATTTCAACAGGGTTTCTGGAGTACATTTGCCAACAGATCCCCTGCCTTGTTTGGTACATTCACTATCTTCGAAAACAGTGTGAGATGTCTCCTTCAATGATAGCTTGAAAAAGATAAGACAATTGTTGAAGGCAAGCAACAAGGATATTCCTTTTATTTACAGAAAAGATCTTATATGCCCTGGGAGACTTATCAAAGTCTGAAGATGGCCTCCAGCACTTGCATGTACTATAGTCCAAACTAAGGGCCATATTTATAGGCCCTTAGCGCCACAGGTGCGTCACTTTTAGTGATGCTCCTGTGGCTCTAAGCACACCGCCGTTTTTACAAGGTGGCGTTAAGCCACTTTTTGTGGCTTAAGGCCACCTTGTAAATACAGCCCCTTCCCACACAGCACTGTGTGTGGAAGGAACGTGCAATGGGTGTTGCTGTGGGTGTGCCACAGCAACACTCATTGCATTTTTAAGACACCTCAGATTTATGAAATCTCGTAAACATGAGGCAGCGCCAAAACCTAACACCACCCCCCAGGGGTGGTGTTAGCAGGGCACAACGAGGAGGAATAATTTTATTCCTCCTCATTTTTTGCTTTTTCTATGCGTGCTGCATTCTGCTGCACGTATAGAAAAAGCAAAATGACAGAAATTATTGTTTATGTGTGGGAAGGTGTCCCTTCCTGCACATAAACAATCAGTTGAAAATGACGCTTTGGTACTTCTGTGTGTGCTGCATTGTGCAGCACACAGAAGTGCCAAAGCACCATTAGTGATTTTTTATGTGCAGGAAAGGACACATTTCCGCACATAAACAATCACACCCCTCAACGCAGACATCCTTGGACGATGGTGCAAGGATGCCTGCGCTGGCAGCTAAATTTAGCGCCAGGGCAGGGGGAAACGCAGAGGTGTGCCGTATTCCCTTAAATACGGCGCATCCCTGCATTTCTAAAGTGACGCAGCGTGGCGCTGCCAATTTTGGCGCAGCACCATGCTGCGCCAATTTTCTTTAAATGTGGCTCTAAGAGGTAATTTTTTGTGTGACTCTCAGTAGTAAGTTACATTTTGATTATAATTATTTAAGGGGTGGTGCAGGAAAAGTCAATATATTTCATACAATAGGTCATAGACTAGATCATCAGAAATGAACTAAAGAACATGTTTTATTGTAATAATCAACATCTGGTTCTTTTTGCTTTTCTCACCTTTATTTATATTATTTTCTTATTCTGATAAGCAGGGTATACACAAGAACAGCCAACCACTGCTTCACCCCTTGTGCCAATAGGCCAGGGGCCAATTCAAGGCTAAACTAAAAGTGATAGTTTAAAGGGTGGGTGAGACCGGGATGCATTGATTGTTCAACAACCTATAAAATCAAGCGTGGAAAAGTGGAAAAGGTTTCTGAAAGATCTGATGTAATTTGGGATAAGACGTTGCTAGAGAGCATTGAAAAAGTCATGGAATATCATGGGGTTGCAGTCATAAACAGGTATTGGGCTAGTAGAACAAAGAAAGCAAGGCTTTTGAAACCCCTCCCACTTTTCCACTCTTAAATTTATGACGTTTTTTGCTTCTCATATAGGGACACAGTCCTACCTTAGGATTGTATGCACCAGTCTCACAACTCTTTAAATTATCATTTTAAGTTAGCCTTGAAAAAGCCCCAGGCCTGCATGTCACAAGGCACAAAACCTGTGTTTGCCGTTCAAGTGTGTACCCTTCTTATGAGAATAGAAAAATAATATAAATAAAGACAAGAAAATAAAAACAAAAAGAACCATTTCCACGCTGATTAATTAAAAAATGCATTCTTTATTTAATTTTTGATAACCGATCCTATGATTACTTATATGAAATGTGATGACTTCCCCTTCACCTTCCTTTAAGTAATACTGGCCTCTGTGGGTACGAGTGTTTTACCTACAAACAGGAATTCCCCCCCTTCTCCTCATCCCTCAATTGATCCACCCTTTTCTTCACAGAGCAATTTTGATTATAAACCCTTTATATTTTCTACAGGTTCACAAATAAAAATGTACACAGATTTTAGGGCCATATGTACTAAAGCTTTTTCCCATAGACACAGAATGGGTAAAACCCTTTGATATATCTGGCCCTGGTCTTCAAAGTGTATTTTTTGTTCTCATAACGCTATTGAAACTGAATTATTCCCTCACTTAAAGATACCCTGAGATCATATTTACTCTGGCAAAATGAGTACATTTCTTTGACCTCTCCAGCAATAGATTTGAGATGTCTCCTCTGTGAGGGTATTTCTCCATTGGCCCCCCTGCAAGACGTTTGAGATTGCTAATCTGCAATGTATGTATCTTCTTCCACCTCTTGCAGATTGAATCGAGATTACTATTCTGCACAGGAATCATCACCTCCACAGCTGTAGACTGATCTGAGATTTCTGCTTTGCAATAGATACATTTACTTTGGCCTCTCTATTAATTGATATTAGATTCTAATTTCCTACCAGTGGATGCATTCCTTTCAAGCTACCTTTTAACAATTATTTGCTTGCCCATTCCATTTAATAAGCTTTATTATTATTTATTTTTTTAAATCATACAAGCACAGATAAAATCAGACAATTAAAAACACATAAAAAGTCACTTATGTGAAAGCAGAAAGAAGCACAGAAAAAAGCAGGAACAAGGAGTTAATGATATCTCAAGAACACCTTATTTCCCCACTTTCCTAAGGTGAATCGCAGCTGAAATAAATCTGTATATCAGAACACAAATAAAGTCAGGTTGTAGTAACCATAGGAAGAAAAGGGCAGGTCTACATTGCCGAATATTTAAAGACCTGAGAGATTAAAAAACTTTTCCGAGGGATAACATAAAGTTTACAAAAAACATAAAATGTAATAAAGTCTGGGCAGGGTACGAATCACAAGGACATGGCTCTAGAGCTGAATCATGAAAAACATGACTTGGATAGGCTACCAAAAAGTGTGCAATTCACAGCCTAAACCTAATTAAGTAAAGCTGCTGTGTAGGGCTTGGAGGGAATTACAGGTAAAATTCCATCTGAAAGGTCATAACCAGAGGAAAATAGCTGGCCACGGTGTGTTTCCCCAGCTGTTCAAGCGACCTAGACTGTTCTTTCAGTTTAAAGAAATCATCACTGAGCTGCTTTTTCGAGATGGTGCACATTAATGTAGGGTTATGATAACAATCCTCTCCCCATAATAAGGAGAGCTATTCCTTAACTTAACTCAACCCTTTAGATCAGGGAGACAAACCAGAGTAGGTGTCTCCTCCTTCACCCATATTGCTCTCCATAAAAGCATAATCCATAAAGGGAGTCAGTCCCAATTCAGAATGACAAATTGTACTGGAAAGACTATTGGGAAGCAAAAGAAGCTTCCGCAAAAAAATATTTTCGGCAACTTGTAAGTTTTTAACATTACCGACTCCCCAAACTCCTAAACCAAAAGTTACCAAACATTTGGCACAGTAAATGCTCAGCATAACGCCCAAAGGTTTCCCACCCAGACTCAGAACAAACCTAAAAAGGGCTGCTGTGGATTGTTCCGATTTGGGCCTTCTGCTCTTAACCAGGTGCGACCACGAATTGCTACACTCAAATGGAATACCTAAATGCGTAAAGGTACTTATATTAGACAGTTTCACCCCATCCAAAGACGGAGATCTAGTCGTTTTGGAGGCGGGGCCCACAACCATCACATGTGATTTAGCAATGTTGGTTTCAAGCCCAAAGCCATTCAAAACACAAAAAAAGTATTCGTAGACCCAGGCAATTAAAACACAATCATCCTCATATAATAGTGCATATAATCTAATATAATAGTGCAGGAAGTTTCCTGGAGCCCACTTTAGGAACATCAGCCTCCACTGCAAGCAACTGTTTTTCTAAATCATGAATATACAAACAGAATGAAAACGGGGTGAGGACATAGCCTTGCCTGACCCCGCAATTAATATTGATTTGATCAGTAAGCTCATCCTTTGTACAGTACCTTACCCTCGCCGTTACTCCAACATGCATCTGAGACAAGAAATAGGCAAGGGGTGCATCAAAACCCATATCTAACATGATCGACCACAGTTTGCCTGTGTCTACCAGGTCGAAAGCTGCTGAGAGACCTGTAAAACCCAGATAGATACTACCTCTGTCACCAAGGACATACATTGAAATTAGGATATGCAGATTGAGGCATTGTTCATCCGTGCCCAGCCTGTGTCTGAACCCGTACTGAACATCTGAAAAACAGCCTTTGTTCCTCATCCACCACTCTAACCTTTCTAGCAGGATTCTACCAATTAATTTGCAAGAAGGATTAATAAGAGAAATCAGGCGGTAACAAAAAGGATCCAATCTATTTTCTTTTTTAAAAATAGGTATGATGTGAGCACTACACCATGACCCAGCTCGCAGGGCATTTGTCAGAAGTGAGGCCCACAAGTCTTGTTTATCCCAAAAAATATCAATCGGGACCCCGTCGGGGCCCAGGGCATTATTCCTCTTGAACCAACTCAGAGCAGCCATCACCTCACCATAAGTGGGAAAATCCAATGACTGATCTTTAGAATAACCCTTGAAGAATTCTCAAGAGGTGATGTCATCCACCTCCTTACCACAGGAATAAACAGAAGAAAAATACTCAACCCACTGTTGAGGATGGATATTGGCATCCAGAGGCAAGTTATCCAACTCATTTAGAAACAGATCATTTACCATTTTCCAAAAGAGAGTGATACCCACACACACTTGCTCTGTAGAGTTTGTCCCAAGCATTACTCACTAAAGCCTTTTACCTTGGGATTTGGGCCGATTTCTAATTGCGGCTTAAATAAGCCACCAATCCCCTATACTGTGGGACCTGATTTAAAGACTCCATCAGATTTCTATGCATCCTGGAGCAACTGCTGTCAAGCCATCGGTGAATTTTGGGTTCAGCTTTTCTACCTTTTGAAATACGTTAACTTCCATTCTCAATGGAAGCCTCTTCTACAACTACCCCATTAATGGATTTGAGTTTGCTTACTGTGCAGTGGGTTGACCTCCTTCGACCACCCTAACAATAGGTTTGAGAGTGTTACTGTTTAATTGGTGCTTCTCTTCTGTGTAATGCATTTGAGCTATTCTGCAATAAGTTACATCCTTTGCTTTCTCTGCAAATTAATTAGAGACTGCATACACAGCAGTATGTGTATCTCCTTCGATATCCCCACCAATATAATTGATCTAGTTCTCTGCAATGGATGGAACTTCTGTAAAATCCATACCAAAAGAACTGAGCTAGCACCCTGCAATAGATGCACACACTATCATCTATCTACCAATGGATTTGACTTTGTTGGTCTCTATTGGGAGCAACACTTTTAGCAATGGATTGACACACCATCCTGGAAAGATTGTATCCTTGCACGCTCCGTATCAATGAGTATGAGCTACCCATTATACAACAGCTGCATATCTTTTTACAGCTGAGACTTCTTACTTTGCTGTTTCAATTTCTCTACCAATTTATTTTAAATTGCTAACTCTGCAATGGGTGCACCTCATTCGACCACCGTATAAATAGATTTAAGATTACATTAGCCTGCACTCAACACATTTCCTTCAGCCTCTCTTTCAAATGATTTGATATTTCTCACTCTGCAATGGCTCCATCTCCTTGGATTTCTTTGCCAAAAGATTTGAGTCTGCGTACTTTGCATTGTCTTTGACCTCCCTACCAATGATTATGACATTGCTAACTAACTCTGCAATGGGTGCACCACACTCGACTTCCCCAATGATATATTTGAGATTGATTGTTCTGAAATTAGTGCATCTACTTTAACTCCCCACACACACTAATTCATTTGAGATTGCTACTCGTAAATGGCAGCATCTCTTTCGAGCAATCGAGGTGCTATTGACACTGTGCAATCGATGGATCTCATTTGAGATCCCAAAAAACTGATTTGAGATTGCTTAAACTTCAATGTGTGTTTCACCTTTAAAGTTTGACCAAAGCATTTGAGATAGCAACCCAATACCAGATGTCTCCCCTGCCACCTTCAGACCAATTAATTGCTCACTCAGCATACAGAATTATACCTGGAGACTCACAGTTTTTGCATTAGTATGATCTGAGAAATCCCTGTTACCTCTTCCTGCCAACCTTTAATCCTATATCTACCACTGTCAGTGGTGAAGGGCAGAGTTAGTGGTCTAGTCACCTTTGGAGTCTATATGTGACTTTTGATGGATTTCCCCATGTAGGCTATAAAATCATTCTAATTACCTGCTGTAAGTAGTGCTTTCTCTTCTTCAGAGAGTCCATCAGCCTGCCTCACATGTTCTTCTCCTTCGCTGCACATAAAGACATAATTACTATGTGTTGGACCTGGCATCCTTGCTCTGGTTTCCCCTTTTTGCCTTCAGCTCTCCTGTTTTTGCTGACTTCATTTTTGCTGGCCTTAGGATTCTGCACACTTTACCCCTGCTAACCAGTGCTAAAGTGCGTGTGTTCTTTTCCTAAAATATGGTAACATTGGCTAATCCCCAATTGGCATATTGAAATTTACGTATAAGTCCCTAGTAGAGTGCACTACATGTACCTGGGGCAGGGCCTATAAATTAAATGCTACATGTGGGCCTGGAGCACTGCATATTCCACCCACTTAAGTAGCCTTTTTAACCTGTCTCAGGCCTGCCACTGCAGAGTGTGTGTGCAGTTTTAAACTGCCATGCCGATCTGGCAAAGTCAACTTCTACCTGGCCCAACCTTACTTTTTAAAGCATATAAGTCACCCCTGAGGTAGGCCTTAGTGAGCCCCAAGGGCAGGGTGCAGTGTATTCAAAAAGTTGGATATGTATTTTTAAGGGTTACATGTTCTGATTGGGAAAAACTAATAAAATCGTTTTTCATCACTGCAAGGCCTACCTCTCACATTGGGGTTACCTTATTAGATCTTATAAGCATACTTCACAATCTGGAAGATATAGGGGGTCATTCTGACCCTGGCGGTCTTGGACTGCCAGGGTCACGAATGACGGAAGCACCGCCAACAGGCTGGCGGTGCTTCAACAGCCATTCTGACTGCGGCGGTAAAGCTGTGGTCGTCCCGCCGGGGCCGGCGGTTTCCCGCCGTTTTTGCCCCGGCTGGGAGAATCCGCCAGGGCAGCGCTGTAAGCAGCGCTGCCCTGGGGATTCTGACCCCCTTACCGCCAGCCTGTTTCTGGCGGTTTTCACCGCCAGGAAGAGGCTGGCGGTAAGGGGTGTCCTGGGGCCCCTGGGGGCCCCTGCACTGCCCATGCCACTGGCATGGGCAGTGCAGGGGCCCCCTAACAGGGCCCCGGCCAGCTTTTCACTGTCTGCCTAGCAGACAGTGAAAAGCGCAACGGGTGCAACTGCACCCGTCGCACGGCCGCAACACCGCCGGCTCCTGTGTTGCGGCCCTCATTCCCGCTGGGCCGGCGGGCGCTAACTTGGTTAGCGCCTGCCGGCCCAGCGGGAATGTTGGAATGGGGGCAGCGGTATTTTGGCCGCATGGCGGCCAAATGGCGGTTCCCGCCTGGTGGGCGGCTACCGCCGCCCGCCAGGGTTGGAATCACCCCCATAGGCTTTTTGAGTTTGGTGTCTGTGGAATCACAATTTAAAATCACAACTTATGGTGAAACCAAATTTAAAATTGTGATTCTGAAAATACCACTTTTAGAAAGTTGACCTTTTTTCTCCTTAGCCATTTGATTGCTTATATTTGATCACATGTCTGGGATGGGGGACAGCTGAGCTTTGTGTATTCCTCCTCTCCTAGACAATCACACACAAAGGGAGCTTAGGTGTTACTTGATTGGCCATCCTAAGCAGGATTGGAGGGAGGAGCTAGACACAGCCTCACTTACACCTGAATAGGTTGTGTCCTGTCCACACACAAAGGGCTGCATACCCCATGTGGTGAGTCTTGAGCCAGGGCAGAAAAAGCAGCACTACTGTGCACCTCAGAGGCATCTCTTTGAAGTTTTCCAACTTCAAAGACACCATTGGGTATAAGAAATGGACCTCAGATATCATCACCTCAGCACACATCTGGACCTGTGGATAGTCTGCCAGGAAGAAGGACTGCTGTTTTGCTGAAGGCCTGCCACTCTGCTGGACTGCTGTTTGCTGGATTGCTACTTTGTTGTGCTGACCTGTGCGCCGCCCTCTTGCCTGGGAGTGAGAAGAACTGGACCTGAATCTCTCCAATCCAAAACCCAGAGTAACTCCAAGGGTTACTTGGCTGGCCTCCTGATTAGAAGTCTCAGGGACATAACAGATTTCCAACCACCCCACTCCTGCCCCTGGACTCAGCCACCTGTGAGTCTGTCATGCCAAGTGATGCCACCCCAGTCCTGGACCCTGCTGCAGGAGCAGAGTCGACGCATACCGACTGTTGGGTGGAGAAAATCGACCCATCATCTCTACTTCATGGGTCAGAACCGGCACAACCAGACATACATTGTCACTATAACTCACATCGTGAAACCAGTGCGTCGCCTTAGGAACAGACACTGCAGTGTTTTTCTCAGCACAAGGACCTCACATCCCCGTCGACCACAGCTTTGACGACAACGACGAAACGCCGTACTGCAGCCTCTGTGCCCATAGGAACTTATGCATTGCCTTGACATCCCCAACATCGTTGCATCGGAACTCACCCCACAAACTCATCACATCTAGGCATTGATGCACCACGGCTGTTACATGGAGAAAATGTATGCACTCTCTCTACTGCATGGTTTGGAAGCAACACAACCTGGATTTAAGGTACTTTGGTTCAGGTGGCCCAACTGGGCGCCTATAGCCGGCCCGTACCCCATTGCGGTAAGCCTGAACTTTTGACTTTGTCCCTGTCCAGCTCAACCACATATCCCCGGTTGTCCCTTCTGGCCTCTAAGCACTGATTTACAGTTTATGCTTTAAAAATTAAGAGCTCCAGTTTTACTTATTGATTTTTGTCAGTTTGGTCTTGTTTCATTTATCAAATTAAGTTCTACTTTTCTAACCTGGCATGGGATACTTTTTTGTGGTGTTTTCAGTGTTCTAATGTTTGAAGTGTCACACAAATACTTTACACATTACCTTCAAGTTAAGTGTGATTGCTCCAGGCCAAACTAGTAGAGGGCAAGCATGTGTTAATCTGGGGTTTGCTTGTGCCTTACCTTGACCATAATTGTGGTCGTTGTTTGAACAGGGCTCAAACCTTACTCAAACGAAAAACCCAATTTCTGACACTATGTTATGTGCATTTGTAAAGCACACTATCATCCACGAGTATATATCGGCACTAAGTAAAAAATAATTTAATAACATAAGTTGGCCTACACTAAATTGAACCAAATTCACTAATATTCAATCTATGGAAAAACTATACACTGAACAAACCTGGTTTAAAATTCAATTGCAAGCCAACAACTAGATGCACTAGTATTGCCTAGAACACATACTGTATGCATGGAAACTAACAGGAGTCATATTCATACTAGTTACGGTGCCACTATGCCAAATTGTGGCCCTGGTAATCATTACACTGTTTCTTCACTGTAACCGCACAATCAAAAAGCATTGATAAATGCATTAGGTCTCATCTATGTGATTAATATACATTGTTTTTGGTGTAAGATTTAGCTTGGTGAACAGTTGTGCAATATAAGTTACCGAAACTCCATAAAAGTGTTATGACTTGTTTATTGAGAAAGCCAATACATTGTGCCATAACTGGTGGTAATATAATGATGGAGATTAGGTAAATTGTGGAGGACAAAAAAAAACTTGAAAATTACCACAAATTGCAACAGGCAGATGCCCGTTGGCTCATAAGAAAGTGGTGAGATTTCCACTTGGTTAGGGCATCTGAAAGCTGGCAGGGTTGGAACAATGTATATAATTGCTTCTCTCCTTGCCCTGGCAGCCTTTCAGAGTCCATGATGTGGCCTGTTGAGAAAGCACACAGTTTGTCAATAAGGCAGTCCCACCTGGGGGGCAGACATGCTGCTGGTCTAAACCAGCACAAAATAATTATGCAAGGTATAAAGGTGACAGAGTGAGCTGAAATTACCCAGAGAAAAACAAAGCAGAATGTGCAGTAATCGTTTCAATTATCAAAGTGGCTGGAGAGCCAATAATTAGCTGAAGTACAAATGCCTGTGTAGTAACTAAGGGGGCACAATTTACAAGTTCAGATGGTTCAGTAAGGGTTGTGAAAAGTAAGTACAGCTCTGATCTCTTCACAGCCCAAGCTAGGATTAGGAATGGACATGGTGGCTGTGTGGTTCATGGAGTGTGGAATGTATATGCAGGACGAATGTCTGTGTGTTCTGTGCATGTAAACCGCTGAAAACCCGCAATGTTGCCATGTTGTGTGGAGCAAGTCATGGCCATTTTGGGAAGTCAGGCTCAATGCTCCGTCCATTATCACTAGGAAGGGCCATGGCTGATGTACATTGAAACAAGCACTGTCTTCAAGAACAAGAGCCAGCCTGCGGCTTTATCACTAGAGTGGATCCCTGCTTCGGACTTGGGGGGACTGGTGAGTGCGTTTTGCCCCGGGTGAGTGCCATTGTGATGGGAGTATTGCCTTCCCACAAAGCAGGGAGAACTGCGATTATGAGGTCTACATAGAGGCCAGCAATGTGCATTGAGCCCCTGGCACTCAGGCAGCACTGTTACATCAAAGCAAGGATGTCGATCTTGTAGTGACAGGAGAAGTTCCATCAAAGCGGATGAACACAGTAGTTGGGCCTCGGGACACTGATTAGAGCAAACACACGAGGAACAAGCATTGGTAAATGCAGGAACTATGCTACAGCCAATAGAAAGGGAAGAAATGTAAATGGCAGGAATCATTGAAAAGCAAGGGTGGAATGTAAGCCCCTATTAAGATTTATATTGAATACAATAGATTTCATAAGCAGACGAAACCTAAAAATGATGCACAGAAATTGTTGGTCTAGACAATGTATGCAACTGCCTTCACCCATGGCATCATTGCCTCCATCTCTCATTTAAAGAGCATGGTGGAACTGAGGATGCATTAGTTATATTATTACATCTCATTTTGTAAAATGCCTGTACAACTTCATGGATCTGACTGACTCACACCTCAAAAATAATAATACTGCCAACATGTCTATTGAACAGCAAAATCATTATCGACTTATTGAAAGTCAGGTAAGGTCATCTTCAATATCATGTAGAAATGCAGGCAGAGGGTTCCAAATGTTTGCAATCTGTGTTGCAAAACCTGCCCACTTGTAGGCAGAGCTATGGCTATAGTTTGAGAGGCGTATCTTGGATCAGTGAACATGAAAGTGTGAAAGTGGGGAGTAACATAGTGTGCCCTGTAACTTAAATTGAATCCTTGAATTCACAGATGAAACACATGATATTCCTTGATTGTATTCCAATGGAGCCAAGTCTATATGTTCTGGTATAGAGATGATATTCCTGAAATTCTAGCATAACAGGAGTTGAGTACCTGTATGTATGTTCATCAACACTTCTCCTCTGTTGGTAAAATCACTACCTCAAGTTCCATCCCTATGTACTTTCGGATCAAGATAGCTTTTGTTTCTATTTGATTCTTGAGTCACTGAAAAAATAAATAACATGCATTCATTATTTGTGGTTCCAATTATTATCAGTACATAAATCACTTGCTAAGAACTTTTTGTATCTTGTGCATAATCATATATACATATCAGGTGTAAACACTGTCTTGACACGATAAATCTTCCTTTTAGTTTACTGGATCAAACCTCAAGTTTAAGTACTACAATTCCTAAAGTCTTTAACAATGCTTATGTTAATTTCTTAACATGACTTGATTTTCAGAAAACTTCACAGTATTCACAAACTCTTGTCCAACAAACCCTCAAGGACACAACTGCTCTTTGAAAAGCAGAATCAAGTATAAAAGTAGCAAGGTCCTAGCTACAACAACATTGAAGCATGTTTATCCAGCAAGGATACTGTGAAACACAGTGAAAGTTATATCCCATCATCCAAGATGGCTGCTTAGAAATGTAGTTTGTCATCAGGGCGTCATTGCATTTCTTTCTCTACACACATGATGCCTCTTGCCAAACAGTGGCACTTTGTAAACACCACCAGTCTTCTTTTCTCTGAAATGAACTTGTTACAAGTGGGTTCGAAATATGGCATCCCCATTACTGCTGAATTCTAAGCGGTTTGTCATGCTTCCTGATAAGCATCCTGACAGTGCTTCATAGGCCCTCCACCCCTAAAAAAAACCTTGGTCTTGGTGTCAGAGCTCCTAGTTTGTTGACATAATAAAAGTAGGACATGGAAATTTGAAGCTGGTTCCCATAGTCAGTCCTCAGAACTAAGCTCCTTTCAATCTATTAGATTCAATCCAGTAGATATAACAATTGTCTTCTGATAATTTCTGCATCTAAAGTATTATGTATCTCATATTCACTTTAAGCATTCATGTGAACTGCCAAGCAAGCTGTGTTTTTGACAAACAAGGTTTCAACAAAGACACATTGAATACCGGAGGCGTTTTCATAGACTGAGAAATGTATAACTGTATGGTAACTGAATCCACCTTCTGCTAAATAATAAATGGACCCACAAATGTGGGTTGAAAGAGAGAAGATTTCCTCCAATGTACAATGTTTCTGAGTAACCATACTTTCTCACCTAAAACAGATTGGAATGCTGGACTTCTCCTATGATCTGCGTTGAATTATATACTCATAAGTTCTTGAACTGAACAAAACTGAAGTGAATAAGGAAGAGACCAAGGATAATATGCAGGATAGTGATCATACATACAAAAGAAAGGTGACATTCCCCTGCATGAATGTTCAGAATTAGTTAAGTTATCTCTGCTAATCACAAAATCGTACCCCCAACCAGACTCTTAGAACAAGGCTTGATATTTTAAATACTGTTCAAGACATTGGTGCAGCCTTTTCATCTTTTTATACATTTGAGGGTGATAACTGGAGGACAGATGGATTTCTACATCTAGCTCATTGCAAAAGACACACCAAAATCTTGCAATACACCGATAGCCCATGTCACTAAGCAGAACCATTGGGACATTATGCAATCCAACAATGTGTTGTGCAGACATTTGTGACAGTCCTTTAGAAGCGGGTAGCCCAGACAAGGAAGAAAAATATCGTAGTCAAATAATTCACGACTATTAAACCTGACATTTGGGTAACTTTTCCAAAAAATCCATTGACATGGTCTGCCAAGACGCAGGTGCCTCAGGCAATGGACTTAATATGCCCACAGGTTTACTATGAGAGCTTTTAATCTGAGCACAGAACATGTTTGCACATAACTCGCAACATCAGTAAATAGACCTCATTACCAAAATTATCTACTGACTGCTGTGAAAGCCTTTTCCATCCCAGGATATCAAGCACCATTGAATCATGAAACCAATTCATAGTCTGTTGTCTTAACTTAACTGACAGCAAATAAACAGTTTTTCCTCAATACAATAAACCATTTTGTTCATGTTTTTCTTCTTCTCCCTTTAACCAAATTTCCTTGTCAATAGATTGAATTTCCATAGGCACTTTTGTAAAACAAATCTTCCACATTATTTACAGCAACAGCATAATTATTTGAATTCTTAGGAGACCAAATTAATGGTGGATCGTCTGTCAAGTGGACTCTCGCTTTCAAATTGATTCTGCCAAGACAGAGCAACAGCTTTACCATTATTAGAACCAGGTCTGTAAGTTCCCACAAAATCATAGTCAGAAAAGAACAAGGTTGATCTGCGTTGCCTAGGAGTAAGTGATCATGCTGATTTCTGGAGCTATAGATTTCTGTGATCAGAAATTACCTATATAGTGTTTTGGCCCCCAACAAGTAATTTCTCAATTCCTTCAAAGACCTTTTAATGGACAGACATTCCATATCAGTGATTGTGTAATTTAAATCTGCTCGTGAATTTATTTTATAAAAATAAGCTACTGAGTGAACCTGGCCAGTGTTTGGAGTTTTCTGAAGTAAAACACCCCACACAGCATGAGACGAAGCACCCGTATTGACAAAAAAAGGATATTCACTATATGATATAACAAAATAGGAGCACTAGAAAAATAAGCCTTTAAGAAACAAAAAGTCCTCTTCTCACCAAACAAAAACTGCTACCCCACATAATAACTTGAAAATGGGTCTTTTGATTTTAGAAAACTGATGAGTAAACCTCCTAGAAAAATTATAAAGCCCAAATAACTTTGAATACATTTACAAGAAGTGGGTGTGGGTGACTGAACAATTGCTACCACTTTCTTTGCATCCATGTCACCAAAAAGATATGCTTTCTCAATTGTTGTAGAACAGTCTTAACATGTGGTCTGTAAGTTTCTAAGGAGCATGAAGACATCAAAATATCATCCAAAGAGACAACATAGAACACATCAAACACAACTCATATTACGTTATCTTTATCAACAAACTATTGAAAGCTTCAGGCGCGTTAGAGAGCCCGAAAGGCATGACCTGTATTTGAACAACTCAAACCTAGTGCAGAATATGATTTTCTATTGCCACCATCTCCAACTCTGACTACATGGTAAGCTGCTTTGTGCACATTTTTACTTTTATATTTGATCTACTGAAACAGATATTAATGTCAATGGGTAATGATTCTCCAGTGAGAGTCGTCTGAGGGCTCTATAATCTACTTATGTTCTCAATTCAACCTCTTGCCAAGGAACGAACAAAAGAAGGCGGCAACTGTGAGAGACTACTGAACTCACCGACCAGGATGTCATCTCATTAGTGTTTGATTCACTGAGCATACCCTCAGCTGAGACTTATTTGTACACCCGATTCCAAATTGATTTTACAACTCTAACTTCTATGTGCTTAACACATTTGCATTTTTCTATCAAATTCATCACAAAACCTCAACCACAGAATAAAAGGAGACGCCATTTCTCACTGCCTCCACAAATGGCCACATACAATGAGAAAATGAGAGTCCTTAATAGCAACAGGAGATGGGGGAATGAGATATGAGAGAAAACAGAGACACTAGATACCACCACTCAGAATTGTCACTGTACTGGGCACTGATGTATGTAGCCAGCTGCATAGGGCTCTATTGGTTGTTATGGGAAATCAGTCAAAGTCTTAGGCCCAAACTGAAGTAAATGACCAGTAACTAGGAGTCACCAGTTACTGTACAATCAATAACTGGGCATATACTGTTTTCCTGCAAGCTATTTAGAAGGATGACTCTTTACAGATTGACATGTAGGTAAACAATTAACCAGACAATATTCAGAATTCAATTGTACTGCCCTTATAGCCTAATCAATATAAGGGTTATAGAAAGTGAACCAAGCCTTTCCCATGAGTACTTTGAACTGGGGAGATTCTATTAAACCAAACTGTTTTATCATGATGATTTCCAGACCAAAGAAAGCATGTGTGTCTGAAATGCTAGCAGACCTGAGAACAGAGTAGAACGGCCCACAGCCTTTCCCTTCTCAGGAATAATTTTCCTAATTGCAGGAATCTGAACAGATTGAGAAATGTAATGTTTATAAAATTAGCTGAAGCTCCAGAATCTTAAATCCTACAAACCACCTTCTTCTGACATTCCCATGTGAACTTTCATATGAGCTACAGTTGCCTGCACCGTTTTCACTGCCCTTTTGGGGAGTGACTTATTTTCTTCACTTAAAAAAACAGCTCCTTTAATTGTTGAGAAATCTAGTTTTCTGCATGTCACTGCCTTTCACTTGATAACGTCACCAAGACTTGATTATTTTACACTGCCTAATTGCACAGTTTCAGAAGGTTATGAGACTCTATTTTCCTCTTAGGCTGGACTGATAATGCTTCAGTCTTTTTCTGAACTGTATCCAGATAAGAACATGATCTATTGAACAACTAAATATATAAGTGGAGCTCACTTTGTAGAGAAATGTATTACTTCTGCCAAGACATGCTTCAAGTTGTTTCATAGTTCTTGACACGATAAGGATATTATTTCTCCTTCTTCCCCAACAACCACCATCCTATTGAACCTAGTAATAAAGCTTTACACACCTTGATAGCCCTGTTTCAAGATTCATAACTCATTATCTAATGAAGGAGGCTGTGACTTCCTGTCAAACAATTTCCACATCTGATCAAAGGCAGACTATTTTATCACAAGGGATTAATGATGCCCACTAATGGAATGCTCCAAATTGCAGCATTCCCAATTAAATGAAAGAAAAGTAAGGCTACATTAGTTTGATTTTCGGGATAGGCTGAAGCTTTACATTAGAAATGTACACACTGATTAATAAATAAAGTTTTTTTAGGTCCCCAGAAAACCTTTCCGGAGGTGGAAGGGGTATGATTGGAAATCAACAAAGAGCAGGGATGTTCAAACAACTTGCTGTCTCTAAAGGGAGATGGTAACACCGGCGATTCAATATTTGTGGAATAAGTGGGCAAAGGCAATTAACTAGTGTTTTGAGTCCCTGATTTGAACACACTAGGTCTCTCTTGTTTCATTGAGTTAGATTGCAATGCAGAGCCTTACTCTTAGATCTAATTGAACTGACCTAATGATATCTGGACCAGTGTAGTGTCAGGATCTGTGAGCTAGGTAATCTGTCAGAAAGCACTAGCCTTGTACTCTTGATCTAACGGGAGTAGTGAGCCACTTCTCACTGCCTCCACAAATGGCCACATACAATGAGAACATGAGAGGCCATAATAGCAACAGGAAATTGGGGAATGAGATATGAGAGAAACAGAGACACCAGATACCACCACTCTGAATAGTCACTGTACAGGGCACTGACGTTTGCAGGTCAAACTGGGTATCTATAAGCAATAGAACTTATCTTAGTAGCCTGACTAGAAAGGTCTGCATCTATCCTTAACAGAGAAAGGGATATACCTTAACTGTTTCTCTATGCAACCAACTCCCTACATTCAGGTATGAAGCTTCTATTCGTGAAACTAAAGCATTACCAGAGATAAGTACCTTTATATACATTTATCACCACTTCTCCACATTTGGTAAGATGCCTACTTCAAACTTCATAACTATATGCTTGGTTTCTACTTGACTGTTGTACCAATGAACAGGTATTAATGTTTTGGCTTTCCAATTGTTATCAGTGCCTAAAAAACTTGTTAAGAACGTGTATCTTACTCAAAACCATGTATCCATATCATGTATAAACATTATTTTTACGAAAGAACTTTGTATGTTCCTATTCAGAGTCAAACCACAAGCTTAAATGCTGCAACTTGTAAAGTCTTTACCAGTGCTTAAAGTCAATTTTTCAAAAATAGTTAAATGTTTGTTTCTCAACAAGATTTGATTTTCAGAATATTTCTCTGTATTCACAAACTGCCCTCCAAACATCTCTCAAGGACACAGCTGTTCTTTGCAAAACAAAATCCAGAATCCAAGTAGCAAGGCACCGACTGCAGCAACATTGTAGCACAACTGCACAGCAAGGACACAATGAAAAACATGACAAACAAGGAAAGATATGCCCAGTGGTCCAAATATCCCAGGTCAGAGGACAAGAGCTGTTTGTTGCCGCAATGAATGATAACCTCTGTTTTACTTCCGTTAAACATCAAAAGATTTCAGTTGTGTTTATAAGGGAGACAATCATGCTTCTTGTTACAGATAAAAGATTATTTCCATCAACCTTGAGAAAGATATGGGTGTTATCAGTGTACGCAAAGTACTACATACTACAGAGAAAATAATAGAAGCAATATTTTAGAAATATAAACTGAAAAGATCATTGAAAAACACTGCATGTGGAAGGGAAAGACCACGAGGAATAGAGCAGAAGCGCTACACATTCTGAAATAAACAATGTGTACCATATCTCCGTTGCACATTTGCCAGTGGTGGCAAAGGATGGTATTATCAATGATGTTGAACACCACAAAGAATCTGTGAGACTTATGAGGCAGAGGCCATAGTTGTCAGCCAGATGCCACAATTAATTTGTTAGGTTAATCAAAATCGATTCCGTACCTTTACCTAATGTAACCCTGCGCCTGAGTGAGAGCAAACAGATTATTTACTCTGATGCTAATTTATCAGTAGAAGTAATGGTTGCCCAGCTCACTGGGGCCTACAGAGATGTTTTTGAGAAGTGGAGTCACTTGCGTCTTATTCAAGTCACAAGGAACCATCCCCAAGTAAGTGAAGATTTCATAGGCTACAGCAGCAAGAATTTCCAGCATCTTCATTGAACTTGTCCAAGTCAAATGTCATTATGTGAGTCCAAGACGCAACCACCTCAAAACAACAAGATAGTAAAGCAGAAGCATGAGAGACTGCTGCTCATATGTAGCTCTGAACAATAACCAAGTGTCTTAAGAAGCAGCTGATGTGGTGCTTGCCAGCGATCTGCTTGTTTAGAAGACAATTTATTTTCCAATAATGGGAGAAAAGTAAGAAGCAATCTTGCCAGATAGAGACGGGGTCACCTGATGGTCAGATACCATTGAAATATACAGAAGACCTCTTTAAGCGAAAGAGAGGTATGAATAACAGTGGATATCTTCATCCCCCAGCCATTCCAAGTTGTTAAAGCTTCATTCTACTGGCTCTGACCGAGGCTTCCATATTGTACATCATCTGCATGGGTAGACTAGTCTTGAGGGATGTGAGGATCCTTCCCGCTGGGCTGGTTCCTCTGGAAGTCTGGTAAGGGCTTTGCAATAGTCAGTCATATGTGAAGATCAATCTGTAGCCCTTCCATAGCTCTACAAGCTTTTTAAATAAACCGATCTGTAATAAGTGTCCTGCTATTCCGATTGACCAGTTGGACTCTTTTCTTGTGTTACAGGTAAATTAAACCTGGAGTATCTTGCCTATTTGTAACCACTATCCTGGTATAGCACACAGAGGTCTACTGAGTGGATGAGGTCATGCATTCATGCTTAGGATCATGTTGTACTTTTGCTCATTAACCACTGTGGCCTCGATCTGCCACACGTGTGGCTGTCCTGCAGAAGCAACAATTTTCTCTTCTTTACAACACAGTGAAATGCCCCCATTTGGATAAAATGTATGTGGCTGCGAAAACAAATACCCTAGATCACCTTCTCTGGGGATGGGATATTGAGGGCCATATTGACAAGAAAGTGGTGCATCACTTTCGATTCTGCCCCCTTACGTCCCCTAACACCACCATGGTAGCGGCGTATTTACAATACGGCACACCATGGCGCATGTTACGGGCAATAGTTTCATTTTTTGGCGCTAATGTAACATTATACTGGATTAGCGAAAAAATAAGGATGGTAATCCAGTATAGTGTTAAGAGGCACATTGAAATCAATGGGAGCCTCATTTTGAATAAAAAATGATGCTAGATATGGAGCAATGGAATCTTGTAGATTCCATTGCACACTTTTTAGCGACCCTCTAACAGGGGAAGGTCCCCTTTGCATACATCAGGCATATATTATGCATGATGTAGCACAAAGGGTTTACAAGGTGGCACAAACCAATTTTGTGCCAGCTTGTAAATATGGCGCTATGGTAGTGGCCCATTACCGTCATATTTACGGCAAAAATTGCCCAGCAAATGTGGCGCTAAGGGGCACAAGGGCCCTGTAAACTGGCCCTCAGTATTTGCGAGCAAGAAACAGAAAGTTGCCTTTTGGCTGAAGGGAAAGATTCGCTTTTCCTGTTTTGTTAAAAAAAAAAAACACGCCAATTGTCGCCACTACAAAGAAGATCGTCCAGAAAAGCGAAAGTACAATTGTGTTGAATCCTGAGAACAGCATTAACAAGTTGCCTGTACAAACACGAACAAAACTTGGCAGTAAATGCCTGGACCCAACACGCTCAGTGAATAGCTCAGGGGCACAGGGTGCCACAGTACGCTTCCGCTCAGATACATACCCGGGCATGGTTCATTCATAAACTCTCACAAAGGTTTGTGCCTAGCGTCTGCCAATATTTGTGTCTTCGTTTCCATGACAATGTGGAATTATTTACCCCACATTTAAATTACAAGCTTGTTTCCTGCTCTCATCCCTTTCTCACTCAAGATGCCTACTCTTTTTTGCTAGCTCTCTCTCTTACCCTTTCTCTCTCTCTGTCCTTTCTTTCGTCTCTATCCCTCTTAAACTCTCTCATTTTGATTTCTCTCATTCTCTGCCCACTTTCCGTCCTATCCCTTCTCCTTTGTTCCCTTGCCGCATGCATTCCTTCTCTCTGGCATGTGCTTTCTATCCCCTTTCTCATTTTGTAACTGCACTTTCGTCCTCCTTAACCTGTTCTTTCTTTATTTCCCTACCCCTCTTCAACACTCTTTTAAATAGACTACTTGTATTGTCCTTCCTCGTTTTCCTTCTCTCCTTTCTCAGTCTTTATCTCTCGTCTCATTTTTCTTTGAGGTCTTTATCTATCTCTCTGGTCTTCTATCTCCTTATTCCTGTCTTTCTTATTTTGTCTTCTTATCTACTGCCCTTTCCCCAATCCCTAGATCCTGTTTTTCTGAGTATTTCACATCTAATAAGCCTTTTGTGCATATTAGCCAAGGTATTAACCGTCCAGGACAATTGCTGTGAAAATTTAGGGTCGTACATTACACATCATTTAAAAAATCAACATCAATGCCAAATTCATCATAGCTTAAAAACATACTAGATATTCCAATGTGCAGTATGAAAATGAATGCAGCAGTTAAGACACCATTTACAGTAGTTCTCACATGATGATCTTCCTACGATGCTACTAAGCCCTTCTAGTCCATTGGGCTACAGAAAATCAGGTGATCGAGATTTTGGTTGATCCCGCTAGGGACAGATCTGTCTGCACATCCCAATACCATGTACTACAACCTGGGATTTTCCTGTCTTCATACGCTTTTAATAAAGGCACTCAAGCAAGAGTCCTGCTTTCAATCAGTTGAATAGCCTTCAGAATATGAGTAATCAATCTGCAGCGCAGGCTTCCACAATGTTGCAAAAGTATCCAATGCTAAAATCCCAGATTTGCATCTTAAGGAAGTATTTCCTATATGCAGGGAGTAGAAACTTCTGAATAGGCTCCTCTTGTCCTGGTGAATATATACAGCACAGGGCTGTCAAACAGAAAACTGGCACCTGAGTATATCCATTACAGTGACATTGATTGTCAATTCCAATAATAACGAATGAAGCTCCTCAACAAATTAATAGGTAGAACAGCATCGGACGAAGCACAATTCCTTGTTAGATATCTTTTAGTGCCGAAAAATCACATGAAGTTTCTCAGAGTCCAAAAGCAAATTCTTTCTGTATTCTCCGATAGCCATAATTCGTGGCCGTGTACCTTCCAGAGTGCAAGCATTACGCAGCTTCTTAGACTCCACTGCACCAGAGGCCTTTTTAAGGTCTCTGTAGGCTAATTATAGGGAACCCTTCTTTGGCTGTACATGTATTGCAAATTATGATAATAGTAAACATTATACTGTTGTTCAGATTCTAGGGTGGAACCCAGCTTGACCTGATTAAATATGTCATGAGCCACTCCTGTACTTTTAAAAGCTCTTCCCATGACCTTGAACCTTGCAGCAGGAATATCAGGAAGCAATTTTCTAGGTGAGTGTGATCCCCTGTGACCCCCTTTCAGGAAGATGCAGATACTTTCTGTCACCCAATTGAAGAATGACCTCCCTTTTAGCGTTGAATGGTTCTGTGTCTTGTAATACCTATCTATGCGCTGACATATAGCAGTAATCGTGTGTCTGTCTTGTATTAAAGTAGTATAACTGGGTGAAGGCCAAGGAAAAAGATTTGGTTCAGAGAGAGCTTTCATTTTTTTATTTTAGTCCATTTATTATTTCCTATTTAAGGGAAGCATCCCGTACCAGTAAGTACATTCCTGCCCTTGCAGGTGATGTCTCCTAAAGTAGAAAACAATAATTAACTTGTGTACGTTAATACAAATTTGATTATATTGTAAGACACAGTATCAGTGACAGAATTGCCCAAACTTTAGATCAATTGTTAGGATTCAATTTTACAGAATAATTAAATTCAAATTTTTAAACTATTTTTACCAGAACTGCCCCTTAATTTAATAAGAATGGAATATTGTTTATTTGCTTGTAGGTTTATCAGTTTTTACATTTTTGAACGAATGAGACATGCTATCTTGTGTGTACCTCCAGTCTTGGAAAACAACATCAGCGAAAAGTAAAAAAAAAAAAATTTTTGGGAAAAGCCCAGAACATTATGCTAAAACGGTATTGTAGGAGGCTGGCCTGGCTTGTAGTGGGTACCAAGGGGTACTTACACTCTGTACCAGGTCCAGTTATCCCTTATTAGTGTAGAAGAGGTGTTTCTAGCAGCTTAGGCTGATAGAAGGTAGCTATAGCAGAGCAGCTTAGGCTGAACTAGAAGACATGCAAAGCTCCTACTATACCACTGGTGTCATATGCACAATATCATAAAAAAACACAATACACAGATATACTAAAAATAAAGGTACTTTATTTTTATGACAATATGCCAAAAGTATCTCAGTGAGTACCCTCAGTATGAGGATGCCAAATATACATAAGATATATTTACACAATACCAAAAATATGCAGTAATAGCAAAAGGAAGTAATGCAAGCAATGTAAAGTTACAGTAGATTGCAATAGGAGCACATAGGTATAGGGGCAACACAAACCATATACTCTAAAAGTGGAATGCGAACCACGAATGGACCCCAAACCTATGTGAACTTGTAGAGGGTCGCTGGGACTGTAAGAAAACAGTGAGGGTTAGAAAAATAGCCCACCCCAAGACCCTGAAAAGTAGGTGTAAAGTGCACCTATATTCCCCAGAGAGCACAGAAGTCGTGATAGGGGAATTCTGCAAGGAAGACCAACACCAGCAATGCAACCAAAGTGGATTTCTGGATGAGAGTACCTGTGGAACAAGGGGACCAAGTCCAAGAGTCGCGACAAAGTCGAGAGTGGGCAGATGCCCAGGAAATGCCAGCTGAGGGTGCAAAGAAGCTGCCACCGGATGGTAGAAGCTGTAGATTCTGCAAGAACTAAGAGGGCTAGAAACTTCCCCTTTGGAGGATGGATGTCCCACATCGTGTAGAAGGTTGCAGAGGTGATCCCATGCAGAAAGACCACAAACAAGCCTTGCTAGCTGCAAGGGTCATGGTTAGGGTTTTTGGATACTGCTGTGGCTCAGGAGGGATCAGGATGTCGCCACTTGGATGAGGAGACAGAGGGGGCGCCCAGCAAGTCAGGGAGCCCTCACAGAAGCAGGCAGCACCCGCAGAAGTACAGGAACAGGCACTTAGAAGAGGAGTGAACCGGAGCTCACCCGAAGACACAAAAGGGAGTCCAACGACGCCGGAGGACAACTCAGGAGGTTGTGCACTGCAGGTTAGAGTGTCGGGGACCCAGGCTTGGCTGTGCATGAAGGAAATCCTGGAAGAGTGCACAGGAGCCGGAGCAGCTGCAAATCACGCTGTACCCAGCAATGCAGTCTAGCGTGGGGAGGCAAGGACTTACCTCCACCAAACTTGGACTGAAGAGTCACTGGACTGTGGGAGTCACTTGGACAGAGTTGCTGAGTTCCAGGGACCACGCTCGTCGTGCTGAGAGGGGACCCAGAGGACCAGTGATGCAGTCTTTTGTTGCCTGCGGTTGCAGGGGGAAGATTCTGTCGACCCACAGGAGATTTCTTCAGAGCTCCTGGTGCAAGAAGGAGGCAGGCTACCCCCAGAGCATGCACCACCAGGAAAAAGTCGAGAAGGCGGCAGGATCAGCGATACAAGTTTGCAGTAGTCGTCTTTGCTACTTTGTTGCGGTTTTGCAGGTGTCCTGAGCAGTCAGCGGTCGATCCTTTGGCAGAAGGTGAAAAGAGAGATGCAGAGGAACTCTGATGAGCACTTGCATTCGTTATCTAAAGAATTCCCCAAAGCAGAGACCCTAAATAGCCAGAAAAGGAGGTTTAGCTACTTAGGAAGGAGGATAGGCTAGCAAGACAGGTAAGAGCCCATCAGAAGGAGTCTCTGACGTCACCTGCTGGCACTGGCCACTCAGAGCAGTCCAGTGTGCCAGCAGCACCTCTGTTTCCAAGATGGCAGAGGTCTGGAGCACACTGGAGGAGCTCTGGGCACCTCCCCTGGGAGGTGCAGGTCAGGGGAGTGATCACTCCCCTTTCCTTTGTCCAGTTTCGCACCAGAGCAGGGCTGGGGGATCCCTGAACCAGTGTAGACTGGCTTATGCAGAGATGGGCACCATCTGTGCCAATCAAAGCATTTCTAGAGGCTGGGGGAGGCTACTCCTCCCCAGCCCTGACACCTTTTTCCAAAGTGAGAGGGTGTAACACCCTCTCTCTGAGGAAGTCCTTTGTTCTGCCTTCCTGGGCCAGGCCTGGCTGGACCCCAGGAGGGCAGAAACCTGTCTGAGGGGTTGGCAGCAGCAGCAGCTGCAGTGAAACCCCGAGAAAGGCAGTTTGGCAGTACCCGGGTCTGTGCTAGAGACTCGGGGGATCATGGAATTGTCTCCCCAATGCCAGAACGGCATTGGGGTGACAATTCCATGATCTTAGACATGTTACATGGCCATGTTCGGAGTTACCATTGTGACGCTATACATAGGTAGTGACCTATGTATAGTGCACGCGTGAAATGGTGTCCCCGCACTCACAAAGTCCGGGAAATTTGCCCTGAACGATGTGGGGGCACCTTGGCTAGTGCCAGGGTGCCCACACACTAAGTAACTTAGCACCCAACCTTCACCAGGTGAAGGTTAGACATATAGGTGACTTATAAGTTACTGAAGTGCAGTGGTAAATGGCTGTGAAATAACGTGGATGTTATTTCACTCAGGCTGCAGTGGCAGGCCTGTGTAAGAATTGTCAGAGCTCCCTATGGGTGGCAAAAGAAATGCTGCAGCCCATAGGGATCTCCTGGAACCCCAATACCCTGGGTACCTCAGTACCATATACTAGGGAATTATAAGGGTGTTCCAGTATGCCAATGTGAATTGGTGAAATTAGTCACTAGCCTGTTAGTGACAATTTAGAAAGCAGAGAGAGCATAACCACTGAGGTTCTGGTTAGCAGAGCCTCAGTGAGACAGTTAGTCATCACACAGGGACCACATACAGGGCACACTTATGATCACTGGGGCCCTGACTGGCAGGGTCCCAGTGACACATACACTAAAACAACATATATACAGTGAAATATGGGGGTAACATGCCAGGCAAGATGGTACTTTCCTACAGGTATGCATTGACTTTCTGCATAAGCCATCATTAGCAAGTTAACCGATCATTCATACGAATTCCATTGTTGTGTATTTCAAAGGATAACTTGTTAAAAATGTCCATTTTAATAAAGTGTGCATTCAATTCCAAAGCAATATATTTCGTCCATATGAAAGCTCCATTACATTTCAGGGTGCATCCCTTGGTCAGGGGACTTACATTCAAACTTTGTTTTACATCTCTAAACAATAAAAAAAAATAACAGACCACCACAGTTTTTACCTCGTATTAGTAAGTAATGATAAACATGAATAAAGCCTACTTGTATGTAAACACATTAATGGTGCCTCTTAAGAGTGTAGGAAACTTACAATCATGCTATTCACAAAATAATAGTCACCATTTTGTGAGAGGTCTGACTACAGACAAACACATTGTTAGAACCACAGAGGAATTGAAAAAAATGCAGCTGCATACTGTTTCCGAAAGAAATCAATATTGTGTTATGCGAAAATATTCCATACATATTGATTGGACTATAGAGGAAACATACTGTTAGGTACTATTTATACAAGAATATCTTTAACAGTAATGAACCGTCACTGGTGGCTTGTATCTTGGAGCTTTATCCCCCCCTACCAAAAAAAAACACCAACAACCTGTTTCATACTGTAGATCTGGTCCTAATACTAGCCAAGCAGCACATAACCATGAAGTGGAAGGTACCTGCTGACCCACAAAAAAGCAGGTAGAGGACAGACCTTCTTCGCTGGGCATATTTGGAGGAGGGAGTGCTCCTGCAGGAGGCTAGACAGGGTATGGGAACATTGGAATTTTCCCCAGCTTGGGAGAACTTGGTAGAGGCAACAAAAGAGTTAGTGAATGAAGAAAATAGCATCTTTACACAGTAACAGTTCCTTTACCATAGTAACCAAGGCTCAATTAGTTAAGAAATAAGACCTGGAGCCACCACCTTAGCTGGACTAATAGATATAGCCCAGGGCATTCTACAGGCACTGGGTGACCCAGAGAGACGACCCATTAATCCTGCAGTGCCAGGTTCCCTGGTACTGAGACCCCCACCTCCTGCCTCTCTCAATTCATCCACTGAGACACACAAGACATCATTGGGACTCAAGGTAGGGTGGAGGGTGGTGAATTTCAAACTGTTGGGATGAGATAGTTGAACGTTAAAAGACTCAGGGCCTCATTTACAAGCCCCTAGCGGCGCACTGAGCCACAGGAGCATTATTTATTTTTTACCATCCGGTGGCACAGTGTGTCTGCCCATACTTACAAAGCCTCACAATGCCTTCTTGTGTTGCTTTCCATGGCCTCATAAATATGGATCCCATTCATGTATAACTCTGCGTGAAAGGGGTGTTCCATTGGTTCCCACGCAACACCCATGGAATCTGATGCATTCCCATATTTTAAAGACTGGGAATGCATCAGATTCCCACTCCACCTCAGGAGTGGCATTAAAGTGGAGCAATGGGGAGAAATAACACTATTTCTCCCCCTTTTTTGATTATTTATGTGCAGGAAGGTACTCCTTCCTGCACTTAAACAATCATCCCTGCAATGCAGACACCCTTGTACCATGGCGCAAGGGTGTCTGCGTTGGCACTAGGCATCAGTTTGTGTGCAAGTGCAGAGGAAAGTACAGGGATGCGTCGTATTTCTGTAGATACAACGCATCTTTGCACATTCAAAACAATGCAGTACAGCACAGGAAGATGGCTTAAGCACCACGCTGCATCCTTTCTTTGTAAATGAGCCCCTCTGAGTTTAAGAAAGTAATCGCTGCTATGTAGCACTACACAATGGTATATATGTTGATGTAACTTCTAGTATTTGCATGGTGATTGTTCAGCAGCCTGGCACACACAAATCAAAATTCAATAAAATCCGTTAACAAAAAAAACAGTATTGAACCTTCACTGCTTATGAACACCACAACTGTTTAGCATCAGAAAAGTCTTACCATCTGGGTTTCTTGGATATATTCCAACCTCCACATTATCCAGGTTGGGTGCAGGTGCGAAGTTGGCAGCTTGTGAGAATATCACACACAGACGGATCCAACCTAAGTTAGAATACTGTGGGTGCATAAGTACGTAACTAGAAAAGGTTGCAGAGTAGGTCAGACATACAGAAGATTCAATCCATTATTGAAACAAATGTGCTCACTTGCAGTTCTATTTGAAGTTCCAAGAAAGGATAAGTTATAATAATGATGAATAAATACAGCAATACAAACATCAAATGTTAACTGGGCAGTCGGACCTGCAATAAAAATCCAAAAGTCGGTCACATTTGAAGAAAGCAGGACATCTCCATACACTTGCTGAGGCGTTTGTGGCTCTGCTTTCAAGTATCTTGAATCAATGTATTTCACTGTACAGTAGAATTTTGTCCTTGTCCCTATCCATTTTATGCTTCAATTTTTCAATTGTAGTGAAATTGAGTTAGCAAATGTTGTGTCTGATTATGTTGAAATGCTTGTTTATAGAAGATTCATGGTCATATGTCTAATACTGCCTTTGTGTTCATTGGGTCCGGTTTTGATTTTTGTCTCTGTTTTGTCAATAAATATTTTGCTACGCAGATATCTCAACAAATAAATGTAGTTCACTGTGTAACAGCTATTTCTCTTATGTTTTTCAAGAATAGGGATGCCCATTGCCGTTGCTTAGTATGAGTACATTGCAGTTCCCACAGTTGTGGGAAGGAAATATGTCTCCTTTATTAGTACCCATTTTATAGCAAGTTTAGTTCTGGCACTAGCTAAGACCTTTTAGATTTACTAAAAATTATATACATAATATACTTACATATTGCAACTTTCAGCTATCCCTTTTTAGGGTCGAGCCTGCATCGCATGCGCTTGCACATGCGAATCGCTCGTGAGACGCTTTAGTAGTTCGAAAAGGGCTCAGAGCCACGTCAGTGTCTTTCATTGGCTCGTGGCTTGCCTTTTAAAATCTGCTTGCTTTCATTAGTGGAAGGCATGCATACGTCATGCCTCTTCCGGTGATTAACCCTCCTCGAGCGCCGCGACCAAGTACTGTAAACATGGAAGGCTCGCTGTTTTCCGTCCGGTTTGTGGATTACATTTGATCCTTTTTAGCAGCGCGATCTCGCTTCGCAGAAGTCGAGCGCTTTGCATGACATCGACCCTGTTACATAGTTAATTGCACCTTTGCCGGTTACGTAGATAATTGCACTTTTGCTGATAGGTTTCACTACGAGTGAACTGTAGCAGCACGATAGTGCTCTTTTTTCCCATTTAATTTGGCAAGAAAAGTCCGGTTGGGAGTTTACAACTGCTAATAGCTCTAACTTGGAGAAATGCGAGACCCGTTGCATTGCAAATGCTTGTTATATATTGGTATGTTGTTCTGTCATTCACATTTTTCTTCTGCCCATTACAACATACGGCAGAGAAGAGTGGTCAACTCAATTCAGCCACTGCCCTACTTTATTATGAGTGATGGAATTCTTCCCTTTCACAAGGAGCTCATCCAAACAAAACTAGATCTTTTCAGTGTCTGGAAATGCTGTGGCAATCTGTGCTTTTTGAAACCAAAAAATAGTTTTACTTTTAGCCAATATTTTTTTTCATGCAGGCAAGTGCCTGGCAGATCTGTCAAAATACCATTTTGCAAAATCATGACAGAACTGTCACAGAAAAATAGCTCTCAAGCCTACTGGAAGTCTGAACACGTTTATTAAGCTAAAAGAACCAAAATGTGATACTATTATGCAAAGGGTCAAATATTCCACCTCATACCAGAAGAGTATCTAATGCTGCCCACCACCCTCCCCTTTGCATGAACGTCTTGTAGACAATATGCACTGAAATATCAAAAGGTAACCGACGTGATAGGCACAAGCTCACAGTCTTCCTGTGAGAAGAGCTCAAAGGACCTTGTGAAAACATTCAAGAACAGTAGTTTCTAAGTGCTGAGTTTGTTATTCCAAAATTCTTGCTTAGGGTGTCAAGCACAAGAATGAGGCTAAATATGTCAGAGGCTAGGCAGACTAAGAGTCTATCATTAAGATGAGATCAGTTATTACAGTACTTTACAGCAATTTCATATGATTTTGCCAAACAAAGCAAGCACTGACAGATATGGATGGCATTTAGAGGTGGCCAGGGGTCGCAGCTGCAACCCATGTCTTGTACCTTGTGACCCCTGGCTCTGTCTTTGCGACGCCTGGCCTCAGAAGTTGCAAAAACAGAGCCGAGAACAGAAGGTAAACAGAGTTCTGATGAGCACTGTTTGCTTTCTGCAGCTTCCACTGAAAGATTACGATTTGGTAAAATAAATACATTTAGAAGTGCAGTGCTTTAGAATGTTTAAAAATTAAGGAAATAAAAAACATACACATTTTTAAACTTGTTGCCTCAATCCATTATTCTGAATACATAAAAAATATGTGTTGTGATAGTTCTTACAAGTGGTCATGGATCAAAACGTATTAAAAATGATCAAGAGTAAGTCACACCAGTAAGGCAGTTCATATGCAATTTGTTGCCCATATGAATTAGTGCCAGTGGGCCTGCCCATTATTGATTTTTCAATGCCTTTTGCATGTGTCTTTGTGTGATCCAGCAAAACATTTTTTCTTTGAGATAGACACTAGGCTTCAGTAGCCTCAATTATTGTGATGTAATCAGTCTCAATGCATCAGTTACTGGGATACAGCGTTAAAGGACCAACAAATGATGTTACTTTCTGTGATGTCACTGAGGTAAAAGGGTGTATGGTGTCACTTCCGCTGCCCCTGGCATTTTGGTGAATTGGTGTTCATGCTTACATAGCCAAAACGGTGGCAGCCAGCACCAAACTTGTTAGCTTTGCCAATGCTTGTTTTTTTGACATTTTCAAAGATTTCCTTTATTTTACTATGGTGTTGTAGACAAATATATGTTTTACGGAGCAAATTCCACTGAAGCGAAGCTCTTGTAATAGAGGACAATGTTTCAAAATACTTTTATTTTAATGTTTGAGAATTTGAATGCTTTTGCTTTTGTTTCATGCTTGGCAATAAAAGTCTGCTTCTGTTTTGTTCACACTTTATTTTTAGCTTTCACCTGCACCTGGTTTGGTCATCCCAGGACTCCAAACCTTTGGCACATAATGGTCTGTTGTTGTTACGTTCTTGGTTTAAAGATGATTCTTTTCAACCTCCTTGGTTTCGAAGGAGGTAAATTGTTTTTCAAGTTTCCTGGTGAAAACTGTGGGTGTGGAAGATGTTATTTCTGTTAGTCGGTTTAGTGAACAGGTTTTTTTCAGCACGTGATCACTCAATAACACTAGTATTGCTCGTCCAGGAAAGGTAATTGCGAGTTTTGAATATGGTTGAGAACTGTATCATGGGATGTTTGCTCTGATGCTGTTCAATTGCTTCTATTAATGCGCTTTCCAAGTTTCCATACTTCGCCATAATAGACCTTGGCTTAACATGTAGCCCTGCCTATGCATCTCATCATACACTGCGGGGTTCTTCTTTGCAGCCCACTAGCCAGTCAGAACTGGGGGGCACACGTCTTTGCCACTGTAGTGCAAACTCGTCCTTGAAACATTAGCACTCACAAAGAACTCAGTGCACCTGATATCCACCCTGAGAGCAATTCCAGTGCTGAAATTCACAAACGGCACACGGCACAGTCAGAGTACCTCAGTCATGCTTTGAAGCCCCCCGGGCTCTGATTTCAACACATTGCTCTGCTATTCCAGCTTGTTGTACATTGTATGGCTACCCCACTTCCTTGCAAGAACTGGAATAGCACTGTACCTGGGTATTGAGTAAATGGTGCCTCTAGGAGTGCCAGGTGAAGCTGGAGCCTCCTATATAGTTGTCCTGGCATCCTTGTGCCCCTCTGCCAAGCGATAGCAGCAGTTGGTAAAAACACACCACCCTCTCAGCCTGGGCTTGGACCCTAAACACGTAGGAGCATATTTACAAGAATCTGACACACCTGCATCGAAGCGTCAGATTTCTTGCACCTGCTGCAAATGCCATAACAATGCCATGGATGCACTGCATTTACAGAAATTCTGACGCATCTGTTGGCGCTAAAGTGACGCATTGCTGGAGTTGCATTGTAAAACTGATGCAACTCCAGCAATTCCTCAGAACATGGGGGGAAGTCCCATTTTAAAAGCCCTGTGTCAATCATTATACCTGGTTTGAGGAGGCATAAGGTTTTTGATGCAGTCAAGTCGTAGAGTGATGTAGTGAAAAGTTGTAAATTTCACTGCATCAGTTCTATGTGGCATTTAATGTTAGAATGTCTACCCTGCATAGATTATACATGGTGCAGTGATAATGTGACACAGGCCTATACAAACTGATGCATTGAGCCTAATTTGTCAGTTTGTAAATATGGAGCAGTGTGAAGCACTGTTTGCTCCTCCTCTGAGTCAAAAAATATAAAGCAGAGATGGTACAAGCTCCTTCTCAAAAAATGCTTCCCATTCACTTAAATCTAGCTTGCTGCCTTGCACTAATTGCATTGCAAAACAGGAGGACATTCCACCTGACATCCTTGTCTCCTCTCCCATGTCATACAGTGCACTGGCACAGAGCCATCCTTTGCTAAAATAGTGCCCTGGGTGGAAATAAATTTGGCACCCTCAGGGTCATAGTCTCAGGTTTTTTTTAGGGGTGTTACATCCCCTAATTAATTTATTTTTGGGAAAATAGTTGGGTGAAAGATGCTTTCAGTGGTGTATGGGAAGGTTTCTGTTGGATTTCAAAAGGAATTTTTACATAAACACAGGCAAAAACACACACTCTCCCTCTCTGTTTTGAACGTCTTCAAAAAAGTTGGTTATTTTACGAAATATTGTTTTCTCTCAGTAAGAACCCTTACCAATCTGCATTTGTCTCTCTTTCCACTGCCCCTTTAGCCCCTCTTATGTGCCCTGCATGTCATATAATATATATTACCATTATACACTGCCTGATTGTTGGAAAAGCTCAATCTTACTGACCAAGCTACGCTGCCAGTGAATAAAATAAGGCAGCATGGATCCCTTTTTGTGTTCACCGGTCAGTTCCTGGCTGAACAGTGACTGAAGACAAACATCTCCAGACTTCCCCCAACTCACCCGAATATTCACCCACAGCTTACCTATACCAATCAGGTGTGCTTTAGAGGGGATGAAAAGAAGAAAGGAGAGTAAGGGAAGACATTAATAGGTTGTTAAAAACATCTCATATGGCATGTTAAAAAAGAAGCCAGTGCCTCTGGGTCTCAGATCTGTAGTAAAAGCTGATATTCAACTAAAGTCTCTACCAGGCCCTATATTAGTGTCTTCGACTTAAAAGGCAAAAACATTGATCGATTTCTGAACAATGACTGTAAAACATATAAGTCAATCCATGTCAGTGATGTTGTTCCTGTTTACATTTCACAATTTACTTATTCTTGCATTGCCTAGGAGCATTTGCTTTTTCCAGGATGTAGTTTATCTGTAGTATTTCAAGCAACATTTTACTCATGCATAGTGTGTACTGTGAAAACAGTGCATCTGTGCGAATTCAGGTTGTGGGTGGGCCACAACTGAGATCTGTGGTATTCAAGCAGGAGGCTGTGCAAATGTCTCCCAGTGCCCATTAATAGGTCATAAGGGGATTTAGAATAAATGCTCATCCAATCCAATGACCTCTCTGCAGAGAGCACAGATGGTCAGGTGTGCCAATTGTAATTGTGATTCTATGCGAAAGTGTGTGAAGGAGGTACATAGCTGTCAAAATATTGACAGGACGAAAGTCAAAGAAAATGACGTTCTTACAAGTAAGGAAGTGCATTGTTTGTTTGTGGTGGAAGGTGAATTGAAAGTAATATAAGGAAGTACATGCAAGGTAAAGTGAAAGGAAGGTGCTGAAGGGAAAGAGATGAGGTGTGAAAAATGCACAAGGAGGGTTTGGAAAGATATCAGCTGGCTGTGTCCCATCCTCCTGCCTTTATTTCCATGGTGGCTTTGAATCTGAGGGACCACCTGTATACTGAAACCATTGTTTATCTGAAGAGGCTACTGCAGGATCAGGAAGCTGCCTGAGTATTTTCTCAAAGAGGCATGTTCATCAAGCCCGTTACTATGAGAAAACTGGCTAGGAAGAGAGTAGTGACCATTTTTGGGTGTAGAGCATGGCTGTAGCCCCTGGGCAATGCCTACCAACCACACATAAATAATGGCAAGTAGCAATTTGTAACATGCACCATTTTCCCCTCACTCCAGGAACATGGGAATACCATACATGTGAGACCAAGGGCGCAAGGCTCTGAGTGTGACCTTAAATGGATTTATACAAATGGGAAGGTAGTAGCCTCAGCTGCACCCTGTGTTGTCATGATAAGCTCAGGGAGAACCACCTTTGTAACTATGCCCTGGGCCCAACCAAACCCCATATTCTTTTTCTTCTGTCTGGTGGAATTCACATATCTTCTCTCCCAGGGCACCGAACAGGGAGGTACCCTGAGACATTTGTCCAGCAACAGCAGGAAGGAAAGTCCTTATATGGATTTGTTTAATGTTTTCCTTCCTATGTTTCCAAAAAATATTAGATACTGCCCTAACCTTCTCCTGCCCTTCCACAAGATAGAGAAGCCTTTGCAGATGCAGTTCACAATGACTGGCTACACTTCCTACTGGAATGCTGCCCAACTGTCAATCACTGGGAATAGAAGCAGGAGTCCTAACCCAGCAAGTGAATGAGCGACAGCGAGACAAAACCTGCAAGGTCCAGTCTTGCATGCTTCCTGTCCCTCCTGGGCAGGAACCAATCCTGAGCTTATGCCAGTAGCTCTGCCACTAAGTGCCTCTTGTAAGTGATGCATAAGATGAGACCTCAGGCAGCCCACAGGAACCAGATTAGTTACTTAGAGTGGTTTAAAGCCTTCCAGAGACTACAGAGAATTGCAGCAATGATAGCAAAATGCAAGTGAGCAGACTCCCGAGAGCAAAGGGCCCTATTCACAAAGGTGAATTTACGTGTGTAGGTTTGTTCACTTGTAAATGTATTCTTAAACTGCTATTTTTGGCTGTTCTCTAATTCCAAGGGTAAAGTTACTCCAGCGTGTAGACTTACATGTCCCCATCACCTAAAACCAGGGGGAGCAGCCAAATTTACTAATGTAAAGTTATTACTAGGAACGTCTGGTTTAGGGATATACCCATGCTAATGTATAGGAAAAGTAAAATAGTTTATGTTAAACTTTAAAATAATTTAGTATAAATAGTTTGAGGTTAAATTGTAACATAAAATAAATTATTAAAAAGTTACAGTAGTAGTACTATTGTACTACTACTAAACGTACTACAAAATGCAGTTTGTGAATAGGCCCCAATGTCTGCGTGGTGAGCTTCCACCCTTCCACCAAAGAATGATTAATCCCTTCAAGTGGGGACATTCTCTTCCCACATTTGATGCTGTCTAACCTCCATACAACTTGAGATGGGCACAGGTCCCCACCAGCCTTTGGTTATAATGCCAAGATAATTTTGTTGAGCCTCAGTAGGGTTCTCATGTCCTGCCAGCCTGTGTAGAACCCGATCCTCCTCCCATGCTCCAGCTAGAACTCATTGCTTTGTTTCATAAGATCAAGTGTTTGGGATCAGAACTCAGACCAGTCCAGATCCATCTTTAAAAGTTATATTATCTGAACCCAGGATCTAGGACTATGGCTACCTTCTTTTGGACCCAGAGTTCCATAATCCCAAAACCATCAGAGTCACTAAACCTATTTGGGAGACCAAACAGCACACACTACACAAACCAAATGCTTTTCTTGACTGTGGGACAGAACATAAAGAAGCAAACAACATGGTCCTACAATGAACAACAAGAAAGGACTACAAGGAGTGCCTAATGCTTTGTTCCTTGTGGCAAATGATGCCTTACTTCTAAGGATCCCTGGATTGCCGCTATTTTTCTCTGCTGTTCAGCTCAGTTTACAACTTGTGAAAGTGATTGTAAGTAAACTGAAAACTGTCAAACAGTAAGTTAGTTGTCGACACGTAATAAGAAGGGCTCAAGGGTTACTATCCTCAATAAAGTTTAGTGGCATAGAGGAGAGTGGCATGGAGTGTTATAGAGTGGAATGGTGAATAGTGGAGTAGAGTGTTCCAGAATGGAGTGGCGGAGAGTGTTGTGTATGGAGTGGCAAAGTGTAGAGTTGTGTAGAGTGACATACACTGGAGTGGCATCGAGTAGAGTGGACTGGTGTAGAGTGCATTGGCATTGAGTATTGCACAGTATAGTGGCACAGAGTGCAGTGGCAGTGAATTCAGCAGTGTACAATGCAAGGTCATAGAATTCAGTGGCGTAGATTAGAGTGGTGCACAGTACAGTGCAGTGGTGCAGAGTGGAGTGGTGCAGTGTGGAGTGGTGCAAAGCAGTGTGGCACAGAGTGGAGTGGTATAGAGTGGTGCAGAATGGAGTGGCGTGGAGTTGAGTGATGCAGAGGGCAGTAACGCAGACTACAGTTGAGTGGCCTAGAATGCAGTAGTATACATTGCAGAGCAGAGTTGAGTGGCATGGATTGCAGTGGTGTAGAGTAGAGTAGCATAGAGTGGTGCAGAGTAGAGTACCATAGAGTGCAGTGGCATAGAGTGGAGCAGTGCAGAGTAGAGTGGTATAGAGTTCATGGCAGAGAGTGCAGCGCTGCAGACTAGAGTTTCAGAGTGCAGTGGTGTAGAGTGGAATAAACTGGTGTAGATAGCAGTGGCATAGAGTGCAGTGACATAGAGTGCAGTTTATAGAGTGCATTGACGTAGAGTGCAGTGGTTAAGAGTAGAGTGACATAGAGTGCAGTGGCCTAGAGTGGAGAGACGCAGAGTGGAGTAGAGTGGTGTAGAGTCCAGTGGTATAGTGTAGTTTGTTTCTGAGTGGCATAGTGTGGAGTGGTGCAGGATACAGTGCAGTTGTGCAGAGAGGCATAGAGTGTAATGGCGTAGAGTAAAGTGGTGTAGAGAGCAGTGGCATAGAGTGCAGTGGTGCAAAGTAAATTAGAGTAGCATACAATGGAGTGGCATAGAATGCAGGGGCATAGAGTTGAGTCTCACACAGTAACGTGCATTGGCATAGTGTGTATTGGCATAGAGTGCAGTGGTGTGAAGTGTTACAGAGTGGCATAGTGTACAGTGGCATAGAGTGGAGTTGTACAGAGTAAATTGGTGTGGCGTAGCCTGGAGTTGTGTAGAGTACAGTAACAAAGATTGCAGTGGTGTGGAGTAGAGTGGTAAAGAGTACATTGGCACAGAGTAGAGTGGTGCAGGGTAGAGTACAGAGGCATAGCATGAAGTGGTGTAGAGTGCAGTACTGTAGAGTGGAGTGATGCAGAGTGCAGTGCCATGGAATGGTACAAAGTGGAGTGGTACAGAGTAACCTGCAGAGGTGTGGAGTGGTGCAGAGTAGAGTGGAGTGGCATAGAGTGAAGTATTCATGGTGTCATAACACACTGCCATTACAGACAACACATGTTTAATTGAAACGACCATTACATTTTGCCAGACATACAGTTTTACTAATAAAACTATACAGTGCACAGACAAAATGTGTGGAACTTGCATCACCTAGTTTAATTATTTGTTTTGACTATATTAAAGTATTTGTTTCCAACACACTTCAGAAACAGCAAAAACTGTGCTTCATGAGTGCGTTCATAATTCTGATATATTCTGAACTGCTTACACAGTTCATATGTTGTTGTGTGCTAGGAAAAAACTTTTTCTACCCCCAGTATCCAGCAAGATTGTCATTTAAATCCTCTGACTTTGAAGTTGGAGAAAGAGAAGTAAACAAGCGCCTTTGGAAGACAACACTTGACATTTCACCTTGATGTTTGAATGTACAGCAAATATGATGAGATAAGAACAAGATTGAAAGGCCTGTTTGTGGAAGGATACAGAAAACACGGTTTAGGCAACCGGAGGGACAAATTAAACCTGGAGGGCCATAAGAAAATAAAGCCAGCAAATGGAAAGCCAGAAAGTGTGGTGAAGTGGTGAAGTTTTTCCTTTCATTCATCCGTATATTTCCACTTAACATGGAAAAGACACATCATGCAGCCACAGACTATTTTTCTGAAACGTCACCTGTCCCCTCATTGTTAATAACATTGCAAATGTTGTTTCTGCCATGTTTTTCATGTTTTGCAGAGCAAAAGAAATGCAATAAAATAAAATAACAAGGATGAAAGTACAAATAGAGAGAACAAATAAGATGGCTCCTACTACGTATCTTGTAAAAAACCTGTAAGCCCATTTACCTTTGTGCAAAAAAACCTATCCGTTGAACTACAATTTCTTTCATCAAATCGCTTCCTGTCCTTTTAAAAAAGTAAACCCCAGTGTATTAAAATGGGGGATTGAAAATATCTGATAAGCATGTACAGCTAGAGATTTCAGACTACTACAGTTTTTCTCCATTCTAAAGGTCTAAAATGTTAAAGTGTTTAACAAGTAAAATCGTCTTCTCTTTCACGTGGAAACCCCTGTTAAAATGTCACAATCATTGTGTATGCAATAAGTGAGTTACACTGCATCTGACTGGATTTGTTTGTCACCTTCCGTGAACTAGGCCTTGATTGCTTGACAAGAACATCGAGGACAATTAAGGTTGAGATGGGGGCAGGGGCAGCTCCTCCATTTTAGCGGAGGAGTGTCACCCTGCCGCTTAACCAGGCAGGCAGCGGTAAATAAAATGATAATAAAATAATGTTATTATCATTTTATTTGCCGCTATCTGTCTGACAGCTTAGAATGTAAGGCGGGCAAGTCCAGGCCATAGGAAGGAGTGGTGGGCACTGTAAAGTGCACATGTCTGTTTGGTCGGCCATCTCAGGCCTGCCAAACAGGACAGACATGCACACTTACATTTCTCCAACTTGGCTGTGTTGCACAGCCAGGCTGCAGAAATGGCGCAGGTGCCCTGTGCCTGAGCGAGCGTCACACCAGCCCACTCACGCCAATCCTGGTGCTGCTCTCATGCTAGCTTTAGCATGTGATCAGCGTCTGGGTTGGGAGCCTGTGGTGACTGCTGGGAAGAGAGGAAGAGACCGGCAGCAGGATCAGGAGCATCACGGGACAGAGCAGCAGGGGCAGGTATGTTTTTTTTATTTGTATACCCTTACATCACCCTCCTCTGATCCCCACCACCACCTTTGATTGGCGGTATTCGCCACTGGTTGGTGACCTTATATCTCCATCCTGGTAAGTTTGGACCATATGCATTGCTAGGTGAAACTTACAACTTTAAGATCTGGGAAAAGACCTAATAATCCAGATCTCGAATTATATAAGGAATCAGTGTGAATAAGTGTTGTTTAAATAAGCACATGAATGTGCATCTTGTAATTTGTCGCAAACAGATATCTAAGCAGGTTAACATGTCACGTTAAAGTTGGCTCTAACATGTAAAGCAGTGTTCCCTCCCCTTCTCCTGCTCTACACAGTTTCTAAACCACCCCTCTCCACCCCATGGGCCTGTTGGGATCTACAACCCTCTGTTGGTTCCTAGATAGCTCCATTGGTCCAATGTCACATAAACCCCGCTTCACACATAAATACATGCATAAAATGCTGGTAAGTGTAGTAAATACCGGTTCTTCTGTCAACACCGCCATTACAACACTAGAGAAATGTAAGCCCATAAATATCAGCCAATAACTGGGCTGTCAAGGACAGAACATTCAGAAGAAAGGAATCTGAAAAGCCAGTCATCCTTTTAATTACATGTTTAAACGGCAGAGCGCTTTGGCAGGAACTGCAAGGGAAGCCATTCAATGCTTATTCACGCTGCCTCTGTGCACCACGGTTTCGGAACAAGGCCTTGCTTGTTACACCCAGAAGCGGGCGTCAAAGAGGGGTGCCTCTTACCGACTCCCTTTCATATGAGTGCTTGTACACACTGCATTGCCTTCTACCTTGACTGCACCGCGCCTCTAGGTTACTCCAGTCAGGAGCGAGGTCACCCAGATCTACTTTTTGTATTGCACAGATTGGAGTTTTTTTTTATACTTGCACACATTTAAGAAGGAATTCTCAGGAAACTGAGTTACCATTATTCATAATCATCTCATATATAGCGCTTCGTGCAGCACGTCTGCCACTTCTATATGTTGCAAACAAAAGATTGTATTGTTGCCCAATTAAATGCTATTCTATTTATCAATCGTGCAAGAATGAAAGGCAGAATCGGCCTTGTCACGATTCTAACTTGTGATCTTCAATTACACATCAGTGTAAAGTGTTTTTAGGTCACTGAGCATTCCTCCCAGGTAACTTCTCCTTCCCCGCCCCGACTGGTATCGGTTAAGATTTAGTTTAATTGCAAATGAGATCTGTTTCACTAGTGATCCCATAAGATGGCTTTTATGGAGTTTTCCTTCTGGAATAAAATGTGACATTCACTCATTTTACATGGCCTATGCAGAATCTTCCATTTAAAGAACCACCCGTTATCGGCCAACTAACATGGTGTCAGGTACTAAAGATTGCTGGTCTATGTCTCGAGAAAGAATGAAGAGTCTAGCACTGTTCCAGCAAAATATCGATCATTTTGAGAGACAGACATTATCGAGAGGGCCCAGTTCCACCTTGATGTAGTGTACAACAATGTACACGTGTGGGTTGTCGTCATGTGACATTCAAGAGAGACAGGGGTGCTAGCTGTAAAAGAGAACTGTTGTCTTTCACTTTCTCTCTATTCCTTCTCTCTCTCATCTCAACGTAATGCAGTTCATTAATGCGTCTTTAGCTTGAGGTATGGATTACAAGAATAGTGCATTAAATTCACAAGTAGAGCATAGTGTTTACACTTTCAAGTGCATTCACAGGTGTTGCAACAGTCTTACATACCATTTTTTAGGCCACAGCCTACCAGATAGTGCAGCTGTCTGGTTTGCTAAAGTCATCTTGGGGACTTTCAAAGAGATGACCTAGGAAAGCATTCCGCTCGTTGATTTCCATGGGCTTTGTGATTTGTAACTCACACTGTCTGGCTTTCCATTTGCAGGCTTTATTTGCTTTGGGGTCTCAAGGTTCAGTTCATCCCTCCCATTGCCTAAACGTGTTTTATGTATTCTTCAACAAACTTGCTTTCTGTTAACAACTTTGTAAATCTTGTTCTAATCTTGTCACATTTGCTGTGCATTCAACGACAGAGATCAAATATCAGGCGCTGTCTTCAAAGGACACTTGTTTACTTTTCTTTCTCTGACTTCAAAGTGAGAGGATTTATGTGGCAATCTAGCTGGATTCTAGGGGGTGGGAAAGAGTTTGTTTCTAGCACACAACAACATTTAATATATCGGAGTTATGAATGCACAAATGAGGTACAGCTTTAGCCATTTCTGAAGTGTATCGGAAACAAATACTCTAATATGATGAAAATGAATCATTAAACTAGGTAATGCAATTTCCACATTTTTTTGACTGTGAACTATATAGCTTTATTAGTAAAACTGTATGTCTGTGCAAACGTAATGGTCAGTTCAATTGATAATGTGTTGTCTGTAATGACAGTGTACTACCACACCATGAATACTCCACTCTACGCCTCTTCACTCCACTATGCACCACTCCACTATGCACCACTCCACTCTACTCTGCCTCACTCCACTTTACACCACTCCACACTACTGCTCTCTGCACCATTCACGCTACGCACTGCACTCGATGCCAGTTCACACTACGCCCCTCTACTCTATGCTGTACCACTCTACTCCATGTCAATGCACCCTTAGCCACTCTACAGCACTGTACTCTTCACCACTGCAGTCTACACTACTACAATGCAGGCCACACCAATCTACTGTGCACAACTCCACTGTACACCCCTCTACACCACAGCACTCTATGCAATACACTGTACGCCAATGCACTTCACTCTGTAACACTCAATTTCCCTGTACCCCACTCTAATATACTCTGCACCACTGCACTCTATGCCACTGCACTCTACACCACTTTACTCTATGCATTACACTCTCTGCCACTCTACGCACCTGCACTCTACCCTGCATCACTCAATTCTACACCACTACACTCTACTCTAAAACAATCTACTCGATGCCACTGCACTCTACACAGCTCTACTCTACTCTGAGCCACTCCATTCTATGCCAGGTGACACTACTCTGTGCCACTGCCCTCTACATCACTCAACTCTACACCACTCCACCTGATACCACTCTGCGCCACTCTACTCTATGTCACTGCACTCTACACCACTGCACTCTATGCCACTGCACTCTACTCTGCACCACTCCACTCTGTGCCACTCCACTCTGCACCATACTACTCTGCACCATTCCACTCTACTATGCACCACTCTAATCTATGCCACTGCATTCTACAACACTGCATTCCATGCCACTGTACTCAATACCACTGCACTCAACGCCACTTTACTCTGCAACACTACTTGCCAATATACTCTACACCAGTCCACTCTACTCTATGCCACTCCAGTGTATGGCAATCTATGTGAATCCACACCATACCACTCTGTTGGAAGTGGCCCTCTCTACAAACCTTTTGCCTTCCTCCTCTTTTTGCTGGATTTTTTCTTCTTGACCTTAGGACTCTGTGCACTTTAGCACTGTTAACCAGTGCTTAATTGCTTGTGCTAACTCCACTAAAACATGTTTTGATTGGCACACACCTGATTGGCATAACTGATTTACATGTAAGTCCCTTGTAGAGTGGTATACCATATTCTCTGGACCTGTAACTTGAATGGTACTGTGGGACTACACCATTCATGTAGCATTTTAAAACATGTCCCAGGCATGCCATTGCAGCCTGAAGGCAGCATCCCACGGCCATGTGAACTTGGCATTTAAAGCCACTTGCCAAGCCTTAAACTCCCCTTTTACTATATATAAGTCACCCCTAAGATGGGCCACAGGTAGCCCATAGAGCAGGGTGCTGTGCAATTGAAATATAGGACATGAACTTTTAAGTTTTACATGTCCTAGTAGTGGAACAACTCCCAAATTCGTTTTACACTGCCTTGAGGCCTACCCCTCTCATAGGAGAACATTAGGGATTCTTTATTATATTTAATAAGCTAGCAATGTCATGTTTGTTACCTATCACTTGAAATGATGAACACTCTTTAATGGTAAAGTCTTATTTATCATTACAAGTTTGAAGATTCCACTTTTAGAAAGTTGGCATTTTTCCTGTCCTTAGCCCTCTATGCCTACAGTCTGCCTTAGGTCACATGACTGGGTGTAACTGACAATTGAGACTTTATGAATTCACCCCAGACAGTCATACAATAGTGGGATTAGCAGAGCCTGAATGGGCTATTAACTGACTTGATAGAGGGCAGACCTAAGCACAGCCCTACTTACAACTGACTACACTGGGCTCTGCCACTACACAATAGGCTTCACAGCCCTTTATTGTCAGTGAAGTCAGCTAGGAGCTAGGCTATGGTAGGCAGGAAACTTCTGAAACTACATACAACCCTTCTGCCTTCTGGAAAATTCTCCTAACTTCTAGGATCAGGGAACCAGGGTGTTAAAATAGGGCTCCCAGACCCACAACTCAGTTCACTACTGGACCTGCTGAAGGACCCTCAGAGGACTGCCTGCTGCTGTGCACACTACCGGACCTCTGCTGTACCTTCAAGGACTGGTTTGCTACCTGGATCCTGCTTTGAACCTTCAGAGGCCAGCCCTACTGTAGAGCTCTGCATCTTCACCAGCACCCAGGACATCAGAAGTGACTCCAAGGGCTAGTTTAGCTGGCCTCCTGTTCATAGCCACAGGGGCATCACAGCCTTACACTATCTTCCACCATCTTGGACCCAGCCTGAGTGAGTCTTGAACCCCCTAAAAGTCTCCATCCACTCCTGAATCCTTGGTTGTGGTGCTAAACATTCCCAGGTGGCAATTTTGTAAAACTGAGGACTTGCTATTTGGAACCTTAAACTTTAAAAATTCATAACTCCTGTTCTACTGATTGGATTTCAATGGTTTTGGTGTTAAATAATGTATTAAAATGTTCGCTATTTGTCTAAATTGGTTTGGGATTTTAGTGTGTTGTGTTTTCTCTTTATTCACATTTGTGTTCTGCATGAATGCCGCTCCCTCCAATCGTGGTGCTGCTTTCATGCTGGTTACCAGCATGAGATCAGTGCCAGGATTGGTTAAGGTAGTTGGATGGGGCCTGAGATGGAGACTGAAGTGAAGAAGGAAACCAGAGTGAGAAGAACGTGTCCATCACCAACGTCAAGCAAGGTACATTTTAAAAAAATGTATTTTTGTACCCCACCTCCTTTCATGTAGCGTGTGCATACACCCACCCCTAGCTATTTGAGCATTCCTCCACTCTTGGTGGTTGTAAGCCGCCCTTAGTTTTGCATAGCATTTTATGTCGCTTTGTCTTTCCAGATCTCTCTTTTCCTACATACACTCGATAAGCCTTTTTTTTATAATGTGTTTGGTACCGTTAACAGATCTGCACAAAACTTTACCCCAAAAATCTGGCTATCCCTAAGTAATTATTTAAAGTTCTGTGCAGACCCCTTTAATGTCTTATGTAGTCTGACCAAAGAGGGAGGCAGTCGATAATACATACATAGCTGCTCTGTCTTCTCTATATCTCACTCTTTCACACACTTTCTCACTATCTCTACCTTTAGTTTCACTCTGCGTCTTTTGTCCCTTTCAGTTTGTCCCAGTCTCTCGATCTTCTAACACATTTCTTTGTTTTTCCTACACTCAACGACTCTCTCCTCTTTCCATCTCTCACACCGCTGCTTCACTATTTTATTCTTCAATCCCTCACCAATCCCATTGTGCCTCTACTTCCTCTATTGTTTCTTTCCCATCTACCTCTTTTCTCCCTGTCTGCTGGAATTTAGTATGGACTTATCATGCTCACACAGGTTGTGTTTTCTCAAGAAACGACTGAATTCCTAGAGTACCTTCATTGTTGCAGACGATGGATTCCAACAGAGGCATCTTTCACTTTCACATGTTATTTTCTAAGCTTAGCCTCAAAGAATGTCCATTGTCTTATTCGCTTGGGCAGGGCAATGCTGAAAAGAAATCGTCATATTTTAATCCATTTTTTTAAAACATTTTTCATGGCCTTCTTTTACCAGGAATAGAGTGTTATACATTAAAGCCACAGTTCAGCAAAGACCAAGGCGCTGGAACTAGCGGTACTGCAGTTGCCGCACTAAACCCAAGCCCCACAGAGAAGCTTTTATGTAAAATTAACAGTAAAGGTATCTCTAAGGTTTTATTTTTGGACCATTTCCTGTACTTCAAAGGCTGACTGCCAAATGCGAGGCCGTTTTCTAATAAAAAAAACTGTTGTGCATGTTTTTTAAAATGAAGATCGTCCCAAAATGAAGGGGTTTTGTGTTATGAACTCTGTGACCCCGCCCCCAACCCCCTTGCTGGTTAAAGGGAAGAGTGAAAGCTACAAGGAGTGAATGGTTTTCCAGCAGTCATGAAATAAAGAGATTTCTCATGCTTGACAAATTAAACTATGCCTATTTTAAGACATGTTAGAGGAGGACGTACAAACGAGGCTCAGTGCGATTTACTAAACTATTTGTGAATCTGTCCCCATTACGTTCCCCATATGGGGCAGACGTACGAACCCTTCGATGACGTTTTCTACGAGTACTTCTGGAGTTCTGGGGTGCAGGTTTCCCAGAGTACTCCTGAAAGGTTTTCTGAATTACGAATTCCATCTATGAATGGGTGCTTGCTCGTGTGTGCATCTGCACTTTTTCTTCTTTCTTTTTTTTTTAACCCTCATAGCTGGAATTCGTAATTCAGAAAGCATGCGCCGGGATCCTCATTATTTCGCCGGTAGTGCACTCTATGCGTGCCCAAAAGCAAGGCGCGTGCACAGGCAGGCTGAGGCGAACCTCAAAGGCGCCGTAGCCTCCCATTAACAGAGGAGTGCTGTCTTAAAGTACAGTACGGAGAGCAGGATTCCTCTGTCTGTACATCATGCCATGAATCAGGCAATAGGGAGCACAGAGTACATTTCCTGTCTCGAACCATTATATACCCTGGGGTAAATCGGCGGTGTTGATCCTGCCACAAAACATATACGAAACCAAAGTTTTGCCCAACCTCTGGATAAAATCACAGGACTTCTGAATTAAACAGTGAAGTGTCAAAGAAACACACAGTGACTGTATCCTGGCTTGATGAAGGATAGCTATTGCCAGGCCTGCACTGTCCAGGACCTACGCATCCGGGAATAAATTGAACACGAGCGCACTGCCACGCATATGCAAAGGTGCGAAAACCTACAACATGCAGTGTGAGCGGGAAAGTTTGGATGCTCCTTCGAATACCTGACATATGTGAATGTTTCTTGAAACCTCTCTGTTTAACTTACGGGTCGTGGAATTGCAAAGGACAGAAGAACACCATCTCAGTGATTGCTTTCCTAAACGAAAACTCCTGTGTGTTTTTAAAGTTTTCCGGTTTCGAATACGTCAGTGAAAGTGGGCGGATGGATCACTTCATACTCGCCTTACTCTGCAACACCGATTCCAAAAGGGGAAGGAAGAAGTTCAAAGGGAGCCTCTCCGCCTTTGCGAATCAGTTTTCACCTCACTTTGGAGGTTGCTAGCAGATTAATGGTTTGGGTCCAGAATTATGGTCACAAATTGTTGATACGTATGTGACCACCTCTCAGTTTCGAAGGAAAGGCCTTAACACATCACCCCTTCCACAATGTGATCCATAATACATTTTTAAACACATTTTGTGATTCAGAAATGTATTCGAATTGCAAAATGGGTTTAGTAACCGGAAAAAGCGATTTAGAGGTAGCAAGCCCTGTAGTTCACAATTAGATACAACAAAGAGCTTGATTATAAGTTTGGCGGTCTTGGGACCACCATGGCGGCAAAGGTCACCCCGCTGCAGTGTTGGTACTCCGACAACCATACTACGATGCATGCAGTTACATAGACCAAAGACCGCAACGGTCCCGCTGATACGCCAGCAAATCTAGACCACTGCATTGGTGAGGTAGGCCAATACACCTGTTGGAGAGTGGACCACCAGGGCATTCGCCTGACCAATTACAAGGTGGTGTTCTGCTGACGTGCCTGTGGGGGTCCAACCACCACATCTGAGCTGGCGGAAAGTGAGACATATAAGGCTGAAAATCACCTGTGCTCAGCTCACACATCCTGTGCCACGATTGAGCTGCTCGCACATGCCCTTCCACTGCTTCTGCTGCTAGATGATGCCTAAAACCAAGGCCATTGTGGACGCAACCAAGTTAAGCCAAACACTTACCCGTTACCAACAACTCCACAGCTAATCGATGCTCCACCATGGACCTCGCATGGGGTACGTTGTCCTTGGGCCAAACAAATTTTGTGTGCCCCTGTTGAGAGTTGTACTCAATGTATGACCGAATCACAGCCCCACGATGCCCTCTTTGGCAGGTCACTGACACTGCACAGGCTCACTCTTCTAAATTTCAAATGTGTGCACAGCCAATATTCAGAGATAGTGATGTGTCTATAATATTGTGTCACACAACAGCAACTCACCATCATTATCCCACCTACAAATCTAAGCGACACCCTACCACATTGTTCACATGCCATGGCCTGTTGTAATATAAAAGATATACCTGTATGGATTAATCATGAAACTGAAACACACCTTCTCTGCTAAATCTTGGTTGTGGATTTCAATATATCACCCACATTTCAAGATAGTGCATGGGATGCAAAACAATGAGTGTGAGGAATATTCAAAGTTCACAATGTAAAGAATCTACCATGGGGGCCTTGGAAGACTGGTGCCCTGGGCTACATACCACTTTGCACATCCCTCAAAACCTCTATTTGCACAGAATGGTGGCTTGATGTATATCAGGGACAACCAATAGTATAACCAAGTGCTATGCATATGTGAGAAATGTGTAAGTACAAGTCATGAAAGCAAATACAGCAGTAACAGCATGGGTCACGTCCATTAAAATGTAGACAAGGATATGACAGTGAACACCCTACATATTTGGGCAAACACTTCTCTAGCTTATGCACATTTAACAAATGTCCAACCTACATCATATAGAGAAAGGGAACCCAATCGATGTTGATTAGTCGATTAGTTAGTTTCAGTTTCTTCTATTGGATGTTTTTCTATCTTCATTATTTCTGTTATTTTTCTTATCCTCGGTCTATTTTTTACTACATGCTTTCTTCCTAGTGCTTCGATGCTCTTTGAGTAGGAACGCGCTTTATAAATCTCGAATTACATTACATTACATTACATTACATTGACATTGGCCAAGCCAAGATGAAATTCTTCCCAAATGAAACTCCACCCAAAGCAATGTCAGCCCCAATGAGATTACATTCCACATATCCATCCATTGAACATTTCCCCTTGTCCTGGGTGACTCCAGCAGTGGTTCCAAGGTCAGATCATACCAACCACATCAAATGGATCATCAATCAGGGTGAAAGAAACACAACTGTAGTCATACACCCTAAAGTATCTATGAACATCAAAATGGTAGAAAAGAAATGGCAGGTAATATGTATGAAAACAAGCATTTTTTACATTTTAAACAAGAAACATATGTAGCAAATTAAAGGACAAAGTCCAGTCAAATAATACAGTATGTGGTACAGCACACAGCTCTGCTACTAAACTTGCCTCTAAGAACACTGCAATGGGGACCTCACCAGGAAGGAGCATCTAGTGGGCAGTCCAGTCACCTCAATGGTGTCCTTTGGGAGGGGTTGGTTTTGGGATGGGTGGGTTTAGTTTTGAGAGGGGTGGGCTTGACTTTGGGAGTAGTGTCCATTTTGGGGGGGTTTCTTAGGGGTATGGCCTTGTTTAGTGGGGGGGAATCAGGTGTCACAGGGGAGGACTTGAATGTTAAAGGGATGGGTTGGCGTGTGGATGTGGAACCTTTGGCTTTGAGAGGAGTTTGGTTTTTACAGGTGTAAGGGCAACACAAACATCAAACTATCTTTTGGGAAATAGATAGGGTGTCCAGGAAGGAGTAAGGATTAGGAGGCTGAGGAAATGGAAGTGTCAGGTGTGAATGTGTGTGTGTGATGGTGCTGCTGCCTGTGTGTCTGAAGTATGATGTTTGTGTTTTGTAGGTGTCTGTTGTGTGTGTGAGTGTGGGCATTTGTGTTGTGTTGGGTCTGCTAGAAGTGGGGGATGTATCTGTTGGTGTGGTGTCTGGGGGTATAGTGGGAGTGGTGGTTGTGTCTGTTGACATGGGTGTGGTGTCTGGGAGTATGGTGGGAGTGTGGATGTGTCTGTTGGTGTGGGTGTGGTATCTGGGGGTATGGTAGGGGTGATAGGTGTTTCTGTGGATGTAGCTGTGGTGTCTGGGTGTATCTCGGGTGGTGGTGGTTGTGAATGATGTGAGTGCTTGGTGAGTGGTTGCATGCTTGTGTGTTTTGTGGTATTTCTGTTTACACGTGCTGCTTGTGGCTGTTGAGATGTGTGTGTGCTTATGTGTGAGTGCGCTTGGGGCAGGTATGGCAATAGGGAAATTGGATGCAGAAGAGGCAGGTGGTGGGGTGGAAGTATGGGATGGGTGGAAGGATGCCGCGAGGGAGGAGGCCAAAGCCTGAAAAGGTCTCTGTAAGGCAGGCATAGAACTGTGGACTCCTTCCAGGTAGGCCACCATCTATTTCAGATGGCATTCAGTAGTGCTGTCTGACCCACAGAGATGTTTCTCAGGAGGTCAATAGACTCCTCACTCCAGACAGCAGGGGCACGGGGTGAGGTGCCTGTAGCAAAGGAGACGGCTCTCCCCTTGGGCGAGTAGGCCTGGCCAACTGGGTGGGAAGCAACAGGGAGGGTGGATATGGTAGTGGGGGTGGCAGACAAGGATGGTGTAGGAACATAACTACAGTAGACCCTAGTTACATGGTCCACCGAAGTGGCTTCAACATTTGCTAGGCCACATGCATGCATGCTACATGAACTGTAAAATGTTGCCCATTGTAAAGTCAGAATCACAGACAACTCCAATTGCATTACTGAAGTTGTGCAATCACAACACCCATGTATCAAGAGACCTTGTCACTTTGAATGATTTGGTTCTTGTAGCATACCTCAGTATCCTGTTGTTATCAAATAGTATGGCTTTGGCAATGCCTAATTTATTCCTACAGATTTCACACAAGGCCCTGCAATCAGCAAATGTTCATATACCTAGTACCACATCGTGATGAAATGGTGGTTAACTAATACAGCTATGTTGCAGCAAGATGTACAGTAGCTGGAAGACACTGGAAGAAGGTGACATGGAAAAACGTGTGTCATACTGTAGAAACTTCCCAATTGTAGCTTCTCAACATGTCCATTGTCAAAATGGTCTCATGAAAGCTGTACTAATGTAGCTTCATTATATAAAACATGTCGGACAGAAAAGTACACTGGAGACAATCTGCTCAAAATATCTGGGAGATTTGTAACAAATAGCAACAGCACAATGAATCAGGTATGCCTAGGCAAATCACCAGTTGTGATTGGTACTGGTGAGAACTCCATTCTAATATTGCATAACTAAAAGCCATTCAAGTCCATTGAATGTTGTTGAGGCTCAGGGAAACTCCATTACCTGAAGAGGTGGTTTAATCAATAGGAAGGCATATCACTGTACGTTCTTTCATGCAAACACAAATTCTATTGTATTACTGAGTGTACACACTCACATACGATTCCCACATTTCTGCCTGGCACTCCCTGATGCATGTCAACAGTCAGTTAATGAGCCTTCACCAATAAACATGTGCAAATCACTAAGCTTAATAATTCCACATCAATGGAATGAAAATGCACATTGTGAATAAATACTGTAGTTCTACTTGTCATGTCCTTCATTGCTTCAGCATTTAGACATGACAAATAGTGGATTAGGGTATGTGTGACCCACCAATCAACGATTAGGCATTCCTGTTTGTGGTAACACATGAACTGTATACCCAGCCCCTATTACTATTTTCAAATATATTTTTCAAGCATGCATCATCCCATGAAGATAAGTTGATTGTGTGGTAAACAGTAGTGTAAACAATACTACTAAAGTGAAAGTACACATGCCAAACATGTAGGCACAAATACTGTTGGCAACAGTGATGTTAGCCAGCTCAGGTAACTGTACATTCCCCACTTACCAAGGGAAAGTATTGCTCAGTGACTGCATCCAAAGTGTGCTATATGCTATGTCGCATGAATGAGGACCACCATCACATGAGACACAGTTGCGAGGCACCAGTACTCACAACACACTGAAGACAAGTGGCTTGTTGGGTACAAATGCCAATATACTGTCTTGAGCATACACATGGCTGAGTACAGTGATTGATTAGCTTATGTTATTTGATGTTGTGGGTGACACACTGAAGACAAGTGGCCTGTCGTGTACAAATGTCACCCACAACATCAAACGATATGAGCTGATTGATCATTATACTCAGCCTAGTGTCTGCTCAAGACAGCATATTGGTAGTGGACTAGACACTGTTGTGTACCTGGTCATTTGCAAAATAGGCAAGGTGCATCAGCATGCACCTACTACCAGACCTACACAAACAATAACTCTTCTTGTGTGTCCCGCATGGGCCAATTCCAATATTCAGGGGGAGATGGCTGCTTCTAACACATAAAGGTGGCAATGTAACATGCATGAATCTGCCCAGGACTCACCCCCTTGTATCTGCTGGGATTCCCTCAACCAGCCATCATGCTCTGGGTAGACCACTGCCAGTATGCAGACCATTAGAGGGGGGGTCAGGGTCCGGCGTGTGCCCCAACCACTTTGGAAGGACAACCCCAGCTGGACCTCCATGATCTTCCGTGCCTAGCATCTCATGTCCTCCCATCTTTTCTGACAATGTAAACTGCATTGTCAATAGACCCCCTGGACCCGCACCTTCCGGGAAATGGCTCTCCAAATAACTTGCTCCTAATGGGCGTTGACCTGTGTGGGTACAATAGATGAATGAAGAGATCATAATTGCATACTTTAGGATATCTGTTTGGTCCACACACATTTTGTAGTCAACTATCGCAAGCATTTTTGAATTGTTAACACACTACATATGGAAGTTTTACATGCTGATAAGTACAGGGCTATACATACAGGGCTTTGTAGTCATGTGCTGACTATCCACAACCCTGGTCATGGGCCACACTGACTAACCAAGCCCACTAACATCATGTAGCCAGAGCCAACCAACATGTACTGTGATGAATGTCACAAAACTAGTGATTCATGTGTAATGACCTCCCCAGAATTAACCAACTATCTGCACTGTATGTTTGTCACTTGTGCAATAGGCCTGTACTGTGCAAGCATGACTTAGGGAAAAGTGACAACAGATCTGTGGGAGTAAGGGCCCTGTCAGTAGTAAATGTCACACATTGACAATGTGGGTCAGTGGAAAGATGTACCGGCCCAGTTGGTTACCCCAGTCACCATTCCAAATGTAGTCAATGTGAAAGCATTCAGGTCTACTATTCTTTCTGAAGACTTATTCTGGGAACATCCAAGGATATGCAGGCCTACAGAGAGTTTACTCTCTGCATCAGTTGCATTGCCACAGTAACTCTGCCCCAGCGTAGGCTATGGCTCATAATGAAGCTTTGACAGGTCTTGCTGTTTGCAGGCTGACCATACAGAACCAACATGAACATCACAATTCAATCACTGCAATGCATGTTGTTGCCATCCTATATGTGAGTTCAAGGTTGTGTGGTACTCCGAAGGGGTCAGTGTAGATTAGCTTGCTCACAGACAACAGTTTGCCAAGGGCTGTTCCTGGCTGAGTGATATGTGGGACTGTGCACATCGCTAACATCCTCCTCAACTGCTTCTGACAGTATACATATACAGCTCATGGTGTAATACAAATACCTTTATTTTCTCATTTACCATCATCTGATCATCATATATATCAATGTTACCCTGAAAAACTTACTTGCATAGACATGTGAATGCAACAGAAGAAGAATCTAGGGCTTATCACACATCACACAACACACAACACAAAAGTCATTTGAAATACACAAAGTACAGGGCTCCACAATCCATGACATGTACATCCTATGTATGGACGACAAAATGTAACTACAGTCATCCAAAAAATATCGGGGACTCTCAGGCCTGTGGGAAAGGAAAGGATGATGTTGAAAATAGTCAAATATGTATATGAGGTAGTTACCTGTTCCTCTGGTGAGCCACTGAACTAACCGTACAGGGGAAGGACCTCTTTAACAAGTTTCTCCAGTTCCTCTGGAGAGAAAACAGGGGCCCTTTCAACTGCTTGGCTTGGCATGATTGCTGCCAGAGGTAGCACACAGGGGCTAAAGTGGAGGAGGTATTGATGGTAGCAGTGTCGGGAGGCGGGTGAGTTATTTTTCAAACCACACCATACATTTTCACCACGTATGTGGTCATCAGCGTAGACGGGCACAGCCATTGGTCCACGACCATCACAGTCAACAACTTTAGTCTATGGCTGTGACTGTCGTGCATGAAACCGCCAACCGTGCGGTCGACTTCCGCCGGTGACAGCGACTTCCAAAAGTCCAATATATGAGGTCAGGCATCCTCCATTTTAGAGGTTCAAACTACAGGATTGCTGATGGCAAATGCATCAATACCACTACAAATGTGTTGTGACGTATGTAATACTCAATTGAAGTGTAGCTTCTACTACAGAATCATCAGTGAAGCGCATTACTGGTCATAAATGCCATATAACCGCGGTGCACTGCACACACCTGTAACATTATTTTTGGAGGAAAAAAATACTTTTCTATACCAAGGTGCACATGAGGACCACATAGGTGTATAATGTGCACATAAATGTTGTAGACGCATGGGTAGACAACAATGGGAATTATAGCTGGATCTTGGGGATTAGACAATTGAAATGTGAAATGTGTGTAATGGCTTTTCAGCCAGTAATGTTTTGTCACATTACTTTTGTCTTACTCATCATATTTATTGCTCTGGACACTGTGACTGATGCACCTATTTATTTGGTTCCATACATAGGTACCCTGGGAGAGGGAGGGGACGACAACCTCCAATCTACTGAACATTCCCAGACCTTCAGACCATGGAAGAAAGGGATGTACTAAAGCAGCTTAGTCTGAATAGGCCAACTATACAATATTCATGCTGTCAGTTGGAGACAGATCTAATGCCTCAAAACACTAATCCAACATGTATACCACGTATTGTGATACTCAAGCAAGTATTACACTTTCTGGCCACAGGGTCCTTTCAATCTACAGTGGCTGTATCTGGTGGTTTGTCACAACTTATGTTGAGTGGTGTCTTAAAAGATGTGCTATCTCAATAATAATCTATATTGACAGCTATATCAGGTTCCCCAGACTTGAGGATTTAGCAAATGTGAAGGTTGGCTTCTATGGATTTGATCACCTCCCACATGTGGTGGAAATCATTGAAGGCACCCATGTTGCATTAGTGCCACCACAAGCCAGTGAACAAGTCTACTGAAACAGGAAGCATTTCCATTCTATCAATGTGCAAGTTGTCTGCTTGCCAGATTTGTACATTTCAAACATTTGGGCCTGGTTCCCAGGATCAGCCCATGATTCCTTTGTAATGCGCAACAGCACCAGAACCCAGCTGATATCACAACTGCAACCGGAGAGGGTCTGGCTTGTTGGTAAGTAACATCTGTCCTACCTTTGTGTGTGCAATGTCAGATGCTATAATCAGGAAGTGTGTCACTCACTGTAGCTCTTACGTCTCATTACAAAACAGGAGACTCCGCATATTCCAACCCTCCTTGGCTGTCAACACCGCTGAGAAATCCAACTACGCCAGGGAAAATCCACTTCAATAAGAACCATGAAAAACCACATCGGCCAGCTGAGCAGGCTTTTGGGCTCCTGAAGGTCAGATTTTGCTTTCTCAACAAGACTGGGAGATCCCTCCTCTACTCACCTGGGAAGGTGAGTCAAATCACTGTGGCCTGCTGCATGCTCCATAACATCGCCCTATGAAGGAAAATCCCTTTTACCGCAGAGGAGAGAGAGGCTGAGGTGCTACTGGCTGAGGAATCTGAATTGCCAAATGATGATAGTGGTGAAGAGGAAGGAGCTGAGTTGCAACAAGACCTCATCAACAGCTTCTTCTCAAGAGTGTAAGTATGTCATACTATGTCATGCCTTTGACTGTACAAGGGACTCTAGTTGTGATGTTGTGAGGAGTATGCTTTTTTGAAAAGTGTTAGAAGGCTGAAGCTCTGGAAGAATCTGGCAAAGGGTGTCTGGTGATGAAGCTTTTGACACATTCACATTTAATAAATGTTGCTTTGTTTATGTCAGATTTTTGTCATGGACTGTGTTCTCTAGACATTTGCTACATGAAGTGTGTCATATGTATAGTTTCATAACTGTACTCTTTGTTTTTGTGTTTGCTTAGGAAACTTCACTATGGCATCTTCATTTGGACATTTCAGAGTTGTGACATTAGCAGGTATATGATGCTGTTGGGACATACAAAGTGGACATGGATTTTTCCTGGGAATGTATGTCATAGACTTTGGGTGTACAAGACCTGTGCCAAGACAGCTTGCACAGTGATAGGATGGAAGTTAAGTAGACTCCATTGGATTAGTTCCTTGTCATGCAGGGGCCATGATGCATTATGTGTGTCATCATGTGGTCAGAACATATGCAGTTGTAGGCCAAATTCATGTTAGTTTTACTTCACATTGGCTAAACACTGTTGTTGTATGAACTGTATGTAGCTGTTGGTGTGTTTCAGTATTGTTGGCCAAGGTGCCTGTGGCACAGACATTTGTTTGTGTCATACCACCAGATGCAGAAGCACTGGATTGTGATGACCCTGTGATCAGGAACTATTGTACTGCCATCTGTCTGAATCTTGCATTATGCAATGTTGGATCCCTTTTGTGAGGTAGGTAATATGGCTCCAGCTGATGACATCAACCAAATAAAGTTTTGCCTATTCTACAGGACAACGTCTGGCATATACCTAACTTCCATGTTCTGGAGGTCTGTACCTGTAATTTGATCACTTATACAGTATGATTCAATCATGTTTGATTTTCTATGTGTCTGACATCTTGACAGCTTATGATATGAACAGTGTAATAAAAATCTTCTTAGACAAGACACTTAGATATATGGGTTGGTGTGGCATGGTTATGATCCCCAGCTACACATTGTGTACATGCAACATATCCATGCTTCCACAACTAGCTTGTTTTGCCATTGTATAGTTCACGTGGTCTTACATATCAATATTGCTAAATGTGAAATTTACAACAGCAGACAATGAGTTTGTGACTTGTGAATTTATTAAAGTGTTAAAGGTGAAGACATACTTGGCGCTAAAACAAAAATAAATAAAAAGTGAAGGAGTCAGTCATGGCGAATGAAACCATAGATGTAGATGCCAAATCATCTGAATTCCAAAGTCCACATTACTCCTCCCAGCAGTAATGGAAAAGTGTCCACAATTAGTCCACAGAGTGAATGTGTGACACACAAAGGAAGACATCAAGGTGGTGGAAAAGCCCTGCTCAGGGTTGTATGGATGTCCATCAGCACCCCTGTTAAGGTGCTCATGTTGGAGTTATGGGACTCTGTTGTAAAGTGCCCCTTTTTGGATGGTCACCTCCGCGTTTTGCTGTCAGATGCTGTGGTTTTTGACCTGTTAGGGTACTGAGGCCTGCTAACCAGGTCCCCGCACCTATGCTCTTTCCCTTAAAATATATGTTGAATTGCGTAGGCCAATTGGCAAGCACCTTACCACCCCTGTAGCTCCTCAGTTAATGGTGCCCAGGGTACCCAGGCAAGGGTGGTAAAGGGGGTACCAGGGCTGCCATCCTGAGTACCCCAAGTAAAAGAGAGACTGCAGAGCTGCCATGTCAACCTGCATGAGCAGCCTGCTGCTCGAATGAGGCTCTGCCCACACCAGGTGCATGCAGAGCCCCTGTTACTGTCCATAGACCGGTCAGGCCACCTATAGCCCAGGGGGTAGGGTGCCCGAGTAACCCGTGGTCCATTGGATAACATGGGCTGGTATCTGACCACAGTTCAGATGTCCAGCTCTGCAATGGCCCAGCCAAATTCCGTTGTGTTTGGTATCAAGTACTGTGTTTTATAACCCTGGATATGATGCCCATGTTTAGGATTAAAAAGCAGATGCCCAGGTGGCACCCTTAGAGGGTGCCCCCCAAGTTACCCAGTCATGTACTGTTTTGGTGGGCTCTCCCGAACTGCTGCCGCCACAGACAGAAGTATTACCTCCTGTTGGTGGTGCTTGCACCTAGGAAGGACATAAGACAAAGGGCCTGGGCAAGAAGGAGGTCACACCTCCTCCTTCCCAGGCTGGCTAGTGAGAAAAGCATCAAGGCGGCGAGCCTCAAAGGCTTCACCCACCTTTAATGTGCAAATAGTTGTCCTCCCAGTGGAGGACAAAGCCTTCCTGCCCTGCCCGGCTGGGCAGGCAGGAAATTAGCGATGCAGGAGACGTGCACCTCCCTCAAACTAGCAATACCTTTGAGGGTGGACTAGGAGGCCTGCACGGCCAAGGAATGGTTCTGCCATTTTGACAGAACCCTAGAATAGTAGGTTCTGGGTAGAAAGTGATGTACCCCTTCAAGAAGGGGCAGACTATACACAGGGACATTAGCCCATTGACCACTGTCCCTCACACCCTTAAAAGCCCCTTAAAGCAGGATTTAAGGGGGGTCCCTGGGACCAGAACATAGATCTTATCCGGACAAGAAGAAAGAAGCACAAACAGACACCTGCACCAACAACAAGACCTGGACTACAGCCCTAGTGCGAAGAAGAGGACACAGAATGACCTGCAGCGATGAGTACTGGAACCATGTGCCTGGCATGTGCTAGTGGTGAAAACTCATTGGTCCCAACCAGAGGGACCCCAGTGGACACCAAAACTCCAAGGATGTTCCCCTGACTTGTGGCACCACTCCCCTGCAAATTGCAGGAGTAAAGAAGTCCTGAGGACGAAGAACTGCAACCTAACGGGCTCTGCGTGTCTGAGCCCAAAGAAACTTGGTGTCCAGCTTCTAAAGAGTGGGAGTGAGGCCCGTGCCAAGTTTCAGCCTCACCAAACGCCCTCCAGCCACCAGAAAACTCATGAAGCACCATTGCAGCTACCTAAGCTTGTTTGTCACCTGAATGGAAATCGACGGCCGCACAACATTCACTGACTCCAGAGCACCCCTCTAGCATAGGGACCAACATCACCAACAAGCCCCCTCCTGTGAGTTTGCAGGCTGAAGGTAGTGACTTTGGCTGGAGCACCAAAGCAGCTTTGGCAGGACCAGCACAGTGATTGACAGCTAGTAGTTACCTCTGCACCTGGAGCCACCAGACGAGGTGGTGAAGATCCGAGTGTTGATTCCTGGTCCTGGCCCTCCAAAGACCTCCACATCTGAAGGGTAGAGTATAAGTCCACCCTCATGTCCAGTTTTGCAATGGAGTGCAAAATGTACCAGCCACTGTTGACCGTTCAGCACCAAGGACAGCCAAGTCACCTCTGCAACCGGACTCCCTAGGGAAAGTAACAAAAGTTTGACTGCTGACTCTTTGTCCAGGTTCCTGCAGCACCTCAAGTTCCTGTGGGTTCACCAGAACTCACCCTACAGTTGGCCGAGTGCACATTGCTATTTTCCCTATTGACTTTACTAGAAGTCCTTTAAATCTGCCAGGCACTGTGTTTTCCAAAGTTCATTTTGGTGTCTAAATTAAGATTGAAATCAAATATATTTTTCTAAATTAGTGTCAGATTTCTGTTGAGTCATGTAATTTACTTATCGTCCATGTTGGTAATGTGAAATACTTTACGCATGTTCCTCTAAGTAGCCTTTCTGTGCTTTGCCAGGACTGAGCTAGGGTATGCTAATAGTGAATCCGAGGTCCACTACTGGGTATTGTGTTGTTATTCCATGGTAAGACTACCTAGTCATACAATATAATACCTTCACCTTGCTACAACCTCCATCTGTTGGTACATGTCCCTCTGCATCTGCTTGATTTCTTGGAATTTGGTTATTATCTGTCCCATCATGCCTTAGGACTCTTGATAGACCCCCAAGACCTGGCTGATGGTGTCCTGGTTGTAAGTGGCCCCAGTGGCTGTACTTTGCCAGCCCACAGCATTCCTCCTGCAGACCCTACCCCACTAACCTGTACCGTTGGCCCAGGGTGCCCTCTCCAACTGGGTCCTGGTCCGCCTATGTCAGGGGTGGTTATTTGCACTTTAGGATCCAGGACTGGTGGGGGGGTACAAGATTGTACTAAGTGTGCTAGGTATACAGGCTGGGGGGTATGTTGCTGGCTGGGAAGTTGTAGCACCTGGTGTGGGAGGTATTGTTGTGGGCACAGTGAGACTCACTGTTGCCATCTGACCAGGCTGACCAGATGTGCCAGGTCTGTCATCCATGGCCACATGCCCAGGAGTGTTCTCATCCCTGAGGGCTTCATCCGGGGGTGGGTTGAGAGTCTGTATGGTGGACAATGTCTGACCAGGTGCATTGCCCGTTCGACCTGATGAGAAATAGAGTACATTGTTAATGGTAGAAGTGTGGAATCTACATTCAAATGCTTAGTGTCACAGTAAGTAGAGACCAAGGAAAATGTCAATAGGTAGGGTTTCCTATTGTGATATAGTTCCATGGTATTGAAGTTGTTGGCAAGACATATGTGGAGGTTGCAAAAACTATTAGGATTGAGCAGCCAATTAGATTTGCTGCTAAATTACATTTTGGATTAAGGAATGAACATGACATCTAACAAACAGTTAAGACAATGCAATGGAGAAGTAACGTGTATTTGACCATTCCAAGGCCTAGTTGTATTAGATATAGGTGAACAAACAACAATGTTGTATATGTAGCAGTAGACATCATGTGAGCAGTGCAGAATCAATGGGTTACTTGCCACTTCCAATCATTTAAAACAGCTTACGGCCAGATGTATCAAGCCTTTTTGCATTCGCAAACGGTGCAAATGCCCGTTTGTGAATACAAAAATGCCTTTCAGTATTTATGAAAAGCATTGACAACGCAAATTTAAGGAATAGCTAAAATAGCGATTCCTTAAATTTGAAAGAATGTTTAGAGATTCACAAATTGCAATTCTCTAAATAAGAAATCGCAAATAAGGAATCCTTATTTGCGATTTCTAAACCACATGTAACAAGCAATTCCTTAATGCGAATTGGGCATTAAGCAATCGCTATTACCACCAAGTTGAACTTGGTGGTAACCATGTGCAAATTTTAAAAATGCATTAAAAATGCATTTTTAAAATTGCCATGTAACGCACACATGCCCCTTTGGCATGTGTTCGCCTTACATGTCCTGAAATATTTTTTTGGGGTGCAGCAGAGGGAGCCTTAGGCCCCCAGCACCCTGGGGTTTTGCATTTCCTAAATTGCGAATTCCAGTTAGGAATTCACAATTTGGGAAATGCAAAAAATTCGAAAATATGGGCCTGCAGGCCCATGGGTGCGAATGGGGTCTGTATTGCAATTTTCATTCGGTAATAGCATTTGCGATTTTTTAATAAATCGCTATCACCGAATTGTAAATATGATACACTGCATTTTGCGAATCAGAAATAGCAATTTCTTAAAAATCGCTATTTCCAAATCGCAAATGCCTTTTTTGTTACGTCTGGCCCTTAATTCCTTACAACTACTTGATGCACACACTAAGTAGGTGCAGCAAGTGCTGTGTATCTCTGGACACGTGTTTCTAGGTTTAGCCCGTCATCAGCAGAGAGCAGCCAAGTCTGTGGGGTTGCTTGAAATGCCGCCAAATACACAGCACTTGCTGCACCTACTTAGGTGAAAGACTTTTGATTACTTTTTCAGCACAAAACGAAGTGACTGCATTTACCATGATGCATTGGGGCTAACCTTTAGCTTGAGTGTGAGGCAGTGTGCTCCCTTTTTTCTTTTTGTACATCTGATGTGATGTACAACAATACACATTGACAATCTACTGTGTCTGATATTTTGGGTATAGCAGGTTCTGAAAATAGATGAACGACACATTGGCAAAAGCTGAGATGTGAGCATATAGGACATTAACGTTTTGTTACAGTTTTAGCGGTGTGGCTTACCAGACTCCGCTCCCACAGCTATTCCTCTCAAGTCCTCAGAATGCCCAAGACATTCTCCTGCCACGGAGAGAGTTGTATTGGTACCTGGGAGGACCACCACCAGTTTTCTGGAACTTCATGTGTTGCCTGGAGGCCAGGGAACATACCTCCCCCCTCAGGTCGTTCACTCTGTTGACATTCCTCTGCCACATTTCCATTTTTCTTCTGAGAGGAGTATGTTGGACTTGGGCTCCAAACAATTGTGGTTCTACTCTTAGGATTTCATCCACCATAACTCTCAACTCATCCTCTGAAAAACATGTATTTTTGGGCTGTGACATGACTGAAAATTAAAATCAATCAATCAATCAAAGAGACTTATATAGCGGGCTACTCACCCGTGAGGGTCTCAAGGCGCTGGGGGCTGGGGGGAGAGGGTACGGGAGTTCACTGTTCGAAAAGCCAGGTTTTAAGGCCCTTCCTGAAGAGTAGGAGGTCCTGGGTCTTGCGGAGGTGGGTGGGGAGGGAGTTCCAGGCTTTGGGGGCCAGATAGGAGAAAGATCTGCCTCCAATGGTGGTGTGTTTGATGCGAGGACTGTGGCGAGAGAGAGGTCGGCGGAGCGGAGGTGGCGTGTGGGAGGGTGGAAGGTCACTCTTTCGTTAAGGTAGGTTGGGCCAGTGTTGTGGACGGATTTGTGTGCATGGATGAGGATCTTAAAGGTGATCCTTTTGTCTATGGGGAGCCAGTGGAGGGATTTGAGGTGTGGTGAGATGTGTTCATGGCGGGGGAGGTCGAGGATGAGTCGTGCTGCTGCGTTCTGGATTTGCTGTAGTTTGCGCTTGAGTTTGAGTGTGGTGCCGGCGTAGAGGGCGTTGCCGTAGTCTAGCCTGCTGCTGATGAGTGCGTGGGTGACTGTCTTTCTGGTCTCTGTGGGGATCCATTTGAATGTTTTTTTCAGTGTGCGGAGTGTGCTAAAACATGAGAAGGTGATGGCGTTGATTTGTTGGGCCATTGAGAGGGAGGGATCCAGGATGATGCTGAGGTTGCGTGCGTGGTTTGCGGGGGTGGGTGCGGGCCTAACGTGGTGGGCCACCAGGAGGAGTCCCTAGCGTTTTTGTGTGGGCCAAAAATGATTATCTCGGTTTTGTTGGAGTTGAGTTTGAGGTGGTTGGCTGTCATCCAGGCAGCAGTGTCAAGGAGTGCAGCGTGTAGGTTGGTTTTGGCGGTGGTGGCGTTGTGGGTGAGGGAGAAGATGAGTTGTGTTTCATCAGCATATGAGAGGATGGTGATACAGTGAGGTTTGAGGATGTTGGCTAGTGGGGCCATGTAGATGTTGAAGAGTGTGGGGCTGAGGGAGGAGCCTTGTGGGACTCCGCAGGTGATTTTGGTGGCAGAGGATTGGAAGGGTGGGAGACAGACTTTTTGGGTTCTGTCGGTGAGGAAGGAGGTGAGTCAGTCAAGGGCTTTGTGGCGGATCCCAGCGTTGTGAAGGCGTGTGCGGAGTGCGTGGTGGCAGACAGTGTCAAAGGCTGCGGAGAGGTCCAGGAGTATGAGTGCAACGGTCTCGCCCATGTCGACTCTGGATCTGATTTCGTCGGTGCATGCGATGAGAGCGGTTTCCGTGCTGTGGTTCTTGCGGAACCAAGATTGGGAGGGGTCGAGTGTGTGGTTTGCCTTGAGGAAGAGGGATAGGCGGGAGTTGACTAGTTTTTCCGTGACCTTGGCTGGGAAAGGGAGGAGGGAGATGGGGCGGTAGTTGGAGAGGTCGTCAGGGTCGGCTTTGGGCTTTTTTAGGAGAGCAGTGACTTCCGTGTGTTTCCAGGGGTCTGGGAAGGTGGCAGTTTCGAATGAGCTGTTGATTATGGCTCGGAGTTTGGGGGCGATGGTGGGGCTGGCTTTGTTATATATTCGATGGGAGCAGGGGTCGGAGGGGGAGCCAGAGTGAATGGAGTACATTGTCTTTTCAGTTTCTTCGTCAGTGGTGGGGGTCCAGGTGGTGAGTAGGTTGGGGGTGTGTGTGGTGGGATTGTGTTGGGCGGGTGGAAGTTGCGTGTGGAGGGTGTGTGTGGTATGAAGCTGTTGTGTATGTCCTGGATTTTGCGGTGAAAATGATTTGAGAGGGAGTTGCAGAGGGTTTGTGTGTGTGTGAGGTCTAGGTTGCTGGCTTTGGGTTTGGAGAGCTCTTTGATGATGGTAAAGAGTTCTTTGCTGTTTTGGGAGTTGTTGTCAATATGTTCCTTGTAGTGTGCTCTTTTGGTGGTGCGTATGAGTTGGTGGTGGTTGCGTGTGATGGTTTTGAGGGCGGAGAAGTTTGTGGGGGAGGGTTCTTGCCTTCACATTTTCTCTGCTTTGCGGCATTTGTATTTGGACTCTTGGAGTTCAGTGGTGAACCATGGGGCGTTCTTGATGATGCAGGTGGTGATGTTTTTTCTGAGGGGCGCGAGAGAGTCTGCACAGGTGGTGATCCATTTGTTGAGGTTGTGTGCGGCGGTGTTGGGGTTGGTGGTGTGGGGGGGGTTTGTGACAGTTGGGAGTTCAAGCGCTCTGTGGGGATCTTGTCCCACATGCAGTAGGGGGTGGAGTGTTGGTGGTGGTGTGTGGGTGGTTTGTTGTAGGAGAAGTGGACGCAGTGGTGGTCCGTCCATTGGAGTTTGGTGGTGTGGTTGTAGGTGACGTGTTTGCTTGAGGTGAAAATTGTGTCGAGTGTGTGTCCAGCCGAGTGGGTTGGGGCTATGACCAGTTGTTTGAGTCCAAGGTTGGTGAGGTTGTCCAGGAGGGAGGAGGAGTTCTGGTCGGGAGGGTTTTCCAGGTGAAAGTTGAAGTCGCCGAGGAGTATGGAGTCTGTGGAGATAAGAGCGTGCGTGCTGATGGTGTCAGCGATGGTGTCGCAGAAGGGGGGTGTAGGAAAGTACCATCTTGCCTGGCATGTTACCCTGATATTTCACTGTACATATGTTGTTTTAGTTGTATGTGTCACTGGGACCCTGCCAGCCAGGGCCCCAGTGCTCATAAGTGTGCCCTGTATGTGTTACCTGTGTTATGACTAACTGTCTCACTGAGGCTCTGCTAACCAGAACCTCAGTGGTTATGCTCTCTCATTTCTTTCCAAATTGTCACTAACAGGCTAGTGACCAATTTCACCAATTTACATTGGCATACTGGAACACCCTTATAATTCCCTAGTATATGGTACTGAGGTACCCAGGGTATTGGGGTTCCAGGAGATCCCTATGGGCTGCAGCATTTCTTTTGCCACCCATAGGGAGCTCTGACAATTCTTACACAGGCCTGCCATTGCAGCCTGAGTGAAATAACGTCCACGTTATTTCACAGCCATTTACCACTGCACTTAAGTAACTTATAAGTCACCTATATGTCTAACCTTTACCTGGTAACGGTTGGGTGCTAAGTTACTTAGTGTGTGGGCACCCTGGCACTAGCCAAGGTGCCCCCACATTGTTCAGGACAAATTCCCCGGACTTTGTGAGTGCGGGGACACCATTACACACGTGCACTATACATATGTCACAACATATGTATAGCGTCACATTGGTAACTCCGAACATGGCCATGTAACATGTCTAAGATCATGAAATTGTCACCCCAATGCCATTCTGGCATTGGGGAGACAATTCCATGATCCCCCGAGTCTCTAGCACAGACCCGGGTACTGCCAAACTACCTTTCCTGGGGTTTCACTGCAGCTGCTGCTGCTGCCAACCCCTCAGACAGGTTTCTGCCCTCCTGGGGTCCAGCCAGGCTTGGCCCAGGAAGGCAGAACAAAGGACTTCCTCAGAGAGAGGGTGTTACACCCTCTCCCTTTGGAAAAAGGTGTCAGGGCTGGGGAGGAGTAGCCTCCCCCAGCCTCTGGAAATGCTTTCATGGGCACAGATGGTGCCCATTTCTGCATAAGCCAGTCTACACCGGTTCAGGGATCCCCCAACCCTGCTCTGGCGCGAAACTGGACAAAGGAAAGGGGAGTGACCACTCCCCTGACCTGCACCTCCCCTGGGAGGTGCCCAGAGCTCCTCCAGTGTGCTCCAGACCTCTGCCATCTTGGAAACAGAGGTGCTGCTGGCACACTGGACTGCTCTGAGTGGCCAGGGCCAGCAGGTGACGTCAGAGACTCCTTCTGATAGGCTCTTACCTGTGTTACTAGCCTATCCTCCTTCCTAGGTAGCCAAACCTCCTTTTCTGGCTATTTAGGGTCTCTGCTTTGGGGAATTCTTTAGATAACGAATGCAAGAGCTCATCAGAGTTCCTCTGCATCTCTCTCTTCACCTTCTGCCAAGGAATCGACCGCTGACTGCTCTGGAAGCCTGCAAAACTGCAACAAAGTAGCAAAGACGACTACTGCGACCTTGTAACGCTGATCCGGCCGCCTTCTCGACTGTTTTCCTGGTGGTGCATGCTGTGGGGGTAGTCTGCCTCCTCTCTGCACTAGAAGCTCCGAAGAAATCTCCTGTGGGTCGACGGAATCTTCCCCCTGCAACCGCAGGCACCAAAAGACTGCATCACCGGTCCTCTGGGTCTCCTCTCAGCACGACGAGCGAGGTCCCTTGAACTCAGCAACCCTGTCCAAGTGACTTCCACAGTCCAGTGACTCTTCAGTCCAAGTTTGGTGGAGGTAAGTCCTCGCCTCCCCACGCTAGACTGCATTGCTGGGTACCGCATGATTTGCAGCTGCTCCGGCTCCTGTGCACTCTTCCAGGATTTCCTTTGTGCACAGCCAAGCCTGGGTCCCTGACACTCTAACCTGCAGTGCACGACCTCCTGAGTTGTCCTCCAGCGTTGTGGGACCTTCCTTTGTGACTTTGGGTGAGCTCCAGTTCACTCTTCTTCGTAGTACCTGTTCCAGCACTTCTGTGGGTGCTGCTTGCTTCTGAGTGGGCTCTTTGTCTTGCTGGACGTCCCCTCTATCTCCTCACACATTTGGCGACATCCTGGTCCCTCCTGGGCCACAGCAGCATCCAAAAACCCTAACTGCAACCCTTGCAGCTAGCAAGGCTTGTTTGCGGTATTTCTGCACGGAAATACCTCTACAAGCTTCTTCACAACATGGGACATCCATCCTCCAAAGGGGAAGTTCCTAGTCCTCTTCGTTCTTGCAGAATCCACAGCTTCTACCATCCTGTGGCAGCTTCTTTGCACCCTCAGCTGGCATTTCTTGGGCATCTGCCCACTCACGACTTGAGTGTGACTCTTGGACTTGGTCCCCTTGTTCCACAGGTACTCTCATCTGGAAATCCATTGTGGTTGCATTGCTGGTGTTGGTCTTCCTTGCAGAATTCCCCTATCACGACTTCTGTGCTCTTTGGGGAACTTAGGTGCACTTTGCACCCATTTTTCATGGTCTTGGGGTGGGCTATTTTTCTAACCCTCACTGTTTTCTTACAGTCCCAGCGACCCTCTACAAGGTCACATAGGTTTGGGGTCCATTCGTGGTTCGCATTCCACTTCTAGAGTATATGGTTTGTGTTGCCCCTATCCCTATGTGCCCTCATTGCAATCTATTGTGACTGTACATTGCTTGCATTGCTTTGTATTGCTATTACTGCATATTTTTGGTATTGTGTACATATATCTTGTGTATATTTGCTATCCTCATATTGAGGGTACTCACTGAGATACTTTTGGCATATTGTCATAAAAATAAAGTACCTTTATTTATAGTATATCTGTGTATTGTGTTTTCTTATGATATTGTGCATATGACACCAGTGGTATAGTAGGAGCTTCACACGTCTCCTAGTTCAGCCTAAGCTGCTCTGCTAAGCTACCTTTTCTATCAGCCTAAGCTGCTAGACACCTCTCTACACTAATAAGGGATACCTGGACCTGGTACAAGGTGTAAGTACCCCTTGGTACCCACTACAAACCAGGCCAGCCTCCTACATTGGTGGCAGCGGTGGGATAAGTACTTGCAACTACTTACCACTTTGTCATTTTGTACTTTTCATAAGAGAAAAATATACAAAACAAGTTCAGTGTATGTACACCTAACCAAAAAGTTTTGCTTTTCTTCTCTTACTCCTTTGCTAAGTGCTGAAAAGTACCTCTAAAACTTTCAAAAAGTTCTTAAAAAGGTTAAAAAGTTTTTTTCTTTTCCTTAAAAAGTTCTGAAACTTTTTCTTTCTTTTTCTGTCCCGTAAACCTTTTCTATCATGTCTGGTACAGGTCAAGCTCTGGATCTGGCCAGCACTGCTTATGACCATCTTAACTGGAAAGGTGCAAGGAGTATCTGCATTGATAGAGGTTTAGGGGTAGGGAAGAATCCCTCTAGAGAATTGTTGGTTAATATGCTCATTGAACATGATAAGACCATAGCTGGCACATCTGGTGAGAGATTAGCTGATGGTTCACACTCTGATTCTGGGGTACCCCCAGTAAAAGTGTTAGATGGGACCCTTCCCAACCTGCCCCTTAGCAGGCCACCTAGCAGGGCTGGTACTGATGTGAGTTCTCATCATAGTATAGAGGTTACTCCTTTAGGCCAGGTTGTTAGAGTAGCATCTGTTAGGGACAGGTCTCCCTCTGTTCATTCACACCATTCTTCTGTGTCAAGGCATGCCCAACCCACCCTCCCTGAAGACAGAATGTTAGAAAGGGAACTCAATAGATTGAGAGTGGAAGAATCCAGGCTGAAGCTCAAGAAGCAACAGCTGGATTTAGATAGGCAAGCATTTGACTTAGAAAAAGAAAGACAGAGGTTGGGGTTTGGACCCCATGGTGGCAGCAGCAGTATTACAGATACTAATCCTGTAAAAGAGCATGATTCTAGGAATCTGCATAAGATAGTTCCCCCTTACAAGGAGGGGGATGACATTAACAAGTGGTTTGCTGCACTTGAGAGGGCCTGTAATGTACAGGGGGTCCCTCAAAGGCAGTGGGCTGCTATCCTGTGGCTATCTTTCAGTGGAAAGGGTAGGGATAGGCTCCTTACTGTTAAAGAAAGTGATGCCAATGATTTTACAGTTCTTAAGAATGCACTCCTAGATGGTTATGGCTTAACCACTGAACAGTACAGGATCAAGTTCAGAGAAACCAAAAAGGAGTCTTCACAAGACTGGGTAGACTTTGTTGACCATTCAGTGAAGGCTTTGGAGGGGTGGTTACATGGCAGTAACGTTTCTGACTATGAAAGCCTGTATAACTTAATCCTGAGAGAGCATATTCTTAATAATTGTGTGTCTGATTTGTTGCACCAGTACCTAGTGGACTCAGATCTGACCCCTCCCCAAGAATTGGGAAATAAGGCAGACAAATGGGTCAGAATAAGGGTGAACAGAAAAGTTTATACAGGGGGTGACAAGGATGGCAAGAAGAAGGATGGTAAGTCTTCTGACAAGGGTGGGGACAAATCTAAAAATGAGTCTTCATCAGGTCCACAAAAACACTCCGGTGGGGGTGGTGGGCCCAAATCCTCTTCAAATCAAAATCAAGTAAAGAAACCATGGTGCTATTTATGTAAAATAAAAGGCCATTGGACAACTGATCCCAGTTGCCCAAAGAAAAGCACCAAGCCTCCCACTACCACAACCCCTACTGCTACACCTAGTGCCCCTAGTAATAGCAGTGGTGATGGGAGCAAACCTACTAATAGCCAATCCAAGGGAGTAGCTGGGCTCACTTTTGGTAACTTAGTTGCGGTTGGTCTTGTTAGGGAGACCACAGAGGCTGTGTTAGTCTCTGAGGGGGCCATTGATTTGGCCACCTTGGTTGCTTGTCCCCTTAATATGGATAAGTACAAGCAACTTCCCCTAATAAATGGTGTTGAGGTTCAGGCCTACAGGGACACAGGTGCCAGTGTTACAATGGTAATAGAGAAACTGGTCCACCCTGAACAACACCTACTTGGTCACCAGTAACAAGTCAGATTGCACCACTTCAGGGGAAAATCCAAACTATTATAGATTGGGTTCCCCCTACAACTCAGACTCAGGTGAGAGCCTTCTTAGGCCTCACTGGGTACTACAGGAGGTTCATAAAGAACTATGGCTCCATTGCAGCCCCTCTTAATGACCTCACATCTAAGAAAATGCCTAAAAAGGTATTATGGACAGCAAACTGTCAGAAAGCTTTTGAGGAGCTGAAGCAGGCCATGTGCTCTGCACCTGTCCTGAAAAGCCCCTGTTACTCCAAAAAAGTCATTGTCTCAACTGATGCATCTGAATTAGGGGTAGGGGCAGTCTTATCACAACTTAATTCTGAGGGCCAGGATCAACCTGTTGCTTTTATCAGCGGGAGGTTGACCCATAGAGAAAAGTGTTGGTCTGCCACAGAGAGGGAGGCCTTTGCTGTGGTCTGGGCACTGAAGAAGTTGAGGCCATACCTGTTTGGCACTCACTTCATTGTTCAGACAGACCACAAACCTCTACTTTGGCTAAAACAAATGAAAGGTGAAAACCCTAAATTGTTGAGGTGGTCCATATCCCTACAGGGAATGGACTATACAGTGGAACATAGACTTGGTAGTACCCACTCCAATGCAAATGGACTCTCCAGATATTTCCACTTAGACAATGAAGACTCATCAGGTCATGGCTAGTCTTATTGTCCTTCGTTTGGGGGGGGGTTGTGTAGGAAAGTACCATCTTGCCTGGCATGTTACCCCGATATTTCACTGTATATATGTTGTTTTAGTTGTATGTGTCACTGGGACCCTGCCAGCCAGGGCCCCAGTGCTCATAAGTGTGCCCTGTATGTGTTACCTGTGTTATGACTAACTGTCTCACTGAGGCTCTGCTAACCAGAACCTCAGTGGTTATGCTCTCTCATTTCTTTCCAAATTGTCACTAACAGGCTAGTGACCAATTTCACCAATTTACATTGGCATACTGGAACACCCTTATAATTCCCTAGTATATGGTACTGAGGTACCCAGGGTATTGGGGTTCCAGGAGATCCCTATGGGCTGCAGCATTTCTTTTGCCACCCATAGGGAGCTCTGACAATTCTTACACAGGCCTGCCATTGCAGTCTGAGTGAAATAACGTCCACGTTATTTCACAGCCATTTACCACTGCACTTAAGTAACTTATAAGTCACCTATATGTCTAACCTTTACCTGGTAAAGGTTGGGTGCTAAGTTACTTAGTGTGTGGGCACCCTGGCACTAGCCAAGGTGCCCCCACATTGTTCAGGGCAAATTCCCCGGACTTTGTTGGTGCAGGGACACCATTACATGCGTGCACTATACATATGTCACGACATATGTATAGCGTCACAATGGTAACTCCGAACATGGCCATGTAACATGTCTAAGATCATGGAATTGTCACCCCAATGCCATTCTGGCATTGGGGAGACAATTCCATGATCCCCCGAGTCTCTAGCACAGACCCGGGCACTGCCAAACTACCTTTCCCGGGGTTTCACTGCAGCTGCTGTTGCTGCCAACCCCTCAGACAGGTTTCTGCCATCCTGGTGGCCAGCCAGGCTTGGCCCAGGAAGGCAGAACAAAGGACTTCCTCAGAGAGAGGGTGTTACACCCTCTCCCTTTGGAAAAAGGTGTCAGGGCTGGGGAGGAGTAGTCTCCCCCATCCTCTGGAAATGCTTTCATGGGCACAGATGGTGCCCATTTCTGCATAAGCCAGTTTACACCGGTTCAGGGATCCCCCAACCCTGCTCTGGCGCGAAACTGGACAAAGGAAAGGGGAGTGACCACTCCCCTGACCTGCACCTCCCCTGGGAGGTGCCCAGAGCTCCTCCAGTGTGCTCCAGACCTCTGCCATCTTGGAAACAGAGGTGCTGCTGGCACACTGGACTGCTCTGAGTGGCCAGGGCCAGCAGGTGATGTCAGAGACTCCTTCTGATTGGCTCTTACCTGTGTTACTAGCCTATCCTCCTTCCTAGGTAGCCAAACCTCCTTTTCTGGCTATTTAGGGTCTCTGCTTTGGGGAATTCTTTAGATAACGAATGCAAGAGCTCATCAGAGTTCCTCTGCATCTCTCTCTTCACCTTCTGCCAAGGAATCGACCACTGACTGCTCTGGAAGCCTGCAAAACTGCAACAAAGTAGCAAAGACGACTACTGCGACGTTGTAACGCTGATCCGACTGCCTTCTCAACTGTTTTCCTGGTGGTGCATGCTGTGGGGGTAGTCTGCCTCCTCTCTGCACTAGAAGCTCCAAAGAAATCTCACGTGGGTCGACGGAATCTTCCCCCTGCAACCGCAGGCACCAAAAGACTGCATCACCGGTCCTCTGGGTCTCCTCTCAGCACGACGAGCGAGGCCCCTTGAACTCAGCAACCCTGTCCAAGTGACTCCCACAGTCCAGTGACTCTTCAGTCCAAGTTTGGTGGAGGTAAGTCCTTGCCTCCCCACGTTAGACTGCATTGCTGGGTACCGCATGATTTGCAGCTGTTCCGGCTCCTGTGCACTCTTCCAGGATTTCCTTTGTGCACAGCCAAGCCTGGGTCCCCGACACTCTAACCTGCAGTGCACGACCTCCTGAGTTGTCCTCCGGCGTCGTGGGACCTTCCTTTGTGACTTCGGGTGAGCTCCGGTTCACTCTTCTTCGTAGTGCCTGTTCTGGCACTTCTGTGGGTGCTGCTTGCTTCTGAATGGGCTCTTTGTCTTGCTGGACGCCCCCTCTGTCTCCTCACGCAATTGGCGACATCCTGGTCCCTCCTGGGCCACAGCAGCATCCAAAAACCCTAACCGCAACCCTTGCAGCTAGCAAGGCTTGTTTGTGGTCTTTCTGCACAGAAACACCTCTGCAAGCTTCTTCACGACGTCTGACATCCATCCTTCAAAGGGGAAGTTCCTAGTCCTCTTTGTTATTGCAGAATCCACAGCTTCTACCATCCGGTGGCTGCTTCTTTGCACCCTCAGCTGGCATTTCTTGGGCATCTGCCCACTCACGACTTGAGTGTGACTCTTGGACTTGGTCCCCTTGTTCCACATGTACTCTCGTCTGGAAATCCATTGTGGTTGCATTGCTGGTGTTGGTCTTCCTTGCAGAATTCCCCTATCACGACTTCTGTGCTCTTTGGGGAACTTAGGTGCACTTTGCACTCACTTTACAGGGTCTTGGGGTGGGCTATTTTTCTAACCCTCACTGTTTTCTTACAGTCCCAGCGACCCTCTACAAGGTCACATAGGTTTGGGGTCCATTCGTGCTTCGCATTCCACTTCTAGAGTATATGGTTTGTGTTGCCCCTATCCCTATGTGCCCTCATTGCAATCTATTATGACTGTACATTGCTTGCATTGCTTTCTATTGCTATTACTGCATATTTTTGGTATTGTGTATATATATCTTGTGTATATTTTCTATCCTCATACTGAGGGTACTCACTGAGATACTTTTGGCATATTGTCATAAAAATAAAGTACCTTTATTTTTAGTATACCTGTGTATTGTGTTTTCTTATGATATTGTGCATATGACACCAGTGGTATAGTAGGAGCTTCACACGTCTCCTAGTTCAGCCTAAACTGCTCTGCTAAGCTACCTTTTCTATCAGCCTAAGCTGCTAGACACCCCTCTATGTTAATAAGGGATACCTGGACCTGGTGCAAGGTGTAAGTACCCCTTGGTACCCACTACAAACCAGCCCAGCCTCCTACAGAGGGGGTGTGGTCCTGGGGGCCTGTATACGAGTATGCCTCTGAAGGTGGTAGTGTTGTTGATGTGGATAAGGAAGTGCATGTGTTCTGCGTTGTTGAGGGTGTAGACGGTGTTGGTGGTGACCTTGATGGTGTCTCTGTGAATGATGGCTATGCCGCCTCCTGGTATGTTAAGGCGGTCTTTGCGCTGGAGTTTGTAGCACTCCGGGGTCGCTGTGGCTATATCTGGCTCTGATGAGAGGTTTGTCCAGGTTTCTGTGAGGAAGACGATGTCCGGTGAGTGTGATGTGATGAGATCCCAGATTTGAATGGCATGTTTGTGTAGTGACCGGGTGTTTAGTAGCAGGCAGCTGAGATGGTTGCGAGTGGTGTGGTTGTTGTGATGTATGATTGTGTTGGCGTGGGTGCTTGTGGTGTTGCTATGGTTTGAGGTGGTATTGGCGTGGGACGTGTGCAGGTTGTGGGGTTTTTTGGTGGGTGCGGATGTTGTAGTGTGGGGGCTGTTGCGTAAGGTGTTGGTGTGGGGTGCGTGGGAGGTGGAGCAGGAGAATAGGCAGGTGCGGCAGGAGAAGAGGCCTTGTGTGTGTGTGGGGCTGGTTTGAATGCAGGTGGGGCGGGCTCCGGGGTTGAGGGAGTGGAGTGCTTGGGGCTGGTAGTGTTGTCTGGGGGGAGTTTGGCTAGGAGGGCCAGGGGGACTGGCGCTGGGAGCGGTCCAGGCGCAGACGGGCTTGCCTCTGGCGCGCCTCCGGCAGGCCAGCAGCACGGCCGCGCAGCAACCGCCATTAAGAGGGGGAGGTGGAGGTGGGAGGGAGGAGCAGCTGGGAGGCGGAAGGCGGGCGGTAACGGTTGAGCGAATGGGGGTGGGAGGGGGGCGGGGCCGCAGGGACGCAGCGGCGGGGAAAAAGAAGCTGGGGGAGCGCACAAGGGTCGAAATGGCCCCCCAAAAAAACTGCAAAACAGAAGGAAATGGCTACGGTGAACAAAAACAAAACAGTGAGAGGCGCATAAACACAATACGATGCACGGCAGACAGATGGGCAAAGCTACGGTGAACAAAAACAAAACAGTGAGAGGCGCATAAACACAATACGATGCACGGCACAGACAGATGGGAAAAGCTACTGTGAACAAAAACAAAACAGTGGAAGACGCATTATAAACACAGTATAATGCAGAGTCTAGTGGCGCTTACCAGTGTCCACTAGGCACCAGGGATGAGGCGCAGACAGGTGTCTGCGGGTGGAGGAGGGCCTCGAACACACGATCGGCCACGTGGGCGGGGGTCGTGGGAAGCGGCACAGCAAGGTGGTACTGCCAGCACAGGGGAGCGAGCTCCGACCAAAAAGGTCAGGGGTCTTAGTGGGTGACAGTGACTAAACAAGACAAGTGATAATGGGGAAAAATATTAGAAGAAGTGTATGAAAGGTGTAAAATGGGATGGGAAAAAATATTAAAAAATAGAAGTGTGTTCGCTGTCTTGCTGTGCTGCAGTGGTGAGGTGAAATATCATGGTCTGGGATGGGGTATGTTTTAAAGTGTAATATGCAGGTGTGTCTACTTGGCCAATGGATGTCAATCCATCCGATAGGCACCTTTGTGGTGCTTTGCTGCAAGCGTCCCACGAAGGTCGTCTGCTGTCAGCTAACCATCACAAGGGGGCTGCCATGTCAACTATGTTTTTGTAATACTCTCAGTGGTTGGCCGCAGCCATGAAAGCGATGGAGTGGGCACCACCAACATTGCAGCCCGCGGCACCACTGGCTGGCAGCAAGATATCGACGCAGCAAGATATTGACACAGTCAGCGGTTCAACCTGTTACATCGTAATAGAGCAGCTGGGAGATGTCAGTGCATTGGACTTCTTGGGACCGCGGCGGACTGGTGGTCTGACTGCCAAACTCGTAATCACGCCCTGATTCACTTTGTACATTAAGCCCTTATTTCTGAAGTATTGAGGGCAAATATTTCAGTGTTTTAAAACAGACCAAGGCATATTTATCTCTTTTTGTGTGAGGCATAAATGGTTACATTACTTTTAATTGTTATTTCTCCATTTTAAATATATCATTGTTCTTTATAAAATGAGTTGCATATGATGCTATTTATATTTAATCTCCCTTAGGCCCTTGTTTTGTGAGAGCTCAAGGAAGCTCTGTGTAGGAAGCGGAAGCTCTGTGCTGTGCTGCATTGTGCTGTAGGCATTGTGAGGAGAAGCGAGGCAAGGGGGTGCGAGGAATGTGGGCCGCTCATGCTGAAGCTGCACCACCTGCCCATGCTATTGGGCTCCAAAGTGGTAGGAGGAAAGGAGGAAAGGTACGGTCCGTGCAACCATTTGTGCCGAGGCAATGAGGCGCTGCCAAACGAGTGTGACCTTAAGTACGGTAAGCTTGTGACAGTGCAGCGTAGGTCGAGTGAATCGAGCCGGGTTTGTGTGACTTGCTCCCCGCAGTCCAAGACAAGCTAGCCTGGCTCTTAGCCTCCCTTGTTTCCTGTTTTTCTACTCAATAGCTTTGGGAGCACCTTGGGAGGTTGGCAGAGACATCTTCAAGCAGCCGATTGCCGATTACTAGTAGACTGTTGCATTTGCCTCCTGCTCTGCTGCCTTGCTACGTGTACGGAGAGTGCCCCTCCTGAACTCCTATGTTTATTTATCTCACCACCTGATTTCAGTGCAACTGCCCCCTGGACCTTTGGACCACAGACTGATTAACCTTTCCAGGCTATCATGGCACGATCTGTGTGGTGGTAGAAGGTAGAGGAAACACAAAGGAGGTGAGGAGGCTGAAGAGCATGGTGTTCGTCCTCTGTTAGGGGGGCCTCGCCAGTGTATTATGTGCGGGACAGTGGAAGCGGTCGAGTCAGGTTTCGGTGCAGCTCACGGCTCTGCACACCCCAGCCACCACATCCTCCATTTTAGCCATTTCAGTCAGCAATAAAGTGCCTTGAAACAAACTGCCTGAAAGGAATACTGAGGCTACTGTCTATTCCACAGCAAGGAGTGTATCCCATCAAGTACGTTCAGCTCCGTGCGACAGTAAAGACATTGTGATCGGGTGTCTAATTATGTCTAGGGCCTGTAGTAAAGACAGAGCTAACCATTTGAGAAATAGAGCACCTCACATCAACACGCCAAAGGACAAGAACAACATTTTCTCTTTCTGGGGTAAAGACAAGACGACTCAAGATGATTTGAATGACATCACAAAAACCTCACTTGGACAAAGTTTTGATAATCTCTCTGTGCAGTCTCAACCTCTAAGTGCTCCTGCTGTTGAATCTCTAGTAATAACCAAAGAGGAAATGCCCTGCCCATTGAAAGAGGATTTTACCCTTCCGTGCATAGATCCAGAGTTTGGTTGCAAGTGCAGACTGCAAGATAAGGATAATAATCCACAAAGCCCGTCTACGCCTTCATTGTCAACTGGCCTGCAACTCTTTAGTAGCACACCCTCGGAACAAAACTTGATAATATTCCAAACATTGGAGACACCAGAATTTAAATTAATTGACAAGTAGTCATGTAATCATTCAGGTCCGGAGGCACAGGCATCTGATTTGCAGTTTCGCCTAGAGAGAATTTTATCCTCTATCTTAGCTTTATTAGAAAAATTTGCAGTGGGGTCAGATTCTATTCAAGACATAGCTATAATGATACTGAAGCTACTAATCAGTGCTAAAGAATGTTGGGAAAAGGTAATACAAGATAAACTGAGCGTGAGGGCCAAAGGGCATCTATTGGTGCAAATCCAGAAGATGACATTAATGAACTGTCCCACAGGTCCCAAGTCTCGATTTCTGCTTGCAAGTAGGAAGGTCACAGCTTAAAGCATGTGGGGATATTCCCCAAAAAGGCTTAATGTTAGAAAATCCTACTCTTTTAATAAGATATATTTTTGACCCCTGTACTGTGAATTCTGTAACATTTGGTTCCACTGTAAAATCTTCAAACCCCAAACGTGAAGTTTTTTTCTATCCTCAAGACATAGCAGAGTCACTTGCAGCTGCTTCAACTGGGAATACACAATCTAAGTGAAAATAAAAAAAACTGAAAGGGGAGAAAAGATCTAAACGGCAAATTTTAAAAAAGGCTCTAAAAACTTTGTTTTAGAGATGGGGTGAACACCTCCTAACGGGCCAGAAGTAATATTGTCCCACTATTAAAAAGGGAGTGCGTAATCTTCCAGTAAATTATCACATGTTGCTTTATTAAACGAAGTGGGTAAGTCTTTTCCAAATGTCAATTGGCATTGTTATACTTCTGTGCAGAAGATATTAAAATCATACCGCTTGAGCAGATGGGTTTTAGGAAAAAACATGGCACCCCTGGACAATATAGCTGCTCTACAACTAATTAATGAGAAATATGTGTTCAATTAGAGGCAGTGTGATGCCTATCACAGTTACAGATTTGTCCATGTCTTTTGATAAAGTAGATCAATTAGTGCTGGAGAAAAAGCTGTCAGATTTAGGTATGCCGGGTACGTTATTACATCTAATTGCCCTTCATTCTTCCACTTGGTGAAAGGTATTTTTAGGCGAGGACCATGGCCTCTCAAGGGAAATCTCAAAGAAGAGTGGCCTAAACAAGGGTGCCTCCTAGCCCCGCTGCTCTTCTCTTTATACATCTCGGATCTACCCACTTCCTTATCACAAAGACAAGTTTATCACTGATTATTGGGGGACAGACAATCTGATATCTCCTGTATGCAGATGACATAGTTATCTTGGATCTTCCCCTATGGGTATCAATAATCGGCTAGAGGCATTGCAACAAAAAGGCCGATGTACACTATTTAAACATTAACATCTCTAAGAGCAAAATACTCTACTTCCATTGAAAGAAAAAACATGAATGTGCCAACTTTCCTTCACACTTGTGTGCCCAAAAATTGGAAGTAGTGAAAACCTATACCTTCCCAGGGAAAATAATGTGCAGTAATTTTAGTAACAGTCATCACATTTTAAGTAATACATGTAAAGCCCAGGCTAAGGCCAAGAGTTTGGGTGCACTTTAGTGGGCTACACGTAGAAGACATTTCTGCCACCTCTTAGCGGTTTATCAGGCTAAAATCCCTGCTACCTAATGTATACAGTGAAGCTCATAGATGTTGCCAAATTGGTTATTTTTGAATAACATTGAAGGTCAGATATTGAGAAGACTTACCTCCTGTAATACCTCAATATCAGTGTCAGCATTAAGGCTGAAAATAGGAAATGAAAGTGCTTATGTCAAAGGTTTGGCAGGGGTTGTTCGATGGGTGGTCTGTCTGGAGAACAGTGAAGGGGATACATTAAGGCACTACATGAGAAAGGAAAGCCTTGTAGGTAAGAAGGATAAGACTCTAGTCAACAAGAATTTCATGTATGCTAGAGCCCAACTTGGGCTGAAGCTAATCTTGGTTCTTTCGCCCCCTGCCACCCAATTAAAGGCTAGTTTAAAACAAGCCTCGCAGGCCTTAAACTTTTGCTTGGACAGCAAGCCTTGTGTTAAAAAGGGGATACCAAATGATAAAATATACCATGTTAATGAATAAAGTACAACCTTATGTAAGATGGAACATGCTCCATGGGGTCAGATGATTTAGGATCTTGTTGAGGTTGGATATGCTACCTTTAAATTTAACATCTCAATGGTACAGAACCTCTGAAGTATGCAATTTTTGCCAGAATGGGATCCAAGATTGGAATAATGTGTTATTAGTCTGTCTTGCTCTTTTATTGTATCACCCGAAATGGTTGAGACCTATTTTTCTGACATTGTCTGAATGATCCTCCTTGGAAGCAGACAGTTAGTATTTGATCCCCCCCATGAATTGTTCTGATACCGAATTTTTAACTTTTTAAAATGTTTTTAAACTTATATCGATTTTGTTATGAATCTTGGGCTAGTGATCTGAATTTGTGTATGCCTTAATAAATTTCATTAATTTTAAGGTTTTATAGAAATAGTAAGTGTTTTATTTAATTGTATGAATTTATTTTATGTGAATCTCTTCTGAGTTCTGAATCAGGAATAAAATAAACTTGAACTTGAAAAACTATTTAATCCTATTTGTATATTTAATCCTGTTTGTTAAATATGTGAAGTGTCCTGCTTGTTAATTCTTTGGAGTGCCCTGCAAAATGTAAATATGCGTGGAACCTCGAAGTCTGCAAATATGCCATTTGTCCTTTTTGAGATTAGCAGTAAATTTGATTGTGTAATCCTAATTACCTGCAAAAATGACAAAGGGACTGATTTAGATCTTGGCGAGGGAATACTCTGTCACAAAAGTAATGGATATCCCGTCTGCCATATTCCGATCTCCATAGGTTATAATGGGAACGTAATACAGAGCACGGGATATCCGTCACATTTGTAACAAGGTATTCCCTCCTCCAAGATCTAAATCAGGCCCTAAGTCTGTGCCTCAATACCAGAAAAACTCTGGTGGAAAACACAACTGTAAACAAGTTCACAATCACATGTAAATCGTTTTTCTGCAGGTCATCCTTAATTTTTACATCAAAGGTTGTTAGATTATGGGCCAAAGCCAAGCAACAGTGGCATTTCCGTTTTTAGGTTTTACTCCTGTATTTAGTGATGTATTCTAAATAAGCACCATTGTTTTTCTTTTAACTTTATGAACCATTGTTGCAGTGTACATCACACTGAATCTTAACCTATGGTATTTTATCTTTTAACTGTATGGAAAAACTTCAGGGTCTGTGCACAGGTGGACTGAACCATTAAACAAATGTACCGGTTACTACTGGTAATCATCAGCCGATGGACAATTGATTCTGATCCTTCAATTCTATGATTAGGTGACCTGGTTAGTTGTAAAAAGCATGCTGTCAGAGCAAGAATAAGCACAGTGTGAAGTGCTACAAAAATACAGCAAATGAGCTCCTTCACTCTACTGTTTAGCAAGTGCATTTTTACATTTGTTTTCATATAGCATACCTATATGGTGGTCGTGGTCCTTGTACACACCATACACATCATACAGTTGTACATCATAAAGCATTAGGGACAATAAAATAAAAAATACAAATTACAAACACATCAATCAATCGTTAAAATTACGTTAGACTTCTAGAGCAACCACTGCAGAAACTTTTTAAATTTCTAAAGTTAATAAATCTTCAAAAACTGTGCTTACTCCACATATACCTGACTGCTTAAATATGTGCCTTAAAATTACCTTCTTTCCATTAATACTGTTGGAGATAATAATAATAATAATAATAATAACCTCTTAGCTGCTGGGCCTCTCCCCCTCCCTCCCCCCCGTGCTGAGCCCTTTTTTTTGGCTATTTGGGGTAGTTTGCGCTTAGGCCTTCATAACCTTTTGTCCACATAAGCTATCCACACCTTATTTGCGTCCTTTTTTTCCAACATCCTAGGGATTCTAATGGTACCCAGAGTTTGTGGTTTCCCCTGGAGGAGACCAAGAAATTAGCCAAAATACAGTGAAATTTCTTTTTTTCAAAAAAATGGGAAAAAAGGGCTGCCGAAGAAGGCTTGTGGTTTTTTCCCTGAAAATGGCATCAGGAAAGGGTTTCTGGTGCTAAAATCACCCTCTTCCCACCTTTCAGGAACGGGCAGACTTGAATCAGAAAACCCAATTTTTCAACACAATTTTGGCATTTTACTGGGACATACCCCATTTTTACTATTTTTGGTGCTTTCAGCCTCCTTCCAGTTAGTGACAGGAATGGGTGTGAAACCAAGGCTGGATCCCGGAAAGCTAAACATTTCTGAAAAGTAGACACAATTCTGAATTCAGCAAAGGGTCATTTGTGTAGATCCTACAAGGTTTTCCTACAGAAAATAACAGCTGAAATAAAAAAATATTGAAAGTGAGCTGAAAAAAACAGCCATTTTTCTCCATGTTTTACTCTGTAACCTTGCAATGGGTTTTCATTCTATACTGGGTATACAGCAATTCATTTGCTGAAATATAAAGAGTGAAAAATAGGTATCAAGAAAACCTTTGTATTCCAAAATGGGCATAAGATAAGGTGTTGAGAAGCAGTGGTTATTTGTACATCTCTGAATTCTGGGGTGCCAATACTAGCATGTGAATTACAGGTTATTTCTCAAATAGACGTCTTTTTGACACACTGGCCCTCATTCTGACCTTGGCGGTCTTTACGCAAGACCGCCGAGTTACCGCCGCGGTGAAGACCGCCGACCGTGGCGGTATGCCGCTGTGCGCATTCTGACCGCTGGGAGCGTTCCGCCGGAAAACCGCCAGCAGCCACACTGGCGGACGGCGGGAAAGTGGAGACTGGTCAACCTCCACCGCCACGCCAGCAGAACACCGCCCACAGAATTACGACCCACATTTCTGTGTGGCGGTCTTCTGTTGGCGGTCTTCTGTTGGCGGTCACCTCCCCATGGCTCCCGTCGCCTCCCGGAGGACCAACGCACAAGGTAAGTTGACCGTCCGTGAGGGGAGGGGGAGGGGGGGTGTTGTGTGATGTGGGCGTGCATGGGGGTGTGCGTGTGAGTGTGTAGAGGGGGTGTGTGAGTGCGTGTATGCGGGCGGGGGGTGCTGCTGTGTCCATGGGTAATGTGTGCTGTTCGGCAGGTGCGCATGTCTGCATGTATGTGTGCGGGTATGTGTCCCCGTTGTGTATGTGTGTGTAGGGGGTGTGTATATGTGCATGTTGGGGGTGTGTGCATGTCGGGGTGCATGTATGTGCATGTCGGGGTGGGGGTGGGGAGGGGGTTCGTACCACCTCTGGGGGGTGGCAGGGGGGTGGAGGGTGTGGGGGGAGGACTCGGGTGGGTAGTGGGGGGTGGGGGAGACCCCTATCAGTGCCAGGGAAGGAATTCCCTGGCCCCGATAGTGCCTACCGCCATGGTTCGCACGGCGGTTCCCGCCCGCAAGAAACCGCGGCGGTAGGCAGGGTCATAATACCCTTGGCGGTCTTGGGACGACCGCCGGGCCGGAGTGCGCAAACTCCAGCCCGGCGGTCATGACCGCCGTGGCGGTCGGAGTGGAGAAGTGGCGGTCGGTCGCGGCGGGGACCGCCGCGGTCAGAATGCCATTTTTAATACCGCCGGTCTGTTTGCGGTCCGACCGCCGTCTCTCCGCCGACCGCCAGGGTCAGAATGAGGGCCACTGTCTTACATTTGGAAGGAAAAAATGTAGAGAAAGGCAAGGGGCAATAACACTTGTTTTGCTATTCTGTGTTCCCCCAAGTCTCACTTGCGTGGGTAGGCATAATGCTCGCGACAGCAAACGCAACATGGACACATCACATTTTTACATTGAAATCTGACGTGTTTTTTGCAAAGTGCCTAGCTGTAGATTTTGGCCTCTAGCTCAGCCGGCACCTAGGGAAACCTAGCAAACCTTGGCATTTTTTAAAACTAGACACCTAGGGGAATCCAAGATGGGGGGACTTGTGGGGCTTTGACCAGATTCTGTTACCCAGAATCCTTTGCAAACCTAAAAAAAAACAAATTTTCCTCACATTTCGGTGACAGAAAGTTCTGGAATCAGAGAGGAGCCACAAATTTCCTTCCACCCAGCGTTCCCCCAAGTCTCCCGATAGAATTGATACCTCACTTGTGTGGGTAGGCCAAGCGCCCGCGACAGGAAATGCCCCAAAACACAACGTGGACACATCCCTTTTTTTGACAAAAAACAGAGGTGTTTTTAGCAAAGTGCCTACCTGTGGATTTTGGCGTATAGCTCAGCCAGCACCTAGGGCAACCTACCAAACCTGTGTATTTTTGAAAAATAGAGACCTAGGGGAATCCAAGATGGGGTGACTTGCGGGGCTCTGACCAGGTTCTGTTACCCAGAATCCTTTGCAAACCTCAAAATTTGGCTAAAAAAACACGTTTTCCACTCATTTCTGTGACCAAAAGTTGTGGAATCTGAGAGGAGCCACAAATCTCCTTTCACCCAGCATTCCCCCAAGTCTCCCGATAAAAATGGTACCTCACTTGTGTGGGTAGGCCTGGTGCCCACGACAGGAATAGATCACACAACGGTCAATGTTGGTCCTCACATGAGGCAGCTGTTGACCCTGGGGTGATCCATTCCTGATGCAGGCACTAGGTATGGGCACTCAAGTGGGGTAGTGTTTTTATCAGGACAGGTTAGGAATCACTGGGTGGTAGGAATTTTGTGGATCCCAGCATATTCCTGTAGTTTGTGTGACAGAAATGCTAGAAAAATAGAGTTTTTATTCAACATTTCAGCTTTGCAGGGTATTCTGGGTAAGAAAACTTTGGGCAATCCACACAAGTCACACCTCTGTGGACTCCCCCGAATGTCAAGTTTCCAGAAATGTTTGGGTTTAGTATTTTTCTCTATATGGCCGCCGAACTCAGGACGAAAAACACAGGTGCCTGCTTACAAAGCCCGTTTGTTTTGTGATAGATAATTTTGATGTCTCCACAATACGACTTGGGCGGTGGAATTTGGGGCTGAACTAAATTGGGGAGCTCCCAAGAGAGCTCTTTCTCTCTCTCTGCTTGCCACCGCATTCACCTGCTCTCTGGGTTGGGCTAACCCACTATTACCCCGTTGCACAGACTGTGCTTGCGAAGGGACAGCAGGACTGTCCTCATCACCTCCCTCATAATTTACTGGAAGAGGAGTTATCGAATGGGACTCCTCCGACTGAAAAATGACTCCCAGAGTCTGTCTGCACCACTGTCCTATCTCTCAGATGCTGTCTCAGTATCTGATGTCTCAGTCTCTGATCCTATGTCAGAGCTGTCCTCTATAATCCGAGTGACGGCAGCAGTCATCCATCAAGATACCATCTCTGCTATTGGCTAAACTGTTGCTCTAAAACACTAGCCTACGTAGACAGTCACAAAATCGATGGTGTGGGTGAGATACGTGCAACAGTAGAGGCCACCTTACCTGTGCTTCTTCCCCCAATCAGCACGTTCTTTCAAGGCACTCAAAAAACACCTTGTCACATACCATTCATCACAGTCTTTAGCACTTCCTGCACCCAGTCCAACAATAATTATTGGTGCTCCCACTCCCTCCTCCTAAAACTGCCACTAGACAAAAGTCTGATCCTTTTGTAGCAGAAACATAATCACAATACTTACTTGACTTTTTTATTGCTGCCTAAAAGCTACAGTTGAAATGCGTCAGTTGAAGTATGTGCATTGCTTTGAAGACGCAAGCTGCAACTGCAAGACAACTGGTGGCAAATATATATATATATATATATATATATATATATATATATATATATATATATATTAGCTCCAACAGGTCCAAACAGGCGCGCTCACCTCACATCGGTGCCTGCAGCAGATAGGGACCAACTCCCATCAATATTCTTCACACCAAGTTGACAATTAAGTCAGGAATGCAGCACTCACAGGATTAAGTGCCAATTATTTTATTCCATAACAGGACCCCGAACAAACTGAAACCAACGCGTTTCGACCTTCCCGGTCTTGATCATATACATATAGATCACTTTTATATGTGGGTCTGGTTTTCCTGGGGGCCGATCGCAGCCCCAAGGGAAACCACACATGTATTGACAAAAGTGATCTATATATATATATATATACATATATATATATATATATACATATATATATATATATAGATCTATCTCTATATATATCTATCTACATGGATATATCTATAGATAGATCTATATATCTATCTACATGGATATATCTATAGATAGATCTATATATATATATATATATATATATATATATATATATAGATCTATCTATAGATATATCCATGTAGATAGATATATCTATATATATAGATCTATATATATATATTTATAGATCTATATTTTTTTTAGTAGTTGTATTGTATTGTTCCTTGGGGGCCAAAATGGCACCCAGGGAAACCCTACAACAACAAAAATAAAATATTGCCACCACAGGGGGTCGCCCTGCCCACGGGCGACCCCCTGTCCATTTCTTTTGATTCTTTTTTTTGTTTTTTTTTTTTAAATATCAAATTTAGCCCCTGGGGTGGTGCGATCGCACCCCCCCCCCCCCCCCCCCAGGGGACACCTACCTTTTTTTTTTTTAAATATGCCCCGGGAGGGGGGCAGCCCGTTTTCCGAGCTGTGCTGCGATCGGGGGCCGGGAAACACTTTCAGGAAGGCCTAGTAAGAATGGGGAGAGTCTCCCCTTTCTTACGAGGCCCACGGAATGTGGGGAAATCAACAAAGTTTCGGGTGGGGGATAGGGGAGACAGGGAAAAACTTCTGTGTCTCCCGGGGTTTAAAAAATAAATAAAAAATACTCGGGTGCAACGCACCCGGGGATTTATTAACCCCCTCCCTGGTGTCGGCCACTAGTCGTGACCCGCACCCAAGGGGTTAATAATAATAATAATAACAATCATAATAATAATCACAATAAATGGCCATGTTCATTCTGCAAACAAATTCAATAGTGTTTAAATGTGTGTAGAGTACTGCTCTTAAAATATGCCCCATAACAACCGCAGAATAACTGATGGTGTAAATTGAGATTTAAAATTATCAGTAAATAATTTCCTATACCTGGTTCAACTTTAACCAAAATAAAAAATAACAAAGACTAGCTATATATAATTATCATACAAAGAGCATACCAGAAGAATATGTGTTCTTACAGTTTACTTATTAATCACTTAAGGATGGATTTAAAGTTTGGCAGACGATCAGGGACATAGCTTCAGGGGGTATGTAAATGCATATTCTGCTAAATAGTTGAGTACAGGTGCTTTCAGTTGGGTACGGTGAGTTGTCTGTTGGATTTAACAAGGAATGTTCACCTAAACAGACAAAAATGCACACACACCCTCTCTGTATTGAAAGTCCTCTAATATATTGTCCTTTCTCTTAGTACTCCTACCAATCTACATTCTTTTCCCTTCTCACTGCCCCCTAGGCCCCTCTCATGCACCCTGCTTGTCATATAATGTATTTAAACTTTATAAGCCAGCCTGATTGTTGGAAAGTCTGAAGCACAAACCCCCCAATCTTACTGATCAAGCTACACCCCTGCAGGCAATTACTCTGTCCCAAATGTGACAGATATCCCATCCGTCTCATCACAAATACATTAAATCCTATGACAGTTATATTAAGACAGATGGGATTTCTGTAACATCTGTAGTGGAATAACCTTCTGTCATACTCTACATCAGGTACTAAATGTTTCTCCTCAATTCTTCTTCTAAATCAATAATAATACCCTAGTCAACCACTAATGTTCTAATTGTGTGACTAAGGCCCTCATTACGACCCTGGCGGTGAGCGATAAAGTGGCGGTAATACCGCCAACAGGTTGACTGTAAGTGCCGCCAAATTATGACCATGGCGGTGATAACTCACATAGACAGCCAATATACCACACCAACCGCCTCGGCGGAAACAACAGTCACCACGGCGGTAGCCACCTACAGCCAGGCGAGAGACAGAGTACCGCCCACCATATTATGTCACTGCAAACTGCCATCTTTTCCGGGGCGGTACCAATGCCATCAAAAGTTTGGCAGAAACAGAGCTCAGAAGTAAAAGGACACACCATCGGAGACACAGGTAAGAACCACGCCGCCATGGAACCCAAACTACAAGTCTTCCCAATGATCTTCTACATGATGTTCCACCTGGAACACCTATGCAGACAAAAACAACGACGGCGAGTACAGCCGCCTACCACACAAGGGAGGGTGGGAGGAAAACGAGAGTGACACATACACGCACGACACACACACCATACACACAACCAGCTGCACACGTAAACCATTGGCACACGACATTATAAAACACGAACCATAATGCTGGAGTAACGACAATGTATTAGCATACAAAATCCACCACACAAACCAAATATATACACATTTCCACAAAGGGCCAATGCCCAGTCCAAAGTCATGAGGGCACACAAGGCCACAGGGCACAGTCCAAGGCCCAACCCGCTTCCTGACACAGCTGGAGAGAACACTGCAGTGGGTATCATTTTGCAAGTGGGAAGGCACCTCAGGAGGATGAGGGGGGACCTCAGCCGAATATGGGAACATCCCCACTGATTCTGGATGGGCAACATGCCCATTACTTTGTCCTGGGGAGTGCAAGGCCCCAGTCTCTGGAGTAGGTGACTTGTCCACTGGGTCTGGAGGGGGCACATGCCCAATGCTTTGTCCTCGGGAGTGCAAGGCCACAGTCTCTCAAGTGGGTGACTTGCCCACTGATTCTGGAGGGGGCCAACTCGCACAGCAGCCCCTTGAGTGTGGCCTACGTGGCGTCCGCTGGCGGTGACGGCTGCCCTGTGGTGGTGGTTGGAGGAGCCTCCTGGGCAGCCCCTGCACTGTCCGATGGCTGCATTGTGCTGGTGGTTGGAGTAGCCTCCTTGGCAGCTCCTGCACTGTCCGATGGCTGCATTGTGGTGGTGGTTAAAGGAGCCTCCTGGGCAGCCCCTGCACTCCCTGATGGCTTCACTTCCACAGCTGGCGGTGGGGGCCCCGTGATAGCTGGTGGTGGTGGTGGCAGTGTTAGCACGACAGCATCCGCTGGCGTAGAGTTTCTTGTCTCTTCCTGTTTGTGAGTCGTGGATCCCCTACCCTTCCTGGCCGGGGTGGATGGGCTCTTTCCCTTTCTGCCTGGTGGTGCGGGCTCCTTCCCCTTCTTCACAGCTGGTGTAGGCTCCTTCCCCTTCTTCACAGCTTGTGCAGGCCCCTTCCCCTTCTTCACAGGTAGTGCAGGCCCCTTCACACTCTTTCCTGGTGGTGCAGGATTCTTCACACTCTTCCCTGGTGGTGCGGGCCACTTACCCTTCTTCCCTGGTGGTGCTGGCTCCTTCCCCTTCTGTGTTGTAGGTCAGGTATCCTTACCACCACAAGTAGGTGGTGCTACCACTCTCCCCATGGACTGTTTGGCTGGGCTGTGTCCTTGGTTCCCTGCCCATACGTGCAGGACGGGGGGAGGGATGAGGTCAATTTGGGAAAGGAAAAGCTTTTTAGGGACGTTGGGGGTGTGAGGAGGGAGGAATAATGGGAGTGGAGGATGAGGGAGTGGTTGTTGGAGGTGTATGTCTGCTGGACTTGGGAGCAGGTGCATGGGCTGGATGCTGATGTGAGGTAGGTGGATGTTGGGTATGTGAATGCTTGTGTTTATATCCCTGGGGGGGCAGACACAGTGGGAGAGAACACAGGGCAGGCGTGCATGGTTGTTGTGGAGGTGTATGCCAGTGAGGTGTGTGCTATGCTTGGTGTGGTGATGCTGATAGTGGATGTAGATGTAGTGCATGCAGGTGTGAGTGTGGATGTGACTGGGAGGGAGGTGGAGGAGGAGGAGGGGGGGACAGTGGAGGCTGTGGATGTTGCTGTGTCTGGAACTGTATGGTGTTTGTGTGAGTGCCTGTGGGATGAAGTATGGTGCTTGTGTTTGCCTCTGCCACTCTTATGTGTTGCCTTGTGTGCATGCTCATCTGTATGTGTGCCTGGGATGGGTTGGGGTTGAGGGGAGTGGGACTGGGAAGTGGTAGTTGGAGGGGGGACGGTTGAAACACGGACAATGGCCGCCATCAGAGAGGAGGCCAGAGCCTGAATCGATCTCTGTTGGGCTGCCAATGCACCGTGAATGCCCTCCAGGAATGCATTGCATTGCTGCATCTGGGATGCCAGCCCCTGGATGGGATTTGCAATGGTTGACTGCCCTACAGAGATGGATCTCAGGAGGTCAATAGCCTCCTCACTCAGGGCAGCAGAGCTCAATGGGGCAGGGCCTGAGGTGCCTGGGGCGAAGGAGATGCCCACTCTCCTTGTGAGCGGGCTCAAGCAACTCGCTGAGGGGCTACTGGGAGGGCGGAGCTGGTATGGGAGGTGGCAGCTGTACCTGCAGCTGGGGTGGTCACAGAGGTGTCCGCCATGACCAGGGAACTTTCATCGGAGGAGGTATCAGAGTCTGTGTTGTCTTCTCCAGTCTCCACTGTGGTGTTTCCTTTGCAGGGTCATGTGGGCTGCAGCTCCCTCTGTCACCGGTGCCCCTTCTCCTCCGCCAGATGATGCTAATGCACATAAGGACAGGATGACAAAACAAGAAAGGGGGGGAGAGAGACAAAGGATACACTGGGTCAATGGCTGCACCAACACCGCCGTACACAGCACCCTCACACACAGGGAACAGGCCTATGCAATATGCAGTGCACTACCAGTGATATGGCTAGTCACTAAGTCATGATGAGGAGCACACACCACCAACTGCGGCACGCCTGGGACCAACAATGCCCTGCCTGATAGTGATTACTAACAAGCTAGGTTACCTGTATTTGCCATGCAACCATTACCCTACAGAGGACCCACACTACAATGTCTGGCCTGGCCTTGGGGCACCCACTAACACACAACCACCACCCAGACACCACCCCACCAGCCAAAATATGTAATGATATCCACTGTACTCACCCCATTGAGGCTGTTGTGATTCCCTCAAGCGCCAATCCAGCTCAGGGTACGCCACTGCCATCATGTGAGCCATCAGAGGGGTCAAGATCAGATGGGCACCCCTTGATCATTAAGAGGTCATCCCCAGCTGGGCCTCCACGGTCTTCCATGCTCAACGTCCCATGTCCTCCCACTGTTTCCGACAGTGGGTGCTCCACCTGCCATAAACCCCCAGGGTCCGCATGTCCTTGGTGATGGCAAGCCATATTCCCTTCTTTTGATGGGCGCTGACCTGCAGAGGCAATACGGACAGGATAACCCCATTAAACTAACAGTCTAGCCTGTCACACACATGGCCCACCATACCTGTTTCCATCTCCATTGGCACACACATTGCCCAGCACACAACATGTACACCACCAACAGATAACCCCCTCACACAATGCCTTCACACACATCTCCATGCATCTATGCCACATGCATCGTGCCCACAGTGTACTCACCTGTTGGTCTGGAGGCCCATACAGCAGTCCATACTGGGGTAGGACCCCATTCACCAGTCGCTCCAACTCCTCCGAAGTGAAGGCTGGGGCCATTTCCCCGGTCACACAGGCCATGGCGGGTTCCAGACACCGGTCACAGCAGCACATGCAGTGTAGGTCTTCTTCTGTTGAAGGTCAGGAAACAAGTGAGGAATGATTCAGAAAATGGCAGTCACGTCCGCGATGGTGTACACCGTCACCACCAGCGTAGGTCCCCATTGGCCACTGTACTCCATAGGGACCAATATTATTCAATGAGGAATTGCACAGCAGTTCACGACCGCCTACCGCCACAATGCCCAACATCGGCGGAACTGACTCTCTTTCACCTGTGCCTGCACACAGGACAGGCGATCACCATTTCAGGGTGGATGAACAGGCCTATCGATAATTGCTGCGTCACAGGATAAATAAGCACATACTTAGAAATTTAGCCTGTCCCAAAACATAATTGCACGATGTGGACTGCTGTTGTGGTTTAGTTGTTCAAATTGTGACAGTCTATTCAATCTTGTGGCCCTTAAATACCTACCGCTGCGGATGAATAAGAGATTGAGACATACCCCCGTGTACAGATGCCTGGTGGACTTAGCTATATTGGAGGACAGGCACATTATACTCACCTATAGACCCGACAGGGCCACAATCACAGAGCTGTGTGCCCAGTTGGAGCCTGACCTGATATCAGCTATCTGTCATCTCAATGGGATCCCCCCTCTTGTGCAAGTTCTGTCAGTGCTCCATTTCCTGGGAACTGGTTCATTCCAAGTGACGGTGGGCTTGGCAGTAGGAATGTCACAGCCAATGTTCTCAATCATGCTGGCAAGAGTCTTGTCTGCCCTGGTAAAACACATGTGCCGCTACATTGCTTTCCCCAGGTGGAAGATTTGGCCACAGTGAAGGCTGGATTCTATGCAATGGGACATATCCTCAATATTATTGGTGCGATTGACGGGACACATATTGCTTTTGTCGCCCCCCCCTGCCAGAATGAACAGTTGTACAGGAATCGTAAAAGTTTCCACTCCATGAATGTGCAGATGGTGTTCCTGGCAAACCAGTACAATTCCCACGTCAATGCTAAATGTCCTTGGTCGGTGCATGATGCCTTTGTCCTGAGGAATAGCAGCATCCCAAATGTGATGGGCCAACTACAGAGGAACAGGGTGTGGTTTATATGTGAGCCTTGGTCCCCACCCAGTGTATGTTAGTGTATGCCTCTGATGTTAACCTAATAGAACAGTGTGTGGCTAAATGTTGTCCCTCAATATCTGCAGGTGACACTGACTACCCAAACCTATCATGGCTGCTGACCCCTGTGAGGAATGCCAGGACAAGGGCTGAAGAACGTTAGAATGAGGCACATGGTTGAACCAGAAGGATCATTGAGAAGACCTTCGGCCTCCTGAAGGCCAGGTTCAGGTCCCTCCATCTGACAGGTGGATCCCTGTGCTACTCACCCGAGAAGGTCTGCCAGATAGTAGTGGCATACTGCATGTTGCACAACCTGGCCCTCAGACGCCATGTACCTTTTCTGCAGGAGGAGGAGACTGGAGATGCCCCTGTGGCAGCAGAGGACCCTGAGGACAGTGAAGATGAGGAGGCAGAGGATGAGGATGTGGACAACAGAACATCAGTTATCTGTCATTATTTCCAATGACACACAGGTGAGACAGTGCAACTTCACATTTCTATGACTATTGGTGTATTCTGTGTGGCTGTGGCATGATGGCATTACACACTTTTTACCTCTACTTACTGTCAACTATGGATTATCATTTTACAGATGTTGGTGATATGACAACAATGTCCTGATGTGATCACTACAGCCAGCTACAGGTCATTCTTTCCATGCTCTCACTATGTACAGTTCATTTGCAATGGATGTAGCTGTTTCCATCAATACAAATTTTCAATACATGAAAACCTAGTAGTCAAGTTTTTTCCAAGGGTGTTTATTGTAGTGCTAAGAAATTAAGTGGAACGTGCAATGGAATGGGGTGAAGATTGAGGATAGTCCAGGGTATTGTTCCAGTCTGTTTGTAGCACAGGTGCAGTGTCCAAGGGGCCACAGGAGGGGGAGCAAAGGCAGTTAAAGATGGACAAGGTGACTGAGTGGGACACAAGGGGGACAATCAGGAGAGTCTCATTTCCTGGTGGGGGTCTTGGCAAGTGTCTCTGGCTTCTGTCTGGGTCACAGGGAACGTTTGCAGGGTGGTTCACCTTCTGCAGGGGCAGGGGTGTTGGTGGACTGTGGGTCCTGTGGTGGGGCTTCCTGCCCACTAGCGGCACCGGAAGTGAAGGGCTGGTTAATGGACTGGCTAGTGGTAGGGGCCCACTGGTGTGCTGTTGCCTCCCTCATGATGTTGGCCATGTCTGCCAGCACCCCTGCTATGTAGATCAGGGTGGTGTTAATGGCCTGCAAGTCCTCTCTGATCCCCTGATACTGTCCCTTCTGCAGCCACCTGTTCTCCTGCACGTTGTCTAGGATCTGGCTCATCATGTCCTGGGAATGTCGGTAGGCTCCCAGGATCTCGGAGAGTGCCTACTGGAGAGTCGGTTCCCTGGTCCTGTCCTCCCTTTGGCGCACAGCAGTCTTCCCACTGTCCCTTTTGGCCTGTGCCTTTGTCTCCTGAATGGAATGGTGTGCCCACTGCCACTGACCCCAGGTCCCTGATTGTCTTGGAGGCAGAGGTGGTGACTGGGGTCCCTGTACAGGTGGGCACACTGGTGATTGACGTGTCCTGTGGACAGAGTTTTGGGTACGCTGGGTGGGTGCTGTGGTGTTGGATCCTGATGGAGGAGGCTGTGTGGTGGTCTGTGATTGTCCTTGGGTGACCAGCTGTCCAGTGGTCCCTGATGGGCCAGGTAGGTCCTCCAGATCCTGAAGTCCAGAGTAACTGTCATCACTGGGGGCCTCTTCTGTTGGCGGACTGGATAGTGGTGGCACCTCCTCTCCACTGACATTGGCTGGGGTACCTGTGGAGATGTAAGTGATGTATTATGCTTCAAGTACATGACATTTGTACATCCCTAGCTTCCCCTCTATGGTTGGTGTTGCACTGCCAGCTTTTGCTTGTGTATGTTGATGTATAATGGGATTCTTAGTTTCCCTATGTTGTGCATGCTTTAGTGATGGGTGTCTATGCAGGGCTGGGAGGGGTGACCATGCATTGGTATGGCATGCAGGGCTTGGCATTGGAGTTAGTGAGATGTGTAGGTGCAGTGCGTGGGTTGGAGTGGAGTGATGTGTGTGAGGGTGTGGGTGTGAGATGGCATGCAGGTTTTGAGGGGGTGATGATTAGTAAATGTTGACTTACCTGTGTCCAGTCCTCCGGCTACTCCAGTGAGTCCCTCAGGATGCAGTAATACCAGTACTTGACCCTCCCATGCTGTGAGCTGTGGGGGAGGAGGCGGGGTCCACTGTCAGTCCTCTGTATGGCAAGCTGATGCCTTGCTGCTACGGAACGTACCTTCCCCGTAGGTCGTTCCACCTCTTCCTGATGTCATCCCTTGTTCTTGGGTGCTGTCAGACGACGTTCACCCTGTCCACGATTCTCCACCATAGCTCCTTCTTCCTGGCAATGGATATTTGCTGTACCTGTGCTCCAAACAGCTGTGGCTCTACCCTGACAATTTCCTCCACCATGACCCTTAACCCTTCCTCAGTGAAACAGGGGTGCCTTTGTGGTGCCATGGGTGTTGGGTGATGTGTGTTGGTGAGGGTGTGTTGGGTAATGTGGTGGGGTGTGTGATGTGGAGTGCGTGAGGGGTGTATCTGTGTAAGTGGTGTGTGTGTCTAGTTGTCTCTGTGCTCTTCTTATCAGTCACCTGGAGCAATTGGTGTTGGCAAAGGGTTGTAGGTAAAGTGGGTGTGTATTTTATAGTGCTGAGGGTGTGTGGGTGTGTGTATGGGTGTCAGGTGTGTGCATTTCGTATTGTCCAATGTTGTGTTGTTTTGTATGTGGGTGTCCATTCTGTGCGCGGCGGTAAGTACCGCAAATGGTTTACCGCCGTTGAATGTCTGCCGTGGTGATTCGTGGGTCATAATGTGGTGGGTGTTGTTTTGTTGGCATAATGGTATGGGTTTTGGGACCGCCAGTTTATCACTGACCTTTGGTCTGGCGGATTTGTGTATGTGGCTGTATTCTCTCAGATTGGTGTGTGTGTGTCATAATATGGTGAATGAATATCCGCCACCGCGGCAGTATGTTGGCGGCCGTCAGAGTGACGGTAAGCGGCATTTACCGCCAATGTCATAATAAGGGCCTAAGTTTCTATATAGTAGTATTAAAATTTTATTGCATCAGTAACAAGTTGTTAGAAATGGGGTCTTTGGTTGGCAGTCAGGTTACCCCCTGTCCAAGCAAGGACCCTCACTCTAGTCAGGGTAAGTCACACACAATCCAAATTATCCTGTGCCCACCCTCTGGTAGCTTGGCACTGAGTAGTCAGGCTTAACTTAGAAGGGAATGTGTAAAGTATTTGTGCAATAAATCATACAATAACACTATATAGCACCACAAAAATACACCACACAGTGTTTAGAAAAATATGTAATATTTATCTGGATATTTGCAGGTCAAAACGATAAAAGATGCAATAAGAAATGGTAGAGATATCACTGAAAAGTGATATGAAGTGTCTTTAAGTCTTTAAAAAGCAAACAAAGTCTCTTTCAAGCACAAAGTACCTGGTTTGGAGTGAAAAATCTCTGCAGAGGGCCGCAGAGGAGGAGATGCGTGGAAAATGGTGTGCGCGTCGGTTTCGCCCCTTCACACACGGACTTGCGTCGTTATTTTTCACGCGGGGAAAACATTGATTCGATTTCCGGCGTGCAGACAGTCTCCTCTGTGGGTCGGTGGGTTTTCAGACGCCCATGGGTCTGTGTGTGGAATCCTGGGCTTGTTGTCCGGCTGCACGTCGTTCCGGTGGGCTGTGCGTGGAATTTTCTCCCTCACGGCAGGCGTTGCGTCGATTTCCTCTCTAGAAGTCGGGCGGCGTTGTCCAGGCGGGCCGTGCGTCGAAGTTCCAGTCGCACCGCAGGCACCACGACGATCTTTTCCTTGCGAAGTCGAGCGGCGTCATCCCAGGTCAGCGTGCAGTGAATTTTTCACCACGGAGCAAGGTGTGCGTCTAATTTTTCACCGCACAAGGAGTCCAGTTGAAAGAAAGAAGTCTTTTTGGTCCTGAGACTTCAGGGAACAGGAGGCAAGCTCTATCTAAGCCCTTGGAGGGCACTTCTGCAGCAAGGCAAGACTTAACCAAGCAGCAGGCCAACAGCAAGGCAGCAGTCCTCTGTAGAAAGTAGTCAGGTGAGTCCTTTGGGCAGCCAGGCAGTTCTTCTTGGCAGGATGCAGGTTCTGGTTCAGGTTTGTTCTCCAGCAAGTGTCTGAGGTGGTAGGGCAGAGGCCCTGTTTTATACCCAAATGTGCCTTTGAAGTGGGGGAGACTTCAAAGAGTGGCTTAGAAGTGCACCAGGTCCCGTTTCAGTTCAGTCCTGTCCGCCAGGGTCCCAGTAGGGGGTGTGGCAGTCCTTTGTGTGAGGGCAGGCCCTCCACCCTCCCAGCCCCGGAAGACCCATTCAAAATGCAGATGTATGCAAGTGAGGCTGAGTACCCTGTGTTTGGGGTGTCTCTGAGTGAATGCACAAGGAGCTGTCAACTAGCCCCAACCAGACGTGGATTGTAAGGCACAGAAAGATTTAAGTGCAAAGAAATGCTCACTTTCTAAAAGTGGCATTTCTGGAATAGTAATATTAAATCCAACTTCACCAGTCAGCAGGATTTTGTATTACCATTCTGGCCATACTAAATATGACCTTTCAACTCCTTTCAGATCAGCAGCTACCACTTCAATAATGTATGAGGGCAGACTCACTGTTAGCCTATGAAGGGAGCAGGCCTCACAGTACTGTAAAAACGAATTTAGGAGTTTTACACTACCAGGACATGTAAACTACACAGGTACATGTCCTGCCTTTCACCCACACAGCACCCTGCCCTACGGGTTACCTAGGGCACCCATTAGAGGTGACTTATATGTAGAGAAAGGGGAGGTTTTAGGCTTGGCAAGTACTTTAAAATGCCAAGTCGAGGTGACAGTGAAACTGCACACACAGGCCTTGCAATGGCAGGCCTGAGACAAGGTAAAGGGGCTACTTAAGTGGGTGGCACAGCCAGTGCTGCAGGCCCACTAGTAGCATTTAATCTACAGGCCCTAGGCACATATAGTGCACATACTATGGACCTATAAGTAAATTAAATAGTCCAATTGGGTATGATCCAAAGTTACCATGTTTAAAGGGAGAGAGCATATGCACTTTAGCACTGGTTAGCAGTGGTAAAGTGCGCAGAGTCTAAAAGCCAGCAAAAACAGTGTTCAATAAGTGGAGGGAGGCAGGCAAAAAGTTAGGGGTGACCACCCTAAGGCATGTCAGGTCTAACATGTGTCCCCCCCAGCTGACAGTGGGGAGAGCTACCTAACCTCCTGGGAGCTCTCATCGCTAAGGCAGAAGTATCTGGAGAGACCATCAGCATTGGCATGGTCAACCCCTGGGCGATGCTCCACCGTAAAGTTCATCCCCTGTAGGGAAACGGACCACCTCAAGAGTTTTGGATTCTTACCCCTCATCTGCATGAGCCATCTGAGGGGCCTGTGGTCTGTCTGAACCCGGAAGTGCGTCCCAAACAGGTAGGGTCTTACCTTCTTCAGTGCCCAGACCACAGCAAATGCTTCTCTCGCAAGAGCACTCCACCTCTGTTCCTGAGGTAATAGCCTTCTGCTGATAAAGACTACTGGTTGGTCTGAGCCCTCCTCATTTAGTTGTGCTAGAACAGCCCCTATGCCATGCTCTGAAGAGTCTGTCTGCACAATCAATTCCTGGGAGTAGTCAGGGGCCTTGAGCACGGGGGCCGTGCACATGGCTTCCTTCAGAGAATCAAAGGCTTTTTGACAAGCCTCTGTCTAATTCACCAACCTAGGTTGTTTCTTGGAAGTGAGTTCTGTCAAGGGTACCATAGCCCTTGACGAATCTGCGGTAGTATCCCGTGAGGCCTAAAAAGGTTCTCACCTCAGTCTGTGTTCTAGGTGGTTGCCAGGCCTTAATAGTTTCAATCTTGGCCTGGAGTGGCTGCACCTTGCCACCACCAACTAGGTGTCCCAAGTACACCACGGAACCCTGCCCAATCTGGCACTTACTAGCCTTGATGGCCAGGCCTGCCTGTCGCAGAGCCTGAAGCACCTCCTTGAAGTGGAGCAGGTGTTCCTCCCAGCTGGAACTGTAGACAGCTATGTCGTCCAGGTAGGCTGCACAGTAGGCATCCTTGCCAGCCAGGACCCCGTTAACCAACCGTTGAAAGGTAGCGGGGCATTTTTCAACCCAAATGGCATCACCCGGAACTGGTAATGGCCATCAGGTGTGGAAAATGCTGATCTCTCTTTAGCCCCCTCAGTCAGGGCGATCTGCCAGTACCCTGAAGTAAGATCAAACGTACTCAGGTACTTGGCAGCGCCTAGTCTGTCAACGAACTCATCAGCTCTGGGGATAGGGTGAGCATCAGTCCGTGTGACTGAGTTGAGATCCCGGTAGTCCACACAGAACCTGAGTTCTGGCTTCGCACCTGGGGCAGTAGCCATAGGAACCAACACCACAGGGCTGGCACAGGGACTACTGGATTTCTCAATAACCCCTAAGGTCCACATCTTGGAGACCTCCTCCTTGATGCTGGCCTTCACCTTATCCAATAACCTGTAAATGTTGTTCTTCATGGGGACTGTCACCGGTGTCAATGTCATGGACACAGAGGTGGGTCAGTCCAGGGGTAAGGGAGAACAGGGGGGAGAATTGCTCTAACAGCTCTTAGCAGTCTCCTCTCTGGTTTAGAGTCAGGGAGTCAGAGAGAATGACACCCTCCACTGACCCATCACCTTCTTTGGCAGAGAGGAGGTCGGGGAGAGGTTCACTCTCCTCTTCCATGCCCTCATCTGTGACCAGGAGCATACTGACCTCAGACCTCTCAAAGTGAGGTTTCAGCCGGTTGTGATTGAGGACCCTTAGGGGGTGCCTAAGGGTCTTCAGGTCCAGTAGGTAAGTGGCCTCCCCTTTATGCTCCTTGATCTCAAAGGGGCCAGTCCAGCGGTCCTGGAGAGCCCTGGGCTCTACTGGCTCCATTACCCAAACTTTGTCTCCAGGTGAGAACTCAACCAGAGCGGTCTTCCGGTCGTACCAATCCTTCATCACCTCGTGACTGGCATCAAGGTTACTCTTGGCCTGCTTCCAGAAACGTTGGGTTTGGTTGTGGAGGGCCAGCATGTAGCTGACCACATCCTGGGGAGGTGTCTTGGGAGCTTCCTGCACATTCCGGTAGGCAGATATGAAAGGCTGGGAAATAGTTACATCCATGAGGTGTGGGAGCTTCCCTTCTCATACAAATGTTTCAGTGGCATGAAAGAAGTCTTTCTTATCGGTAGTGAATGTGAGACTTCAGTCAGCCATTCAATGGTTTGTAAACAGCTGTCCTTGCATGGGGCCTGTAATGCCTCTGCTGCAAACTTAGCTTGTTATCTGAAGGGAGTTCCAGTCCCCTTGATTAGACCTACATTCCAGTTGCTTTCAAACGGCAGCTATGTCCTCCTCAACGGTGAAGACTGTTGTGGCATGCAAGCTGGAAAAATTTATGTTGTTTCGGTCTCTAAATTCGTTACATGCTGCGGGAACTTACTTCCCCCCCCACTAACATAAAAGAAGTAGCTGACATTTGGCCTCAAATTGCTACTTCAAAAGTGAATTTTGACAAGTTGAGCAGACTCAAGGCTTTATTGTTTCAAAAGAATGGGGCCCTTACATCTGCACGTGAGACCTACGCACTTCAGGTGGCAAGGTAGTCAGCAGAAATACAGTCCCTTTTAAGTAAAAAATTTCCAAGACACTTTGGTGATCTCATGGGATGGATATTTAATGTGTCCAGTACAATTGGAATCGCACATTTCTTTAAAGCTGTTGGTAGTGGTTTCATTCACACCTTCTCCCCCATACTCAGTTTAATACCATCAGCTATCCACTCAATTTTTTCTAGTATTTTCAGGGGATTTCCAATAACTTTGGCTTTATTAGCTGGCATCCTGCTGTTGCTATTTTTTATGTACAATGGCTGTCCCGCCGCAACAAGGAGGAATGAAAGCGCTCCCATCAGTGCAGCTGTTTTGTGAACACATGATGCAGTATTTTGGAGCAACAATCCTGGTGCATTTGGAGTGTGGCTGGTCTTTGTCATGCAGTCCGGTTTTACATTGTGTGCAGCCCGTGTTTCGGTGCCTCTGGTGCTCTTTCGAACACGCACTGGAAGTTTGTCTTTGTAGGCAGCGCTTGCTTTCATTGGACGCTGATCTGTTGATGTTCTCACTAAGGGTTCATTACCAGACATGCACATTGAGGTTGCGTTTGCTACGAGAAGCTACTTATGAGCTGCCCTTCCTGGAGGATGTGACTCATGACTCATCATTGGGCACACCACGGATTGCCGCCTTGGCTGAGGTTATGGAACACAACTGCTCCTTACTCCTTCTTGGCGATGACGTTCCAACTTTAAATAGCCCAAAGTGAAAGATTTCCTGTCCTCTATGGGCCCGGATTCAATTGGAACTTTTCCAAAATAACTTTGCCTTTTGAAATTCAGCTTTCTGCCACATGCTCATGTTTTAAATTGTCTTTGCTCACATGTCTCTTCGACTTGTCATACTTGACACTGCTTTTCCATATATATCTTAGGTTGAGCTTTTAGTAGCAATTTTATTTGTCCTTTGGCTTTGAACCACCTTCAACTGGCAAGGGGAGGGTGCTGTGTAGCCATTTTAGCCATAGCTCATGCACGTTATTTTAACACACTAGGCCAAGCCGCTGTTCACCTTAACCTAGATATATTCTATTCGGCTTCATTTTATTATTGTTACAATAGCCACTTTTACGATGTTGTTTTATTTTCTGTTTATCTAACTGTTTTTGCCTAGGCCAGCACTCTGTCCTCAAACAAGACATTCTTGATAACTCTGTGCTTCTTCCAAGGCTACATTGCTGGTGAACATGGTAGAAGTTTAGTCTCCAACATTCATAGGAAACACACATCCTTATGTAGGGACATTTTCCCAGAGCATCAGTTGTGTTGTTATAAAAGCAATTCCTTGCCCGTTACACGCTAGAGGGAGATTCCAGCCAGAGAACCACAACTGTATGTTGATTGCTGAATGCTTCACTACAGATGCTAATGCAGACCGCAGGCCTTTTCACAGGTTGGGGGATGATGTCTTCCTAGGGGAACCTGAAGGGCAGAATTAGAGCTTAACATGCTGTGCTCCATCATAGCTTAGGTAAGAGTTAGTCTACTGGCAATAGTGACAATATGATAGCGTTATTCTTATGCTTCACTCTTCTTGTCAAAATTTTAATACTGTCATGTTGTGTCATCCTTGTTATTGCAGCTCACGATTTGCTATCTAAGATGCAGTTGTTTTATTAAACTCATTATTAAAACATATACTGCTTCTGTTTGTCATTTATATTTGAGACTAAAGGTAACTGAGAGAAACGGATGAGACCTGAGTGACCACGGCTTCCCTGAGAAACCAAGTATGTCATGCGCTCGGCTGCCCAGTCATCCCTATCCTTGGGTAGAGATGAGGCACTGCTAGTTAGCCGGAGCAAAACCCGGATTGGAGCGACAAGCGTCACCCGCAGTGGATTAGACTTTATTATGAACACAGCGGTAAACACCGCCGACCGCCGTGGCGACGGTGAACAGAAGACCGCCATTGGCGGGGAACAGAAACCCACCATATAATGAAGCAAAAATCTGTTTCCAACAAAAATCACCCATCCACCAGTCTTCGCCAGGACAGTGTCGGCAGAAATGCTGGACCTCCCACCCCACCACCGCCGAGCACACAAACACCCCGCCCTCCAAATAATGATGCACAAATCACCTTGGCGGTCAGTGGAAGCCGAACGGCCATTGGCAGAGCAGCCCGCCGCGGGCGGCAAGTGGACCCAACAGTAAGAAGTGTACACATTGGATAAGTTAGAAACCCACACACCTGACACACATCCACAACACTATAAATCACTCACAGACACACCCCACAATCCTTTGCAACAAAAGTAGACTAACGAAGACAGAGAAACCAGAAGCAGACACGAACGCCACAATCCACGATACTCACACCCAACCACACAAGAGCACCCTCACCTAGATCCACACCAGACACCATTCACGACACTCACCATGGCACCCCCCCAAACACCCACACTTCACAGAAAGGGAGCTAAGGACAATGGTGGACGAGATCCTGAAGGTCAAGCCACAACTATTCCGGGCTCAGGTGCAGCACACACCCATCGCCAGGAAGATGGAGCTATGGCAGACCATTGTCAACAGGGTCAATGCAGTGGGACACCATCCACGCACCAAGGACGGCATCTGCAAGAGATAGAATGACCTGCGGGGGAAGGCCAGGGCCATGGTATCTAGGCATCACATTGCAGACCAGAAGACTGGGGAGGACCTCCACCAACACCACCTGACTACACTGACTGGGAGGAAAAGGTACTGGCCATCCTGCACCCTGAGGGCCTCACATGACTCACTGGAGGAATGGACTCGGATAAGTCGTCTACAATTACATCATATCCATCACACCTAGAATGCATACACCACCCTACCCCTCCAACACCCACCAGGACCACTACCCCACCCAGCCCATAGGTACTGAATCCACTCCCCCTGCATGCCCACAAACCCAATAACAGACCCACGTCCCTCCCCCTGTGCACAGCCACCCTCCCCTGCAAGGAAACACAATGGCCTATAACACCCACAATGCACCTCCACATCCTAAGCTAAAAGCAATGCCAACCTCACCAAAGCATCGTACATGGCCCCAAAGTGTGTAAGCTGGTAAGCTGCACAAACCCGCCCAGGCCTTTGCACCCCATCTGACCATACTAATGTAACAGACATGTCCATTTCCCCCAACAGGAACCAACACCCATGCCACCCTGACGGACAGGACAAGGAGTGCCAGTGCCCCACAGGGAGACAGAGGCACCTCACAGGACACTGGGGATGGAACCCTGGACACAGATGAACAGGCTGGCCCCTCACACAGTCCTGGACTGTCACCATCCAGCAGCCCCACCCAGGATACCACTGACACCCCTACCACCCAGCAAATAACATCAGCCCAGGGCAACCATCCCCACACCTGTGTATCCAGGCCACAGACTGGTGGAACATAAGTACAGAGTCCACAGTCACCCCCTATCCATAGGCAGGAAGACGATGACCCCAGTACAAGTGGTACCGGCAGACCTGTGCAGGGGACACAGGCACAGGGGGCTATGCCCAGTGGGAGGGTATCAGTGGCCCAGGGGGGAGGCCACAGGATGGATGCTGCAGCCCAGGACGTGATTTCGGAGGTCCTGGGAGCCTACCACCATAGCTAGGACAGATTGGTCCAGATAATATCCACCCTGGAGCAGAGTCAGATGATGCAGCAAGCACACCACCAAGAGGCCATGGAGCAGTGGAAACTGCACAATGCCACAATGGCCAGCATAGCAGGTGCGCTGCTGCAGCTTGTCCAAACACAGCCTGAGGCCCACACAGAACAGGAAGCACCCACTACAGCACAGGAGACAGGCAGGACAAAAAGAGCAACAACATCAACCTTGCATGTACTACCCTCTGAGGAAATACAGGGGACATCCATCTCAACCCCTGCAGGCCTACAACAGGCGCCCAAACAGACCCTCAGGCCAAGATATGGGACAGGAACACCTTCCAAGAACAAGGCCCCCTCTAAGAAGTGACTCTGCTAAAAACTGTCCACCAAGTGTCCCACTCAATCAACGACCAAACTGTGCTACAAATAATGAAAACTCATGTAAGCATGGATGGACCTACCAATACTGCCAACAATGCTGCCACCATGTTGTCACTTTGGATAACCACCATTGAGCCATTCCCATCACTGTAATCTGCACGATTTTATCCCTGCACCAAATAAAACACATTTCTCACCTGTTACAATGTCCCCTGTCATCAAGTGTAAACAAAGTGAAGTATGGATGCAACTGGTTCATCACTCCTTTATTTGTACCTGAGTAGCATGAAAAGCACCACACACCTTACATGATGTTGTGCCTACATATGTGTTGAAATAATGGACTCAATTATAATCTGTCCTATGCAGACCTGGTCACAGTGGCAATTAGTATTGATCCAACCCCCCCTAGATGACAAGGCACACTGACAGTATGATGCACAGACACCAATCTCGGCCAATTGTCCCACATAGTTACTAGAAGTAGAGTTGTATCAGTTGGGTCCTGGAATTTATATCTTACCCTTCCTCATCATCACCATCACTCTCATCCCCTCTCTGAGGAAGCAGGTCTGAATATACAGCACCCTCCTCCTCCCAGAGGGGGATAGAATTTCTCACAGCCACGTTGTGCAGCATGCAGCAGGCCACCACTATTCTACACACCTTTCCAGGCCCATAGGCCAGGGAACCGCCAGAGATATGTAGACAACTAAATCTAGCCTTCAGGAGACCTACTGTGCTCTCTATCACCCTCCTAGTACGTCCATGGGCCTCATTGTAATTCCTCTCTGCATCTGTTCCAGGATTCCTCACTGGTGTCAGGAGCCAACGCAAGTTGGGATAGCCAGAATCACCTAGAAAAAGGTGCACAACACAACTTTAAATGACAAGCCTCAGACGCAGACAGCCAGGCTGTGCGTTAGGCGGCAATAAGTGACAGAAACACCTACTTATGATCCACCCTCTGTCCTCTTGTAGTTGTTCCATCTTGTGTGGCACACTACTGTTCCTCAGCACAAATGAATCATGGACTGAACCAGAGAACATGGCATTCACATGTGTGATGTACTGGTCTGCAGTACACACCAATTGAATGTTCATTGAATGAAAGTTCTTCCTGTTTCTGTACACCTGTTCCCTGACTCTTGGGGGGATGATAGCTATGTGGGTGTCATCGATGGCACCTATCACATGGGGTATGTTGGCAAAGGCATAGAAGTCTGACTTGATGGCAGGGAGGTCAGCACTTTAGGGAAACCTCACATAGGACTGCAGGTGTTGTACAAATGCATTCAGGAGTCTTGTCAGTATAATGCTAAACATTGGCTATGAAAAACCTGCACCCATGCTCACTGTCACTTGAAATGAGCCCATGGACAGGAAATGGAGTGCAGAAAGCACCTGCACCTCAGTAGGGATGGCATGCTGATTACAATTTGCCGGAGTCAGTGCAGGATCCAGTAATGAACAAAATTCTTGAATAGTTGCATGAGTGAATCTGTAATACACAATGATGTGACGCTCTACCATGGTCCGCAAATCCACAAGTGGTCTGTACACCGATGGGGCCCTTCCTCGCTACAAGGGTCTGTACCTAGGAGGAGTTGAAAATACGTGTGAGGAACACACATGTATCGGCACACATTGTCAGTCATTGAGCACTGCTGGCATGATTGTTGTCGACACAAATGCATAGTGTGTATGGCATATCTGCAACTTGACCACAATGATAGCTCAGGGCTTGTCAGGTGCAGTAATGTTGATTGCCACATGCCTATGGGTTTTTGGGGAACAATGGGCCTGCATTGTGCAGATGTGAGTTTTAAAAATGTGTAGTGTTTGCCAAAATGTCTGCCCCATGTAATCCACTACTGTCGTTGTTGAAGTGACCTCATACCCCTAGCGGTTGACGTACCAGCGTAAGGCGCTGTTTACTGCTGTGCGCCAAATCACTGGTTAACATGGATGTCAATGGGGAATCCTATCGTATCATGATCGCAGCCGGTGGTGACGGTGCACACCACCGCGGTGCGTACGCGAAGTCGTCACCCCAACTTCACTTGACTCCCTGATCTCGTACAAGCAGGTACTCCACTGAGTGTACTGCTGTGTCCTGCCTCTGGTCATGGAAGTGGCACATGTTGCAGGGGAAAGGGCTCCGGCCTTCACCCAAGAGGAATTGGGGAGGATTGTGGATGGGGTCCTGCCCCTGTACGCCAAGCTCTGCGGACGACCAGAGGTAAAGGTGAGTAGGAGGACTGAGGGCCATGGCTGTGTGTAATGGTTGGTGTTGGCTGCATACATGTGTGCACAACTGACACTGGATGGGCCAGGGTTCCTGACATGCTGCTAGTGTATGTGCTGTTCGTCGGTTTGTACTGTCCATCCCATAGTGGACGTATAGCCAGCTGTACATGATTGGCTAGTGCCTGACCCCTGTGTTACATTTCTGTGTGTCCCTTTTAGGTAAGCACCCACCAGAAGAGGGCACTTTGGCATGCCATTGCCAAGGAGGTGCGGACCCTGGGGGTCTACAACCGGCGGAGCACCCACTGCAGGAAGAGGTGGGAGCACCTGCGGCGCTGGGCGCAAAAAAATCAGCGAGGCCCAGCTGGGGAAGTCCTCCCAATGGGGAAGGGGTGCCCATCGGGCACTGACCTCCCTTATGCAACGCATCCTGGCGGTGGCATACCCAGACCTGGATGGGCACTTGAAGGCTGCACAGCAGTCACAAGGGGGTGAGTACACATCCCATTTATTTGTCCCTTGATGGATGTGTGTGTGTGTACATTCGGTCCATCTACATTATGGCCCCGTGGGGAATATGGGTGTTTTGGTCAAGTCTACTACACGTCGGGTCCTTCGGTTATTTGGGGAATGGCTGTAGAGCAGGGTTCTGGGCACTAGTCAGGGGCATAGCCATTGGTATAGTGGTAGGTGCTGCCTGTAGGAGGGTCTTCTGGGTGGGTGTATGTATGAACCGCTATGTTAACTCCATTCAGCTGTTTACAAGTGTCTCTGCTTTGTTGCCTCCCCATCCCTGTTCTCTTGTGTTGTCTGTGTTTATCAGCATCATCTGGTGGGGGAGCTGAGGCACCGGTGAGTGGGGATGCAGCGGCCCACGGATCCTCAGAGGCAGAGTCGTCCGACGCCAAGGGGACCAGTGGGTTGGAGGGCAAGGGTAGTATCATGGGGGTGGCAACTACCACTGGAGGTAGTGACTCCAAAACCTCCTCCGATGAGGGCTCCCTGGCGGTGGCGGACCCTAATGGGCCCACTCCTACTGTGTGATCTTCCGCCAACCCCCCTACCATCACCGCACTCTCATTTGCTCCCCACCGAGTTGCCCATGCCCGCTCACCCAGAAAGGTGGGAGTCTCCTTCACCCCAGGCACCTCTTCCCCTACCCCAGTCAGCCCTGCTGCCCTCATAGAGGAGGCTATTGACCTCCTGAGAACCATCTCTGTAGGGCAGACAACCATCATCAATAACATCCAGGGGCTAGCATCAGAGATGCAGCAGACCAATGCCTATCTGGATGGCATTCATGGTGCCATGTCTGGCCTACAGAGATCTTTTCAGGCTCTGGCTTCCTCTTGACGGCAGCCAGTGTTCCTTGTAATTCCGCCCCCTCCTCCAATCTCCTCTACCCCTTCCAGCACCCCACTCCCTTCACCAGTCCAAAGCACACATTCTGACACGCAGACACACACCTCAACACACGAGAAGCACACTTCAAAACACAAGCACCACACCTCCCACCACAAGCATTCACACAGCCAATATACACATGCACACACAACAACATCCACTTCCCCCAGTGTGCCCACCTCTTCTGCCTCCCTGTCTGTCCCCTCTACATACACCCCCCCAGGCACTGCACCTTCATTCACTGTTGCTGAGCCTATTCCTGCAGTCACCACAATAGCACACATCCATACATGCACCCCAGACACCTCACCCACACTCGCCACAAGTACTTTAGTTGACACATGCTGCACACTCACCAGACTTGCAGACACCCACTGAACATACATTCACACTGACAGTCTGTCTTGTCCCACTGGGTCCACCCCCTCCTCCCAAGACACTCAAACACACCAAAACACCCACTCATCACACATCCACCACACCTCAGCATACTGTCCAGTCACCTGCACCCACATCACGCACACCTACACCACTTACGACCACTCCCTCTACCTCCACTCCCATGCCTTCCTCCAGGCCCAACCCAATTGCACCAAAGAAACTTTTCCTCTCCCGTGCTGACCTATTCCAACCCACTGGCCCACCCTGTCTCGTCCCTAAACACCTCCGTGCACACCTCCTTGCCCTATCCAGTCCTTCCACGTCACAGCTTGCCCCTGTCCACCCTTCCCATTCCCCTGCCCCTTCCCCAGAGAGGAAGAAGCCCCGTGCTGAGCCTGTTCCATCTGCCTCCACCCGGTCCAAGCACAATCCCACACCTTCCAAGGCCAAACCCAAACCCCCTCCACCTTCAGAACGTAAATCTAAGCCCCACCCCTGTCATAAATCCCCACCACCCCCTGCCCCTGTTCCCTAAAGTGCCTGGATGCCCCATTGTTGCCCCTATGAGGTGGAGTACCGTAGCACTTGTGGGAGTCAGGTTGGGGCCATTGTGGCCCATCGGACTGGTGTTCTGATGGACTGGCCATTGGCCTTATATGCACTTCACTTGCTCAGTGAGCACAATAAAAGGTTCATGTGTGGCCTGTGTTTATGGTGGCACACTCTGGATCCCTGCTCCCTCATTTCATTGTTTGTGGGTGTGGGGCACATGTATGTAATTTGGACAGGTTGGATTTGCCTAGTGACAGGTAAGTACGTCTTGCTGCGGGGTGTATGGGTTATGCTGCTGTGAAGGGTTGTGGGAGTGTTGCAGGGAGGGTGGAGTGGGTGGATCTATAACTGTGCCCTTTCTTCCCTTGTTTCGCAGGATGCAGTACTTACCGTCGTCGTCTTCGTCGGCAGTCTCGGTCGTGGAGGTATATGGCAAGGAGAAGGGCTGGCATGATCTGCAGCTCTCCATCCATGTCTGCTTCGGCGTGTTGTGTTAGCCTCTGGTGAGTGTTTCCTTATTTTGGTTCGCTTCCGCCTGGCTTTGCGTGGCGGTGGTTCCCGCCCCGGAACTGACGGCGGTCTAGTGGTTCATAATTTGATGGGCGGGTAGGGCCTTTCCATAGGCCCGTGGGCGGGCTCTGCCATCGTTGTCAGCACTCCTTTGCTGGCGGTGGGTGGTTTTCAGGATGCCTGTGTTTCAGTAGGTTTATTATTTGGCGATCAGGACCGCACGTCTGTTGGTGGTTTTTACCGCTGGCGGTGCGGTGTTTACTACCGTGTTCATAATGAGGGCCTTAGTCTCCCACACCGCGGGCGATTCTGTCGCTCAAAATTCAGTAGTCTCATTAGAATAATGACAGCCTACGCGACACCTCCACCTCAACCTGCCAATCCACGTACACACACATACTGACTCACATACACAGCAGATAGCACAAACCTACCTACCGTTGTCCAGTGTGAGTGTACTGTCATTGTGGTGACAGCATTCATTTGGCAATGAGAGATGACACCACAATGACATGTGTGTATGTGTGCGATATGCATGTTGTGCAAGTGTGTCCCCATCCAACTGTGACCCACTCATGTACCCTACATATGCATGTCACAGTCATTTACAAAAAAATTACTGTGACATGCATATGCCTGCAGTGGTCCCAATCTCCCATTCAGTGCCCACCCAACTTACACTGGCAATGCGACGTCCCTACCTTCGAGTCTAGCAACAGGAAGGTCATGTTTTTTCCATGGGACGATGTCAGCAGTGACTGCAGGTGTTGTCCAGTCATGTCCAGTTGTAGATAGAGGTGGAATGGGAGAAAAACGTGAGTTTTCACTCCCTTCACCCCCAGTCCGCGAACTCAGAAGTGGAGGTTGGACCGCAACCTTTTGCTTAGCGGAAAGGCACATTCAAATCTGCACAGCGGGAATGGTGGTTGAGGTCCCGCTGAAATCCACTTTTCCCTCTACCCCCATCGAAGTGGGCGGTGTTTCTTAGCAGAGGCAGCAGTTAGCAGGCTTTCACCTATGGGTCTGCCAAGATCTAAATACGGCAGGGCAGATGGACTGTCGCAGCAGGACATTTACAGGCAGGATCTCAATCAGGCTCTATCTGTCCATCATCCCATAGTACTAATACTCTAGTTGAAATTTAAATTTGTAACTACCAACTCGCATCAACTGTGTTTTCCTCACATTATGACAAACCTTTTTGTTGTACAATATCTGTCTAAGGCCAACAACTGTATTGCAGACTGATTGGTATCCAACAGTACAGCATTAACTCTAACATCATATATTCTCAAAGTATTGCCATTGCATTGCCGAAGAGAAAGTAGGGAATAAATAGAGAGAACCGCAATGAAGCCATCAAGCTGGAAGCAGATCAACAAAATAAAAGCTTAAATATCAATACTCCACGTAGTTAAACATTTTGAAATTCAATGTATACGTTGTAGGAGGCTGGCCTGGCTTGTAGTGGGTACCATAGGTACTTACACCTTGTGCCAGGTCGAGTTATCCCTTATTATTGTAGAAGAGCTGTTTCTAGCAGCTTAGGCTGATAGAAGGTAGCTATGGCAAAGCAGCTTAGGCTGAACTAGGAGACATGTAAAGCTCCTACTATACCACTCGTGTCATATGCACAATATCATAAGAAAACACAATACACAGAAGTACTAAAAATAAAGGTACTTTATTTTTATGACAATATGCCAAAAGTATCTCAGTGAGTAACCTCAGTATGAGGATAAGATATATACACAAGATATATGTACACAAACCAAAATTATGTAGGTAATAGCAAGAAAAGTAATGCAAGCAGTGTAGAATTACAGTAGATTGCAATAGGAGCACATAGGTATAGGGGCAACATAAACCATATACTCCAAAAGTGGAATGCGAACCACGAATGGACTCCAAGCCTATGTGAGCTTGTAGAGGGTCGCTGGGACTGTAAGAAAACAGTGAGGGTTAGAAAAATAGCCCACCCCAAGACCCTGAACGGTAGGTGTAAAGTGCACCTACTAACCCCAGAGAGCACAGAAGTCATGATAGGGGGTTTCTGAAAGGAAGAACAAACACCAGCAATGCAACAACAGTGGATTTCCGGACCTGAGGTCCTGTAAGACAAGGGGACCAAGCCCAATAGTCGCGACAGTGTCGAGAGTGGGCAGGAGCCTAGGAAATGCCAGCTGAGGGTTCAAGGAAGCTGCCACCGGTTCAAAGAAGCTTGAAGTTCTGCAAGAAAGAAGAGAGCTAGTGACTTTTCCTTTGAGAGACAGATGTCCCACGTCGCGATGAAGCTTGCAGAGGTGTTTCCACGCAGAAAGACCACAAACAAGCCTTGCTAGCTGCAAGGGTTGCAGTAGAGATTTTTGGGTGCTGCTGTGGCCCAGGAGGGACCAGGATGTCGCCACTTGGAGGAGGAGACAGAGGGGCGCCCTACAACTCAGGGAGCCCTCACAGAAGCAGGCAGCACCCGCAGAAGTACCTGAACAGGCACTTGGAAGAAGAGTGAACCGGAGTCCACGCGAAGTCACAAAAGGGAGTCCCACCATGCCGGAGGACAACTCAGGAGGTTGTCCACTGCAGGAAGGAGTGTCAGAACCCAGGCTTGGCTGTGCACGAAGGAAATCCTGGAAGAGTGCACAGGAGCCGGAGCAGCTGCAAATCACGCGGTACCCAGCAATGCAGTCTAGCATGGGGAGGCAAGGACTTACCTCCACCAAACTTGGACTGAAGAGTCAATGGACTGTGGGAGTCACTTGGACAGAGTTGCTGAGTTCCAGGGACCACGCTCGTCGTGCTGAGATGGGACCCAGAGGACCAGTCTTTTGGTGCCTGCTGTTGCAAGGGTAAGATTCCGTCGACCCACGGGAGATTTCTTCAGAGCTCCTGGTGCAGAGAGGAGGCAGGCTACCCCCAGAGCATGCACCACCTGGAACCATTTGAGAAAGCCGGCAGGATGAAGCGATACAAGGTTACTAGTAGTCATCTTGCTACTTTGTTGCGGTTTTGCAGGCGTCCTGAGCAGTCAGCTGTCGATCCTTTGGCAGAAGATGAAGAGGGAGATGCAGAGGAACTCTGGTGAGCTCTTGCATTTGTTATCTGGTGAGGTCCCCAAAGCAGAGACCCTAAATAGCCAGAAAAGGAGGTTTGGCTACCTAGGAAGGAGGATTGGCTACCAAGAGAGGTAAGAGCCTATCAGAAGGAGCCTCTGATGTCACCTGCTGGCACTGGCCACTCAGAGCAGTCCAGTGTGCCACAGACACCTCTGTTTCCAAGATGGCAGAGGTCTGGGACACACTGGAGGAGCTCTGGGCACTTCCCCTGGGAGGTGCAGGTCAGGGGAGTGGTCACTCCCCTTTCCTTTGTCCAGTTTCGTGCTAGAGCAGGGCTGGGGGAACCCTGAACCGGTGTAGACTGGCTTATGCAGAGATGGGCACCATCTGTGCCCATCAAAGCATTTCCAGAGGCTGGGGGAGGCTACTCCTCCCCAGCCTTCACACCTATTTCCAAAGGGAGAGGGTGTTACACCCTCTCTCAGAGGAAGTCCTTTGTTCTGCCTTCCTGGGCCAGGGCTGCCTGGACCCCAGGAGGGCAGAAACCTGTCTGTGGGGTTGGCAGCAGCAGCAGCTGCAGTGGAGACCCCGGAAGAGCAGTTTGGCAGTACCCGGGTTCTGTGCTAGAGACCCGGGGGATCATGGAATTGTCCCCCCAATGCCAGAATGGCATTGGGGTGACAATTCCATGATCTTAGACATGTTACATGGCCATGTTCGGAGTTACCATTGTGACACTGTACATAAGTAGTGACCTATGTACAGTGCACGCATGTAATGGTGTCCCCGCACTCACAAAGTCCGGGGAATTTACCCTGAACGATGTGGGGGCACCTTGGCTAGTGCCAGGGTGCCCACACACTAAGTAACTTTGCACCCAACCTTCACCAGGTGAAGGTTAGGCATATAGGTGACTTATAAGTTACTTAAGTGCAGTGGTAAATGGCTGTGAAATAACGTGGATGTTATTTCACGCAGTCTGCAGTGGCAGACCTGTGTAAGAATTGTCAGAGCTCCCTATGGGTGGCAAAAGAAATGCTGCAGCCCATAGGGGTCTCCTGGAACCCCAATACCCTGGGTACCTCAGTACCATATACTAGGGAACTATATGGGTGTACCAGTATGCCAATGTGAATTGGTAAATTTAGTCACTAGCCTGTTAGTGACAAATTTGTAAAGCAGAGAGAGCATAACCACTGAGGTTCTGGTTAGCAGAGCCTCAGTGAGACAGTTAGGCATCACACAGGGAACACATACAGGGCACATACTTATGAGCACTGGGGCCCTGCCTGGCAGGGTCCCAGTGACACATAGACTACAACAACATATATACAGTGAAATATGGGGGTAACATGCCAGGCAAGATGGTACTTTCCTACATACGTGTCTTGCAATCATGAGCATCAATTCACCAAAATGCAAGGGTTAGCGGAAGTGACATCACACGCCCTTTGATCTCCACTTTCACTCACACACATACTTACACATACACACAAACTCACACTTACATACACTCTCTCTCACATAAACACACTGTCACCTGCAAGCACACAATATACATTTAAAAGCATGCATTAATATTCAATATTAGTGTAATAACAAATTGACAGAAAACAAAGGGAGTGGAGCCTCCAACTGATGTTCATAAGGACGAGCTGTCACTGTGTTCCTGACACTGAATTTGCCACCTTTGAGGCTAGGGGTCGCAAAGGTAGTGACACAGTAGCAAACGGCAAGCCAGAGGCCGCAGCTGTGACCCCTGGTGACCCCTAAATGACGTCCATGCTTGCAGTGGTTACTTTTCCCCAAACCATTCTTCTAATTCTTCCAGTAGAATACATTCATAAATGCCTGAGGAGACATTAAAAAGTGAAATTATTGTATAGGTTGCAGGTTTTCCAATTTCCACCTTGCTTTCATACACCAGTGTGTTTACCAAGCCCCTCAAATATCTGGGATTATTCCTGCACATGCAATATACTTAAAGCATGGAAAAAGGAATTCTGCCTGGATTTGTGGTTTTATCTTCAAAATAATGCTACTAATATTATCCAGATCTGCTGTTCAACTAGTATTGAGTTTCTGTAAAATAAAAAAAGAAAATCATACTCTTGTATCTATCCTGCTTTAACAAACTCAGTAGGTGTTCAAAAGTTTCCAGATCTGTTACAAATAAATAAATCATACCACAACTTAAAGTACACACTACACAAAGTTTAACTAACAAACATAGGAAGGCCTCATCTGTCAGTATTAATAAGTGACAGATTGTATTCAGCTCAGAATCCCACTGTATTTGTCTGCAGGACCTTATTGTAACTGTATTTATATATGTATGTATGTATGTATGTATATATATATATATATATATGTATATATATATATATATATATATATGCTACAAAAACACACTCGCGTGCAGTCTGCCCCCAGCACGGCTGACTGTGAAAGGGTCGCGAACCCTGTTAAATTCCCAAATCACTTCTCAGATCAGAAGAGAACTCCACAGTCACTTACTTGCTTCCATTAATATTTAATTATTCAGGCAGATAAACAGATACAGCAAAAACTCCACTTCAACGCATTTCAAGACACTCTGCTCCCTTGCTCACGGAGATATTCAGAGTCCTTCTTTCATTTCCTATTATAACTTAAATCACATAACATAAACATAGAAAGTGGACCACATCTTTTCCAAAATAATAGCGGCCATCTTAAACTGTGTTCTTATAACTATAATCCAGAAAACAGGTACACATTATCCTCATTAATATACTTTCTTATTATTATCAAGGACTAAATTCCTGTCTTATACATTTCTAAATTATTAATAATTTTTGTATCATCTTTTAATTCTTTGCTTTTCATTCTTTCTTTATATCTTATGTGTGCCTGTGTTGTATATTATATCAAACATACTCATATATCAGATCTGCAGCTCCTCTCTTTGAAATTTCTTCTTTAAGTAGTCCTACCATTTTCATGATATAATAGCTCCTTTGCTTTTTATTTTTTGGCACAATGCCTCCTAACAAATTGGAAATAAAGAAAAACATATTACAACATATATTTTAAAATCATGTTTCACGACAAAATATTTTTATCAATATAGATGCACTGATAATTCTTCATCCTTATTCAAGCCACCTGGCTCCATTGTGTTACAACTTATGATTAGCCGCGACTCCAGTTTCCTTAAATCTAACGTCCTATTTCCTCCTCTTTCATTCAATTTAATCTTATCAAGGACCATAAATTTTAATTTGTTTACATTCTTATCATGGTATTCTTTGAAATGTCTTGCAATTGGATATGATTTGTCTTCATTCTTAATTGCTCTCATATGTTCCAAAATTTGTTTTTTGGCTATTAGTATTGTACTACCAATATAGAATTTATTGCATGGACATTTCAAAGCATAGATACTATAATCAGAGAAACAGGATACATGTTTCCTTATTATAAATGATTTGTTAGTCACTGGAAAATTTACCTCTTTAATATTCGAGCTGTATTTACAGGCCTTACACTTTCCACAAATAAAGAAGCCCTGAATAGGTTTCACTTTTTCAGTCCCAGATAATAGACTGTAACTCAACATATCTTTCAAAGACCAGCCCTTCCTAAACGTAAAAGCCGGAAATTCGTCCAATAGTTTACCTATATTTTCATCTGTTTTGAGGGCAGGCCAGAATTTTAAAAAAGCTCTCTTAATTTCCCTTATTTTATCATGGTATGCAGTGATAAACCTTATTTTTCTATTTTCATCTTTAATATCCTCTCTCTTCTCGACCAAAAGGTCTTCCCTTTTGATCTGTCTAACTCTCCTCACAGCATTATCAATATCAGCCTGCGAATAGCCTCTTTCACTAAATCTCCTGGTCATAACTTCCACTTCACTATCAAACGTGGCATCCAAACTACAGTTTCTTCTAGCCGGTAAGAGCTCTCCATATGGAATGCTGTAAATCAAATTCCTTGGGTGACTACTCCTAGCATGAAGTAGACTATTACCCGCAGTCTCTTTCCTATATAGTTCACTATCATTTTGATATAAGAGGTATATTTTAGTCTCCAAGTCTTCTCAACATTTCTTAGAATTTCTGCTTGAAATTTTAAATCAGCAGTTTAGTATTTACATTTTTTATGCTTGGTTTCATTGTAGAAATACATGCATGGTTCTAATTATTTAAGAGCTTTAAAATATTTCTCATTTTTTTGCCCAGTTTTTCACTTGGCCATCAACTATATCAGTACTGCCCAAGCGCAAATTGTGGTATCAAACTATTGCACAGCTGCTCAGGAGTAACCACTATTTAATGCCAGGCGTCAGTTATTTGGGATGACTTTATGCTCTACTCCTTCAAATTGGATCCCAAAGTTCTCAAGCAGAATAAAGAAATGTTCAACAGTAATAACAGTGGCTGGCTGATATTTGTACAATTGGCCGAACTACAAATAAAACCTAATGAGTGACCAGATAAATGTGTTGCTCCTATTACCCCTTTCTTCAAATTACATTATGTTCAGTTGGCACGGTTTGGACTAGTTTATGGTTCAGGTCATCGTCTCAAACATTCAAATACCCAGCAACTATTAACTCAAACCACGGACTGGCTATCACCAACTATATAATCCATATAATACTCTGCAGATATCACTAACTAGGTATGATGAGATCTAGCCGTCCTTTTCTACGTTGAAAAGACAACTGGAAATCCACCACCATATGCAGCCTCAACTGTTCACAAGTAATGATCCTATGATTTCTGTTAGAAATTGGGTCTCTAGTTGGCAGAGGTATGCTCCCTGTCCAAGTAAAGGCCACAATTCTAGTCAGGGTAAGTCACAACACAACCTAACTTATTCTGTGCTCACCCTCCAGTAGCTTGGCAGAGAGCAGGCAAGCTTAACTTAGAAGGCAATGTGTAAAGTATTTGTGCAATAACTCATACAGTAACAGTGAAAACATGACAAAAAGTACTCCATACCACATAGATAATATTTATCTGAATAAAAAAGGACCAAAACGACATAAATCCAATGTGCACAAGTCACAATATCACTTTTTAAAGGTTTAAATGGGTCTTAATCCATAAGAATCAATGGTTGTATCATTTTAATACTAAGTATTTGGCATGTGTAAAAAATAACGACACAGTGGGCTGCTGAGGAGGTGATGTGTTGGAAAATAAAGCTTTATGTTGATTTTTCCAGTGCAGCGGAGGAGATGCCCTTGGAGATCACTTGTGTTCCAGCAGAGTAAGAGAGCAGCAGGGCAGTTAACAGGAGAGCAGTCCTTTCAGAAAAGCAGTCCAGATGAGTCCTTTGGACAGCATGGCAGTCCTTCTGACAGAGTCCAGCTGTAGGTCCAAAGGTGTCTGATTTGATGTGGTCACATGCCCAGTATAAATACCCAAATGTGCCTTTGAAGTGAGGGAAACTTCAAAGAGTGGCTTTGCCCTACAGCAGTTTCCCCTTCAACTCATTCCTGTCTGCCAGGAGATCTGTGGGGGGGCGTATCAGTCCTTTGTGTGAGGTCAGACCGCTAGCCTTTGAAGTGTAAGTGAGAGCCCCTCCACCCTTCCTGACCAAGAAGACCCATCAGTATGCAGTTGAATGCAGATGCAGCTGAGTGTCCTATGTTTATGGCTGCCTGGGTAGAATGCACTAGGAGAGCTGTCAACCAGCACAGACCAGATGTGGATTAAAGACATAGGCCCTCATTCTGACCTTGGCGGGCGGCGGAGGCCGACCGCCAAAGTCCCGCCGTCAGGTTACCGTTCCGCGGTCGAAAGACCGCGGCGGTAATTCTGACTTTCCCGCTGGGCTGGCGGGCGGTCGCCTTCAGACCGCCAGCCAGCCCAGCGGGAAAGAGGCTTCCACGATGAAGCCGGCTCGGAATCGAGCCGGCGGAGTGGAAGCTGTGCGACGGGTGCAGTTGCACCCGTCGCGTATTTCACTGTCTGCGCAGCAGACAGTGAAATACATTTAGGGGCCCTCTTACGGGGGCCCCTGCAATGCCCATGCCAGTGGCATGGGCACTGCAGGGGCCCCCAGGGGCCCCGCGACCCCCCCTACCGCCATCCGGATCTCGGCGGTCCGACCGCCGGGATCTGGATGGCGGTAGGGGGGGTCGGAATCCCCGCGGCGGTGCAGCAAGCTGCGCCGCCGCGGAGGATTCAATGGGGCCGCGGTACACTGGCGGGACCCCGCCAGTGGTGCCGGTCCGACCGCGGCTTTACCGCCGCGGTCGGAATCCCCATTGGAGCACCGCCGGCCTGTCGGCGGTGCTCCCGCGGTCCTCCGCCCTGGCGGTCAAAGACCGCCAGGGTCAGAATGACCACCATAATGTAAGGTACAAAGAGCAGTACGTGCAGAGAAATGCCTACTTTCTAAAACTGGCAATTCTAAATTAGTAATGCTAAATCCAGCTTCACCAGTAAGCAGGAATTCTCACTATCATTCCAACCAAAGCAAACATGACAATACCACTCATTTCAGCTCAGAAACTACCACTTAAAAGTATATAAGGGAATTTCTAGTGCTGGCCTTTGAAAGGAGCAGGCTGCACAATAGTGAAAAACGACTTTGGGAAATTTTCACTCACTCACTACCAGTACATGTAAAACTTATAAGTACATGTCCTGTTGTTACTTCCATAGCACCCTGCTCTATGCGCTACCTAGGATCTACCTTAGGGGTGACCTATATGTAATAAAAGGGGAGTTTAAGGCCTGGTAAGTAGTTTTAAATTCCATGTTGAAGTGGCAGGGAAACTGTACACAGGCCTTACAATGGCAGTCCTGGGACATGGTTAAGGTACCACTTATGTGGATGGCACAATCAAAGCTGCAAGCCCAACAGTAGCATTTAATTTACAGGCCCTGGGCACATATAGTGCACTTTACTAGGAACATGTAGGTAAATTAAATATGCCAATTGGGCTTGGGTAGGAGCCAATGCTACCATGTTTAGGGGAGAGAGCACAAACACTTGAGCACTGGTTAGCAGTGGTAAAGTGTGCAGAGTCCTAAAACCAGCACAGACAAGACCAGAAAAAGGAGGGAGGCAGGCAAAGTGAGATCAGGGGAACTTTCAGCTTTTTCCCTGACTTCTCACTGGCCTGGCAGGTCGGACAGGACCTGCAGAACATATCTGAGGCTGTCTTCATTCTGGGCTAATAAAAGTGAGCAGCAAGCCTGGCGAAGGTCTTGTCTTGCCCTAAATGTCCTGCTAGGGGTATGTCATGAGCCAAACCCAGTATGAAGGACCGATAACACTGGGCTACCATGAGCACATGGGCTGCCCCAATACCCAGATCCTTAGGCTTGCTGTAGAGGAGATCATTCTACCAGTAGATTAGGTGATACCCAGAGGCTTCACCTGCTGCATGGGCAGAGGTCTGTTTCATCAAGCCTTCAAGAGTTGGACAGTCTCTCTGCACTTTGGAGAAATCCTCCCTGGTGTTCCTACCCTCAACTTGCTAGCCTGCAAGCTCAGGTAAGTCACAAAGTACGGCAAAGTCCTTCTTGATTGCCTCAGTGGCCTCCTCCTGAGGGACCACATCAACATCCACTGCGGGGACTTCAGGGACCAGTTTCCCACACCTCTTGCCCCTCTCCTTGGCAGCTGTCTAAAGGTATGTAAGGGAATTTCCACTGCTAGCCTCTGAGAGAAGCAGGTTTCACAATTGTGATAAACAACTTTGGGAGTTTTTCACTACCAGGATATGTAAAACATATAAGTACATGTCCTGCCTTTTACTTACATAGCACCCCACCCTAGGGGCTACATAGGGCCTACCTTAAGGGTGCCATATGTGTAATAAAAAGGGAGTTTAAGGCTTGGTGAGTAGTTTTAAATGCCAAGTCGAAATATCAGTAAAACGGCACACTCAGGCCTTGCAATGGCAGCCCTGGGACATGGTTAAGGGTCTACTTATGTGGATGACACAATCAGTGCTAGTAGCATTTAATTTACAGGCTCTGGGCATGTATAGTGCACTTTACTAGGGATGTATAGGTAAAATAAATATGCCAATGGAGTAGGAGCCAATGAGTCCTAAAACCAGCAAAAACTAGACCAGAAAATGGAGGATGGCAGGCAAAACGTTGGGGGAAGACCACCCTAAGGCTGTCAGATCTTACAGACATTCACCACCATATGCAGCCTCAGCTGTTAACAAGTAATTATCCTATGAGTTATGTGGATTATCTTGCAATTATGTTATGATTCATAGACCTATGATCAAAGTTAAGCCTCTTGTCAAATCACGAGGAATGCATGTTCCTACTAGGCATGTTTAGGCTTGTTTTTTAGAATAGTTCTAACTCCTGCTAATGTTACCAATACTCCAACTTGAGTTAATCTGTCAGGATTTAGCTTTGAATCCTTGAATGAGGAGGTTCCCAATTTCATTTCAGATAACCAACTTTTCGGATTTTCCTAGGGTCAATCATGAATGACTGTTTTCCAAAAATCTGGCATAAAAACACAATGCCCTATTTAGAGGACAAATGCATTGTACAATGCACCAAAAAAGTCAGATTTTCATTCTACAATTCAAGCATTATAAGAGCCTAATTTACATTATTCTGGAGGGTGATCCTGTCACTGGTAGAAATTTCAAAGACAGGAATGCACTGAAGGTTAATAATCAGGGGTGACTGGTTCGGCCACCAGATATGGAAGAAACTAATCTGTGAAAAAACACCATTGAAATATTGTTTGGAACCAACTCCCTGTCCACCGCATGATATGAAAACAAGCCATGTGAGCAATTACAATGTACCTCCATAGTTGGATATATGCTTTCAATGGTCGAGTTCACCAGGAGTGATACCATTAGAAGTTTCTCTACCAGATATTTTCTCCCCCAAGTGATAGACCTATGAAAGCATAGAGCCACTTAAACGTTTGCGGTCTTGGTAGGACATTCCAAATACAGTGGATTTCAACTGCCACCTTGACAGGGCAGAAATGCCACCACAACAAGGGATGGAATACTCGCTGTTCAACACTAAACCAATTTTTTTATTATTAACATGCAGTTATAGTTCTACGCTACCAAAGTGACTAACTGGGCAGCCACTTCAATTATATGTTTTCGAAATGTGCCATGTACTTGGATCCTTTACCCATGTATGTTGATCAATTGGTTGACAGTTTTTTCTGACTGGAAATTTATATTTGGAAAGGAAGCCCTGTGATCAACTGGTGCTTTTTGGATAGAAAACTAAGAAAATGTGGATGACTGCAATACATGTGGCAAGTATATTGAGTCAATTATGATCCTTTCTGTGTTCCATCCTCCACTTAATGCTGCATAGCTGTCCCAAGGGGTCAGTTCAGGTCTGGCACAGTGTCAGTGGGAGCGATCTGTGGCCAAAATCTACAACCACTCAAGAGCTGAACAGGAACCACAAGGGCATTAATACCCTCTATTTACCTCAACCCAGAAACACACAGTTGCTCCCTACCACATGGTTATCCTGAAGGAGTGCTGTGTCTGGGCTACGTCTAGCTGGGAACTGTGTCACCACCCCTTTCTTGAATTTGTGTCCCACACCATACATGTACCAGGTTGGTATCTTTACCCCGCTCCCTCACAAATAACTACACTAATCAAACTCACTAAAGGTGGCACGTGAACATATGGTAGTGAGTTGCAATGCAACATTGTTAAATGAACAGACACAGATGTATTAACTTCTTACACTGAGTATATATTAAAAATAATGACTTCAAAGACCAAGGGGAATTATAGGAAACAAGTATTTTTTATATATTCCATGTATTTAAAGAAAATCTTAGGACCTTGATCATACATGTATAATAATAATGTAGAGGATGAGCAGGAAGGTATGAAAATATTTTCAGAACATTAGTGTTGACAGGGGTAAATGGAAAAGGAGTCATAGGTGGGGGGGCACGCCACTATAAAATATAGTTCAGTAGCTTGTTCTTATTTAGCTGAATCCACCAGCTTTCTTGTAACCAGCAGTTGCAGGCGACAGAGTACATACCACAGACAAATTATAAGGAGAGATGGGTTCAGTGTGACTGTCACTAAAAATAATGCAGCATACCCACTGGTAAAGTATCACAAGTGCAGTAGGGATTGAGGTGATAAAGGTGCAGCAACAACAGTGACAGACGTGAACAGGAGAATACAGCGGCAGAAGGGAGTCATAGTAAGCAGATACACTGCATGCACAGTAGAAATGGTTCCTCCCCTGAATAAGGTGCTGCACTATAATGGCAATGGCAAGTTGGGGGAGGCACTGCATGTGCAGCGAAAAATTGCGTTGTTAGGGATTTAGACCTCCAGCATGCACAAATGCATTTAAAATATATTCACATGACCAAGGCTGCTGTGTCAGTCGAAACGCGTTGTGTGTAGATTAAACTGATCTTTTTTTGTTCCTGAAACCCGAGTGTGCGAGTATTATATTTATTTTCTTTTTGCTTGACTAATTACCGGCTTGCTCGTGCCGGTTCTCGCACCACCCCTTTGGGCTGATTGAGATCATACTTCGAGCATTTTTGTAGTCACAGTCATATATATATATATATATATATATATATATAGCTAAGTGAGGTTTCAAGTATTATGTACAATGCTACTGTATCAAAAGCAGTTTCAAACCATAGAACGACCAAGCGTGTATTATCCAACATTCTATAGAAAATGCATTCTATTTAAACTAAGCCAAATCAATCCCCTAAAACGGAAGCTAGGTGGCCTTCACATAGACCCTTACCACATCCTCCAGGGGTGCGGCGCCAAGCACTTTGAAGATAGGATTCGTTTTGGATGGCGAAATGCACAGCACTATTGCCTGCAGACCAACTCTGGTAGTGCATTCTTCCAGTGTGGCGCATAATTTGTTTAGGAGCAGTGTCCACTTACTTTCCAACAGGTACCATGACTTGGTAGAGTGTGGTGAGCGCAATTAGGCAAGAGTGTTACTTTGCATAGGCTCGGCATTGCAAAGTGTCTACCCAGTGATGGCCTTGATTGTGTTAGGTCGTCTTAGACCATAAACAAATGATTAGAAACTAAATTTCTGCAGGACACAAAGGGCCTGATTCTAACTTTGGAGGACGGTGATATACCACCCACCGTATTACGAGTTCCATAGGATATAATGGACTCGTAATACGGTAGGTGGTATATCCGCCACTTTTGGGACGGTTTAACACCGTCCTCCAAAGTTAGAATCAGGCCCAAAGTTTCTATTCCTCGGCTTTCAATTAAGAAACCAGTGCATTCTATTTGTTGTCCTCTTTTCTTTTCTATTGTCGTACTGCCCTCAGATGCATTGTATTTTGAAAAAACCTCGAAATGGCAACTTAAGATATTTCATCTTGGCACCGTTGGACGAATTCCACCGAAGACAGTCAGCCCCCTACAATATGCAATGGACAGTGCCTATTCACTGGTTCAGATGACTGTCTGCAGTCCTATATCATACCATCCATGGAAACCTGAATTCCAGTACTATTCCAAGAATGGCTATTAAAGTGCAACTGGCAAGTATCTTTGACTTTGTAGTCCACCGTCAACAGTGAAAACTTCAAAATCCATTTTTATTTGCCAAGGGTTAAATACCTACAGATCTTCTGTATGATGGGATCCATCAGGATGACCATTTGGATCAACTGCAGTACTAGATTTCGATATGCAATTGCGAACTAAGGGCCAGATGTCGCAAAGGTTTTAACCCATTCTATGTCTATGGGAAAAAGTGTTCGTACATATGGCCCTAAAAGTTCTTCAAAAATATGTGCTGCATTCTTCTTTTACTTTCAATTCAGACAGTTAGACTAATACACCATATAATAATGGTCTGCGGAAGGAAAGAGCTATAAACATGGTGCTCTGTGAAATGGTTTGATCTGGACAACCTAGTTTGAAGAATGAGGTGGAAAATCCACAAAACTGCTTCATTGCAACTGACCTCTAAAACAATATTTTGTGTGCATAGTCTTGCACCAGTAGACTGAGTTCTGTTGCAGCCCCTAGAGGGATATTGTACTACTTCAGAAGCGTATATTATTTCTGTTGGGCATTCATAATCTAGTATCTTTGTGGCACAAAAGGCCTTCTTGTGTCCTTTTTCAGTTTACTATGTGACAATTCTCTTGCTGGTCATTTCTCTTCCAGTTATTTATGACTGGAATTATTTCTGTTGTGGTCAAAGTTTCAGAATGGGGAAATTTATGAAGTTACTAAAACTAGACACAAAGGCCCCATTATGACCCTGGCGGTGAGTAATAAAGTGGCGGTAATACCGCCAACAGGCTGGGGGTAGTTACCGTCAAATTATGACCATGGCGGTGATAACTCTGATAGACAGTCAATGTACCACACCAAGCGCCAGGGCGGAAACAACACTCACCACGGTGGTAGCTGTCAACAGCCAGGCAGAAGACAAAGTACTGCGCACCATATTTTGACTCTTCAATCCATCATGTTTTCCAGGCAGTACCAATGCCATCAAAAGTCTGGTGGAAATGCATCACAGAAGAGAAAAGACTCACCATCAGAGACACAGGGAAGAACAACGCCACCATGGAACCGGAACTGCAAGTTTTCCTGATGCTATTCTACGTCATGCTCCACCTGGAACACCAACATCGACGAAGACGATGACGGTGAGTACAGCCTAGAACACAAGGGAGGTTTGGAGGAAAATGAGAGTGAAACACGCACGCACAACACACACCCGACACACACGCACCATACACACAACCAGCTGCACACGAAAAACAATGGCACACGATACACAGCACAATAATACAAGGACAACAAGAATGCAGTAATCAGAATGTATTGATATCAACAGCTACTAAATAAACCAATTGTACATGAAACAGATATGTACAAATGTACACAAAGGGCCACTGCCCAGTCCAATGTACTAAGGCCCACATGGCCACAGGGCACAGTCCAAAGCCCCCCTCGTATCCTGACTTCATCTGGATAGAACTCTGCAGGGGCATCAGTTTACAAGTGGGTAGCACCTCAGGGGGATTGGGGGCACCTCAGCTGAATACGGGAACAAGCCCACTGGTTCTGGAGGGGGATCCACGCCCATAACTCTGTCCTAGGGAGTGCAAGCCCACAGTCTCTGGAGTGGGTATCTTTCCCACTGGTTCTGGAGGGGGCTCCATGCCCATTACTCTGTCCTGGGGAGTGCAAGGCCACAGTCTATCAGGTTGGGAACATGCCCACTGCTCCTGAAGGGGGCCCCCTCATACAGCAGCCCTTGGAGGGTGGCCTACATGCCCTCCGCTGGTGGTGATGGCTGCACTGTGTGGTCTGGAGGTGAGGGCTGAACTGTGGTGACAGGTGAAGGTACATCCTGGGTCTGGTGGTGAGGGATGCACTTCCTCGGTTGGTGGTCGGGCCCCGTGACCACTGGTGGGGGTGGAGGTGTCATCCTGACAGACTCCGCTGGAGTCGAGGGCTTCTTCCACATCATGGCATGAGGCATGGGATCTTTGCCCTTCCTGGCAGGGGTTGAGGGATTTTTCCCCTTCATGGCAAGTTGTGCGTGTTCCTTAGCCTTCCGGGCAGGAGTCGAAAGCTTCTTCCCCTTCATGGCAGGAGGTGCAGGCGCCTTCCCCTTCATGGCAGGAGGTGTGAGATCCTTCACCTTTTTGGCTGGTGAAGTGGGATCCTTCACTGACTTCCCACCACGACTAGGTGGTTCCACCACTGTCCACGTGGACTGTTTGGTTGAGGTGCTGGGCTGGGTCATTGGGACCCTGCTCTTACGGGCAGGACAGGGGGGAGGGGGCGGTAAGAGTTGGGCAAGAGAAAGCTTCTTAGGGACGGTGGGGTGGGAGAAGGGATGGGAGTGGAGGATGAGAGAGTGGTTGTAGGAGGTATATGTCTGCTGGATTTGGGTGCAAGTGCATGGGCAGTGTGCTGATGTGAAGTGGATGGCTGTTGGGTGTGTGAGTGCTTGCGTTTGGGTCCTTTAGGAGGGGGGGTCAGACAGTGTGGGAGAGGACACAGGGGACACGTGCATGGATGTTGTGGAGGTGTGTGCTGGTAAGGTGTGTGTGTTGCTTGGTATGGTGATGTCCGTGGTGGATGTTGATGCAATGCATGCAGGTGTGAGTGTGGACGTGACTCTGAGAGAGGTGGAAGAGGAGGCGGAGGGAGAGACAGTGGGGGCAGTGGATGTGGTTGTGTCTGCAACTGTCTGATGTTTGCGTGACTTTTGTGGGATGAAGTGTGGTGTCTGTGTTTGACTGTGCCACTCTTGGGTGTTGTCTTGTGTGCATGCCTGTCTGTATGTGTGCATGGGATGGGTTGGGGTTGAGGAGACTGGGACTGGGAAGTGGTAGTTGGAAGGGGGACGGTAGAAATAGGGACAATGGTTGCCATCGGAAAGGAGGCCAGAGCATGAATCGATCTCTGTTTGGCCGCCAATCCACTGTCGATGCCCTCAAGGAATGCATTGCATTGCTGCATCTGGGATGCCAGCTCCTGGATGGCATTCATAGTGGTTGACTGCCCTACAGAGATGGATCTCAGGAGGTCAATAGCCTCCTCACTCAGGGCAGCAGGGCTCACTGGGTCAGGGCCTAAGGTTCCTAGGGGGAAGGAGATGCCCACCGTCCTGGGTGAGCTGGCACGGCAACTCACTGAGGGGCTGCTGGGAGGTTGGTGCTGGTACGAGGGGTGGTGGGTGGTCCTGCAGCTGGAGTGGTCACAGAGGTGTTCGTCACCACCAGGGAGCTTCCATCGGAGGAGGTATCTGAGTCTGTGTTGTCACCTCCTATCTCTGCCGTGGTGCTCCCCTTGCCCTCCGTCTCACTGGTTCCCTCAGCGTCAGTGGACTCTGCCTCCTGGGTCCTGTGGGATGCAGCTCCCTCTGTCAACGGTGCACCTGCTCCTCTGCCAGATGATCCTAATGTACACATGGACAGGATGACAGAAGAAAAAAGGGGGGGAGAGAGAAAAACAAAATACTAGGTCAATTACTGCATCAACACCACAGTTGGCATACACAGCACGTCACACACAGGGATCAGGCTTGAGCACTATGCATTGCACTGCCAGTGAAGTGGCTAGATGCCACGGCAACAAGAGGTACACACATCGCCAACTGGACCCCTCCTGGGACCCACAAAGCCCTGACTGACATCGAATGCTAACAAGCTAGCTTGCCTGCATTTGCCGTACACTCATTACCCTAGAGTTGACTCACGCTGCAATGTCTGGCCTGACCTTAGGGGCACCCACTAACTCACATCAACCACCCAGATCCCATGCTACTTGCCAAATATTTTAATAATGCCCTCTTGTGGCTGCTGTGATTCCCTCAAGCGGCCAGCTAGCTCTGGGTAGGCCACCGCCAGTATGCGGGCCATCAGGGGGGTCAGGATCCGATGGGCACCACTTCCTCATTGGGAGGCCATCCCCAGCTGGGCCTCTACGGTCTTCCATGCCCAGCGTTTCAGGTCCTCCCACCGTTTCTGACAGTGGTTGCTCCGCATGCCATAGACCCCCAGGGTTCACACGTCCTTGGCAAATGCACACCATAATCCCTTCTTTTGATGGACGCCAACCTGCAGAGGTAATACAGACAGGGGAACACCATTAACCATGCAATCCAGCCTGTCCCACACATGGCCCACCATTCCCGTTTCCGTCACCATTGGCACACACACCGTCCGGCGCACACCATGTACATCACCACAAGTCACCCCCGATGACATGATGCTTGCACACATATCTCCATGCATCCTTCCCACATGCATTATGCCCAAAGGGTACCCACCTGTTGGTCTGGAGGCCCATACAGCAGTCCATACTGGGGTAGTACCCCATTCACCAATCACTCCAACTCCTCCAAAGTGAAAGCAGAGGCCCTTTCCCTGGCCATGCGGGCCATGGTAGGTTCCAGAAACAGTTCACAGCAGCACACACAGTGTAGGTGGTCTCCTGTTGAAGGTCAGAAAACAAGAGAGGAATTAGATAGAAAATGCCAGTTAAGTCCGTGGCGGTGTACACCGTCACTGCCGGCGCTGATCCCCATTGGCCACTGTACTCCATAGAGCCCCATATCATCCAATGAGGAACTGCACGGCGGTGCAAGACCGCCTTTCGCCATGAAGCCCAACGTCTGTGGAGTTACCTCACTTCCACCTATCCCTACATGCAGGACAGTCGGTCGCCATTTCATGTTGGCGGACAATGGCCATATCAACCTTAACTGCGTCACAACTTAGATTAGCACATACCTTGCCGTTCCCACTGTCCCATCACATAAATGCACTATGTACACTGAAGTTGTGGTTCCATTTATCAAATTGTGACAGCCTACTCACTCTTGTGTCCCTTAGATACTTACCGCTGCAGATGAATTGGAGGAGGAGACATACCCCCGTATACAGACCCCTTGTGGACTTGTCTACACTGGAGGACAGGCACATTATACTCACCTATAGACTGGACAGGGCTAAAATAACTGAGCTGTGTGCCCAATTGGGGCCAGACCTGATATCTGCTATCCGTCATCCCACTGGGATCCCCCCTCTTGTGCAAGTGCTATTAGTGCTCCATTTCCTGGCAACAGGTTCTTTCCAAGTGACAGTGGGCTTGGCAGCAGGAATGTCACAGCCAATGTTCTCAATCGTGCTGGCAAGAGTATTGTCTGTCCTGGTAAAACACATGTGCAGCTACATTTCTTTCCCCCAGTGGAAGAATTGGCCACAGTGAAGGCTGGATTTTATGTAATGGGGCATATCCCCAATATTATTGGGGTGATTGAAGGAACACATATTGCGTTTGCCCCCCCTGCCAGAATGAACAGGTGTACAGGAATCGTAAAGGTTTCCACTCGATGAATGTGCAGATGGTGTGCCTGGCACACCCGTACATCTCCCATGTCAATGCTAAATATCCTTGGTCGGTGCATGACGCCTTTGTTCTGAGGAATTGCAGCATCTCAAATGTGAGGGCCCAACTACGGAGACATAGGGTGTGGCTAATAGGTGACCCATGGTCCCCACCCACTGTATGTTAGTTTATGCCTTCAGGTGTCATCCCTATAGCATTGAGTGAGGCTAAATGTTGTCCCTCAGTACTTGCAGGTGACTCTGGCTACCCAAACCTATTATGGCTGCTGACTCCTGTGAGGAATGCCAGGACAGGGGCAGAGGAACATTATAATGAGGCACATGAGAGAAGCTGAAGGATCTTCAAGAGGACCTTAAGCATCCTGAAGGCCAGGTTCAGGTGCCTCCATCTGACAGGTGGATCCCTGAGCTACTCACCCGAGAAGTTCTGCCAGATATTAGTGGCATGCTGCATGTTGCACAACCTGGCCCTCAGCCGGCATGTAGTCTTTCTGCAAGAGGAAGAGACTGGAGATGCCCCTGTGGCAGCAGTAGACCTTGAGGACAGTGAGGATGAAGAGGCTGAGGATGAGGACAACAGAACATCAGTTATCCATCAATACTTCCAATGACACAGGTGAGACTGTGCAACTGACAATTCCTCTGACTATTGATGTATTCTGTGTGGCTGTAGCATGATGGCATTAACTTTGCATCTCAACTTATTGTCATCTACGGCTTGTCATTTTACAGATGTTGGTGATATCACAACTGTGTACTGATGTGCTCACTACAGACAGATACAGGTCCCTATTTCTATGCTCTCACAGTGTTCAGATCATTTGCACTGGATGTGACTGTTTCCATAAATGCACATTTTCAATACATAAAATACTAGTAGTCAAGTTGTGTTCAAGGGTGTTTATTGAGGTGCTATGAAATTGAGAGAAAAATGCAATGGAATGGGGTGATGATGGAGGAAGGTCCAGGGTATTGTTTCAGTCTGTTTGTAGCACAGGTCCAGTGTCCAAGGGGCCATAGGAAGGTGAGCAGAGGCAGTTCAAAGTGGACAAGGTGACAGGGTGGGACACAAGGGGAACAATCAGGAGAGTCTCATTTCCTGGTGGTGGTCTTGGCAAATGTCTCTGGCTTCTGTCTGAGATGCAGGGAACATTTGAAGGGTGGTTCACCTTCTGCAGGGGGAGGGGTGCTGGTGGCCTGTGGGACCTGTGGGGGGCCTCCGGACCACTAGCTGCAGCCGAGGTGGAGGGTTGGTCAATGGACTGGCTAGTGGTAGGGGCCCGCTACTGTACTGTTGCCTCTCTCATGATGTTGGCCATGTCTGCAAGCACCCCTGCTATGGAGATCACAGTGGTGTTTATGGCCTGCATGTCCTTCCTGATCCCCTGATACTGTTCCTCCTGCAGCCGCCTGTTCTCCTGCACGTTGTCAAGTATCTGGCCCGTCGTGTCCTGGGAATGTTGGTACGCTTCCAGGATCTCGGTAAGTACCTCCTGGAGAGTCGGTTCTCTCGCCCTGTCCTCCCCCTGGTGCACAGCGGTCCTCCCAGTGTCCCTGGTGGCTGTGCCTCTGTCCCCTGAATGGTGTGACCACTGCCACTGACCCCAGGTCCCTGATTGTCTTGGGTATGAGGTGTGGCCTGGTGTCCCTGTACAGGTGGGCCCACTGCTGATTGATGTGTCCTGGGGACAGAGGTGTGGTTACGCTTGGTGGGTGCTGTGGTGTTGGATACTGATGGGGGAGGCTCGGTGGTGGACTGTGAGTGAGCTGTCGTGACCAACTGTCCAGTGGTCCCTGATGGGCCAGGTTGTTGGTCCAGATCCTGAAGTCCAGAGTTACTGTCATCACTGGGGGCATCTTCTGTTGGGGGACTGGATAGCCGTGGCACTCCGCTGACATTGGCTGGGGCACCTGTGGGGATGAAAGTGATATATTATGCTTCATGTCTGTGACATCTTGTACATCCCTGGCTTCCCTTCTATCATTGCTGTTGCCCTGCCACCTTTTGTTTGTGTATGGTGATGTATAGTGTGATTCTTAGTTTCCCTATGCTGTGCATGCTTTGGTGATGGGTGTCCATGCAGGGCTGGGAGGGGTGTCCATGCATTGGTATGACAAGCAGGGATTGACATTGGGCTTAGTCAGATGTGTAGGTGCAGTGTGTGGGATGTAGTGGAGTGATGGGAGTGAGCGTGAGGGGTGAGATGGCATGCAGGTATGGGGGTGATGTGTTAAATGTTGACTTACCAGTGTCCAGTCCTCCGGCTACTCCAGTGATGTTGTTCCTTGTTCTTGGGTGCTGTCCCACGGTGTTCGCTCTGTCCACAATTCACCACCATAGCTCTGGCTTCCTTGCAATGGATATCTGCTGTACCTGTGCTCCGAACAGCTGTGGCTCTGCCCTGACAATTTCCTCCACAATGACCCTTAACTCCTCATCAGTGAAACGGGGGTGTCTTTGCAGGAACATGGGTGTTGTGTGGTGGGTGTTGTGTGGTGTGTGTTGGTGAGAGTGTGTTGAGTAATGTGATGGTGTGTGTGATGTGGGGTGCATGAGGGATGTATGGGTGAATGTGGTGTGTGTGTCTAGTTGTCTCTGTGCTGTTTGTGTCAATCTCCTGGCAGTACTTGTTGTTTGTGAAGGGTTGTGGGTACTGTGGGTGTGTGTTTTATAGTGCTGTGGGTGAGTGGGTGTGGTGTGTGTATGAATGTCAGGTGTGTGTTTTTATTATTGGCCAATGTAGTGTTGTTTTGCATGTGGGTGTCCATTCTGAGCATGGCGATGTGTGCCACCAATGATTTACCGCTGGTGAATGTCCGCCATGGTGATTCGTGGGTCATAATGTTGTGGACATTGTTTTGTTGGCGTAACGGTAAGGGTGTTCGTACCGATACTTTAGCATTGACCTTTGGGCTGGCGGATTTGTGTTTGTGGCAGTATTCTGTCGGTTAGGCGTGTGTGTGTCATAATATGGCGAATGGACATTCACCACTGTGGCAGTATGCTGGTGGCCGTCACTGTGGCGGTAAGCGGGATTTACCGCCAATGTCATAATGAGGGTCAAAATGTTTCTACAAGGACTTAAACGTTTTTGTAGCTAGCAAAGGATTACTACAGACTACCAAATATTAATAATTTTTTGGATGTTGCTATCAAATCTCTCTTTTTTAGGTTTTACTGATCAGTGAAGATCAGTAGCAGTTCAGCTTCTTACCTGGTTCTGATGGAGGTCTGTTAGAGGGCGCATCATCAAAATATGAAAAGTTACTTAGCTGGACGCTCCTGTGGCTCTTCTCAGGTGCAGACTGACACTCACCTTGGAACCAAGAAAAAGAAAGACATCAAGATCAGAAGAAATTGGTAATGAAAAAAGGACAAATACATGTAGAAAGGGCAAGGAACAAGATTAGAGGGCAGACCTCGGCAATAGAAAGGACTATGATTTTCAACAAGGGGAAGACAGGGGGTGAGAAATTGTGAACAAGTGGACAGGAAAGAGGAACCCAGGCACAGAAGGTAAAGCTGGATTTGAGGAACCTCCACTGAATGAATGGCGCTGGCTGAATAGGAAGAGTCAGCAGTACGAGACGCTGAAAAATGTGCTAGCATTCGCGCCAAGAGTTTTCGATTCTATTAAGGACACGGAGGAGAGTAGTATGCATCTCTTCTTTTGCTGTATTTTTACAGCAACCAATAAAAACACTTTTAACACATAAAATACATTTCCCAAGAGTCCTTTTCAATAACATCACCATCAGTCATCGTCAGCATGTCCTTTCAAATATGACAGGCACCATCTTGACTGCCTCTTTCTTTGCTGCTCAGCAGTCAAGCTAAGTGCTTTACTTCTTATTATTGGAATTGTCTAAATATCTGCTCATCGTTGCAATTCTCATGACAGACGATAGCTGAGTTGCTCTTACCCATATTTTTCCTAACTGCCAGTTGACAAGTGGGATTCTGACTGCTCAATCTCTGGGAGGGGTCTGCGTTTAGGAAACCGTGAGGCCCAAGCCTTTTAAATGCCCTTCCCATCCAGCTGATTCACATTTTGGGATCAATCATAAGGGGGCTCTGTGCGGATCCCGCCTGGTTTCTCTGGTTAAGGCCTGACTTGCTTGGAGGCCGGGACTGCAATGAAGCCCGATTGGGCATTACATGTGCACTCCCATTTCTATTTACATCGCTAACACTTCAGGCCTCCGCTCAGCACCACACTTCATTTGAATTGCACTGACAGACACCTTGCTCCAGACTTCAATACTGTTAAAGCCCACTAAGATGGCATTTATTGTGGCGTGTGCACGCTCCAGGACTCTTGTTGGATCCCGCCTGACACCCTGGACCATGGAGTCAGCTGGGGCTTGAATAATCACGTTTGCTGATTTGCTTTAGGAGCTGGTGGCCTCTCAGGCCACCTCCTATCCATATCTGCACTAACTTGGGGCAGCTCACCCCTGACTAGACCTGTTGCGCTTACTTGGTGTGTGCCGGTGGTCATCACTAAACTAAGCTTTTGATATGAATGATAAATCTTTTTATTCTTAAGACACCCAGGGCCACAGCCTAGAGGATGATTTAGTTGATGCCCTCCTTGCTTTGGTTCAGCAGTTAGTGAATAAGGCCCTGGTAGCAGCGCTGAAACCTATTACAGCCCAATTAAAGCAATATGCCAAGTGCCAACGTTGTGATAAACCCTTATGCTCCAGACCCTCCTTGTAGTGTCCTGATAAGCCTCACCAAGCCAAACCAAGTCAAGAGAAAGGTCTAACAAAGTGGGCCTGTCAAAATTGTCTCAAAGCCCCCTGGTGATCATAAATATTGCGTACCAACATCTGCATCCAAAAGACTATCCCAAAACCCTACTGTAATTACAGATTTGAATACAGATTCGAGCCAATCCACTTACGCAGCTCAAGATTCGGTTGGTGATCGCAAATGGAAAAGACGTTTATCGCCTCTCCAGAGTGACATTCCTAACCCACTGGTGAATCCGTTCTCTTTTGATCCAGAGAATATCATGCATCCCAGATCATTGGATTGGGCACCTGCCCCGGCGGTTTTGCAATGCTTCCATTACAGACTAACAAAGAATGTTGATAAGGAGGTGCACCATAGGTTGAGAGATGATTTCCCCAGGCCAGATGTGCAGGACAAAGTTGCGGACATGCCTGAAATGAATTCTAGCATGCTCACCTTTCTGAAAATTACTCCAGAGATCCTAAGCAAAGGGATAAATAGAGCTTTGGTTGAGCGCACCAAACTGTTGGATATATCAGGTCCCCAGGCAAACATTCTCGAAATGACCCTAGAACTGAAGGAGAAAGGTACTTTGATTGACCCAGAAATACCTGCTGGAAGATCTCAATGTTTGATTTGCTTCCTGGGCAATTTCAATTGTGCCATCTCGGAAAATAAAGAGAAGAGAAAGTTGCTCCTCATGCGGATTGATCCGAAGTTAGTTGAGCTTGCCTGGGCTTAGGTAGGTCTATTTGCTTTGTACAAGTTATCTGTTTATTGTAGTAGGATCAGCCTAGAAACATGAGGGAGTGCGGCCACGCCAGAGGTTTCAGATGATTTGCACTATTCTTTCAGGTACCTTGGATCTAACCACTTAATTATATATTCATTTTGATGGATTGTGGAAACAATTTTAGTCTAATTGTATTCTCCCCTTTGATGTAGCATCCCTCGTTTAATGTGCAGAACCCCCTTGTTTACTCTTGGACTTTCATTTCTTCGGTGCTTGCACGTGCTTTTTGGTTCTTTCTACGATCTTATGTATTCCATATTTATACTTTTTTTGCGCCGCATTTGCGCCGTTTTTTGACGCAAATTCGGCGCAAACTTACAAAATACAATTGTATTTTGTAAGTTTGCGCCGAATTTGCGTCAAAAAGCGGCGCAAATGCGGCGCTAAAAAAGTGTAAATAAGGGAACGTGATCTCGGTTTTTGCGTCATCTGCACAAATTACTGAGTACTGCGTGTTGATAGAGCACTGATCACTCATTGTACTGGTTTCATCGACTGAATATGCTGCATACAAATACACATGGTCAACAGAAATCTTTTTGTATACAGTGGATTATTTGGTCATGTCTTCCTTGTTGACTTGCTGCGACATAAAATACATTTTTTGGTATTCCATAAATGTTGCATTTTCATCTTTAATGATACCAGTTATAGCAGTGTTACACGTTAATGTTTGGTACCTGTGTCCTTTTGGGTCTACGGGTGGCTCATCTGATCTACATTGGCATTATAAACACAAATCAGTCCTTTTTTATTAGTTTTGCCCTGTAGCAGACATTGTTAACTGCTTTTGTCAGTGCTCATGTACAACTCAAACCTATTGTATTTTAAATTGCTTGTTAAATCTGACACCTAAAATAGAATCGCCAATGAACAAGAGAATTGGAGGCATCTTTCCATAACGTTGGTAGCATTGATATTAAGGAGTGTTTGGAGCAGCAATATCAGTGATCGTCAGAATAGACGTGTGCAAAGTTGTGCAATTTTTTCCTGACAAAGTATGCTTAGTTCTTGCAAGAACTGGAATATGTTTGTTTGTTTATCAAGGTCAACTGGCCTGGTATCTATTATGGTACGTCTGTGTAATTCTAAAATGGCAATAAAAACAAGTTATACAAACAATCTTTGCAAGAACTAATGGTGTTATGCATACAATGTAAAATTGTGCTTCCACATGAAAACCAGAACTTTCACCTTGTTTTTCAGTGTAAGATTGCAATTTCACCCGGAGTTCATGAGGATAAACTCAAAACAATGACGTTTGATAAGTAGGATTTCACAGCAAGATAAAACGGTGCATCCACCCATGTAAGTCATTGCGAGCATTGCTAGCACAACACAAGATAGTTCACCTCCAGTAAAGTCTTGTGGCTGCTAAGTTAAACAGGTGTCGCAGTCATAACTAAATAAGCAGTGGCAAAGCCAATAGCTCTAGCTTTTGAACCTACTGGCTTTGCTAATGATTTATGCCAATGCCTGCTTTGGCAATAAATAAAAAAAAACACAAAGACAGAGCTATGACCTGGACGTGCATGTGGTCGTCAAGATGCTTGGCAGAGCAGCATAATGTTGTGTGCACGCACTATACCGCATAAACCAGCCACCATTTGGTTTATGTTTTGTTTTCTTTACTGTTCTAAGATAGCGGACACAACTTGACATGCTTCTTCAGCAACGCCGTAGAGGTTGTACCACCATAGCAAACCCAGACACAAATCTGGAGTAGTACTCACTCAAACCTAAAAAAGATCTGAGAGAATCCTTGTCCTTGGGAACAGGTGCCTCAACTATGGCTTTGATTAAAGATGACTTGGGCGCAATACCTCTAGCAGAAATGTTATGCCCTAAAAAATCAACACTATCCGAAAAGAGCTTGCATTTATCTTTGTTGACAGTGATATTATGTGTTTCCAACTTCCTAAATACTCGAAATAACATCTCAAAATGTTTTTCTTTAGTTGCAGTATGAATGAGAATGTCGTCCTGAAAGACCTGAACACATTGTTCCTCCGAAAACAAAGCATCCATCAATCTCTTAAAAACACTAGCGGCAGAAGCCAAACCAAAAGGCAAACGCAAATACATGAAAGTTCCAAAGGGCGTCACAAATGAAGTTAAAGGCTGAGAATCTTTGGATAAGGGAATTTGGTGATAAGCTGACCTTAAATCAATGTTGGAAAAGTACCTACTCTTACCCAAATTTGCCAATAAATCATTGATTCTGGGCAAAGGATGAGCATCTACGAGAATGTTGCGATTAAGTGCGCGCAAATCAACACATAGACGAATACTTCCACCCTTTTTTTTAGCAAGAACAATTGCCGAAATCCACTCAGAGGAATCAACTGGAGTGATAATACCCTGTTCACACATTTCATGAAGTAAAGTTTTAAGATCTTGTCTAACCGAAAATGGAACCGGTTTAAGCTTCTGCTTGACAGGCACTGCATCTTTTTTTAACTTGATTTGATATTCAAATCCCTTGATAATACCAATATCTTTCTTAAAGACCCTAGGAAAGTTTTCATACAGATTTTCAACTGAATCAAGATCCAGGGGTAATTTCCCTTCAGTCACACTTAGCACAGGCACATCACCAAGAATTACAAGCACAGAGTGAGCTGGTCTTAAAATAATACCCAACTTAGCCTGATCTTGCCAGCCCAAAATATCTCTGCCACGTTCAGCAACATAAATTTTAGTATTAATGCATCTGCTCTTGAAATCAAGAATATCCATGAAAAAACCCGTCATAGCAATGTCAAACTCGCCAAAAGCTTTTGGATTGACATCAGATCTGTGAAGCTGCTTCCCGGACCACAATCTGTCAAACGTCACGTCAGACAGGATAGTAATTGGTGAACTGGAATCAGCCATAACGTTCAAATTAACAGAGCCTATAGTTACAGAGCAAATGGGACCTTTACATTTGTTTCGAGAAGTTTCAACAGTATCAATAGTTAACAATACATTGTTAAAAGAATTAGTCAGTTCTTCTTCAACTATATCAATTTGAGATATCTTAGCTTTGGCCTTAGCTAGACGACAAACACTTTGGAAATGGCCTACTTTTTTGCACAAATTACACTTTTTTCTTGAGCTAAACAAGATGAACTATTTCCCATATGAGTCTTTGAACCACATCTAAAACAATAACCAGAATAGTTCTTTTTATCAACACTTTTGTTCGCTTTGCTCCTACTGGATACAGCATTAACTTCCAAACAATCAGCTTGCAGGACAGCAGAAACTTGAGCAGAAGCTTTAACATCTTCTGTTAAAATTTTGGAAGAGATGAGAGAGCGTTCAATGCTCTTAGCTATGTCCAAGACTTCACCCAAAGACGGATTCTTACAAGTTAAAATACGCTCTTGTATTTTTTTGTTATAACAATTGAAAACTAATTGATCACGCAAGTAAATGTCTATATTTGAACCAAATTCACATTTCGCAGCAAGAATTCTTAAGACTGCCAAGAAATCTTCAATGGTTTCATCCACAAGCTGTTTCCTTTTAAAAAAATGATGACGTTCCAACATTACTGAAGGTTCATCAGAATACTGTTTAGCCATACGTGCTGTAGCTTCAATATATACATCCCAGGATTCATCCCCCAGTGGTGCAACTATGGCTGGTAAGTTATCGAAAACTTCTTGACCAGTTTCGCCTAAGTGGTTGAAAAGGAGTGCAGCTCTGCGAGCAGCATTGTACCTGGATGCGTCGATAGCAACCAAATAATTTTCAAAAATACGTAACCACTTTCTCCAAGGAATTGGCGGTCTACCAGGTTTTTGTAGAAAAGGAGGAGGTTCAACACCCACCTGAGCTGTTGCCATTGTAGAAAGAAGAAGAAGAAAAAAAAAAAATATATATATATATATATATATATACATATATATATATATATATATATAGATATATTTATAAATATATATTTTTTTTAATAAATATCACTAAATTCCCAAAATTAATTTCTTAGTTTCTTTTAAGAAAATAGACCTCAGCGAATTAACTGTCACAGGTCTGTGTGTCACCGAAGATACGCACACAGAACAAGATGAAGAGAATGGAAACCATCCCAAAGTCTTAAGATGGCCGCCAAAGCAAAAGGAAATGTTTCTAAAGGCGGTGTAGTTTGCACGCGAGGAACAGCAGTCAGGTGACTAAGGCGCACAAGGAGCAGACAGAAGAAAATGCCTCCTTCCACTGAGGCGCGCGAGGAGCAGAAGAAAATGCCTCAGTCCAAATCAGGAACCGCAGAAAGAAGCAAGAAGAAAACTGACTTCACCTTCCAGGAAGAGCCAATGAGTAAGTAAATCCTGTAGGGCCTGCAGGGCCAGCAAGCCGATACGAAGCAGAGTGCAGGGTCGGTGGGTCTCCAGAGAACACCCTCGTGCCAAAATGTGGTAGTGGATATCGAAATGATGACCAGAACTGCAGAGGTACTCTGGAACTGTGATTTATTCAGCAGAGGAGACCCACGGCCGGCACACAAAGCAGGCAGCAACCGCTCTCCCAGCCGCATTCCATAAACTGACTTTCCCAATCCCCATAACAACCACAGAATTCTAATCCCCATAGCAACATAGACAGTATTCAGAATACAACACAGAGGTTCAGAGCAAATGAGGAAAATGCACACTCCTCAACCAATAAAAGTGGCCGGTTGAATGAGATGCTTGAAATGAACGCTTGTTTTTAATGGTCAGAGTCAGAGCTCTGGTGGAGTAGTACATCAGGTCTTGGTGAAGAATACACCCCAAGGGCTTCAGGCCATTCACAAGCGAACAGCCTGGTCATTAATGAAACAACACGAAAAGCAGAAAGCACCCACCAAGTTAAAATGGTGTCAGGGCACTAAATATTAATTAAGTGTTTTTTCCGCAGTTCTGTTCTGCTGCAGAACCTGAGGTTACACTGAGTACAAAATAGTATGAGAATCAACTACCAAAATGGCAGTTCATGTTATCGCCATCTCTTTCTGACTGATTAATTTTTACTAAACGCTCATCCAATCCTTGATCTCTCTGGAGATGCTCACATATGTGTCAATTATAATGATGATTCTATGGAAAATCTATGAAGAAATTATACAGCCATTGAAATATGGAAGCACCAAGGAAACAAATTCCCGAGGGAGAGAGAACCCAGAATCAAACCCTCTCACTTGCTAACTGCAATTTAGCATTGACTTTCTCTGTGTATTGGCTTTCTGTGTGCAGGCAGTGGCAGTACCGGTGGGCCAAAGTAAGTTGCAGATTCCTAAGAAAAAGGTGGGGCAAAGTTGGTTGCACAAACATCTAAAGGAATAGCAAGCCAAGGCTCTGAAGAGAGTCAATATGTTTGGCTATTCTTCATACAACAGCCTTGGTCATCAATGCGAGACACACCATGAGAATGGGATAGTTTTTGCCAGGTAGCCACCTGGTATGTTTGACAATTTGTCAATTTCATTAGGACCCACTTTTCCAATAAAGGCAGTTCACAGGACAAACTAGTACACTCTGGGAGAAATATTGTAGCTTTTCGTCAATTAAATTTGGTTAGATTTATAGCCAACTAATTATTTACAACAGAAAAGCATAGGACGAGAATCATTTCTCCAACGGCATTGAAGTGAGGTGACAATCCTAATTCTACTGCTTACGTGGTTTAAATGGCCAATACTTTTTACAGGTTTATTCGTTGACGCTTGCAGAGATTCAAAATAAATAGCAGTACGGTTCAGTTTAGTGTAATAATTTGTTGTATTTTCATTAACCGTCTGTAGGCCAATTTCATGTTTGTTCTAAGGAAACACTAATATTTAATATGAAGCACTAATGCCCACCTGTATCCAAACTGACTCTGTGTGTCAAAGTTGGCCTGACTCGAGGCACACATTATTTGTCCATCGGTAGTAAATGGAGAGGACCTCTCTATTCTGTCAGAATGCTAGAGTGTAATTTCTTTTTAAGCTCGTTTTGTGTGACATCAAATGTTGTTCTATTTATATAGTGCTTATTACTCTTGATGAGGCGTTGAAGCACTTTGCAGTGAATCACAGACTTCTCCAGAACCAAGGTTAGTAATCAATCTAGTAGTTATTACATTTTGTTAGTTATTGGGGTTACTCTTGTGCTCTCAAGGAAAACATTTCATGCATTTACTCCAGTTTCTTCGTGGTAGATTAAATTAATACATTTGTGGTGTGCTAATTAATGGGGACATTGGGACTGCACTCAAATTGTTGGTAGGATGAATAGATAGGCTACGTGAGATAAGGTATAGTTAGGTTGTAGTGATATGGTTTCTAAGAAGAAGTGGCTGTGAAATACAATAAGAGATTGAAACAGATAAAAATGCAATGTGGAGCAGCTACTCAGAGATGAGAGATAAGAAGAGGGTCATTAGAAAGAAACAAAGAAGAGGACACAATCAAACGTTTTAAGGAAAAGTACATTTTTCATGCAGCGGTTTAGGAAAACAGCGGGCCAGCATGAAATCTGAGGACTTAAGCAAATAAATTGGTATCTGAGGTGACTTACATTTCACATTATTTGTTGCAGGAAATTATCCACATCTGAGCTTTATACATGAACTATCCTACTACTATTTCAACATGTAGTGCACAGTTTATACATTATTTTTGCACAAGGTCCATAAACACCTGCAGATTAGAAACAGATCTCTGCAGCAGGTACATTAACCCACTGTGCTATCCTACATAGACTGAGCTCTGTAAGCTTATTTGCAGCTACTGAATTTACCTCCTTGGCTACCTTGCTGGGTTGGCACACACTGGGCTGTCACATCATCTCTGTCCTTGCACCCTTCTCTTGATACTCATCGAGGTCTGCCACAGAGAACGTGGTATAGAAATGATACTGTAGACATAGCAGCTACTGCTGAGGGCCTTGGAATGGCTCTACCGCAGTAGTCTTCATGCTTATCCGTGCAGTATCTTCAACTGGCCTATTTATGCCCTCCACCTGACTCACCCTTTAAAAGTTCTGTAAAAAATTACACATAATTATGCAAAATGCATCTAGCACTGGAAACATTACCCAAAGAGTCGTTTTGGGTAAAAATTGAACGTGAAAATGTAATTTTGAGTTGATTTCTGGTTGCTCACATTCAAAACACGTCTGCTCACTTTCAAATTTGCAGTTTTGCATTAAAAAAATTGCTTGAACAGTCTCAAACAAATCTATCTGAAATGTTTTTGGCCACTCACATTAAAGGAACTGCCACTCACGTTCAAAACACTGTCGGTTAAAACTTGTAGTTTCACATAAAAAAATGCCTTCAGGTCGTGTAAAAAATCTACCTAAAATGCTCCTTCCATTCAACAATTTCATGAACTGTACACTTCACTTGACCACTTAGCCATTGGGTGGTGTTTCTTCGTACGTTTTGCGTTCACCTCCTATTTTGCTGAATTAGTTTTTGTTGGCTTTAGGACTCTGTGCACTTTACCACTCCTGACCAGTGCTAAAGAGATGTGTTCACTCCCTAAAACATGGTCAAATTGGCTTACACCTAATTGGCATATTTAGTTTATGTATAAGTCTCTACTAAAGTGTTATACAATATACCCAGGGCCTGTAAATTGAACACTAGTACTGGGTCTGCAGCACTTATTGTGCCACCCACTTAAGTAGCTCCTAAAGCATGTCCCACATCTGCCATCGCAGCCTGAATGCAGTTTTAAACTGCGAATGCAACTTGCTCAGCCTTAAACTCCCCTTTTATTACATATAAGTAACCCCAAAGGTAGGCCTTAGGTAGCCAAAGAGCAAGATGCATTTTAATTAAAAGGTTGGGCATGTACTTTTAAGTTTTACCTATCCTGGTAATGAAAAATTCCCAAGTTTGTTTATTACTACTGTGAGGCTACCTCTCCCATAGGATAACATTGGGCTGCCTTATTAAAACTAATAAGGGCTAACTTTTATGATGATTTCATGTTTGGAGTCCAAGAAATTATAATTAATAATCCTCTCTAATGGTAAAATCAGATTTTAAGTTACAATTTAGAAAAAGCCACTTTTCAAAAGTTGGCATTTTCTGCCCTAATTATTTGATGCCTGCAGCCTGTTCCTGGGTCACATGACTGGGTGTATTTGGCAGTTGGACTTTGTTTATTCCTCCGAGACAGCCACACAATTGAGGGGTGAGGTGTGCCCGGATGGGTGTGGGGGGGCGGAGATGGGCACAGTCCCAGTTGCAAATTAATAGGCTGACTAGTGCCTTTACACAAAGGATTTCTCACCCCTGCATTTTTCAGTCAGCCAGCTAGGAGCCAGAGCAGTGGAGGAAGGAAACGTCAAGCACTTCAAGTGGAATTCTCTAGAAACTTCTTCAACTTCAAAGAAGGAAACAGGTATAAAAATATGACCCTCATACCCACTCTTCAGTTAAATTTTTGGACTTGTGCAAGGATTATCTGAGGACTGCCTGCTACTGCAGCCTGCTGTGTACTTTAGAAGAGTTCTTCAATGCACCTAGAAGGACTGCTCGGCTGCCTGAAGCCTGCCTTGAACCCCTAGAGGCATTCCCTGTTGCTTGAGCCCTGTTCCACTTCTTGAATGCCAGGACTACCAGAGTGATTCCAAGGGCTAGTTAGCTGGACTCCTGACCAGAGCCTCAGGAACAGAAAAGTCTCCAACCATCTTGAACCCACACCTGGACCCAGTCTGAGTGAGTCTCAATTCACCAAGTGGTGCCTCTCCAGTTCTGGACTCTTGTGAGAGGTGCTACAGATACCCAAAAATCCAACGTTTGGGACTTAGGATTTTTTGGCTAATAACTGCTCTGAGAACCAAGAGGAGACCAGGACCATCCTGCCCATCTATCTGCCCAAGGTGCATTGCCAGTATATCTGACTTTGCAGCTGCTCTTGCTACGTTCTTCCCCAGAGCAGCAAATCCTATTCAGCGGTCCTTCCCAGGAGGAGTGTCTGGCCTCGTGGAGCCTTCATCAGCTACCGCCTCCAGCCTCATCCAGCTGGAAAGTTTTGACTTCCAAAAAAGATGCTAAGGGCCTTATTTAGAAATTGAAGGACGGATTACAATGGTTACAGAAATCCGATCTGCCGAAATCGAATTGCCATAATTCCCATGGGATTTAGATTTCAGCATAAGAGATATATGTCACCATTGTGATGGAGTAAAATGTCCACCAAGTTCTATCTCAGGCCCTAAGTCCAAATGTGGGAAATTTCACTATGCCTGTGTCCAGCGGCTCCCCGGCGACAACGTCTCCTCCTCGGACACCGGCTGATCTTCTACCTTCTCAGAACATTTTTCCTAAAATTATTTTTCAGTCAGAAGGTAAGCGTTAACTCGGCCCATCCACTTTTTGTATCTGACTTGAGCTCCATCACAGTCGGCCATATTTTTCGACTTTGACCTGCTCTCACAAAACTATATGTCCGCAGCTAGCACTCTGATCTTTTAAGTGCTAGTTTTTACCTCATACTTGAAAAATTCATCACTTTAGTTCTACTGATTGGATTCTTGTTGCTTCATTGTCAAATTATTTATTAAAATGAACTCTATTTGCATAAATTGGTGTGGAAGTTTTCTTGTGTTGTGTTTTCCCTGTTACTGTTTGTGTGATGCATAAATACTTTACACATAGCCTCTAAAATACGCATGACAGCTTTGTGCCAAGCTACCAGAGGGTTGAGTAGAGGTTAAGTTAGTGACGTTAGTGGTTTGTGGCTGTTTCTTCAGCAGGGTTAACCCCCCCACTCAATCAACAACCCATTGTCTCACACTCACGTTAAAATTTGTCCCCAAAATTATATGATGAGGAGTAATAGCGTAATCTTAGTAATTTTGTCTAGATTTTTGGTACACAAAATTGCTAAAATTATGCCATTTACACAAGCATAATTAAATATTTGCCCAGGCCTAATGGTAACATGCATGGCCTTTTTTCAAATATTCTTTTATAAAAATGCATCAGATAAATAAGATCATTCGCCATTGTCTACAATTTAATACAAAAAGAATCATAAAGTGCAGATATAGATAGTAATGATATTGTACGAACATTCAGTACCCTGTGAAGGAAATCAACACAGACTATTGCACCTCAAAAGTTTTACATCTTCCCAGTCTACCCAGTTCTGACACTTTTTCCTATATCTTTTATTTGATCCCACTTTTTGGCATACAGATTTTCATGGAGTTTAAACATATTCATTTTGGCATACCATTATCAGAAGAGGTCAAGATACCGTATAAGGCCCCCAAGGTATCAGGAGAAGTTTTGTACCCCATTCTCAGACCAGTTTTTGAAAAAATCTCCAACCGAAAAGAACACAACCTGGGACAGGTAAAAATGTAATGTAACCAATCACGGAACAATCCCAGACTCTGCGCCTCTCCACCAGCACCGAAGACTCCACAACCAACATGGATCTCCTCCACTTCCAGATTGGAACCAACCCTAACACCACTATGCGGGGCACCCTCATCTAAAGGCCATGGGGCCCCGCCCCCCATTCTGCAACACCATCGCTAACCTCGCCATGCACTTGCTTCCAAGGACTACATACTCCTCTGGGACCTCAACTTCCACCTGGAGAACCCGAATGACAACAACTCCACAATGCTGCTCGAAATCACCTCGCCCACCCACTCCACCGGACACACAATCGACCCCATCTTCACCGCCAGCAACCACATCTCGATTAGCCACATCACGAACTCCAATGGACCGACCACCACTGTTTCCACTTTACCTTCAGCAAAACCCCCGACCGACACCTCGCTCACCTACCACTCCGTAGGACCAGCTACTCACAAGCCTCAACAACTCACCCCCCCAGACGACCTCAACACTAACACAGCTGCCTGGGACCTCATCAACTGGATCTTAGACTGTGCCATCAACAAACACCCCACCCTCAAAGAGTCCAAACAAATCTTCAGACACCTCAAAAGAAAATGGTGCACTAACAAGACCCCACCCAACCACAAAGCCTTCAAAAAAGCCATAAACACACACCACCAACTCTTCAGGACCACCAAGAGAAACGCCTTCCAGGAATACATCAACAACAACGTACACAACAGTAAAGAACTCTTCGTGATCATCAGCAAACTGACCAACCCATAGAGCGAACTCCCTAAGCATCCCCCCATCACAAGAACTCTGCATCAACCTCTCTACCTACTTCCACTGCAAGATAGCAGACATCTACAACAGATTCCCAACTGAGGACCATCCAATGCCAACAACCGTCATATCCACCACCAAACCCCCACCACCTACTCTCCTACACCAACATCTCTGACAAAGAAATCCTCAACATCATGAACTCCAACCACACCGGCTCTCCCTCCGATCCCTGCCCCCACCACATCTTCAACAAAGCAAGCTGCACCATTGCACCCAAACTCCAGCACATCATCAACCGCTCCTTCGAAACCACCACCTTCCCAGAAATCTGGAAACATGCCAAAATCAAGCCCTTACTGAAGAAACCCACTGCAGACCCAGAAAACCTCAAGAACTTCCGGCCCATCTACCTACCCCCTTTCCCAGCTAAAGTAATCAAAATGGCTGTTAACAGGGAACTCACCAAACACATCGAACTCAACAACATCCTGGACCCCTCTGAGTCAGGCTTCCAGGGCAACCACAGCATCAGACTGCCCTCCTTGCCACGACAGATGACATTCGCACCCTCCTAGATAGGGGTGAGACCGTGGCTCTCATCCTCCTCGACCTGTCCACTGCCTTCAACACCATCTACCACTGCACTCTACGGACTCGTTTCCGCGACACCGGCATCTGAGGCAAGGCACTAGAATGGATCACCTCCTTCCTCTCTGACAGGACCCAAAAGTCCAACTCCCCCTTCTACTCAGAGGCCACCAAGATCATCTGCGGAGTCCTGCAAGGCTCCTCTATGAGCCCCACTCTCTTCAACCTCTACATGGCCCCCCCTAGACACCACACACTCAACATCATCTAATATGCCGACGGCACTCAGCTAATCATCTCCCTCACCAACGACCCACACACAGCCAATGCCAACTTCCACAACAGAATGAGGGTAGTCACCACCTAGATGAAGAAAAGCTACCTCAAGCTAAATACCGAAAAAACAAAAGTCCTCGTCATCGACAACAAACCCGCAGCCTGGGACATCCGGTGGCCCACTGCCCTCGGAGAGCTGCGGACCCCACTGACCACGCCCTCAACCTCGGATTCATCCTGGACTCAGCACTCTTGATAAACCTTCAAGTCAGCGCAGTCTCCTCTGTCTGTTTCAAGACCATGCACATGCTCGGGAAGATCTTCAAATGGATCCCAACCAAATCCAAAAGAACAGTCACCCAGGCCCTCATCAGCAGCCACCTGGACTATGACAATGCGCTCTACGCCAGAACCACCACCAATGTACGGAAACGACTGCAACACATCCGGAACGCCTCTGCCAGTCTCATCAAGAACACCCCCAAACACAGCCACACCTCCGCCCTACTGAGAGACCTGCACCGGCTCCAAATCGACAAGAGAATTACATTCAAACTTCTCACGCACGCTTATAAAGCTCTCCACAATGCCGGACCTGAATACCAACCAGAGACTCCACTTCTACATGCCCATCAGGCAACTCCGCTATGCTGACCTCGCCCTTGCCACCATCCATAGCGTCCAGAAGGCCACAGACGGAGGAAGGTCCTTCTCCCACCACACCACCAAGACCTGGAACTCCATTCCCATCCACCTCAGAAGATCTCCCACTTTATCACAATTCAGAAGAGACCTCAAAACTTGGCTCTTCACCTGATCCCTTCTTTTCATTGACATCCACTCAATTACTGCCCCCCCCACGCCTTGAGACCCTAGCGGGTGACTATCCGCGATTTACAAGTACACTGATTGATTCATTGATTAACCTCTTGCCCACATCTGAAACATGCAGATGAAGACCCTGAATACATCTTTTTGATCTTACCCAGTGTGTAGTGTAACATCCTGTTAGAAATTGGGTTTCTGGTTGGCTAGGTTATGCACCTAAGCCAGGCAGAACCCACCCACTCTAGTCAGGGCGAGGGGGATACACACCCAGAATAACCCCTGCTCACCCCCTCATTAGCTTGGCATGAGCAGTCAGGCCTAACCCTGGGGCAATGTGTAAAGCGTTTGCACAACCCACACAACACGTGTGACGCAATAAATACACCACAAAGAAAACACAACACCAAGTCACATAAAAATAAACTGTATTGTACACAGCATTATTTTATTAGACCAAACACAACATGTCAGTTGGCCCTGCTACCCAAGCAGTTGTCATTACATTACTCAGGTTGCTAGTACTCTACGGAAGTAAGCAGTAGTTATAATAAAACACATAAGTGAGATAGACATATAAGTTACTGCTTGTCCTGCAACATAAGTGGAAAGCAGGTTGTCATTATCATTAAAATGCACATATCAGGGTAAAACATATGATCATTACAGCCACAACATTAACATGGAGGAGTCTAACATGACAACCCCGCAAGACTAGACGTAGCGCAATAGGCGTATAATCATAGGCCAAGATAGTGACATAAGAAAGGCACTAATAAGATAGGTAATTACCACTATGTGTTTCTGCCATCATGGCCGGCGAGCATGGTCCACTGTTCACCACAGGTGCCACACCGGGAATAGTAGGGGCGCAAATGGGGAAGTTCGTGTCCCAAGTGTAGCACTCTTCCACCCGACTCCTGTGTAACTTTTGTAGGGCTGGGGACCTCTGTCGAGGGTTGCCACCCCAGCCTGCTACGTGGCGAAGAAATGCAGTGGGTGGGGGCAAAAGGGGACCCAGCGGCGACCGGGGGACCTCCATCGAGGTTGCCAGCCTGCCTGGGATCCAAAAACGATAGGAAGGGAGCCCAGGAGCGGGCGGCCTCTGATGAGGTCTACCCCACCCACAATCTTTCACCCGCAGAAGGACCACTGAAGCTGCATCACCACTCTTGGCTCTAGCTCGTCTCTGCCAACAGCCGTGGAGGTGGTACACCCAAGTATGTGCCTGCTTGTGCCCTGGGTGCACTCCTTCCAGTGCGCCTCTTCCCGAAGCCACCGGCGGGAGAGTGCTTGCCTCTATCTTCACTCTGCCGTGCCCTGGGTCCCCAGCACAGTGTGTTTCGAACACGCTTCGTCAGCACAGTCTGCCCAGGTCGCAGCAGTGATCTCCTCCTTCGGAAATACAGAACAAGCGCTCACCATGCACTTGGTATGTAAAACAAATGTGCTTTCAAGGCACTAGAAAAATAGAAGAAGAGCGCTCACCAGGTGCTCAGTCCCAGCATTGGAGCTTCCAAATACAGTGCTGTCCTCGAGCTGAAAAGCCAGTAATTGCAAGGGGTAGGGGCCAACGCACCCAGCCCCTGGGTACACAAGTGGAGTACAGGGTGGTAGGGCCCAGGAAGCTGGCCAGCACAAGGATTATGCAGTCATTGGCTGTTGCTCCTGTGACCCAGGAGGGCACAGGTCAGCAGAGGATCAGCATTCCAAGGCGGTTCCTGGTAAGTCCCTCCAGCAACATTCTGTGTCCTTTACGTCAAGAATGTTTCTTGTGTCTAAAATGTGGGGGAAAGCCTCCTGTACTTATACTCATCTTGCCCAGTCTCCACAAAAGGGGGAGAATGGATCCAACCAGTTCCAAGTGGTACTAGGAGTGTACCCTCTCTCTTCCAGCACAGGCTCCAGACATCAGTGCAGGATAAACAAGCCCTTTGTGTGAGGTCAGGGCACAGCCTTTATAAATGCAGGTGTGCCCCGCCTCTCCTTCTCTCAGCCTAGGAAGACCATTCAATATCCAGATGCACCTCTGTGACACCTCCACCCTCCCTGTGTACAGGCTGTCTGAAAATTAAACAAAAAAGCCCATCTGTCACTCTGCCCCAGACGTGGATTGGAGTAGTGGCAAGTAAATTTAGATGCCAGGTCCCTTTGGCAGAAAACTGCGCATATTGGTCATGCGCTAGACAGATTTGAAAGGCTACTTCTGTGGGTGGCGCAAGCTGCGCAGCAGTCCCACTAGTAGCATTTAATTTACCGGCCCTGTGTATATAGGATACTATTGTACAAGGGACTTACAGGTAAATTAAATGTGCCAATCAAATATAAGCCAATCGTACCAAATTTAGAAGGGAGAGCACATGCACGTTAGCAGTGATCAGCAGTGATAAAGTGACCCTGGTCAGAAAAATAGGAAGACAAAAAGTTTGGGAAATGACCCTGTAGAAAGGGCCAGGTCCAACACATCCATTTGCAAAAAACAAACGCCATTCTCTTGAAATTTGCTGCAGGAATGGCTCTAGCATTGAACCAATTGTAGAACTGCCATTGGGCAAAACCAATTTTACACCCTGTTGCAGAGGCAATTTTGTTAAAGAAAATCAGATAGCAAATTCACACACAGGTTCTGGAGCACATTTCTATACCAATTTCCCACTCCGGCTAGCCCTGTTAAAAATACGCCCTACTAATTTTCTCAGGAAGTAAAGATGTACCAGGTGTATAGTCAGAGCGGAAATGTTAAATCCGGATATAACTGAAAAAATGGTCTGGCCACTGGAGGAGTTGGATCTTTTTTAATGTCTGCCATGGGATGAGTTCTTTATTATAACAAAAAAATCATTAATTCTCCAAAAGTCCAGATTGGCCCAGCAAGTAAGCAGTCAATTGTATGCTGTGGTCTGAACACATTACACTGAGCTAAGGGATGGAGTGAATCTCAGGCGAACCAAACAGAACAGTTTTGTCTTGATTTTGAGGCTACGCCATATCCCACAGGTGTAAGTGAAATTCGAGTGATGGGGGTTAGCTTCAAATCTTTCCATCTCAGTATGCTTTCACTCCGCCATCGCATGATGCGTGTTTTGAGGTGAGATGACATTGTGAAAATTGAAAATTTCAAAGCTGGCCGGTTCTTCTGAAAGGACAGTGGGATTACCCTCTTGACTCGGGCGTTTGGTTGAATTTGCCCGGCCATTCTAGCCTTTCAGAGCAACCAGGCAGGTCTACCAGTTGGTAAGTGCACTTCTAGCTTGGGGAGAGGTCACCACAAATAGTTAACTATTCTGTGCTTCTCCATTCACAGCAGATGTCACTATTTTCAAGACAAAATTACCCCTTTTAAGCCCACGTATTGTCATTTCTCTTGCTTACATTACCCTTTAACTCAGACACTAGTAAATAAGCAATGGCAAACTTTATCTGGAGAGTTATCAAATGTTGGAATGAGTGGCCAAACCAAACCGGACGCAAGCGCTACGACTTCTGGCTGCAAATGATGCCTGTGTTACAGCTGTCCTGATATAAAGGGTTGCCTTGACCCCATCCACAAGCGCAATATCATGGAGAGGCCAGAAGCTGTCCAAGAGAAGCATCCAGGATTTTCACAAGGACAGTGCAGATAGAGAGGCATTGGTAACACAGCCGCCCCTATATTCTTCTTTGAGTGTGCTCCACCGTGATCTAAAAACGGTTTTCAGATACCCTCAGCAGTAGCTGCTCCCTCTGCCTGTTCAAAGCCACAAGATTGGTCAAAAAGATGGAATAGAAAACGTTGATGCTGGTTAGGAAATTATTTCGAATCCTTTGCAAGGTTAATAGAAGATCAAGGGGGTGATTCCAACCCTGGCGGTCGGTGTTAAAGTGGCGGCCAACCCGCCAACAGGCTGGCGGTCCAAAAAATGGAATTCTGACCCTGGCGGGAACCGCCAACACAGCCCGCCAACTTAACACTCCGACCGCCGCGGCGGTACAGACAAACAGCGCGGCGGTCACCGCCAACAGGCAGGCGGCAGACAATGTACTGCCCACACTATCATAACTCACCAATCCGCCACCTTTTCCGGGGCGGGAGCACCGCCGATAAAAACACGGCGGAAACAGACTACGAACGGGAAAACGCTCACCAAAACACACTCCACGAGTACGGAGGACAGCATGGAACCCGAATTAAACATCCTACCTGCTCTCGTCTACCTTCTCATCTACCACGAGTACGAAGTCCGGCGCAGACGACAACGGTGAGTACTGCACCTACGACACACGGGAGGGGGAGGACGAAAGGTTACGGGCACACACATATGCGACCCCCCCCCCCCCAATCATGTACTCACCAATGCAGAGCACCAAGTCACAGTGACACCACCCAAACACCCCTGAAAAATGCTAGGACATAATCATATTTGGAATAAATATTTATGTACCAAAAAGCTCCAGAAAATTAGCGTACAACCATGAAAGATATCCACAACAAAACAAATGACATACACATCAGTGTATAACTGAAGTACCAAGTCCTGCACATCCTACGAATTCAGCATGTCCGTGGGCCAAAGTCTTGAGAAACAAGGGCAAAGCCCACACAGGAGACCTGAGTCCTTTGGAGAGAACACTGCAGGGGCATCAGATGTAAAAACTACAGGCACCTCAGGGGGAAGGGAAGGGGGGGGCACCACAGCCACATGAGTCCACGACGCCAGATCCACGAGGAGCCACCATGGCCACTGTTCAATCCTGGGGAGTGCAAAGCCACAGTCTCTCAATGTCTCTACAGTGGGTGGGCTGCCCACTGGACCATCCTGGGGAGTGCAAAGCCACAGTCTCTCAATGTCTCTACAGTGGGTGGGCTGCCCACTGTGCCATCCTGGGGAGTGCAAAGCCACAGTCTCTCAAGTCTCTGCAGTGGGTGGATTGCCCACTGGACCATCCTGGGGAGTGCAAAGCCACAGTCCATCAGGTGGATGACAGTCTCCACTGGTCAAGGAGGAGGCATGGTGGGCACAATGAACCATCAACGGTGCTTGAGACGGCGGTGCCCTGTTCAGCGGTGCTTGAGACGGCGGGGCCCAGCGGAGCGGTGCTTGAGAGGAAGGGCCCAGCGGAGCGGTGCTTGAGACGGCGGGGCCCAGCGGAGCGGTGCTTGAGAGGAAGGGCCCAGCGGAGCGGTGCTTGAGACAGCGGGGCCCAGCGGAGCGGTGCTTGAGAGGAAGGGCCCAGCGGAGCGGTGCTTGACAGGAAGGGCCCAGCGGAGCGGTGCTTGAGAGGAAGGGCCCAGCGGAGCGGTGCTTGAGACGGCGGGGCCCAGCGGAGCGGTGCTTGACAGGAAGGGCCCAGCGGAGCGGTGCTTGAGACGGCGGGGCCCAGCGGAGCGGTGCTTGACAGGAAGGGCCCAGCGGAGCGGTGCTTGAGACGGCGGGGCCCAGCGGAGCGGTGCTTGAGAGGAAGGGCCCAGCGGAGGGGTGCTTGAGACGGCGGGGCCCAGCGGAGCGGTGCTTGACAGGAAGGGCCCAGCGGAGCGGTGCTTGAGACGGCGGGGCCCAGCGGAGCGGTGCTTGACAGGAAGGGCCCAGCGGAGCGGTGCTTGAGACGGCGGGGCCCAGCGGAGCGGTGCTTGAGAGGAAGGGCCCAGCGGAGCGGTGCTTGAGACAGCGGGGCCCAGCGGAGCGGTGCTTGAGAGGAAGGGCCCAGCGGAGCGGTGCTTGACAGGAAGGGCCCAGCGGAGCGGTGCTTGAGAGGAAGGGCCCAGCGGAGCGGTGCTTGAGACGGCGGGGCCCAGCGGAGCGGTGTTTGACAGGAAGGGCCCAGCGGAGCGGTGCTTGAGACGGCGGGGCCCAGCGGAGCGGTGCTTGACAGGAAGGGCCCAGCGGAGCGGTGCTTGAGACGGCGGGGCCCAGCGGAGCGGTGCTTGAGAGGAAGGGCCCAGCGGAGCGGTGCTTGAGACGGCGGGGCCCAGCGGAGCGGTGCTTGAGAGGAAGGGCCCAGCGGAACGGTGCTTGACAGGAAGGGCCCAGCGGAGCGGTGCTTGAGAGGAAGGGCCCAGCGGAACGGTGCTTGACAGGAAGGGCCCAGCGGAGCGGTGCTTGAGAGGAAGGGCCCAGCGGAGCGGTGCTTGAGACGGCGGGGCCCAGCGGAGCGGTGCTTGACAGGAAGGGCCCAGCGGAGCGGTGATTGAGACGGCGGGGCCCTGTTCAGCGGTACTCTTCTGCACCGCGGGCCCTGTTCAGCGGTGCCTATCTCCACGGCGGGGCCCTGTTCAGCGGTACTCTTCTGCACCGCGGGCCCTGTTCAGCGGTGCCTATCTCCACGGCGGGGCCCTGTTCAGCGGTGCTCTTCTGCACCGCGGGCCCTGTTCAGCGGTGCCTATCTCCACGGCGGGGCCCTGTTCAGCGGTGCTCTTCTGCACCGCGGGCCCTGTTCAGCGGTGCCCATCCAGCAGGTCAAGGGAGCCAGACCTGGCCTGGACTCCATGTTCAGTCGCCCTCGGACCGTGACGTTTCTGGACCCTTCGGGGACGGACTCCTGGCCTCCTTAGTGTCCTCCTTCCCAGCTGGGATGTGGCATGTGGGGTCCACCTTCTCCGCGCTCCTGCTGCCCTTCCGCTCCTTTGATGGGGCTCTCGGGCCCTTGCCTCCCCCAGATGGTGTGGGTGGTGAAGTGGCCGCACATTGCTCCTTGGGGGCAGCCCTGTCGGTCCTCGCACGGCGGTCCTTGGTTTTGCGGGTCCTCTTGCCGGGGGGGGGGCTGGATGTGTCCTTGCTGCTGATCGATGTGTCACTGCTGCCAAAGGGTGGGCTCCAGAACCCAGGCACAACAGTGACACCCGAAGCTGGGCTGGTGGTGGCTGCGGTGCTCTTGGGACTCTTTGAAGATGGATGGGGGAGGTCATCGGGGGGAAAGAGGTTAAGGTTAGCCAGGAAAAGTTTTTTAGGGCCAAGGTAAAGGGTAGGAGAAGTGGAGATGGAAGTGCAGGTAGAGGAGGTGGTTGTAGGAGAGTCAGGTGTGCTGTCATTGGGTGAAGGTGCTGGTGCTGTAGGCTGTCGTGAGGTGGATGGCTGTTGGGTGGGTGGCTGCCTGCGTTTGTGTGTCTTGGAAGAGGGGGTGACAGACACAGTGGGAGAGGACACAGGGGACGTGTACATGGCAGTGGGGGTGGTGACTGCACGAGTGTGGACTGTACTGGAGGGTGAGGTGGTGATGGAAGCACTGGCTGATGTTGGGGTGCATGCAGGTGTGAGTGTAGACGTCACAGGGAGGGAGGAGGGAGACGAGGAGGAGGGGGACACAGGGGTGGCAGTGGCTGTTGGCATGTCTGCATCTGGGTGTTGCTCGGGTGAGTGTTTGCGGGATCTGTGGTGCTTGTGTTTGGATGAGCTGCTCTTGGGTGTTGAGGTGTGTGCAGGCTGGTCTGATGGTGTGGATGGGATAGGCTGAGGAACAGGAGACAGAGACAGGCTGGAGGCAGTCAGAAGAGGGAGGCTGGAAACAGGGACAATGGCTGCCGTCAGTGCTGAGGCCAGAGCAGTGAACGCTCGTTGATGGGCAGCCTGACCCGAATGAATGCCCTCCAGGTACGCATTGCTCTGTTGCACCTCCCTTTGCACACCCTGGATGGCATTCAGAAGGGTCGTCTGCCCAACAATGAGCGTCCTTACCAGGTCAATGAGCTCCGCACTGAGGGCAGCAGGGGCAACGGGGGCAGGGGCTGAGGTGCCTGGGGTGAAGGAGACGCGCGCCTTCCTGGGCGAACCGGCACGGAGCGAAGACTGAGGGGCAGCTGGGAGGGCGGGGCTGGTGCGCTGGGTGGCGGCTGTACCTGTAGAGGCGGGGGGCACGGATGTTGCCGCCACCCCTAGGGAGCTCCCATCCGAGGACGTGTCGCTTTCGCTGCTCTCACCAGCGGTCCCCGTCGTGGTGCTCCCCTCGCCCTCCGGATCACTGGTGCCCTCGGTGTCTGTTCCTGGGCCCACCGGGGCCTTGTGTCCTGCAGCTCCCTCGTGCTCCGATGCCATATCTCCTCCGCCTGATGATGCTAATGCACACATGCACAAGAAGATGAAGAGAAAGGGTGGGGGGAGAAAAAAGAAGACCAGGTTGAGTGCATGCAATATCAACACCGTTGGCGGAGAGGACAGACACAGGTGCCTAATGCACTAAGCCGCGCATTCGGGGTACACTACTCAGTACTACTGACTAAGACAACAGGCCAAGAGACGTCAAACGCGCACATGGGAGATGCTGGACCTTCAATGGCTGTACTTGTCACACTACAGAGGTGGGGGCCGGGGGCACAGGGCCATGCCTAAGGGAGAGGACTACACTACAGAAAGCGCCCTGGCCTAATGTCACCCACAGCCCTCCTCCACCACCCAGACGCCTCCACTGCGCAGAAAGATAGGAGAATGTGCTGATACTCACCCCCTTGTGTCTGCTGTGATGTCTTAAAGCGCCCATCCAATTCAGGGTAGGCCACCGCCAGGATCTGGGACATCAGGGGGGTCATGGTGCGACTGGCACCCCTCCTAGGTTGGGAGGCCATCCCCAGCAGTGTTTCTGCGGTCTTCCTTGTTCCGCGGCGGATGTCCTCCCACCTTTTGCGGCAGTGGGTGCCCCGTCTGTTGTGGACCCCCAAGGTCCGGACTTCCTTGGCGATGGCACGCCAAATCTCGATCTTCTGATGGGCGCTGACCTATTAGACATGTACAGGGTGGAAAGGAGGAAATCATCAATGGCCTGCATGTTAGATGTAATTGCCCCCCCCCCACCCACTTTGCCATATGGCACATGCTCTCATCTGTCGGGCGTTGCACTCCTCATTCGCCCCCCACCCCACCAACTTACATCCACCCCAATCCACACAGGCATAGCCCATTCCATTAGCACCCGGGGTACTCACTTGTTGGTCTGGAGGACCGTAGAGTAGCGCATACTGGGGGAGGACCCCATCCACGAGCTTGTCCAATTCTTCAGACGTGAAGGCAGGGGCCCTTTCCCCAGTCAGAGCAGCCATTGTATCTTCCAGACCGAGGTCACAGCAGCACTTGCAGTATAGGTCCTCTCCTGTGGATGATCAGGTCTCGAGTGATTAAGCAGATAGAAAATGGCGGTCACGTCCGCGGCGGTGCGTACCGCGGCGGTGCGTACCGCGACCGCCGGCGCACTTCGTTATTGGCTCCTGAAACCCATAGGCTTCAATGTTAACCAATGCGGCTTTGCGCCGCGGTCTTCGACCGCCTACCGCCACGGTGTGCCCCGCCAGCGCAGTGACCTCACATCCCATTGTCCCACTTCACAGGTCAGGCAGCCGCCATTTCAAGGGCCCACATGGCTTAATTTTGACTGCGACACACAGGCCTAGGCCTTGCATTGCCACACATACACGCCTTTCAACCCATTGCCATTCTTTAACTGTGCAAGCTGTCTGTACGTACCTGTGGTTTGGCTGACTCTGTGCTCCATGTTGTCCTTCCTAGGCACCGTCCGCTGGGACTTGGGATGAGAAGGAGGAATCCTCGCGTGTACCGACCGCTGGTGGACCTGTCGACAATGGAAGAACGCCATATAATCCTTTGATACCGACTTGACCGTGCCACTATCCATGAACTGTGTGCCCAGCTGGAGCCAGCCCTGATGTCCCCCATCCGCCAACCCACAGGGATTCCCCCTCTGGTGCAGGTTTTGTCAGTCCTCCATTTTTTGGCCAGTGGGTCATTCCAGACCACAGTGGCCATGTCATCTGGAATGTCTCAGCCTATGTTTTCAAAGATTTTGAGCAGAGTGTTGTCTGCCCTGATGAAACTCATGCGGAGCTACATCATTTTCCCCAAGGAGGGTGACTTGCCCACAGTGAAGGGTGATTTCTATGCCCTTGGACATATCCCCAACATCATTGGTGCCATTGATGGGACCCATGTGGCTTTGGTACCCCCAAAAGACGATGAGCAGGTGTACCGAAACAGAAAGAATTATCATTCGATGAATGTCCAGGTGGTCTGTTTGGCTGACCAGTACATCTCCCATGTAAATGCCAAGTTCCCAGGGTCAGTGCATGACGCGTATGTGATGCGAAATAGCAGCATCCCCTATGTGATGGAGCAGCTACAGAGACAACGTGTGTGGCTAATAGGTGACTCTGGTTACCCCAACCTGCCGTGGCTACTGACCCCAGTAAGGAATCCCCGGACAAGGGCAGAGGAACGCTACAATGAGGCCCATGGGCGTACAAGGAGGGTGATTGAGCGAACCTTTGGCCTCCTGAAGGCCAGGTTTAGGTGCCTGCATATGACTGGTGGATCCCTAATGTACTCACCAAAGAAGGTGTGCCATATCATTGTGGCGTGCTGTATGCTTCACAACCTGGCTTTGCGACGCCAGGTGCCTTTCCTGCAGGAGGATGGTCCAGATGGTGGTGTTGTAGAAGCCGTGGAGCCTGTGGAGAGTGAAGAGGAGGAAGACTCTGAGGACGACACAGACAATAGGGACAGAGTGATACAACAGTATTTCCAGTAACACCCAGGTAAGAATCACCCACGCCATTTCACAATTGCTTCTAGCCTCCTGCATCTGTACTTTCTGTAGTTCCCCACAGATGTTTTTTATTAATTTATGCCTTTCCCTTCCCTTCTCAGTGCTGTCTGACTCAGTACCTGACTTCTGCTTGGTTCGCCCATGAAATACAGCGTATTGACATTGGTATGTTGTCATGACTAATTGACAGAACAGAAATTGAACAGTAATATGTTATCCCTTTGTTAATAATACAGCATGACTCAAAACAGGTTTGTGTGCAAAATGTGATTTATTTACAGTGCTAGATACCGGTACATGTGATTCTAAGGGTGATGGGTGGGGGTGGAGGGATATCCATGGCAGAGTCCAGTTCTCAGTCTCACAGGTGCATTGTTCTTTTGCCTGTGGAAGGATGGAGCATAGGCAGTTCATGGTTGGACAGGGTGGCAATGTGGGACAGTGGGAAGACTTGAGGGGGTATGTCCTGCTGGCGGGGGTCTTGACATCCTACTCTGTCTTTTTCTTTGGTCTCAGGCTCCTCTTACGGGGTGGTTGTTCTTCAGCAGGAGGTGGGGTTCTGGGGGGCTGTCGAGGTGTTGGGACCTCCTGTCCACTAGCGCCAGCGGAGGTGGTAGGCTGTTCCTGGTCCGGCCTAGTGACAGGGGCCCTGTGTGGTGCACAATGGTCCCGCAACGCGTCCTCTATCCTGTGGAGGGCCAGGACGATGGTCCCCATTGCGGTCCCGATGATTCTCAGCTCCTCCCTGAACCCCATGTAGCGTTCCTCCTGCTGTGCCTGGATCTCAGTGAACCTGGCCAGTACCGTCGCCATCGTTTCTTGGGAGTGGTGGTAGGCCCCCATGAGGGTGGTGAGGGCCTCTTGGAGAGTGGGTTCCCTGGGCCTCTCCTCCCCCCCCTGTCGCACAGCAGCCCTCCGAGCTGCCCGGTTTCCCCCGGCCTCTGTCCCCTGGCCGGTGTGCCCGCTCCCACTGCCCCCAGGTCCCTGTTGTTGTTGGGGTGTCGGGTTAGCCTGGGTGCCCTGTAGTGGCAGACACACCGCTGATTGAGCTGTCCTAGAGACAGAGGCATGGGCCCGCTGGGTGGGAGCTGTGCTGGTGTCGGCAGAGGGGGTCGGGTCTGGTGTGGCCTGTGTCTGGGTGAGGGGAACCGACTGCCCAGAGGTCCCCGATGGTCCGGGCTGGTCATCAGGTTCACTGTCGACAGAGCTGCTATCCTCAGTGTGGGCCTGTTCCGGTGGTGGGATGGACACTTCTGGACCCTCCTGGCTGGTGTGTTGTCGTTCGGGTCCTGCATGGGGTAAGAGAGTTTGGTTATTGTTTCTGTGTGTGCAATAGCATGCGTGTTGTGGGTGCCCTTGTCCCCCAGTGCAGGCATTCCCTGGAGGGAGGTGTTGTGAGGGTATTTAGTGGGGGGGAGGGGTTAGTGCAGTGGTCATGCTTAGGTGATGGGTGCCCATGGTTTGTGTTGGCATGCAGGAGTTGGTGTTGGGATGGGTGGGTTGTGCTGGTGAGACATTGTCAGGAAGGATGTGTGCTGGGGGGTTGGGGGTGAGGGTGGGGGTGTGGGTTGGCATGCTGGTGGGGTGTGGGGGATATAGTAGTTGAGATGGGACTTACCAGAGTCCATTCCTCCGGCTACTCCTGCGAGGCCCTGAGGATGCAGGATGGTCAAGACCTCTTGCTCCCACAATGTAAATTCGGGAGGGGTGGGTGGCCTTGTTCAGCGGTGCTTGGAGTGGCGGGCTCCTTTGCAGTGACTCAGCTGTTGGCGGTCCTCTCTGTCCCAGTGGGGCTTGTGCAGGCGGTCCTCTCTGGCCCAGCGGGGCTTGTGCTGGCGGTCCTCTATGTCCCAGTGGGGCTTGTGCTGGCGGTCCTCTCTAGCCCAGCGGGGCTTGTGCTGGCGGTCCTCTCTAGCCCAGCGGGGCTTGTGCTGGCGGTCCTCTCTGGCCCAGCGGGGATGATGGCGGTGGCCTCCTGGGCAGCAGGATGATGGCGGTGGCCTCCTGGGCAGCGGGGATGATGGCGGTGGCCTCCTGGCCAGCGGGGATGACGGCTGTGGCCTCCTGGGAAGCGGGGATGATGGCGGTCTCCTCCGCTGTGCTGCTCTTCCCAGACTTTTGTGGTTTCTTGTGGCCCTTCCCCACCTTGGAAGGTGTCGGAGCTGAATCCACACTCCCACGGGACCCTGAGAGCGGCTTTGGTGGCTGGAGTCTACCCCCTCTCCTGCCGGGCACTGGCCAACTTTTGATGCTTGACAGGTGGGGGACTGTCAGTGCTGTGGCTCCGTGCCACACTGGCTGCCCTGGTGGCCGGTGCACTCCAGATTCCGGTGACTACAGGCACCACTGGTCCCGGAGATGTTGTGGCTGAGGTGCTAGTTCGGGACCTAGGAGACAGACGGGGTGGGGGAGGGGTGGGAAAGAGGTCAAGGTTGGACAGGAAAAGGTTTTGGGAGACACTGGGATGGGTTGATGGAGGGGGTTTGGGAGTGGAGGAAGAGGTTGTGGTTGTAGGAGGTGTTTGTTTGCTGACTTTGGGTGAAGGTGCATGCGCTGGAGGTTGTCGTGAGGTGGATGGCTGTTGGGTGGGTGTGTGCCTGCATTTGTGTATCTTGGGAGGTGGCGTCACAGACACACTGGGAGAGGACACAGGGGACGTGTGAATGGTAGTGGGGGTAGTGACTGCACGTGAGCAGGGTGTGGTGGTGTGCGTGCTGGTGATGGCAGTAGTGGCTGTAGATATAGTGCATGCAGGTGTGAGTGTAGACGAGACTGGGAGGGAGGAGGGAGACAAGGAGGAGGGGGACACAGTGGAGGCAGTGGATGTTGGTGTGTCTGCATGTGTCTGATGCTTGTGTGAGTGCTTGTGGGATGTGTGGTGCTTATGTTTGCCTGAGCTTCCCTTGTGTGTTGACGTGTGTGCATGGTGGTCGGTAGGTATGCTTGTGATAGGCTGGGCTACAGGGGATTGGGTCTGGGTGGAGGAAGTTGGAGGGGGGAGGCTAGAGACAGGGACAATGGCTGCAATCAGTGCTGAGGCCAGAGTCTGAAAAGCTCGCTGAAAGGCCGACTGACCAGAATGAATGCCCTCCAGGAATGCATTGGTTTGTTGCAACTGCCTTTCTACACCCTGGATGGCATTCACAATGGTAGACTGCCCAACAGAGAGGGACCTGAGGAGGTCAATGGCCTCCTCACTGAGGGCAGCAGGGGTGACTGGGGCAGGGCCTGAGGTGCCTGGGGCAAAGGTGATGCCCACCCTCCCGGGTGAGCGGGCACGGGGCAAAGGCTGAGGGGCTGCTGGGAGGGCGGTGCTGGTAGGGGGGTGGCGGCTGTACCAGTAGATGGGGGGCACAGATGTTGCCGCCACCACAAGGGACCTCCCATCAGAGGACGAGTCCGTGTCGCTGGTCTCAGCTCCTGTCCCCACCGTGGAGCTCCCCTCGCCCTCCGTCCCACTGGTGAAGTCCGAGTCCGTAGTGTGGCCCTCCATGGCCATGAGGGATGCAGCCCCCTCGTGCTCCGGTGCCACTACTCCTCCACCTGATGATGCTAATGCACACAAGAAGAGGGAGACCACAAAAAGGGGACGACGACAGAAGAAAGACATGTTGAGTGCATGCATTACCACTACCGTTGGCGGACACGACAGACACAGAAGCCCCCTGCACTACGCCGTGCTCTTGGGCTCCACTGTTCAATTCCTTGGAAATGGCCTATAGGGCTACGGACGACATCTGCACACATGGATGACACAGGGGCATGACTAGGTATACTTGGCACTCTACAGAGGTGGGGTGAGGTGCCACATGGCCTGCCTTACGGAAGGACCTTGCCTACGGAACTTGCCCTGGCCTAGGGAAACCCACAGCCCACCTCCCCACCCAGACACCTCCACTGCGCGCAAAATCAGCAGGATGAGAGTGTACTCACCCCCTTGTGGCTGCTGTGATGCCCTCAAGCGCCCATCCAACTCCGGGTACGCCACCACCAGGATCCTGAACATCAGGAGGGTCATGGTGCGACGGGCACCCCTACCACATTGGTAGGCCATCCCCAGCTGAGCCTCTGCCATCTTCTTGCTCCAGCGGTGAATGTCCTCCCATCTTTTCCGGCAGTGGGTGCTCTGTCTGTGGTAGACCCCCAGGGTCCGGACGTCCTTGGCGATGGCACGCCAAATATCTTTTTCTGGTGGGCGCTGACCTACATGAATTGTACAGGGGGAAGAGAAACTTATTACCAACTGCACCGTCACAGTCATTGGCCCCCATCCCTGCCCTTGCCATGTGGCACATGCACTCACCGTTGTTTCATGCACGCCTCAATCTCCCCCCCTTCTTACATCCACCCCACTCCACACAGGCATAGCCCATACAGCATGCTCCCAGTGACCTTACCTGTTTGTCTGGAGGACCGTAGAGTAGTGTGTACTGGGGGAGGACCCTGTCCACGAGTTTCTCCAACTCCTCCGATGTGAAGGCAGGGGCCCTTTCCCCAGACCCTCGAGCCATTGTCTCTTCCAGACCCAGGTCAAAGCAGCACTTGCAGTGTAGGTCCTCTCCTGTCGAAGATCAGGTATCGAGTGATTGAACAGATAGAAAATGGCGGTCACGTCCGCGGCGGTGCGTACCGTCACCGCCGGCGTACATCGTCATTGGCTCCTGGGACCCATAGGGTCCAATGTTAACCAATGCAGCATTGCGCCGCGATCTTCGACTGCCTACCGCGACGGTGTACAACGCCAGCGCAGTTACCTCACATCCCAATGTCCCACTTTACAGGTCAGGCAGCCGCCATTTCAGGAGCCTACATGGCTTCAATTTTAACTGCGTCACACATACCTAGGCCTAGACTCAACACACATACAGGCCTCTTTTGGATTATGATTTGTGTTCTCTGTAAGCTGTGGGTACGTACCTCTGAGTTGGTTGACTCTGTGTTCGCTGTTGTCCTTCTTTAGCACCGTCCGCTGGGACATGTGAGGAGATGGCGGCATCCTCCGGTGTACCGACCGTTGGTGGACCTGTCAACAATGGAGAAAAGACATGTGATCATCACCTACAGGCTTGATCGTGCCACAATCCAGGAACTGTGTACCCAGCTGGAGCCAGACCTGATGTCAGCCATCCGCCATCCCACAGGAATCCCCCCTCAAGTGCAGGTGCTCTCAGTGCTCCATTTCCTTGCAAGTGGGTCATTTCAAACAACTGTGGCCATAGCATCAGGGATGTCCCAGCCTATGTTTTCCAGCATGTTGTCCAGAGTGTTGTCTGCCCTGCTGAAACACATGCAGAGCTACATAGTTTTCCCTCAGGTGGAGGATTTGCCTACAGTGAAAGGTGATTTCTATGCCCTGGGACATAGCCCCAACATCATAGGAGCCATTGATGGGACCCATGTGGCTTTGGTACCCCCCCGCAGCAGTGAACAGGTGTACAGAAACTGGAAGAGTTACCATTCCATGAATGTACAGATGGTATGTTTGGCAGACCAGTACATCTCCCATGTTAATGCCAAGTTCCCGGGCTCAGTGCATGAAGCCTACATCCTGCGGAATAGCAGCATCCCTTATGTGATGGTTCAACTCCAGAGGCACCGTGTGTGGCTATTAGGTGAGCACCTGGAAGCAAGACAGTGGGAATGGTTGTCTGGGTCTGGGGATATCCCTACAGGTTAGTGTGTGTCTACCAGTTGTCCCTCGCCATTTGCAGGTGACTCTGGTTACCCCAACTTGTCTTGGCTACTGACCCCAGTGAGGAATCCCAGGAGAAGGGCAGAGGAATGCTACAATGAGGCCCATGGGCATACACGGCGGATAATCGAGCGGACCTTCGGCCTCCTGAAGGCCAGGTTCAGGTGCCTCCATATGACAGGTGGATCCCTATTCTACTCACCAAAGAAGGTGTGCCAGATCATCGTGGCCTGCTGTATGCTTCACAACTTAGCTTTGCGACGACAGGTGCCTTTTCTGCAGGAGGATGGTCCAGATGGTGGTGTTGTTGCAGCTGTGGAGCCTGTGGACAGTGAATACGAGGAAGCAGAAGAAGAAGACATGGACAACAGGGACTCAGTGATCCAGCAATATTTCCAGTGAGACACAGGTAAGAATACAAACCTGCCTGTCACTTTCCCCTTACGATTTCACAGATGTGGGTCCCACAGTGTGACATCTGCTTTGATTCCTCATGGACTACAGCTGTGTGACATAGGTGTGTTGACATTACAAATGAAAGAGCTTTTTGACACTGTAATTGCCAAATCACTATTCCGAAATCACAGACTGACTCCAGATTGTTTTGTGCTTTAAGGGTGTTTATTTTAGTGCTCAATATTGGAGGGGGTAGCAAAATGGTGAGGGGTGATGGCGGAGGAATGTCCATGGCAGAGTCCAGTCTATTAGTCTCACAGGTGCATTGCCCAAATGGGCATAGGAAGTGGAGCTGGGGCAGTTTAAGGATGGACAGGGTGACAAAGTGGGACAGAAGGATGACATTCAGGATGGTCTCATTTCTTGGCGGGGGTCTTGGCATCGTTCTCTGTCTTTGTCCTTGATCTCAGGGATCGTTTGCGAGGTAGTTCTCCCTCTGCAGGGGGTAGGGTGCTGGTGTGGTGGTCCTGTGGTGGTGCCTCCTGTCCACTAGCGCCAGCGGAGGTGGTGGGCAGTTCATCGTCCAGGCTAGTGTCAGGGGCCCCTTGTAGTGCCACAGTGTCCCTCCTGGTGTTGAGTAATTCCTTCAGCACCCCTACGATGGTGCCCAGGGTGGAATTGATGGCTCTGAGTTCCTCCCTGAAGCCCAAATACTGTTCCTCCTGCAGGCGCTGGGTCTCCTGAAACTTGGCCAGTACTGTTGCCATCGTCTCCTGGGAGTGGTGGTAGGCTCCCATGATGTTGGAGAGGGCCTCGTGGAGAGTGGGTTCCCTTGGCCCGTCCTCCCCCTGTCGCACAGCACCCCTCCCAGTTCCCCTGTGTTCCTGGGCCTCCGTCCCCTGGACCGTGTGCCCACAGCCACTGTCCACAGGTCCCTGTTGTTGTTGGGGTGGTGGGTTGGCCTGGGTTCCCTGTAGTGGTGGACACACTGCTGATTGACGTGTCCTGGGGACGGAGGTATGGGCCTGCTGGGTGGGTGCTGTGTTGGTGTTTCCAGAGGGGGGAAACTCTGTAGTGGCCTGTGACTGTGTGATGGGAACCGACTGTCCTGAGGTCCCCGATGGGCTGGGCTGGTCATCTAGATCCAGTTGGACAGAGGTGCTGTCATCACTGTGGGCCTCTTGTGTTGGTGGTGTGGACATGTGTGGACCCTCCTGCCCGGTGACGTTGGGTAGGGGTCCTGCAGGGGTATAAAAGGATGTTTATTACATCTGTGTCTGCCATGGTATGCAATGGGTGGGTGACCGTGTACCCCAGTGCTTGCATTCCTGTGTGGGACCTTGTGTGATGATGGTTTAGGGGGGTGTATGGGTATGAGCAGTGGCCATGCTTTGGTGATGGGTGTCCATGTTTTGTTGTTGCATGCAGGGCTTGGTGTTAGGATGTGTGGTTTGTGATGTTGGGACATTTGTGAGGAGTTAGCGTGATGGGGATGAGGGTGAGGGTGGGGGTTTGTGATGGCATGCAGGTAAGGTGGGGATGTAATAGTTAAGATTTGACTTACCAGAGTCCATTCCTCCAGCTACTCCTGCGAGGCCCTCAGGATGCAGAATCGCCAAGACCTGCTCCTCTCATGTTGTTTGTTGTGGGGTAGGAGGTGGGGGTCCGCCACCAGGCCGCTGAACGGCAAGGTGGTGTCTTGAGACCACGGAACGCACCTTCCCCCGTAGGTCGTTCTACCTCTTCCTGATGTCATCCTGATTTCTTGGGTGCTGTCCCACTGCGTTGACCCTGTCCACTATTCTTCGCCATAGCTCCATCTTCCTTGCAATGGAGGTGTGCTGCACCTGTGATCCGAATAGCTGTGGCTCTACCCGGACGATTTCCTCCACCATGACCCTGAGCTCCTCCTCCGAGAACCTGGGGTGTCTTTGCCGTGCCATGGGGTGGTATGGGTGATGTGTGGAGTGGTGTGTGGGGTGATAAGTGTGCTGATATGTAGTGGGGTGTTGTGCGAGGTGTGTGGAAGTTATGTGGGTGATGGTGTTGTGTGCCTGTGGATACTAGTATTGTTGACGGTGGTGTCTCTCTGTGTGCTTCTTTCTCAATTGTGGTCATAGGGGTTTGTGGGTGATGTGGGTGTGTGTTTTATATTGTATTGTTTATCTTGTACTGGGTGTGTGGGAATGGTGTGAGTATGTGTATCAGGTGTGTGTATTTCGAATTGTCCAATGTGGTAGTGTTTTGTAAATGTATGTACCGCCAATGGAATACCGCGGTTGAAAGACAGCCACGTGGATTCGTGGGTCATGATAGTGTGGGCGTATTTCTGTTGGCGTGACGGTGTCGGTTTTGTTATCGCCAGTTTATCACTGACCTTTGGTGTGGCGGACTTGTGTGGGTGTCTGAATATTGGCGGATTCCGTGCTGTGGGTCATAATAGCTGTGGCGGAATTCCACGGCCGCGGCGGTGTGTTGGCAGTCTTCTGCACGACGGTAAGCGGCTTTTACCGCCAATGTTGTAATGACCACCTATATCAGTTTTGAAACATAGCACTGTCATATATCTCACAATATTATTGAGCGTCATCTCAAATCCCACAACCCCTCCCACCCTTTTGCATCTTCAGCATCTGGCATTCTTATAGTGGTTTCAACATGGGCCACTTCAGGCCCAAAGTGGGTAGTGTCCACACATATTTGGCCTCTGTACATATTTCAAGCCTGCCAAATTGTACTCTATTTTTGGGGACAACCTCTACTTTCACACATCACCTTTTAGGCCATCAAGCACCAGTCCATGGCATGTTTCCAGACCTCCAATTCAGGGTTTCGTGCTGCACCCCACGCTTTTGCTACATTCCATTTGGACAACACAAGGCCCAGTGTCATCTATGTCCATTGCGGCCAGGCTCCCTCTCTCTCCCCCTAATATTAAGCGCACAAGCCTTAGCGGAGACTGGCATGTTTACACACCTCTCCTCCCCCATGCAGTTCACCACTGCAGACCAGAACTCCTGTATTGCTGGTCATTCCCATACAGTGTAAAAAAGGTACCTATCTGCCCACACCCACATAGACAATGTGTGTTTGACACTTTCCCCATCTTAGCCAGCGATGTTCGGGCATAGTAAGAACAATGGAGGAATTTTAGCTGGACCAGTCGAAATCCTGAGTGGCTAGCCACCACTCTGGGGGATGCAAGGGTTTCCTCTCATTCATTGTCTTACAACCAGTATAGGTCTCGCTACCAGTGATCTTTTACACGTTTTAAGACATCTGGGGCTGTATTATATAAAATGTCCAGGGGGCACAGTGGTCATTCGCACCTGCTTTGTGCACCTCTGGGGCTTTTTGGTATTACAGAAGGGGCCACAGACAATTGTGCAGCCCCTTCTGTAATACAGATAGCGCTGGAGCATATATACCACCAGCGCTATCATCATAGGGCATTCCCTTATTTGCATATGGACAAGGTCCCAAGCAAATGAGGGAACTTCTTTGCTTCTCCACCTCTGCCATATTATACATATGAGTACAAAGGCAAAGAAGCCATCAGGTGGCTCATTGATACTGCACCACAAAAAAGGTGGCGCCCTGTCAGTGTGCCCCCTGATGGCAGCCTTTTTGAGGCGGTGAAGAGGATGCTATGGACCCCCTAATCATCACCTTACAGGTGGGTGCAGTCACTCACTGCACCCGCCTGTAATGGGAACTCTCCCCCAAGTTGCCACCTGCACAGTAAAACAAGGAGCGGCTGCTTCAAAGCCGCTCTGTATTTCACTTGAATGTGCTGCCCCCAGGGTAGCACAAGTTTGCAGCTGCCCTGGGGGCAGGGCATTCAATCTAATATGACGCACTTTCGTTGTTTGCGCCAGCTGCACCATTTGAAGGGTGCACCCGGCGCAAATAAGTAAAGTGTGCTGCATTGTGTAACACAACGCCTGGCACAGTGGCAGCTTCCGCAAATCTCACGGGAAGGGGCAGGTGGAGAGAGGTGAGGGACAAGGGGGGATTAAAAGAATAATATACATTTTTTATAATATACCTCTTCCTGTCACCACCGTCTCCTGCTGCCTCACTCGTCGCTTCTCTTCTTCTGGTGTCCCAGCATTCACTGGGACACCAGCACAGGCTCCCCAGCAATCCTGGCGCTGCTTTCATGCTAAACATACCACGAAAGCAGCGTCAAGACTGGTCTGAGTAGGAGGAGGAGCCAAGATGGCGGCCGGGACGGTCGCTTGATACGTGCGCTCCGTTCCCGGCTCCATCAAATCATCCTGATAGGCGCCCCCCGCGGCCCGAAAACGGTGGTCGGGACGGCGGCTTGACAGTGGGCTACCGGGGCGCCCGGCTAGCGTCGCGGGCGTCCCCAGATGCGGGCGCGGGGCGGTGCTGCGCCCGCGCCGGGTTGGACGTGCGGCGAGGGTGCCGGCGGCGGCGGCCTCGGCCGCGCTCTCGCCGGGCGCGGCCGCCCTCGCTCTCAAATCCTGTTCGGAGCTGCGGAGACCGAGCGGGCGCACCCGAGAGGCCGGCGCAGACCGCGCGACTGATGCTGCTCGGCGCCTGGGCCCGGGCGAGGACGGCGTGAGGCGCGGAGGCGCCATCTTGGGAATTGCTCCACAACAAAAGAAGAAGGCGACTGGAGGCAGCGGCGGCGGCCCATCAGACAGTGGGGGTCCCGGAAACAGGGGTGAAAAATACCCTTGCAAGAAGGCAGAGGATCGAGGTGAGGAGTGTATCAACGAAGGGGGGGGGGGTTCAGCACAACTAAGCAGAAGGGGGGGATCCCCGGAAAAGACAAGCACCCTCCCCCCCTCTACACCTCACCTCTGCCTCTACATAAAAGACAGAACAATTGGGGAACGAGTACTCCTGGAGCCTATACTAATGTAGAGTCGATGGACAGGTCGGACTGAGGGTATGCGGCTGGCAGTGGTCTTCCCCTCAACGGGTGCCCGCTGCGGGTGTCCTTAGCTGCGTGAGCTTTATGTATGGCGCGCCGCAGCCGCCCCGGCCCGCGTTCTACCTCCTGTGCCGACGCTTCTCCCGGCTGCCCAGCACCGTTCCCCTCCTCCTGAAGGAACCTTTGGCACCAGGCCCACCCGCCACACCGAAAGTAGCAAGCGTCCTCCCTCAGCGTGTACAGCCCTGCATGATTTTGCAACTGGATCATTGCACTTGGAGTAGCCTGTAGCACTCGCGGTTGAGCACCCACGCCACAACAAACTAGAACAAGTCTAAGCCCCCATGTTTGGCTGCCTAAGTTAACGCTATCAAAGCCGGCTGTGTACTCCAGGCCCAGGCGACTCAGTAAAAGCTTAAAACAACGGAATAGGAGGAGTAAAAGTGAACAATTGTCGCGGCCTGGAAGGCAATCTCAACACAGCTAAAATGGCCGGCAGAGCCAAGTCAACCAGAAATCCGGACCGAACCACCCAAGCAATAACGCCTACAGATCAACAATCCGGCCCATCCTTACAATCTCTGGAAAGCACACTCCTAGCGCATTCTGCTCAGTTTGAGAGAGTACTGCAGGCAATATTGGACACTAAGCTATCTCTGGAAGGTAGAATTGACGCAGTTGCGCAGGACTTGAACCTCTTACGAGTGGATCACCGAAGCCTAGCTGAAAAAGTGAAAACAGCTGAAGTTGAGATAGCTGATCTAACTCCAATAGTACAAGGGAACCAAGAACAGATTCAACGCATGGATGAGGAACTGAAGAAGCTTTGGAGAAGATCGGAGGAAGCGGAGAGCAGGGCGCGCCGGAATAATGTAAGATTCTTGGGCTTTCCGAAAAGTATGCGTCAACCGGAATCAGAAATTACCCTAGAGCAGTGGTTAATCAAGGAGGTGCTAAACGGGGCTCCATCAAAGTTTTTTTCAGTTGAAAGGGCTTACAGAATCCCGGGCAGACCCCCAGCTCCCGGCCAGACTCCCAGGCCATTGATTGCCAGGTTCTTGAACTATAGAGACCGAGACGCAATACTGCAACAATTCCGCAACAAGGGCCCGTTCAAGTACGAGGACGCGAACATCAACGCTTACCCAGATTTTACGCAGGAAGTGCAGAACCAACGTAATTCTTTCGTCAAAGTTAAGCAACGCCTACGTGAACAGAACATAAAATATGCCCTGCTATTTCCAGCCAAGTTAAGGGTAGTGATGGAGGACCGAACCCATATATTCACCAAGCCCGAGGATGCATGGACATGGCTTCACGCCAAGGGCCTTGCGCACCCCCGAGAGGACGCAGAAGAGGACGGGAAATGGCAAAAAGCAGCTGCAAGAAAGCGCTCCAAACGGCGCACCAGAGGTCAGCCCAATGTTTGGCAAGCAGCAGAGGAAAGAGCGAAAGTCCTGAAAGAGACGCCACTGCATTTGCAAAGCTGTAGTGCAACGGCCAGCGGCCCTGAAGAACTGGGTTCGGACTCAGACGCAATCAGCTCTGTCTCCACGATAACAGGAGAATTAGTTGGGCCGACGTTCACCCCAAGAACCGCCGATGAGTTATAATTCACTCATTCAGACCCAGAGAGACTATCAGTGACGCTGATTGCAACGCAATAAGTCTACAGATGTTCTGGGACTCTGCCGGGGCGAAGTGACATAGGGCCTCATTATGACCCTGGCGGGCGGCAGAGGCAGCCCGCCAGGATCCCGCCCTCCAAATTACCGTCGGGTATTACGAGTTTTCCCCTGGGCTGGCGGGCGGTTCCAGTTAAACCGCCCGCCAGCCCAGGGGAAAACGACCTTCCCACGAGGATGCCGGCTCGTAATCGAGCCGGCGGAGTGGGAAGGTGCGACGGGTGCTACTGCACCCGTCGCGTATTTCACTGTCTGCAAGGCAGACAGTGAAATACATTTTGGGGCCCTCTTATGGGGGCCCCTGCCGTGCCCATGCCATTGGCATGGGCACGGCAGGGGCCCCCAGGGGCCCCGTGACCCCCCCTACCGCCATCCTGTTCATGGCGGCTTTCCCGCCATGAACTGGATGGCGGTAGGGGGGTCAGAATCCTCATGGCTGCGGAGCGCGCTCCGCAGCCATGGAGGATTCCAATGAGCAGCGGAAAGTCAGCGGGAGACCGCTGACTTTCCGCTTCTGACCGCGGCTGAACCGCCGCGGTCAGAATGCTCATTGGAGCACCGCCAGCCTGTCGGCGGTGCTCCCGTGGTCGGTGGCCCTGGCGGCCACCGGCCGCCAGGGTCAGAATGACCCTCATAGTGCCTTTAATAATATGCATCTTTATTACAAATGCTAAGCTAAGTGTCTGGGGGCATAAATAAGTGGTATATGGCGAGGGGGCGGGACCAGGGGGAACGGATTTATGCTAAGGGGGGCGCCTGTAGATAATGGCAGACTGAGTCTGCGGCACGATGTGAGCCCCTTACAAGAGCCACATCTGTACGATATGAGAATCCCACTATGCAAATCCAACTGGATAAGAGTTATGTTATACAATTTTAAGTTTTGTAGTTTCACTGCAGTTGTAAGCAGTATAGGGGGTTTAAGTAGGGGGGGTGGGATTTATAGTTTAGTAGAAGTGCAAGAATCGGAACCACTAAACGCACATAATACAGTCCTGCACCCGCTATATAAAAATATCAGCAATAGAGAGGCAGAGTCCAGGTGGGCCAATACTAAAGCCCAGAACCACAGCACAGCAATATACCCACAGCGCCCTTTGCGATGTCTTCCCGAGTCAACACGAAAAACCAGTACATAATAGTAACGTGGAATATTAGGGGCCTTGGGATGCGGAGTAAACGGGCTAGAGTGCATGCTCGACTTAAAAGACTAGGAGTACATATTGCCATTCTGCAAGAGACGCACATGCTGGAGGGGGACTTGCGCGACCTGCGTACGAAGTGGGGGGCCAGATGATAGGCACAACGTACTCGGCCTTTGCTAGAGGGGTGTTGATCTGGATAGCGGTTGGTGTCCCATTCCTCATGTCAGCACACAAAATAGATCAGGAAGGGAGGTACGTAGTGGTGGAAGGCAGACTAGACGGTAGACAAATGGCTGTGATTGGGGTATACGCCCCTAACAGTGGCATCCCGGGCTTTCTCACCACTCTCACCCCAGCGTTGCTGTCTAACCCCATGCCCCTAGCCATCTGGGGCGGGGATTTCAATAGCACCCCATCAGCAGCATTGGATAGATCCAGTGCTCACCCGAGTGCTCCAACTAGCAGGAGGCTCGTAAGCCCCCTGCAAGAATGGGCGAATGCTATGGGTCTATACGATATATGGCGACTAGGCCACCCAGAGCATAAAGAATACTCATTTTACTCGGTCCCACACAACACCCACACTAGAATCGACATAATCTGGGGCTCCCGCGAGATAGGAATGCTGATCGCTGAATCTGAATACCTGGCAAAAACAGTCTCGGACCATGCGCCCCTGAGAGTTACATTGAATTGGGGGAGGGCACGTCAGGTAATTCCCACTTGGAGATTACAGGTGGAGGCATTACAAGATCAAGCATTCGCCGCATCATTGAGTAAATCTATAAACCAATATTGGGAAGCAAACGCTATGTCTGCAACAACCCGGGCGATAGAGTGGGATGCCCACAAGATAGTAGCACGCGGAGTATGCATGTCCACTACGTGGGGAGTGAGACGCTCTTTACAAGCGGAAATTAGCAAGCTAGAGAAGGAGCTAAGGATTGTGGAAAAAGCGGTGGCACGGGGGGAGGCTGCCAGTACTGCCCTCAAAGAAATGCGCTCAAAATATAATGAAGTAGATGGCAGACTCCGCTGCCACGACTACAATTTTTACTTAGCTAGGCTGCAAACGGAAGGAGATAGATCAAGTAGAATGCTAGCGTGGCTACTCCGAGAGGATAGACAGCAAGCACCGATCGGTGCCATCCGGGTGGGCGCGCAGGAGATGGCTACTACGCAACTAGAAATAAATGAGACGTTTAGGAATTATTACGCAAATTTATACACTAAACGCACATCGTGCACAGCCACTCAATTCGAGGATTTTCTGGCGGATTCCTCCCTGCCCCAATTGACACAAAATGACAGAGAAGGAATGGAAACCCCTATTACAATAGATGAAATAGAGCTAGCGCTCGCGCAGCTGCCTAGGAACAAAGCGCCTGGTACAGACGGCCTCCCGTCGGAGTACTACAAAGCCTATCTGCCCAGCCTAAAATCCCATTTGCTAGGAGTTTTCCAGGAGGCATGGATTGCAGAAAGCTTACCCAGGTCACAAAGGGAAGCTATGACAGTGGTACTTCCCAAAAAGGGCCGAGATCATACGGATGTTAAATCATACAGACCACTGTCATTACTGAACACAGATTGCAAAATATTAGGCAAAATATTGGCTAACAGGCTAGCTCCCCTCATGCACTTATTAATTCATGCAGATCAAAATGGCTTCATTCCAAAGCGTAACACCTTCCTCAATATTCGCAGATTACTGAGCATAATGGGTGACACCCCCAAGAGCGCTCAGGAGGAAATGGTGCTCTCACTAGATATAGAAAAGGCTTTTGATACGCTGGAATGGGACTTCCTGATGGCCACGATGGCCCGCATGGGAATAGGCCCCAATTACATTCGGTGGGTCCGGACATTGTACTCTAACCCAAGTGCCAGGGTGAAATCAGGCGGGGTGATCTCTGATGGTTTCCAGATATTCAGGGGAACGCGACAGGGATGTCCTTTATCCCCACTACTGTTTGCCATAGCAATGGAGCCGCTAGCGGCAAAAGTACGCCTCATGGAGCAAGAGTGGGGAATTATCAGGAATGGAAGGTACCATGTGATTTCATTATATGCAGATGATGCTTTGATATATATCAGGAACGGTAGTGCAGCTATCCCACCAGTAATGTCATTATTGGCTGAATTCGGAGGATTGTCTGGCCTTGTGGTAAACTGGGAGAAGTCCTGTGTGTTCCCCCTGGCAGAAAGGGCTCCCAATAACCAAGACCCCCCGAAGGTAGGGCGCCTAAAGTGGTGCCCGACAACATTTAAATATCTTGGGATAAACATATATCATACCACAGAAGACTTAAGGGACGGGAACTTGGGTAAGGCGCTAACCTCCATAAAAGGCTCCCTACAATTCTGGAACAGGCTTCCGCTCTCGCCACCCGGCAGGGTGGCACTTGCTAATATGTTGATTCTGCCTAGGCTCCTATATTATTTTGCGGCCTTGCCGATAAACATTCCCAAAAGCTTCTTTGGTAACTTAAACACAGCGCAAGTGCGGCTTATTTGGGGAGGTGGCAGAGCGCGAGTGGCGCTATCTGCGCTGCAATGTCCATTGGACGATGGTGGCTTGGGAACTCCGAATTTTGAGAGATATTACGCAGCCGCACAACTACAGTGGGTCCAACATTGGATCCACAGTCCGGAACATGCCGAATTTATGAGTCTAGAGCCCCAGTGGAACGGGACCCTTCTCCTAAAGTGGCTTACGTCAAAGCCCTCCAAACTGGTACTGGTTAACCCATTGCTTGCAACCGCGCATGCGTGCTGGATTAAATATGTGCAAAAAGGAGCGGATAAGCTTCCATACTCCCCACATATTCCACTAAATTATCTATTGGCTGGGACGGTTGCGGGCAGGCAAGCTGGGAAGCTTTGGAATGAAGCAGGAATACAGGTAGTAGGAGACTGTTTCGAAGACGGCAAATTAATGACGTTCGAGGCCCTCCAGGCCCTCACGGAGATAAACCCGGATCAATTCCTGACATACCATGCCGTATGTCACGAAATCAGGAAAATTTGGGGAATGGGCGCTTCGGAACCAGAGATCTCCCCAGTAATTCATCAGCTTTTACAACACAGCGATCAAACAAAAATAATATCCAATCTATATAGAACCCTTAACAAAACCCCGGAGGCGCAGGCAGGGAAAGCATGGGGTAGATGGAACGCAGTACTCCCCAACCCGATCCCACTGGTAGACTGGCCTAAGGCCCTGTCTCACATTAGAGGCGTGTCAAGGAATCCAAGATTTAGATACACCCAATTCAATTACACGCATCAAACATATCTTTCTCCAGCCAGAATAAAGCGCATGTTTCCTGATTCAGCACCAACATGCCCTAGATGCAGGGCACCCTCAGCACCCTTCTACCACATGGTATGGGACTGTCCTAATATACAAACGGCCTGGGCGGAGGTGGTAGGGGAGGTATCCGGACTAACGGGACTCCTGCTGTTGGCAGATCCTGGGTCCTGCCTGCTGGGTTTGAGGAAGAGACCAAAGAAACAAAGACACCTGCACAAATTTACAGATCTGGCCTTCTTAATGTATAAAAGATTAATAGCAATGCACTGGAAGGCCCCTAAGGCTCCCAACCTGAAATCCTGGTACTCATTAATTATCCGCTGGGCTCGCACCGAATACCAGGTACTAAAAAGAATGGTGCGCGAGGGGCAGCAGCACACAGGATGCTCCACATGGGAAGATTTGGTAACAAAAATGGAGGCCAAAACCTATGAGAAGCCTCCCTGAATTGGGGCACACATAAACGGGACAAGAGAGGCACAAATTCCCCACCATTCCCCAACTCGGAAACAGGCCCACAGGGCACCCAGGCACCACAGCGCACACATATAATTTCTTCCCATCACTCAGGAAACAGTTGCCCTTCAAATATTCTTCATCACAGGCCCAGCGCCACGCGAGGAGCGGAGAATCAGGCTAGTTGTCTGCATATACCAATTGAGACGATGCCCTCCTTAAGTGCCCAGGGAACCCAAGCATGCAGTGTTAGTACCACACTGGCCTCGAGCGTATGCCTATATAGAATAAACAATAAAGGATAAACCCACGCAGGGTGCAGCCAGAAATGATACTGTGAAACTAGAAGCGTTCCGTGAAGTGCATATTGGGGGGGTGTGTGATTGCTATATGATTTAGGTATTAGTTATTGTATTGATTTATCCTGAGCTTACAAATTGGACAATTTGTATTACATGTTGAAACATAAAATCAATAAAAATATTTTTAAAAAAATAAAATAAAATAAAAGACTGGTCTGAGTAGCTTGGATTGCCAATCAGACACAATCCTGAGGTCTGCGCAGTTTCTCCAGCCTGACTGTTCAACACAGTTGAGTTGGAGAAACCTAAGTGCGCAAGTGTGTTTGGTCAGCCTGAGATGGCCGGCCAAACACACATGCGCACTTAAGTGCAGTCTCTCCTCAATCCTCCTCCCAGCTCCCGTGGAAAGGCCCAGCCCTCCCTGAATGTGCTGCTGGCTGAGCCAGCAGTGGAAAGATAAAACACTAATTAAATATTGTTTTATCTTTCAGCTCCTGGCTTAGTCGGGGCGGGGGTGACTCTCCTTCGGCAATGGGCAGGAGCAGCCCCTGCCCTGGCATGTGGTTCAGTATTTTCTTATATGTTAGGGACATAGTTTTGCAGGGCATAACCTCATCTAATTGCCTATCTACTAATGGTGTGGATTCTGGAAAGACAGTGTCCCTGGGGAGCACCACCTTGAGTGTATGCCAGAGTTGCAGGTACCTGTATGTCTTGGTGGGCAGCAATTGGTATTCCCGCTGCAGCTCAGACCAAGGGACAATGTTACCTTGGTACCAAATGTCCCCAACCCTGGAGGTCCCTATGAGGTCCCATTTGTTGAACCCTGGCAGGCTCTGCAACATACCCAGGCCTTTTGCATCACACTACAGATTATCCTGCATAACTACATTTTTCCATCCTAAGGCCGATGTGGTCCAAAAATACCACCACCACCACCCCCATGGGATCCGGCCTGTCACCCCATTTGCGGGAAAAATATCCAGTTGTTGATAGTGATCAATTTAGTTGCCCAATCGTATTTCTGAACACCAACAATGCAATGCCCCTATCTTACCAACCCTGTGTAAGCTTACGTGCCAGACCCCAGTCCTAGAGCAATATGCAGACCACCCTCTTAATTGAGGAGTGTAGTCTTAAAGTCAACCCATACATTTTTTTTTTTTAAACTATGCCCAAAAAACATTCGATTAAAAGGCTTATGTGATGGTAAATTGTTTCTTGTTTACATAATTGATCACAGCCTTCATTTTTAAATAAATTACAGAGGTAAGACTCGGTGCAGAGATCTTTGTGTACCCTTCAAGTACCAGGGAATAAGGTACCTCTGGTTGTTAATGCACTTGCTGCAGAGATCTATCTGCACTCTGGTCACACATTTGACTCATTGTAAAATAGCATTAAGGGTTAACATGTCTTTTGCGAAGTACGGTGTGTAATATGAAGGTCATAGAGTTGTATTTAATGCAGATCGCTAAGTGGGTTTCTGTTTTTGGAGCAGAGATCTTACCTACAAGTCACAAGGCATATTTGTAGAAATACAGCTAAGTGAAATATAAACCGTAATCAAGGAGATGTAAACAAACTGCAAGGCAGAACTTTAGAACCTTGCTGTTTTTTCTTAATCTTTCATTATTCTAAGGTTGCTGAAAAATGTTTTTTTGGGTAGTAAAAACACGTATTAGTTAGAGCTATTGCTATATAAAGTTACTCGTGAATTACTCATGTAGGCAGATACATCTGACATTCTTACAGTGCATGCACATATTTTACATACAGAGAATGGAAAAATAAAAAAAAATCTCCAAATCGTAGTTTATTTCATAAGACGTGTGAAGTGACGATCTCAGTGTGTTTGTGCCGTCCATAGCATTATCGGAAATGTGTTAGTCTCCAGCTAGCTTTCAGCCATGATGAGACTCGAATGCTGATGGCCCCTCAACGGAGGTATTTTTGTCGTACTCAGCTGGAACTGAGAATAAGTGGCATCCCTCCCCCTTGCAGGGTAGCTCTCTGTACGAAAATCATCATACAAAGTGTGTACATGGCTGAATGTGCCCCCGTATTGACACATTTTACCAAGGTGTATCACATATGACTGGGGCCAGCTCCATCCAGACCCGGCTAGATCTCTCCTCCTTTCCAGCACTGAGGTGAACACTGCAGCAGCAATTTCGAGTTATGGGTCCACCTATTTGTTTTGACCCAGATCCCTGTGATACATTCCAACAGAGCTAAGTAGGCACGTACAAACGTTATATTATGCCTGCAACATTTGTCACATTTCACATAACTGTCTTCAGTGGGAGAAGGATTCGAACAGAAAATGTCTCACAGAAGGGATTTTCTCCTCAAAGCAGCCCCTTGCTTGTCTCTCATGTGACTTTTGAACATTAACAGAAGATATCGCAAAATTAATTTCAAGTGGGTTTACAGAAGTTTCCCAATATTTTGTAGAGCTAAACTTTGCAGGTTAGCACAACCCCATTGTTGAGGCCACTGCCAGGCAGAGAAACACTCTGCTGCCATTGTGATCACGGTGTAGCAAAACATGCTTCCACCAAGGCTTCCTTTATTTGGTGCATGGAAGCATTGATATTGAGAAATAGGAGGGGTCTGAACATCATCACAGCTTCAAAGTTTATCAATAAAGTAAAAAGGCCTCCCAGTACGTTTTCGGTCATTGCATGGCCCACAATCCCTGAGTTATCCACTTTTTTTTCAGTTCAACCTCTCTCCCTTGTTTTCAACTTTAACAGCTGAAAGTTGTCATTGGGCAGCACGCACCTTTGTCTGTCGTTGCTGTTCTCTGACACATTTCAAGTGGATGAGAGTTTCATGTTACCTTATTCATTTATAAGAAAGCGGTGAAATGAGTGCTCCTCATAACATAACAAAGATGCTCCTGCCTCCCTTCCACTTTATGAAATAATAGCCACTAGAGAGACTAGCATTGGCAAAGCTAATAGGTCTCGCCTTTGTAACCTATTGGCCTTGCCAATGCTAGTGCAGCATTGGTAAAAAACAAAATGCGTTTTAGTGATGGTTTGCATCATCGTCTTCAGCAGGGCAGCCCAGCAGCAAAAAGTAGCTGCCAGACCCTGCAAAAATGTAAGTATTTTATTTTTTAATGACTGCAAGGGGTGAGGGAGCAACACATGAGTGGTTAGGGAAGAGATACAGAGACTGGGTGGTGGGTGCAATGGACGGGGGAAAGAATGATTAAACGCCAAGCAGAAGGAAGCAATGGACTGGTGTGGGGGCAGGGGCGGGGGGGGGGGGGGCTACATGGAGCACGTTGGTTGAGGCAGGTGTGGGATAAGAACACCTGAAGGAGAGAGCAGGAGGTGTGGGAGTGTGAGGGTTTAGAGGGAGAAAGTAGAAGGTGAGGGAGAGATCCTCAAAACCCATGCACTCTCATGAAATGCCTAAAGAATAAAGTAGTTCCCTAAATTTAAGCAGTGCAAGGATACAAATCAGCCAGTCAAAAGGATGGTAAGGAGACTTTGCTATTTGTCAGGGAGAAACACAAGATAAGGAAGACCATTGATAAGAACTAAGGAAAAGAGAGTGACAATTAGGGGAATCAGTGGTAAGCAATGGGCAGGCTCTAGACCCTGTGTACGTTTTTGGTATGGTCCACAGGAGGCTAAAGTGAGACATAAACAAATGCTGTCTGCTAAGTTCTATCTTTCAGCTATTAGATGGGCTGAGTGGAAATCCCCATTTAAAAACATTTTAAGCTTTCCACGGTGCCACCGTAGGCTCCAGATTCCTGCAATGCCCTCATCATCACTTTGGCCCATGTCTATCATGTTAGCTTCGACTACAGCACGTCCCGTTACTTTGTGCCTAACATCCCCACCCCCATGTGACCTGGGCTGAATTCATTATGTTGTACGATGCCCTCATGCACATATTTACACCTGCCTACATATGCACCATGTGGTGACTCACTTTCTCTGTGACTGGGCACAGCCGAGTGGCGCCAGTGAGGAAAAAGAGGTCCACATATCTGTGGTTGAAAGGAATGCCGTCTGCCGAGAGTCGTGACCTTCAGCCTCCTGCAGTATGCAGCCACAGCGGCCCGACGCTAGAGCCTGCCTGGCAAGGACCAACTGGCCGCGGACACAGGACGGTGGATTCTGCAAAGGGATAGAATTCCTCTCATGTCACTACTCATTTTAAAAATTACAGGTAGGAATTTAGCGCATTAGTAGGGTGGTGCACAATGAATGGAACACCTTGCATGAGTCCTTTAACAAATCATACCTGCTACCTCTGTGACTAGGAATTTATAGCAGAGGGCCGGCCCAGTGAAATGTTTCAGATTAGTAACTCAGTCACCACTCCTTACCATCTATGTTCAAAATGAAGCAACGTTCTCATTCTGAAGTAATTATAGTTTGTAATGTAATGTAATGAATGCTATATCATTCTTACAGATGAATCGTGTTTACTCAACCGTCACCCTGTGATTGCAACAGAAAAATATTTTAATCAGTCAACAAAATCACCACTGTGCATTAGATTTGTATTTATTAGTGCATCATACTAAATATTTTCTTAGGAATGTGACTATGACCGTGCCCATATAAAGTGTATTCGGAGACATAAATTATAATACAGACTGGGAGAGCAACTCAAAAAAGGGCCTGTTAGTTTTCAGATACTTTTTTCAGAATATGGACCAATGTAAGGACAACAGAAGGTGTCCCTGACTCATTTATAACATGTTAAAAATAAATGTTTTGGTATTGCTACGCACACCTATTTTTGATTGAAATGCTCTATCGGTTAGTCCAATGGTATATTTAAAATGAAAATAGCTCATGCACCCAACGAGCTCATATACGCCTCAAACCGCAAGTCAAACAACAATCAACAATTATACAGCCTCTTGCAGAACACTTTAGATATATCTCTGCTCAAACAAACATTACAGCGTAGACATATCCTAGGATTGGTTGTTAACGTACCTGCCCACCAAGGCATGACATGCACCACCTTACAACAGCAAAACAGGACTTTGAACATGCAACCCACACAGCCTCAATATGGAATGACAAGGCAATCAAATCATCCAACAGCCCTTTCTAACACCAGCCACTTACCACACATATACATTCACTGCTCATCCGGCACCTGTTTCAAATGAGTTACTACTTAAACGTTTTAGTCCCACCCACCAAACAACCTACAACTCATTAAAACCTACATACTCTATTATCCGCAAATGTCTAGAGCACCAAATCGCACTACAATACTATCCTAACAGTAGATTGTATGTCCGCCAATGCACTCATCATGCACTGCATGCCCTAGTGTCAGAGAATAGTTTAAAGTAATCATTTTTGTGTAACTACATTTTTGTTCAACCAGGACTCCTATTCAACTTAGTTTTAACTGCTCCTATTGCAGGCACTAGGCCATGCCACACAAGTGACACAGAGTTTTTATCAGCACAAGTGGGGTAACACTTGGGGGGTAGGAATTGTGTGGATTCCTGTGGATTTCAGACGTTTCCATCACAGTAATATTGGGAAAATGCTTGATTCAAGGCAAAGTTTGAGGATTGAAGGGCATTGTCATTAAAAGAAAACTCATGGGAGTTTGTGGTTTGTAGGTTTGAATGGGTGGAATCACAGCACGGCCCCCACTCTCCACAGCTACCCCTATTGCTTATCTACCAACTTGGCGCTTTACGACTCTTTGTGCCGTGGTCTCTTGGCTTACCCACACAACTGGGGTATCATTCTTATCGGGGACATGTGGCAACTCAAGGTTGTAGGAAATGTGTGGCTCTTCATAGATTCTAGAGGTTTTCCTTACAGAAATGTGAGGAAAATGTGTGTTTTAGTCAAAATGTGAGGTTGTATAGGGAATTGTGGGTAAGATAATGTTGCTGGATTCACGCAAAGCACACCACCATAGACTCCCTTGGATGTCTAGTTTTCAGAACTGTCTGGGTCTTGTAGGTTTTCCCAGGTGGCAACCTATCCAAGCCCAAAAAGTGCAGAAATTCACTATTGCAAGGGGGATGATATTGGGAGGTAGCCACACCCTTCTGGCCCATATGTAAAAACAATAACCAACATAATTAAATGTCCTCTTGCTTGCCATTGGTATGGGAGTTTTTAATCTGCAGTAGAGCAGAAAAACTGTTGAGCCTTTTCAGGTGAGGGTGGGCCTGATGTTAGGATGAGCCATACCCACTCCATCAAAAATATATATTCCTGCCACACAGTGGACTTTTTGCTAAGCCCAAGGGGAAATTGGGAGCAAACCTCCTGCCTTCCCTTGGGAGTGGGGCAGAAAAACATGTTTGTGGCCTTTGGGGAGTGGGTTTGGTTAATGCCAGAATGCAACACCCACATCACTTTCTTTTGCTTTAAATGCACATTTCTGGTGTCAGGTGGACTTTCTACTGCCCAGGGGACGTATTTGGGGCATTCTCCCCATTTGGGAAAAACCTCCTATCTGCTTCCACAAAGGCAGAAATGCACTATTGCCCCTTCTGGGCGGGGGTATGGTTCGATGCCGGGGTAGGTTGCACCCTCCTTTTTGTTTTAGAACCATTTTGAATTCCCTGGTGTGTAGTATGCTTTCACCCCTCACAGGGGTAAATTGATGGCAAACCCCCTGTCTGGCCTTGGTGGGGTTCAGAAAAACTGGCAATGGCTGCACCTTTCCTGTTCCCAGAGAGCCAGATGGGTAGTTTGCCTTCAGTTTGCCCCTAAGAGGAGCAGAAGGCACACTACATACTGGGGAATTCAAAATCATGCCAAAACAAAAAAGGGAGAGTGCACCCTACTCTGCAAATAAGACATGCCCCTGCCACATAAGGGGCAATAGCGTATTTCTCTCCCTTTGGCGGCAAATAAGTGATTTGTCCCAGTTGGGGCTGTTGTCCCAAACTGGCCCACAAGGGGGTAGAGAGCCCACCTGCCAACAGGGATTTTGCCTTTTGGGTAAAAGAAAGTGATGCGAGTGTTGCACTCTGGCATTGGTCACACCCTGACCCCAAATAGAACAAACCAGAATGCAACACCTGCACAACTTTCTTTTGGCCAAAATGCAAAATTTCTGGTGTCAGATGGATTTTCTTTCCTCCTAGGGGACATATTTGGGTGCCTGAGGGCAGAAAGACTCTATTGCCCTTCTATGGTGGGGTATGATGTGATGCTAGGTTAGGCCACCACCTCCTTTTGTTTGTTTTTGCTCTGTTTTTGAAATCCCAGGTGTTGTGTGGGCTTCCAGACCCCCTTGAGGGAGCAGATTGGGGGGGAATATCCCTATCCACTACCCCAGAGGCAGACAGTCTAATGGACAGTGGGGACCACAGACCCATGCCCAGGGGCTATGCCCCCCCCACACACACACACAACACTGCATAAAGTCCCTGACATCTAGAGTGTTTTCCACCCTGGGGGGCATATTGGGGATAATTACCCTCATCCACCCTCCATGGGGACAGAAAGATTGTCTGTGCCATTTTAGAGTGGGGGCACAGCCATGCCCATGGTCATTAGCCCTCATCCCTGTGCATGTTTTTTGCAAACATTCCCCTTCTGTCATGTTACTTATGTCACATTTTTGAGGTGGGAGCATGGCCATGTCAGTGGTGGGCAGCCTCCCCTACATTATCTGGTTTAAAAATTTTCCCTGGGGTCTAGTTAGCTTTCTGCCTCCAGAGGACAGATTAGGCATAATTACCTGATCCCCATCGAGCACGGACAGAAAAACTGTTGCCTTTTTTTTGGTGTGGTGTAATGGCCGTGCCCATGGTATGCTTCCGCCACCCCTGGACAACTTTCCTTTTTGTACATTTTCCATGGTGTCTAGTGGGCTTTCTGCCCCCTGCCCCCTAGGGGGACAGACTTGGCTGCAGTTTTTGAGGTGGGGGAAGACCATGCCCATTGTGGTCAGCCTCCACCCCTACATTTAATTCTAATTTTTCCCTAGTGTCTATTGGGCTTTCTGGCCATCCGGGACTCAGATCATTGTAATCACCCTCATCCAACCCCCCCGTACCCCCCAGGGGCAGAAATACTGTTGCAGATTTGTTTGGGGTGGGGCATGTCCGTGCCCATGCTGAACAGCCACCACCCCTAACTGTTCTTTTTTTCTCCTGGTGTGTAGTGGGCTTTCCGCCCCCCTCCTTTCCCCAGCAGATCAGGGATAATCACCCCCATCTGGCCCCAGGGGATCAGAAAGGCTGAAATTATTGGGGGTGGTGTGAGAGCGCAAGTTCTTGCCTTGCTCTCCCCCATGTCCCTGGAACGTGGTGGGTGAACCACTGCTTGGGTATTACTTTCCTGTGGCAATCCCCAAGCAGAGATCCACTGGGAAGGGATATCATTGGACAGGGGAGATCCTCCCCTTTCCAATGATACCCCTCCCACAGCAATCACTTCTCAGGGATTTGAGATATGCGCCCTGAGCACTGATGCAGTGAAAGTAAAATGATCCCATTGGTGCGTTTTACTTTCACTTTGCTGTAATAATGTAAGTGTGCCCTGCACACAGATCATCATTACAGCAAAGAAAGAAAAACATTCAGGCTCCTCAAAAAGCTCTCAGAGCACCAGAGGGGACTTTACATGCCTCCCCATTGTCAGCCATTGGCTGACACCTGCACTGAATACATTGATTTGTGAAAATAAATATATTCTGCAGCCCAATTTTTCTTAGGAGTCCACCAGCAATGCTGCTGAATGGTGATTTTTTTTTCTTCGTTTTTTGTTTGTCCTCATACACCTCTGGGTCCTAATCAACTCCATAGCCCCTTACCAAAACTTCTCATACTTGGAGATGACTAATGCCAGGGAACTCAAATCTCTCTCATTTAAAACTTGACACAGGGTCTGCACCCGAGGCAAGAGAGTGAACAAGCTCCTAATCATAGGACATGAGCTCCAATCTTGTGTTACTCTCCCATGGCGCCTCCTCCTAACAACTGTGACCATATTTTTACTTTCTTCTCCTTATGGGATTTGTCCGCCTCTATGTCCAATTTTGATATAGCAACCAGGGCATCCAGCCAATCTGCATATGAAGGGGAAGACACGGATCCCCATTTCTGACAAATTATCCTCCTAGCCAAAAGTATTGCATAAAACAACACTGTATTTACTGCTCTAGTGCTTACTTCCCCTTCCTCCAATATACAAAAAAAAACTAAAGGAAGAGACAGCAAAATGTGTTGCATTACAAGACTCAAAATAATTTCACATACTTTTCCCCAAAACAATATACTGCTGGACATTCTAAGAACATATGAATATCGGACGCCCTCGGTAAGGCACATTTAGCACAACTAACTTCCTCTCCCCCTCTTATCTTAGTTAGTTTCCCAGGGGAAAAAAAAACCCATGCAACGTAAAAAGACGAGTCCGCCTTAGAGATGCCGGTTTAATAGCCTTAAATACCATTCGCATAGATGACCCCCACCATGCTTGTACCTGATCCGGAGGCATCTCTCCCCACAAAGGGAGACAGGGAACTTAAAGTCTCCATCCAGGGTATCCAAAATACTCCAATACCAACTTGAGACCTTCTTTAATCCCCAATGATTCCTAATTAAATCACCCTCTAACTAGTATACAGACCCCAGACTAACTGTGGCCCCTTGTGTCCAATTCCTTAGTTGAATGAACTTTAATCTTGACAAATTCCCTCCTTTCCGCTCCGTGAGTTCTTCCCAAGATAATAAAAGACCATCCCTAACTAAGTCCCTCTAAAATTAAATCCCTGCCTTTTTAAGAGCTAAAGCCAATACATCTATTAAACTCTCGGGGGTTCCCAGGGATTCCCAAACTAGAGCCCATTGACTGTAATAGTCTATTTTTGCCACTTGCCGCAACTGAGACCAAGCTTTAGCTGCATCCTGCAGTATTTTCAATCTTACTTTCTTAAAGAATTTTGGATCACTGAACTTATATAAAAAATATTTTGCCACACCCTTTTCTGTAGCTACCATAGAACTAAACATCTCTCCAATCGCTGAGTAATCCGGAGAGGAGAATAACATTCTAACATTCTTAAGATGAAACGCCCATTCATAGTAATGAATGTCGGGAAGAGTAAGGCCCCCCCTTCTCCTTTTTTCTGTGCAATTTCTTCCATGCAATTCTGGGACCCTTTTGCGCCCAGATAAAGGAGTTTATTTTCTGTTGAAGGATGGCCAAAAGTTTTTTATCCATTTGTAGTGGGATGGAATTATAAAGAAAGTTCAACTTAGGCAAGATTATCATTTTAACCAAATTGACCCTCCCGATTATTGTGAGGGGGAGGTGTAGCCAGCCTAGCATTAGCTTACTACAGTCTGTTACAACAGTCCTCATGTTGACCGCCAGTATTCGTTCCAAATCCTGCACAATTGCTATCCGTAAATACTTCATTGAATTAGTAGTACGCCAATTGTTGGGGTTTAAGTTCCATACCATTGTCTCAGTTTTTTCGTGGTTAATGTGATAGCTGGAGATCTTTTAAAATTTCTCTGTGGTACCTAATAAAGTAGGTAAAGCTGTAGATAGATTTGATGTATAAACTAAAAGCTCATCGGCAAACAGAGCAACTTTCTTTACCCACCCCTTACTACTAAAGGGGGAAATTCTAGGATCTTGCCTAATCCTTCTGGCCAAGGGCTCTATATACAAATCAAACAACAGGGGAGAAAGGGGACAACCCTGTCTGGTACCCCTAGTGACCCTAAAAGTGTCAGTTAGCTTCCCATTTACCAGGACCCTTGTCAATGGCACCTGATAAATTCGTTGAATTGCTCAACAAAATTTAGTACCCAAATTATTGCGTTCGAGAACCGTATTAAAATAATCCCAGTTGACTCTGTCGAAAGCCTTCATTGCATCAGTAGCAATGACGGCCAAAGGTTCTCGATATGCAGTAGCTAAATCAATCGCACCTATTAGGTTAAAGGTTTGTTCGTACAAGAATCTATTCCGACTAAAACTTTTCTGGTCCGGATGGATCAAATCACTAATCACCCCACTTAACCTATTTGCCAATATCTTAGCATACAGCTTATAGTCACAACTTAACAATGATATAGGACAATAGGACTCACATCTCAGTGGGGAGTTTCCTGTTTTTAGAATCAGAGAGATAGTTGCCTCATCCCAAGAAGCAGGCAGTGGGGCTTCTTCCTCGAAAAGTTCTGAAAAAAGTGGAGAATGAACAGAACTATAGAGTCACCCAATGCCTTATAAAACTCTACAGGGATACCATCCGGTCCTGGCGCTTTCCCCCTCTTGCACTGTTTTAGAACTGTTCTTATTTCTCCCTCGGTAATTGGTCTAGTCAAGTCTGTTTACTCTCAATAAGAAGAGGACGCATATCTATATCCAACCATTCACCAACTTCCACCTCTCGCACCTCCCTCTCTTCAATGTAAAGTGCAGAAAATAACTTATGGAAGGCCTCTTCTATAGTCTCCAAGGCAAGAACCCCGACTGGCTATCCACTAACTCCTTGATCCAATTCCTTGACTGATCTCTCTTAGTCTTCCAGTCTAGTAATTTTCCCATATTTTCTCCATGTTCAAATTGGGCTAGTTTACTTGCCTCCCATCGTTTTGTGACCCTTGCTTGTAGTATAGATTCCATCTGCAACTTCAACTGTCTTCTCCTGTTGTTCAAATCCTCCCTGTCCCCCCTCCACATACTGGCTGTTGCATAACAAAATGTCCTGCTCTATCCCCTCCAACTCCTCCCTGTAAAGTTAGCTTCTATAGCTAGCTAAACTTATGATCCTTCCCCTCATCACCGCCTTAAAGGTGTCCCATACTACTATTTTAGAAGCAGACCCCTGATTAATACTAAAAAAGTCCTCAGTCTTCTTGCAAAGATAACTAATGACCTCCTCCTCTCATAACAGAGTCCGATCCAAGGTCCATCTCATCCCACCTCCCTCTTGGGGCATCTCATTTTTAAAATCATTGCAGCATGGTCTGATAAGTGGGCTGGTGAATACACAATATCATGAACTAGATCACACACCAAGTAATCAACTAGCTAATAATCAATTCTAGAGGCATGACCATATTTCCTATTATGAAAGGAAAATTCCTGCTTCTACCCAGCTCTCTGCCTCCACAGATCACATAGTTGAAAGTCTTTCATCATTAATTTAAGATATTGTTGAGCCTTCGGGGTACCAACCGACCTACATTTTTTTGACCTATCTAGTGTATTATCTAGAACCACGTTAAAATCCCCAGTCATAATATTTGGATCTGAAAAATTCAAAAGATGGGAAAAGACCATTCAAAGGGGTTCTGTATCATCGCAATTCGGTCCATAAAAGCCTACCAATGTAAATATCTTACCCCCCAGCTGCAGTCTGAGTATAATCCATCTACCTAATCTATCCGTCATCACCTCAGACAGAATCGCATTCACTTGATGTTTAACGAGAATTACAACCCCCTTAGTATTAAAATTATGCTCAGTGGTAACAAAATGTCAAACCCACTTCTGAGTTTTAAACAATGTTGTACTTTCCTCTTTAGTTAAATGCGTCTCCTGTAGAACTATTATATGAGCTGGGGAGTCCTTAAGAAACTGCAAGATTTTCCTTGCCCTCCCTTTCACTCTTAGGCATTAATATTCCAAGACATTAATTGTATTAGTCCCTTTCCATCATCCTGGCATCTCTTAGCCTCATCCAGTCATACTTAAGTAAATTGAGGTGGATGAGTTTATTTTTTCTTCATTTTTCCCCATGCTTCCACCTCAGTGCCCCCCCCAAAAAAAAACTTCTGTACATCCATCTATGTGCTGTGACCTCCCCCCCTCCCTGGGAGAACCTCCTATAAACTGACAGACCTGCTGGTCCCATTAAGAACGTCCATAAGCTCCTCGGTATTCCTCACACAGTACCCCCCTTCTTTATTCTTTCTAATAGTTCATCAGCTACGGCAAGATCCCTAATATTATGCATTTTGTTATTATACATTACACAAAGGTTTGCTGGAAATTTAAGTTGGGCTACCGCACCCACATTTTTAAACTCCTCTAGTCATTTTCCCAGCTCCCATTGCCTATTTAGTGTTATCCTAGAAAGGTCCGATCTGATCTCAAAAGAGAATTCTTCAACTTCTAGAGATCTTACAGCCAGGGCCTTTGTCAACATTTGTTTTTCAACAGATAAGTTTGAAAGTTCACCAAGATCTTCTGCGGCTTCTTATTGTTGGGGTTCCTCAGAAACGGGCCCCTATTAATCCTCTGGATATCTTTCATGATCTCAACCTCACTTTCATCCAGGACCAGTGCCCGTTTTATAAGAGAGACTACATACTTCTTCAAATATGCTCCTTCCACTCCTTTTGGAACATTTAAAAGTCTTAAGCTGTTTCTTCTAGAACTATTTTCTAAATGTTCTAGATGATCCTGAAAATCATGCTCATTCTCCTTTAATAATTGAATTTCTTCCTTGTTCCTACTCAACTCCCGCTTAATAATCTCAACCGATTCCTCAAGGGCTTGAGTTCTAAGAACCAGGAGATAAAAAAAAAATTCCAATGATTCGCAAGCCAGCCTTATCTCCCCGTGATTTGCTTTCAAAATTGCAAAACCTTTATTGATCTTATCTGTAAGTGAGGCGAGCATGTCTCCCAATGTATTAGGCTCCAATAGCATGGCTTGAGCCTGATTATCTAAGGAACAAGAGGATTCCATATGCTCTGAAGGTCTAGATGCATCAAGAGTCTCATGTGACCCTGAAAGACCTTGATTTATAATTTGAGATACTTCAAGGGGTGATTCTACCAATGGGGGGGGGTGTAAAACCCCCCAATCTCAGACTCCAAAACTTCTATAAGCAAACAACCCTCTCCCAATTCTTGCTCCATCAAGGTGCCAGGAGTATTAGCAGTTACTAAGGGCAGAGCCCTAAAATAAGCCTATAGGGATGGAGTAACTTTAGTGTTAACAATGCTGATTCTTAGTTTAGTTTTACTTTTGTTAGGGTTACACACCTCCTCTTTCCTCCGGGAGCTTCTCAACCTCTCCAGCGGGCCCTCCTCCTCCACTCCAGCCTCCAAGCCCAAAGCCAAACATAAGCCTGAGCTTATTTTGAACAAAGTAATCATTTAACCTCTCTTGAGGGTCCCCCTTTGTTTTCCTATAGCAGATGCAGGGTCCCTTACCGACCAACGCTGGTCGCTTGGCTCAACTGCCACCACAGGCTTTCTTACCCCTCCAGCTGTCTTTCCTGAATCCAGTGCTGAACAGAACGTCGTCGTTGGGGCTGCAGCACAGCCAGTGCTGACTCTGCCCACGCTCCCCGAGAGGGGAACGTGGGATACTTCTCGGTGGCTCCTATGGAGCTCCAGGGCGGCGCGGGCCCAACTTGCCGCCCCGCCGATGTTGTCCCTGGCTGAAACACGACTCCCCGCACACATTCAGCCGCCGCTCTGGAGACCACTCCAGAGCCCGAAAGAAGGAAAAAAGAAACTCGACAAGCAACCTGGGAGCTCAGGTGAGCGCTCAGCGTGCGGCCCTCATGCTGCGCGCCATGTTCTCCAAACTGAATGGTGATGTTGATGAAGGCTGTGTTTGCCAAATTAAGAAGGCAGCCTAGTCTTGCCTGATCTTGATTTCAATTCCAGACCTGTTGAAGTTCAACATCTTCTTACTGTTCTTTCAAATTTAATAGTGACAATTCTCTTACATTGGACACTCAGAAATCAAAGTTGATGATTTTTGCTTTGGAAAAGGATCATCTACGGCCTGCTGAGGGATTTAAAACTAGAAGTAGTTCAAAACTAAAATAATCTGGGAGTGCTTTTCACTGTAAATTGGGGGCCACAAATTAGAGACATTGAAAGGCCGTCTAACTAGCCTTTATGTAAACAGGTATTACAACAATTTGATGGATTATGGCACAAATCACTAATGTGAGCATTAATAAGTAAGAAAAAACACCAATCCCATTATTTATGGTGCCTGCTTTAAAAGGCCATTATAGTACCTGTTTTAATGGCTCAGAGTGTAACATTCTCTGTGTACTCATGGGGTAATGCCTATCTATGACACAAGAACTTCTTTGACTGGAACTGGGTAAATTTTAGTGCGCACTTTAGTTGATCACCAACTTTATTTGATTATGTGTGCATAAGAAGTTCACATGATAAAAGAGCACCTCCTGCTGTTTGAGAATTTGACAGATTCACGGAAAACATTAAAACTCACATTTTCTGTACCATTGCATTATCGGCTAGGGATGTTAGTAGTGTTAGTAGTAATAGTAGTAGTACAGGTTTATTCTATATTTTCAAATATGTATTTACAGTATAAAAAACTTAAGTAATACATACTTAAACAAGATTGTAGGGATAGGTGGCCCTTCTCCATACTAAAGTAAAACAAATTAGATACATTTGATCCCAAATCTAAAATTGGCAATACTCAAACGGAATGAGTTTTGACATTTCCATTTAAAATGGCCTGCACCTGTTGTTTAACAAAGAGATATGAATTTATTAAACCTGCTAATTCTGTTTGAATATCAATTAAGGCATGGTTTGATAGCCTCCTTTACTGTTTTGACTCCCCAATCTTGATAAATTGGTTCTAAGAATAATTGGCCAATGTGTGAATTTTGTTAGCTTTTGCAAATCTCACAATTCACTAAATTTGTGGGTTTGCAAATGGTACAAAGCTTTTTCCTATGTAAAGTAAACCTTTACAGACATCTAAAATATTTTTAGAAATGGTTTACAATTGACTATTTGAAAGGAAGTTGTTGTGGGTGTCACAACTAAATAGCAGTTTGGTACACAATGAATCAATAGTTTGTGATCAGAATTCTGGTCACAAACCATTGATAAGATATTCACTCCCAAGTTGGGGAGGGCATTTATTTGCAAACCACTTACCCATTGTGAAATGCAGTAAAAGTGTCACTTGGATTAGGCAGTGTTCCAGGGCCCATTGCAAACTCTTTGTCAAACTTTTCGAAAAAAGGAAAAAAACAACAGTCCTGTTTCTTTTAAGGAAATGTGGCTGCTTTAAAAAAAATGGCTTTCCATTTTGAAAAACAATTGCAGGGATGGTGGTCTGCAGACCGCAGACCAGTCGAGGCAACCATCCCTGTGATTGTGACCAATCATAGCAAAATTGCAACCATGATTATGAATATAGAGTTGCTTTTAATACTATTGTGAAAATATAAATTTGGAAAAAATTATTGCATGTAATTTTTTGGGGTGTTTTTGTGTATGTAATTTACTGCAGAGTGTTTAATTATATATCTTAATGACATTTGTTGTATTTTAGTAAAATAATTTAATTCTTAATTATGAAATTTGAGAAATGTGTCTGTTTAGATGTATTAATGTTAAAAAATAATTAATGTGTCACTTTTTTAGCAGCTGGATATTTGGTTCTTAGGGACTAAGAGTAAAGAATCTTTAACAGTGGATATTTTAATGTAAATTTAATGGTAATTATTTTAATGATATGATATATCTAATGATTATTTTAAAATGTTTACATTTATTTTGTTACAATAGTAATTTTTATTAATCATAATGTGTCATCAATTAGAATATAATATTTATGTTAATTGTAATAAATAATTAATTGAAAATATTTAAAACAATTAATTAGCAAAAACGTTTTTAAAATTAAAAATGCATATATAGTAAATTCAATATTGTCAAATAATGTCAAATGTTTTAAATACAAACTTTAAACTGTATAATTTGTATTAAAAAATAACGTAATTCTAATATTGTTAAGGTTTTTTTATGTTGAAAGTTATACTGTTATTGTAAAAATATATTTTGGCTTTTTTCTTTATATGTTTATATTTATTTGAAACTTTCTTTAAGTGTTGTGTATGAAAGTTATGCAAATATAACATATATGTATTATTTATGATGTAGAAATAGATATTTTGTTGTATATTCATACATCATTGGTTTATTAATGAAAAACAACTTGTAACAAAGATTAAATAATCACATTTTTAATATGTTCAATACTTGGTTAAGTTCTGTTTTGGGGACTATATTTTCTAAAATGTAATAATGTTTATTTAAGAACAAAAATATTTAAAAATTAGTTTTATACATTTTTTACATTTTATGATTGTTAATTTTGAAATACAGTTTTATTTTCTATGTTATGGTTCAAAGTCCAGGAATGGTAATACATATTTTAAAAATATATTAATTATTATTGGTGCTACAAATATTCTAGTAGATGCTAATATTTAATTATGGATATATAGGTTTGTGATTGGGGTAGTGTTTTTTAAAGTAAAATGTAGGTTTTCATGAATATAGATTAGACATTATGTGTGAGTATAGAGTATTGATTGTGTATATTACATTTTTATTGTTTTACCCCTCTAGTGTACCACACCATTCTCAAATTGGTTTAGATTGCAGTGGGAATAGTAAAAGTAATCTCTTTAGTCCAACACCTTCCCAAAATTGATTTAAATTGGAGTGGTACTAGAAAATGTCACCTCTTTAGTGTCGAACAACTTCCCCAAATTTAATTAAATTGGAGTGGGAATAGTAAATGTCACCTTTTTAACTCTCAACACCTTTCCCAAATTGTTATAGATTTGAGTGAGAATAGTAAATGTCACCTCTTTAGTGTCCAACACCTTCCCCAAATTGGTATAGATTGCATTGGGAATAATCAATGAAACCATTTTAGTGTTCAACACCTTCTCAAAATTGATTTAGGGCCTCATTACGAGTTTGGCGGTTGGACCTCCAGACCGCCATGTTAGCAGTCATACAGACCGCCATATTACGTATCAGACAGGCAGGACCACCACCCGCCAACCAAAAATAGCAGACCGGTAGTGACATTGAGGACTGGAAATAGGCGGTCCAACCTCCAGCTCCGACAGCACAGCAACCGACCACTGACTATATTACAAGTCCAAAGTCTCAGTGCTGGGAATCCATGGTGATCAGCCAATGGCTGTACAAACCATGGCGTTTTGCGGTCAGCAAAGTAGTACACAATGGCAGAATGGATGGATTTGAAAAAACAACACATCTGACACATATTGCCACACTGAACAAACCAGCAAAGGGCATTATAAAACACACCCCTTCACACAACACAATCCTCTGCATTTTCACAGCAAGACCCAGCAAGACAGAGCAACTTTTTCCCACACTGCAGAGATACTAGGCACCATTTTCTTCACCATCCCATACAACACCGTTCACACACTTTTGTCCAGTCACACCCTTTTGCACTTCCCCTCTTTAGTAAGTCACTGTCACTCTTTTTCTTTACTCCTTTTTCCCACCATGTCCCCGTTTTTCAGAAGATGAGTTAAGAATCATGGTGGATGAAACAATAAGAATAGAGCCACAACTGTTTGGAGTCGAAGTCTAGCACACTCCTCTCAGTAAGAAAATGGAAATGTGGGACAGGATAGTCAACAGAGTGAATGCTGTAGGCACCACATTGCGCACAAAGGAGGACAACTGGAAGAAGTGGAATGACCTCATGGGCAAGGTCTGTTCCCTGGTTTCCAGGTACCAGCTGCAGACCAAGAATACTAGCAGTGGCCCTGCCAGTTCCCCATTACATCTCTTTTCCTGGAAGGTGAAGGTCTTGGCCATCTTGCACCCTGAGGAGTTGACAGAAATACCAGGGGGAGTGGAGTCTGATAAGTCACAACAATAAAAATGTCACCAAAATGCCATGTCATGCATGCTCACTGCTAACCTTTTGCCATCTTTACTGTCACTCCACTCACCAGCCCAATGTCCACCAATCCAAAGGCCCCTGTAATGCATCCCACAATTGAAGTTTACTCACCTGGGGGAGAACATTTGTGTATAGTGTGTGTATTACAGGACGTTACATGACTACCACCCCAACAGGCATTGTTCTACAACTCCAGACACCAGACCAGAGTTTCCTTCTCCAAATACCCTTGTGTTAAACCCACCTGGGAGGATAACATTTGTCAAGTGTGTGTAGTACAGGGACTGACATGACTACAACTCCTAGCAGGTACTGTTAGGGTTACTCAAACCACCAGCACATTGTTTCCTTCTCCAAACACTCTTGTATGTTAACTCCCAATTGTGGTGTACTAACCTGGGAGGATAACATTAGAATAGCGTGTGTAGTACAGGGACTGATATGACTGCTAAAGCCAGGAAACACTGTTACTGTTACTCCACTCAGCCAGCCCAGTGTCCTCTTGTCCAAAGACCCTTATTTGTGAACTCCCAATTGAAGTGTACCCACCTGGGAGGATAACATTTATCTAGTGTGTGCAGTACAAGGACTGACATGACTACAATTCACAGCAGGCACTGTTACTGTTACTCCAACTACCATCACAGTGTTTCCTTCTCCAAATACCCTTGAATGTTAACTCCCAATTGAAGTGTACTCCCCTGGGAAGATAACATTTGAATTGTGTGTGTAGTATAGGGACTGACATGACTGCTGAGGCCAGGAGTCACTGTTACTGTTAATCCACTCAGCCAGCCCAGTCTACCCTTCTCCAAAGACCCTTGTTTGTAAACTCCTGATTGAAGTGTACCCACCTTGGAGGATTATATTTGTCGAGTGTGTGTAGTACAGAGACTGACATGACTTCAACTCCCAGCAGGCATTGTTACTGTTACTCAAACCTCCAGGACAATGTTTCCTTCTCCAAATACCCTTGTTTGTGAACTCCCAATTAAAGTGTACTCACCTGGAGGGATAACAGTTGTATAGTGTGTGTAGTAGAGAGAGTGACATAACTGCAGCTCCCAGCAGGCTGAGTTTCTGTAACTCCAAACATCAGCACAGTGTTTCTTTCTCCAGATACCCATGTTTGTGATCTCCCAATTGAAGTGTGCTCACCTCGGAATAACATTTGTCTAGTGTTGGGAAGTAGAGGGAGTGACCTGACTGCAACACCCAGCAGGGCCTGTTCAACCACCAGCACATTGTTCACTTGCCCAAATATATCTGTTAGTGAACTCTCAATTAAAGTGTACTTACTAGGGGGAGAACACTGGTCAGGTGTGTGCACCAGAGAGAGTGACATGACTGCAACTCACAGCAAGTCTTGTATCTGTAATTCCAAACACCAGCACAGTGTTCTCTTGTCCAAAGACCACTGTTTGTCAATTCCCAAATTAAGTTTACTCACCTAGTGGGATAACATTTGTCAAGTATGGGGGAGTAGCGATAGTAACCTGATTGCAACTCCCAGGAAGCACTGTTTAAGTAACTCCAAACATCAGAGCAGTGTTCTCTTCTCCAAAGACCCATGTCTTAAATCTCTATTTATGTGTACTCACCTGGGAGTAAAACATTTGTTGAGTGTGTGTAGTACATGGAGTTACATGACTGCAACTCATAGGAGGCACTCTCACTGTCACTCCAACCACCAGTCCAGTGCCCTTTTCTCCAAAGATCCATGTTTGGGAACTCACACATGAAGTGTGTCACCTGGGGGGGATGACATTTCTCAGGTTTATGAAGTAGAGGAAGTGACATGACTGCCAAGGCCAGGAGGCTCTGTCTCTCCAACTCCAAACACAATCCCAGTGTTCCCTTGCCTAACTACCTTTGTTTTGTTAACTCTCAATTGAAGTGTACTAACCTGTGAGGATAACATTTGTATAGTGTGTGTAGTAGAGACAGTGCCCTGCCTGCAATGCCCATGATGGCCTGTAATCCAAACCACCAGCCCAGTGTGCACTTGCCCCAATGCATCTGTTAGTGAACTCTAAAATGAAGTTTACTCACCAAGGAGGATACTAATTTTCAAGTATTGGAGAGTAGTGAAAGTGACCCGACCGCAACTCCCAGAAGGCACTGCTTAATTGACTCCAAACAATGGTCAGCTGTCCAGAGCCCTTGCCTGCTGACTCTCAATGGAAGTTTACTCACCTGGGAGTGACCAAGACACAGATCATGCTCAACTCATTGATGTATCTTGCTACCTAGCTCCATCTTGACATTCTGACCCAAGATTAAACTATTGGGGACAGGAAGGTCACATACCCTATGTGTAAAACAAGGATTCCAAAGACCTCAAAATGCATTACCAGAATGATATTGGCAGAGGACACATTCACAAAGCACTAACCACATGATGACTCCAATCACATATGCAACAAAGTCCCGTGTCTGCCTGCATAACTATCAAGTAGGCCTCAAAATGGGCAAAGCAACATCTTGCCTAGTCACTGTTTTACCTGCACTGATGCCAAGATGTAATTCTTAGCCCATCCTCCCAAGTGCTAATGACCTGCACATTTCAGCAGCTGCTTGCCTTAAACGGAATTGGCATGCTTCACTAATATCAGGTCTATACAACCAATAGCATGGGTACTTGTCACAATAGGATAACTTGCAAATCAACTATGTACAAGTTCTATGCAAAATGTCACTGTAAACATTTGGAGGTAGATGTCACAATAAAACCAGTAATATTGTATGTTTAGCTGCCACTGGCCACAAAGAGGCCACAGGAGAGACTGCCACTACCTCCTGGATGAAGCCCCCATTGAAGAATATACTCCTGGATGTATGGATGTTGAGGACGGTTCTGGCCCATCTGGACAACCTTGTCAGACCCCAACAGTGAGTCTCTCTGTGTCCACATCAACACCTCCCAGCACAGTTGGCTCACTCGCCCCTCAACCTGTGTCCATAGGACAGTGTCTACCATCTTGTGCTCCCCCAGTCCAGGATCCAGAGTCGCAGCACAACAGTTCTGACAATGATGGCCCTGGAACCAGTGGGAGGGGGCACCCTGTGACAAGGGCACAGACCCATGGGGGTAGGGTGCGTAGGAGGGATGCTGTGGCCAGTGGGATGAGGTCATTGGGGATGCTTCTAGCCAGGATACCATCAGCTACATCTTGGGGTTCTATCAGGAGTCCCAAGGTGTGATGGGCCATATACTTGCAGAACTCTGGGAGATCAAGCAGCTGCAAAGGGACATCCATAGGGATATGCGTGAACAGTGGAAGCCCCACAATACCAACATGGCCTCCTTAACAGGGGTGTTGAGGGACATTAACACTATCCTTTGGCGCATTTACACCAGATACCCCACATCAGTGCCAAAGGAGACCATGTCAGAGGAAGAACCCACCCTAGACACCCCTGCCTCTGTAGCAGCAGATCCCCCCACCCTCCAAGAAGGGACATCCAGCAAAGACTCTATGAGGTGTGGATGGCAAGACACCCACCACTGCCAGCAAGTGACCTCTTCCTAAAGGGCCTCCTTTGTGTGCCAAATATTCACTCTGCTGACTGTTCTTCAATCACCATCCATTTGCAATGGACGAAGTACACTGGCCTTTGGACTTTCAATGGTGGGGCATCTACTCCACTGATTTCATCCACCATGACTGAACTCTTCACTGTTCTTTTCAACCATGCCCCAATAGTATTTTATGCACAATTGTTCAATAAATCCACTGATTACAAAGTCAGTGTCTGCTTGCTTTTGTTATGTAGAGATATAAGACCATGCAAAGCAAATGAGGAAGACACAAGATACTATTGCAAGGAGGGATATGTTACAGGTACAGTGACCTGCTAAGGATTACTACCAACACACACAAACACATTGCTACAAGTGTCTGGACGCATCAAATATTTTATTCTAGTGTTCCTCACATTGGCTGTCCATGTGTCTGGACTGTCATAGTCAAGAATGGCTGACTCATATTGTGTCAGGTTACACATACTAAAGTACAGCGCCCCAGATCACGGAAGGAAGGGCCTTGTCAAATGTTGTCCTGTAGAATAGGCAAACAGAGAGTGAATGGTGTCACCGGCTTGAGCCTTATCACATACCAAACCAAAGAAAGCCAACATAACATAAACCAAGAACAGACAGATGGCAGTACAATAGTCCCTGATCATAGGTCCATCATAATCCAATGAACGTGCATCTGATGGTATTACACAAACATATGTCGGTATTGTGGCACAGGCACTGTGGCCTGCAAAGATAGAACCCATCTACATCTACATACAGGTCATACAAGAAGAGTGTTTAGCCTAGGTGAAGGGAGAATGCCTTGCTTGCAATTGATGACAACATATTTCAAGGCCACATGATCACACATATGATGCAATCGGCCCAACACAGCACATTAAACAAGTCCAATGTGCACTTCTGACCTTCCACCCAAACACTGTTCAAGCTGCATTGGCACAGGTCTCACCCCAAATCTGTGACCTACATTACCTGGAATAATCCATGTCCACTTCGTATGTCGGAACTGCATCAGATACCTGCCAATGTCACAACTCTGAAATGCCCCAATGAGGATGTCACAGTGAAGGTACCTGTACAAAGACAAAGCAAGGAGGATAGGCTTGAAAAAATACCTAATACACAAATCATATGGCATGTATCTGGGAAGGAATTTACATTGCAATGAGACTGACACAAACAAAGTAGCTACATCAAGGTGGGAATATGTCAAAGCCTAACCCTTCAAGCACCCTTTGGCTGAATATTGTAGAGTATTGGCTCCCTAGTTGCTGCCAAACACCTTACTCCACACATTCTAACCACTACAGTTCTTCGTACAGTCAGTCATTACATCACATGACATACTTACACTCATGAAAAGTAGCTATTGATGAGATCTTCCTGCAAGTCAGTTCCTTCCTCCTCACCACTGTCATCCTCACTTGGAATGTTATAAGTCTCATGTGGTGGCACTGCAGACTTCTCCTCCTCTGGGATGTAAGGGATATTTCTCTGCAGCGCAATGTCATGGAGCATTCAGCATGCCACAGTGATCTGACATACTTTTACGGGTGAGTAGAGGAGGGCTCCACCTGCCCAGTCAAGACACCTAAATCTAGCCTTCAGAAGCCCAAAAGCTCGCTCCACTACCCACTGCGTTCTTCCACGGATCTCATTGAAGCGGACTTCCCCTGGCGTACTTGGATTCCTTATTGGAGTCAACAATCAAGGACGGTTTGGATATGCAGAGTCTCCTGGAATGGAACATATGTGCAACAATGAGCCCCTCTTTTCAGGATTGTAGCACCAGACATTGCACACACATAAACATGACAGTAGTCACTTACCAACCAGCCAGGCTCTCTCTGTGCATCATGTGCAGTGCTGTTCTGCATTATGAAGGAATCATGACCTGAACCCGGATTATGGGAAGAGACCTGTGAAATGTAGAGATCCGCCAAACAGACATGTACGTTGATGGAATGGAAGTTCTTTCTGTTGCGGTATACTTGTTCATTGACATGCAGTGGGATCAAGCTAACATGTCCACCATCAATGGCCCCCACCACATGTGGGATACGTGGCAAACTATAAAAATCAGCCTTCGCATGGGTTAAATCCTGATGTCGGGGAAACTGGACGCAGCTGTCCAGATTTTTCAACATTGCTGAGAGGACATCCTTCAACACCAGACTGAACATAGGTTGGGACATGCCAGCTGACAGGGCCACTGTATGTTGGAAGGACCCTGTGGCTAGGAAGTGCCATTCTGACATGACTTGTTAAATGGGTGGTGTGCTGGTTGGATAACTAATGGTTGGCATCAGATCTGTCTCCAACTGACTAAATAAGTCCCCTATTGTTTACCAACTCAGACAATACGGGAGGATGATGTGGCATTTTTCCATGGTCTGTAGGTCTGGCAGTGCACAGTAGACAGGTGGTTGTTGCATCATCCCTCTCCCTGGATACCTGCATGTGACAAGAAATGAGTTTTAACGTTAGTCATTGTGTCCCCAGCAACATAAATGATGCATGTCAATGATATCATGTGTCAGGATCAAGGCTGCGCGCGGTCCAGGTTGCGCCCGAAGGTCCGCTGCACGCATTTGTGGCGCATTATGCGCACCACTGGTCATCCCCACGTGTTTCAAGAATGGCCAGCAGCATCGCTTGCCCTGTGGAAAAACCCACATAGCTGCAGGTTCAGGCCATTGGTGGCCAAGATGCACTTATCAGTGCTATTCTATGAAGGGACTACATTTCCCATGTTTTTAGAGGCAGCAGCCATCTTGGGGTGTGGCTGGTCTATAAAGCCCAGCCACACCCAACCTCGTGGTTCACTATTTTGAAGACTTCGATGCAGTCAGACCTCAAGGGACCTTCCTCTGGAGCAAAGCAGAATTTCTTCAATGGCAGTTTGGCAGAAACTCGAAGGTTCCAGTTATTCCCTTTGGGAATTCAGACACGAGTAGGTCGTACTCGTGGGCAGTAAGGTCGTGAAGAGCCCAAGTCAGAAGGGAGTTGTTTCTCCCTAACTTTCAGCATTCCCCTAGACTAACAAGCATGGCGTTTTAAGCCGCTTCAGATCACGGCTGCAAACGCGCCCAGAAAGGCGCTTCAGTTGACGGCGTCAAACGCGCTCAGTAAAGCGCTTCAGTTCATGGCGGCAAACGCGCTCAGTAAAGCGCTTCAATCCACGGCAGCAAAACGCATTCAGTAAAGCGCTTCAGTCCACAGCAGCAAAACGGGCTCAGTAAAGCGCTTCAGTTCACGGCAACAAACGTGCTCAGTAAAGCGCTTCAGTCCACGGCAGCAAACGCGCTCAATAAAGCGCTTCAGTTCATGGCAGCAAACACACTCAGTAAAGTGCTTCAGTCCACGGCAACAAAACGCACTCAGTAAAGCGCTTCAGTCCACGGCAGTAAACGCGCTCAGAAAAGCACTTCAGTTCACGGAAACAACGTGCTCCAGTAAAAGCGCTTTTCATGCACAGGAGAACCTTTATTGAAAAAAGATTTCAAACATAAAACAATCACAATCTCATTGTTTAAGATGCATGATATGCGAGGTACATATTAAGGTGTTTTACATGATTTGAAAAGACCTCTTTAAGTGTTTTATGAGTCATCTAAACAGAGATCTAATGTTTAGAGTTTTATCAATGCATAAGTGGTTTTATGATTGATATTTCAGAGAGTGTCCATGGTCTAGAGCTCTGGTCTTCTTGGGACTCTGAGGTCTCAGTTCATTCTGGTGTTGTGATTTACAGAAGGGGCTATTGCCCAATCACAAAGAGCTTCAATATGGTATTATGGAGATGCATGTACGCAAAGGCTCAAATGGTGAATTAGATTGTCATTAATGAGTATATGCATGATTGTTCTAACCTCTCCCTTTTCAGATCTCTCTCCCAGCTGTTCCCTACCCTAATTCCCTTCCCCCGCCTGGCTTCATCATAACTCTGTGCTATTAAAGCTTTCTGAGTCGATGACGCCGGGAGATGGGCCTTTTTGTGCAGCAGCATGCAGATCCCGAGGAAAAGACTCCGTGACATCATGTGAGAAGGCATTTTAGAAGGAATCGACGTGGCAACCTGGACACATCACAGCTGCAAAGAACACAAGGGTCACATGTGACCTCCATGGCTTTCCACGCATGTCTACAACATGTATCTGGACCAAACTCAAAAATGTGCAGCACAATTGTCCCTTGAAATGTGACTGGATATCCAAACTGCAAAAATTACATTAGCAAGGGTGGACTGTGTCTCACTGTTAAATGCCATCTGTGCCCTGCAACATGCTACAATGGTGTTTGAGTAGTAGGACCTACTTGACAAGACAGGATAAGCATGTTTGTGAACTCAAAACAACATTTTTGGAGGTGTGACGCAGTTTGTGAAGCCCAATACCACATTTCAGGCCTCTAAAATGGCAGCTGCCTGACCTACTCCACTGGACATTAGGAACCGCCTGCGTCTGCCGGCGGAAGTCGTCATGTCGGTAGATGGTTGTACAGCCATAGGCTTCTGTTGTTGCCAGTGGCAGTTGCGGGCCAGTGGCTGTGTCCGCCGGCAGTGACGACTGCATACATTGCAGATGTGACCTCCATGTTCTGAAGATCAACTCACTTGAATCCTGACACTGCTGCCAGCAAGACCTCCACAACCTGAGCTGCTGGGTACCACCTCTAAGAGCAAATCATGCTATGTCCAGCAGATGATAGGGGCCCTGCCTTCTTTCCAGATGAGCTGGAAAGGCTAGTAGATGATGTCCTACTCTTGTGTGAACAACTCTATAGTGCACCAGAGAAGCAGGTGAGTACATCATGTGCACAGTTTTCTCTGTACTTCACTATCCTTTCCCTTCTCACATGCTAGAAAGTGGCTATGTGTGCTGGGTTGGCTACTGATATGCCTGTTGTTGCAGTCTGTGCGGCATCAATGGGATGTACAATGTGCAGGTATTGGTGGCCAGTGCCATATGTAAAGTTCAGTCACATTGTGTTGTATGAGGTTTTTGGGTTCCTAGATCCTCCTTTTTTGGATGCACATAAGTAGGCGAGGAGACATTACTGCCATCCACTGACATCTCCTTCTTCATGATTGTTGTAAATGTCAGGCAACAAGTATGTGTATGACATGTACTGTCGTGCATGGAAGTGATGGTAATGGAGTGTCATGTAGGTTCTGTATGCTCAGCCTGCAGAGACCACCGTCTGTCAAATGTATCTCTCAGTATGGGTCCTAGTCTAGGCTGGGGTGGAGTCACTGTGGCTATGCAACTGTGGCACTGAGCCCACTCCCTGTACCCCAGCATATCCTGTCATGTGGGCAATATGAGGCTATGGTGTAAAATCCTACCCATAATGCCTCATTCCTTTGATTAGATTACAAAGGGGTACAGAGGTAAGTTATCAATCTAGTCTACATGTGCACTTGGCATCATTGTCAATGGGTGTCTTTGACTCATGACAGGTCCCTTACTCCCACAGCCCTGTTGTTACCTTCCTGGAAGTCACATTTGTCCTGTATAGGCTTATTGCATAAATGACAGTCCAACAGTGCAGACAGTGTGTTGTTTCCTGGGAGGCCATGATATGTGACTCAGTAGTTTAGACCCATAGCAGAAACTGTACAACTCATGCCTTTGTTTGTTGGATGCCATCTCTGTAGGATGGACACATATGTCCTAAGGAGTGTTCAGTGGTACAGGTACATACCACAGAACCCCATCCCCTTAAGTGGCATTAGTCTGCTGTTGGTCCACATGTCCACACATGGACAGGGAAGACACTTTCTGTACCCACCATGCCAGTCCCTTCATTGTTACCCGTGTGTAATGTTTGAGTTTGTATTTTGGCAGTTGCCTGTAGGGACTGTACGCAGAGAGTCCTTCTCACAGAGTGTGAATGTGTTGGTCCATTCATGCCTAAGGAGTTTATCCTTCAGGAGCCACAAAGGTATGGTGGGTCTCATAGTGGCTCACATCTCAGTCATGTTGCTAGAGCATGGCCTGCATGATGCCAGTAAACTTGCTTAGTCATTGTAGGGCCTGAGCAGGGTAGTGGGTACCTATTGACTTGTATGTGTCACACTTTGGGAGTATTGAGAAATAGAAACGTTTTAGCTTGATGTTACTGGCATGTATGTGACTACCATTTGTGATGAGACTTGTGATCTTGAGCTCTTGATTTGTCTTTTGCAACATGCAGGTCAACACCCATCAAAAGAAGGGATTGTGGAGAGCTGTCGCCAAGAAGGTACGGACCCTGGGGGTCCACAGCCGGCAGAGCGCCCACTGCAGAAAAACAGTGGAAGGGCCTGAGATGCTGGGCCCGAAAGCTCGCTGAGGTCCATCTGGGGATGTCTTCCCAACATGGGCAGGGTGCCCCTCAGACCATGACCCCCTCTAATGGTCTGCATTCTGATGGTGGCCTATCCAGAGCTTGATGGGTGTTTGAGGGCATCACAGAAGCCATAAGGGGTTGAATACAGGGCATATTCCTGCCTGTCCCATTGCCAAGTAAATGTGTTAGGTCCTGATATCTCCCCCTGACAATTAGGAATGAGCCATGTGTCACACAGTAGATTAATGATTGTTTGTGAAGACATGTCATGTGGTGCATACTGATGTGCCTTGCATATTGGACCAGGGACCTAGGACACAACTGGGTATCCACAAACCACTTGCTCTGCAAGGACGACATATGGCTGAGTACATTGATCAATCAATTACTGTTTGTTGCTGTAGTGTGTGTAATTTCTATGCAACAGACCACTAGTCCTAAATGTTCCAGGCTAAAAGTAAGTAGGTGATGGATCAATGTCCTTTGTCATGTGTCTGGATAAATGTGTATATAGGCATCTGCCAACAAGAAGCTAGTTGTCTTCAGCATATGATGAGTGCTGGTGCTGCACTGCAGTCTGAAATGTGACGATGTCCAACATAGATGTGACAGGGCTTACATTGTTTTGTGGATGCAGCTATAGGTCAGTACTTTCCCTTGGTAAGTAGGGAATGTCTATTGACATGATTTATGTGCCATCAGTGTTGCCAACGTTCATTGTGCCTACATGCCAGCATGTGTCCCTTTCTCTTTTGAAAACATTTGTAATCTGCAGTTTCATGCATTGTCTACCTATGTTGATGGGATGATGTCTGTATTCCCTCACCTAGGTGTGCATGGCAAACTGTTTGTGGAACAGTACATTTTCAATGGAGACACATTTCATGTTGTACCACAGACAGGAGTGTGTCACCATTGTTTATTGGTTTGCACAAACCCTTAGCCATCATAGCATGTCATTTGGCATGTACAACTGCAGTAGCAATGAGGGACATGACAGGTAGGCCTAGAGTTTAGAACCACAATGTGATTATTTATGCCCTTGACGTGGCATCATGTAGAAAAGTGCACTATAAATGTGTAATGTGTAAGGTTTGTGCCCTGACTGCTGGCCAGCATCAAGCAGTTATATTGAAATCACATGTGTTTGGGTACATCCATTCATCTACAGACATCTGTGTTTGAGGACCAAAATTGAGACATTGACGTAGCCTCCCATTGGGCAACATGTTGAGGGCCTTCTACAAGTACCTGCAAATCCCAGGGCCTCTCCAACATACAAAGGACTAACGGTTTCTACTGATGCAATCAGAGTATGTCATTGTAAAGGGTGCCAGGCATTAGTGGTGATCACCCTGGGGCTTGCTGATTCATTGTGTTGTGTGTTTTGGGGACATCTCTCTCTGACATATTGCACATGATGTCTACATGGTGTCCATTTCCATGCCACATCTGTAGCCTATCAGAGCAACATTAATACTACCTTCATGACTCTATTGGGACAAATGTCACTTGGTGAAGTGTGAATTGTTGATATGTTTCCAGTATGACATAGGTATTTCCATGTCACCTTCTCTAGGATATTGTACTTTTTTCATCAACATGTCATGATTTTGTAGCATAATTTCTTATTGTTGGGTCATCATGTATGTGACAAATAGATGTGTGCATGATCTTGTAAGGGATCTGTGGAAATGGATTTGGCATTGGTTTACTATTGTATGCCAACAGGTCATGAGGTCCACTTTATGGGGCAAAGGTTTGAGGGTGATGGTCTCTCCTACTTGTTGAATGGGTATTGTGTTTGAACAACTTCAGCCATGCAGTTGTAGTTCTCTAAGATCCTGATGTTCCTGTGGGCAACTGTTGACAGTTTATATGGCATGCTTGCATATGGTTTGGCACATGTAAGGACCACATTGGTGGAGTTTTTTGCTGGGGCCTACTTGACATCATGGTAATGTGTGCTAATCAGAGCTGTTGTTCAGGTGTGATTGTGGACATGCGATTACCCTATTTCTCTTAGTATTTGCAGCATCTGCCCTGGCAGGCGAAGAAGATGGGCACAGCCGAATGGGGAAGCATCTGGCCATGGGACCTCGGTCAAGATACCACTGACACAGACAGACTCAGTGGCCTGGAGGGCAAGGGGAGTGCCAGAGGGGAGACTGGGACATCATCATTGCATTCTTCCTCCAGTGGACACTCCGTAGTGGTGGTGGACCCATCAGGGCATCCCCCTGTACCATCCTTTTCCATCACCTCCCATTCTATCGTTGCTCCCCACCAAGTTGCCCATGCCCGCTTACCCAAAAGGGTGGGTGTCTCCATTGTCGCAGGAACCTCTGCCCCAGCCCCTGTTTCCCCTTCTGCCCTCAGTGAGGAGGCTATTGACCTTCTGAGGAGTATCTTTATGGGCCAGTCAGCCATTTTGAATGCCATCCAGGGATTGGCAACTCAGCTACAATTGGCAAATGCATTCCTGGAAGGCATTCAAGGTGCAATGGCTAGCCTACAGAGATCTTCTGAGCCTCTGTCCTCCTCGCTACCGACAGTCTGTCACCCCCCACCTTTGGTTTGGGTACACATTTGTCCTGCAATTCCTTTTCAACCTTAACCTTTTTCCTGAGTACCTTGTGTTGTCTGCCTATAGTTGTGTGTGTTTCAGCCTGCTTGCTGTTCCATTTGCTGTTGTTTGCAGTATCTGTCTTTGTGGGCAGTGCTGGTGTCACCCAAGACAAAGGTAGACTTTACTGTATGGCTATGTGGCTGTAAATCCGGTGGTGTCATGGCATTGTGTACTGTTTGTTATGGTAAGTATTTCATCTTGTATTGTCCAATGTGAGCTTGTATGTTGTTAGACTAGTACCCCTGATAAGGATTATGGATTCATCTAACGTGTGTCAGCTTGAGTTCTGTTTCTGCAGACATTGAGTGTGTTCAGTTATGCTACTTTAGTTTGCAATTGACTATGCATGTGTCCATTTAGCTGTGTGTACCTTGCAGCAAATTACTGTAGAGGTATGTCCCATACAGTTGGAGTTGTATGTGCTATGTTGACTTGCAGTTCCACATTGTGCACATAGGCATGTCATTTGGGTCTAGGACTGTTTGTCCCGGAGACACATTAGGGTCATTTTCTGTGCAAATGTTGTTTAAGGGGCCTGTGCAAAGTGATATGTGTCCTAGTGGAGCCTCCTTCCCTGGGTGCTCCTGATACCCCCATTCCTATTGTGCAGGTATTGTTAGCATAGTGATCTCTCTCTGCCTACCGGGCATGCCATTGTCCTTCCATTGAGCTGTGATGTGGGTGATGTGTGTGTCCATTGCAGGGCTGTTTAATGGGAGTGATGTTTGTGTTCAATGACACACCCATACATATGTGTGTTGTATGTAATGATAGTCCATGGCCTGTGAGGAATGTGAGCATGTGAGTTTATATATGTGATGTTGGTGTTTTGTTGGTGTTGTCTGAGACAATGTTGTGTGGGCTTCACTATACCTGTGCCTGAGATGAGTGGACGTGTGTTTTTGTGTAGTGTTGCAGTGCAGCGTGAGTGGCCTGCCCAAAGAGGGCATATTGTGACTGTGAATATGTCCATCTGTATGTATGATTCAGACTGTGTACACAATGAGAAGAGTATTTGGTGTCTGAGCGTGACCCGCATATCATATGGATGATGGCTCAACAATCTGTTGTTGAGCGTAATGACATAGGAAGGTGTGTGTACTTACGGTTGGTTGCACCCACCGCGGCGTGGATTTTGTGCTCCATCGATGATCAGCAGCAGCAGCAGGACATGTGTGATGGGCTCCATGGCAGCAGCAGATGTGTAAGGCTGACTGCAGATGAGTGTCTCCCTTTATAGTCCCCATTTCCGCCTGCTGATATGTGGTGGTTGGACAGCCACGGTCACAGTGGCGGTGTGCAAACTCATAATGTGTCTGGCAGAAACAAAGGCTTGGCCAGCCTGTTTGTGCTGCCTTGTGACTGTGGCGGTCTGTGCTGCCTGGCTGTACTGGCGGGACCACTGGGGTCTTTACTCTATAGGCACACATGTTTCAAAATCTGGTGCTCTGACTGCCAACCAGATGGCAGTCGGACCACCGCGCCACTATGGCGGTGGATGGGTGGCCACACTCGTAATGAGGCCTTTAGATTGGAGTGAGAACAGTAAATGTCACCTCCTTAGTGTCCTACACATCCTCCAGACTGGTTTCAATTGGAGTGGGAATAATAAATGTCACCTCCTTAGTGTTCTACACCTATTCTGTATTGGTTAAAATTGGAATGGGGATTGTAAATGTCACCTTTTGCTGTCCAACACATTCTTCAGAGTGGTTTACCTAACAGTGCAATTATTTAATTTCAATATTTTAGTGTGAAATATTTTGTTTAAATTGCATTTGTATATTGTAGAAATAGTTTGTTACTTATTTGGTACTGTTGGTGTTTAGAAATATAATAAAAAACTAGTTAGTTGTATGTTTATAATAAATATATTATGAATTATACTTTTTATAGAAGTTAGACGTATAACACATTTTCAATTTTTATTTCTGTTTTCAACGTTTATTTAATATATATATATATATATATATATATATATATATATATTTGTACCTGTTTAAGCGTATATTTCTACTTACAATAAACTTTTATATGTAGATAAATCAAGCAATTTTAATACATTTTTTATTCGTAAATAAAAACTGTAAATCATATTCAAATAGTATTGTACAATGCATATTTTTCTATTTTTTTCTGTTTAGCATTTTTTTTAAATGTTTTAAATTGTTTCATATATGTATTTTCAACATCATTTTAACATATGTTGTTTCAGTATATAGTAAATAATTGTATATTTTTCATCCTATTATTTAATTCATACTTCACATTTTATTAACATTTATTATAACTTTTTAAATATTTTTTACGTCTAATTTTTTTAACCATTTTTAATACACTCATTGTACATTTTAAAATTATTTCCTATTCTTTTATATGGGAAGATTGTCTTTTTTTGGCTTCATTGAGCAGCCATTTTTGATCGCTACCTTCTATTTTGTGGTCTATTTATGTAATTTTTTCTCTATTTTCTGGGATCCAGGTCACGGTAAGACACTGCTGTTCATCAGAACACATGTTATTTTTAAAGTTTCTTTTTAGGGTTTTGAGGGTGGGAGGAGGTCTAGAGTATAGGTACAGTGTTGTTTGTGGGTTTTCTATACATTCAGTTCTAATAGTGTATAATGTTGGGTTTTCGTACACTGTTTTAGTAATGTATCATTATGTTATGTTTCATTGTGTTATGTTACTTATTTTTTGATGATCAAGTGAAATGCATATGTATTTTATAGAAATGTAATGTTATTTTGAGCATGAATTTTCTGTTTTACTTTGCACTTTTTTGTCTACAAAAATGTCCCATTGCGGTTGGGATTTACCATTTTTTAAAAGAAAATCTCCTTAGGTTTATAGTAAACCAATAGTTTTAACTTTTATTTCCTTTTTTTGTGTTCATCCCAGAGCCTTTCTGTTGTTTTAAATACCTTTTCAGGTTTCTTATGGGTACTAGATGCCTAGATGTCTTCTAGGGATCTCTATTGGATTGGTTTTATTTGTGCATTATTTCAAAGGAAAATGTACTGTTTGTACCATAGTCTACACTTGTAGATTGCACATTGTTGGAGATGTCTCCATATGCTTTTTGTTGTGTATTTTTTGTTTTGTATTTTATTTTATTTTTGGTGGATTATTATTTTTGACTACATGGACAATATAGGAGGATCTGCTGCTTCAGAATGAGTAAGTCATATTTTTTTATTTGATTTGGGTGAGGAACTTTATATTTTTTTATTTGGGTAATTATTATGTGATTATGATTTGGAAATGTTTAGTTTATGTGTTGATTTATTTCATGTGACTGACTTAGAAGCTCATTTCTCACAGGGATGAGGTAGACGCCAACCCGGCTCCCACACCCCGCAGTATTATGATGTTCCCACTGGGCTGCCCGGCGAGAACATTATATTACGACATTCCCGTCAGTCAGCCCAGCGGCAAAAGTGCTACGGTATTGGTCTGGGCTCCGTTAAGGGAGGCAAAGCCAATACTGTAGCACACCAGCACCCTTGCAATGCGCACTGTCTGCAAAGCAGACAGTGCGCATTCTGAGGGTGCGGTGCTGGGAAGGAGGTTCCTGCACTGCCCATGTCATAGGCATGGGCAGTGCAGAGGCCCATCTGTGGCCTCTTGCACAGTCTTTCCGCAAGCCTTTCCATGGCGGTTGATCCACCATGGAAAGGCTGGTGGAAAGGGGACTCGTGTTCATCATGGGCGTGCTGAACTCAGCACCGCCATGGCTGAGCACAAGTCAGACCGCCGTCAGCTCATTGGGACCCATGTTCCTGGCAGGGACAGTGGTCCCCTGGCAGTCTGACTGCCAGGGACGTAATGTGGTGGTCAGACTGCCTGGCATGCAGCAGTCCAACTGTCACAGCAAGCCTGGTGGTCCTTGGACCGCAAGACTTGTAATAAGCCCCTTAGTTTGTTCTTTGAGCTTTTTGGTTGGTGGGGGTTGGATTTCACATTTAAATAATGTATATATTATTTCATTATACCAGTCATATTTAATTTGGAGTCTTATTTAATGTATTGACTGAGGTAATAAAATGTTATGTTTATTATTTATTGACGTGTCATCTTGTTTAAGATTTTATCATGTTTTGGGACCTTTATAGTTAGGTTTTATTTTATAATATGCTTTTGGCTATTATTCCTAAGTAATATACTCCTTTGTTGATTATGAAGAAATTTACCTTAAATTGTGGCAAGATGTACATTATTTTGTTTTTTTTGTTGCTAATATTACATGCAATTTTGGTTACAGACTGCTCCACTCTTAGTTGTTGGTAGCTTTGCTCTTTTTATAATGCTGCTATAAATTTATAGAGGATAGATTAGGTTCTGCCTATTGTGGATTGGAATATATTGTGCCATCCCTCCATTGCGTTCTTTGTTTTGGCCTCCTAGACATTCCATCATAGTATTTGGAATTTGGGTTGGCGTCTGTGTCAAGAGCAATGCAGTCTGCCAACCCAATAGTCTTCAAAATAATCCATTAGGGGGCTTAGTTTGTCTTCATTTTGTGGGTAGAAAGTACTTTCTATTAGTAAATTGTAGTGGTTAGTTACCTCTGTGCAGGGACAGAGGCTAGTGATTATTTTCTTATTTCAAAGGAAAATGTACTGTTTGTAACATAGTCTACACTTGTAGATTGCACAATGTTGTAGATGTCTCCATATGCTTTGTTTTACTTTGTAATAGCAGCTTTGTATGGCTGTACAGGGGTAACATTTTAAACCCTTCGCTGCCAGGCCTTTTCCCCTCTTGTGCCGGCCTTTTTTTGGCTATTTGGGGCAATTCACGCTTAGGCCCTTATAACTTTTTGTCCACATAAGCTATCCACACCAAAGTTGCATCCTTTTTTTCCAACATCCTAGGGATTCTAGGGGTACCCAGAGTTTGTGGGTTCCCCTGAAGGAGACCAAGAAATTAACCGAAATACAGCAAACATTTTTTTTCTCAAAGAAATGGGAAAAAAGGGCTGCAGAAGAAGGCTTGTAGTTTTTTCCCTGAAAATCGTATCAACAAAGGATTTTCAGTGCTACAATCACCATCCTCCCAGCTTTCAAGAACAGGTGGACTTGAATCAGAAAACCACATTTTTCAACACAATTTTGGCATTTTACTGGGACATACCCCATTTTTACTATTTTTGTGCTTTCAGCCTCCTCCCAGTTAGTGACACAAATGGGTGTGAAACCAATGCTGGGTCCCAGAAAGCTAAACATTTCTGAGAAAGTAGACAAAATTCTGAATTCAGCAAGTGGTAATTTGTGTAGATCCTACAAGGGTTTCCTACATAAAATAACAGCAGAAATAAAAAATATTGAAATTGAGGTAAAAAAACAGCCATGTTTCTCCACGTTTTACTTTTTCCTGCAATGTCATATTTTCAAAAGCAATATACCGTTACATCTGATAGACTCTTCTGGTTGCGGGGATATATAGGGCTTGTAGGTTCATCAAGAACTCTAGGTACCCAGAGCCAATAAAGGAGCTGCACCTTGCAACAGGTTTTCATTGTATACCGGGCATACAGCAATTAATTTGGTGAAATATAAAAAGTGAGAAATAGGTATCAAGAAAACATTTGTATTTCCAAAATGGGCATAAGATAAGGTGTTGAGAAGCAGTGGTTATTTGCACATCTCTGAATTCCGGGGTGCCCATACTAGCATGTGAATTACAGGGCAATTCTCAAATAGATGCCTATTTTACACACTGTCTTACATTTGGAAGGAAAAAATTTAGAGAAATACAAGGGGCAATAACATTTGTTTTACTATTCTGTGTTCCCCCAAGTCTCCAGATAAAAATGGTACCTCACTTGCGTGGGAAGGTCTAATGCTCTCAACAGGAAATGCAACATGGACACATCACACTTTTACATTGAAATCTGACGTGTTTGTTGCAGTGCCTAGCTGTGAATTTTTGCCTCTAGCTCAGCCAGCACCGGAGGAAACCTACCAAACCTGTGCATTTTTTTAAACTAGACACCTCGGGAGTCCAAGATGGGGTGACTTGTGGGGCTTTCACCACGTTCTGTTACCCAGAATCCTTTGTAAACATCAAAATTTGGCTAAGAAAACACTTTTCCTCACATTTCGGTGACAGAAAGTTCTGGAATCTGAGAGGAGCCACAAATTACCTTCACCCAGTGTTCCCTCCAAGTCTCCCGATAAAAATGGTACCTCACTTGTGTGGGTAGGCCTAGCGCACGCGACAGGAAATGACCCTAAACATAATGTGGACACATCACATTTTCCCGAAAGAAAACAGACCTGTTTTAGGCAAAGTGCCTAGCTGTGGATTTTGGCCTCTAGCTCAGCCGGCACCTAGGGAAACCTACCAAACCTGCACATTTTTTAAAACTAGACGCTCAGGGGAATCCAAGATGGGGTGACTTGTGGGGCTCTCACCAGGTTCTGTTATCTGTTACCCAAAATCCTTTGCACACCTCAAAATTTGGCTAAAAAATATTTTTTCCTCACATTTCTGTGACAGAAAGTTCTGGAATCTGAGAGGAGCCACAAGTTTCTTTCCACCCTGCGTTCCTCCAAGTCTTCCGATAAAAATGATACCTCACTTTTGTGGGTAGGCCTACTGCCTGTGAAAGGAAATGCCCCAAAACACTATCTGGACACATCAAAATTATCAAATACAAAACTATCTGTTTTTGCGGGGGAACCTGCGTTTTTGGTCCTGGGATCAGCAGCCATCTAGGGAAACCCACCAAACCCAGACATTTCTGAAAAATAGACACCCAAGGGAGTCCAGGGTGGTGTGACTTCTGTGGATCCCCCAATGTTTTCCTACCCAGAATCCTCAGCAAACTTCAAATTTAGCTAAAAAATGACATTTTTGCCACATTTCTGTGTGGGATCACCGCACTGGGACAAATTTCTTATCACCCAACGTTCCCCTCAGTCTCCCAGTAAAATTGATACCTCACTTGTGTAGGTGGGCCAAGTGCTTGTGACAGGGAAGAGCCAAAAACATGTCGAAATTGAGGGTGAACCATAGCGCGTCCAAAAGGGCAGTTTGAAAAAAAAACATTTTTAGGCTGACAAGCTGAATTTTCATTGGTATAGATGAGACAATGCCTGGGTGGTAGGACTTTTGTGGATTCCTGCAGATTCCGGATGGTTCCATCACAAAAATGTGGGAAAAATGGGTGATTTCCAGCAAAGTTGGAGGTTTGCAGGGGATTGTGGGTAAGAAAATGGTGCGCATGCATGTGAAGCACACCACCCTGGAATCAACCAGATGTTTAGTTTTCAGATGTGTCTAGGTCTTGTAGATTTTTCTACATAGCAGCATCCCAAAGTCCATAAACTGCAGCCCTCACCATTCCAAGTGGGACGATTTTGAGATTAGACAAGCTCTCATGGCCCAAACATGAAACCAAAACCTGAAATAATCAGATGTCTTCTTGCTTGCCGTGGGATAAGATGTTTTAGTATGCAGGGGGAGAGCTGAAAGACTGTTACCCCCTTCAGTTGGGGTGGGGGCATAACCAGGGTCATACTGGTTGGTAGCCACCACCCCACTATTTTTTGTATTTTTAATTCCCTGGCATCTAGTAGACTTTCTGCCCCCGGGGTGTGGATCGGGGGTAATTGCCCCATCTGCCCATTGGTGGGCAGAACAACTTTGGCCCCATCTATTTGGGGTGGGGGTGTGGCCATACCCCCACCCTCTTATTTTGAAAAAAAATCTTCACTGGTCTCTGGTGGGCTTTCTGTACCCCTTGGGGGCAGATGGGCCTTCCAAAAATAGGCCAAACTGCCCCCAAGGGGGGCAGATATGGCCAACAGTAATGTGCCCCCATGGGGAGGTACCCTTGCCCAAGGGGGTGCCCCCGCAAACAAAACACACACATACACACACACCAATCCCTGGTGCCTAGCGCTCCCTCCGAGCTCATGTGCCAGAACGTAATGGTTACGTCCCCGGCACAGCAGCACTGTGCCGGCGGACGTAACCATTCCATCCCCGGCACAGAATCGGTTAAAATGATTTGAATAATGGCCTGTTCAAAGTCCATGATTAGTTTTTGAGAGTACTAGTAATTTGTTCAATATTTAATGTGGTTTAAGAGCTTGTGGTAAGTGCTACTTTGTTTATTTGGTAGTAGGGCATACATAAAAGGGATATTTGTATTTTGATATTCACCATGTATGATGTATAGCTGAGTGACTGGTTTGGGACACATTTTGAACGTTCCATCAATCATCCAGGTTTGACAATGGCTTAGTTTTAGTAAGTTATCTGCTGTAGAAGGGGGCGTGGCCAGGCAACATGGTCAACTAGACACTCCTTAACAGCGCTCCTGCTGACAATGAAAACATCCTGCAATCATTTAAGCCTAGTAGGTGTTGTCTACACCCCTACTGCACACCAATGATAACTGGTAGAAGAGCGCCAGATTGAGTGAGCAGCTCCAATCCCCTGACAAAGCCATTATGCGGGGACTGATATATGCCATGCCGGGCTTTGGAGGCCTGCCCTTGCCGGCTCCAGGCTGCATAATACACCGCAATAAGATAATGGGCCTAATTATGAGTTCTGCGGTTGAACTGCCAGAAAACAAATACGGCGGTGGGGAGGCCGTCATCAAGCCGGGAGCCTCACCACCATTGTATTATGATGGTTCTGCCGGGCTGACCGGAGGAAACAGTGCGGCAGCATTGGCCTCGGCTCCCTCAGGGAGACAAGGCCAATGCCGTTGCATAGACGATGCCCCCAGCACTCTCAGAATGTGCACAGTACGCATTCCAAGGGTGCTCACAGGGGGTCCCTGCATGGCCTACAGCATGGCTGTGGGCAGTGTAGGGCCCCCCCTGTGGCCCCAACTGTGCCTTTCCACCAGCCTTTTCATGGTGGGGACCCTTCCATGCAAAGGCTGTCAGAAAGGAAAGTTGTGATCAGCTTGAATTCTGCACTGCCGTGGCTGGCCACAATTTCGCCACCGCCAACCTGTCGGGATCTCTGATACTGGTGGTGGCAGCAGTCTCCTGGCGGTCAGGCCACCAGGGTTTTAATCTGGTGGTTGGACTACCAGGGATGCAGTAGTTGGACCACCACAGCGGGCATGGTGGTCCTATGGACCGCAGTACTCGTAATCAGGCCCAATATGATACCTTTCATCAAACTGAACGTGAATGGTATCTGCCCTAGAGGTGATGTAACTTCCGTTGGCAGGATTTCTGGGCCCCTGGGGACCCGCCTCAGATGTGACATTGCATCTGGGTCACATGACCACGTGGGTGTGTGTGTGTGGCATCATCTTAGTCATGTGACCTGTGGTGTGGTCACATGTAGTGTGAGATCACCTTAATCAGGTGAGCAGACACATGGCTCCTGGGGCATGACACCCCCACTTAATCATGCAACTGATCATGTGACAGCAGTCAAGTCACGAGTGAACCCTTACCAAAAAGAGCATCTGACCCCGGTTGTGACATGCCCTTAGTAAGCTTATCCCCTTTATCCCTGAAGACCATGTTACTGGGATGTGATGTAAAGGTGTCAGCCCCCTTTTGGTGTCTAAACATGCCCGGGCTTGTTGTACCCCTCTCAGGGGGCCTGCAACATGCCCAGGCATATTGCAACCACAACCTCCATGAAGACCATGTGACTAAGTTGTGATGGAGATGAGTACGCCTCCTTTTGGTGTGGGAAATACATAGAAGGAGCTCCCTGAGCAGTGGCTACCAGACCACTGGGCTCCTCCTGGAAAGAGATCCGATCGTCATTATGAAGCAGTACAATTACATCATCAAAAAGACGCCCGATACAAACGGAATGAACATCGATAAATATTACCCCAGCATGACACTTGTGCTGATGGCCCAGATTTTAGCACAGAATGGTTCTCAAGATGCAGGTCACAATAACACAGGTTTTAATGAGGATTTCTGCCGTAAGTTTGCAGCGGCGGATTTTCCCCATTAAGGGATCAAACAGCAGGATGGCCTCCAGTAACAAGGCATCCACTCAAAACAGTTTTGCAGAGATGGATGATTCGAAAGGATCTATAACAGCTTCTAACTCGCCAGTGTATGAAGATATGCAGTCTCTGACCCAGGCATCATCTGACGGTGTCATTGTGAGACAACCAGGAACGAGCTGTAGCGGTAGTAATGCGTCAATGTATCTCAATAACTCTCAAGAGCTAGGTGGTGTTTTTGAACAAGCATCAAGCTCTAAAGTGAGTACAAAAGATGTTTATTTTGCATTTTTAAACTGTATGCAGACACATATTTAACGTTAACTATCAGGTTGTCTTTCTTTCTTTTTTTAACTGCCATAAGCCTCATCAAAAAGAGCAGTGGTAGCGGGTATTCAGTTAATTTTTACTGCTTATGCTGTTCAATACAGACTGAAAGTTCCACAACTGATTTTGAAAAGGAAGCCTCATCCCTACCCTTCGAGGACACTTGGGCCCTTATTATGACATTAGCGGTAAATCCCGCTTACCGCCACACTGACGGCCGCCAACTTACAACCGCCGCGGCGGATATCCATTCTCCATACAATGACACACACACACCAATCAGACAGAATACAGCCACAGACACAAATCTGCAAGACCAAAGGTCAGTGATAAAGTGGTGGTATCAAAACCCACACCGTTACGCCAACAGAACAACGCCCACCACATTAGGACCCATGAATCACCACGGCGGACATTCAACAGCGGTAAGCCATTACATACTGCCGCGGTCACAATGGACACCCACAGATAAAACAACACCATCTTGGACAATTCAAACACACACCTGACACGCATACACACACCACACCCACACCACTATAAAACACACATCCACATTACCCACAACCCTTTACGAATACAAATCATTGGCACAAGACTGACACCAAGACCACTGCTACAACTACATACACCACCACATACACCCATACATCCCTCATGCACCCCACTTCACACACCCAACACATTACCAAACACACCCTCACCAAAACACATCACATAACACTCATGGCACCACAAAGGCACCCCCGTTTCACTGAGGAGCAGTTAAGGGTCATGGTGGAGGAAATCGTCAGGGTAGAGCCACAGCTATTTGGAGCAAAGGTGCAGCAAATATCAATAGCAAGGAAGATGGAGTTATGGCGAAGAATCGTAGACAGGGTCAATGCCGTCGGACAGCACCCCAGAACAAGGGACGACATCAGTAAGAGGTGGAACGACCTACGGGGGAAGGTACATTCCATAGCAGCAAGACACCAGCTCGCTATACAGAGGACTGGCGGTGGATCCCTACCTTCTCCCCCACAACTCACAGCATGGGAGGAGCAAGTCTTGTCAATAGTGCATCCTGTGGGCCTGGCCGGAGTCAGAGGAGGACTGGACTCTAGTGAGTCAACTTTCAACAATTATCACCCCCCTTACCTGCATGCCATCACATACCCTCACCCTCACACCCATCACTCCACTCCATCTCACACACTCCATCATCACATCGCTCTAATCCCAATGCCAAGCCCTGCATGATGTACAAGTGCATGGACACCCCTCACAGCCCTACATGGACACTCATCACTAAAGCATGCACAGCATGGGGAAACTAACAATCCCACCATACACCAACATACACAAGTAAAAGCTGGCAGGGCAACACCAACCATAGAGGGGAAGCCAGGGATGTACAATATATCATAAACATGAAGCATAATACATCATTTACATCCCCACAGGTACCCCAGCCAATGTCACTGGAGAGGAGGCACCAGCACTGTCCAGTCCCCCAGCTAAAGAGGCCCACAGTGCTGACAGTAACTCTGGTCTTCAGGATCTGGACGATTTACCTGGCCCATCAGGGACCACTGGACATCCAGTTACCCAAGCCCAGTCACAGACCACCACAGAGCCTCCCCCATCAGGAAACAACACCAAAGCACCGACCCAGCATACCCAAACCTCTGTCCCCAGAACACATCAATCTGCAGTGTGCCCACCTGTACAGAGACCCCAGGCCACACCTCGCACCCAAGACAATCAGGGACCTGGGGTCAGTGGCAGTGGGCACACGGTTCAGGGGACAGAGTCACAGGCCAACGGGGAAACTGGGAGGAGTGCTGTGCACTAGGGGGAGGACAGGACCAGGGAACCAACTCTCCAGGAGGCGCTCTCTGAGATCCTGGGAACCTATCAACATTCCCAGGACATGATGGGCCAATGTAGGAAAGTACCATCTTGCCTGGCATGTTACCCCCATATTTCACTGTATATATGTTGTTTTAGTGTATGTGTCACTGGGACCCTGCCAGCCAGGGCCCCAGTGCTCATAAGTGTGCCCTGTATGTGTTCCCTGTGTGATGACTAACTGTCTCACTGAGGCTCTGCTAACCAGAACCTCAGTGGTTATGCTCTCTCTTTGCTTTCCAAATTGTCACTAACAGGCTAGTGACCAATTTCACCAATTCACATTGGCATACTGGAACACCCTTATAATTCCCTAGTATATGGTACTGAGGTACCCAGGGTATTGGGGTTCCAGGAGATCCCTATGGGCTGTAGCATTTCTTTTGCCACCCATAGGGAGCTCTGACAATTCTTACACAGGCCTGCCACTGCAGCCTGAGTGAAATAACGTCCACGTTATTTCACAGCCATTTACCACTGCACTTAAGTAACTTATAAGTCAGCTATATGTCTAACCTTTACCCGGTAAAGGTTGGGTGCTAAGTTACTTAGTGTGTGGGCACCCTGGCACTAGCCAAGGTGCCCCCACATCGTTCAGGGCAAATTCCCCGACTTTGTGAGTGCGGGGACACCATTACACGCATGCACTATACATAGGTCACTACCTATGTATAGCATCACAATGGTAACTCCGAACATGGCCATGTAACATGTCTAAGATAATGGAATTGTCACCCCAATGCCATTATGGCATTGGGGAGACAATTCCATGATCCCCCGAGTCTCTAGCACAGACCCGGGTACTGCCAAACTACCTTTCCCGGAGTTTCACTGCAGCTGCTGCTGCTGCCAACCCCTCAGACAGGTTTCTGCCCTCCTGGGGTCCAGCCAGGCTTGGCCCAGGAAGGCAGAATAAAGGACTTCCTCAGAGAGAGGGTGTTACACCCTCTCCCTTTGGAAAAAGGTGTCAGGGCTGGTGAGGAGTAGCCTCCCCCAGCCTCTGGAAATGCTTTGATGGGCACAGATGGTGCCCATCTCTGCATAAGCCAGTCTACACCAGTTCAGGGATCCCCCAGCCCTGCTATGGCGCGAAACTGGACAAAGGAAAGGGGAGTGACTACTCCCCTGACCTGCACCTCCCAGGGGAGGTGCCCAGAGCTCCTCCAGTGTGCTCCAGACCTCTGCCATCGTGGAAACAGAGGTGCTGCTGGCACACTGGACTGCTCTGAGTGGCCAGTGCCAGCAGGTGACGTCAGAGACTCCTCCTGATAGGCTCTTACCTGTGTTGCTAGCCTATCCTCCTTCCTAAGTAGCCAAACCTCCTTTTCTGGCTATTTAGGGTCTCTGCTTTGGGGAATTCTTTAGATAACGAATGCAAGAGCTCATCAGAGTTCCTCTGCATCTCTCTGTTCACCTTCTGCCAAAGGATCGACTGCTGACTGCTCAGGACGCCTGCAAAACTGCAACAAAGTAGCAAAGACGACTGCTGCAACCTTGTATCTCTGATCCGCCGCCTTCTCGACTGTTTTCCTGGTGGTGCATGCTGTGGGGGTAGTCTGCCTCCTCTCTGCACTAGAAGCTCCGAAGAAATCTCCTGTGGGACGACAGAATCCTCCCCCTGCAACCGCAGGCACCAAAAGAACTGCATCACCGGTCCTCTGGGTCCCCTCTCAGCACAACGAGCGTGGTCCTTGGAACTCAGCAACTCTGTCCCAGTGACTCCCACAGTCCAGTGACTCTTCAGTCCAAGTTTGGTGGAGGTAAGTCCTTGCCTCCCCACGCTAGACTGCATTGCTGGGTACTGCGTGATTTGCAGCTGCTCCGGCTCCTGTGCACTCTTCCAGGATTTCCTTTGTGCACAGCCAAGCCTGGGTCCCCGACACTCTAACCTGCAGTGCACAACCTCCTGAGTTGTCCTCCGGTGTCGTGAGATCTCCTTTTGTGACTTCGGGTGAGCTCCTGTTCACTCCTCTTCGTAGTGCCTGTTCCGGCACTTCTGCGGGTGCTGACTGCTTCTGTGAGGGCTCCCTATCTTGATGGGTGCCCCCTCTGACACCTCACGCAATTAGCGACATCCTGATCCCTCCTGGGCCACAGCAGCATCCAAAAACCCTAACCGCGACCCTTGCAGTAGCAAGGCTTGTTTGTGGTCTTTCTGTGTGGGAATACCTCTGCAAGCTTCTTCACGACGTGGGACATCCATCCTCCAAAGGGGAAGTTTCTAGCCCTCTTCGTTATTGCAGAATCCACAGCTTCTACCATCCAGTGGCAGCTTCTTTGCACCCTCAGCTGGCATTTCCTGGGCATCTGCCCAATCTCGACTTTGTCGCGACTCTTGGACTTGGTCCCCTTGTTCCACAGGTACTCTTATCCGGAAATCCACTTTGGTTGCATTGCTGGTGTTGGTCTTCCTTGCAGAATTCCCCTATCACGACTTCTGTGCTCTCTGGGGAATATAGATGCACTTCACACCTACTTTTCAGGGTCTTGGGTTGGGCTATTTTTCTAACCCTCACTGTTTTCTTACAGTCCCAGCGACCCTCTCCGAGCTCACATAGGTTTGGGGTCCATACGTTATTCGCATTCCACTTTTGGAGTATATGGTTTGTGTTGCCCCTATACCTATGTGCTCTTATTGCAATCTATTGTAACTATACACTGCTTGCATTACTTCCTTTTGCAATTACTGCATATTTTTGGTATTGTGTACATATATCTTGTGTATATTTGCTATCCTCATACTAAGGGAACTCACTGAGATACTTTTGGCATATTGTCATAAAAATAAAGTACCTTTATTTTTAGTATATCTGTGTATTGTGTTTTCTTATGATATTGTGCATATGACACCAGTGGTATAGTAGGAGCTTTGCATGTCTCCTAGTTCAGCCTAAGCTGCTCTGCTATAGCTACCTTCTACCAGCCTAAGCTGCTAGAAGCACCTCTTCTACACTAATAAGGGATAACTGGACCTGGTACAGAGTGTAAGTACCCCTTGGTACCCACTACAAGCCAGGCCAGCCTCCTACAGCCAGATCCTAGACAACGTGCAGGAGAACAGGCGGCTGCAGGAGGGACAGTATCAGGGGGTCAGGGAGGACTTGCAGATCATTAATACCACCCTGATCTCCATAGCAGGGGTGCTGGCAGACATGGCCAACATTACGAGGAAGGTATGTCACACCAGCGGTCCCCTGCCACTAGCCAGTCATCTGAACAGCCTTCCACTTCCGCTGCCGCTGATGACCAGGAGGCCCCGCCACAGGACTCACAGGCCACCAGCACCCCTCCCCCTGCAGAAGGTGAACCACCCCGCAAATTTTCCCTGCGACCCTGACAGAAGCCAAAGACACTAGCCAAGACCCCCGCCAGGAAATAAGACTATCCTGATTGTCCCCCTTGTGTCCCACTCAGTCACCCTGTCCACCTTGAACTGCCATTGCTCCCCTTCCTATGTCCCCTTAGACAATGCACCTGTGCTACAAACAGACAGGAACAATACCCTGGACTTTCCTCCATCATTACCCTATCCCATTGCACTTCCCCCTCTATATATTAGCACTTCAAGAAATACCCTTTGGTATAAATCGATTATCATGTATTTCAAATATGTATTGATTGAAACTGCAGTGCAAATGAACTGTACATAGAATGAGCATAGAATCAATGACCTGTAGCTGGCATTTGTGATCACACCAGGAGTATTTGTCAAATCACCAACATCTGCAAAATGAATAGCCAGAGGTAACAGTAAGTGGGCATAGAAGTGGGAAATACCAGCATGCCAATGCCACGCAGAATACAACCAAATTTACTGAAATGTAAAGTTGCACTGTCTCACCTGTGTGTCATTGGAAGTACTGACGGATTACAGATGTTCTGTTGTCCACATCCTCATCCTCTGCCTCCTCATCCTCACTGTCCACAGGGTCTACTGCTGCCACCGAGGCATCTCCAGTCTCCTCCTCCTGCAGAAAAGGCACATGTCGTCTGAGGGTCAAGTTGTGCAACATGCAGCATGCAACTACTATCTGGCAGACCTTCTTGGGTGAGTAGCACAGGGATCCACCTGTCAGATGGAGGCACCGGAACCTGGCCTTCAGGAGACCAAAGGTCCTTTCAATTATCCTTCTGGTTCACCCATGTGCCTCATTATAACGTTCTTCAGCCCTTGTCCTGGCATTTCTCACAGGGGTCAGCAGCCATGATAGGTTTGGGTAACCAGAGTCACCTGCAAATATTGGGGGACACAATTTAGCCACACACTATCCTATATGGCCAACACCATAGGTATACACCAACATATACTGGGTGGGAACCAGGGCTCACCTATTAGCCACACCTTGTGCCTCTGTAGTTGGGCCATCACATTTGGGATGCTGCTATTCCTCAGGACAAAGGCATCATGCACCGGCCCAGGATACTTAGCATTGACATGGGAGATATACTGGTCCGCCAAGCACACCATCTGCACATTCATAGAGTAGAAGTTCATTCTGGCGGGGGGTGGGTGACAAAGGCAATATGTGTTCCGTCAATCACCGCAATTATATTGGGGATATGTCCCATTGCATAAAACCCAGCCTTCACAGTGGCCAAATCCTATGCTATGTAGCTGCATATGTGTTTTATCAGGGCAGACAGCACTCTTGTCAGCACTATTGAGAACATTGGTTGTGACATTCCAGCTTCCACCCCCACTGTCACTTGGAAAGAACCAGTAGCCAGGAAATGGAGCACTGATAGCACTTGCACAAGAGGGGGGATCCCAGTGGGATGACGGATAGCTGATATCAGGTCAGGCTCCAATTGGGCACACAGCTCTGTGATTGTGGCCCTGTCCAGGTTATGGGTGAGGATAATGTGCCTGTCCTCCAGTGTAGCCAAGTCCACCAGGGGTCTGTACATGGGGGTATGTCTCCATCTCCTATTCATTTTCAGTGGTAGGTATCTAAGGGACAAAAGAATGAGGAGGCTGTCACAAACTAAACCATGGAGCCACAACAGTAGTCCCAATGTGCAAACATGTCATGGAAGAGTGTAATTTGTCAAGTATGTGCCTATTTCTCCTGTGAAGCAGCATTATTCCACAGGCCTGCCCCCACCCCTGAAATGGCGTCCGCCTGTCCTATGTGGAGGGACAGGTGGAAGTGAGGTACTTCCGCTGAAGTTGTGCGCCGTGGAGGGAGGCGGGCAGGAAGCACTGTGCAATTCCTCATTGGTTATAATTGGGCCCTATGGAGTACAGTGGCCAATGCTGATCTACACCGGCAGTGACAGTATGCACCGCAGCGGATGTGACTGCAATTTTATATCTCATTCCTCACTTGTTTCCTGACCTTCCATAGGGGAGGACCTACACAGCATGTGCTGCTGTGACCTGTGTCTGGAACTTACCATGGCTCGTGTGACTGGGGAAAGGGTCCCAACCTTCACTTCTGGGGAATTGAAGAGACTGTTGGATGGGGTCCTACCCCAGTATGGTCTGATGTATGGGCCTCCAGACCAACAGGTGACTACACTGTGGGCACGATGCATATGGCATGAATGCCTGGAGGTGTGTGTGAAGGCATCGTGAAAGGGGGGAGAGATGTCCTCTTGGCTGGGTACACACTGAGTGCTGGGCTACGTGTGTGCCAATAGAGATGGAAACGGGTATGGTGGGCCATTCGTGTTACTGGCTGGACTGTTTGCCTTATGGTGTTCTCCTGTCTGTATTGCCCCTGCAGGTCAGTGCCCATCAAAAGAAGGGTATATGGTGCGCCATCGCCAAGTAGGTGCGGACCCTGGGGGGTTATGGCAGGCAGAGCATTCACTGTCGCAAACCGTGGGAGGACATGAGACACTGGGCACGAAAGATCACGGAGGCCCAGCTGGCGATGGCCTCCCAACGAGGAAGGGGTGCCCGTCGGACCCTGACCCCCCTGATGGCCCGCATACTGGCGGTGGCCTGTCCTGAGCTGGATGGGCGCTTGAGGGAATCACAGCAGCCACAAGGAGCATCATTGGGGCTTCATTGGGGCTCACGGCTGGAGTGGTGGTATCCAGTTAGTGGTTGCGTGTCAGTAGGGCCCCTAGGCCAGGCCAGACATAGCAGCGTAGGTCTTCTGGTGGCTAAGGGTCTTAAAGGGAAATACTGCCTACCTAGCTTGTGAGCATCCATTACTGGTCAGGGCTGCATGGGTCCCAGGTGTGCTGCAGTTGGCGGTGTGTGCTCCTCCTCATGCCTTGGTGGCTAGCAATATCACTGGTAGTGCAATGCATAGTGCATAGGCCTGTTCCCTGTGTGTGAGGGTGCTGTGTACGCTAACGGTGGTGTTGGTGCAGTCATTGACCCAGTGTATCCTTTGTCTCTCTTCCCCCTTTTCTTGTTTTGTCATGCTGTCCTTATGTGCATTAGCATCATCTGGTGGAGAAGCAGAGGCACCGGAGACGGAGGGAGCTGCAACCCACAGGACCCAGGAGGCAGAGTCCACCAACGCTGAGGGCCTCACGCGGAGGGTGAGGGGAGCACCACAGCAGAGACTGAAGCTCCGATGGGAGCTCCCTGGTGGTGGCGGACTCTTCTGTGACCACCCCAGCTACAGGTACAGCCACACCCCCGTACCAGCACCGCCCTCCCAGCAGACCCTCAGCGAGTTGCTCGTGCCCGCTCACCTAGGAGGGTGGGCATCTCCTTCGCCCAGGCACCTCAGGCCCTGCCCCAGTGAGCCCTGCTGCCCTGAATGAGGAGGCTATTGACCTCCTGAGATCCATCTCTGTAGGGCAGTTAACCATTGTGAATGCCATCCAGGGGCTGGCAGCCCAGATGCAGCAATCTAATGCATTGCTGGAGGGCATTAACGGTGGATTGACGGCCCAACAGAGATCGGCCCAGCCTGTGGCCTCCTCTCTGATGGCAGCTACTGTCCATGTTTCAACTGTCCCCCCTCCAACTTCCACTTGCCAGCCCCATTTTCCTCAGCCCCAACCCACCCCAAGCACACAGCCAGATGAGCATGCACACAAGACAACACCCAAAAGTGTCAGAGGCAAACACAAGCACCATACTTCATCCCACAGGCCCTCACACAAACACCAATCAGTTGCAGACACAACAACATCCACTATTTCCACAGTCTCCCCCTCCTCCTCCTCCACCTCCCACCCAGTTACGTCCACACTCACATCTGCATGTACTACATCATCATCTACTACCTGCATCATCACCACACCAAGCACAACACACATGTCCCTGGCAGACACCTCCACAACAGCCATGCACACTTCCCTGTGTCCTCTCCCACCGTGTCTGTCCCCCCCTCCTACAGTACACAAACGCAAGCACTCAGACACCCAACAGCCATCCACCTCACAACAGCATACAACCCATGCATCTGCACCCAAATCCCGCAGACAAACACCTCCAACAACCATTCCCTCATCCTCCACTCCCATTAATTCTCCCTCTTCCCGCCCCAATGTCCCTAAAAAGCTTTTCCTTTCCCATATTGACCTCTTCCCTACCCCTCCCCCGTCCTGCACGTATGGCCAGGGTATCAAGGTCCCAGCCAAGCAGTCCACAATTCCAGTTTCAGCTGCACCTACTCAAGGTGGAAAGGATTCCAGGCCACAAATGCTGAAGGGGAAGGAGCCTGCACCAGCCAGCACGAAGGGGAAGGAGCCTGCACCAACCAGCAAGAATGGGAAGGAGCCTGCACCAGCCAGCAAGAAGGGGAAGGAGCCTGCACCAGCCAGCCAGAATGGGAAGGAACCTGCACCAGCAGCTGTCACCGAGATCACACCACCATCCGTGGTTGTGCAGCCGTCAGAGAATGCCCCCACCAGAACCAGTGGGCAAGACACCCACCCGACAGACTGTGGCCTTGCACTCCCCAGGACAAAGCACAGGGCATGTTTCCCCCTCCAGAACCAGTGGGAAAGTCACCCACCTGAGAGACTGTGGCCTTTCACTCCCCAGGACAAAGCATAGGGCATGTTGCACCCTCCAGAATCAGTGGGAAGGTCACCCACCTGAGAGACTGTGGCCTTGCACTCCCCACGACAAAGCACCCGGCATGTTGCCCCCTCCAGAACCAGTGGTCTTGTTTCCACATCTAGCTGAGGTGCCCCTTCTCCCCCTGGGGTGCCTGCCTATTTGCCAACAGATGCCCCTGCAGTGTTCTCTCTGTTTTAGTAAAGGGATCTAGTGGGGCTTTGGGCTTTGCCCTGTGGCCTTGTGGCCCCTGTGAACTGTGGACTGGGCAGTGTCCCTTTTTTGTACATTTGTACTTATCTGCTGCATTGCCACATCAACTTATTATTTTTGATGTTGATCTTATTACAATCACTTTCGACAATTCCTGTTGTCCTTTGCATTATTCAGCCAATTATTGGGGACAAATTGATTATCTTGTGCAGCTGGTTGTGGGTATGGCATGTGTGTGTGGGGTTTGTGTGGTCCGTGTGTGTGTCACTGTCGCTTTCCTCCCCCCTCCCTTGTGTGCTAGGCGGCTGCACTCACCGTCGTTGTCTTCACCGGCATTGGTGTTTGTGGTGGAGCATGACGTAGGAGATCATCGGAAAGACTTGGAGTTTTGGTTCCATGGCGGCGTGGTTCTTACCTTTGTCTCCAATTGGTGGGTCCTTTGAGTTTTGTGTTGTATTTCCGCCAGGCTTTTGATGGTGTTGGTACCGCCCCAGAAAAGGCGTCAGTTTGCTAGGTCATAATATTGTGGGTGGAACTTTGTCTTTCACCTGGCTGTAGGCGGCTACCACCATGGTGGCTGTTGTTTCTGCCCTGGCGGTCGGTGTGGCACATTAGTTGGCTTTCGGAGATATCACTGCCATGGTCATTATTTCGCAGTAGTTACCGCCAGCGTGTGGGCGGTATTTCCACCACTTTATCACCAACTGCCAGGGTCGTAATGAGGGTCTTGGTTTGTTAAAGGTTTTGAAGCTTGTGTTGTCAATGCCTGCCTCAAGAGTGACTTTTATACTCTCTGTCATGGACAGAAAATCAATGACCCCCAGCAGGAGGCTCATAAATGCCTACATGCCTCGTACACGATGAGAACTATATGCCATATGTGTTTTTTGTTAGACCCTCACAAAGTGCTGGTGTTAGCAGCGCCAGCTTACCACCGTCCACCACCATGAGCACTGCCAGATTTCGCCCTTATTGTGGCGGAAGTCAAGCAGTGCTCATAATATGGTGGCCGGATGGTAGCCACTATGGCGGTATGTTGGTGGCCGTCACCATGGTTGTAGGCGGTATTTACTGCCAATGTCGTAATGAGGCCCATAATCTGCTAAAGCTGCTGTATCAATTAACAGGTGAAAAAAGTGTCCATCCAGATATGATCAGAGTCTTGTGAAGTACATTGAGAGAGATCCAATTTGCTTGCAAGCCACGCACAAAACTTAAGCAAATGCAAGGGCAGTGCTCAAAATTTGTCAGAAAGATGGTCGAAAGAGCAGTTAAAAAAACGTGTGTGGGGTATATTTTAAAAATAGGAAGCGGGAGGCTCTTTAGTCCCACAAAAGCTGTTTTAAAAATGTTTGAAACCTCATTATCGCAGAATTATCTTGTAACTTAACATACATACTTACTTACTTCTAGGACAAATTTTGATTATTTCCATAATAAAGGTTATGTAATGTATGATGGTGAATTGCATGGTCTTCTGAATGCCGTCAGCATCCTACGTGTACAAAGTTGTAGGAGGGGAGATATCCAATACCCACGGACATGGAATATGTTTACCCGGGCAGTTGCCAAGTTTACTATAAAGCGCAATCAAAGGTCATGTGTTAGAAATGGGGTCATTGGTTGGCAGTCAGGTTACCCAACGTCCAAGCAAGGACCCTCACTCTAGTCAGGGTAAAAGAGAATCACCATCAGCTAACCCCCGCTCACCCACTTGGTAGCTTGGCACAAGCAGCAGGCTTAACGTCAGTGTGCTAGGTGCAAAGTATTTGTACCAACACACACAGTAACTTAATGAAAAGACTACAAAATGACACAACACAGGTTTAGAAAAATATAAAATATTTATCTAAACAAAACAAGACCAAAACAAAAAAAATAAAAAACAAAAAGAGTTGTTAACGCGTCCGTCTATGTTAATTTATACACATCAGGACTCGTTTTAGGCCAATGAATCTTTGGGCCCAGTGGTGAGGCACCGTAGGACGAGATAACTGATCAAAACACCAATTAATATGTCAATAACATTGCCAATACTTAACACCAAAACATCTCTCACTCCAGACATTTAATAAACATTTGACGCAATCATGACCTTTCAGTCATGAATAACCACACCTTAATGAAGTTTTATGAGTTTTATTCCCTATTGATTACAATCTAGAAGCAAATGCATCAATCTCAAAACCAAGAAGCATATAAGCACAGTTACAAGATGACAACCACAATAAGCTTTCAATAATGCAAGAATCAGGAACATAGATAATCAGATGGGTATAACCAGATCACAATACATCGAATGTTCTAAGATACAAGTTCAGCATAGCATCACGTCAGTCACGTCGATTTGTCAGTCAAAAATGAATACCTCGTCTAACCTCTAATTAGCATTAGCATGTTGGGCTTCATGCAAAACAATTTGAACACCAATTTGGAAAACATCTAACTAAGGTCTCTAATCAAAAACATACAGCAGTTGGTACCTAGAAAGAAAAGGCAAATACTGTAAGTGAATTTTCATTAGCAATATTATAATTACCCTCCTCTGATTAGGTCAGCATTCAGGATTATTCTTCGTCTTCAGGACATCAGTTAGATCGCCGTCAGTCTATCTAAGTTCAAAAGGCAAGGACACTCTCCTCATAAGGAGGAAAGTGTAAGGGGCAGTCTAATGGGCAAAGATGGTTTTCTCTAAGTCTCAGGTCACCAAATAGAGTGACAGAGTGTTGAGACGCAATCGATATCATTCCCTACCTAAAGAGCTGTCTGTTTCCTGTGTCATGGGTTTTTATCCCTTTTCCGTGATTCATTCCCCCAAAATTCTATTGGTCAGTCAATACACCCCACCATTGTTAACCTATCAAATTATACATTAAGTAATGCATTTTGTCATTTTGATAATTCATCATGTTCTAATTGGTCATCATAATTGACGTATTTTCGTAGGTGGCTCATCCGGGGTTACTTCATTGTCTTTGCATGTATCAGGTCAAAAGTTCTCTTCTTCTCGCTCCATCGTCCTTGGAAGTGTCAAATAATGTTTTGCAGCACATAACTTTACACTAAACGCTGCTAGCATGCAGATGAGAAAATGTGGCTCTGTTGCAAACTATTGAAAGTAAAAGAACAATCGCTGGGTCATGGTCTTTTGCAAGTCAGCATACTGAAGAGACAGAAAAATACACTTTAATATGAGAGTTACACAGCTTTGCTTGACTCACGCTAACTTAAAATATACGAGTTCTAATGCAGTTTTATGCGTTTTAAATGTGCACGATTTTAGCAACCTATGAACGATTATTTCTTATAGTTGACATTAGTTTACACACACATAAAATCCTTTAGGTTTAATGAATATATTTCAATGAATATTTTATTTAATGCAGCATTGTTAATCATAAGCATTTCACGTCTATAATATGTAATATAAAGCTACACTCTCTCAGTCCCTCCTCTGATGACGCTCGTCATCACAAATCCTTTAGTCTTAATTTTTCACCTAGCGCATAATACGCATTTCAACATCTTTTCCTTTATGTGAGCTTTCCCATATTTCATTGAACATTTTCTCTCTTTCACTTTCTTCATTTCTTTTGGTTCTTTTAGTCCAATTTCTTTTCACTTTGTCATTAATTTTGCATATTCCCCAAAATCCCAATAAACAAATCAGAACAGTTAGTAATCCCATCATAATTTTTGCAAGTACCCCATTCCAAATGTTGGTAAACCAGCTTCCCACTCGGGCAATTCCTTTTCCAAATTTCTCCCAAACACCAGGTTCTTTTAGATCCTTCAAATCTGTACTATCTCTAGTCAGGTTAGTAAGCATGTTTCTAATTTTCTTACTGTTATCAGGTATATATGAGCAGCAATGACGTTCATTAAGCATTTTGCACACACCTCCACTCTTTGCTAAAAGAATGTCTAAAGCAAGCCGGTTTTGAAGAGTCATAGCTCTTTCTGCAGCAAGTTCAGTATCCATCAGGAGTATGGCTCCTGTAAAATTTGTCAGCATGTTATCCACAATAGTAGACAACTTTTGAATTTTCATAGAATTTAGGATAACCCCTACTGAAGGGATTATAGCTCCAAATATGTCACCAATGACAGCCGCCACTGATTCTCATTTTTGTCTGGCATGTTGTAATTCAGACGTTTTAGGTATTTGTTTCAAGTCATCAATTTGGTAAATCTTTGGGAATATTATTCCCAAATAACATGTCCCATACCATCCCTTAGGGAGACGGTAATATGCATTTAACCCACAGATGTAATAGATTCCAGGAATCGCTGGGTCTTGTCCATTTAACATAAAGGTCCATTTGCTCTGAAACAGAAACACATGCCTACATTCACTCGTTCCCACAAACAAATTATCTTGATCAGATTTCGGTCTATATATACAGAGTCTACCTACGTGTAATGCATCTATAGCTAACTTGCCTTGTGTTTTAATTGCAGTATAAGCGTAATCATTTGCATAAGTGCGTTTTTCTAAACCTTTTTCTAATCTTTCTTTTAATGCTTTGCGTCTATCATCTGTATGATCTAAAAAGCTTTTCTCCACAGGAGACAGTAAGTATGTTAAATTGTTGCGGTGTGCATAAGCAGTTCCAAATGTTAGTGTTGGCTCAAAGAATCCTCTAACTAATTTTATATCATGCTCTTTAGCTAGCTTATTTAAGAATTCAATAACAGGCACAAAACAAAACACAACATCTAGATTTGAATAAAAATATTGCACATGCTCTTGATCATAAAATCTTGTTAGTAGCAAGCTACAGCTGATCCCATACGTAAGAGGGAGGCTATGATAAGTAACTCCCTCCTGCACAGATGAAGGAATTTTGGTACATACATAACAGTCTTTCGCATCCATAGTTTCCACATACTCATTTAGTAAGCGATAGAAAACATTAGTAGAAAGTTCCCCTTTTGTATTAGTTCCCTCATGCAGATGTCTTGCGTCTTGCTCAAATTTCTCCCATGGTGATAGTTTATTAGTTGTAGTAGTAGTCTCAGGTTTTAAAGTTGCATTAATAGTTTCACTCTCTCTCCATGGCATTCCCACAATCACTCCCACAATCATTATTGCGCATACAACACCTATCATAAGTCCTAACCAACCACACACTTTACTTCCTTTGTTACTATAAGCCATGTTTGTATAGAATCAGAATAGCAGATCAACAATCAACTCTGAGCAGCAAACTCTTTCTGCGTATTTTACAGCGTCTTCACTTACTCCAGGACCCTTTTCGTCAATTCAGGTTAGCAGCTTGTCGTAATCAGGTTACTATAAGTCAAATCCAGGTTTAATGTCACTTTCCGGTAGCTTTTTTTTCTTAAGACTCTTTATTATTATTTTTCAGCTTTCACAATTTCAATCTTTATCTCAGTTTCCTTGTTGTATATTCTTCAGGTACCGTAGTACTGGCATGGTATTTCTCGATCAAAACAGAACGCTCAGAATTCTTGTTGCCATTCAGAGGTTGTAGCATATGCCCATTCAGGACCTGTATATCTTCTGTTTGCTATTCTCTTTCTTTTTAATTTTCGTTCTCCTTGTTGTTCTCCTTCACTCAGATCGTCTGCTTGTGAGGTATCGCTTTCCTCTATTATTGTTTCGTTTGCTATTTCTCTTATTCTAAGGTGTGATTTGTCTGGCCAATTGTCACCTCTGTTCGTCTTGTTTCGGCGTTTCCCTTCGGTACCTTGGACAGCACCCTCCTCTTGTGATCTGGTGTTTTCTCCTGATAGGCTTGGAATTTGTTCAGGAGATTCTGATTCGTTCTGATTCAAATTTACCACTTCTCCGTCTCTCTCTCCTTCTTGTCCGACACTGTATTCAGACTCTGAATTGTAATCGTCTGCTTCTGCGAGAACCTCTCCTTGTCTTTGTTCTCCTGCTGCCTCCACTGAGATTGGCACTCCGTCACCTCTCTCGAACTCACTGATAGTTTGAGGGACACGGCTGTTCTCAGCGGGCTCTCCTACAGTCTCAGATCTTTCTTGACTGATCTCTGACTCTGAGACTTCTCCTCTTGAAGTTGCTGTACCGGAATTTTCAAGTTCCTCTTCAACAGGACACGCTACCCTTTTTGTATGGTTGGCATGTATCCAGTTGGGAACCCCGGCACACTTTACAGCAGTAGTGGTTGTTAGTATTACTTGATATGGCCCTTTCCAACGCGGCTCAAGACACGATTTCCTCACGTGTTTCTTGACAACCACCCAATCTCCAGCTTGCAGAGAGTGTCCTGGTTCGCCGATTGGTGGTAACGTGTTAGCTTCCACCTGGTGAGAGAAAGAGCGAATCACGTGAGCCAAACTTTTGCAGTAATCCAACACCATATCATCTGTAATATTCACTAGTGCATTTGCAGGTACCGCCGGTAACCTCATTGCTCTGCACATGAGGATTTCATGTGGGGACAATCCTGTTTTCTTATCTGGCGTGTTTCTCATAGACATCAGCACTAAAGGTAATGCATCTGGCCACTTCATGTTTGTTGCTGCACACATTTTTGCTATCCTTGATTTCAGAGTACCATTCATCTGCTCGACTAGTCCTGAGGCTTCAGGGCGATAGCTACAATGCAACTTTTGTTCAATGTTGAGTGCGGCACACAGAAGTTTAATCACCTCATTGTCGAAGTGTCTTCCCCTATCTGATTCTACAGAAACCGGAAACCCGAACCTGGGTATTAATTCTCTGAGTAGTAGTTTTGCAACCGTAAGACTGTCATTCCTACGTGTGGGATATGCCTCAATCCAATGACTAAAAACACACACAATCACCAACACGTACCTCAAACCTCCGCAAACAGGCATTTCAATGAAATCCATTTGTATTTTATTAAATGGACCACCAGCTCTCCCAATGTGGTTCAAAGTTACCACGGTTCCTTTTCCAGCGTTCATCTGTTGACAAATGACGCACCTGTGACAGGTAATTTCTGCGGCATGTCTGAATTTTGGATTGAACCAATCAATCTTAAAGGATCTGATCATGGCATCTCTTCCTAAATGTGCCTGCCCATGGTACAGTCGGGCAAATTGCGATAGAAGACTGTTTGGCAAAACCAGTTTTCCTTCTCCTGACACCCAAATATCATCTGCTCTTTGTACACACTGCATTTTCTGCCAGGATCGTTTTTCTTCTTTACCAACGTGGCTTTGTAATGTTTTTAATTCGTCTAATGTATCAACCACTTGTAATGCTAGGCTTAAGGTTGTGTCATTCTCAGGTTGTGGCAACAGTTCCCACTGCTCCTTAAAAGATATACAGTTTAATGCACAAAATCTGGCAACTTGATCTGCATAACCATTCCCCATTGACACAAAGTCTTGTGATCTGGTGTGGGCACTGCACTTCACCACGGCAATCTTAGTTCGTGTCAGCAGAATTTCAACAGAATGTGGAACCAAAACTGTCAAAGGGTATCAGATGACTATGCCCTCACATTGTGAAAGGCTTTGACCAACTGCTGCGACTGCTCGCAAACAACCCGGTAAGGCTGCTGCGACAGGGTCCAAAGTAGCTGAAAAATATGCTACAGAGCGATTTGCATCTCCATGGACCTGTGTTAAAACAGACAAAGAACAAGCATCACGTTCATGACAGAACAACAGGAATGGTTTCTCATAATCAGGCATTCCTAATGCTGGAGCCCTGCACATGCACTCTTTCAGCTCTAAAAATGACTCAAGCTCTTCTTTTGTTAATATGATTGTGTATGGCTCATCCTTAACTTCTTTTCCTGTTAGTTTTATTAATGGTTTTGAAATAATCGAGAAGTTGGGTATCCACTGGCGACAGTAGCCCACCATTTCCAAGAACATCCTCACATCTCTCTTTGTTGTCGGAGGATTCATTTGTAAAACAGCTGTTATTCTCTCTTTTGATATTCTTCGGGACCCTTTCTCAATCAGATGCCCCAAATACTTCACTTCTTTTTGACAGTACTGCAGCTTTTTAGGTGACACCTTATGTCCGTTTTTCCCTAAATGATTCAATAATACAATGGTATCATATTTGCAGCTGTCTCTGGTTTTGGATGCAATCAGCAAATCATCAATGTACTGTACAAGAGTCGAATTGTAAGGCAGCACGAGAGGTTCCAGATCCTTCTTCAATATCTGATTGAAGATGGATGGTGACTCAGAAAACCCCTGAGGAATTCTGCACCAACTGTATACCTTATCCAGGAATTTGAAACTGAACAAAAACTGGCTGTCTTCGTGAAGTGGTATCGAGAAAAACACTTGTGATAGGTCTACTACGGTAAACCATTCAGCATCACAAGGAACCTGGAACATTATTACCGCTGGGTTGGGAACCACAGGGCAGCATTTTATCACAATTTCGTTTATTTTTCTCAAATCCTGCACAATTCGAACTTTCCCACAGGGCTTTCTCAAACCCATAATAGGAGAGTTACATGGACTGCTCAGGACCTCTTTCAAAACTCCCTGTCTGAGAAAATCCGCAATTATCTGTGTCACTTCAATAAGGACATCCTGAGTCATGTGATATTGTGGTACTTGTGGGAACACTGCATCCTGCTTTATCTGCACTTTGACTGGACCTACTCCCTTGATTAATCCAACCTCCTTTCCAGTCAAATCCCACACCTTCTCTGTTACTGATCCTTGCAGAACAGCAGGTAGATCGATCAAGGTAAACACTGGGAATAGAGTAATTAGAGGGTAATCTTCATTCATCTCTCCTCCTTCTTCTATGAGTTGACCCTCATCTGCCTCATCATCACTGTTTGTCTGTACCTCTATTCCACCATTGGAACAGGTAATCGAACATTTGGTTTTGCACAATAGGTCTCTTCCTAATAAGGATACTGGGCTTGAGTCACATACAACAAATCTATGCAGGCCCTGGAAATTTCCGATTTCAACCTGCACTGGGTCAGTGATTGGATTAGTCAGGTACTGGTTAGCCACACCAACCACTCGTATGGTGCGCCCTGAGAGAGGTAATCTTGGTACCTCCGCACTGCGAACCGTAGAGCGTGTAGCTCCTGTATCAACTAAAAATGAGACTTTGTAGCCCATTACTTTTCCCTCCACATATGGGCCTCTCTGGTCTACCTCTAGGGATGCTGCGAGTCTGCACTCTTCACTGTCTGAGCTGTCATCTGACCAATCCTCATTCATATCATTTTCACCTCGTCGCGGGAATTGTTGTACAGTGTTGTTTTGATTTGTTACCTGACCTGTGACCTGCTGAGGAAGCGTCACCTGTTGCTGTCCCATCGGAGCTAGGGGTAACTGCATTTGCTGTCTAGGCACCATAGGGATCTGCTGTTGTATTGGTTGTACTGGCACTGTTTGAAAACACGGCATTTGCATTTGCTGCATGGGTTGCACCCCTGACATTTGCACCAAATTATTTTGATAGTTCTGGTTCTGGTGTCTCATTCTTGGACCTCGTGAATTTTGTAGTGTACCGGCATTAATACTCTGCTGAACCGTACCATCCTGCATTATATTCGGACAATCCCGTTTCCAATGTCCCACGCCCCCGCACGCATGACATGGTGACATCTTTTTCACTCCTTGACCATCATTTTGAATAACAGCATTATTCATGTCCGAACCACGGTTCACAAACCCTCGACCTCTACCCCTCGGCTGTGCCTGAAACACACCATTCAAATGCGGTTGTTGCTGTATCATTTGCTGAACACCATTTCCCTGTATTCCAGCCTGTGCAGCCCTTATCTGCATCACCATCACTTTCTCCTTCAACTTTTTCTGCTTCAATTCAATTTCGTCACTACAGTATTTCGCGTACTGTAATACTTCATCAATCGGTTTAGCTTGCCAACAAATCAAATGATTTTTAATCATTTGGCTGACTTCCGGTCTCAGCCCTTCGACGAATCTGAACACAAGATGATTCATGTCCTTTGGTTCAATTGTTTCAGTACCACTGTAATGTTTGAATGCCTTCAACAACCTTTCATAATATGCATGTATTGACTCTTTAACCTCTTGAGAGGTCCGGTCGATTTTCTGCCAATCAGTCACCTTCGGCGACACCTTTTGTTTCAAAAACTCAATTACTTTATGATAATATTTCATCACCTCTTCAGAAGGTGCTCCAGTCACTTTATCCCTTGCTGGTTCCTTCGTGGGCCAATCTACCCCTCTCTTACACTCAAGCCACAAGTCTGGCGGAACAATAATCTCAAACAAGGTATTTAAATCTTCCCAGAGACATTTTGCAAGCTTCACAAATCTATCTGTCTGTTGATACCACTCAATCGGTTTTTCTCTTAACCTAGGATAATCATTCGTAAAAGACAAAATGTCTCCCCTGGACCAAGGCACATGTACCAAAACACCACCAGCTGTTTCTCTCATAGGTAGGATTTTTACCGTGTCTAAATTAGGTGTGACTGTTGTTTCACTAGATCCCGGACTATCTCTTTTTCCCTTATCTCTTTTCTTTACCCATTGGCCTTCCCATTTCTCTAGTGCTCCCCAAATTTGTGCGCTTTGCAGCAACTCTTTCAAATGTGTCTTCATGCCTGCAGATCTCATGTGTTCAAAATCTTTTGTGTCAAAATCTAATCTGTAACTCCGTTTCAAATGTTTCGTGTTTCCAATGTCGATATTGTATTTGTCTGCCAAATTCGTTAATTTCTGGTGTACTTTGCCTACCTCTTTGGTAATTTTAGGGCATAAGTACCTTAATTCTACCTCAGTGTAAGACTCCAACCTATTTACTCCCATTGATCCATCCACCAATTCAGCAGCTTCTGCTCCTAGTCGTACTAGATTCAGGTATTCATTTTGTTTTTCTTTTTCAGGTTCGATTGTAGTCGCTGTAGTCTTTTGTGATGTGCAAGTTTTCTCTAACCACTCATTTAACTGTTGTACTGTAAAACCCTGCAGCGAAATGTTCCCTGCATGTATCATTGGAGTGTATGAGGTATTTGTACTCATAGTTTGGGGAGTCAGGACTCCCAACCCTGCTTGTCGCATTGCCTCAAGAGGAGCCCCTATTGGACTGAGGTCCATTAAGGGTCTTGATTGTTCGCAAACCTGTCCTCCCTGGGCCATTATTTGTGGAGTTCTAATAGGCCCTCCTCTTATCATTTCATGAGTCATAACTCCCTGTTCACACATCCTTGTTTTCTCCTGTGCATATAACGGCACCGGGGGACCAACAGTAATAGGTAGTGATATAGCGGTAGGTGTCTGACCCGATCCCAAGCTTCTTGGAGCTTCAACACCATAAGTCTGCTCTAATAATCCTGGTGCAGGTTCTTTCAAAGGACCCGCTACTGGGTTATACCCAGGTATCAGTTGTGGCGGTTGTGACACTAACTGTGGAGTTGACTCAATCTGTATTAACCGTGGCTTTGTATATATCGGGTCTGGCGGCACCACCAAGTTCGTAGTAGTCTCGAGTACTGGAACATCGGGATAAATTATTTTTATCTGTGGTGGAGGCTGTAACTGTATCGGCGAGTCTGGTGCAGTGGGTACACTGACACCATTCTGTATCAAAGCTGTATCGTTAGTCTGCACTGTATCAGTAACACCCTTCTCCTTCGTCTGGTTCCCAGGATCCAAGCTAGTACTTGGAGCACTGTCGTTCACCGCATATGGTGGCGGACGATCATGTAACAATCTATCCATAAACGCCTCATCATCTGAATCGTCCTCTTCTTCCCAGGATCTTTTATTCTCTTTGTGTTTGCCTGGTTCTTTGTCAGTTTTGCAAGAAGCTTTCTTTCCCTGTATCTCCTCTCCCTGGGTTATTGCCGGAAACAGCTTTAACCCATCCACTATTCCTCGTCTCCACATTTTGTTCTCATTATCCCACCTAGCCTCTGCATAGGATTTTTCTGCCCTTGTCAATCTTCTGTGAAATCTTTCTTGTCTATGTTTAAGAGCCATCAGGTCCCAAATTGCCAAAGCCTCATATTGTGCCGGTCGAGGAGGTGGTTTCTGCGTACTTAACATCCACCTCAAATTTTCTAACACCTTTTGATTAAATGTTCCATGTTCCGGAAACGCTAGACACCCCTCTTTCTCGGTTAATTTGCGCCATTGTTTTATCCATAAACACGGTGCAACACCCTTTTCCTCCATAACCGTGTAAGCTGGTGTACCCTCAGGTGGTGTAGGTTCCCCATCAGTTGCAACAATATACACATCTCCTTTCAAAGCGCTTTTGAATGCCTTAACAAAATTCATTTTACTTGATATTTAATCAGAAAACGGCTTAGTTCCCAGGACACTCTTCACCTACCCTTTGCTCAACCTATTGCCTCTCACGGACGGCAGCCAATCCGTGCGCGACCCCTCTCGGCATCTGACCTATCTCAGCGCGGCACCACTGACGTCACACTCACACACACTGCAGCTGACAAAGTCTTGCGGCTTGTCCACACCTCGCTAACTCCTTACAACTCATACAAACTAATGCGAATTATTGCTAGCACTTAAATGACAATACAAATCTGCCGGTTTACTACAGGAAGGGTAACACATTCGCTTCAGAACTTAACAGAGATTTCACTTGAAGCCTCGGCCGCTACTCTCTCCTTCTCAGTTCCCTCATATGCAAGCAGAATTCGATCTGCAAATCCTACTCTCGACTTGTCAATGACTCCTTCTAGTGCACTTTAGAACTTGTCAAATCTCCATCGAAGGTTTCACACATGCATCATAACTCGAAACTCGACTTGTCAACCACGCTCGATTGACCTACTAAACCGCACAGATTACGACATAAACCATTTTAACATCATACTCCGGAGTCTTAGACCTCAATAGGCCCGTATACAACAACCAACCACGTGGATAATTTTGAGCAACAAGCGCTGCATTCACATGAAGTACGCCGTCTTCCCTACTCTCATACCGTGGAGTACGCCCACTCCTTCTAAACAACACTTAGGGGGTGATTCCAACCTTGGCGGGTGGCGGAGGCCGCCCGCCAAAGTTCCCCCAACAGAATACCGCCACGCGGTCAGAAGACCGCCGCGGTTATTCTGTGTTTCCCGCTGGGCTGGCGGGCGACTGCCAGAAGGCCGCCCGCCAGCCCAGCGGGAAACCCCTTCCCACGAGGAAGCCGGCTCCGAATGGAGCCGGCGGAGTGGGAAGGGTGCGACGGGTGCAGTAGCACCCGTCGCGATTTTCAGTGTCTGCAATGCAGACACTGAAAATCATTTAGGGGCCCTCTTACGGGGGCCCCTGCAGTGCCCATGCCATTGGCATGGGCACTGCAGGGGCCCCCAGGGGCCCCAGGACACCCCTCACCGCCATCCTGTTCCTGGCGGTCACGACCGCCAGGAACAGGATGGCAGTGAGGGGGTCGGAATCCCCATGGCGGCGCAGAGGATTCCTCAGGGCAGCGGAAAACCGGCGGGAGACCACCGGTTTTCCGTTTCTGACTGCGGCTGTACCGCCGCGGTCAGAATGCCCTTGGGAGCACCGCCAGCCTGTTGGCGGTGCTCCCGCGGTCCCCGGCCCTGGCGGTCATTGACCGCCTTAATTTGGCCTAATCACACTCAAATATTCACAATCACCTGCCAAGTGCATAAGATTTAATAAGCGCAAAAAGACCCTAACCACGCATACTATGGCGCCGAGAACATTCCCAACTCATTTAGGCAGGCTCCGAGATCCCGGGAAAGCCATGGCGAATCTAGCAACTCATCATCTTTCCAAATTGCATTATCACAAGGAAACAAATTAAACAATGAAACTCTGTCCTAGGGCCCCCAAGGGCCAAACCGTACTCTGCTACCAGAACTGTTAACGCGTCCGTCTATGTTAATTTATACACATCAGGACTCGTTTTAGGCCAATGAATCTTTGGGCCCAGTGGTGAGACACCGTAGGACGAGATAACTGATCAAAACACCAATTAATATGTCAATAACATTGCCAATACTTAACACCAAAACATCTCTCACTCCAGACATTTAATAAACATTTGACACAATCATGACCTTTCAGTCATGAATAACCACACCTTAATGAAGTTTTATGAGTTTTATTCCCTATTGATTACAATCTAGTAGCAAATGCATCAATCTCAAAACCAAGAAGCATATAAGCACAGTTACAAGATGACAACCACAATAAGCTTTCAAAAATGCAAGAATCAGGAGCATAGATAATCAGATGGGTATAACCAGATCACAATACATCGAATGTTCTAAGATACAAGTTCAGCATAGCATCACGTCAGTCACGTCGATTTGTCAGTCAAAAATGAATACCTCGTCTAACCTCTAATTAGCATGAGCATGTTGGGCTTCATGCAAAACAATTTGAACACCAATTTGGAAAACATCTAACTAAGGTCTCTAATCAAAAACATACAGCAGTTGGTACCTAGAAAGAAAAGGCAAATAAGTGAATTTTCATTGGCAATATTATAATTACCCTCCTCTGATTAGGTCAGCATTCAGGATTAGTCTTCGTCTTCAGGACATCAGTTAGATCGCCGTCAGTCTATCTAAGTTCAAAAGGCAAGGACACTCTCCCCATAAGGAGGAAAGTGTAAGGGGCAGTCTAATGGGCAAAGATGGTTTTCTCTAAGTCTCAGGTCACCAAATAGAGTGACAGAGTGTCGAGACGCAATCGATATCATTCCCTACCTAAAGAGCTGTCTGTTTCCTGTGTCATGGGTTTTTATCCCTTTTCCGTGATTCATTCCCCCAAAATTCAATTGGTCAGTCAATACACCCCACCATTGTTAACCTATCAAATTATACATTAAGTAATGCATTTTGTCATTTTTGATAATTCATCATGTTCTAATTGGTCATCATAATTGACGTATTTTCGTAGGTGGCTCATCCGGGGTTACTTCATTGTCTTTGCACGTATCAGGTCAAAAGTTCTCTTCTTCTCGCTCCATCGTCCTTGGAAGTGTCAAATAATGTTTCGAAGCACATAACTTTACACTAAACGCTGCTAGCATGCGGATGAGAAAATGTGGCTCTGTTGCAAACTTTTGAAAGTAAAAGAACAATCGCTGGGTCATGGTCTTTTGCAAGTCAGCATACTGAAGAGACAGAAAAATACACTTTAATATGAGAGTTACACAGCTTTGCTTGACTCACGCTAACTTAAAATATACGAGTTCTAATGCAGTTTTATGCGTTTTAAATGTGCACGATTTTAGCAACCTATGAACGATTATTTCTTATAGTTGACATTAGTTTACACACACATAAAATCCTTTAGGTTTAATGAATATATTTCAATGAATATTTTATTTAATGCAGCATTGTTAATCATAAGCATTTCACGTCTATAATATGTAATATAAAGCTACGCTCTCTCAGAGTCTTCATGTAATTTTAAACACAACGCTAATGCTGTTAGAGTGGAAATGTACCTGAGTGTGTCAACATCGCCCGGGCGAGTGTGCTTCAAAAAGGGCTTGCGATGCGTCGATTTCACTCATGAGTGAGATCGTGCGTCGTTTCTCTTTCAGTTGAGTCGGCGTGCTTCATTTCTTCTCTCTGTAGGAGAGCGATGCGTCGATTCGAACCGCATTCTCAGGTCCGGGCAGGCCTCGCATCGGAAATCCTGCCGCACGATGATCCGTAAACCACACAGCGCGGGTTGCGATCTCACCAGCCTCCGTCAGCGATGCTCCAACCGCAGGCATCGATCTTCCAGTCGAGTTGCAGGCGAGTGTTGATTTTCAGCCGCGAAGCCGGCAGCTCGTCGATTTTTCAGCCGCAGATCGGAGTCGCATCGATCTTTTCCCCGCACGGCGGTCGGTGCGTGGATTTCTCACTCTTGGCCTGCCAGCTTCTCCTTTCAGGGTCCCAGGAACTGGATGGGCATCACTTGGCAAAGTAGGAGTATCAGCAGAGGCTCCAGGTGCTGGCAGAGAGAAGTCTTTGCTGTCCCTGAGACTTCAAACAACAGGAGGCAAGGTCTAAATCAAACCCTTGGAGAGTCCTTCACAAGAAGGAAGGCAACACAAAGTCCAGTCTTTGTCCTCTAGCACAGGCAGAAGCAGCAACTGCAGGATAGCTCCACAAAGCACAGTCACAGGCAGGGCAGCTCGTCTTCCTCAGCTCTTCAGCTCTTCTCCAGGCAGAGGGTCCTCCTGGTTTCCAGAAGTGTTCTCAAGTCTGTGGTTTTCGGTGCCCTTATTATACCCATTTTGCCCTTTGAAGTAGGCTTACTTCAAAGGGAAGTCTCTCTTCCTGCCTTGCCCAGACCAGGCCCAAGACACACACCAGGGAGTTGGAGACTGCATTGTGTGAGGGCAGGCACAGCCCTTTCAGGTGTGAGTGACCACACCTCCTCTCCCTCCTAGCACAGGTGGCTCATCAGGAAATGCAGACTACACCCCAGCTCCCTTTGTGTCACTGTCTAGTGAGAGGTGCAACCAGCCCAACTGTCAAACTGACCCAGACAGAGAATCCACAAACAGGCAGTGTCACAGAAATGGTTTAACAAGAAAATGTTCACTTCTAAAAGCACACAATCTTAAAATCAACTTAACTAAAAGATGTATTTCTAAATTGTGAGCTCAGAGACCCCAAACTCCACATGTCTATCCGCTCCCAAAGGGAATCTACACATTAATCATATTTAAAGGTAGCCCTCATGTTAACCTATGAGAGGGACAGGCCTTGCAACAGTGAAAAAGGAATTTAGCAGTATTTCACTGTCAGGACATATAAAATGCATTACTAAATGTCCTACCTTAACCATACACTGCACCCTGCCCTTGGGGCTACCTAGGGCCTACCTTAGGGGTGCCTTACATGTACAAAAAGGGAGGGTTTAGGCTTGGCAAGTGGGTACACTTGCCAAGTCGAATTTACAGTTTAAAACTGCACACACAGACACTGCAGTGGCAGGTCTGAGCCATGTTTACAGAGCTACTAATGTGGGTGGCAAAATCAGTGCTGCAGGCCCACTAGTAGCATTTGATTTACAGGCCCTAGGCATCTCTAGTGCACTGTACTAGGGACTTACTAGTAAATCAAATATGCCAATCATGGATGAACCAATTACATACACATTTTGTATAGGAGCACTTTCACTTTAGCACTGGTTAGCAGTGGTAAAGTGCCCAGAGTAGCAACAACAGCAAAAACAGAGTCCAGCACACATCAACAACCTGCGAAACAGAGGCAAAAAGTTAAGGGAGACCATACCAAGGATGGAAAGTCTAACATCATGTATCTCCATGCCAGGTTTACTACCAGATACCACCCCTCCATAGCCGCGGTGGTCGAGGCCACCCTCAACTCCCTAGTCAGCATCATGGTATATTTGGATATTCAGTTTTACTTATATAATGTCAGAAGGAAGGTGTTTATTAAAACACCCAGATTCGATTCAGAGTTTATCTGCAAATGTAAATTAAGCAGTGTTTTAGGGAATGTACAACTTATAAAAAGCATGGTGGAGCCGGAATCTACATGTTCTGGTATTAACAGGCGATTCTATATGCTCTTCTTATACCGATTTCCAAAAAACACTTTGAGCAGGCATTAAAAGTGCAGAAAAAAATGACGCAAAGAAATCCCTTAGATTTTGTTAGTGTTTTTTTTGCCCCCCTAATGGGGGAATGCCCTATTTGCATACATTATGCATGGCGCAATGCATGCAGTGCGCCACTTTGTAAATCTGGTGCTGTGTTTTGGGCCATCTAATGCCACAATAGCGTAAAAAAAATTGCGTTAATGAGGCAATATTTGCCGCAAGGGGTTCTCAAATATGCCCCAAAGATTTTTGGTCAGGGTCTGCCAACATGTATCTGGATCTCAACAATACTTCACTACATTTGGTTTATAAAATCACAAAAGCGAATGGTGCCAACATAAACTCTGATGCAGAAGTTGCAACAATCGCTTACCTTATAATAACAATGTTTAACCAAGTAGGCCTTAACCTCAGTGAACATCTCATAACCCAAAGTGATAACATGTACACCTACAGAGCCTAAATCGAGAGTATTCTCAATTACAGCAGGGACACCTCAGAACCCAACTTTCAGCTGGGCCTTTCTACAAGGACACATATGCACATTTTGAAGATAAGGAGCTGGACGAACCCAAAAAAGGTTTTGTAAAGAGAGCTAGCTTTGCATCCGAAAGTAAACAGTTTGACCTCCTCGGCCATACACATTTGTATCTCTTTTTTTAAGATAAGCTACTCATCAATGGTATCGATCTTAAAATCAAACTTACTCACAACAAAGACTCATTCTGTCTTATGAGCGGCGATGCTAGTGATATAAACTTATTGTACTGGCTGCTAGTTTATTTGTAAAGAGAGTGAAAGTGTCACCCTGCATCAGATAGGCACACGAAAAAGCTTTACAGCTATCCAACGTTCAAGTACACTGTTGAAAGAGTAGCTTTGAAGATATTCAGTATGCCCGCAAGGATGAAGTTAACCCAACAAAATAATAGATTTTTTGGACAACTACAGAATCTCCTTATCATTGGGTTTGTCAATAGCACAGCTTTTGGGGGTCTGTTCACCGCAAACCCCTTCAATTAAAAAAAACAACTTCACCTACACTGCGTTGTTCCATGAAGGACCTGTAATTCCTGTAAAGCTATACACGCCCAGCTTTGAAGATAATCGTTTTGTTAGTGAATATCTAGGACTGGTTTCAATAACAGGAAAACAGCAGCAGGACTCTGGAGTTGTCATGTCGAAGGAGAGTTATGGCTGGGTGTTAACGCTGCTTGCATTTGATTTGAGCCCCGATGTGGAAGACAGCAACCACTACAACCCGATCAAGAATGGAAATCTAAAAGCTGATGTACATTTTAGGCAACCCCTGGCGATGAATGTGAATATACTTGTATTCTCCGTGTTTAACAACGTCATCCCAGTCAACCATACTACCCAGATTCTGTTTGATCATCTTTAAACTGTTGTAAAATGGACACTTTTCAGATTCTTGAGTTCTTAAACAAACATACATATGCCAAGAAATACTTTTTAGGGGTATTTTCAATTGATACATTACCGGCTGAAATTGAGCTAGAAAGACCTATCACTGTTCTGTTTAGCACAGATCCACACTACTAGGAAGGAACTCATTTGGCTGCTCTGTTTTTAGATAAAGGCGTTTTTACGGTGTTTAACAGCACTGCGGTATTTCCAACGCACCACATCTATACAAAACCGATATTCTTGTATATAAAAAACCTAATAAAAGGGTAGAGTATAACAAAATACAGGTCCAGGATACTCTCCCCAGTAGGTGCACTAAGCATTGTATATATTTTATTCATAAAATGTCAGAGGGTGTTACAATTATACATTATTTAAACTATATTCAAGAGACTTTGCTAACAATGACCGTTTTGTTATGAAATATGTGAAAGAAAATAGACCTACAACAAGAGTGGCCAAATGAGCTTGCATAGTTTGTCAAACGTGTAAGCCCATGTGTGGCGTCCCTTTGTGTAATGTGAAATGTGTAAAAAAATTTACAAAATGTTAAATTTAAATATTGTTGTTCATGTTTGTTTATCCCCATTTAAACATATATATTGAAGTTTTAAGAATAACATGTTTTTAAAAGATACCAAAGAAATGGTGAAGAGCTAAAAAAAAAGGGTTTCATTTACAAAGTGTTAGACCTGACAGCCTTTGGGTGATCACCCCTAACTTTTTGCCTGCCTCCCTCCACTTTTTAGACACTGTTTTTGCTGGCTTGTAGACTCTGTGCACTTTACCACTACTAACCAGTGCTAAAGTGCATATGCTCTCTCCCTTTAAACATGGTAACATTGGATCATACCCAATTGGACTATTTGATTTACCTATAAGTCCCTAGTAGAGTGCACTATGTGTGCCCAGGGCCTGTAAATTGAATGCTACCAGTGGGCCTGCAGAACTGGTTGTGCCACCCATTTTAGTAGCCCCTTTACCTTGTCTCAGGCCTGCCATTGCAAGGCCTGTGTGTGCAGTTTCACTGTCACTTCGACTTGGCATTTAAAAGTACTTGCCAAGCCTAAAACTCCCCTTTTTCTACGTATAAGTCACCCCTAATGTGTGCCCTAGGTAACCCCTAAAGCAGGGTGCTGTGTTGGTAAAAGGCAGGACATGTCCTGGTAGTGTAAAACTCCTCGATTTGTTTTTACACTACTGTGAGGCCTGCTCCCTTCATAGGCTAACATTGGGGCTGCCCTCATACATTGTTGAAGCGGTAGCTGCTGATCTGAAAGGAGTAGGAAGGTCATATTTAGTATGGCCAGAATGGTAATACAAAATCCTGCTGACTGGTTAAGTTGGATTTAATATTACTATTTTAGAAATGCAATCCACGTCTGGCTAGGTTTAGTTGACAGCTCATTGTGCATTCACTCAGACACACCCCAAACACAGGGTACTTAGCCTCACTTGCATACATCTGCATTTTGAATGGGTCTTCCTGGGCTGGGAGGGTGGAGGGCCTGCTCTCACACAAAGGACTGCCACACCCCCTACTGGGACCCTGGCAGACAGGATTGAACTTAAAGGGGACCTGGTGCACTTCTAAGCCACTCTTTGGAGTCTCCCCCACTTCAAAGGCACATTTGGGTATAAAACAGGGCCTCTGCCCTACCACCGTAGACACTTGCTGGAGAAGAAACCTGAACCAGAACCTGCATCCTGCCAAGAACTGTTTGGCTGCCCAAAGGACTCACCTGACTGCTTTCTACAGAAGACTGCTGCCTTGCTGTTGCCCTGCTGCCTTGCTGAACTCTTGCCTTGCTGCAGAAGTGCTCTCCAAGGGCTGGGATAGAGCTTGCCTCCTGTTCCCTGAAGTCTCAGGACCAAAAAGACTTATTTCTTTCAACTGGACTCCTTGTGCGGCGAAACATTCGATGCACAGCTTGCTCCGCGGTGAAAAATTAAATGCACGCCAACCCGGGACGCCGACGCTCGACTTTGCAAGGAAAAGGTGCAACTGGAACTTCGACGCGCGGCCCCCCAGGACAACGCCGACCGACTTCCAGAGAGGAAATCGACGCGGCGCCTGCCGTGAAGGAGAAAATTCCACGCACAGCCCACCGGAACGACGCGCAGCCGGACAACAAGCCTAGGATTCCACGCACAGACCCCGGGGCATCTGAAAACCCTGCAACCCACAGAGGAGACTGTCCGCGCACCGGAAATTGACGCAACTTCTTACCCGCGTGAAAAATAACAATGCAAGTCCGTGTGTGAAGGGCCGAAACTGACGCATACACCATTTTCCATGCATCTCCTCCTCTGCGGCCCTCCTCTGCGGCCCTCTGCTTGAAAGAGACTTTGTTTGCCTTTTAAAGACTTAAGACACTTTATATCACTTTTCAGTGATATCTCTACAATTTCTTATTGCATCTTTTATCGTTTTGACCTGCAAATATCCAGATAAATATTATATATTTTTCCAAAGACTGTGTGGTGTATTTTTGTGGTGCTATATTGTGTTATTGTATGATTTATTGCACAAATACTTTACACATTGCCTTCTAAGTTAAGCCTGACTGCTCAGTGCCAAGCTACCAGAGGGTGGGCACAGGATAATTCGGATTGTGTGTGACTTACCCTGACTAGAGTGAGGGTCCTTGCTTGGACAGCGGGTAAACTGACTGCCAACCAAAGACCCTATTTCTAACACAAAGCAATTTTGGTACCATAAGGGCACTTAATATTTACTACACAAAATTTAAAAATGTAAACACATCTATACAAACATAATCATCGGTGATTAATACACAGTTATGCAAGACAGTTTTCAAATATGCATTAGGCAGGTAGCCATGTCTTCATTCTAAATAAACTCTTTTTAGGTTCCAGAGGTAGAGCCTCTGCGCTCCTTTCAGGAGACAGCTGGGGAAAAAAGGTGACGTGGGTGTCTTTGAGCAGGGGTGAAAAACAAGAGGTAGCCAGGTCCCTGGAGTTGAATAAGCTGGATATTTTAAGTTTTCAATTTGTTGCTGGTGTTCAACATTACCTGAAAGTGTAGAAGGAATGTTGAGTTCTGCAGTCATGCAGAAACTGCTCCCAGCCTAGAGGCGCTTTCTGCTATGATAAACTTATGGGGTGAGTGAGACCTTAGACTAGGTCGTACATATTGGACCCCAACAACCAACTGCCCTTGGTAGAGGAATTCACTTTCCTCATTCAAGGAGGTCACATGTTAAAAAGGGTCAATGTGCACAACGCATTTCGTCATCTTAGGGGTGTTGGGATTCAGAACATTTTCTTGGTCATCTTTACAACCCCATCTCTGAACAGGTTGCAAGCTTTCCTCAAGGTGAATACATCTTCCTGACAGTAAGCTTTCAACTCAGCTTGAAAATTAAATGTCTTTTCACGGTTTTCATGATACAATTTTAAAAAACTCTCTTTTTCGTCAGGCATCATGTACTCCACACCGTAGCTGTTGGACTGTAACATGCGTCAAACGTAATTTTGATTTGCCCAAGTGTTCAAAAAGTGTGGCAAATGGTCTTTACACTCTGGAAAACTGAAGGCTTTTCGCAACTTACTCAATTTCATGGGCAGAAAATTCAGCACATCTATGAATCTTACATGTAGAGGAACTGCAGTGAACAACACTAATTTGGAACCCTGCCTGATTAGATCTACAGGAAAATTTTCGTGAATCATGTTTTGTAAAATTAAGAATGATTCATAGGCTTTAGAGTTATGGGCCATTAGCGTATAGCCCTTGAATTTTGTTTGCAGGAACGTGTTAAGGAAATCGTTCACACATAAAAATCCTACAAACTCCCAGGTGTCATCGGAAGTTAGATGGTGGACGAATACGTAGTTGGGCTCATGTACAACATTTTCTTGAGTAAATTCAATATTAAACATGATACCGTTTTCTGCCTTGGTCTCGGGCGACTTTAAGTCATGTAACACATATGCTCCTTACAATGGGGGCATTTCATACTGCCGCAGTCATTGTCAACGGCAATATTTCGGCCGTATTCCAATCAGACAAGCTTTGGGGTGCACTGAACCACACCGGCTCTCGCCATTTGTTGGTGTATAACCAGACAGCTTTAGGAGCAACAGAATAGATTACAACAAGGGCATTTCACTTTTTCATCCTGGTCTGAGATGCACCTGTTCCCCTGACTCATTTTTCAATGCATTTCACACTGATGAGCAGTCTTGTTGCTTTAGATGTAGTTGCAGTGGGCACACGCGTAGTTAGCACCTAAAAACCATTCCGATTCAAGATACTGTAAGAATGATTTTCATGATGTAGAATGTAAATGGTGTTTTTCGTAAATGGTCTTGCTTCTGACAGGCTCTCCGTACATGGAATACTTCCAAGAGCCACTGTGGTATAGGACTTTTACTGTTACACCAAAGTAATTTTCAAACAGCCCCAATTCACCAAACCTGACCAGCCTATCAGGTGGTATTTCAAGATTGGCATCAGCGTGCGCCTCTCTAGATAGTACAACAGTTTCAGGTGTGCTCCAGTACGTGAGTAGACCCACGATGCTCTCGGCCAGACACTTTTTGGGTTCGCCTCGTTTAAAGTTACGTAACCACTGCTGGGTTTTTTCAATGACTTTGCTGTAAAGGGTACTTTTTAAGGTTCTGTAAACACCCCCTCATGCCCATGGACAACAAGGGAGACTAATCTGAAGATGCTGAAAGCTTTACTTTGGAAACGTTTAGCAAGGTTTGCTAAAAAATTCCACAGCATCAAATTCAACCCGGAAGGAACATCTTGTGAACAAAGGACTGTCAAGACCCTGACCATGGAAGTGGAGCTGGAAAAAATCATTTGGCCCTACTCCTTGCTACAAACACCCTATAAGAGTTTGTATAGCTTGGTGAATAGTTAAAGAAACATGATCCATGGATCTTATGCATTCTAAGTTAATGAAGCGGAACTCTTCATAATACTCTGTTGCTCTAAATCTCTCCACATTCTGGTACCTTCTGATGCTCTCTGAAAACACTGTCTCTGAATTCCGAGATTGGAGATCTGGATGAGGGACAACAATCTTTGCTGAATCATTTTGGGGAGGCTCAGTCTGGTTCTGATGAGCAGCCTTTTTAACCTGCCTTATGACAAGAATTTGGGCTTTTTTAAGTGTATTCATTAAAAGCCTACACTGCTTGCTGCCAATAGCCTACTTTTGTGTGTTGCTAGCTCACTCCTTTTTGCACACAGGAGTACTCCTTGAAGTCCCCGCTATCACTATGTCCCCATCCTTTACCTCAAAGGTGGCAGTTTTGTTTGGCATTTCTAGATCTCTTTGCTCTGCGCCATGAACTCTTGAAACGTTTGGAGGTCTGTAGATGCCTCTTAAATTAATATTTTGGGTTCCCCGCTGCTGCATTTTAGGGGGTGTGGGGAAGGTGCTTGTGTGTTTTAGACCAGCTTTAGCATGTGGTATGGTCATTTTTAACCAGGCGACTCCTAGGAACCTCCAAGCTTTAGAAACAATCTCCTCTATCTTCTTTTTATAGTGGGGTGTCTCTCTGGGCCTGATAAACAAAATACCCCGAACCACTACGGCTCTGTATCTCTGGAGTCAGCTTGAAATATTGTTAAAGTCTGACAAGCTTGTTTCACTGGAATTTAGAACCTCGCTTTTACAACGTTGTATTGTACGGATCATCTCACAAAGTCTATCACTATCCTTGTAGTTTTCATTACCACTATGGACCTGCTTCTACCATAGTTTAGCAGCTTTAGTGTTACAGAGTGATTTCAGTTTTCTTAGACCCATGTGCATCTCTTTAATATAGGTTCCCAACTCATTTTTCAGGTCCAAAACCCCATATTGCGGGCGTTAGTGTTGTTAGTAGGGTTAGGGTGTAAATTACGCCGAATCTCCCTGAATATATCTCTCTTCTCACAACCCCGAGCACCATTCTGTTGTCCTGCTAAAACCTGCTCAAGTAAATACAAACCACTCTCAGAACACAAGAGTGATAATCGTCCCTGGGTCTCTGGGATGAGACTGTGAAGCGCTCTGGTTCAAAGCTCTGATAAGACCCCAGGGCCATTATGTACTAGTGTCATAGATCAAAGAGGTGTGCTTTATAACTGCTGCAGGGCTAACTGGGGACAACGCTTGTGAGAGTACAACCAGGGACATGCAGGTAATGTAGATTCTGATCCCTGTAGGTAAGATCTACACCATCTTGGCCCTCTCCTGAACTGTGAGTTACAGTCTGAGGATCCTCCTGGTCCACATAGAAAGAAAGACTGTCAGAGGTTGATGCTGTGAGGAGCATCTCAGAAAGCTGTTGCATTTTTCTAAGATCCCTGAGGAGCCCTGTGTCTACAGCAGACATCTCAGACGCCTTGTGTAGTTCAACCCCTGTGTTGGTGAAGACATTTAGGGACCCTTTGGAGTGTACATCTCCATTCAGGCTCTCAGGGGTTAAAGGATTATCTACAGGATATCTATGGATGCATGCTCTACAGGGTAACAGTTTAAGGACACGTCTAATGGTGCAGGTTGTGGTGGGATGCATTGGGGTTTCTTTTTTAAGGAAAGGTCCAGAGCTGTGTTTGGGTCTGGATCGTGGCTGTCTAGGGGCACTACCTGCTTTGTCTCTTTGAGGAACTGCCTTTTTTGTACACAGGCTGCCTACAGGATTCTCAGGTTTTCTTTTTTTGAACAAAGTCTCAATCCACTGCGAACTCTTTGGTGTCACAATACTGATGCTTGGGGCTGTGTTATGAAAAGGCTCAGCATAGTTGTGGGATTTGAGTGCAAGCCTGGCAACTGTGAAGAAAGGAATCCACATTATATTTCCAATATTAGGCTCTAGTTTAGTGAGGCTCTTTAGGATTAGAGGATGCAGGGTGCAGGTAGGCAAATAGACACATGAACATCTTTACTCAGTTTTAGGTAACAAATCCTGCGCTATTTACTTTATGTGGTGGGTTATCCTGAACACTGATTAAACAGGGAGACACAAGGCCTTCTTTCTTTGAGGTAAAGGTTTTGATTAACTCCTCAACCCGTGCATCAATGTGCAGATCCCTGCCTGAAAAAAACATGTAGAAACAATTAAATGCTTTTAAAAATCTGTGATAAACTTTCATCTTTTTAGACCTATGTACTCGTTAATTTTTAATTTAGAACATGCTGCATGCACACACTCTATTAATCAAGTGGCACAGACGGGTAGGGGATGACAATGTCTCTATAATGCACAGCGCAGAAGAGTTGAAAGATTGCATGCAAGAGCTAGACAGAAAGGCATGGGGGCGTGCTGGTAGGCACAAGCATAAGGCTTGAAAGGTAGCATGCAAGAGGTAGACACATAGCACGGCATGCAGGATGGTGTGCTAATAAGGCATGCCTTGTAATCAGAGCTACACAGCCCTAAACATACATCTCTACCTTTTGTGTAGGTAAGTAGTTCCTCAATGTCCCACTCTGAGGACTGCACAGCCTGCACCAAAATACCAAACAAATTTGATTTAAGATGCTAAAGCAATAATCTACACCTACAATGCTGTTTTTTTTTCTTTTCTTAAGCCACCCTTTCAAAAGGTGTCACACCAGAAGCTTGTTATCTTGCTGGAAAGGATGAAGGTTTGTAAGGCCTCTCAAGATTTTTAAACTAGAACTGTTAGCTCAACCTCTCAACCTCCTGCCACTTTAGACCTCTAGAATCCTCAGACCCCAAACCCTTCACAACATACAAAACAATTTTATGATCGCATAGAATATTCAGCATATTCATTGTTGCCATATTTCAAATAAATGATCAAGCCTCGATAGCACTGGCAACAGTTCCAGCACACACAAATCTCATTAACAAGCCCTATGTAAAGGCTTATCTGCTTGAAAGCTGCACAGAATCAATCTCCTCAAGAACATAGTGAAATCAGACCAGAGCATTATTGCAGGCATTTGGAAATAAACTTCTGCCATCTAAATGAGGAGTCTCCAAATGGTCGATCACAAGCTACCTGTAGCTCGCCGAGACCTCCTGAGTAGCTTGGGATGGTAGCATTTGAATTTAGTAGCCCATCAATTTCATTAACATCTGGGCCTTTTTTTCAGGTGATGTTGCCTGCCCTCACCCAAATCAGCTGCTCAGATTGGCTTATCTGAGTTTAGATGGGGCAGGGCAGGCCGAAGAGGATGATGTCTTTCCTCCTGGCATCTCCATCTCTACGCCACCTGCCTTTCACGCCCTAGAACCTCACTTTTCTTGTGCAAGAGTGCCGGTGCAAAGCAGCAAGTGTGGCAGAGCAGAGTGGCCGGAGCAGGAAAGTGGTGCAAGTAGTATTGAACTGCTACGAGGACCCACGCACCTTCCCTGTTTAGCCTGCAACCAATCGGAGCAGCAGGTAAAAGCCCTCTGCAGAGCAACACCGGTAGTGAGCCCCCGGCCTAAAGTTTCATTTGTTGAGGCGGCTCAATTAATGCTTTCTAATAAATGCCGTTGATGCTTAAAGGAGATATAACTATTCGCACATAATGATTATTGTGACTTTGCGTGCCAGGCCACAAAAAGTGTTTTTTTAATATGCACAAGCTGTTATCTCTCCTCTAAGCATCAGCAGCAGTGGGGCCAGTATTTCATATAGATTACTGTCACGCGTGCCGTGACAATAATTCATATTAAATACTAGCCCCCCTGCTGCTGATGGTTGCAGGAGATAAGCTCCTGTATGCATTGGCAGCAGTGGGGCCAGTATTTCATATTAATTATTCTCACACCATGTGCCAGGGGTACAAAGAGTGTTTGTGTTTTTTTAATATCAATGCAACTTGTATTGTTTATCTGATAGATGAATGATACACATTCCATGGATATAAAAAACAAACACTTCTTGTGGCCCTGTCACGGGGTGTGACAATAATCATTATTGAGAGGCCGCTTGCCAGGACCACAAAAAGTGTTGTTTTTTATATGAGTGAATCCTCTTGTTAGCATCAGCAACATTGGGGCAAGTATTTCAAATGGATTATTGTCACGTGTGCCAGGGGTGCAAAGAGTGTTTGTACTCTTGTGACCCTCACCCACCCACTCATTCCCTCCCAAGACCTCCTTGTGCCTGGCCCCTTTTTCCCTTTCCTGAGGTCCCAACACCCACGGCTTTTCCCTCCAATCTCCACCTGCCACTCCTGTATCTCCTTCACCCTTCTTGCACTGATTGTTGGGCAGGGGCATAGCTTAGTCAGTAAGATTGGGGAGGGGGGCTTGAGCTTCAGATTTGCCAACAATCACGCTCGTGCATAATGTTGAAATACATTATACGACAAGCATGGTGCACAAGAGGGCCTTCAGGCAACGTAAAGGGAAAGGAATGTAGATTGATAGGGATACTAAGTGAGAGAAACCACATTATTTTGTGAAAAAACAGCATTTTTGAAGTATTCCCCAACAGAGTAAGGGAGAGAATGTTTGTGCGTTTTTGTTTGTGTGTGAAAAATTCATGGTGAAATCTGAAAGACCTCTCACCATACCTGACTAAAAGCGCTTGTATCCAACTATTTATCACAAGATACATTTGTTAGGGGGTGTACCACCAGACACACCCCCCCCCCGAAGCAACGCCCCTATTGTTGGGACTACTCCGGTCCTCTCCCCTCCTCCTTTCCTCTTACAGAAGTCATCACTCTGCCCAATCTGTGTGAAAAAGGCCAAGCAAAGATGAGATGCCCCACGCCTGGTGCTGCTGCTGGCTCCTCACAGGGCCTGGGTGTACTTCAGAGCCAACCTGTGCTCTGCTGGAAGCGATGAGCCAAGGGTGTAGCTTTTTAGACAGTAAGAGGGGGGGGGCAACTTCAGATTTCCTTACAATTACACTGGCATATAATGTTAAAATACATTATATTGCAAGCAGGACGCATGAAATGGCCTTCAGAGTCAGTGGAAAGGAAGAGGTATGTAAATTGGTAGGAGTACTAAGTGAGAGAAATACTCTTTTCACATATTCTATCAATAAAATAATAAACATTTTTTCGGGATTTCAAAACAGAAGAAAAAAAAGAGAGTGTGTATTTCTTTGTGTGCGTAAATGCCAGGTGAAATCCGACAGACACCTCACCATATACAACAGAAAGCAAGTGTACCCAACTATCCTTCAGAAAATACATTTATTTTGGGGGGATATAACCCCCCCAAACATGCCCCTGAAGCTACGCCCCTGCGAGGAACTGGTGATAGCAGCGCTTTGAGCAGAGACCTGCACTTCCTGCAGGTAACTTTGGGTTTCCCCGAGGCCTGCAGGGCTGAGGAGACTGAAGGGGTGGATGAGAAGGACCTCTCCTGGGCAGAGAGATACAGGGGGAAACGGCCCCTTAAATATAGTTCTGGGGCCTGACAGCCCCTGAGGCCTAGCAGCCCATTAGCTAGGAAAGGGGTCCGCAGCAGGCTAAGTAACCAGCACCCTTAAGGAGACACAAAGCCCTTAGACTATCAGGCAGTGTCAAACACCAGTTAGGAACCACAGGCTTAGGCCCAGCTGGCTGTGAACAAAGGCTGATTTTGTTTTGGAATGCTTTAAAGCAGCCATAGCATGGCATGCTGTGTAAGGAAGTAGCCAGAAAATTGAAAAACACCTCACTTAAAATACACCTCTATTACCAGCAAGCAAATCAGACCCTCCTTAAGAGTTCCTTTCATCTCCTTTCCAGCCATTTAAACATCCACCCATTCATCTATTTATCTGTAATTCTGTCCATTCCTTCACCTTTCCATCTACCTACCTATACATCAATACTTCCATCCATCCATGTATGCTTCCATCGATCCTTTCGCAGTTCTCCGTCTGTTCATTCGTACATTCTTTCACCCTTTCACCTTTTTATCGTTTCATTCTTCCATCTACCCTTTTTATCCTTCTATCTTTTCAAACGTCTACATTTACATCTAATTCATTATTTCTCTGTTTTATCACTTCACCCTTTTTCCTTTCAATATTTAGTTCCTATCATTCTTCCTTTCTCCTCCTGTTCTTTGCCATTTCTTTGTCCCACCTTATTTCTTATATTCTTACTTTTTCTTTCTTAATTTCTTTCTCGTGTACTTTTCTTATTGATCCCTCTCCCTGTGTTGGATCACAATTTTATTTTTTCTCTTTTTCTATCATTGTGCACCAAGTCGAAGCACCACATCCCTCCTTAATGGTGTTTCACATATTGTTATTAATGAGCATTTTAATTCCAGACAGAAAAGGCCCATAAACAAGTAATTCATTTTTAACTGAGACAAAGCTCACCACCCATGTTCCCAGGGTCAACCACCATTTAAGCTGCTGCAGTGGCAGGTTCCCTATGTGTCCGATGTTGCAGCATGCTTCTTGCATCTGGTTTTTGCAGCTCTGTAGCATGAACGTCAATTCACCAAATGGCCAGGGATATCGAAAGTGACATCACACACCATTTGACCTTTATATTCACTCACCCACACATGCTTACACATATAAACACACAGTCACAATCACACACACTCTCTCACATGAACACACTCTCACTTGCATGCATGCACACAACATACATTTAAAAGCATGTTTGACTCACCTGACTGCTTGGGGAGGGCGTATTCCAGGTAGTTTTACTCCATTTTATTACACTAATAGTAAATAATATGTTATTAATCACTATTAGCGTAGTAAAAATTGGCAAAAAAATAAGGAGATTGCATCCCTAACCTATGTCCGTAGGGGTGAGGTGTCCCTGTGTTACTGGCACTGATTTTGCCACCTCTGAGACCAGGGGTCGCAAATGCAGTGCTAGGGGTCACAACGGGCAACGCAGAGTGTATTTCTGTAACATGCAGAAGAACATCCAATTATATCACTGCATTGAGAGGCATTTTAGAAGCGATTGTAGTTTTTAAACATCATGGACTCCATCCATCGCTGATCACAAGAAAGGAAAGCCACTCATTGTGTGCATCATATATGTGGCCTAGATTGTTATTACAAACTACAGAGCTGTATAGTAGCACAGGAGAGATTTTGTACAGTGTCCACTCTGAACTAATGCTTTTCAAGGTGCTGTCATGTGGGATAATGAAGAAAGGGGAGGCATTGTGTTGCAGCATCAACAGCGCTTACTAACCCAATGTGTGGCCCTGGAGCACTTACTTACTTGATCAGCAAACTGTGCCATGCAGGGTGTGTGGTTGGAAGTGTTTTCTGTGGTTTGTGATCCTATGTGGGAAGTATTTCCATAGCTTGGGTGATGAACACCAGGGTGCGTTTATCTGATAACATGATAAGTAAACATTATCATGTTATGGGTACCAGCACATGGCAATGTGGTGAATGATGTGTGAGACAGATATGTAGTTTATGATTTTCAGTCTGCTGACAGCTTTTAACAGCTCTATAGGTGCCAAAGGTATTTCTAGTGTTTGTAGTAGTCTGCTAGCAGCCATAACTGGTTATTACCGAGGTCAGGATCAAAAAGTTTGTTGAAGAGGGGAGCCGGGATTGATCCCAGGTTTTCTGTTTTCATGTTGTACTGATCAACCGCTGAGAATCTCCTTCTCACTAGAGATGGCTTGGCTATCTTTAGTGCTTCATTGGGTGAGTTGCGACTTGTGGTGTACTGAAGAAGATTAGACACGAGCAGAGGACTCTGGCAGATTAAAGCAGCAGTGCTCAACGATCTGTCTCTTCACAACAGGGCAAGTCAAAGAATAACTGGCCATCTTGATACCAAGACATTTTCAGTCCTAATTATAATGGGATAATAAGATAACATTATTCGTTTCCTCAGTTAGCTATGTGCAATATGGAATATAGGTCACACAGCTTACCCAATGAAGTAATGTTTGGTTTAAAACTCAGTTGGGTTTTAGGTCCAGGACATCTTATTGTGTCTTGTAATTGTTGCTTTCATGTTCTGCATCAAAAAGAGAGTGTGTACTTCTTCTAATAATTTTTCTGAATTTATACTTATCTTGCCCAAGTGTGACCTTCTTCCCTCAAAAATGCAGTTGAAGGCAGCCATTTAAGAGGGTGATCCCAAGGGAAGGGAGAATGAATATCTTTAGGAGGGTGATACTGGTTTGAAATGTGGATGATCCCAGTTGTTATAGGCCAGTGATCACTGGTTTATATCACCAAATCTTCAGCTGTCATTGAATATTATTATGTGGAGTAGTTTTGAAAGCTTGTCCTAATTCAAAAAAGTCCAATGTTTGCTACAAATTTAGGAGTACCCAATGTAAATAAATTTCACAACTTTCACCTTTGTGAATTAAGTGTTCTGTGTAGTACAAAGTTTAGTTCACTTTCTATTTGCAGAAATCGGCTAAACTCCACACCACCCAAAAACTATGCTTTGGTAATACTGAATCAAATATCAGGTAATTTGCAAAAAAACAGTCATCCAGTTTTCACAATTAAACATAGCTAAGGTGAGTTATTAATCTCACTTGCCAATGGTCCTGTTTAATTTAACAGCATGGCTTCTAATCACAAATGACCTGCAATACAACATCATTAAATGTGTCCATATAGTACCTTTGCCTGTTATGGATTGGATTTTGACTTCATCAGTATTTCTACTCTTGCTTACAGCCTTAACAACTCCTATAATCATGGATGAAGAACCAGGTCCCTCCAAAGGGCCAAAGAGTAAGAGATACTATTTCCATCAAGAGTGAGAGAACACATTTTTATTTACACAAATTAAAGACATCTGTATATGTTTAATCTGTGTAGCAAAGGTTTCAGTGGGAAAAAAGGGCAATGTTGAGAGGCATTTTTCAACAAAGCATATTCATTTTGAGAGGAAGTTCCCTAAAGGGAGCATCCTGAGGTCGCAAAAAGTAAACAAACTGACATCTGCATTGCAGACACAGCAATCTTTTTTTCCAAGCCAACAAAAACTGCGGCAATTGAAGCATCCTTTAAAGTTACTCATCACTTGGTCAAGCAAAAAGTAACATTTTCGGATGGAGCCATTGTGAAGGAAGCAATGCTTCTAATAGCAGAGTCGTTATTCAAAGATTTCAAAAATAGCCCTGAAAGATGTCTCCCATTTCAGAAGTGCAGTTATGGTGAAACACTATGGCAAGAAGGGTATCTGCATAATGGGTCAACATGATAGAGCAGTTAGAGCGGGATTTAAAGACATGCAAATATTTTTCTATTCAGTGTGATGAATCAGTTGTTGCAAGCAATATTGCCCAGTTGGCAATGTTCGTTAGAATGATTTTTGAAGATTTTGCTGATAAAGAGGAATTTTTAACTCTATTGCCTCTGAAAACCACCACCAGAGAAGATGAAGTAAATAATAATTTTTTTAAACAAAATGTCCAATTGAAAAAGTTAGTCGCAATAACAGCTGATGGCGCACCTGCGATGATAGGGCGTCATTCTGGTTTCATTGCCAATTGTAAAGCAGATCCAGATTTCCCTCAGTTTTGGAGTTAACATTGCATTATACATCAATCATCATGTGATGACTCCTGTTGTTAAAATTGTTAATTCAATTTGTGCAAAGGCCAAGCAGCATTGATCCTTCAAATTATTCCTTGAAGAACTATCAGCTGAGTATGGTGACCTTTTATGCCATACTCAGGTCCAATGGGTTAGCAGGGGAAAAATACTGCATAGATTCCATTCGCTATTGCCAGAAGTCAAAACTTTCTTGGAGTCTAGAAATTAAGATACCACACAGTTATCAAACACTGAGTGGTTGCCGATTTAGCATTTTTGACAGATGTGACAGAAAAATTAAATGTATTGAATTGCAAATTACAAGACAATCACCAACATGATTAGTTCTGTTGTGTACAGAAAAGAAAGCTGCAGCACTTTCCCTCTGTGGTCCAAATTCTTTTAGAAAATAAAGCTGAAGCTGAGATCCTGGACATAGAAAAATACGGTAGCCTCCTGATGAGGCTTAATCAAGAGTTCAGTGGCAGATTTAGTAATTCAGTACTTTCCCAAATATCCGCACTAAACTAAGCTGAAGTTCAGCTTATCTGGACATTGAAAAACACAACGATCTTGTGAAATCTGCAATAGAAGAGTAATACCTCTTTGAATCCATCTGCATTTGAGATTCAGCAAAACTTTGCTCCCGCTGACTGCCACGCTGACTGAGAGTACTATAATGACTTCTTCGGAATTGCCCTCCCAGGCTTCTAGATTACACAGTATAAGATGACATCACACAGTTCCACATTGAAGGTAAGATTGATTTTCTTGTATGTTTGTTAATTGAGCTGCATTACAATGATTGTTTCAGTGGCAGCTAATAATTGAAAGGTCTTAAAGCGTGGTGACAACACAAATCCAAATTCATTCCTATCAGTGTTTCTAGGGAACTCTAAGTATTTTTTTCAAATCACAGTATGGCCTCTGAAGAAATAAAGCTTAAAATCAATAAAGCTGGGCATGGGGGTGGTGGTCTCTAGGAAAAATGCACAAGTAGCTTGGCTTTTAATAGCTCACAATGATTTTCACTGACAAGAAGTAGCTCTCACTACGGAAAATAGTCAGTCTAGCCACACCCAGATGGGACATCTCATCAATACTTTTTAAGTTCCAACCTGCCTATATGTGCACACACACACACGCACACCCACGTACACACACACACACAACACCTGTATTTAGATATCAACTCTCCTAGACATGTGGAATAATTTAATTCTTTTAAACTATCACATGAACAAAGCATTTTATCACACATAAATTGAAAAATAAAGAGATTTAACGCCCCTCTTCAATGTATATACACATACAGCGCCTTTCAAAGAAAAAAAGTGACACAATAGAAGCTTAATGTAATAGTGCTAATAGTTTAGGCCCCTACAGGCCTCAAACATATAATAGATACATCAGGATTCTACAGCATATTGATTTTACATTGTTTAAACACAAACTGTGTACATTAGCTGGGATATGTCCCAGCAACCCACCCCCATATAATAGAACGGAGAGAAGGGAGGCTTCTAAGTCCCTGGCTTGTCTTATAAAAGCACCGCAAACCATACAGGCAACTTTTCTCACTTTTCTGTCTCTCACTATGGTGGTCATTACAGCCCTGGCGGTCGGTGTTAAAGCGGCGGTAAAGACCGCCAACAGGCCGGCGGTTAAAAAAAAGGAATCACGACTGTGGCGGAAACCGCCAACATAGACAGCAACTTTAACACTCCGACTGCCACAGCGGTACAAACAAACAGCATGGCAGTCACCGCCAACAGACAGACGGAGGACAATGTACCGCCCTCAGTATCACAACCTACCAATCCAACCACCTTTTCCTGGGCGGATTCACCGCGAACAAAAACACGGCGGAAACTGGACTTCGAAGGGAAAACGCTCACCTCTACACACCCACGAGGAATCCAGACGCCATGGAACCCGAGCTCCAGACCCTGCCAGCCCTTATCTTCTTGCTCCTCTACCAGGAGCACGAACGCCGGCGGTGAAGACCACGGTGAGTACTGCACCTACGACACAGGGGAGGGGGGAGGGAAAAAACAGTGACACACACACGCAACACCCCCACCCCCACCCTCACCCACTACAACACACACACTAATACAGCATGATACATTACAGTTACACCCCCCAAGCCTCCTGGAAGAATGCAAAGACAAAAGGAAATGAGTGTAACCATTGTAATATATTAAAATCCAGTACGCAAAAATATATATACACTATAAACAAATATATACACAAAGAATAGTAGTCCAGGTAGTGCTTCATTGAAGTCTGTGGAACATTGGGCCCACGCGGCATGGGCGAGGCCCACACTCAATCCCCGAACATGACGGAGAGAACACTGCAGGGGCATCAGATAGCAATAAAACAGGCACCTCAGGGGGAAGGGAAAGGGGGGGCACCTTAGCCGGTTGAGTGCACGATGCCAAATCCACGAGGGGGCCACATGCCCACTGTTCAATCCTGGGGAGTGCAAAGCCACATTCTCTCAAGTCTCTACAGTGTGTGGGTTGCCCACTGTTCCATCCTGGGGAGTGCAAAGCCAAAGTCTCTCAAGTCTCTACAGTGGATGGGTTGCCCACTGTTCAATTCTGGGGAGTGCAAGGCCACAGTCTCTCAAGTCTCTACAGTGGGTGGGTTGCCAACTGTTCCATCCTGGGGAGTGCAAAGCCACAGTCTCTCAAGTCTCTACAGTGGGTAGGTTGCCCAATGTTCAATCCTGGGGAGTGCAAAGCCACAGTCTCTCAAGTCTCTACAGTGGGTGGGTTGCCCACTGTACCATCCTGGGAAGTGCAAAGCCACAGTCTCTCAAGTCTCTACAGTGGGTGGGTTGCCCACTGTTCCATCCTGGGAAGTGCAAAGCCACAGTCTCTCAAGTGGATAACAGTCTCCACTGGTTCTGGAGGGGGCATTGTTCCCCGAGTGCTTCATCCTGCCAAGGTCTGAGGTAGTGGATGGGAATCTCCACTGGTTCTGGAGGAGGCCTTGTGCCCAGAGTGCTTCATCCTGCCAAGGACTGAGGTAGTGGATGTGAATCTCCACTGGTTCTGGAGGGGGCCTTGTGCCCAGAGTGCTTCATCCTGCCAAGGACTGAGGTAGTGGATGCCTTACTCCACTGGTTCTGGAGGGGGCCTTGTGCCCAGAGTGCTTCATCCTGCTCGTGATGGACTCAGTAGCGTCAGTTCCCTTGGCGCTCATGGGCCAGCGGTGCTTGTTGCGGCGGTGTCCTTGGCAGCGGTGCTTGTGGCATCAGTGTCCTGTTCAGCGGTGCTTGTGGCAGCAGTGTCCTGTTCAGCGGTGCTTGTTGCGGCGGTGTCCTTGGCAGCGGTGCTTGTGGCGGCAGTGTCCTGTTCAGCGGTGCTTGTGGCGGCAGTGTCCTGTTCAGTGGTGCTTGTGGCGGCAGTGTCCTGTTCAGCAGTGCTTGTGGCGGCGTGGTCCTTGGCAGTGACTTAGCTGCTGGGGGTCCTGTCTGGCACAGTGGGGCTGGTGCTGGCGGTCAGTTATGGCCCAGCGGGGCTGGTGCTGGCGGTCCCTTATGGCCCAGCTGGGCTGGTGCTGGCGGTCCTGGGCAGCGGGATGATGGTGGTGGCCTCCTGGGCAGCGGGGATGATGGCAGTGGCATCCTGGGCAGCGGGGATGATGGCGGTGGCCTCCTGTGCAGCAGAGCTGATCCTGGCGGTGGCCTCTTGGGCAGCGGGGATGATGGCGGTGGCCTGCTGTGCAGCAGGGCTAGTGCTGGCGGTGGCCTCCTGGGCAGCGGGAATGATGGCGGTGGCCTCCTGTGCAGCGGCTATGATGGCGGTCTTCTCCGCCGTGCTGCTCTTCCCAGACTTGCTGAGTTTCTTGTGCCCCTTCCCCACCTTGAAAGGTGTCGCAGATGACTCCACATTCCCACCTGTACCCCTGGGAGCAGCTTTGATGGCTGGAGTCTTCCCCCTCTCCCGCTGGGCACTGGCCAACTTTTCATGCTTGACAGGTGGGGGACTGTCTGTGCTGTGGCTCCGTGCCACACTGGGTGCCCTGCTGCCCGGTGCACTCCAGATTCCGGTGACTACAGGCACCACTGGTCCCGGAGATGTTGTGGCTGAGGTGCTAGGTTGGGACCTGGAGAGTCGGGCCCTAGGAGACTGACGGGGTGGGGGAGGTGAGGGAAAGAGGTCAAGAGTGGACAGGAAAAGTTTCTTGGGAACACTGGGACGGGTAGCTGGAGGGGGTTTGGGAGTGGAGGAATAGGTTGTGGTTGTAGGAGGTGTTCGTTTGGTGACTTTGGGTGAAGGTCCATGCGCTGTAGGCTGTCGTGAGGTGGATGGCTGCTGGGTGGGTGTGTGGCTGCGTTTGTGTATCTTGGGAGGGGGCATCACAGACACACTGGGAGAGGACACAGGGGACGTGTGAATGGTAGTGGGGATGGTGACTGCACGTGAGCGGGGTGTGATGGTATGTGTGCTGGTGATGGAAGTAGTGGCTGTAGATGTAGTGCATGCAGGTGTGAGTGGAGATGAGACTGGGAGGGAGGAGGGAGACGAGGAGGAGGGGGACACAGTGGAGGCAGTGGATGTTGGTGTGTCTGCATGTGTGTGATGCTTGCGTGAGTGCCTGTGGGATGTGTGGTGCTTATGTTTGCCTGAGCTTCCCTTGTGTGTTGACGTGTGTGCATGCTGGTCTGAAGGTGTGCTTGGGATAGGCTGAGGTAGAGGGGATTGGGCCTGGGTGGAGAAAGTTGGAGGGGGGAGGCTAGAGACAGGGACAATAGCTACCATCAGTGCTGAGGCCAGAGTCTGAAAAGCTCGGTGAAGGGCCGCCTGACCAGAATGAATGCCCTCCAGGAATGCATTTGTTTGTTGCAACTGCCTTTCTACACCCTGGATGGCATTCAAAATGGTAGACTGCTCAACAGTGAGGGACCTGAGGAGGTCAATGGCCTCCTCACTGAGGGCAGCAGGGTTGATTGGGGCAGGGCCTGAGGTGCCTGGGGCGAAGTTGATGCCCACTCTCCTCGGTGAGTGGGCACGGGGCAAAGGCTGAGGGGCTGCTGGGAGGGCGGTGCCACAAGGGAGCTCCCATCAGAGGACGAGTCCGTATCACTGGTGTCAGCTCCTGTCCCCACTGTGGAGCTCCCCTCGCCCTCCGTCCCACTGTTGAATTCTGAGTCCGTAGTCTCGCCCACCAGGGCCATGTGGGATGCAGCTCCCTCCTGCTCCAGTGCCACTGCTCCTCCGCCTGATGATGCTAATGCACACAAGAACAGGGAGACCACAAAAAGGGGGGGACGACGACAGAAGAAAGACATGTTGAGTGCATGCATTATCGCTACCATTGGCAGACACGACAGACACAGAAGCCCCCTGCACTATGCCGTGCACTTGGGGTCCACTGTTCAATCCCTGGGACATGGCCTACAAGGCTATGGCCGACATCTGCACACATGGATGTCACAGGAGCGTGACTAGGTGTACTTGGCACTGTACACAGGTGGGGTGGGGTGGGGTGCCACAGGGTCTGCCAGAAAAAGGGGACCTAACTAGCACACTCGCCCTGGCCTAGGGAAACCCACAGCCCACCTCCCCCATCCAGACACCTCCACTGCGTGCAAAATCAGAAGAATTAAAGTGTACTCACCCCCTTGTGGCTGCTGTGATGCCCTCAAGCGCCCATCCAACTCCGGGTACGCCACTGCCAGGATCCTGAACATCAGGGGGGGTGATGGTGTGACGGGCACCCCTCCCACGTTGGGAGGCCATCCCCAGCTGGGCCTCTGCCATCTTCTTGCTCCAGCGGCGAATGTCCTCTTATCTCTTATGGCAGTGGGCGCTCCATCTGTGGTAGACCCCCAGAGTGCGGACGTCCTTGGCGATGGCACGCCAAATATCCTTCTTCTGGTGGGCGCTGACCCACATGAATTGTACAGGGGAAAAATAAAAGTTATTACCAACTGCACTGTCACAGTCATTGGCCCCCATCCCTACCCTTACCATGTGGCACATGCACTCACCGTTGTTTCATGCACGCCTCAATCTCCCCCCCATCTTTCATCCACCCCACTCCACACAGACATGCTCCCAGTGTACTTACCTGTTTGTCTGGAGGACCGTAGAGTAGTGTGTACTGGGGGAGGACCCCATCCATGAGTTTCTCCAACTCCTCCGATGTGAAGGCAGGGGCCCTTTCCCCAGACGCACAAGCCATTGTCTCTTCCAGACCGAGGTCTCAGCAGAAAATGTCCGCGGCGGTGCGTACCATCACCGCCGGCGTACATCGTCATTGGCTCCTGGGACCCATAGGGTCCAATGTTAAACAATGCAGAATTGCGCAGCGGTGTTTGACCGCCTACCACGACAGTGTACAAATGCCAGCGCAGTTACCTCACATCCCATTGTCCCACTTTACAGGTCAGGCAGCCGCTATTTTAGGGGCCCACATGGCTTAATTTTTAACTGCGTCACACATACCTAGGCCTTGCCTCAACACTTATACAGGCCAGATTTCAGATTAGGATTCGTGTTCTGTGTAAGCTGTGGGTACGTACCTCTGAGTTGGTTGACTCTGTGCTCACTGTTGTCCTTCATAGGCACCGTCCGCTGGGACATGTGAGGAGATGGCGGCATCCTCCGGTGTACAGACCACTGGTGAACCTGTCGACAATGGAGGAAAGACATGTGATCATCACCTACAGGCTTGATCGTGCCACAATCCTGGAACTGTGTGCCCAGCTGGAGCCAGACCTGATGTCAGCTATCCGCCATCCCACAGGAATCCTCCCTCTAGTGCAGGTGCTGTCAGTACTCCATTTCCTTGCAGGTGGGTCATTTCAAACAACAGTGGCCATAGCATCAGGGATGTCCCAGCCTATGTTTTCCAACGTGTTGTCCAGAGTGTTGTCTGCCCTGCTGAAACACATACGGAGCTACATCATTTTCCCTCAGGTGGAGGATTTGCCTTCTATGCCCTGGGACATATCCCCAACATCATAGGTGCCATTGATGGGACACATTCCCTGGCTCAGTGCATGACGCTTACATTCTGCGGAATAGCAGCATCCCTTATGTGATGGGTCAACTCCAGAGGCACCGTGTGTGGCTATTAGGTGAGCACCTGGAAGCAAGTCAGTGGGAATGGTTGTCTGGGGATATCCCTACAGGTTAGTGTGTGTCTAACAGTTGCCCTCGCCATTTGCAGGTGACTCTGGTTACCCCAACCTGTCATGGCTACTGACCCCAGTGAGGAATCCCAGGACAAGGGCAGAGGAACACTACAATGAGGCCCATGGGCGGACTCAGAGGATTGTAGAGCGGATCTTCGGCCTCCTGAAGGCGAGGTCCAGGTGCCTCCATATGACAGGTGGATCCCTATTCTACTCACCAAAGAAGGTGTGCCAGATCATCGTGGCCTGCGGTATGCTTCACAACTAGCTTTGCGACAACAGGTGCCTTTTCTGCAGGAGGATGGTCCAGATGGCGGTGTTGTGGCAGCTGTGGAGCCTGTGGACAGTGAAGACGAGGAAGCAGAAGAAGAGGACATCGACAACAGGAACTCGGTTATCCTGTAATACTTCCAGTGAGACACAGGTAAGAATACAAACATGCCTACTACATGTACTTTAACACTACTACCTCTCTACTGTCTGTCATTTTCACCCAGTGTATGGTCACTGAGTTGTCGCTTTCCCTTACGATTTCACAGATGCGGGTCCCACAGTGTGACATCTGCTTTGTTTCCTCATGGGCTAGAGCTGCGTTACATAGGTATGTTGACATTACAATTGAAAGAGCATTTTGTCACTGTAATTGCTCCAGATTGTTTTGTGCTTTAAGGGTGTTTATTTCAGTGCTCAATATTGGAGGGGGTTGTAAAATGATGAGGGGTGATGGTGGAGGAATGTCCATGGCAGAGTCCAGTCTACTAGTCTCACAGGTGCATTGCCCAAATGGGCATAGGAAGTGGAGCTGGGGCACTTTGAGGATGGACAGGGTGACAAGGTGGGACAAAAGGATGACAATCAGGGTGGTCTCATTTCTTGGCGGGGGTCTTGGCATCGTTCTCTGTCTTTGTCCTGGATCTCAGGGACCGTTTGCGGGGTGGTTCTCCCTCTGCAGGGGGTGGGGTGCTGGTGTGGTGGTCCTGTGGCTGTCCCTCCTGTCCACTAGCGCCAGTGGAGGTGGTGGGCAGTTCATCGTCCAGGCTAGTGTCAGGGGGCCCTTGTTGTGCCACAGTGTCCCTCCTGGTGTTGAAGACTTCCTTCAGCACCCCTACGATGGTGCCCAGGGTGGAATTGATGGATCTGACTTCCTCCCTGAAGCCCAAATACTGTTCCTCCTGCAGCCGCTGGGTCTCCTGAAACTTGGCCAGTACCGTTGCCATCATCTCCTGGGAATGGTGGTAGGCTCCCATGATGTTGGAGAGGGCCTCGTGGAAAGTGGGTTCCCTGGGCCTGTCCTCCTCCTGTCGCACAGCAGTCCTCCCAGTTCCCCTGTTTTCCTGTTCCTTTGTCCCCTGAACCGTGTGCCCACTGCCACTGCCCCCAGGTCCCTGTTGTTGTTGGGGTGGTGGGTTTGCCTGGGCTCCCTGTAGTGGTGGACACACTGCTGCTTGTCGTGTCCTGGGGACAGAGGTATGGGCCCGCTGGGTGTGTGCTGTGCTGGTGCTTCCAGAGGGGGGAAACTCTGTGGCGGCCTGTGACTGTGTCAGGGGAACCGACAGTCCAGAGGTCCCAGATGGGCCGGGCTGGTCATCTAGATCCAGTTGGACAGAGCTGCTGTCATCACTGTGGGCCTCTTCTGTTGGTGGTGTGGACATGTGTGGCCCTCCTGTCCGGTGACGTTGGGTAGGGGTCCTGCAGGGGTGTAAAGGCATGATTATTGCATCTGTGTATGGCATGGTGTGCAATGGGTGGGTGACCCTGTACCCCAGTGCTTTCATTCCTGTGTGGGTCCTTGCGTGATGGTGGTTTAGGGGGGTGTATGGGTGTGTGCAGTGGGCATGCTTTGGTGATGGGTGTCCATGCTTTGGTGTTGCATGCAGGGCTTGGTGTTGTGCTGTGTGGGTTGTTATAGGGGGACATATGTGAGGTGTTGGAGCGATGGGGGTGAGGGTAGGGGTATGTGATGGCATGCAGGTAGGGCGGGGGGTATTATAGTTAAGATTTGCCTTACCAGAGTCCATTCCTCCTGCTACTCCTGCAAGGCCCTCAGGATGCAGTATTGCCAAGACTTGCTCCTCCCATGTTGTTAGTTGTGGGGGAGGAGGTGGGGGTCTACCGCCAGTCCTCTGTACAGCTATCTGGTGTCTGGAAACCAGGGAACAAACCTTCCCCCGTAGGTCTTTCCACCTCTTCCTGATGTCATCCATTGTTCTGGGGTGCTGTCCCACTGCGTTGACCCTGTCGACGATTCTCCGCCATAGCTCCATCTTCCTAGCAATGGAGGTGTGCTGCACCTGTGATCCAAATAGCTGTGGCTCTACCCGGACGATTTTCTCCACCATGACCCTGAGCTCCTCCTCAGAGAACCTGGGGTGTCGTTGAGGTGCCATGATGTGGTGCGGATGATGTGTGAGGTGGTGTCGGTTGTGATGTGTGATGGGATGTGTTTGTATGTGTTATCTGAGGTGTGTGGATGTTGTGTGAGTGATGATGTTGTGTGCCTGTGGATGCTAGTGTTGTTTCTGGTGGTGTCTCTCTCTGGCTTTCTATCACAATTCTGGTCGTAAGGGTTTGTGGGTGATGTGGGTGTGTGTTTTATATTGGATTGGGTGTGTGGGAGTGGTGTGTGTATCAGGTGTGTGTATTTAGATTTGTAGAATGTGGTTGTGTTTTGTATATGTGTGTGTATTTTGAGTGCGGCGGTGTGTTCCGCCAATGGAATACTGCGGTTGAAAGACTGCTGCGTGGATTCGTTGGTTGTGATAGTGTGGGCGTATTCCTGTTGGCGTGAAGGTGTTGGTTTTGTTATCGCCAGTTTATCACTGACCTTTGGTGTGGCAGACTTGTGTGGGTGTCTGGATTTTGGCGGATTCCGAGCTTTGGGTCATAATAGCTGTAGCGGTATTCCGCTGCCACAGCGGTGTGTTGGCGGTCTTCTGCACGGCGGTAAGCGGAATTTACTGCCAATGTTGTAATGAGGGCAAATGTATTCAACCAAAAGTTACTCCCATGAATTAGGTCTTTGCTAAGTTTCAGCATTCCTACTTGGGCACAGGTGTTTAATATTGTCATGCCACACTGGATCAGGAATATAGTAATCAGAATTCCTTTTGTAACTTTCAATGCTGAAACCCACAACAAAGCAGTATTTTTGCACATCGTGATGTGTCATGGCCAGAAACAGTTAAGAACGGGCTTGCTCATTTATTTTCTTAATCAATGTAGACTTCACTTAGTCCAGCTACAATTCTTTGATTTAATGTCCCTTATCATCCTTAAACTGAATCTGAAAATATTCCTAAAGAGTCTTCTACTCTGTGAATGTCATTGATGAAATTCCTTCATATATTAGTTTCTTAATGTTTCTGGGAACTCTACTTTTTTGCTACTTTTGTACCACACATGCGTAATCAGATAATTTGAAATTAAATTAACTAAGTTTATCTAAAATGGTATACTAGCTTTGGAATTACAAAAAAGGTTTTTAAAAATTTCAAACTACTCTGCAACATGCTCAAGTTCACCTATTTTGTAAACTTTCGCTATTAATGTTGCAATTCAGATAATTATCTTACTATTTGTAATTTCGAGAATGGATTTCTTCTTTAACTTTTTGGTTTTAAACCAACCTAAATGATTGTGGGAAACAATTGCACAGGGTCGGACTGGCCATTTGGGCAATCAGACTTTTTGGGGTCAAGCCTGCAATAACATGCGCTAGCGCATGCATATCACTAGATAGACGCTGTTGTATTTAGAAAAGGGCTTGGAGCCTGCCCTGGCTTACTATTTGTTGGCTGCAGCGTCCCTCTTCTCTGCAGCCTTCTTAATTGGCCAGTGCTGGCCATATGACACTTCCGGTTCTGTCAGTGGAGCAGGGACGAAGCACAGATTAATTAAACTTAATTAGTGCCCTTCTCCTGCTTGCACTGTGATTGAGGTACTATTTCTTCTCCTGCCTCCAACCATGGGCGTAGGAAGTGTGGGGGACGCGGGGATGTATCCCCCTCAGATTTTGGAGGGTGGGGGACACGGGGACAAAGGTGGGGGGGACAAGGGGACACAATCATTTCCCCTCTCACATCTATTATTCAGAGGGCCATTAGCGCACAAAAGCGCTACTTATGATAGCCCTGTACCGATCATCCTCCGATCTGATGGTAACAGAATGAAGGTGAGTCCGGAGGCCCCCTGCGCTCTCTGCCCTTTTGTTTGTCCTGTTCACAGCTGTGGGCATTAATGGTGCTCATAACAACAAAGGGCACGAGGAGGAGAGAAGAGTTTTTGATGATTACTGTCTGCATCACCTGCCGCCTTGAAGAGGGGCACTGCAGGGCGCCTTCAAGGAGAGCTGCAAGACAATGAGGAAGATCTAAAGAGGAAACAGAGTCCCACTCACCCTGATGCCCCCAGGCTAGAAAGGAGACTCTGTGAAACACAATATTTGTATTTGCCTAAGATCACGCCAGTTGGTGAAACAGTGAAGCCGAGATTGAGCCCAGATTTTATCTTTTCACACAATAATTTAGCTATTAGAAGGGTATATTTTTCTAACATTTATGTTTAATGTTTTGTTATCTAGGTAATGAAGGGCTTGATTACAGCGTGGCTAACAGGGAGAAGCCATATTTCATTTTGGGCCGTTATGCCTAGCGTTATTATTTATGGTGTTGTTATCGTTACATACTTCAGTATATTGAAGTATATTATCTTTTCTCTATCTTTTCTTCTCTCTACTCTGAAACAATCTACCCTATGCCACTGCACCCTACATCACTTTTCTCCACTCTGTGCTACTCTACGCCTCTGCAATCTATGCTGTACCACTCCACTCTACTCTGCAGCACTCTACACTATGCCACTGCAATCTATGCTATTCTACTCTAACCATTGTACACTACAACCCTGCACTCTGCCAGTGCATTCTTCACCACTTTACTCAAAACCAATGCACTCTATGCCACTGGACTCTATGCCAATCTGTTCTGCACCACAGCACTCTATTCCACTGTGCCCAATGCTACTGTACTCTGCGCCACAGCACTCTATGCCACTGCACTCTATGCCACTCTCCAATACACCACTGTACTCTGTGACCCTCTAATCTGCAACATTGCACTCTCTGCTACTGAACTCCACGCCACTGTACTCTGCACCACTATACTCAATGCCACTGTACTCTGTCCCACTGCACTCTCTTCTGTATCACTGCACTCTAATCTACTCTACACCACTCCACTGTAGGGCACTTCACTCTACTTTGAAATCATCTCCTCTATGCCACAGCAATCTACGCAACTCTACGCTATGCCAGTCTAATCTACCCTGCACCACTCCAATGTACCCTGCGCCACTCCAAACTGCTCTGCACCGCTCTATGCTACTGCACTCTACATCACTATGCTCCACTCTGCAACAATCTACTCTTCACCACTATACTGTACTCTGCAGCAATCCACTCTATGCCACGGCACTCTATGCAACTCTATTCTACTCTGCACCACTGTACTCTAAGCCACTCTTCTCTACTTTGCATCACTCTACATCACTGCACTCTACACCAATACATTCTATGCCACTCTACTCTACACCACTGTCCTTAATGACACTCTAATCTGCAACACAGCACTCTGACACTGAACTATACTCCTCTCTATTCTGCACCACAGCACGCCACTCTGCACCGCTCAACTATATGCCACTCTACTGAACTCTACACCAATGTACTATATGCCACTACACTCTATGCCACTCTACTCTGCATCACTGCACTCCACCACTGCACTCTACACCAGTCTACTCTACCTTGCACCACTCCACTCTACCATGCACCTCATCACTGTATGACACAGCACTCTGCACCACTGCAATCCATGCTGTGCCACTCCACTCTGCTCCCCTCTACTCTTCACCACTCTACGCTACTGCACTGTAAGCTAAACCAGTACAGTCTTCGCCAATGCACGCTACACCACTTTACTCAAGACCAGTGCACTCTATATCACTACACTCTTTGCCAATCTGCTTTGCACCACTGTACTCTATGCCACTTCACTCTAAACCACCCAACTCCACTCTATGACACTTCACTCTGACATTACACTCCATGATACTAGACTATGACACTCTATTCCATTAAACTCTAACACTTTCTCCACTCTGTAACTCCCTATACAACTCCCTATACGCCACTCCATTCCACTTTACTCCACTCTATGCCACTCCACACCACTCTATGCCACTTCAATCTACAATACTCTACTCAACACCACTGCACAACCCACTATGCCACTCCACTATACAACAATGTACTATGCTCAACAATACTCTACCCAACTTGCTCTATGCCACTTCACATTACTTTACTTCACTCTACTCCAGTTCACTCTTCTTTATAGCTTTCCACTCTATGACACTCTGCCACTCTATTACACTGTGACACTACTCCACTCTACTACTACTTTATGGCATTGGCACTTGATTAGAGATTCAGATCTCCGTTGATTGCCTTCTCACTCATATGAGACGCGAGTCACATTTATCTTCGCCGTTTTGGTTACAAGAACTCTGTAACTCTTTTAACTCAAGCTTAACGAAGGCATAGGGTGATCCTGATACTTGTCTAGGGGATCGAAATATCGTCGGCCAAAGTACCTTGACTTGAATTTGTGATATTGTACATAAGTTGGCATAAGCATAGGTACTATGAGCTAATGACTTCTTGATTCACTATTTGACTCATTCATGTAAAAGTCGGTGTATAAAAGCTTGTAAATCATTATTGTGGATGCCAACCTTGTAGGAAAGTAGCCTCTTTCTAGCTTGGTTACCCCCACATTTGCCCTGTTTGTCAGTGTGTTTGAGTGTGTCTACTGGGATCGTGCTAATCAGGACCCCAGTAGTTATGCTCTCGACCTTAAATTATGGTTGTTGCATACTGGTAACCCAGTATTTCACCCAAAATTGGCATACTGGTACCCCTTTTAAGTCCCTAGTATATTTTACTTAGGTACCCAGGGCATTGGGGTTCCAGGATATCCCTATGGGCTGCAGCATTTCTTTTGCCACCCATAGGGAGACCATTGAAATGCTTCTGTAGGACTGCCATTGCAGCCTCCGTGAAAAGGTGCATGCACTAGCAGAGGTGCCCCCACGACCTCCAGGACCATTTTCCCAGACTTCATGAGTGCGGGGATGCCATTTTACATGTGTACTTGAAATTGGTCACTATCTATTCCCAGACACATAATGGTAACTCCGAACATAGGTATGTTTGGTATCAAACATGTTGGAATCATACCCCAAGGCTTTTGCAAGCATTGGTTGTATGATTTCATGCACTCTGGGGGCTCCTTAGAGGACCCCCAGTATTGCCATTCCAGCCTTCTGAGGTTTTCCAGGCAGCCCCAGCTGCTGCCACCTCTCAGACATGTTTCTGCCCTCCTGTTGCTTGAGAAGCTTAAGTCCAGGAAGGCAGAACAAAGGATTTCCTTTGGGAGAGGGGTGTTACACCCGCTCCCTTTGAAAATAGGTGTTACAGGCTTGGGAGGGGTAGCTTTCTTCTCCAGGTCACTGGAAATGCTTTGAAGGGCGCATTTGGTGGCCTCCTTACATAATCCAGTCTACACCGGTTCAGGTACCCCCAGTCCCTTCTCTGGCACGAAACTGGACAAAGGAAAGGGGAGTGACCACTCCCCTGTCCATCACCACCCCAGGTGTGGTGCTCTGAGCTCCTCCAGAGGTCCCTGGGTTTTGCCATCTTGGATTCCAAGTAGGCAGCGAACCCTGGGAGCATCAGAGTGGCCAGTGCCAGCAGGTGGTGTCAGAGCCGTCCCCTGATAGGTGCTTACCTGTTTAGGTGACCAATCCCCCTTTCAGGGCTATTTAGGGTCTCTCCTTTGGGAGGTTCTTCAGATTCGGATTGCAAGACTCCAGCATAAATCCTCTGCATCCTTTAACCTTCTCGCTGAAGAAACTGCATCTGGACCCTCCAGGAACTCTACAAACTGCAACAACGAAGCAAAGACGACTTCTGCAACATTGTATCTTCAGCTCTTGCCAGCAAATGCAAGGTCGTGCATCCTCAGAGGATAGCCTGTCTTCAGCCTGCACCAGAAGAATGAACGAATCTCTCTTGAAGTGAAGTAGTCACTCCCCTGCTTCAGCAGGCACCTCTCTGCAACAACGACCATCTGCGTGGGTCCCCTCTCCTGTCGAGTTGCATGGATCCTACATCACGGGTGGTGGACTGAAGTGGTCCAGATTGTCCTGACGTCCTACTGTCCAACTTTGGTGGAGGTAAGTGCTTGCCTTCACACGCAAGACGGTACCTCTGTGCACCACGTGTGATTTTCAGTTGCCAAGGCTTGTTGGCATCCTTCTATGAAATTCTTTGTGCACAATGTAGCTCCGGCCCCCAGCACTCCTTCCTGCGATGCACAGCTTCCTGAGTGGTTCTCTGGCGGCGTGTTTTCTAACTGTTTATATTTGCTATTGATGCATACTAGTGTATATAATTGGTGAATTACTTGCCACCTAAAGGAGTATAGTCTCTATGCTATTTTTGGCATTTGTGTCACTAAAATAAAGTACCTTTATTTTTGTAACACTGAGTATTTTCTTTCATGTGTGTGAGTACTGTTTGACTACAGTGGTATTGCATGAGCTTTGCATGTCTCCTAGATAAGCCTTGGCTACAGCTACCCCTAGAGAGCCTGGCTTCTAGACACTGCCTTCATTTCACTAATAAGGGATAACTGGACCTGGTATAAGGTGTAAGTACCATAGGTACCCACTACAAACCAGACCAGCCTTCTCCATACCACTGTACTGTATAGGTTACTTTTTACATTTTTCTTGTAAATGGTGACATTGGGTCATCCAGATAATTTGTCTAATGCCCGAATACCAGTCTTTCTCGATTTCCCCTGTTGATGTTTTCCCACTACATTTGATCTTTTATATTTTGATTGAATAAATGCATGAAACATTCCATTTGCATACTACTTTAATATAATTGTTTATGGGAGTGGTGTTGCATTTTATTCAAGGGAGCCCTGTTCCTTCAAAGTTAGTTTACTGCTCCATTCTAGGACACTCTACTTACTCCATGACACTACGCCACACCAGTCGATGACACATCATTCTCTTTTATGCCATTAACTTTGAGCCATGCTGAATAGTAGTCTCGCTAGTGTACAGCATCGCTAAAACACATTGGCAAAGGCAATAGAACTTGCATTGGCGAGACCTGTTGGCTTTGCCAATGCTTGTTTATAAGGTATGAACTTCAAGGTGACTTGCAATATCCTTATGTACGCAGGGGGTATTTTATCCGATATAATACATGGTCCCACCACCAACTTTCCCACAAACCACTTAAAACCTTAGTGCATAGCTTCTGTCATTCCAAGCTATTAAAGTAGAGCAGAAGAAAGAAAAGCAACATTCCATTTTTTGCTTTAAACAGCTGCATTAATTATGCTCTGTGACCTGATCTACCTTTTACCTTGGCTGCTAGCTCTGGCAGAAGGCATCGTAGTGTCAGAACTCGACTGTAATAACCCTATCATAGTCATTTTCTGATGTCTTTTCTTTATAATCAGAGAATGTCTTTTCTTTATACGCAGTGACTTGGTGCATCACAAACAGCCGTTTCTAAAGAAATTAGTGACTGCAGTTTATACAGAGATTAGAGAATCCATGTTTATATAGCATGTAACCCCAAGAGCTTCTTCAGTTGAAATGCTTCTAGTTATGACTGAGGTGGAGCTGAGCTTCCCAAGATCACACACAAGAGTAGAAGTGTTATTAGAACTATGGTTTACGAGCACAGTTTACAATTGTTGTAACTAATCGCTTTTGATATCTCCAGTGTGGTTCCAATTGGCATGAGGTGAAGGGCATGATGGGTGTGGGGCGCAAAGGGTATGTTCTTCCTTTTTACCCTCCTACCTTTATTTGCTTGGTGCATGAAGATGCAAGGTTAATCAGTATGCACATTTGAGCTAATTACTTTGTGAATGTAAATAACAATAAAAGATATTTTCAGAATGTGAAAACATGCCTTCCTTTCGCCCTATTTCACTTCCAATATATATGATTGTGTATATTTATCGGAGCCTGCAGTTTGTAAACAAGGAGCGATTTCTATAGGGTTGATTGAAACTCCCCAAGGCTGTCCCTGTCCCCCCCAGAAATGTATTGTCTCCTACGCCCCTGCCTCCAACTCCCCTCTCTGGTTATTGTTTCATGCTTGTGTCTGTGGTGCTTGTTCATCTTCGGTGCCCGTCGCTGCTACTAGCTGCTCGCTTCCGACGGCTGGGAAGTTCTCCTAGTGACTCAACAGTGGAAGGCAGGTAATGCGCAGCGGGTCCTTTCAAGTATATTTAAATATATATATATATATATATATATATATATATATATATATATATATATATATATATATATGCAAGTGGAGTGCATTGTATGGTCCAGTAAGGCCGGTTTGGTGTTTTGGTGACATCTACAAGTCACATGTCCTTCTAACGCGTGGTTTTATGTCCTTGGCCGCGGTATGGATCATATTGAACAGTTACCCTTTTGTGCGTCTTTTATGCACCATGTAAAACGAATTGCGCATGGTGTGGCAGATCATGTGTTCCTAATACTGCACAGTAGTATGCCACTCTTGGGCTGGTATCAAATCTGTTTCACTATTAAACAAACGCAAAATAAGTAAAACACTTGTATCATTCCACCCGGGTATGCGTTGTTAACATTCGGAATGATAACTCTGTTGGTAGCGCACAGGTTGATTTTTGATTCAGCTGTTTTTAAACATTTGTGGTATTGGCCGCTCTTCAGAATTCATTATCACCGAAGCACGACCAGTGCTTACTACTGAGAACCCTCAACGGGGCAACATGTTAATGTTTTTTCAGAAGTGTCAGTATTTGGCTGAGAAGGTCAACTTATTGATGTCAGCTACAAAGTGAGCTTTTCTTAGTAATAGAGTGCACATGAAACCACATCTGACGGTCCCTCGGGGTTGTGGTGAAAACGTGGCGTGAGGCGGTCGGAATGGAGTTTTTAAGGGGTCTGTTTCTCTTCTCCCCGCTAGTGCAGAGGGTGTATCATTGTTTACTTTTTTCTCACCACCGCATTGAATTTAACCTAATTTCTTTTAAATAAATGCCATATCTCTATTCGAAGTGTAACGTTACTTGCATGATGTATTGATATTTTAGAATGGGATTGTTTTGGAGTCAATCGGGTTTGTGCAGTGAATTTACCAAATCACCTATGGAGAAAAACTTATTCACCCTGCACTCTTGTCCAACCCTTCTCACGCGGGCATGGCCCTCAAATTACTAAATTTAATTCACAAGTCAAGGATGTATTAACGCACAATAAAATACTGGGTAACGCTACAGAATAAAAACTACAAATTCCAAAAAAGGAAGAATTAAAACAATATTTACAGTAGAGACATACCTATAATATATGGGGTCCCCATCTGTATATTTTCTGAATACTATCGTGATCAACCAAGAAAACTGAAAGTAAACTTTCATTCTAGGAGGATTGGGCACCTCAACGACTTGCCATATCCTTTTAAAATGCATCAGGAGGTGGTATTTTATTCCATAAAAATCTACTAATTTGTTCCAGGTCACGCTCCTACAGACCCTCTTTTAAATCTTCTGTCTACTGGTCCTTTGAAACAAAGAGTTCTTCTGGTTGCATATAGGAAGAATAAACGGAAATGCCATTTTGTGAAAAAGAAAACTTCCATATGCAGCTTGTAATTTTTTACAAACATATTTTAAGTATTGTGATGTATGCTGCTATCACAACTGTACTGGAGCTTACGATGTGCAATATCATGTTGATAGATTCCTGCCCTCCAGAAGTGCATATACACATGGTCAGAATTGTCCCAGGAACTGCCAATAGCTCTCCATTTTGAGGAAAACAAAAAACAAAGGAAGCTAAAATACTAGACTTTCTTCAGATCTCGGCTCTATAGGATCACACAGTCAGGCCCTCATGACGAGTTTTGCCAAACTCTTTGGGCCAGAAAACCGCCACTCCAGTTTTCTGCCCGCTGGCCCCATCATGAGTTTCCCACTGGGCCAGCGGGTGGAAACAGTGTTTCCGCCTGCAGGCCCAGCTGGGCAACAGGCCACAACATTGATGCCGGCTCATAAGCGAGCCAGGCGCAATGTTGCGATGAGTTGGGTGCAGCAGCACTTGTCTCGCTTTTCACTGTCCGTAATTCAAGCAGTGAAAAGAGCGACGGGCGTGTCCACGGGGGCCCCTGCACTGCCCATGTCATGTGAATGGGCAGTGCAGGGGCCCCGTGGAGTGCCCGGTGCTTCGCCTCTGCCAGCCTTTACAAGGCGGTGGGACGGCCATGCAAAAGCCGGCGGAGAGGGGAGTCGTAATCCCCAGGGCAGCACTGGTTGCAGCGCTGCCCTTGCGGATTAAGACCGCCGGCTCTGCCACACTCGTAATAAGGGCCTCAGTGTGTGACACATACTTGAAATCTGATTGTCGCCTATTTGAGATCTCACTAGCACTTCTAAAAGTCTTTCTACAGCTCTACAGACACTTCACTGTCATATCTCACTCAAGTGCTACATCACGAAGCACCTCTTGAACCACCTCGAAGCCATGACATGTAGGCAGGGAGGTATCAAGACCCCCTCAGACTGAAACACACGCTCTGCAATGTGACACTGGGGCAGTGTTCCTCCACACACCCACCTCATCTCACTGCTGCCTTCATCGGTCTTACTTTCACCCATTCGCTGCAACTGTTTCTGTCCCTCTCGCACTGACTTTCTCGAAACTTGGAATACTCTCTATACCTTTTAATCCACCTCATGTTTTCTCACACCTTTTTCTGCCTCACTTGTCACCCTTCTCTTTTCGATGGTACTTACTGTCCTTTTATCTCAGTAATCTTCACTTTCTTTATTGTATTCACTCATTTTTTATTTTTGTGCCCAAACCTACTTTAGGGCTGCGTGAGGGTCACTGAGGCGCTCTTGAAGATTTCAAGGTAGGTGTTTTGCTTATTCTCAGTGGCTGCAAGGGTGTTGCAGTTCTTCAGGAGCAGCTGCAGGGGTGCCACACTTTTTAGGGATTTCAGGTTCGTCTCGTTCTGCATGTTTTCATGTGACTGCACGACCGCTCACACTCCATGCCCTTGTTATTCTTGTTTTCTTTTTGCCGCATACGTGACTACTATTGTATTGAAGAGAAAGCAGGCAGCTTCTAGTTTAGCAGTGCCTCAAACGATCGTAAGAGGGAGTCAAAGAGAAAAAAATCCCCGTTTCTAGGTAAACAGGTACGCAAAATGTTGCTTTACCTGTGGCTTCAAAATCTTTGACCAGAAGCTGCGTGTAAAGAAATTGTCACTTACAACGCCAATAACTCCAACTCTTTCAAACGCGGGACCCATTGGCATTGCCAATGCTTTTTTGTAATACGCTGCTGTTTAGTGGCTGCTTTCACAGCTCAATCATTTTCCAGGGCCAAAACAGGAAAGCTCTCAGGGCCCCATTTCGCTGTATCCAACAGTGCAGGGCTTGCTTGATAATTTTTACAAGCACTGCTCTTGGGTTCCCATCCTGCTGTGCTTCCACACCCTTTTCTATTTCAGTGTCCGTAGGTGTGCTCCTCTTATATCCCTTTTTTCTTACTAACGTCCATGTGCACTGATGAGAAGTAGCAGCACACCCCACTATGCAGATGAAGGGTCATGACAACAATAGACTATGCAGACAAGGATGTTGTATCTGATGTAAATCAGAAATACACCCACTGAGACTGAGGTTCAACATTACTATGAATACCTATGTTCCACATCCGGTACACTTTATGCCATACCATCAGTGTGGTGGCCATGAATCTATAGCCTATAAATACTGGGCCCTGAATAGCCCCTGGACAACTCAGTGTATATTCCCTCCAGCATAAGATATTGCTGTTTGTAATCAAATAGCACAAACTGTCCTAAGATGCCCAAGGTTTCAGGATCACACTGGTTGAGAGACCACCCAAACTCACAAAACCTATTATGGGTAAACCCGTCTTGCTTTGCACAAACAGCATGAAATTGCACAATGAACAAGTGGTGGCATGTGCAGTCCCCGAATAGTGATATTAATCCAAGCAGCACCTTAGCCTCATTCAAATCAGGCAATGGCGCCATGATATCTAGATTGAATGTATACATCATAAAATTGCCTTGGACATCAATCTGTGAAACCAAACCAGTTCACCAGGCAAGGTGCTAAAAGAGGTATGTTCTCCCTTTACTTAAATTGTTATTAACCCTAGCTACAGAAGGCCATACCTTAAAGCTTTCGCTCCCCCACCATCAAAGATAAGCATTCTCCAGATGCATGTAGATATATACTTATGGCCGATGCCTGACCTGATTTTTGGCCAGCTAATTAACAAAAGCTTGCCAGACCCACTAGTGTTCAGTTTTTCCGTAGCCTGGTGAACATGAGGAGTTGGGGTAGTAACCCAAGAACAGACTAAAAGTGTGGATTATGATCATGGTCCTCAAACCTGAACTGCACTTAATTGGAGTTACTAATTAGTTAGTTGGTCTGAATGGGTTATAAAGTTGGAGGTTCCACTATATGAAGAGGGACCTCGCTGGAATACTAGTGAGAAGTCATCGCCCATCTCCTCAAAACATCAACGCTAGATCAGACATGCTTGTGATGTAGGACCTGATTTAGAGTTTGGCAGGGGGGGATTGCTCAATCACAAACGTGACAGATATCCTATCAGTCACTATACAATCTCATAATAGTCTATGGAGATTGTAATACAGGGAATGGGATAGCCATCATATTTGTGAAGTATTAGCCCATCCGCCTCACTCTAAATCAGGCCCTTAGGCATCCATGACAGTGAAAACTGTTGCAATTGAATACCACCATAAAACGGTATCAGTTCCCTCCTCGTTGCTTTACATGATTACTTGTGCACTGTGGAAATCGCATTCAGTATTAGTTATTTACCCTTTACGTTGGTAGAGACACCATAAATAATTACTCTGCTGAGAACGAAAGGTAGTGGGAGATGGTGGATTATCATGGGAGGCATTTAAAGTGGTGATACATTAGGCTGGTAATAATATTAGTACTGGGTTAGAAACACATTGTACAGGGAGAAGGCAAAACTAGAAGTAGGTATGGGAGTTCCAGCAAATGTAATAGTTTCAAAACACAAAAAGAAGCCCTGCTGCTAGCAGAGAACACCATGCTGCAGCACAAGATGCATTGATCATAGGGAATACATAGAAAGGGCATTCACCAATGTGGACATGTCAGAAGATTATTAGCACACATCAGTGCTTAATTTGTGAAAAAAATGGTGCAGGGGCCCAAAGTTTCATGTAGAAGCCCACAGTCTGTGCTACTGAAGGCCACAGTGCTGAACAGCAAGACTGCTAAATCTTGATTCCACCTTGTAAGAAACTGGGTTACTGGTTGAGAGGGGTGAAATCCTTCTGAAGCAGCAACCACAATTCTTCTCAGGGTGAAGTCAAAAGCAAATCCTAAAATAACAGGTGGTCAACCCTCGGGTAGCTTGACAGGGAGCAATCAGAAGCAATGTGTAAAGTATTTTTGCAACACTTCAAACAGTAGCACAATGAAAACACACCACAAAGGGTCCCATAAAAGATTTAGAAAGATAGGGTACATTTTAATAAATAAAACAAGACCAAAATGACAAAACTCCAACCAATAGAACTGGAGATATGAAGTTTTGAAGATTTTATTGAAAATAGTGCCAATAAGCATAAAGCACCAACTGTGGGTATCTGGTCGCACTGGACTGGGACAGTCACAAGTTCAAACCAACTGCCATGGAATGTGGGCTGGCTATGGTGACCTTGTTAGGCCCGCTAAACAAAATACCTTCAATCTTGGTTTTCAAAGCATTGAGAGGATTTGCGTTGAAGATGCATCATGCAGCCAAGGCGATGCATCAGTACTGAGATACAGCAGGCAGCAAGGGGAGGTCCTGCATCAGCATCGAGGGTCCTGTTGCAAAGTCTGATGTCGAGGTCGGAATGTGCAATTGGGGTGATACATCGGTTCCAGAGAGGTGAAATGCTACAATGGCGAGTCCGATGCTTTGGCGACAGGGTGATGCGATTGACTGGTGCCGCGAATGCATTACACATCGATGGCTCCAAGGAGGAGCTCCGATCCACACAGATGCAGCAATGCATCAGTTCTGCTTCAGGTTGCACAGCGCAACAGAGATGTGTCAGTTCTGTTAGATACACAAAGGCTGACAGAGCACCTTAGGCTCACTCACTTCCAAGGGTCAGGGCTGGGGTAACACACTTGGCAGGATAGACTCACCAAAAGTAGAGTCTAGGTGCAAGGTTGTTGAAAGCCTGTTGTGTCCCTGAGGCTTCCGATCCAGAGACAAGCCAACTAGCCCTTGCAGCCAGCTCTCTATTGTGTGTGGATATCTAAGAGGAATCCACAGAGTGCAACTGTCTGCTACACCCAGTCATGTGTTCCAGAGACAGGCTACAGGCACAAAATGGCTTGGGCAGGCAAATGCCAACATTCTAAAAGTGATATTTTCAATATTCTAATTTAAAATCTGACTTCACCATTTGTTAGGATTTATCAATACAAATCGGAAGACACCAAACATGAACTGGTCACCCGCTCCCAGTTGGAAATTACAACTTATTACATATAATAACATGACTCCAGTGTCATCCTTTGGCAGAGGTACATTTAAGGGGTTTTCACTACCAGGACATGTAAAATGAAAATGACATGCCTCACTTTTTAAATACACTGCACCCTGCCCTATGGACAGTCTAGACCCTACTAGGGCCTACCCTCGGATGAATTATATCAATTAAAAAGGAAGGTTTAGGCCTGGCAAAAGGTTTATTTTGTTAGGTTGAAGTGCCAGTTTAGAACTCCACACACAGACTGCAATGGTAGGCCTGATACATTTTCTGTGGGGCTACTTAAATGGGTAGCACAATAAGGTCTGCAGGCTCACCTGTAGCATTTAACTTACAGCCCCTGGATACACGTTGTACCACTTGCCAATGTCACCATGTCTTAAGGAGAGGGCAAATTAACTTTAGCACTGGTCAGCAGTGGTAAAGTGCAGAGTCCTAATGCCAGTAAAAATGAGAACAGCAAAAATGGAGGAGGAAGGCAAAAAGTGTGTAGAACACCACCCTAAGGCTGACAGGTCTAACACACCTGATGTCTCTTTATTCCTTCACCAGAAATCCCTTGCTTCTTTATCCCACTGTAGCAAGTTGTTTGTCATCCTTGATTTATTTCTACATGTGTCACTGTTTTTCTGTCTTTCTCTTCCTCCTTCTTTCCCCATTTTATATTTTATTTGCTCGGGATACAATTCTGTTAAGACAAAATAAGTGCTGGTTCCCGAAAATTAGTGTTGGCGGGCCCCACCTGCAGCCACCTGCTCAAATTAAGCACTGGTATACATTATTTAAAATAACAGTCACAGGTATTCTGTGACAGCACTGTAAGGAAGAGAAGGTTAGATCCAATTCATTTAAAAATATATTAATGATATAACTGTACACTAATGACCCTCCCCAACCCGGAGAAGATATTGAGAATAACAGGATATTATATCTGCCATAGTGGCATTGCACAAGGAGCAGACTCTGCAAACAGATAGCCTGCCAGATGAATTTTATACAGGTTAAGATCTCTTCACCCCCATTTATTAGAGTGGTACAACACCTTCATAAAGGTGAGGTGACGTCCCAGCTCCACCAGGGAAGCCTTAATTGTGCTGCCTAAACATGATTGAAACCAACTGGATGTGAAATCTTATCACCTGCCATCCATAGTGAATATTGCCAATAAAATTCTGGGTAAAATGCTGCCTCTAGATTACTGCATATAATGACACCTTTAGTATTCTCTCATAAGATCTTTTTTTCCGAGGTTGGAGCTCCTCATATAATTTGAGGAGGCTCTTCCATATTACATGGAGCCTGGGTGAATCTGGTCAGTCGGTGGTTGTTGTAGTAGAAGATATAGAAAAATCATTTGACACATGTCACATGGGCAGGCAAACGGCTACGTAGACGGATAAAGGAAGTACTCTATGCCTTGTTTGGCTACTTATGGGTCTCTTTATTTTCTCTATGTACGGGTCATGCTTTGCTCCTCTGTGGCTTGGTTCATAATGGTCTCGACCGTTCTTCCTCACCCTTCCATTCTCAGTTTTGTCTTACTTTTATGGGGGTGGTTGTGAGGGAGATAATCACCCTTTTCCCTATCCCATCACTGTGTTGTCATCCTTGTTTCTTTTACTTAAAAATGTAGCATGCAAAGCTCGTTCCTATCTTCAAAATAAGAAGAGGAGTCTGTCTCTCAGACGGGTGTCTCCTCATCACAACTACCAGTTTTCCACTCACCCACTTGTCCTGGCAGACGCCCACGTACCTGGGTTAGCCACACTCCTCAGTGAGGTGACAAGAGGAAACGGTGGCCTCCCAGCTTACGTCCCCAACTCTCATCTGGTTCCCTGGAAATTTCCAAAAGGGCATTGGAGCCTCCGGAGTCGCCCTGTGCCAGTTGGTCTGGTCCCATGCCAGTCTCCCACAGTGTCTCCGTTTGGGGCTCCTCTCTCCGTCTCTTGGGCATGTTGAATTACTTACATGGTTAAGAAATGTCCCCTATCCTCCATACACCCCAAAACTGACTCTGTGGGTCATGTCATGCTGCCTTGAAATGGGTTCTAGGTGTGAAGCATCTGCTGGAAGTCAGTCTTACAACGTGGGGCGATATCTTCAATAACAAACTTTTCTGCACGTTTGAAAGTTTAGTGGACGATCATGGCATACCTCTGGGTTCCTTTCTTATCTATGCCTCACTCACAAGACACTTACACAGGGTCTGGCATAGAACACATGATGAGCCAGAAACTTTGATGATCCTTCAAGCGGTATTGATACATGGTGCTGGCCATCATGCTATCACACATTTGTACAGCTCACTCCGTACAAGCAATGGGACGCCGCTCAGCTCACTCCACACTTATTGGGATGAAACTCTTGATACCATACTAACAGACAAACAATGGACACAATGTTTGATGATGCTGAGACACATTTCCATGAACCCCCATCTCAAATACCCACAATTCAATTACCTCTGTCACACATACCTCACCCGAGAGACTGGCAAGCAGGTCACAGAGTCCTCCGACTAATGCCCCATTGCCAGGACACTAATTCTAACATTATACACAATGGCCCCAGAGGGGTGACATGCAATGCAGCAGAGCAGCTAAAAATGCTACATTGTGTGACAAGGAGAGAGCAGGAGAGTCCCATATTCACATGGATATGGCACTCTCCTCCCCTCTCCCTAGCGCAGGTGCTCATTTCAGATGCTCTGCATCACACACACACCTTAGCGCCATAACGCTGGGGTGTGCGCATGAGTCTAGCAAAGGTTTTGTATGGGAAGGGTTCCCTTCCTGTACAAAATACTATGCCTAGACTAGTGAAAAACATTTCCTACTTTGCATGTGTGTGTGCTGTACAGTGCAGCACACATGGAAAGTTGGAGAAGCATGGAGGAATAAAAGCATTTCTAGGTTTTACGCCTTCATTTTAGCAACATAAATTTTTGGCGCTAAACCCTGTCTACTGATGTTTGAGAATATGGTTTAGCATCAAAAAGAATGAGTGGCAGCACAGGAACGCCCATGTACCACCCATGTAATGCCCCCTTGACACAAAGTAATACAAAGCAGAGTTTTGCCCTGCTTTGTGTTACTTTTCCATACAAACCAACGCAAATACCAATTCACTGGAAGTCGGCTACTGTCCCCACTTAAATTGTGGGTATGTGATCCACATACTGGCATGGCTGAACAAGAGACATGGGGTAGCGCAAGGGTAGGGTGCCACCGTCCATCAAACCCAAACTGGTGGAGATATTTAGAGGTAGTGGTGGCTCGCTCTGGCAATGCCCCGCCTTGACCTCTTACTGACATGAGGCATGAGGCACTGGGAGCAGACCCCTATGGCTTCTCCGTTCTACCAACACGACACACAACAGGTGACAGCCCCTCAGGGGATTTGCCCTCTCTCCCCTGCCTCCAGCTCGATCCTCTCTCAGATCAGTGAGGTAATCACACACCCGAGTTTGAATAGTTTGAATTGGTAAATGTTACGTAGTATAATGTTCGACCACGCAGTATGATAAATAAAACCTCAGTAACCTTAATACTGAATGGAATAGGTAGGTACTGTATCATTGAACAACTGCAGCATAACACCAATGTAGACTGTATTAACATACCTCAATATTGGAAAAAAGAAACACAAGGGTAGTAAGGGTACAGAATGCCGCACTTAAAGGTAGTAAAACAATTATTTTTAACAAATATCTAAGAAAGAGCAAAGTCTGGTGCAAACTGGCCGAGTGCCCTACTACCCAAAAGGCACCAAACGGGTAACAAAGTACCCACGGGAAAAACTGGAACGAATTGGCCAAAGCACACAGAATATAGTGTCCAATAGTGCTGCAAGGATAAGGATCCCTGATAGTGTAATGAAAATCAGAGTAAGTATGAGGTTGAAGAAAAGTCCTGGCTCTCATTAGTAGATGATGCCTTTATTCGTAGGTGTTGTAGAACATAACAACATCATAGATAGACAGCCATAGTAACATCATAGATAGACAGCCAACACGTGTTTCGTCACACAAGTGACTTCATCAAGGCTGCAAGAAGATAGTGAAAAAAGCAACAATTGGTATATACATGTTTGCGGAATCAGTAATGAACTCATTGGTGAACATGTAGAAAAGATACCAGAACCAGAGACCAGTGACTAGTGTAAGAGTTTGAGAAAATGTGTATTTCAGTGAACATGACAAGCAGACATATGTGAAAGGGACACCAATAGAAAAAAATATATTAGATAAAGTAAGTCAAATGACCATACAGTAAATATAAAGAACATATATGCCTCTGATAGTAGACTGTTAGGATGTGAGAAATCGTCTATATAAACTGTGAGGTGAAGTATGATACATACAAGAGTAGGGCAGGGTTTGAGAGAGACCAAACATGTGGGTGAATAAAAACACCAAATAGGAAGAAACGGAGCGGTGCAAAGTAAGTAAGTGTTTAAGAGAGAGGAAGGAAATGGGAGCCCATAGGAGCCGAGAGCAATAATTCATACCTGGGCCGTAAGGCTAGAATGCTCAATGTTAATTAGGTATGTGGGCTAGAATAGGTGATATTGATCTGGGAAGGGAAAGAAAAATAATAATAATGAACACGATACGGTAGGTTATAAGTGGACAGTAAAGGAGCAAGATCATAGAGTGTCCGTGGGACTGAGGCAAGAAAGATAAAAAAGGAAAGAATGATTTGGAAGAGAAGTCATAGTAGTAAGAGTATAAACTAGAGGTTAGAAAAAATCACTAGGTACATACCTTAATAGTTTAGTAAAATTGAAAGTAGTATGGCTGCCCGAGGAGCAGCAGGGTTAGTAGGTGTTGGGTACGTAGGTAAGTTCAGGTATAAACAGGCCCTGATAAGCCGAGAGACAAAACCTACAAGGTGTCAAAAAAGAAAAATGAAATAGAGAGAGTCGGTGTGGAGGGAACAGAAGCAAGAAAATGTCCAATGGGAAATGTAGTAATGGTGTTATGGTGAGAAGCCGGTAATGAGTCAAGTCCCATGGGGCTACAGGGTGAGCGCTGGTGAAATGAGAAATGTGTCCAGGAAAAGTAGTGTGGGAAGCAAGGTAGAGCGAAGTCAATCAAAATGTCATGGGGTAAGTGTTCACAGAATAAGGTGCTAAAGCGCAGGCTAGTATAAGCTATAGTATAAGCATGAAAGATACTATCTTATGGTGTACGTGGTTCATATAAAAACGTGAAAATGGCGAACCCAAGCGGCAGTGCGAGATGAGTTAAGAAAGCAGGGTAGTGAGTCTAGGGCATTAAACGTTGCTCAAAAGTGAGCCCGAACAAGAAAAGCGTCCTTGTATTGTAGATATGTTAGGTAGCGCGTAGGTAACCCGGTCATGGTACGACAATGATGGGTGAGAGGCGAACAAACGCCGAGACAGGGTAATAAAAAAGTTTGAAGGTAATGCATGTTTTTGGAGGATGGGACGGGATCGAGGGATGTAGAGTAAATTGTGAGAAAAGTCAGGCGTTGCTAATTCGTAAATGATGGAACATATACGCTAATATAGACAAACTAAAATAAATCAAATATGAAGGAAATGCCTGTTTAAAGGAATCGGAGCGGAGTACGTCAAAACTCGGGAGTTGGAGGACATACCTTGTAGAGGCAGGCCGGAGAGGCGCGGTAAGCAGCCAAGGAGCGTCTGATGGTCGTAACGGACCCACGCTCTTATGATGATCAGGAAGTAACGGAGTTGTGGAAATGGAGGAGGGACCAAATTGTAGGCTAAAGAGGACAGTGTGGCGGCCATCTTAAGTGTGAATAAAAGTCCGTGTGATAGGAAAAGGACTGATAAGAACACAATTGAAGATAAGGAGCTAGCGAGGAGCAAGTTAGAAACGAATAATCGAACTATGGAATGATGAAACTGAGACAAGCCCTAAAATAGGTAATGGGCCTGGTGATGTGGTGATTGGTGGTGCGAAGCCCTTATGGCAACAGTGAAAAAAGGGCCAAAAATCTATTAAAAGAGCAAGAGAAGATGGCCGCCACACTGTCCTCTTTAGCCTACAATTTGGTCCCTCCTCCATTTCCACAACTCCGTTACTTCCTGATCATCATAAGAGCGCGGGTCCGTTACGACCATCAGACGCTCCTTGGCTGCTTACCGCGCCTCTCCGGCCTGCCTCTACAAGGTATGTCCTCCAACTCCCGAGTTTTGACGTACTCCGCTCCGATTCCTTTAAACACGCATTTCCTTCATATTTGATTTATTTTAGTTTGTCTATATTAGCGTATATGTTCCATCATTTACGAATTAGCAACGCCTGACTTTTCTCACAATTTACTCTACATCCCTCGATCCCGTCCCATCCTCCAAAAACATGCATTACCTTCAAACTTTTTTATTACCCTGTCTCGGCGTTTGTTCGCCTCTCACCCATCATTGTCGTACCATGACCGGGTTACCTACGCGCTACCTAACATATCTACAATACAAGGACGCTTTTCTTGTTCGGGCTCACTTTTGAGCAACGTTTAATGCCCTAGCCTCACTACCCTGCTTTCTTAACTCATCTCGCACTGCCGCTTGGGTTCGCCATTTTCACGTTTTTATATGAACCACGTACACCATAAGATAGTATCTTTCATGCTTATACTATAGCTTATACTAGCCTGCGCTTTAGCACCTTATTCTGTGAACACTTACCCCATGACATTTTGATTGACTTCGCTCTACCTTGCTTCCCACACTACTTTTCCTGGACACATTTCTCATTTCACCAGCGCTCACCCTGTAGCCCCATGGGACTTGACTCATTACCGGCTTCTCACCATAACACCATTACTACATTTCCCATTGGACATTTTCTTGCTTCTGTTCCCTCCACACCGACTCTCTCTATTTCATTTTTCTTTTTTGACACCTTGTAGGTTTTGTCTCTCGGCTTATCAGGGCCTGTTTATACCTGAACTTACCTACGTACCCAACACCTACTAACCCTGCTGCTCCTCGGGCAGCCATACTACTTTCAATTTTACTAAACTATTAAGGTATGTACCTAGTGATTTTTTCTAACCTCTAGTTTATACTCTTACTACTATGACTTCTCCTCCAAATCATTCTTTCCTTTTTTATCTTTCTTGCCTCAGTCCCACGGACACTCTATGATCTTGCTCCTTTACTGTCCACTTATAACCTACCGTATCGTGTTCATTATTATTATTTTTCTTTCCCTTCCCAGATCAATATCACCTATTCTAGCCCACATACCTAATTAACATTGAGCATTCTAGCCTTACGGCCCAGGTATGAATTATTGCTCTCGGCTCCTATGGGCTCCCATTTCCTTCCTCTCTCTTAAACACTTACTTACTTTGCACCGCTCCGTTTCTTCCTATTTGGTGTTTTTATTCACCCACATGTTTGGTCTCTCTCAAACCCTGCCCTACTCTTGTATGTATCATACTTCACCTCACAGTTTATATAGACGATTTCTCACATCCTAACAGTCTACTATCAGAGGCATATATGTTCTTTATATTTACTGTATGGTCATTTGACTTACTTTATCTAATATATTTTTTTCTATTGGTGTCCCTTTCACATATGTCTGCTTGTCATGTTCACTGAAATACACATTTTCTCAAACTCTTACACTAGTCACTGGTCTCTGGTTCTGGTATCTTTTCTACATGTTCACCAATGAGTTCATTACTGATTCCGCAAACATGTATATACCAATTGTTGCTTTTTTCACTATCTTCTTGCAGCCTTGATGAAGTCACTTGTGTGACGAAACACGTGTTGGCTGTCTATCTATGATGTTACTATGGCTGTCTATCTATGATGTTGTTATGTTCTACAACACCTACGAATAAAGGCATCATCTACTAATGAGAGCCAGGACTTTTCTTCAACCTCATACTTACTCTGATTTTCATTACACTATCAGGGATCCTTATCCTTGCAGCACTATTGGACACTATATTCTGTGTGCTTTGGCCAATTCGTTCCATACCTCAATATTGCTCAATAACATTATTGCCTTGTTTGTTGTTGATTCAGCTGATACTTGTAAACTAATAAAGATATATATATTTTTTTTTAAACCTCTGTTGCAATGGACACCACTCTCTGACTTTTCAACCACTTTGGGGCTGTATTGGGTCTTAGATTAAAGAAGGCTAAATCACGTCTTATAAGATCTGAAAGAGCTGGGATAAAAGAAATATAAAGGAGTGAGTAGAGTGTAGATTAGGTACCGTACAATTTGAAATTAGACTTTACAGGCAACAGAACAATGTCATACATGGAAATTACACATGTGTAATGTTAGTATTGCACAATTTTATGGCTCTTTGAAGCCACCTCCCAATATCGATGATAGGAAGGATAGCCCTGACAAGGACAGTATGCCTGCAGAGACTACTTTATTATTTTGCCACCATATCTGCTGTTCTCGCTCATAACTTATTTAAGGAACTGAGCTCCTTGATCATTGATTTATGGTCAATCGATCAGGATTTGTGGGGCGGTGGTAGGAATAGGGTGTCCTGGGGTCAGTTTAAACTGCTGTGCTTGACTTTGAGTTATATTATCTGGCAGATCAGCTCTAATAAGTGGCACAGTGAATCCAAAACTCAAGGCATCGGGGGACATTTTAATTGAAAGGCTATTCACACCAACCTTGCTTGTTTCAGCTCTTTGGGGTGGTGTCGCAGGAGAGGGAAATCGCCCATGCTGGCTGAAACAGTGAAAAAATGTTGGCTCACATACACTAGGAGGGTGAAATAACACTAGCAGATGCATCAGAAATCCTACATTGGAGAACTGGAACACGTGTAGCTTTTGGTAGAAAGAGTCCTCTAGAAGCAAGCTTGGGAAACAGTGGGGATACCCAAGAATCGGCGGCATGTTCTCTACTGAGTTACTGAAATCGACTGAGGAGCTGGAGGTGGAATTTAAACTGCCAGTGGGCCATTTTATTTCATACTACTCATCACTCATGTACTACAACATCTACGGGGGTGATGAATGAGGAACCCCCCCCAAAGATAGCCAAAATCACGGATGAGCCAGAAAACTGGAATCGCAGAAGAGGTACACGACTTGGATGAGCTGTTACTACAATTTCCCACAATAAACTGCACGCACCAACATTTAAAACAAGATTGGAACTTAGAAAATAAAGAACATTACAGGCAGTGCTCAGTTTGAGCAGGTGGTTGCAGGTGGGGCCCACTGGTAATCATTTTTGGGGACCATTATTTATTTGTCCTCAATAAACTATGATCCAGAGCGAGAGACAAAAACACAAGAGGAGACAAGAAGGAGGAAGAGAAAGAAATATAAAGTGACAAATAAAGAAAGCAGGGATGGAAAATAACCTAAAAAAGAGGTATAAAGGGACAGGGAGGTGATAGTGATGGTTTAAAAGGGGATGAGATTGAATCAAGACTACACAGCCTTAATATTCGGCACACTGACATTCAGCAGTGCCGAATTCTGAGCAAACCGTTTGGGCTTGGCACCTACTCTTTAACAAATTAAGCACTGCCTACAGCTGATGGAGAGAGCGAGAGGAGCATGAGTCAATAAGGTAATTTATCGCTAAAATATGCAAAGGATTAGTTTTCAGTGCAGGGAAAACCAGTGCAGCACATAACATGAGGCAGTAAAGATTAGTGCAAATTACAAACAAGCAGAAACCAAAATGTGACGTAGGTAATATGTGCTAGGTTGATTTAATAATGTGGAATAAAAAAGGCAATTGGTCTGGAGCAGCAATATTTTTAACTACAATTGTTTCTACTTTTTTAATGTTTGTTGTTCTTAACATATCAGATGGCAGCTCAGAAAAAAAATCCATGGATAGATTGAAATATATGCACTGGTTAAAAATATCCATATCAAAAAAAGGAAGAAACAGGGAGATTTACTGGTCCAGTGCACGTTCTCCCAATTCATAATATGACAAAAAATAGGTACACTGTTCCAAACAAAGAAACAATAAACACAGAAAAACAAAAGAAGTTAGGTCTCACAGGTACATGAAAATTCAGAAGCAAGGGCCCTCATGTATCATCATTGGGCTTGCTCCACATCAGATCAGCACTGCAATGTCTGACGGTGTCCTGAAAGAGGCCTCTTTGTCGAAGAAGTTACCTAAATATCAGTACCAAAGGTCACAAAGCCGTAGGTTACCGAAAAACAGGAGAGAAAAAAATAGTAAAATTGTCTCAGACACCTCCTCAAGGGACGAAATTTTATTAGTCAAGCGTGGAGCCTGTCAAGATTAAAAACACATGCAGAGTGGGAGGGAAATGATGGTCCCACACTCTACATACCAAAGGGAAAAAGCATAGTGACTTTAACCACTATAGATGCAACATGTTTTGCGCCTTAAAACGTCCAAAAGGATCACCTGGCGCTTCATCAGGACTTAAACACAATCTTCTCCAAAGCTTATAGTGTGAGAGTATACTATGTTCATTAAGTATTGAATATACACAAAGAAAGGGGAGTAGAGGCTTACTCACAACAGTTGTATGTCTACTAGCAAAAACCGAGGGGAACCTGTGGAGACACAAAAGAGACATACCAAGTCATTACTGGTTCCGTTGCAAACAATATAAGATTGGTGTAATAATATAAACGTGGCTTGATATGCAATACTACAACAAAAAATGCTCGGTGGAGGTAAACATAGTAGAAAATATGCTTACCATCCTTAATTAAGGGCAGAGCTCCATAAGAAAACACATGCCGAAAGTCAGTAGGTGTTTCTAAAAAGATATATTGTAGGAAGGACTTTGATAAGTAAATCGATCATCAGAATAAGGGAAAAGTGGTATATAATAGCAAATGCCATCTCCAAAGTCTAATGACTGTAAGTTAAACGGATGCAATATGGGTGGTGATATGGATATGCAGTCTAGTTCCACAATCACATATCAGCACATGATGCTGAACATAGACGCTCACAAATGTACAATCGGCAGGGAAATTAACAGCAACAAAACCGGAACTGCACAGTTATGGCAGAACTACGGAAACGGGTGTGATTGTAAATATACAGTAGAAACGAAATCAACATAGAAACATGCAGCAGGTCGCAAGGAGGAAGATAGCGTGAAATAATGCAAAGAAAAGGCAAGCGTGCGTTCAATTTGAACGGCTTGACTCACAGTGGCACCGGCATCAATGTAACAGGAGTCTTCATCTGTGCCGCGTTCCTGAGAACTAGCAAGTGAACACGGACCCCTGGGAAAGAAAAGAGGGATGCTGTGGGTGCGGGCAGCTAATCAGAGTGGCAATCCTGCAGTTACCGGGCCCACCCTACACCAGTGGTAACGGAAAGGGGTTAAGAACAAAGACCCATCGTGTTCGTCCTCCTGACAAAAAGGAAACAAAAGTAGGACAACAATCAATCCTACGAAGAAGTTATGATAGAACGAGGAATAAAGGATTACTTGGGTGATAGATAGAAAACAAAAGTAATAGAAGGTCAAAAATAATGGTAAAAAAGATAGTAAAAAGAAATGAAACGGGGAAAAAAACAATGATGAAAAAATATATATTAAAAGGAACTAAATGAAATCCCTGACAAAAAACTGAAGCAGCCCTGGATTGCAGTATCTCTAATGAGCACGCCGTACATAATTTGTAATGGAAGGAAGGGGAAGAAAACAAAGGGATCGTAGCTCACACACGGAGTAACAAAATAGGAGGTGGAACCAGCTTGTAAGAGTCAATACAAGACGCTCCACGGCAAGGGTGAAAGTGTATAGGGAGTTTATCTCATGCAAGCTGAAACGCTCATCCATGGTATATCATGACAGTTGTACAGCAACTACGTCCTAAACATGCCTTTTCCAACATCACTACAATGCAAACATTGCGGCAAGATCAGTCTATTGTCATTAAACCAGCAGACAAAAGCGGGGCAATTGTCGTCCTAGACTCCCAAGTGTATAGAGCCGAGTGTATCCTCCTTTCGAGTGACCTTACTTATTGTACCACTATCTCACGTGACCCCACCAAAAGGTTACAATTGCAGATTCGTTCCTTGATGCATGAGGCAGAATCCAATTCTTGGATATCCCATAAAGAGGCAGAATTTTTGGACACCACCAACCCCCAACATCCCTTATTTTTACTGCCTCCCTAAAATTCACAAGGGCGTAACACCCCCTACGGGACAACCTATTGTCTCTGGGATAGGGTTGGTGTTAGAACGTCTTTCCATCTTCTGTGACCACTTTTTACAACCTATTTTAAAAGAATCTTCTACCTTTCTGAAGGACACTAAGGATGTACTGAATTTGGTTCAATTCATCAATGATACAGATACGGTTCAAGCCCTGATTACTCTCGATGTCGAATCCTTCTATACCAACATACCACAAGAAGCGACATTGAGAGTTATTGAGGCTGCCTTACTGAACAGACAACTAGGCACACCCACTCCTGTTCATTTTATCATGCAATGTGCTTCATTGGCTCTGACTGAAAAAAAAATTCAATTTGAAGATCAGTTGTATCACCAAACTCGCGGGATATCAATGGGGAGTACCTTTGCCCCTAGTCTAGCTTGTTTATATGTTTACCATTTCAAACAACGTTTCATTCTCAACACTACCAACCCCTTTTCTGAAAATATCAGATTATGGCGTTGGTATATCAACGACATCCTCATCATCTGGCAGGGTGAGGTGCACACAGTTGATGCCTTTACCGATTGGATTAATAGTCTTGATCCTTTTTTGAAGTTCACTTCTACAGTGTCTCCAACTAATATCTCCTTTTTGGATCTTACTATTACCATCAACAATGGTAAACTGCAAACCTGCACCTATCAAAAAACGACTGATAGCACCAGTCTACTATTACATGACAGCTATCACCCCAAAGCTCTGCAAGACAATCTACCGTATGGCCAGTTCTTGCGACTGCGTCGTAACTGTAGTAATATTTCTTCCTATGAAATCCAAGCCAATGATCTAGCGACTAAACTCCATGAGAGGTAGGGCGTGGCCGGCAAGATGGCCGATCGGCAGCACTAGAAGAATGCTCCCGGCCCGGCTCATTTATCCTGCACGATCCTGCCACCCCGGACCCCTGCAGACCTGGCAGAAGGGTCCTGGAGGTCCCAGGGGCAGAAGGGAAGACAAGAGGAGAAGCCAAAAAACGGAGCCTGGTGCCGCAGTCGAGCCGCAGGGGAGCGCGTGGGAAGAGCGCCTGCCCCGAGATGGTGGCCGCGATCGTGAGTACAATCTGAAATTCAGCGAAAGTCGACTATATGAGGCAGTAGAGCGGTGCGATCTAGAGGGGGGTGATCCTGAAGGGGGGCCCTCACAGTGATGAGTCAGTTGAAATTTGGCGCCGCATCCCCTCACCTCCCCCTGAGAGTGAGCACAGAGTTGGATGCGTGCCCTCCCGCTGGACTGTGGTCCCATTTAGGTGAACGTGCAGATTGCTTGCCTACTGAGGTGGGTGCTCTAGGCTTCGGAAGTTTGGGTCTGACGTGCGCTGCACTGGACCTATAATGATAGTTTGGGCCTGTCGCTGGACTAGTTTTTGGGGGTGTACTCCCCTGCGATGGTGTTCTGATTGAGTGGCCAGTTTCTGGAGCACGAGACTGGCAGGATGTGAGATGGATATGTGGGGCTGAGTGCAACGCTTACACTGCTCCTGCCTGTGCCGACCCCCTCCCTGGAAAGTTTCTGTGGGGGGAGGCAGTTAGAGACTGAGCAGCGTTGGGTAGCGAAGACACGGAGCTCGACTGCTTGCACTGCACCTGGAAGTGTTGAGCCCGGCCTTAGGTGTGTTCATTTGTAGCTGGAGCTCTATCAGGTGAACACCATGGGCAAAGACAGAACGAATAAGGGGACACAGCAAATTCTGGTGGACCAATACACAGCGCAAAGTTCAGGAGCGAGTCTGCAAAAAGATCCCCCAGGCCCTTTGGAGAAGGGAGCGGAGCCCACCGGTGCGCAAATCCTGGCTGCAACTGAGTCAACGCGGCATGCAATGCAAACTCAGATTGCTGCCATAGCGGTCGACGTCAACCTACTGAGAGCTGATCTGAGGGTGGTGGCGGAACGATCAGTGGCCACTGAGAAACAAGTGACTTGCCTGCAGTCTGATATGGACACGCTGAAGGCCTCAGTGGCCATCCTCAAAGCTAAAACACACAAACTGGAAGCGAGGGTCGAGGAGGCCAAGGGTAGGGTGAGACGGTGTAACCTTCGTATAGTGGGCTTCCCCGAAGGTGTGGAGGGGGTAAATGTTGAGGCCTTGCCAGAAGACTGGATCTGCAAAACATTGCCTGATGCCCCCTTGTCGACTGTATTTGTGGTGGAGCATGCGCACAGGGCCTTTGCAGCGCCGCCACCGCCGGGAGCCCCTCCACGAACAATTATAGCCAAGGTCCTTAACTATAGAGACCAAGACGTAATTTTGCAGGAAGTGGGCAAACATGGAGATCCTACATTTGAGAATCACACTATCCGCTTTTTTCCTGACTACACCGGGTGGTGCAGCTCAAAAGACAATCGTATGCTGGTGTTAAGTGTAAGCTAAAAGAACTGGGCTATACTTATATGCTGCTGTATCCAGCTAAGCTGAAAGTTCTCCATGTGGGCCGCTCGCATTTCTTTCAGTCTCCTGAATCGGCATTGGACTGGTTGGAGCGGAATGATGAGACAGGAAAGCCACATTTCATGCATTGGGAGAGTGGCGGGAGACCCTGAGGGGCACAGGAGGTGCATACTGCAGCCCACAGAAGCACCAGATGCCATTGCGCCGGCAGAGGAAGCCGAGTGATTGTTCGCTCTGATGGGACCCTGAGTCTTGAACGTCGGAGGCAGGAGTGTGAGGAGGCTAAACTGGTGGTCCCCTTGTGTCATGGGCAGACTGTCTCCAGAAGTAGGAACTGAGGACTCCTAAGTGATTCATTGGTCCTTCTGTTGTGGTTGGAGTCAAGTACTTTGGTTTTGGGTTGATACTCGAGGTCATCCCTCTGTTGGCACCCCTCTCTATTTCTGACCCTCTCCTCTCTTATTTAATGCTGCATTTTGATGCTGGGGTTGGGGGTCCGAGTTGACGATTGTTTCGGGGGCTTTGACGGAGTGGTAGACCTGAGCTAACCCCCCTGTTGTTGGTTACCTTTGTGGGTACAGTGTGTGTGCGGCCCGGACGATTGGCGTGTGGTGGGAGTGTCGGAGCACAGTCCGGACCTGAATCAGGCTATCGACTGGGAACAGTGAATGCTCCCCACTTCTGGACTAAAGAAATGATAGCGGGGTACACACACAATTGGGCAGACACTAGTTGTGGGAGGTGTTTACCTGGGGTGGGATGGGGAAATTTCATGTGGGTTCTAGTTTGAGGTGGAGTTCTGTATTTGACACTGTGAACACTGTGGGCATTCTTCTGTTTAGGGAGCATCGACTTACCTGGTTGCCCATGCGCCGGGCTTGGGGATTGTGCTGTGGGGGCTATGTGTGGGTGGGGAGGGGACGGATAGAAGATGTGGAGGGGAGTGTGGATTGGATCAGAATATGGTGGGTACACTGACATGCATAGTTACATGGAACGTTAGGGAGTTGAACTCCTTTGTGAAGCGCTAAAACGTACATACGTATCTTAGATGGCTTGTTGTACATATTGGTTTCCCATAGGAGACTCATTTGGTAAAGAATGAAGCACAAAAAGTGCAGAAAAATTAGAGGGGGCAGCTTTATTCGGCGACCTATTACTCCTATGCCATGGTGGTTTCCATTTGGGTGGTCCCTGGGACTCCCTTTACATTAAGAAGCCTAAAAGGGGATGTGCAAGGTCGATACATATTTCTACACAACATACTATATAGCCATGAGCTCTGTCTTTTGAATATTTATGCCCCTAACACTGATGATGCGGAGTTCTAGCATCAGCTCCAAAGTGAATTAATATCTAATACCGGGATGCCCATCCTGTGGGCTGGCGACTTTAATTACGTCCTAGATGGAGCACTAGATAGGGACCCACCGAAGATGAATACGAAAACGCATATGACTCCCAAACTGCGGAGTGCTATGAAGAATCTACACTTTGTAGATGTGTGGAGAGAAATGTACCCCACATCTAAAGTATTTTCGTGTTATACACCCACCCATGGGGCTTACAGATGTCTGGATAGATTTCTCCTTGCCAATGATGGCTCACTGGACGTTCGCCGGGACGTTTACCAGGTCAGTTTTTTTCGGACCACACCCCCCTCCTTTTGGAATGTGAAACGCACATGCACAAGCCTGCGATCCCCCTGTGGCGTTTGTATCCGGACTTACTAGGCGATCCTGAAAACAAAAAAGATCTTCAGGGTGTGCTGGATGGATATTTTCGTACAAATTGGGATACAGCTATGACTCGAGGCTTAGAATGGGAGGCACTGAAAGTAGTTATCAGAGGGGAAAGCCTAAGTAAAACATATGGTATCAGGCAACGCCTGGACCGGGAGCTCACGCAGCAGGAGGAAGTATTGGCAGCCATACAGCGCCAAGTAGATAATGGCGACACTTCGGAGGCGGATTGCCTTGAGGTGCGAGGAAGGATTGTGGACCTCTGGGATAGACTGGATAATTATGTCCACCAGAACTATAGGCAGCGATTATTTCGGGAAGGGGACCGTTCCGGTCATATGTTGGCATGGCTCCTCCGGCGGGAGCGTCCCATCCCCATTATCCAGATGCTCTGCGGTTCTTCTGGGGAAAAGATTATAGAGCAGTTGCGGGTGAATTCGCATCTGCGTGAGCACTTGCGAAATATCTATGCCTCTCCATGGAGTGTGGGCGTGACCTGGATACAGGAGTACTTGGATGGTCTCCGGATGCCTCAACTTACGGAGGCCCAAGTGGAGGAATTAGAGGGGGAGGTATCATTGGAGGACCTAGTGGAGGCGCTGGGTGGTATGCCGTTCGGGAAAGCACCTGGTCCAGAGGGGCTACCAGTCAAATTTGACCGTACCTATTCCGCTGTGCTTCTTCCATGGTTGTTGGAAATACTCCATGAGGCACGAAGTGAGGGTCTTTTACCAGAACATATGCGGGAGGCTTTGACAGTCATGCTACCGAAGCCAGGGAAGGAGGCTGATGACCCGGGCTCATATAGACCGTTGTCCATGCTGAATGTTGATGTTAAATTATTAGGTAAAGTTTTGGACTCTCGTTTGAGTTGAGTGGTGATGCATTTAGTACAGGGAGATCAGTGCGGATTTATTCCAGGGAGGGGGACTCATATGAATATACGGCGCTTATCGCATATACTGCATAAGACTTGTGGCTCTGTGTTTCCCGCAGCGCTAGTGGCTCTAGATAGGGAGAAGGCGTTTGACACCTTATCCTGGGAATACCAATGGGAGGTGATGCGCAGGATGGGCATAGGCCCCGTCTTCTTATCCTGGGTGCGTCTTTTGTACACAGCACCCCGGGAGAGAGTGTGTACGGGTGCGATAGTGTCAGATTCCTTTATTATCGAACAAGGCACATGGCAGGGATGCCCCTTGTGGCCACTGCTGTTCGCGTTGGCCATGGTGCCTCTAGCCATACAATTACAGACTGGCTTGGATAGTTGAGGCAACTGTTGGGTGCGAGAACGCACATAATATTATTGCATGCAGATGATGCTCTAGTGTACGTCACAGACCATGAACGGGCGGTCCCCCTTTTGTTGGGTATGATGGACATTTTTGGGCAGGTGTCGGGCCTCCGAGTTAACCGGCACAAAACTGTGTTATTCCCAATGGCAGGTCTGTTGGCGATAGTGGCACCAGAGTTGCCCTGACTGGGTCTCTACTGGGTGACTGAGTCCTTTTCATATTTAGGCATCCGGGTTGCGCACTCCCAGCAATTGCAATTTACTTTAAACATGGGAAGAGTACTGGAGGGCCTCCGTGCCTCTATTCAATTTTGGACCTCTTTCCCATTATCGGTTATGGGTAGAATCGCACTTAGTAAAATGATCTTACTATCTCGTTGCCTGTATGAGCACTTAGTAAAATGATCTTACTACCTTGTTGCCTGTATGTTGTGCAGAATTCACTCTGTGAGCTCCCTCTTTCGATATTCCGGCAGCTTGATAAATTGCTATTATCCCTAGTCTGGGAAGGCAAAAGATGTAGAGTCCACATGGAAGTTTTGAAGTTGGACCTCGTTAGTAGAGGTCTGGGGCTGCCAGATCTATATTTATATTACTTAGCCGGGTTGCTAAAGTATGCGGTCCAGTGATGTGAGGATGCTCCCAATTGGGAAAAGGATTTGTTAGTTGGCTCTGTCTGTGTGGAGCACCTCCCGCATATGTTGATGGGTGGCTCTGGGATTCCGCAGGGTGCCCCGTACCTGATGGAGCAGGTGTCGAGAGCTTGGGGGAGTGCAGTAGTGCGGGTTCTGCACAAGGCCCCGTACACATGCCTGCTTCCACTATGGTGGGTCTGACCTTTTGCCAAGGCTGCTGAGGTGATGGATTTTGCGAAGTGGTGGGTTGGGGGTTGTAATAATGCAGGTGACTTATTTCACAATAGTACATTCATTACGAGGGAAGAAGCAGAATCCCTGTTTGGAATAGGTCAGAGGCAGTTCCTACAATATGCAAATATCTCGCAGACGGTCAGGGGGATTTTGGGTGTCCTTTCCGGAGGAGCCAGTTGAATCTCATCTCCTCGTGACGCTACTTGATCCTGGAGGTGACCGCGGTCTCCTATCCCGAATTTACACAGCTCTTAATGGTGACAGACTAACTGGCGCTTAGGGGATTAGGGACCATTAGAAAGCTAGCCTGGGAACGGCACTCACAGATGGGGAATGGTATAGGGCCTGTTTTCTAGTGCGGGGTGCGACTATCAATGCTAGATTTAAGTTGACACACTTCTATTACTTGCACAGAGCATACCTGACACCTCAACGATTACAAAGAATATTTCCCTCAAGGCCTGATAGCTGTGGCCGTTGTGGAGTGCCGTTGGCTTCATTTGATCACATGGCGTGGGTCTGTGGCTCTGTCCAACCCTATTGGCATCAAGTGGTAAAGACACTGAAGGAGGTGACGACTGTGAGAGTTCAAGAGACCATGAAACACTGCCTGCCAGGCCTGATCCCAGTCCCAAAAAAAGGGTCATAAAATGGTGTATAGATTCGCACAGCTGGGGCTTAAATTGGCAAAAAAGCGAATTGCGATCCGATGGGCCAGCCCGCACCCCCGCTGCATGTTGCCTGGTTGAGTGATTTAGCTGAATGGGCTACCGCAGAGGAATGCTGCTTACAAAAGGTTCGATTGGATAAGCATGCTGACCGTGATTTGGAGATATGGAGTACCATGATTAATGAGTTATCTGGTGTGCAGGAGAGCGAGGGAGAGGTCCCTTTAACGGATGAGTCCACTAGTTGAGCCCTGGCCATAATTATACCTTTGGAGGACTGAGTTTGGGGTTTATTGAGGTATGGATGTGAGTTTTGGTGTTCCTGGGAGGGTTTGCTTCCAAACTTTGCTTTCGGGAAGGGTGTCGTCATGCGTGACCCCCCTCCCATTGGTTCCTGTTTTGTTTCTGAGATGCTGCTGCGCTACCTCCCCGGGCGCCCCCTTAGCCACATATGCTTGATGCTCTGGATGAATGACGGTCATTCGTAGCGCTATCCTCTGGTCTGTCGATGCTAACTATAATTACAGTGTCTTGTTTGATAGTTAATGTATTGAAATGTACTGCATTGACTCTATAGGGGTGGGCACCGCTCAATCGGTGTGCTTTCAGAAATTGTGGTGGTTGGGTCAACTTAGCATAATACTATTAATGTCTTATCTCTCTATGCACACTAAGTTAAATCAAAATGTGCAGACTCGGACAGGGAGTCTCTAAACTGTTATTGACATTGGCTGTGCGGTTGAGCTGTTATGTCCCCCTAAAGTAATATGTTATAATGAAGTACATAGTTTTGTGTGTTCTTTCTATACATAAATAAACAATAAAAAAAAAGAACTCCATGAGAGACATTACCCACTGAAAATCATTAATTCAGCCAGTAAACGGGCCCGTAATAATAATAATAGAGAAGTCTTATTGACCACTATACCAAAAAATGCCTCATCTCGATTGACCTGCGTGTCCACCTTTACTCCAGTATCTAACACTCTTAAGAAACTTATCAATAAACGTTGGTCCATCCTTACCAGTGGAGGCGTGGCCATTCCAAAAGCTCTATTCGCCTTTAAAAGATCTTCTAATATCAAGGATGTAGTTGTACACACAAGACCACTGACGTTCACCAAGGAATCTGACCAAAAAACACTTTGGGGCCTTCCACCTGTTACGGGTCATTATCCATGTGGCAACTGTAATGTATGCTCTCTTACCAAATGCCTGAGCACTATCCATCTGAAACCTATTGGCCTTTGGCGACTATCTACCCACACCAACTGCAACTCTTGCAACTGCATTTACATGATCTGCTTCCCTTGCGACTTGCGATATATACGAATGACATCAAGACCGGTGAAAATCAGAATCAACGAGCACCGCAGTTATATTAGATGTGGACGACTTACTACTAAATTGAGTATACACTACCGTGATGTACAACATACTCCTGATGATATGTGGTGGATTGTCCTTGACACTTTGAAATCTTCTAACACAACTCTGCCAGAAGTCAAACAACGTTGGGTGTCCAAATTGGGAACCCATATACATGGACAGAACGATGATGTACCACGATGAGCGTTTCAGCTTGCATGAGATAAACTCCCTATACACTTTCACCCTTGCCGTGGAGCGTCTTGTATTGACTCTTGCAAGCTGGTTCCACCTCCTATTTTATATCTCCGTGTGTGAGCTACGATACCTTTGTTTTTCTTCCCTTTCCTTCCATTACAAATTATGTACGGCGTGCTCATTAGAGATATTGCAATCCAGGGCTGCTTCAGTTTTTTGTGAGGGGATTCATTTAGTCCAATTTATTATATATTTTTTCATCATTATTTTCTTCCCCTTTCTTTAATTTCTTTTTACCATCTTTTTTTACCATTATCTTTCACCTTGTATTACTTTTGCTTTCTATCTATCACCCAAGTAATCCTTTATTCCTCGTTCTAGCACAACTTCTTCATAGGATTGATTGTTGTCCTACTTTTGTTTCCTTTTTTCAGGAGGATGAACACAATGGGTCTTTGTCCTTCCCCCTTTCCATTACCGCTGGTGGAGGGCGGCCCCGGGAACTGCCAGATCGCCATGCTGATTGGCTGCCCACACCCCCAGCATCCCCCTTTTCTTCCTCTGGGGCCCTCATTCACTTCCTGGTTCTCGGGAACGCTGCCCAGATGAAGACTCCCATTACATTGATGACGGCGCTACTGTGAGTCAAGCCGTTCGAATTGAACACACGCTTGCCTCTTCTTTGCATTATTTCACGCTATCTTCCTTCTTGCGACCTGCTGCATGTTTCTATGTTGATTCAGTTTCTACTGTATATTTACAATGACGTTCGTTTCCATAGTTCTGCCATAATTGTACAGTTCCGGTTTTGTTGCTGTTAATTTCCTTGCCGATTGTACATTTGTCTGTGTATCTTTATAGTAACGTGAGCGTCTATGTTCAGCATCATGTGCTGATATGTGATTGTGGAACTAGGCTACTTATCCATATCACCACTCATATTGCATCCGTTTAACTTACACTCATTAGACTTTTGAGATGGCATTTGCTATTATATACCACTTTTCCCTTATTCTGATGATCGATTGACTTATAGAAGCCCTTCCTGCAATATACCTTTATAGAAACACCGATTGACTTTCGGCATGTGTTTTCTTATGGAGCTCTGCCCTTAATTAAGGATGGTAAGCATAATTTCTACTATGTTTATCTCCACTGAGCCCTTTTTGTTATAGTATTGCATATTAAGCCATGTTTATACTATCACACCAATTGTATATTGTTTACAATGGAACCAGTAATTACTTGGTATGTCTGTTTTGTGTCTCCACAGGTTCCCCTCAGTTTTTGCTAGTAGACATAAAAGTGTTGTGAGCAGCCTCCATTCCCCTTTCTTTGTATATATCCAATACTTAATGAACATAGGCCCATATTTATACATTTTAACGCAAACCTGCGGCCTGATTAGCATAAAAAGAAATTACTCTAACCAGTCAGCGGAGGCGTAGGGAAGACTGGGGGTTGTGCGTCAAAGAATGGTGCAAGTCAGGTTAGAGTCCAAAAAAATGACTCTAACCTGACTAGTGTCATTTTTTGATGCACAACCCCCATGGAAATGACTCCTGCCTTACCAAAACAGGAGTCATGCCCCATGCCCAATGGCCATGCCCAGGGGACTTCTGGGCATGGCCATTGGGCACAGTGGCATGTAGGTTGGCCCAAGTTAGGCCCCCCTATGCCACCTAAAAAAATAAAATACTTACGTCTACTTACCTCTAAACACCAAAGATGGCTCTTCCCATCCATGGGTGTCCTCCAGGGGTGGGTGAGGGTGGCAGGGGGTGTCCCTGGGGGCAGGGAAAGGCACCTGTGGACTGCTTCCATGGTCAGAGACCATGGAAATGAGCCCACAGGTCGCTTAACGCCTGCCCTGACCCAGGCGTTAAAAAACGGTGCAAATCAAGCGGGGTGCCATTTTTTAAGGCCCGCTTCCACCTGTGCGTCAAAATGACGCAGGATGATAAATAAGGCGCACATGTTTTAGAGTCGTTTTTTGCACGGGAACGCCTACCTTGCATGTCATTAGCGCAAGGTAGGTTTTCACATACAAAAATTACTTAAACTCCATAACTTTGGCGCTGGACGGGTCTAGCGCCAAAGTATAAATATAGAGTTAAGTTTGTGCTGAATTTGTGTAAAAACAAAATTACGCAAATCTGGCGCAAACAGAGTATAAATATGGGCCTTAGTGTACTTTCACACTATAAGCTTTGGAGAAGATTGTGTTTAAGTCCTGATGAAGCGCCAGGTGTTCCTTTTGGATGTTTTTAAGGCACAAAACATGTTGACTCTCTATAGTGGTTAAAGTCACTGTGCTTTTTCCCTTTATTATGTAGAGTGTGGGACCATCATTTCCCTCCCACTCTGCATTTTTTTTAATCTTTACCGGCTCCACGCTCACCTGATAAAATTTCGTCCGAGCCAATTGGACTATTTTTTTCTCTCCAGCTGTTTTTCTGTAACCTATGGCTTATTGACCTTTGGTACTAATATTTAGATAACTTCTCGGCAAAGAGGCCCCGTTCAGGGCCCCGTCAGACATTGCAGTGCCGGTCTGACATGGAGCAAGCCCAATGATGATACATGAGGGCCCTTGCTTCTGAATTTTCATATACCTGTGAGACCTAACTTCTTTTGTTTTTCTGTGTTTGTTGTTTCTTTGTTTGGAACAGTGTACCTATTTTTTGTCATATAAAAAATATCCAAAAACATATTTATAAAAAAATTTACATTGCCAGGAAGCAACATTCCCTAAACCCTAAGGCCCATATTTATACTTTTTTAGCACCGAAATTGCGTAATTTTTTTACGCAAAAGCGGCACAAACTTACAAAATACAGTTGTATTTTGTAAGTTTGCGCCGCTTTTGCGTCAAAAAGCGGCACAAAAGTGACGCTAAAAAAGTATAAAGATAGGCCTAAATGAGCCACATTAACCTTGCCCTGACTTAACAAACTGATACCACAAATCATATATATGTATTTATTACATGTTTGAATGATTTTCATTGCACAAAATTCAGTAGTGTAGAAATATTTCAGTGTAGAAATATTTCACAGGGACCTGTAAAAAAAAAAATCATATATTGTGGAAATGACATCATAACTACAGCCGTTGTTGCCCATTGTGTTATTAGTAAGGAAAGAAACATCTTTGAGTTTAATGGTAGTTCAATGTTTAATTAGTCAAGCAGAGCCATTCTATTTGCAATCAAGACATATCCAGTAAGTGTTGTTTACCTATCCTATCCGCACAGCCGTATCATATGGAAAAATGTTGCTTTAGGTTGGAACATCTTTGACGGATGTCTGTCACTGTGGGAAACATAATGTACAATTTAAATGAGGCGAGGTAATTGTGGTACAAATACCTAAACTGTACATTTTATTTGAGGTTTCCTAGAGCGTTTACTAACGTATCTGATAGAGGTCACCCATTCTTTGCCCATAAGGCCTACTGTCAGGTCACTTTACCAACAACCCTTGAGACATTTTTGTCTTTGCATTTTGTGGACTTGAGAGACTTGCATAAATTGGTTGTCATATGCTGACCTCCTTCCCATTTCAGCAGTATCTGCATAGTTTGATCTTTTTCCAGTTTTTTGTGGGCCCCAAATAGACAAGTCGCTCTACCCGTCACTGGTTGTGCTAAAAACTGTCCTGCTGGCATTTTTAATTCTTGTCTTAATTCTGTGAAGAACATAAAATACCCAGAATTTTAAAGCTATCCTATGTATGTGATGTTGGTGGTGCTCTATATTGCCAGGTTTGCCATTTCCTTAATTTGGTTGAAAAACTCCAGAGACCACAATGGCAGTTCAGTTGTGCATAAAGCCCATTGTTTGGTTTGCTGTAGATATCTGCGCCAACAATGTCTAGGTACTTACCACAGGCAAGGCATTTTACCATTGAGCTGCTGAGCTTCAAAGAGAAGCTCAGCTGTGGTCACAGACCCTTAAGGTAGGTATCAGATATAGTGTTTCAGGGGATAAAGATGCTGTTAGCCACAGCATGACCAATTGTGGCTGCACTGCAACATAATATGCCTCAAAATCAGGAATACTCTGGCCAACTTCTTTGAGAGGAAGGCACATTTGGTTAATGCTACCCTATGTCTGCTGTTCCCCCAAATCAGGTCTCTCATCTCTGTATTTACATCACAGAAAAAGTGACTGTTAACTATACTTGGTATGGTAGAAAAATAATATGACAGACAGATTTTGACTAAGGCAACCCTGCCCAGGGGGAACCTGACTAACCTCTTCCACTGGTTACTGACACCCTTGAGGCCACCAAAGCTTTGTCTAAAAGATACTGTATCTGCTGGTTTCCTATAAACATAGATCCTTTGGTATTTCATTGAATGTGCACCTAACTTAAGACCATTTGTACCTATTATAGCAAGGGCTTGTACAACAAGGTTTGTTAAGGAGAAAATGCAAGACTTATTCTTTTCAAGTGTAGCCCCAAAATACTGTCAAGTTCTTCCAATACCCACAAAGACAGTGGGAGGCCTGTATAGAAACCCTGGGTGTATAACAATACATCATATGGGTATAGCGAGATAATTTGAGTGTGACTCTGTGGTACTAAATCAAATTGGTCCCCCATTTACCGCATATGGCTGGCAGAAAACTCCATCACCCAGGAAAATAACAATGGCGACATGGGACAAGTCTGGTGTGATCTTCATTGTTTTCCAATCTGGTCTGACAGAATTTTTCATGTTTTAATTTTTCCTGTGGGAAGGGCATAAAGAAGTTCAATCCACAAAAGAATCTCCTGTATAAATCTAAACCTCTTCAGTACCAGGAACAAGTAGTTCCAGTTAAGGACTTTTTTCATATCCATAGAAACTACTGCCACATATGCTCTCTCCCTACATGTCAAATCTATGAACCGAAATAGCCTACGAAGATTAGCTCCTGTATAACATTTTGGAAGTCATATTGATCTCCACAAATATGTTGTGGAAAAACTGTGAGTAAACTATCAGATAGGACTGCCCAGGGTTGTATTGGCCAGATTTAATATCGACAGGGGATGATATGATGATTGATCTAGCTGATTCCTATTTGGCTTCAGGAGCATCATAATAATCACTTATTTTGTGGTAGGTTGGCTGCACCTTCCTCAAAAGCATCTAAGCGTATCTCATTCAGGCGTCACCACAGCCTGTAATTTTCCCTGCTGTGAGCTGATCCATAACTGTATTAATTTCGGCAAGATATTGGCATATCCAGGTTTGTCAATTTGGTTAGCCTCTAAGCAGCGTAGGATGGTGGTCATTATGTAATATTCTACAATAATATATTGTTTGTAATTATGGGAACTTGAGGAATTTTGCACCTCTGAATGTAAGCGTCGAGTTGTGAGGCATGAGGAGTTGCTTTATTATGAGAGTTTTCTAAATGCAGCAGCTCCGTTTCGAAGTACAGCAAATGGGCATGCAGAGCTCATTAAAGCATTCATTCAAATGGCCTTAATGAAGACCATAAAGGCACCCCTTTAGTGTGTCTCAGTAGAAGTCGTGCTTATATGAAACAAATTAGGTATTTCTAAAGCAATTGTGTGTCTGTATTCTGTGTCAAGTAGGGACAAGGGGTGCAAACACCAAGGCCCAGATTTTTGGGATTTTGTTGCAGGGCAGCAAGTCACCCTGATTTGCTGCCCTCCATCAAAGGGAAAGAGCAGAATGGGCTATATGTATGCAATATGGTGCTTTCCTGTCCTTTCCCACTACGCAGGCATCATTTTGACTGCCTAGTGCCAACGCAGGCACCTTTATATCATGGTGCAAGAGTGCCTGTATTGTAGGCAGGGTTTTGTTTGTGCAGAAAGGGGTACCTTCCTGCACAAAAACAACCCTGAGAGGCTTTTTCCTCTTTTCATATGTGCTGCTCTTCGTTGTGCCTCCCCTAGGCAGTCATAAGGATTTAGCACAAGTTTACAGACTCTAGTAAATCTTCCTAAAAAGAGATTCTGAGTAAAGCAATGCAGCAATTTGCACACCCTTGCCTTACTCCATATATATGAGGCCATTCAAAGCCATGCAAAGTAGCTTTGCTTGGCCTCATAGAGATGGTTGAAAGGTTTCTGTCGCAGTTGCATCACTAAAAGTGATGCAACAGTGATGCAGGTTTCTCTTAAATATAACCCCAAGTTTGTATGCTGGCGAGATGTGCACGCAACAGTACCCTCAACAATAACGAGTTCTGATGCGACACAGTCCTAGCTAAACACCCTACCCCATGCACCAATTCAGAAAGATTTATGTAGAGAAAATCATATATGTACAGATGTGTAATACATGCACATATGAGTAATAGGAGTGTTTCTTAGCTGTGGGGTGGATCGCCCTCCAAATTTCTGTTTCCAGACTTTATTTAACGTTTAAATTGTGCTACGCTCTGTTAAAAGCTGATTGATGAAAACTGCAAAATAATGTTTTATGCGGTGATGAAGTCCAAATGAAGGCGCATGAGTCTGGTATTTTTCAGAGATGTTCTCAAACACTGATCACATCTCTTTGATACCTGCTGTGTTGCATGAACGAGGCGAGGCAGGACACCAGTAAGTGCATTAAAACAATCAACTAACTTATATTTGTAGTGAGATGTACATAACAAGAGAGAAAAACGTGACCATGCACAATATTTACCTAATGAGTTTGCTGATAGACGGCTATTTACCAAAACTGGGGCATGCGTTTCTTTTAATTAAAAGTGTTGTGACACCAAAGCAAACCATGAAAAAACGGGGCTGCCAGTAAACCCCTGGACAGCTGGCCAACCTATCACTGGAGAAAGGTTTCACATATGCCGTGCATGTGTTCAATGAAACTATGGGCCTGATTTAGAGTGTGGCAGCACGGGTACTCCATCTCAAAAGCAACAAAATACCATTTACACCATACTTAAAGTCCTCTTCATTTAGAGTTGGACAGACCATCAGTATGTCAGCAGTGGAGACTACCCTGTCTCTACCGCTGACATGCACCTCCAGTGGCCTGATGGAGGAAGGTCCATCGGAAGTTGTGCCATTTGTCTGTCCACCCTATTTAGAGTGGGCTAGCAAATGGCACGTTTTTACCTTCACTTACCTTCAACCAAAACGTTGCTTTTTTATTTTTCAAAAGAAAATCCCACTCATTTTGACAGAGCGGTATGGCTCACTTTCAATGCAATGACAGGAACTGCCGAGATGGCATATCCTACCAATGCAAGATATGTCCATGGGGGAAGTGGACATATCTATATCTGGATTACGGTTACTCTGTCAGGGTGATGAAGTAAAGTACTCCATCGCCCTGACAGAGTAACCACACTCTAAATCAGGCACTCTGTACTCCTGTGCAGAAGACAAGTACTTTTCTTTTACAAGACTTCCTTTGGCATTAGATGGAACAGAGCACCGCTGAGGTACAGTGTACATATTAAGCGATGCATGCATCATTGTTGAGTGTAGCCCATGGTGCACCTAATATCAAAGCATTCCTGCGTTAAGTGCTTCAGAAATCTGCGATGATGTTTTTTTCCCATGGAAATGTCTAAAACTACTTTTCAATCTTCATTATTAACGAAGATAGAGCATACAATATCAAACTATGGTCAAAACAAACAGTGAATAAAATGTTGTAACTGGCGGTTTAATAAGTAGGGGCTTCTCCAAGGAGGAAAGAGGTCCTTGTATATGCTGTTTGAGACAAAAGAAGACGGTTTGGTGTAGAGAAAAAAGACCAGGCCAAGTAGTGTTCTGGGTGCCATGGTGGCAGCAATGGTATGAGAGAAAGACAACTCCTGTCCGTCTCTGGGAGAGTTCTGCTATTTTTATTTCACTTTTGTTAAAAGCAGGTAATGCAAAAGTGATTTATGTATGAGGAATCAATCATATGCCTTTCCTGTGCCTTTCTGGCTCAAAACCATTGGCTCGAAGACTCAGTCAGAAACATACTGTGTGATCTGCACTATTCCACCCAATTCCAAGCATCTGAGATGGAGAGTAGTAGACTGGATCATTAACGTCCAACACCTGTGTGGGTTAGAAGAATTACCAATGATACAGAAAATGGTAAAGCGCAAACATTCAGCAATAACACTAAAGAATGGGACGTGACTTAATATGCATTGGGTGTCAACGTTCAGGGCTTTCTGCCAACACGTTGGACTGGTAGTTGATGTTGGGCTACCAGGGACAAAAGACAGCTTGCCTCTGGGTAAAATTAGAGCTTCTCAACTAAAAGTGTCTTCAAAAGAGGAGAAACATAGAATTCGACCACAGAAGGCGAATAACAATGGGATAAAGTTTGCCGATTTGAAGCAGTCTTCACTCATAAAACTGACATGGTCTCCAATTATACTTTTACATAGTCAGTATTAATAATCCATGGATCTGTCTCAAGAAGGACCAGTGCAGTCAGTCCCAAGAGAGGCATGCACCAATTTAATGTCTCACACCTCACCACAGACTGCATACATGTTTACATCCCTTACACACATCTTGAATCTGAGTCTACTGTTGACTCTGCTACAAACAATTCTCTAAGTGTAAATTCACCCTGCTACGCCAACATTTGTGAGATTTCTGCCTGGAAAGCGGGTGTAATATTACTGAATTAGTAACGGAGGAGCTTTTTGTATAACCAGTCTGCAAGTGATCTTTCCATTATCAGTGTAGTAGAAACCCCTTGTTTTATTCATTTGGCTACTGAGCTTGTAAAATCCACCATAGCTTTAATAGATGGTTATGTGCATCCCTAATCATTCCTTGCATATTATGTTGTGACTGCCTTTATGTCTCCACAAATTGCCTACAGTTGAGTAGAAGTGCAAGATCACCTATTTATTTAACACAATTTTTTGTACATTTATTTGAGAGTTTTATATAGCATAACCATGACCCAAAAGTATTAGAATGCTGTACAGGAACACCAAGTCAAATTCAAAGTGTTAATGTCCCCAGTCTTGTCGGTGGGGGAAAAAATTGCTATGAAGTTCAAAAACAAAGTAAATATATTGTAAGCATGTATTTTATTTCTAAAATGTCGCGGAAATCTGTTCCAGAAAATTTGAAGTCTAAAAATGTTTATTAACAAAAGGAAAAGTAATCTGCACAGCACAAAGTCAGACAACAAGGTAATTCCCTGGGACCTCAGGAGCACAAAACGGAGGCACAGAAGGACATAATGCAAATATATATGCATTCATACACAGGGCTCCAGTTGAGATCATGTTACAAAGCCAAAACAAAGCAGCTATGCAGGTGCAGAAACTGAAATTGTGTAATAGTACTTCCACGACCTATAGACTGATAAATAAATGCCCATTTTCAGAACTGAGCAAGTAATTTGAGGATTCTCAGGCGTGACAGTGAGGCTTTACAGTCAGATGGGTGCAATTTGTTAGCATTAGTTTAGCTTTGAGCAAGAAAATGGCTCCCGTTTTTACAGTTGCAGTATGACAATATTATTAAATGCACAATCTCTCCCCTTTCGATTAAAAATCAATTGTCACAAGTCTGTTCACTTTGTTGAAACACATCATCATTAAAACATTCAAGTGATGTATAACCAGATTGTTTCTCTAATTTATAGTCAATTTCGGGTAAGGAGTCGAGGAAAGGAGGAAAAGTCTCTATATTGCCAGTAAAGTGGTTAACGGAGCATATCCAAACCATGACAAATATATAGACCAGAACAAGGACAACATGAACATCCAAAACTTTCTCTTCAATTGTTATTCTTATTCTCCCAAATGTGTCCTATAATAAACACCATATGCTCCATCCACCACCTCTAAAGCTATTATAAATTTTGTCTAATACTTCTTGGCACTGTTTTTAAGTGGTCACACTGCTCATGTACATTCAATGAAAATTAGTCGTAAATGAGCAGCACTCAGATCCTAAAATGGCATATACTCCACACTTTGCAGCCAGGATAAAACAAGAGCCATTCACTCCTTTGGGCTGCTAACTCATCAGAAAATAATCCTAACACTATTGTTTTGGAACTGACACTAACTTCTAAAACATTAGCTAGAGTTTGAATTTCAGGGACTGTTGGTCCTTTCCCATACACAGAGTGCAGGATAGGAAAGAAATAGTAAGCTTTGGGTATTTCTCTGGGCAGTCTATTACGGTGTGGGAACTTAGCAGGAGCATGCCAGCATGCAGTATGGCCAGGATGATATAAGTTGTGTAGCAGGATCCAAACCAGTTCTTTGGTAACCAGGTTAAGGCTACTCTATTACAAACAAAGAAAATATCACGCTGCTGTTGAGAAGGGTGCCATTTCAGGCCTCTTGTGCACCAGCCTGCCCCGTGTCCAGTGCACACGGGAAAGGCCGGTGCACAAGAGGTCTGAAACTGCAGCTTTCATTGCCTACGGCCCTCTCCTGAATGCGCCCTATTTTGAAAGCACTAAGCAGGGTCGGGTCTGGCTAACCAGGCCTGATCCTATTCAGTGCTTCAGAGATCGGGTGCATTCAGGACTCCACGACTCATGGAACTCTGCCTCTGCATAATTCCACTGAGTTTTTAATAAACTCTGCAGAATTCCACAGAGTGGAACTCTGTGAACCCCACCCAGGTCTAATAAACCCCCCCCCCAATCTTACAATAAACATGAGATATAAAGTTCCTAGCACAGAATGCCTAATCTCTACCCTAAAGAGAGCTAGGTGTGATAAACCTAATCAGCCAGTACCATGTCCATGAGGAGCACCCCAGCCCTTGTTACCTTGTAATGAGGTCTCTAGGTCAGACTGCGTAGTGATACAAAGGCTGAGTTCTGCAGCAAGGTGACATGCAGCATAGATGGCATCTGGAAGGAACCCCTCTAATGACCTTGTCCGTGTGAGATGTATTTATACAGATCATGTAGGATCCTTGACACAGGTATGTTCCTAAACAACTGATAAGGAGGCAGACTTGTGGCAGCAATTACATAAACAATCCCCAACAAGTGCACATTATGTTTCTATCAAACGTAAGTGAGAAAGGGACATGATAACAATACCTACATACATCACTGATCATGATGCTGATAATGACGCCTTCTCAAAGTGGCACTGATAATGCAAATCAAAACATGGTTTATAAAATATGAACAATGGAAGAAATAATAAAATAAATGAAATAAAACAGAGCAAGCTAAGTAGGTAAAGAGTCACTAGATGACGGGGGCACAGGCCTGCAAGCCAAAGGGTAAGGCAAACTCCTGTGTCCCAATAGGAAACTAAAATGGATTCGCCACAGGACCAGGAACAAGATGGTCAGAAGAGACATAGTTCACAGGCGTAAAGGCAAGAACAAGGTCAGAATTTTAGGATTCAGTGGTTCTTTCTCAGTAACCAGCATGCATCCAGCTGCAGTTTCTCAGCAGTTTACATCAATTTTCATGGTCAGTAAGACTTGGAATGGACCCTGGTGGTGGAGCTGGGGGTGTATTTCCATTGGAATACTCGCACATGGACTCAATGCCTTGGTGCAGGCTGTGACAGTCTTCAGTCAAACTGATATGTAAAACAGCTCAGACCTCAGAACAAACTCTTTAGAGATAGTGAATATGTTTTTTTGCAATACTGAGGGATAATATCATAATTTAGGTGTAAATCAAGGGATGCTGTTGACACTTGGAAATTTCACGGAAGCAGCATGGGTCATTTTGTTACTATTTCAAATGTGTTTAGCTTGTTCTTTCAGTTAGAGAAGGTTCTGATTGACCAGAGTGGTAATAGAAGTGCATCAGTCTACTTGAGACCCATCTCAGCACAAATCTTAGGTCTTTGTTTTCAACATACTCCACCTTTTAGGATGATTTGTGGTGGGAGTTACTGTGAAAATATTGCTTAAGCCAAACGTTTGGTACAGCTCTTGTACTACTGTAAACACAAAATTAGAGACCCCTAACCTAGCAATGAAATCTCGAATCAGCCTTTCACAACTGTACTTGCAACGGCAGGAATGTAGGATCAGGTTTCTAAACAGCTGGAAAACAGACACACGAGAACCAGTAGTAACGTATATGAATTACACCGAGGCATTTGAATAAGGTCCTTCTGGATGTAAGTGAAGGGGCCACATTGAGGTAGGAGGGCAGCAGGAGTAGTTTTGGTTCCCTTGCCAATAGTGTGGGTTTGAGAGGTGGCACATGATTGGCAATATTGCAGAGCAACATAAGGGAGAATTGGAGAAAAACAATGGGCACTTGAGGTATGAATCATGCCATCTCTGATGATGTTGGAGTTACTCTATGTATAGTCAGCCAAGACTGGGAGGAGGAATTTTTTGGGCAACCATTTTCCCAGTGCTCTCTCCACAATCTATTTGGATCCATTTTACAGTTCTATTTCATCCAAGCTTGCTTCTCCACCTCTTAGGCACATTCCTGCAACTCAGACAAATCATTTAGGGTTGGCATACAAGACTTGACAACCTGAGAACCATACAGAGTGGCTTCCAAACTTAGAGACAAAGCATTCTTTTTGGCAATTTGATCAGTAAAAGTGTATTCCCTAGAAACTTCATCTTGACCTGACTGATGTGTGGCACACTTTACATTCGCAAGCTTAGATGGCAGCTTAAGAGCATGAGAAATCCTTTACCATAGGTACTATTTTAATTGGGGTTGAGACTGGTTTGAGTAAACCCTGTTGCACTCACAGAAGCCCAAAATCATGGGCCATTCCAAAGGAAGTTTGAGTCAGTAAATATAGTAACAATTGTTCGGGCAGCAAGAGTACAAGCACAGACAACAGCAACCAAATCAGCAACTTGGGTGGAAAGTTCTTGAGGTAAACATTGGCTTTCAACAACTTCAACATAATAAACACAGCATACACAGTTATTTCTAAGGCATGATACGTCAACATAATACATAAGATCACAACTGTGTTTAGTGCATCAGACAGATCAATCCATGACTTTGCCAGATAGGTAGCCACAATGTAACAATGCTGCAGTTCACCATCGTGAGTGGTGGGCAGCAAGTAGTTGGGATTTAAAATAGGGCATCAAATTAAAAAATGTGAAAAGCAGATAGCTAACAACCATCATACCGTGTTAGTCTTGCCATGGACAAACGTTGGGTTTTAGTGGTGAACAAAGGGCAACTATGTCATGGGGTACAGCTGCTATAAAGGTGGAGCCAAGGACAGTATTTTCAGAAGCTTCCATAAGATGGATGGCAGCCAACATGGTTTATAAACAAAGCGAAAAACTAGCTGCAACTGCATCAAGTGAAGACAGAAGCCTAAAATGCAATAGGTTTATTTTGATGTCTGTGATCTTGCAACAAAACCCATGAAGCACACCCATTGTCTTTTTGACAGTACATAGCTAATGGTATATTGTAATCAGGTAGCTTTTATGCAGAAGCATAAGAACCTTGTTTCAAATACACAGATGTGTTGTCTGCCCTATTGGTACAATGTAAAGCCCGTGGGATATCTTTAACTAGGTCTGGGCAAAACATAAATTACAACAGGGCAATTCATGTTGTTTTGGAAATTTTGCATTGCATTTGTTACGCAAACTATCCAGAATTATGCCATTATGCTGCTTTATGAAATTACACACTATTCACTGTAGCAAATTACAACAAATTTGCAATTGATGGTAAACATTTATGACAAATGTACAAAGACAAGAGAATGCTTGTGGCTGTCATTCGCCGAGTTTTCATTATCTTGCACTATTTGGTAGTACAAAATGTGACACTGGGATGTATTTCATACTAAATTACAGTGCAAAATTACAGATTAGCATTTCGTGTAACTATGTATAATTTCACAGAATTTTGCCAAAATTGTAAATTTTCACACAAAAGCAAATTATATGGATTTTGCACACCCCTGTGCATTAGCCAATATCCATTGCGTGCAATAAGCTGCAGTGCTCAACAAATTGCGTACCTCAAAGACAATGACTAGTCTGGGTAATACCCACATAGCTGCAGTTGTGGTCTGAGACAGGTGACCCTCCCATGCTGAGATGACATCACCTAGACAGTGAACACAGGAAGAGAGAAATGTAATTTTAGCTAACTCAGGAAGAAGGTAAAAGGAGTTACTCGCAAGCAACCAACAAATCATCTACATAGTAAGCTGGAGTAGATCAGGGTGAAGATAAAGGAATATGATGGTGTCCAGATCATTCTTGTGTGCCAGTGAGAAGATAGATGGTGACTTGGTAAGCCCTTGAGAGAGCCAAAACCACCTCAGCTGTCTCCTCAAAAGTGAAACCATGAAAAGGTATTGACTGTCAGGGTGTTTATGGTTTGCTGCATACTCTTAAACAAGGTATTGGGACTTCTTGTTGAAGTAAATCGCTAATAGCGGGTCTAATTTCTGGTTTTGATTTTGGGTATAACGAGTATTATGTAATCCAATGCAGATAATTCTTTAAATTTAACTTGATCTTTACAGGCTCTGCAGACAATGTGCATCCAATATCGTTTGCATGTTCCGATCATAAAGTAGAAGGCACTTGATTAAGTAAGTCAGAAATAATTATTGGTACATTACTCTTATATTCCCACTCTATCAGTACACTAAGTGACCTCACATAACAAAGCTAAAACTTTATTTTCATTGGGATTTTTTGCTTGCATATTTAGATACTCACAATCGCTAGCACAAAAAAACAGGACAGTTCAATACATACATAAAGTCTCTTCCCCAACAGGGTCACAGGAGAGGTAGAACTTAATTTAAAAAAATGTGATGACCTGTCATAGGTCTCAATGTTATGGAGACCAGATCAGTAGATGTAGGTATCCGAAATGGCAGCTGAGTCAATAGGCAAGCCTGCAAAAGGTAATGAGGGAAATTCAGGGGTGTTTAAAGCAAATTGGCTAGCACCAATATAGACAAGACACAAGGTGTGTTTCCTGTTAATAGCACATTTTACATATGGACCCGGATGTTTGGCTTGGAGGTTGGTAATAGTGGTCAAATTGGGACAATTACTTTTCCAGTGACCTAATTGTCCAGAGCTGAAACACAAAGAATCTCCATGAACACCCTTCCTCCTCTTTGCCCAACCCTTTCATATGATTTTTTGTTTTCCATTCCTCCCGAGCCCCTCCCTTTCACAGTGAAATGATTGCATTTATAAAGACAACAACCTGGATTTCATTCCTTTTCCCTTTCTTGTATTTCTAAACAAAGTTTATCAACGAATACCATCTTAGCTAGACCATTGGTCTGCCACCCACCATGCCGAGTGGCATACTCACATTTGTATGTGTTCTTTCCACCGATGCATTGACTTGTGGCTCATCTGATACTCCTTCTGTAGATACAATGTCTTGAACTCTTAAAGCATTAAACCATTTCTGCCTCATTAAGAGAAACAGGAGATTCCAGACCAGAGGAGCTAAAAGCTTGTAAATCCCCCAGAAGAAAATTGTACGCTTGAGTGCCTGCAGAAACTCTGTGTAACAAAATCTTTTGTGCTTGTGTTTCTGAAATTTTGACTATATCTCTTTTACTCCACAATCCCTTGTTGTGTAAGAGAGAAGACCCCTTAGAAACTCTATCCACAAAACTTTGAATATTTTGAGTCACCTTTCCTTATTCAGGTAGGAATTTTGACTAGCACCCAGTCCCCAATCTGCACATTAACCATTTTAACTTTGTGTTTATTGTCAAACAGTATTTTTGATTTCTTTTCGGTTTTTTGGAACCATGGATTTAATCTTAGATAAATCCTCAAATCCTTTTTTACTCAATTCTCTCACCCAATCTGGAAATATGATAGATCTAGGAAAGTGTTCATGCAATAATACCAATGGACAAATACCAGTAGTAATGTGTGGGGCTATCAAATGTGGCCATAATTTCTTTCTCAGAATGTCTTTGACATCTAGACCCTTTGCTACTGCAGTTTGAACTCCTACCTTAATAAATTTGTTGATGTGTTCAACTAGCCCATTCAAAGAAGGGGAGTAGAGCTCAACTTTAACTTGTGTGATGTTATATTGAGCCAGGTAATCTGTTATGTTTTTTTACATGAAATGTGTTCCATTGTCACTAATGATTTCCTTTGGGGTACCATCAATGGAAAATGTCCTGCAAAAATTTGATGACAGAACCTGTATCATTTAGAGAAATAATCAATTACTTTTGGGAACATGGAAATAAATCAAATGGGCCAACAAAATCTAAAGCTAATTTCTACCAAGCCATGTTTGGGTATGAAACATTATGTAGAGGAATTTCATGAAGTTTCCAATGCTTGTCAGAAACTGAGCAAGTTGTGCAATCACCTATAATAGTTGCAACTTGTTATTCCAAACCAGGCCGCCAATACAATTGTTTAAGGGACTTGAAAGTGCTACTTATTCCTAAGTGTCCTTTATGTGCTTCCTCAATTAATATACACCTTACTGAAACAGGGGGCACTAGACAGTCAGCACACAACACTCCATGCACCAAAGAAAGTTCATCAGCGACTTGGCTATATAGACGCACTGAAACTTCCACACTTCTTTCCCGGAGCCAGACATTACTCAAAAATGAGGTAACATTTATCAAAATAGAATCCTTGCTTAGAGCTTTCACCCAATTTGTGTATGAAAGAACACCAGTGTCATGTAAAATGTCTTCAACAAGGGCAACCACACACTCATCTTCAACATTCATACTTTTCTCTTTTATTACAGGCAACCTTGATAGGCAGTCTGCCCTGACATTTTTGCCTCCTGGAATATACTTCAAAAGGAAATAATGTTCTTGTAAATTAGAAAGCAGCCTAACTAGCCCTGCAAATGCCTTCCCTGTACCACAACTTTTTGGGACATGAATGAGTAGTTTATGATCAGAATACATGTCAAATTGATTTCCTCAAATGTAGTTTTTGGACTATTCCACAACCCAGGAACATGCAAATGCCTCATGTTCAAATGTGCTGTAATGTGACTCTGCATGACTTAAAGAATGTGAGGCAAAAGCAATGATGTTTTCCTCCTGATGAACCCATTGGGAAAGTACAGCACCAAGGCCTATTTGACTGGTGTTTACAGTGATTTAACATCTCTTTCTAGTAGGAACAGGTGCTCACACAATCAAATGTTTAACACTTTTAAAAACATTATCCAATTTATCAGACCAAATATACTTAGTGTTCTTCTTCAATAAATTTCTTAAAGGTTGATCAACATATGCATACCCTTTAATGAATCAAGAGTAATATTCACTAAGGCCTAGAAAACATCTGAACGTGTCCTTATCTCTGGGAGCTTGTGCATCCTGGATAGCTTTAACTTAAGAGTACTGAGGAGAAACTCCACTGGGACTGATTGAGTGTCCTAAGTATTCAACATTTTTAACATTAAACCTGCATTTGTCAGCATGCAAGGTAATACCAAAATCCTTAAACTTTCCAAAAACAGTTTTTAGAATACTGTTATACTCAACCAACGTATCCACAAAAATAAGAACATCTTCTTGGAAGGCCTGTACTCCAACAATACCTTCCAACATCAATTCCATGAGCCTTTGAAAAACACTTGCTGCTGATGCTAACCCAAAAGGTAATCTAGTGAATTTGCATGCACCAAAAGGTGTAATGAAGGTAGTAAGTTCTTGGGAAGCTTGATGAAGTGGGATTTGATGGTAAGTTGATTTTAGATCTAGCAAAGAAAAGAACTGTGAATGTCCAATATTGGCAAGCAGATCTTGTACTTTGGGTAAAGGATGACATTCAACCACAATGTTTTTATTAGGAGTGTGAAGATCAGCACATAATCTTAAAAAACAATCCTTTTTACGAACAATGACTATAGGACTGACCCATTCAGAGGGTCCCGCTCCTACAATGATGCCATCCTTCACCACTTCATTAAGTAATTTTTTTAGAAAACCAACTGAAAACAAATTAATCTCTTAAGTAAATGTCCAGTTCTGCACCAAAATTACAATTGGTAGCCAAATCTCTTAAGGCTGACATAAAATCTTCAACAGATCCATCTGTTTCTTTTTTTGTTTTTTAAGTGAACCTTTCCAGAAGAACACTTGGCTCTTCAGAACATTTATTTTCAAAATGTGCAATGACCTCTGTGAAAATGTTCCAATCTCCTGCAGCATCATTAGCAGGAATGATTTTAGGTAAGTTGTCAAACACCTGTTCACCTTCATTGTCAAGATGACTAAATACAACAGCAGCTTTACGTTTTGGTTCATAATCATCTGCTTTACGGCCACCAAATAATGCTCAAACAAATGTAACCAACAGATCCATTTCATGGGTGGTTTACCAGGCTGCAGCAGAAAATGAGTAATGTGGGCTAAGTTACTTGCAGGTAAGGCAGTCATGTTAGAATACCAGAAACAGTTGTAACTATTAGCTAAAACAAAATGCAAATATCTGTACAAAACTTATTTTTTAAAATGTTTACATCAAATATACAAAGTTTACTGCACCTCTGCTAACAGCAAGGTGTGCTAAGGACATGCTGAGGTAAATTGCAGTTCACATGGTGTGTCTATCAACGTAGAGATAGGCCGCAGAAAAGTTAGAGCAAAGGATATTTACCATGCAGCTGGTGTGCCTATCACCATTGCATTAGGCTGCTGAAGAGATGCTGCCCCACAGTTCAGGGAAAATAAAAAATTCCTTCAAGAATATTAAAGCTGCTCATACATGAGAATGTTCTTTGAGCCAGGAAACGCGGGAGCATAATTAAGCAGCCACAGAGTAACGCTTCAGATGGTGAACGAAGAAGACTGTGGGTAAAGTTCCTGTTGGTGTGCGTATGCACCAAAATCCTCTTATGCAGGAATACTGTTCCCCGAATGCGCATGTGCCAACTAAACACCTCCAATAGGAAATGCAGTTGGGACCTTTTACAGCTGCCTCCAAAAGCGCATGTGCAGGCGTACGAGGAAACCAAGATTCAAGGAACCCCTGCTTTGCCACAGGTTGAAACTGAAGAAATCCTGTAAAACTTGAGGTGCCAAAGAGTGCGGGACCAACTCTGGGCAGGGTAAGGAAAAATGTAACCGTAACTAATAAAGGCACATAGAGGAACAGCTGCCGGTAACACAGTGGGTTTGTTTAAATAAAACATAAAACATGTAGAAAAAATGAAGCTTTCTTTGTTGCTCATAGCCAAATTGTCATATAGGTCTCTTCCAAATGATCCAAGAGCACTAGGTTAATGAATATTAGTTGTAATATTTATTAAGTAGAAGGGTATTCAAGCCCACAGGACGAGTGCCTAGCGTTGAGGGAGATGAGAGTGCAACTGCCGTAACAGCTGATCTGAACTGCCCAAGGAAACTCGCTCGCACTTGAACAATAACATGCTAGAAGGCTCGAGCACACAGGTTAAAGGAAAACACTTCTCAACAGCTTTTTACAACACACGCATTTCTTAACAACTATAAGCGTGCGTTGCTTACACGTGCATATCTTAACATTTGTAAGCTCGCACTGCACTCTTAACATTCATAAGCACGCTCATGTATGTAACACTGGTGCTTGTTCGTGTTCTGACTTCTATGTCCCTCTTTCTTTAACTACACCTTCACTCACATCCGAAAATCATTAAGGTGTCTATCAGCCTTCTTCTACAGGTTATTCCGTGGAGGGGTGGGGTATTGAGTACATTTTTCTTTTTTTCTGTCATTACACAAGGAGGGAAATCTGCCTCCGTTGACACCTTTCCCTTCTCTAAGATAAAATTTAGATTCACCCACATCCTTATGTCAGTTTCCAAAGTGGGCTCTACAAGCTGAGTACAATGAGCATTATCAGTGTCTTGCAATGCCACAAAAGCTGGGAGTGAGCAAAGCAGGAGAAGAAGCTGAGATGGACACTTCTTTGTCGGATCAATGGTGCTGCTCCAGTCTTTAAGATAAAAGTTATAGTTTTTTTCTGTTTGTGGAGCTTTTCTATTGAAGATTGATCTACAACAGAGTCTTCAGCTAAAATTGGCTCAAGACCTTAGGGCAACAAATTTATTAATCCAAAGTGGGTATTGGCCAAGATTAAAACAACAACGGGAGTGAAAAAAGAGATAATGCTCAATCACTCTCTACAATGCTTAGAGAAAACAGGGAACGAGGAACTGCCTTACATTCACTTATCAAAGGTCAACATGTTTCGCGTCTAAGGGGTCCATCCGGATCCAGTGATGCTTCTTCAGGACCAAACAAATCAATACTTCTCCTATTATCCAACACAAAGACATATGTACTCTGACACTATCAGTCTCAATGTCTCCTGTCACTTACAAAAGTCAAGTGCATAATCTTGGCCAATACCCACTTTGGAGTAATAAATTTCGACCCCTAAGGTCGGGGTCTTGAGCCAATTTTAGCCTCTTTTTCCTGTTGTCTCTCCTCTTTTCTTCTCGTGCCTACCCTTGAGTTGTTGGCCACGCACCATCGAGAAAAGATCTCCGGCAAAGAGCCCCCCTCGTGGGGTGCCGGTCAGACATTTCAGCGCTGGTCTGACGAGGAGCAGACCCGATGATGAAGCATGACACCCATTGGTTGTGTGAGGGCTCTTGCTTCTAAGAATAAGTTCATTTTTTCCCCTATCTCTTGAGGATCGCTCTTCTCAACTCAAGCCTCTCAGTTTTCTGGACACTAGGTATGCTGCATGTGGAGAGTTTTGGGTCCAAGGCAATGGGTTTCCCAAAGCATCTCATTTAATTGGGAGATTGTCTTCCACAGCTTAGGTATGTAGTTACCATCAGGAGCAACTGTTTTAAAAGAAAGCACAATACAAATGTAATTAACAGCAACAATGAAGGCTAGCACCAAGAGGCTACAACATTCAAGAACGTTTGTAGCTTGTAATGAGCTGTATAAGTGATAATTCAAGGAGACCAAAGAGGTTTAGTCCCCCACTCTACTTCCACATAAACACTTTTACTACAATGTGATAAAACCCGAAAAGTGGAGAGAGACACATTTTGGATAGTATGGTATTGCCTCCTTCCCTGGCCATACAGCATCCATCTGGTAGGACTAGTGGGTTTTTCCAGATGGGCTGCACCATGCAGTTAAATCACTTTTGGTGTGCCATGTGTACAATATTTAATGACAAATTAGGTATTGTGGTTCCAGAGAACCCTAGGGGACCAAGGATATCACGTTGAGCCTGTTGCCACTGACCCTGACACATATAGGAATAGAAAACTTTGTCCGGCTGCTGATTTTCTTCTACCACCTGAGCCTATGACCAGCCCGTAACATTACACTCTGCAGTCTACATTAAGAGATGGGTGGGGGAGTCGGGGAGGAACAAGAGAGAGGAGAAGTGTCCTTGGTGTTCAAACTGGCCTTGTGGGCTGCAACCTGAATGGTAGTTCCTCATAGTGAAAATTTGTCACAAGGGCTGCCCTTGTTTGGAGAATGGTGCTTCTGGAAACCAGCACATATGCTGGAAAGATTATCATAGTGGGACTCTTCTGGGATAAGGCAGCCTTTTTTTGTTTGTTGGAGTGTGCTGTGTGGGACCCACAAAGTGGTTCAGTATTGTTTATAGCAAGTATACTTCTGGTACATCCAGGGCAAACAAGTGTTCATGGATACACTTTCTGTATTTGCAAGTTCTTTCTTTTGTGTGGTTAAGAAGGAGAGTTTCCAAAAGGGCACTGTCCGAGTGGGAGTGTTGTCATGGTTATATCCTCATCTTACACCAAGGGAGTCCTTTTTCATTCACAATAATATGAATTATAGATGGTTAACAGTGAATTATGCAGTTGTTTTTCACCAAGCGATTCTGAATGACATGAAATAGACAATGAGAGGGAAGCTCGAGTTGTCTATGATGTCACTCAGAACTCCGAGGTGAAAAACATTCCTGCAATTCACTTTTCACCCATCTATAATTTTATGTTATGACTGGTCCCCAAAATGATCTGCCCCTGCTTTCAACTGCTACACTGAGGCAGAAATGTAATTAGATGCCTGTTGTGTGTGCTTGTGCTTGGTATGGTAGAGTGTTGGGACATTATGACATGGATAGGTTCTATTGCGTCTGCGATGTGTAGAACCAACTCATGTCAGCTGAGCCTGGGGGGTCATTGCCGATGGACCTGTTTCCTATTACAGCTTAACTTAAATAGAGAAGAACATTGTTTACTGTTGGAACCTGTATTTAGTCATCACTGCAGGGCCACTTCAATTTGGCGACGAGGTGGTTGAAGGTGGAGAAGGCGTCTCTCTCTTCTTTGTGAAAAAGACTGAAGCGTCTGGGAAGCTGACGACACATGCCATCAGATACAGCGCATACTGTGTACCTTTGGATTGACACAAACTTGTTACTGGGTCTGTGGTGGGTGAGAAGTGCTGCCAGCCCAGCATTACTCTAATGTTGCTTTTTTACGGCTAAGCCGCGCGGGCGATGTGCCAAGGTGAACGTGTGAGCGGAAACCGTTGAGTTGAACTTTGCTTTGACGACTCGTCAAGCGTCACCTTGGCAACACTTAAAGGACGGAAGCGTGTGGGAAGTTGACGACGTTTCTCATTGAACACGACGCGTATTATTGGTTGCTGCGACGTTACCATTGCCAGGACTGCTGTTGGAGTCGGTGAGAAATATTGCCAGCATTAATTTCATTTTGTTTTCTTTTTAATTATTGTTAACGGTTAAGCCACGTGCACGCTGTGAAATAGAGGACGCATGAGCGGAAACCGTTGTGCTGGGCTGATGTTTTTTTTTCTTTGCGTACTGGCATGTTGGTTGCATTGACGACGCATCAAGCGTCACCTTAGCAACGTTCCTTCATTCCATACAGTCCTTAGCAACCAGCACTGCTTTCCTGTCTGTGTAACGCGTAGTGTCGCGTTTGTTTGTTTTTAGTGGCACACAGTATCTGTATCAGTTTGGAAACAGGTCAAGCATCATAAACAGTTTCAGATTAAAGGAACTGAATAAAGCAAGGGGTTCAGCTGGAACAGCAGCAATACGTTTACTTTGGAATCAATCACTGGGGCAGTACAGTATGGCACAACCTAATTTTACTATGATTCCGCCACAAGGGGTTTGGTCCGCGGGAAGTACGCCAACCATCAAGTGGGTGGAATGGAAGGACTAATTAATTAACTACCTTGGTGCAATTGATGAAGACAATAAAATGACTGCAGAACAAAAGAAGAGGATTTTGTTACACTTGTTAGATCCAATTGGATTAAAGACATACAATAAAATGCTGAAATGTTCCGCGAGTGGAGATATATGTGTCTTTGGAGCAGCGATGCAGGATCTTGATAGATACTTTGCACCTAAAGTTTGCATAGCTATTGTTAGATATAAATTTTTTCTACGGAAACAAGAGAAAGGGGAGTCTGTGGATGACTATGTTGCGGATTTAAAGAAATTGTCAATTGACTGCAGATTTGGTGCGATCCATGATGATCTAATAAGAGACCAACTTGTTATGCATTGTAACAATCAGTCCATCCAAGAAAGGTTGTGGATCAATGGTGATTCTCCACTTGAGGATGTTTTGGCTATAGTGCGGAAGGGGGAAATTTCTGAAAGGTGTGCTTCTGAATTAAAGTCATCAGAGAAAGATGCTGGTGCTGATTGTGTTTATAAAGTGACAAACCGAAAACTTGCGAAGGAGCAGAAAACTCCACACAGCGGAAATGGTGAACGGAGATGTTACAGGTGCGATAGCAAGGAGCATCTGGCGTACGCTAAAACATGTCCAGCTTTAAAACTAAAGTGTAGCAATTGTGGCATTGTAGGCCACTTTGCAAGAGTATGCAGAAGTAAAAAGAAGATAATTAAATGCATATATGAAGGCAGTGACCAAACAGGAAGTGATATGGAGGAAAGAAATGTTGAGTCCAGCGGTGCTGTGGAGGAAGACAATTTTGTTTTGAACATAACTGATGAAAATACAAAGCGAAAACCGGTGTGCGAAATGGAAATAGGAGGCATTCCTATTGTGATGTATGCGGACTCTGGTTCACCATTCACCATAATTAATGAGGAGGTATGGAAAAAGACATTTGTGGACAAAATCAGGTGGCTACTATTCTCATTGAAAAACAGGTATGCCAGAGGGGAAATTGTATGTAGCAAAGAGAGGGCCATCTGTGCTTGGGTGGAAGGATCAAGGACAATTACAAATGGTTTTCGATCCGAATGGTAAGGAGAAGGTGATGGTGGTAAATGAAGGACATTTATTGGCCGTGGAAATGGAAAAGAAGTTCCCTAAAGTCTTTGATAAACAACTGGGAAAGTTAATAGGTTTTGAACATGATATTGTATTAAAAAAGTGCTGTACCAAAGATTCACAAGGTGAGATCAGTGCCAATAATGATAAGAGATGAAGTCTCAAAGGAGTTGGACAAGATAATGCAAATGAATGTCATCGAACCTATAGAAAATTCTGAATGGATTTCACCTGTGGTAATAGCACGGCGCAGCAACTGAAAGATTAGGTTATGCATTGACTTACGGTATTTAAATGACAATATTGTTATTAATCGTTTTCCATTTCCGAAGATTACTAAAATGGTTTCCAGTCTTAAGGGGGCTCATTGGTTTTCAACAATAGACCTGTCTGTGGCCTATCATCAGATTCCACTTTCTGCCAAGTCAAAGAAGCTTATGGCCTTCATTACACCTTTTGGATGTTTCCAGTATAAGAGAATGCCATTTGGACTGGCGTCAGCTGCTGCTGTTTTACAGTGTTTAATGTATAAGTTGTTTGGAAAATTCAAGGGGGTGATGTGTTTCCAGGATGACATTTTGGTGTTTGGGGAGGATAGGAATGTGCATGATGGAAGGTTGCGGCATGTGTTGGAGGTGTTGGAAAGCAAGGGGTTGAAGGAGGGGGGTGGAATAAATGCAAGTTTGCGGAGAAGAGTGTGGACTATTTAGGACATGAGATCAGTGGTGAAGGAGGGAGACCTAAATTGTCGTTGGTTGATGCTATTGTCAATGCACCAACTCCTACAAGCAAGGATGATGTGAGATTGTTCCTGGGAATGGCGGAGTTTTGCGCAAAATGTGTTTCGAATTTCGCAGAGAAGGTTTACAATATGAGGCTTTTGCTCAAAAGAAATACACGGTTTGTGTGGAATGAACTTTGTGAACAAGAATATATCTGGGTCAAGAGTGAGTTAAGCAAAGTGGCTAATTTAGGAAGTTTTGACCCGGAGCTAGATACTTTTGTAACTACGGATGCTAGTAACAAAGGACTAGGTGCAGTTTTATCTCAAAAAGACAGGAATGGGAGGAAAAGGATAATTATGTTTCCTTCCAGATCTTTGTCACCTTCTGAGGAAAAGTATCCGGTCATTGAAAAGGAGGCCTTGGCCTGTGCTTGGGCATTGGAACATTTCCGTGCGTTTGTGTGGGGTAAGGATGTGACAGTCCAATGTGAACATAAACCCTTAAACAAGTTACTCACGTGCGAGGGTAGTGTATTGGCTTCAGCGACAATTGCAAGGTTGTCCATGCTCATGAAGGACTTTATGTACCACATGGTGTATGTACCTGGTAAGCATAATCTGGTTTCTGATTGTTTGTCTAGGTTGTCTAGTCCATTAGAAAAATGTGTGGATGATCCATTAAATGATTTCAGTATTGCCCTAGTACATGACTCTGGTAGACCTGCTCTTAAAAAAGAATTTTTGGGGAAAGAAATGGAAGGGGATGCGGTGTTGCAGTCTGTTTTGAAGTATGTTTTGGCCTAGGAAGGATCAGCTGACAGAATCTTGTAGGTACTTTTGAGAAGTTAGATCGGAGCTTTCGGTGGATAAGGATGTTATTTTGAGGGGAGATAAAATTGTTCCTCCATGTGGGGTGAGGGAGACGATTTTGGAACTGTGTCATGAAGGTCATTTTGGTATTGTCAGGACTAAGTCGATTGTTAAGGATTTATTTTGGTGGCCGGGTGTGGATAAGGCTGTGGAAAGATTTGTCAGGTCTTGTGGAGTGTGTTCTACAGCTGATAAGAGTTTACGCACTTTGAGACTGCCTATGGAGCAAATGCTTTTACCTAAACAGCCATGGGAGTGTGTAGCTGTGGATTTGTTTGGTCCGGTAGGTGAAGCATAGGAGTATGTAATTGTGCTAATGGACTTGTATTCTAAATGGCCGGAGGCTGGAATAGTGGAAAAGGCTAACACTACTACAGTTCTGGAATTTCTTGATAGAATGTTTTTGTCGGAGGGCATTACGGCAAGTTTGTTGAGCGACAATGGTGTCCAATTAGTTTCTGATGCAGCAAAGGTGTATTTTGAGAGAGTAGGTATCAAGCACAAAACTACATCTCTGTATAATCCCAGTGGTAATGGCATTGTGGAAAGGTTTAATAGAGTTATTAAGGGTGTTATTAAGGGGGCTGTGGAAAAAAAGTTGTTTGGCATACTGCTGTTTTAAGGTCGTTTCGGCATATAGAGTTACTGAGAATGGTGCTACTGGATTGAGTCCCTTTGTGATTATGAGAGGAAGGAATCCTAGAGGTAAATATAATCCTGCTTGGTTGGTGGATACTGGAATTAGACATTGGTCCCCAGAGTTGGTGATGGATTGTTTGGACAGATCACAAGAAAAGAAGAAATCTTATTATGATAAGCTGCACAGTGTGATACCTTTCAAGATCAGTGTGGGTGATTAGGTTTGTGTGAAAAAACCCTATAAGGTCAGGAAGGGTGAGAGTCAGTATTTTGGGCCAGAGCAAGTGAAGGAGGTGCTGCATAATGCTGTTAGATTGAGTGACGGTAGAGTCTGGAATCTTAAACGTGTTGCACTGCATAATAATGGACAGAACCTTAGGAGTAGTGAAGGTGGTATGGATGGAAAAGTGGATGAGAGGGAGACTTTTGATTGGTTGGAGGATGAGGAGAATGGGTGTTTTGTGTCTGTGGAGGATGGTTCTTCTCATTTTGGTTGGTCTTCTAATTTTGGTCGGGCGAATGTTGTGGATGATTGTGAGGATGGTGTTAATGATTGTGAAGACGGTGTTAATGAGTGTGAAGGATGGGCAGGAGGTAAGGGGCAAGTATCGGATTCTGAGATTGGATCTTTGAATAGAGAGGGAAAGAGGAAGGTGATACCTCCTTGTCGGTTGAAGGATTTTGTGTTGAGGTATATAGCAAGTATCCAGGGTATTTAGAGACAGAGACGGTGGTTGGTTGCTTGGGTGTTGCTTGTGTGTATTTGTGTGTTGCTTGTGTGTATTTGTGTGTTGTTCTTCATTAATGTAGTTTGTTTTTACATGGTAAAGGGGGGGATGTGTTGTGTGTGCTTGTATTTGGTATGGTAGAGTCTTGGGGCATTATGACATGGATGTGTTCTATTGCGTCTGCCACATGTAGAACAGACTCATGTCAGTTGAGCCTGTGGGGTCATTGCCGATGGACCTGTTTCCTATTACAGCTTAACTGAAATAAAGAATAACATTGTTTGCTGTTGGAACCTGTATTTAGTCATCACTGCAGGGCCACTTCAATGCCATACACAACATGGCCTCTACTGTCTGTCCCAAATGTAAAAAAATATATATACCTTATCTGCCACCCTTAACCAACCACGCCACCTCCCCTGCCATCCTTCCCCCTCCTGCAGCTGTGCTTTCTGCTTCCATTCAAAGTAGAGAACCAGAGCTGCAATGGCAAGCTCTCACGGAGCCCTGGCAGCCTGGCCTAAGATGTATTTATGAGGTAGCAACAGTGGGAACAAGTTTAGTTATCAGCTGCTGCTATGTCATAGCAGTGAGTTACCAGTTTCAGAAACTGATATAAACGATAGTTGCTCTCTGCCAGAGCCATACATAACAATGTAACAACCATTCCAAGAAGTGTGGACTACAGTTTAGCCCAGTTTTTTTTTTTTACTTAAGGTTGTGGTGGAGAGATTAGTCTGCCACATTAGGCTACCAGGTGCGGTGGTCGCAGCGCTTCTTCCACGGCTGCACTGCCTCGCCTTGCAGGACAGGCTGCTTCTCCCAGCTGGGCTGTGACCTGCAGCCACCGCCAATCCACCAGCAACCCTCCTTGCAGTGCCTAATTTCTGCCGGGAAAAGTCACTCGTTCTTGGGGCCATGGACTTATTTTACAACATCAGGCTTTGACAGGGAGCAAGTAGGAGAAAAGCAGAAAAGGGAGAACCAAGGAGGAAGAGGGAAACAGAAAACAACAGGGCGAGAAAGCTGGGGTGAAGCCAACAAGAGTTAAATAATGGAACTCCAAGGGTAGAGCAGGGGGAGAAAGATCCAAGATGTGGAATGGAAATAAACCAGCCTTCGTTCTCAGTGACCCGAGCTTCGGCAGCCGGCGATAGGCTCCTGAGGAACACTCTGGGCTCCTGTACTTAGTAGCCTTACAAGGTAAGCAGCCCACGCGCAGAATGGCGACGGACATGTCACAGTTCCTTGGCAGTGGCAGGGCACTGTAAATGCCTCGAACAGAATCACCTTCTGGGAGGAGTCGTGCTTCGCCGCTCGGCAGCCTATGAGGCACTTAATGAGGATGACAGCGCCCCCTGCTGCGGATTCATCGTCAGCTTAAGTAAAGCGTCTCATTAGAGGCAGTGGAGCGTTAGGGACTAGCATTCTCACAGGGTCACTTCCTGAGTTACCTAATATACTGCCTACGCCGTACCCACGAGAGAACTGTATCTCCTATTAAGAAAAGGCAATATCGAAACCGAAGGATGCTCGAGCTGCTCCCAGAGATATCTGCGGCTGATGGACCCCTTTACAGGCCAGCTAATAACATAAACTGAGACTACGTTATAACAATGTAACCTATTTTCTTTCTTAAACTGCTCAAAACGTTCCCAACCGTAACCATGAAATGTATCTATTTTGCCTATTTTGGGAAAAAGGAAACATAAACAATGAACTGATACATTTTTTTAACAACGAAGATATGGTCCTGTAGCCTTTTTTAAAGTAGACACAATTCTTCGAACTTGTAAAAAACAGTTACCAAATGCGTTCTGTGATTAGGTGAGCATAGAGCATTTCACCATGCCAGGGAAAGTTAAAGTGGTTGTTGAGCCTAAAAGTAATTTTTAACAGTTTTAAGATATTTTAGGAACCGCACCATTTGCATTAGTCATTTCCCTTGCAAAAAAAGGCAGAAAAATTAAACAGGCCCCATGAAATCTTTCCTTCACGGTAATCAGGGTTACGCTATGCAATGCTAATTTGTATAGCATACAGCTCACCCGGGAGGGTGTTGGCGCTAAAGCAGGATCTCTATGGGCAAGCCAGGGCTGGGGATAAGAGAAGTGTCAGTTAGTCTGCAGCTTTGATGGGGCACACTAATTGCATTATTTTGTACCTCGGTATGATGTAACCCACTTTCCATGCCCGATTTCCTTTTTGTCACCTTCTACTCTCCAGGTACATTCCTTCCCTTACATGTAGCCTGCTTCCCCTTGATTTTTTTTTCCATTCTTACATCTCCACACTTGGACGGAGCTTGCCATTCTAAGCGCTACATTCAACCAGTATGATGTTGTGGTACCCTCTTCCTTACATTCTTCTTCCCTCGCCATGTCATTGTATCTCTCTCACGTTCCCGTTCCACTTCTAGTGGTGGCCACACATCATGTAACATTTTGTTCCTTCGTTTTTCCACAAAAGCACCTCCTTCCCCTTTCCTTCCTCCCTCAACATAATTTTATCAGTTATACAAGTGGGTGCTGCCAGCTGACCTGTACTGTGTCCTGTAATGTACAGAGGCAGTTCAACAAGTCAGTGCACAACTTGAGATGGTGCTTGCAGGTGGGGCCCACTGGCACTCATTTTTGGGGACTGGCACGTATTTTTCCTCATCAGACTTTGATCTATATCAAGAAAGAGAATGGCAGAATAGCAGAAAACAGGAGGCAATAAAGCAGAATAAAAAAGAGCCTGCAAGAGTGAGATAAAGAGGCAGGGAGTGTCTGGTGGTGAATTAAAGAGTTAAAGAGACATGAAGTGGAATCAAGTCGCAGCCTTGGTATTCAATAGCACTGGCCCCTGGCTTCCGAGCAAAACTGTCAGCCACATAATTTATTCTTTAACAATCGCAAGCAGTGGGTGTATTCCAATCCGTAATATCTTCACAAACAGTTCATGCAGCAAACAAAGTTCACGTGCGCTTCAGGAAACTGCCGATGCCCCCGGGAGGTGGCTGGCAGCCTGCAGCAGACCCGCCCACGAGCACGGCGTGAGTCATACCATAGCAGCATCAGGAGAGGTGGTGGGCCTGGCGCTGCCCGGTCGGCCCTCTGCCAGACCCCCCCGTCCGGAAGGCCCTCTGGCTGCAGCCGGTTTGTGGAGTGGCTGGCAGGTCTCAGCTGCAGCTGGTCCCTCGCCATGATGCCGCAAGCTGCGGCGATGATGCCATCGGCCCTTTGAGGGCAACGGTGCCTTCTCTCTCGTGACATGATCTCACTCAGCTGAGGGAGCTTCGTTCCCTGTCTGTGAACTGGATTAACCCCGCGGTGCCAGCGATATCAGACAAGATAATCAGATACACGCCAGCGAGTCTCCCTGAACGTCAGGGAGTTTCCATGAGGACTAAAAAGCCGCGGTGCCTATTTTGCTTCTAAAATACAGGGAAAAGACAGACTAAGTAAAATCCTCCATAAAATATGCTACTCCAAAGCTCTTTAAAATTCCGCGGAACTGTAACTTCTAGCGAAGTAGTGTCCAATACAGGTTCAGAAGAGCCAGATCCAAGCCAGACTGTGAGGCTATTCTCCTATGGATAATCTTCAAACACCTAAATAGAACCCATTTATGAGTCAATATTTGCCCCTAAAAACATCCTTGCGAGTGAAATATAACATGTAGGGCCAAACACCAATTTGTGAAACTTCAAACAGAAAGACTATAAACTAGATCAGTGGTTCCCAACCTTTTGACTTCTGTAGACCCCCACTTTATCATTACTGGGACCCAGGGACCCCCAGCAAATCATTATTGTAATCCGGGGACCCCCCCCCCCCAGACATTACTGAAAGCTGGGGACCCAATCTGTTGATATTATTTAATTTTCTAAGCTGTCGCAGACCCCCTGAAGAGGCTTCGAGGACCCCCAGGGGTCCCCGGACCACAGGTTGGGAATCACTGAACTAGATAACTGCTCTGGCTGGCAATGTTAAGGGTTGGGAAGAGCCGAAGGGGAAAATGGTGCAATGCACTTGTCCTTGCAACAAAAGCGCCACCTCTCTGAAATTTCAGGGTCAACAAGGTGAGAAGAGGGTCCCATATGTATCCCACATCATTTCCACCTCCTCTTTCTCCTTTGACATTTATTTTCCAAAAGCGGTGAATAGAAGGGTCTCTAACGCCACAGTGAGCCGGTGGTGCCTGATGTGACGAGTCACTCCGGAACAGCCTGGTATGCTTGCTTGCTAAAATAATTTTTTGCCTATGGCGTGAGAGTCAACAGGAAGAAAGAAGCGTGCGCTTTGCTTCTGCGAGGGCTGACTAGGGGGGGACTGAGGCAGAAGACAAAACTAGCCCGTGAAGAGTGAGTGGTCGCTAAGGACCGTGGCTGGTGAAGCCGTATACGGTCAAAATGTGGACATATGCTGTATGAAGTGAGGGGAGGGTGGTGAGTGGTTGTGTGCTAGGGGAGGGGCTAAGAACTAGTCAAAGGTGTATCACCTGAATGATAAACATGTGGAAAGTCAAACCTTAGACTATCAAAAAGGTGCTGCAGTGAAGGTACTAATTGTAGATTGTGCGCAGTAATGAAAAATAACAATATGTTCGGTCTCTTATGTGATGAAGCAAGCCACAGCTTTGTTTGAACGTTCATACCTATCACATTAATGCGGTTATTTTCACAAAGAAGCAGCATGTGCTGGTTAAGAGGACTTAAGAGGTTTTAGTGAGTTAAATGCTTACTTCATGAATGTGAAACCTGGCAAAGTCAACAAAGCCTTTAATTTTTTGGAGGGCAATATCACGGGTTATAGTGGTTTCTGTTATATTTAGCGCTTAAAAAGGGTAAAATGTGTGGGACTAAGCACCATATCAAATGTAAGTTTTTAGTATTGCACTTTGTAGGTCAAGGTGTGGCCATGTAAGTGATCAAAATCTTTAGATATAAGATTGTAAAATCGTAAATACTGGTGGGAATGTTACAGAGTCAATGCTGGAAGAAGATGGCTGCCTGAGCCAGAAACTTTGTGAATTGTGAACTTCACTCCTTACTCATCGTATGAACATAACACACCACACTTTGGAAGAGATAGGGAAGAGAACTACTGAGAATCAGGTTACTTTAGGAAGACCTGTATATCCGGCAATCTTGAGCATATCGCACATAAATCAGTACCTCCCACATCAGCGGGCAACTGGAGAAATGGCATCACAGACCTACCACAGTGCATGAATGTAGAATGACATTCAGTAAAACCTTGTAGGAACACCTTGCAAGCCCCTCAGACCAACAGAGTAGCGGGGAGCTACCAAGGATGGCTGGTTCTGGGGTGCAATGGCACGAAGCAGACAAAGGCCTTGCGGTAATGGCAGGGCAAAAAAACAACACAAAGGAATAACGGCAAAAGATGGATGGCAATCTACTGACATCATGGGGCGGTGGCTGTTTCTATAACAAGTATGATGCCAATAATGATACTGCATTCTTTGCGCCAATGCAGAGAGTTCCCTACATCACATGCAGGCAGAGCACATTAATTTGAAAGTGAAACAGTACTGTGAAACAAACAGGCATTTCAGACAGTGCAGAAATGGCTAAGTTTCGAGATGAGACAGTTTTGGTCAATTGCAAATTAAATTAAGAATGGACTTACAAGTTCCAAAATTGGATCTTTCATGGACATTATAAACACGTGCTCTCAAACACTGTAGGAACAGCAAAGGCCTGAAACAAGGAAACTACAATGGAAATTATGACGCTGGAAATTACAGACATGTTGAACGCTTAAGGGAGTGAATGAGCACACTAAATACATCCAGTGAAATATTGTGCAAAAGTTTACATGGGAGCCATCACAGAGAGGGCAACAGGAAAGGCAAACGATGCCATGAATCCCACTGAATCCATACACACATTCTGAAAAGAATTGGGTAATCCATTACCTGCAGACACATTTGGAGTACACAAACTACCAATACAATATATTCTATCCTGGGATCCCTGGGAAAGAAGACAAAAACTCAATTGGTATTGGTAGTACCCCTTTGAGCATTTTATTGGACCGGCAGTTGTCTTTGAGATTCCAAATTAAAAGTGTAGTCCCAAAAAGGGTCTTTACCCTTTGGACAGTGAAGAAAATAAATTCTACCTTTCCTCGGGAGCCATGAAAATGATTACACCGGCAATTATTGGTGGCTGTTAAGATGCTGCTAACAGCATTTATTTGGGTATGCCAGGATGAGATCTGAGATGACTCCAGCTCCTTCAAAATGCTGCTGCTACATTGATGTGCAAGGCCTCTAAAGGACACATACTCTTCCTCTTCTAAAACAACTTTTTTGGCTCCCAGTAACACAGTGCAGCCAACTTGAAGTGTGCTGTTTAGTCTTTAAGGCTATTCATGGATTAGCTTCTGACTTTTTATCAGAGCACATTGCTAGATGCACTCCAATAAGAACTTTGCACTCCTCTACGACCAATTTGTTAGTGGCACGAAGGTTTCGCAAAGCTAGGATGCAGGGCCAGACTGGGAACCCAAAGCAACCCTGGCAAATTTGTCGGAGCAGCCCACGGGTAGCAGAGGGAGGGTGATAGGGTCGGCAAGGGCAAAGCACTGCTGCTTCTGTTACTGGGGGCCGATATTCCAGCACCTCTGCAAAACCGGCCCCAGTCACAAAACTGGCATCAACTGCTGCAAAACCAGCCCCCACCCTCCCAGCGTCCCATAAAAAATGCCCAATGCCCGCTACTGCCAGTCCAGCCCTGCTAGGATCGGTGGATGTAGATTATCAGTACTAGCCCCCAAGACATGGAATTCTATTCCGATGCTCATTCGATCATTGCCATCACTGGAAACGTTCAGACGCGCAATGAAAACGTGGCTGTTTAGAAAAGGTTTTGGCTCTGACAAATAGTCTCTGCTGATGCTTGCTTTCTTTGTCTCCCAAGTACTAGCGTCATGATACCTCTGGGTGAACGTGCGCTCAACCATAACCATAACCATTGAATCCCTGGGAATGAGGCTAATTAAAATGCAGAAGGTTAACTTGATCCACACTGGAATCCCACAGAGTAGGAATAATACATAAATAGGACCAGCATCAGACACTTGAGCCCAGACCTTTTATAACATGCTCTTCCACATCAGCAAGCCCAGCATATTCTCTGTGCTGTGAAGAAGCATAAATCTTTCGAGCGGGGGAAGCACAAAATCTATATCTTGGCAGACTAGTCATGAAAAACCTAGTGGGGGGGAAATAATTTCTAGTAAACAACCCCAGTACTGAGCAGTGGGACATATGAAAGGGGTCACTTGAATGTTGATAACAAAAGCAACAAAACTAGCCAGCAGACTTATGGGAATTCCTGCAACACAAAAACAATGCAATGATAGACACACCAGTTCCGATCAAGGGAAAGAGGGGTACAATGATGACTAAAGAACAACAGTCTTACAAACAGGAAAAAGATGATGAACTTTCCTTTTATGCATGCATTGTGCCATTCGGGTATTGTAATTTACTGTACCTCAACATCAATACTTCCTGCCTTAATAAACGAGCTCAGAATGTGGCTGCTCGACTTATCGTTAACATTCCTAGGCATCTCTCAGTCAGAGATGGGATTTGTTTCCTCCACTGGCTTATGGTTAGAACGAGGATTATCTTCAAGGCTGTCTGTATTGTTTTACTAGCCCTGCCTCAGGAAGGTTCCAGATAACTTAATTCTCTCTTCCATTGGTATACATCTAGTAGGCTTCTCAGATCTCCTTTCCGTAAGAAGGTGTTGGTACCTAGATTCTGGGGAGGCTGTTCCATCTTGGTGGCTGCTGCCAAATTGTGGAATTCTCTGCCTGCCATTATCTCGGAAGCTGACTCATTTGCTGTATTAAAAAAACTTCTGAAAACACAACTTTTCTCCTCCCTGATCCCTTTGCCATCTCAGAGAGGATTTTGGACTGCTTTAGGGTGCCTCCCTATAGGGGTTTGGCACCTTTAAGTATAGTGCGCTCTATACATTTATTTCATTTCATCTCAATTACAAGGCAGGTATGTATGTCTGAACATCCTTTCATATTGTACATATGATTTAATGTAAGTTCATGTATCACTTTTTAAAGGGAAATATAAACTGCTTTACATTCTCTGAAAACAAGTAAATCTCAATGTATTTGAGGTTTAAGTAGACATTTCTATATCCTGGAAAGCGCAAACACTGCATCTGAGTTTTGACTGGATGAATGGTCCATTCCCTTTAAAGTGAGCGGCATGATAGGACAGTAAAATCACTTTCTGGACAGCACCTCACATGACCTCATTGTACACTACCCATGCACATTGCCTATGCTAATTAGTACCCTAACTTTTTTTCAGAACTTGTGCCTTGCCAATTATTGAAGGAGATTCATACATTGACAGAGGTGTTCATTCCCTCATCTGAAGAGGGTTGGCAGAGGCCATCTTACAAGGGAGTGATGGCTTTGTGTAGCTGTGATGAGATATTTTGCAGTGCATTTGCCCCAGTGTCAGCCATACCAACAACGTTATCAGTTTAGGAGGATCAGTAAGGAGAATGGCAGCAAGATGGCTGCTGCCTAGCAGGGCTCTGTCGTTCGATGTTACAATCTGGCATTTGTCTTCAGTCACAGAGCCTGATGGGAAGCCTTCCTTCCTAGGTTGCATCAGTAAGCAGGGAAGAAGCTGCATGAGACATCATTTGGGCAGTTTGACAGCCAAAAATGCTGCAACTCGACAGCCGACATTGGGGTCTAGACTGCAGCCACCACGCAGCACATATGCAAGGTTGAACCTGTCGGGCCGGGAGGTTTGTGAAGCCGCAGTGAGCTTGTTGGTAAACCACACGCCCTACAGACATTGTTCTTGTACCTTGGCAGCCGCTGGCAGTCCCTAGGGAGCTTCCTGGTTCAGCGATGTGCACGTAGGAGGTTAGCAAAGGCTCCCGGGGGTGGTGATGTGGCCCAAGCTGTGGCCTGGTAGCCACAGCTACTGCTGACACAATCTGCACCTCACTGTGGGGACAGCTGAGGTCCGGGCACACACCCCAGTGCAGCACACTTGGCCCCTGGAGGGGTGGACTGTTGCTGCGACCGGCTGCAGTGTGATGTCATTGCAGCCTGACACCCGCAGGCTGTGAGAAATCAAAGGGCCAAGGAGAGCATGCACCTACACTGCTCAAGCTAGGAGACAGTGGTGGTACGGGGCATCCCTCAGCTGAGTGTGCCTTGTCTTGCTGGTGCACCAGGCCTTGATGCGTGCGAGGACTGAGGTGGGCTGTGACATTGCCCACTGCAGGTGCTGCCGGGGACCCTGTGGACCAAACCCCATAAACAAAAGCCCAACTGCACCAAAGAGCACAGGTGCAAACAATCAGCTCGTCCCCCCAGGGGCCCATAGGCTGCACCTGTTGCTGCACACTCCAGGGCCCCACACTGCTGAGTGAGGGCTTCAACTAGCACAGCTAGACTGGATATGCACTGGAATTAGGGGGAATGGGACCCCTTTGCGTACAGTGGACTCCATTGTACAGATTACCTCCAGGGGTGAGCCTCCCCCTCAGCTTATAGTCTCTTTCCTTGGTGCACTGGCCTGCCCGTGCCTCCCATCTATCTACAACAATTACTGGGGTGTGGTGGGGCCAGGGACAACTGTTGCACACTTATGCCACTGCTCACCAATGATACTCACCTAGACACTACCTGCTATCCTTGAGTGCTAAGGGCCATATTTATACTTTTTAACGCCGCTTTTTGACGCAAAAGCAGTGCAAACTTACAAAATACAATTGTATTCTGTAAGTTTGCGCCGCTTTTCCGTTAAAAAGCGGCGCAAATGCGGTGCTAAAAAGGCATAAATGTGGGCCTAAGTATGGTGTGAACCACCCGGGCCAGACGCCTACTGGCCCCATCACCATACCGGTCTGAGCCCCCCTCCTTTCATGACCACATAGGCCTGCTCATGCCACCCTGGTTGCAGAGTTGTTTGGCAATGCCTAGTGGTGCTGCTGAACATCTCTTGTGGTGGTGACACTTCATGGTCATTTGCACTGTGGTGGGCGGTGGGTGCCCCGCTCTGATCACCTCAGCTCTACTAACCCACTGGGTGTGCTCGGGGCACCTTGGTGCTCCTGATCCCCTCGGCCCTGCTCACCGATGGGGGAATCAAGGGGAAGATAGAAGCACACCAGACCAAGTAGGCCTTCAAGGGCAAGAGGCAGGCGCGCCACAAGGATGGAGACAAAGCTACTGACAACCCCCAGGGGTGACCCTGTAGCACCTCCCTGCAAGAACCAGGCCTAAAAGAGATTCTTCTAGATGTTAAAAACAGCCTGCACGTCATCCATGCTAAGATTGATCATCTAACCAGCTGCCTTGACTGGAATGAAGGTCAGAGTGGCCAAACACGAAGATCACTAAGACCAAGGCACACGTCTCTGATGTGGATGACACCCAAATGGCTGCCAGCGAGCACCTGCTCTGCATGGACAAAGTCCTGGAGATCACTGACCAGAAAAACAAAGATTTGGATGCGTGATCATTGCAAAATTACCTCTGTATCATAGGAGTCCCAGAATCTACCACGATAGACAGATTGAAAGACTTATAGAAACAATGCTGCAAACCATGTTTGCGGACTGTCTCTCTGATGCCTCCAGGGATGATTCCCATTGTGGAACACTGTTGTTGGGTTGTTGGTGTGGGTGGGTAGGGTGAGTTTAACAGTGTTCCCTGGCTGAAGTGTGGTTGGGGGAGGTTTGGGTTGTACAGTTTGTGTTTTTATTATTCCATCCCTGGTTTCTTATTCCTTGGCATGACATTGTCTTTACCACACTTGGCAAAGCAAGCACATGTGACTACACCACGTGTGCTTTTTGGCTTTGTTCAGCTGACATTCATCATTGCACGCCATTACCCCTCAAAAGTGGGACAACAACAACTAGAAGCCTGACATGGAAAATTCTCAGACTGAAACAGCAGTGGAAGGCCAGACTGATGTGTAACTCAAGAGGCACCACATAGATATTTGTTTTCTCCAAGAACTCCACCTCACTCAGTGGATGGCCTCCAGTCTATATAAAGGATGGTGTGCGGAAACATATCCCTCTACTCTACGCTCAAGGTACTGCTATACTCCTGAGTAAGGGTCTCCCTTGGCAACACAAGCCAGTTATTCTTGTCTCGAACTTAGGTCCACACTTTGACAGCCTGGAATTATTCTCAGATATGTGATGGATAATAGCCGGCCCAGGACAGGTTGTGGTAATTGGGGGGGGGGGTGATTTCAATGTAGTAGTTGACCCTGATGTGGACCACTCTGGTGCCCCGTACTGACCTAATCCAAACGCTGTGGCGCAGCTCCACACCCTAATGAGGGATAATTGCCTGACAGGTGTTTCGCAGCTAAAACATGCACACAGTGGAGAGGGCACCTGTAGCATGACTGCACATGGCGCTTGGCTGCAAATAGACTATTGACTACTTACATGAGATAGCCTCGCCTGGACCATATCAGTGTTGCACCTACCCTGTACAATCTCTGACCACGCACCTATGGTACTGGAACTATCCCTGCCCTTAACTGCCTCAAGGGCCTTCACATGGTTTTTAGCCCCAGGGGCACTGTGCGACTCAGTCTTTAGGGATGAGGTCCGAGCTGCAATTGTTGACTACTTCACCAGCAATATGGGGTCTGTCTCCTCCCCTTTGATGTTGTGGGAGACTTTTAAAGTAGTTATACTGAGTGTTAGCATCGCAAAACAGGCGGGCATTCTCAAAGCAATCTCAGCGCAAATAATAAAACTTGAGGGGGACCTTAAGTCTCTTGAATTGTAATACTTTGCTACTAAAAGTGCCTCTACCATGGCGAGGATCCACAAAAAACTCTCAGAATACAATGAAGAGGCCATGTGGGAAATAAGGTATCTGACTCGGGAAGCGACTGTGCATCCTTGTGGCGAGGAGGACTGTCCCGGGAAGACCCTAGCTAACCGCTACACAGGCCATGTGCCTTGGACTAAGTGGTTGAACTAATTGATGAACAGCAGGAATTGCAATCCACCCCTGCTGGCCTCCTCCACACCATGACCACCTTCTATACTAGACTCTACAGTGCTACCCCGGTGTTGTGTGGGAAGGACTTGACAGCCATTCAGTTGCTCTTGCTTGACCAGGCCCTTCGACTCTACTTAGACTCCCCCTTTACTGAGGAGGAGGTGCTCCAAGTCATACAGAGCCTCCCTAGCGATAAAGCATCCAGCCTAGATGGACTTACTGTGTCCTTCTATAACGAATATGCCAGCCTCCTGATCCCTCACCCCTTAGCAATGTACGAAGACACTCTGACGTCGAGGGAACTTCCAACATCACTCCGCGAAGGGATAATCGTTACGATACTTAAACCTGACAAGCTGGTGAACTCCCCATGATTAACATAGACACTAAAAACGTTGCCGAATTATTGGCAAACCACCTGCTCCCACTATGGACAGACATAGTTCATTCAGACCAATTGGGATTCCTACTGGGATGTTCTACAGCACATAACCTGCACAAGATGTTTGCCCTCATGCACTTGGTGGATCTCCAGCTAGCTGCAGAAGCCACCTTCCTGGTCTCCACAAAAGTGTTTGATTAGCTGGAGTGGATATTTCTCTTCCCCCTCCTGGGGCGCCTTGGTCTCAGCCCATGATTTGAGCACATGCTTTACCTTTTGTATACCTCCCCAATGGCCAGATTGAGTTTAAATGGAAAGATTTTGGACCTATTCCCAGTTACATGCAGCACCAGACAGAGGTGCCCATTATCCTAATCCTTTTCATGATTAGAATGGAGCCACTTGATGTCTGGCTGCAGTAACATCATGCACACCGGGGGCTCAGTTTTACAGCCCAGACGATCTTAGTGTCATGTACGTGTATATAACAGAACCTCAAACAAACCTACACCCGCTCATCCGCGAGGTCATCAGATTTGGTGGCTAATCTGATATCCACTTAAATCGGGCCAAATCCATCCTACCATCCCTCACAGCCATTCGACTCAGAACACCCATTGCAATGGACCTCAGAGCCAGTGTGCTATCGGGGCATTTGGATTAGCAGCAACATAAATGAGCTCTGTGGCCCAATTACAGTAGAGCTATTATGTGGCTTGAGGAGCAGACCCCAACATGAAATAGACTGCCGCTGTCCCTCATTGGCAGGACTGCGATTTAAAAAATGGTCATACTACCTAAATTCCTATACCTGTTTCTCAATATCCCAATCCCTCTCACTTCACAATTCCTCCAGAGCCTGCGTTCAAACTTGGTGTCCCTGGTCTGGGCTGGGAAACAGCCAAGGATAGCATGGGAGATGCTTATGCTACCATTTCAGCAGGGAGGCCTCGAATTGCACAACATGTCTATCTCTATGCCCTATGCACTCAGGCTCTATATCTCCTTTTCTGGCTCTATCCTGAATGCTTCCAGCCCCACACATTGGTGGGGGCGGACTTTGTGAGCCTGTATCTGCTGTCCACATCATTTAATCTTCCTTTCAGGCCTACGTGAACAGAAATAAATAGAGTAAAGTGTGTTCAGTAGGCGTGGAATCCCCTGCGTCTTTGCATCTGCCTACCATGCCTTTTAACACCCTCCATTGCTATCACGGGGAACCGCCAGCTACGGGCGCTTGAAAACAATGGCACTCACATGCATGCACACAGATACGGACTTCAGACGTTTGCTGACCTTAACCTAGATGGTGAATTTATACCCCTCTTTGTGACAGCGGACTCCCCCAGGCCCGCCACGCCGGACGGCTTGTTGTACCATAAGCTGCGTGCTACCTGCTGTGCAGTGCACTCCATGTTCCCTGCATCTCTGCCCATGGTCCATGCGCTTGAACACCTCCTAACAAATGCCTCATCCCACCTATACACGACAATGCAAGATAAAGCACCAGCGTGTACTTCGGCAGCTCGTGCAGCCTGGGATCTTTACATTGAGCCTCCCATCACAGAAGCCCAATGGACAGCATGCTGTGGTCAAACTGTGATGAGGTCACCTAATTAGAGGTTATGCCTCGCCCATTTTAAATTCTTACCCAAGTTATACCGCATCCCACCACAACTACTAGGTATGGGGCTGGTGGATGAAGTGCGCTGACTGCAAAGCTTGGCTCTACAGGCCCCATGCCTGCACCTCATTGGGGAATGTCTGTGGGTGGCAGGATATTGGTCCGAGGTATATTCCATTCTGTACCAGATAACACGCCATCTGCTCCCACAAACCCTGCTATTTGGACTCCTGGGCTATGTCAAAGATGTCCCACATGGACTCAGATGCCTCACAGCTATGCTCCTACTCTTAGCCAAATGATGAGTTGCTATGTCCTGGGGCAGATGACAGTACCCAAGGCCGACACCTGGCTGCAAGATGCGGCCTACTGCCAAGAAAAACTATTCACATACTGGTACCTACTACCACCAAACTCCCGCCTGGTAGACATCTGGGAGCCACTAGTGACATACCTCAGACCAAGAGACACCCCACCCCACCTGCATCATGTGGGGATTTGCCTATGACCGTGCCGCTGGCTCAGGCAGTTTACCGGACGTCCTCGATGGCCCCCAGTCCACTGAATATCTGAAACCATAAGAAGTGAGTGCAACTTGTAAATTGAGACTTCCTGCTCTTAGCTTCCTCCACTGGACGGGGTACCCATGCACGGTCTCCCTGAATGCTACACTTCTTTCTCTGTAGACCTAGTTTCAAAGTGATATACTGTAGTGCTGTTGTCAATATGTCATCCAATTATACTGATTCTGCCCTGTGCAGAATCCATCAATATAGCGTTGTGCTAAAAATGCAAAACAGCCAGCAACACTAGGCATAGACTATCTCCTACTGAAAAACAAAGGGCTTTGGAGATTCGGAAGCAACTGGTAAAATCACTCTAGCAGACCTCTTCAACACCAAACACAGATCCTAGGTCATTGAACCAAACACTGCCACACAACCAGAGACAGACCACAAGATGAGATCTACTGCCAGCACAACACTTTAGTAAAGGCGCTATTTTAGTAAAGGTGCTACTCAGTGGGAATTGAGCAAACACAGTTTGTACTAGTGAGAAAGCATCAGGACTGCAAAGGCCCTTCCAGCCTTCTTGACTTTAGAAAACAATAAACACAAGACACACAAAACAGTTTCTGATGGGCAAACCACAAGAAGAGGTCTGGTGGCTACCCCAAAGCTTACTAACCCATGCAAAAAAAAATCAAAACAAGTGAATGCAAGGGTCTTGGGTTGAACCCTCTGTTCAATGGACAACCAATACAGTGCACAGATTTGTTAGGTCATGTTGCCATTAAGGGGGATTCCAGTCATGAGTTAGACTACAGTATTTTGGATCAAAGATAGAAGAGACAAGCCATCATTCCCAAGTACAGGGACCTGCCTGTCATTCAGGCAAAGTCCTGTCTGAATGACACATTGGCTTTGACCAAGGGGTGTGAGAAGAAAATGTACCCTAGCTAAGGATGGTCTTTTACTCCCTAACGGGTGTCATTTATTTCCTTCAGTTATAGCTCATGGGATCCTTCAGGCCCTCAAAACTCATGTAATCCATCTCTGAATTACTCCCAAGAAATGCACTGAAAATAGCTTTAACTTCTATAGTCTACTTATAGCACTCCATAAATTATTTAATCTAACGCTGTGCTATACTGGTACTAAAATAACTAACAGACGCCCTGCATATTGCATATACAGATCATGAGGCAGTTCAAGCACGTGTCTGGTTTAATAAATCCACATAATGCTGTGTGCAAGTTACAACATCATCAAGGCACCCTTGATTCACTAGAGTAGGCTGGGGATCAACAACTGGAAACGGTCAAAAATAAATTAAATTTCTGCGGTTAAGAGCCTCTGGCGCCATCAGATGTGGTATTCTTTTGCAACGGTTGAAGCACTCTATGCCAGCTACAGGCAACCCCCAGTTCCCGTCAGGATCCAGACTTTCCAAGGAGACGTTTATGCATCTGTTATTACCGCCCTCCTGCTGCGAAATGAAAGAAATAAAGCTTTCATCATCTGATATCAGGCCAGGAATAAATCTGGGCTTCGCATTTACTGGAAATTAACTTAGCTTCTACTTTCTTTCTTGTTTTAATTTTTTGAGGAGGGTGGGGTGAGGAAATGGTGGAAAAGCAGCCGCTGGGGCTTACAGAAGCAATCTGCAGCTGAGCAGATCTTGCCTTGGAGGGTTGGCAAGCAGGACAGGGTGATTATCTGTGTTACATTAATAGCTGTGCTCATGACCCCTCCAGATGTGAGCAGATCAGTGCTGAGCAGAACTTTACAGCATACAGCACATTCAGCCAACTCCACGCTTTCAAGCACAACATGAGGAGACATACAAAGTATCTGCTGAGGGGAATTATGCTCTTGTGATACTACCTTCCTTCTTGGTCAAGGGATAACTAGTCATAGCAAAAGTAGCTCTCCTTTCTTAAGACTTGGGATTTGGTTACAGTCAGAAGTAATTCCCAGGGCACTGTTTCTTTCAATAGACTACACACTTAGGCCCATATTTATACTTTTTTTGCTGTGCATTTGCGTCATATTTTGACGCAAAAGCAGCGCAAACACAAAATATAATTGTATTTTGTAAGTTCATGCCGCTTTTGCGTAAAAAAACGACGCAAATGCGGCACAAACAAAGTATAATTATGGGCCTTAGTATATAAAAGTCATTCAGTGCCAAACTCATGCAGTTTCACACATTAGCGAGTATTGACCTATGGAGTTAAACCCATTCACTTCAATATCAGAATACTTAGTATGAAAACAATGGATACGTTTAACAATTTACAGTTTATAGTGAGGATGTAATTAAAAACAACATCATGAAGAAAATGCACTCTGTTGCATAATCAATATAATTTACGTTTATTCAGCACAACTAAAATCTTTTAAAACAGTTTAAGATGTATAACACATAGTTTAAAACGAAACGATTATTATGCTGTGGAACTTTTTCAGAGAAAGTGAATAGATGCTTGAGTAAAGGGACATTTCGGAATGTAGAAGGGGGGCAGGCAAGGGCTCTCCGGTGTTATTGTTCATTACTGCATCTTAAATTATTTCCATATTTTAGCTGTGAAAATATTACGCTGATGTTTTAAATAAGCGCTACCTATTTACTGAAAACATGTAAGCATTTTTACGTGTTTTTATTTCAGTAACAAAAACCCTTTACATAAAACCTTTCATTTAGACAAACAGTGCTTTTATTAAGAACTTCTAACTGAATAGTCGAAAGCATGCATTTTATAAAATCATTTGAAAGGATAATTTTGTGGCGGACTGGATGTGCAAGAAACTGATGTTTGGGACGAAATAATATAAATGCAAAAGTACATAACTTGGGGGAAAAATAGGTATGTGCACATGTGTGAATGCACAGGTATGAGTGAGGGTGTATGTGTGCGTTTGTGCCCACCCACGCTAAAATTACTGGCCCAGGTAAGGCAATTAAGAGATGTACTGTTATCAGTGGTAATGGCAATGACACCAGCTTTTTTTGCATTATCTGTGGTTAATGCAGATATGAGAGATACACTGCGAATTGCAAAGGCGTAGTACTATTATCTGTAGCTAGATCACCATTGAATGAAGAAATTAAAACAACCAACCCACAGAGCGCTCAGCAACGTCTACAGCTTTCCCAGTGCCAAAGAGAGTGAGACAAGCCACTTAGAGTGCGGTGTGAATTAGGCACGTTTTTAAAGCTTTACGAATGGCCAGATGTTTGGTGAGGCAGTGTAAAGAATGAGCAATGGAAGTCCCCATATTGCTAATTACGTGGGAGAAACATTTGCTTCAGGCCTAGTCTGATGGACCCCAGAGACGACCAAACGATAGGCTTGATCATAACACACATTTTAGACAGAAGAGTGTATACAGAAGCCTTTGGCACATAAAAACGAGGCCGACATGATGCAGAGGCTTTTATAAATAACCTTCTTCCGTACGACAAGGCAGTGAAAGGAATCAAGATGGTGACAGATATGTTCTCTTCGAGGATTTCTAAGACTACTCTATCTGCTATGTTTTGAATGCAGCAAAGGAGGAAAGAAATATTTAGGAAGACCTAGAAAGATAATATTTTCATAGTTTGCTTTGGAGGAGGTGACTGCTTGGGGGAGATAGACTTGTTAGTCAACTAAGAGGAAAAATGTTGCAGAGTCCGCAGGAAAAGGAGCAAGAGGCCATCAAATTGCAGGAAGGACAGTTTTTTGTCATATATGAAACCTGATTGTGCTTTTGTTCTCTTGAAAAAGTATCAATACAATTGAGCTAAGCTGCCAAGTGAATTGCAAAAGATAAGTATAGTGAGAGGTATATTACATTTAGGGTGACAGTATAGATCCAGTATGAAAGAGTTTTGAAAACAAAGGTGAGAGTCGCAAAAAAGTCTCTCGAACTGAAAAATTAGATCATTGTCATCAAAATACCATTATCATTGGAGGACATGGTGTTGCATTTAAAGCATTTACAGTCCAGAGTATATGTAAATAAGATGGATTTATCTCCAGCACGGCACCAAAAAGACCATCCGCCTCCTGCAGCTGTTAGAGATCTCTTCCCTAGGTTCTATATACTAAACAGATGTCGTAGTGCAGCGCGATACAATTAAAAACAAAGTCTTAAACTGTACTTACAATGAGTCTACCTATAACAAAAGAACTGGATGACATATATTATAATTACTTAAACAAAGAATATAACACATCCTCCTCCCTAAAAATGAAGAGCTACTCATGATACAAAATCGGCATTCCAGGGGTATGTCTCACCCAATGTGTCCCTTTTACTCTTGATGCCACCGAATCACAAGAAATCATTTCCTCATTCATTACCAACTCAGCACTGTCCTCTCTTTGCTCTTCAGCTGTACATCCTTCATACCATTTAGATTTCACAATCCTGATCAGAGAACTTTCCTCCAATTCCCTTCTCCCTTCCATCATCATCTCCTTAGTCTCTGCTACATGTCTGACATTTCATACTTTCCTATCCTGTGTGTGATCACACTATTTGTGTCTTTGCTATACTTCAGTGTACCTTTCATTCATATTCTCGGTAATCTGATTCTCACTCAATCACCCACTTCAAACTTGGGTTCTTTCATTCTCAACTTAGAGTCATACCATTTATTCACCTTATTTTGCTTCTCCTCCTCTTTCCAGGCCAAACAATTAATATTCACAGCATCACTCTTCTTTACACACTTCTTCTTGATCCACCACAGACACCGTTGAGATATGGTATTTCTTCCTTTTAACAATTTGAAAGGACTAACCTCAGTGACAGTGTGAGGTTTTATACAGTATAACCACAGTTCTTCTCTCAAGATGTTCTTCCATTCACTACCAAATTTCTGCACATCTACCAACAAGTCCTTCAGTACAATCCTCTCCACCTGTCCATTTTCTTGAGGTTCATGCAAGGCTGTGGTGATATTTTAAATCTTACAATGCTTGAGGAAATCCTCCATATCCTTTGACTTCACTTGAACCCCATTATCCGTTATTAACACATCAGAGTAACATTCTCCTGAAACAATTTCTTTGAAAAACTCAATGAGAAAACTGGTAGTAATTTTCACTACAAACTTAATCTCAGGCCACTTCAAATGGTAGTCCATGAGTACCAAAGCAAACCTAGCATCTTGTGGCAAAGAATAAAATGGTCCTGAAATGTCCAAAGCAACTTTCGGGCATGGACATTCTGGCCATTTCACAGGTTTCAATGGTACTGGAGCCACTCTAAGTGTCCTTTCTCCTCTAACACAGTCATTATATTCTCTTACCACCCCACCAACTTTCCTATCTAAGCCTGGCCTCCAAAACAATCCCCTAATAAGTCTCTTCATGGAGGACATTCCCAGATGTTCTTTGTGAGCCCACTGAAGAACCCCACCCTTCATCATAGCAGAGGGAACACACTTGCCATCTTTAAAAAGCACTCCTCCCTGCAGCTCTAACTTCCCTGAAATCTTCCAGAACAGTAAAATCTCAGGAGAAATGTTTTCGTTCCTTGTTCAGCCTTTTACAACATACTTCTTAACTTCTTGCCAAAACTCATCTCTGATTTCACTTTCCATCCATAACTTTCCATCATTGCCTTTAATTTCACTCTCCACCACATTGTAATAATTTCCATTGCTACACGGCAATCTGGAAAGGCAATCAGCTGTGATATTATTATTCCCTGGCACATATTCTACTTTAAATCTATACTCTTGCAACCTTGAGGTAAGTCTTGCAATCCAAGCCGTAGCATTCCATCCACCCCCTTGTGACAAAATATTCACCCGTAGCTTATGATCAGTTCTTAAAAGAAAATAAGATCTCCATATGTAATTGCAAAAATACTTAGCCGTCCTAACACACGCCAACAACTCTTTTTCAATGACTGCATATCTTCTTTCAGTGTCATTTAGGGTTCTTGATGCAAAGGCCACATTCCACTCTACAAACTTGCATTTACCATAATTAAGTATTCTTTTCCCATACAAAAAGGTTTCCGCCTGGGACATTCAATACCATTTTCGATTCTTTGAAATGCTTGCTGCTGTTTCTCCTCGTCCAGTTAAATACCACATCTTTCCTTGTCAAATCTTGGTCATAAAATCTCTCATGAATTTACTATAATACACACACATGCCTGGGAAAAAAGCAACTTTTTTGGTATCTGATGCTGGTGCTTTTACAATTGCATCAACTGAAGGGTTTTCAGGCACCACTCCATCACCAGACAATGTGTGTCCTAAATACTCCACAGAACTACAAAGTAGTTAACATTTCTTTCTTTTTAAGGTTAACCCATGCTCTTTCAACGTTCTGCACACTTCTCTGAGATGATATGTGTTCAAGATGATCCCTTGAAAATATGAGGATATCATCCTGAAAACACTTAACAAACGTGTAGATAAACTTAAAGATGAGGTACATTGCCCTTTGGAACACTGACGCCTCTGAGGCTAAACCAAAAGGTATCCTCTTGAACTGGTATAGCCACGATAGTGTAAGGAAAGCAGTAAAGTGTTTGGAATCCTCCATCAATTCAATTTGGTCATGTGCAAATCTTAAATCAAGAGTGGAAAATACCACTGGTCCCTCCAACATTCATACAACCTCATTAATGTTTAGCAGGGGATGACAATCCACAAAAAAGACTGTAATTTACAGCTCTCAAGTTAAGACATAGAGGCTGATTATGAGTTCAACGGACGGTTGACGCCGTCCACCGATCTTCGGCTGGGGAGGTTGCCGCCATAGTGGCTACACCCCCGCCAGCCCCAACCTGAGTTTCTGCCCACTGGCCTAGTGGGAAGCAGCCTACAGCATTGTCTCTGGCTAATAATTGAGCTGGTGGCAATGCTTTAGAGAGCAGGGTTCACCAGCAGCAAAGCAGACAGTGAACATTGCGATGGTGCTGGCAAGGTGGGGACCCTACACTACCCATTCCAAGTGCATGGGCAGTGCAGGGGCCCCTCTGGGGCCCCCTGTACCCTTTCTCCAAGAGCATTTTCATAGCAGAGGTACCGCCATGAAACTGCTGGCAGAGAAGGTGGTAGTAATCCCCAGGGCAGCACTGCCCTGGCAGATTAGGACCACCACCAGACTGCCAGGATCTCTGATCCTAGCAGAGCTTGCGGTTTCCCTGGCGCCCGACTGCCAGGGTTGTAATGTGGCAGTCGGACCGCCGCATTGGTGGCGTTCCGACCCCCATGTGCGAGCCTACCGGTCTAGTGACCGCCAGACCCATAATGAGCCCCATAGTCTAAAAAAGTTAACTCCTTTACTTGCCAAAACTATAGGAGATACACATTCCGAGGACTCAATTTCATCTATAATAATATCAATATCCTCTTTCCTGATTTCATCTAACAGTTCCTTTAACTTTTCCCTAACATTAACAGGAACATTTCTCAATTTTTGTTTCACCTGAGTTACGCCATCTTTCATTTTCATCCTGTCGGAGTAACCTGTCAATTTGCTTCACCTATCTGTTAATACTTTTGGAAACTGTAAAATCACATTTTCTCCTTCACTACTGTCCGCAACCAACAACACCGGTTCTTTATTACTGGGATTAAGGATTATGCCCACTTTCTACTGATCCCGCTGCCCAAGGACATTCACACCCTTTTCAGCTATATACAACTTGACCTGAGCCACTCTACCTTTGAATTCCAAATCAACTGACTGATATCCCACAATATCAATGGTGGATCCATCAAAGCTCTCAGCTATGATGTCGGATTGCATTAACTGATGGATGTCTAACACCTTGGAAATTTTTTATTCCAAGGAAATATTTTCTAGTGATGATAGTCCATGGGGAACCCGAATCAGCTATGAGCTCCAGGTCAACATTCAAAACGTTTACTGCACACTTAGGGTGACTTTTGATTACATGTTCCTCTTCACTAGTGGTAAAATCTCTAATGGATAAAAACACTCCTTCACTGCACTCCTCCATTTTGCCTCAATTATATTGTTTGTTTTGCTCCCTACCTTCTTCAACACAAGATACCTTTCCTCTCGGATGTACATTACTCTGTTTTAGAACCATGCATACACAGGCAAAGTATGCTACCTGGGCGCATTTATTAAATTATTTCCCAATTGCAGGACACTGGGCAAATGAAGCAATAAGGCTGGTACTGCCACATCTATAACATGCAATAGTTTTTTCCCTTTCTTATTAGAGTTTTGAAACCGTGTACAGTCACACTATATACACTTTCAGAATGGTTAACAGTACAAACCATCTTCACTACCACAATTTTTGTTTGCCACTGAGGTCATCCACTTATCTGATTGTTCCAAAGCTTTTGCAGTAGCAACAGCATCTTGTAATTTAGGGTCACCCATGACCCATAACTGTTCCTATATTTTTGTTACTCTTACATGTACCACAATCTGATCTCTGATCATTTCATCTGTCATGTGCTCAAAATTACATAACATACAAAGTGCTCTCAATGCAGTGAGAAATTCATCAAGTGATTCTCCTTCTTTTTGCGATCTTGTATACAATTTGAACCTGTTTAATGGAATACTGGTGGTAGGTTTTAATATTAGTTCCATTCTTATTAATGCTTCCTGGTACACGTCAATGTCCCCTTGCCCTTCTACTTGCAGTAAAGTTCTAAACACATCTTGGTCTTCTTACCCTAAACAATGCAATAGTATGCTTTTCTTACTCTCAGCACTCATTCATTCTGCCATCAATAGCCTTCAGATAAATTATGAATTCTTCCTTCCATCTTACACCTAGTATTACAGGTTCCTGCTTGTTTTGTAAAAACCTGGCCGGGGGATCAAACTGCATGTTTCTCCTTTAAACTACTATCAACTTTAAATTAAATTTCATAGTTGTCACTAAAAATAAAAAATGAACAAAATAAAAGTAGCCACCATTGTCTAACTCCTTATCAGTCCTGAAAGGAACAATCTATCACTGTTATTAATAAAATAAATAATTAACATAAATAAGGTAGGCGCAATTGTCCAAATGTGAATAGATACAGTAGAAGCGTTTGTCCTAACTTTATTTCTATTTACAACAACACAGTCCTCTGTTGATGGTTATGGTTAATGTCAGTCCTTTTTTTTAGTGTAGATTAACACTTTACGACAGTAAGGCATTCCATATACCATCTCTCCTCAAACAGTATTAGAATCTTTAATGAAATATGGGCAAACTGCTGTGAGGTATTTATATCCAGGGGCAAACATATGGAGCAGTTCAGAGCAGTTTCCCGTATTATTTCAAAGTGTGCATCTTGAAAAAAAAGGCGTGAAATGTTCTGATGAAAACACGATGCCCTATACATAGCCTGAAGTAGCTTCCTGTAATGGCAAAGGCTTGCAAAGGCAGTACAAGCCCCCAATTTGTGGACATGAGACAGATCGCACACACAGGCAGCACATGCCTCTGGGAGTTTAAACAATGATGTGGTAACCACCGGCGGCACACAGTAGCTTGTAATTGAATGTTCAAGAATGCTGAAGGGTGCGTGGAGATAGCTTTAAATATGTACTTTGCTAAAATTGCACTGTCCAAAAATAGTATCCCAGATGCCAGCAGAAAGCAAATAAACTCATGCAGAAAAAGTTCCTTAAGTCTCCAGAAGTTATATAGGGGCGCGCTTGAAAACCCAAGAAAATATTTTCCATAAATGTCACCGTTCCTGTGCTGCAGTCAAAGGTGATGACAGGTACACTCCTGGTCCTCGTCACAAAATTGGTTGCTAATTAAGAGTTTTCAGTCCAGAGTATATGTAAATACGATGGATTTATTGGCAGCACAGCTTCAAACAGACCATCCATCTCTGCAGCCACTAGAGATCTCCTTCTCTAGGTTCTTTATTCTAAACGGTTCTCATAGTGAAGTGTGATGCTACTGAAAACAAAGTCTTAACCTGTACTTACAATGAGTCTACCTATAACAACGTAACTCGATAACATATATTATAATTATTTAAAAATGGAATATAACACATGGCCTCCAGTCAAAATGACCCTGGGAGTCATATAGACATAAATAGCATAGGGCTCAGGGAAGATCCATAAGGCGCACCATAAGGTAAATCTTGGAAAGAGGACAGAGCAGCAGGAGTTCAACAGCCTAGACCCTCTAGGAAAGAACGGGAACGTACAGTAAAGAACAAAAATGAGACAGGCAATTGCTGGGCCTTCCTCTAAGCAATCTGTCAGAATGGGGTAGGCAACCGTGATTGTCCAGAACTGAGCAACCAAAGAGTTATGAGATGTATACGTATGGCCTAGAGCCTGACCTGCAAAGGTTGCTGTGTCCTTATCTACATTTAAGCAGAAAGAGGCACATGAAGGTGGAGGATCAGAGATATCCTTTTGTGATAGAAATAGTAGTGTGCCCTTAGTGGCAGTAGTAGTAGTACTACCAGTAGTAGTTGTATTTGTCAGAGAAATAGTAGTAACACTAGCTATGGTAATAACAGAAGTGATAGCCTTAGAGTTTTTAAAATTAGTATTAACAGCACTACAGTTTGCAGTAGAGAATTGTAAAAAAAAACACCACACCTGGAGGAATTCTAAAAGTTTAACACACCTTTAATGCAAAAATAGCCAGTATCCAAGCAAAAACAATGTGCAGTAATTGTCTTTCAACAAACCTGAGCTTCTTCCCTCAATCGGTTGGAGCATATCATGCTAAACTCCATAAATTCTTAGTTACTCTTATGTAGTTTTTTTCTCAATACAGGTGTCTGGAAACAAGAGCATGTGATCAATACTGTTATTGAATAAATCTATGTAGTGAGCAGATGGCAGGGTCATCTCACAACTAGATACAGAAGACACAAACAAGCACTGACTTCCTTACTTTATAAAATTCACACTTCTTGGTGCCAATCCTAAAAATGAGGCTACACTTATTACAGAAAATGTGCAATTGTACAACACAAAATAAAATGTCTTCAGTGCATTAAAATACATGAAATTTAGCAGACTTACTAGAGTACATGTGTCCTTTGCATTATTATAAAACAACATTACAATTCAGAAACAAACAGTAACAGTATTCAGCAAAACAAGCAAAGTGAAATATTACTATATAAAGCGAGAGACTCTCCCCCTCTATAGCAGTGAGCATCTACTGCTAACCCATTCCAGATTTCCATTACTTTTACAGAGTTTCTTCCTAAGGCCTGGATGAGCACTGACTTATTTACAATAACATTATTGTGTTACGGCATTGAAAAAAATAATTCAACTTTCTCAGTGTGGAGTAGTGACCAAGTAGTAGTAATACTATTAGAAGTAGTAGTAACTACCAGAGGTAGTGCTTATATTACTCATCCTTGAAGTTGTATTGTGTATTATTGTGCTAGCAGTAATACTAAATAAAGTAGCAGGAGTTGTAGGTTTAGTAGTATTAGTAGGAGTGGGGGCACTGAAAAAAGCCGTAGTAGTGACTGAGGACTAACTCTATTGTGAGCCATTCCTTATTTTATTTTATTTGTCACCTCTAGCACTTCTGTTATGTTCCAGTAAACTGTATTTATTATTGCCACCGTTTCATTTTTTAAAAGTATGTGAAATTGAACTCTATAAAACTGACTTCATGTTACACACTTCCAAATGTTAGATGAGAAAAAAGTAAAATAAATTGATTTATTGACACAGTTATAGATATAGTTGGACTCTGTGAAATAACATAGATCCTCAGCAGTGTGTATCTGCCAGTGCATCCCAATTTCCTAGATCTTTGACTTTCAGAATTTCTCCCATTGTAAAACACCATCAGCCATTCACGTTTTACTGAAATTCTTCTGGTCATAAGTTCTGCTGAAATTCAAAACATTTCAGCAAAATGGATTGGATCCCTCTGCATGGGGAAGACCATATGCTCCCTTCCGTCATCAAACCACACCTGTTTTAGCTTGTGTTTTATTTATTTTATTCACTTGCTTGTAACGTCCCCAAGGTTACCTGGCCTTGAGATTTCTTTTAGTTGCCATTTTTATGTTTGTTATTTATTTTGGCAGTATTTATTTTACATCTCCACTTTTTTGTCTGACAGATACCTGCCTGGTTTCACTGGATGGGGCCTTTGTTATTGCTTGCTTCCACCTTTTCTTGGCTTTAAAATGGCACCCGCAGCAAAGACACACTAACATTGTACTGGATTGTAATTCAGCAATGCCTCCAACTCTCTTACAGCCTTAAATAGTTCTAACAATCTAATTTCGAAGGCTCTTGACTCTATTGCTGCTCCCCACCCCCTATCACCCCCTTTACAGTGCACACCTTCACTCGTAAATCCTCTTCCATGAAATGGTACACTCAGGAATTAAGGGAGTTAAAAAATCACTGCAAACGCCTTGAATTAGTATGGTGATGTTCTCAAGATAGACAAGAATATGTTCAAATCTGAAATTATCACAGACCGAATTTGTCATACTACACAATTTTTCTATCAATCAAATATTCAAGGAGGCTCATTTAGTATTCCGCCTCCAGTCCTTGATATTTTAAGGAAAGTTATTTTTAAGAATGGTAGAAAAGTAGTAATTTTGAATGGCATAAAGTGCTGTGCTGAGGATACAGCTCAGGGCAAAAAGTAGGAATACGGAACAACTATGGTGTATTTCTTGATGCCCTCAAATGGTTTAAATCTTTCTTCTCCAACAGATGTCTCTCTGGCGTCCACTATGTGTCTCAGAATCAATCAAGATAATGTGCAGAGTCCCTCAGTGCTCCTCCTTAAGCCTAACCCTTTTTAACATTTAGAAAATCCCCATGGTGTAAATCATCAGATCACCGGACTTCAGTGTAGTCTCCAACACTGAGGTCTCTCAGTTGATTATGTCCATTGCTGAAAACATCAATGAATGAAACTCGGCCCAGTTTTTCTGCTTGCATGTCTAAAGTTGCACATTGAATGAATGCCAGTTGTTTCAAGTTAACTGGGGGCAACCCAGAGGTCCTTCTCTTTGGGAAATCCATCTCCCATTGATCGAAAACTAGTAGCCCAAAGAGCCGGATAATCAAACTATACCAACAGACTCGCCCAAAAACGCTGATATTATCCAGGACAAAACTTGTCCATGAGAGACCAGTTCATCGCCACCACTATTTTTAGCAACCTCAGGATGCTCCATAATGAGTTTAAGTGGCTTCCTGCTCAAACATCAATGCCTTTGTGTCTCAGAGCCCTTCCAAACTCACTGCCTATATGGAAACACATCTTTTCAAACTACTGTGTTACACACTTAAAGCTCTATATTGCAAAGACCATATTTACCGGAGTAGAAGAATATGCCTCAACAAGCCTACTTGAATGATTTTCTCCACCACATTACAATGTGCCTCAGTTCCTTGAATTAGTCACATGAGAAAAGGAGGACACACTTGTTTTATTGCTGGTGGAGCGCAATTTTGAATCTTCTACCCCTCTCGGCCTTTCTCACCAAAACAATTAATCAATACTTGGTCCATGCTCCAGGGAAGAAACAAACACAAAAAGGGAAACTGGCACACGCTGACTAATGAGAAGCAAGGAAATAAGGCTGTGATGAAGTAAGTAATGGATGGGCTCTAAGCCTTCTCTAAAGTAATAAAATGTTTTTCAAGCAACAGTACATGTATTGTCTCAGTCGAGACCTAAAAGGTCCACTGATCAAAGGACTAGCCCAGAAATCGACAAGCAAAACCTATATACTCACTCTACTAGTCATTCAATAATTTGCAGATGTTGGTACCATAATGTGCTAAAAATATCTGTATTCTGAGCTTTCAAATGGAAAGGAAGACAGATACTTTGCTCGAATACATTTTCAAGTTCTAAATGTGGGCACAGGAAATCTGCAAATATAAAATATTGATATTGTCAAGAAAGACATATGCTTAGCACATGACAAGTCTTTTATTAAAAGAACATAATAAATAGCCATAATAAACGTGCTTCATTTAACAGCTAGTTCTGACAAATATCTCAAAATGGATGAAACTGCAGACACAAGTCCACAAACAGCACTAATGCATTACTAGGCTACATTATAGCTGTAAAAGTGTGCTTGCAACTTCAAATGCACTGACTGAACAATAATCTAACTAGCCACAGTGTTTTAACAAATCTTACCACCTGGATAAGGGTATGGAACAAACGATGAATAGCCATGCAGTGAAGTTAAAATAAACGATTATTGTGATAAATATCTTGACTCTGCTCTCTTTTAAAACGCCTAAGCACTGATTCGGCAACTTAAAACTTAGCTGGCAAATAAGCCATAGAAATGAAGGACATTAATCAAAACCATTTAAAAATCTTTTAGTTGTTTTGCATAAAAATAATGTACTGTCAAAGTTCTTCAAAAAGGCAAGTCTCCGCCTTGTGCAAGATGACAGAGTTTTATTGATTTATTTCTGTTAAGGAGAAACATCACAGCCATCCCTCACAGCTGCTCCAATCTTCGCTGTAATTCAAACCCAAACATTCTCCAATGGAAAAGCCCTCGCCCAGAAAAGTCCCACAGTACAATGACCTCCCCACATTCCATTGTACCAAGTGCCACTTGTACTCCAGCAGAAGTAGAGCTATTTGGCATTTCTTCCACTAAACTACACCAGAATAGGGGGTCCAACAGAATAAAGTAGAGCAATAAGTGCCACTTAGTAAACAAGCATTTGCAATGCAGTGGATCTCGCTTTTGCTCGAGTTAGAGGTATTAGCGTTGTAAATTACTAACTGGACTTTTCTTGCCACACAAACTGAAAATAAAAAGTAAAACGTTTCACATAAGCAAGCCAATTCAAAGCGCTTCTGTGAGCATGAAGGAAACACACAAAAGGAAAAATAAATTTGCTTGCAGTCAAAGTTATCGGCAAACGTGCAATTTTCCATGTAACAGGGTCGATGGCCAAGGCAGTAACAAAACTTCCCTTAGGAGGGACAAACATAAAGCAGTACCAACCAAAAGAAAGGACTTTTAAAGGGCAAGTGCATGAATGAGTGATAGTGATGGGCGTGCAGTAGGTGTGGTTAAAAGCCCAGATATATACCAACATGTTGGAAAAGCAGCACTTAACGCGCTGCTATGCTCTTCCTAAAAAGATACAACATGCAACACAAATGTCAGAACACTAATGTAGCAAAAGGAAATCAAGAAAATGGATAGGGAATTAAATTTAATCATGAAAAAGAGAAAGGAAGTTTGAACCGAAAAAATAAATGACTATCTGTGACACAGTTCTCCAGCATTTCTTCTTTCATAAAGTCACGTGATTGAATTGAATTCCCTATTGTGAGAATGAGAGTCCCTGCTTCCCTTAGAAATAGCAGTGAATAATATTAAAGCACTCACATGCACTAGAATTGTGTTCATTTCTCTTCAGAGGGAGTCAAAAAGTCAGGATCAGATCCCTGCATCCTGCAGTGCCACACAAGGGTCATCCCTTTCGTGCCTCCTCCTTAAGATCAACATATGCTTCCTCGCTCATCTCCTGGAGCAGCCCCAGGTGATCTCACAAAGGTATGCTGATAAACCTCAAATTCACTTCAGATTAAACAATGGGCTAAAGAACACAACCAACATCACCTCTTGTCTGGACCACATGTTCCACTCGATGAAGGACAGCTTGTGTGTTAGAATGGTGCCAACAACAAGATTCTTGTAATCAGTTACAAGAACCGGATCTACTACCGCATAGCTGGCACTCAAGTTTCGGAATCCCACAATGCACCTCAGCATAAGAAAAGAACCTTTGGAATTCTTTTCAAAGTTTGTCGGAGATATGGTGAACATACTCACACCCCTACTAAAGTCTGCATAGATTTATTCAGCAAAAGAAGCAAAATGCAATATTACTAAACAAAGCCAGAGATTGTCCCCCTCACCTTAGCAGTGAGCAGTTACTGCCAACCCATTCTAGATTTCCATTACTTTTACAGATTTTCTTCCTACATTGCTTCAAACGAGAGCATGTGCAACAGAAACCAAAAGTCAGATTTGCAAGTGCACAGAATTCTCATTAGCAGAGTGAAAAGGGACCTTGAGAAACGTACAAGAAATGTAAACTACTAGGCTCTTAATCCTCAGTTAGCAGTGCCAAGTACAAAACTGAGACAGAAACGTCAAAAACAAGAGAACAGAAAATACCATATATAACAGTGGTGTTAGAAATGGGGTCTCTAGTTGGCAGTCGGTTTAAAGGCTGTCCAAGTAGGGACCTTCACTCTAGCCAGGGTAAGGGAGATACGCAGCTCAGAAAACCCCTGCTCACCCTCTTGGTAGCTTGGCATAAGCAGTCAGGTTTATCTCTGAGGCAATGTGTAAAGTATTTGTACAGCTACCACAAAAGGAATCCACACCAATTTAGAAACATAGCCAAGATTGATCTAAATCAAACTAGACCAAAACAACAAAAATCCAACATACACAAGCAAAGTTATGAATTTTTAAAGGAAAAAGATTAGTAATCCATAGAAATCAATGGATGCAATGTTTTAGCCCAAAGTACCTGGTATGCGACAAAAATAATGCCGCACGGGCGAGCATGTGTAAAAAAAGCAAGCAATGCATCGATTCCTTACTCGCAAGTGAGGCTGAGCGTAGATTCTTTCCTTGCAGGGTAAGCGATGCGTTGATTCTTTCCATGCAGGGAAGGGATGTGTCAATTTCCAGACAAGCAACCTCAGGTCTGTGCAGTGATACTGAAGATTGTGACGCCCAGGGACGATGCATGGAAAATTCTGACGTGCTGTGCGAAGGGGCTGCCTTGAGATCAGGTGCTGCATAAATTCTCCAGCTGCGAGGCAGGTGTTGCGTTGAATTTTCAGCCACGGGACAGTAGCTGGGTCGATTTTTCTGATGCGCACACAGCTGTGGGTGGATTTTCCCTCTCAGATTACCATTTTACACTTCTAAGGGCCCGGGGACTGGATTTGGCACCACTTAGCAAGTCAGGACTCTCAGCAGAAGAGCCCAGACACTGGCAGATGAAGTCTTTGATGTCTTTGATGTCTTTGAGAATTCAGAACAGGGGGCAAGCTCAGTCCAAGCCCTTGGAGAAACTTCACAAGCAGTATTTCAGAAAGCAAAGTCCAGTCCTTTCACTCTCAAGGCAGAAGCAGCTGCAGCAGGTGAGCACAGCAAAGCAGCAGGCAGAGTGGCAGGTCCTCCTCAAGCATCAAGCTCTTCTCCCTGGCAGAGGTCCTCTTGATCCAGAAGTAATCTAAAAATCTATGGTTTTGGGTTCACTCACCAGGCATCAGATTTAGGGTTCCTCTGTGTAAGGATACGTTTAGTGATGTACCTATTAAAATGACGGCAGCATGTGAATCTATGGTAGGTGCTAAAGATGGAGAACAGTAATTAGAGGTAATTAATTTATTTCTTCACCAGCGTTGGTGCTTTCAGCAAGCAGTACACCGTACACAACATAATCAGAATGAAAAGGTGGCTGGTAATTAGCTGCATGTCATTGAAACAAGGTACAAAACACATGCTGTTTTACAGCTGACTCTCTGCTTCTTCTGTTTCTAAGTAGTAATGCTTTGTGTAGTTACGTGAACTCCGCATGTGGACACTCTGCAAATGATGACGAGCGGCAATCTTGCATAAAGGGCTGACAGAGTCATGACCCATCTTCTGGAATGAGCCACTGTCCTTCCCGGGAAGATGGTTGAATATGGCATGACAGAAGATTCTTTCGTGGCCAACTAAAATCAACAATCGATCGATCTGTAGCTCTGATGCCATTCTTGTTTGCCATACAGTTTCAAGCATCGCCGTATATCCGAATAGTGCGGATCGGCTCATTGATGGAAGTCCAATGGGTTCTTAGTGCATATCTGTCCTCTGTCTTCGTGAAATAAAATAAGATGTTATTTAAATGTGAAATTCGGGCTTTCACTGTCTCTTCTAGCTGACATGAGCACAACTGCAAGGTAATTTTCCAGGACAACTATTTTTCATTTCTCTGCGACCCAAGTGACTAGAGTCCTTGCACTTAATAAATTCAAAAAGGTTCTATTGGCTAGAAGTTTGCAGAAATCAGGATGGTGAGAGAGAAACAGCAGAGGATTATGAAGCTGTAAATAACAGGCTCGATATACATGCAGGGACACCTCAGGGGTATTGCTTTAAAATTGTACAAAATGTAAATACCTAAGGAATGCACGCACACCTTCAGGTTAAAGAAGTGACTCAACCCCAGATTGAACCATAGGCTCCCAGTAGTGAAGCAAGAGCCTAGTAGAAAGCAACAGGTATGCATGCACTACACAAGTAGCACAACCTATTGGTTAATGATCAAGGAAAGGAAATCGAAAAGGGCAAGAAGAAAAACAAAAAAATGCAACAAGGGAGGCTAGGTGTGAACTGTCATGAAGTGAATCCATCACCATGCTCAGTCATGAGGTGCAGAGCAATGGTTCCTGTCTCTTTTTTTATGCCGTCTCTGCTTTGTATCACCCAGAACAGAAAGGCTGCCTTTTTTGATTGGGGAAGCAGGAGAGAACCAAGGGCCACCTGGCAGCATGCTGACCTAATAATGATACGTACGTACCCTGGGAGAGTAACTCTTGAAACCTCCTCTGTTCACCAAATCTCCAGAGTCTCTATTCTGCTACTCCATGTGCCACTGTTCTCCCTACTCTGTGCCCCTTGCAAAATCCTGTCCAGTATGTGATACCACCATCAGGCAGTGCCTTATTTGTGCCAGTGGTGTCCTGTGCTCGAAACTAACACTGAATCTTCAACACCAGTAATTATGACGGTCTGCAACATGGTGGCACGGTTTATCCAATTTAGAAATTAGCACAACAACAGTTGTTTATTGATTCAGTATACATTAAATGGGAAATACATTCCGACCAAACTATTATGGAATTTGGGGGTCTGAATTGTCACACTTGTAGTGTCATGATTAGTAGTTGTGTTGGTACTGCCATTGGTAGAGCTGGCAGGGACAATGCGAAATGCAAGCTGCCATGGCGTCCCGACCATAGCCCTGGCACTTATTTTGTTTTACAAATTAAGCACTGCCCTCAGATAATCCTCCCTGAGGCATTACTAAAGAATGAACCCTCTTGGAGTGCCTCTAAGCAGAAAATTGCAGAAATCACAGGAGTCGTGACCTTCCCAACTTGCCATAAGTTGACTGAATTGTAGGAAAACCCTAAACAAACCCCCATGAGTTCCTTGATATTGTAGTTGGAGACAAGAAATGCATTATCTGATGAATGTTGTGGTCCAGAGGTCACTGAAAGTTGAATTATAAGAATAAGCTGTTTTTTGCATGGCTCTCTCCGTTTTTTCAACTGAGTTTGCTGATATTTTCTACTATGGGAGTCTGCTCAACAACTGTAGTGCTTTCAGATAATTTTGATTGGCATAAATAGATCCTTAATAAGACCAGAGTCAAAAAAAAAAATAAGGCCAAAGTAGAAAGTACACCAGTGACCTACAGGTCAGATGTCATGTGTGGGCTTCAATGTAGATTTACGCTGCCTGCTTGGGTGGCATTAAATGCATGGCTTCTGGTCTGCTACTGCAGCTCTGAATTGTTGTAATTGGAAAATAGGAGCTAGCACATGTCAAACTAAACTTATGGAAACACTAGAAATGACACCTATAATTTATGCCTTGAAGCACACAAAAGACACACGAAAATAAATCAGAGAGGGAAACGAGAGGAGAGAAGTAGGTGGAGAGGATGGATGGGTGGAAAGAGAGAGATTTTGTGAAGAGAGAATGGGAGCAGGGCTAGTTTGAGCATTTTTTCAGGCCTGCTTTTGGGTTCCCATTCCGCCCAGGGTGACTCGGAAGAATGCCCCTAGCAAGCTAGCTTTGGCACACACACCATGCCTTGACAATGAAACCACTTAGGAAGTGTAACAAGTATACCGAGAAGAGAATGAACCAATGTCGTACTTGGCAGCATTTATCGTAGGGACGTTGCAAGCAACATGAGAGTAAAGCGTTGCACTGTGTCTCGGAAATAATTTCACTGGCTCTCTCCCGCACTGTAACCAGGTATTAATATCACTTGAAAACCTTAAACTCCTTCTCTTCTTCAACATAATATGATTGTACTTGAACTCCTGTGCCCTCGTGGATTAAGGCCCCTTAGGTCTGCCTACTGCTCACTTCCTGAGTATACTAGGTGTAATTGTATTTGGGTCACCAATCACACAGCAGTTTTCGGTTCAGAACCCACAAGGCAATGTGCCTATGTTTCCCTGCTCTCTTTCTGAGATGCAGAATTCGTACAGCACTTTTCCTGACAATAGAACCCGTTGATCGCAATTTTAATGACACACGTTCATCTGCATTAACCAAGGGGGCTATATTTTTATCCTTCTGTTTTCAGACATAGGTCCTCCAAACCCTATCAACCTGCCTCACTCTGATCTCCTATCTCTCTGAAATAACTAATCAAAATTGGCTTAAATTCTATCAAGATTACCTACCCCCAAGCATCAAAATATGGCATGAAGATTTTTTAATCACAAGTTACTCAGTTAATTCCCCGAAACTCTGTTGCCAATCACTATTATTGCACACGGAAAGGGTCCCTCAAGATCAACCTCCTACCTTTCACTCCTTACACTGATCATTGGTTTATCAATCTGCAGCAGAAGATTAACATTTACTCAATCCCCCACATCCCCTATGATATAAAGTTGAAGGTTTCTTCCTCGTCTCATGTAAGTAGACACCTCTCTATCGCTATCTTTAATAATTGCAAGTGTTGAAAAAGTAGATGATCAGTTGGAGTGGATAGGAGTCCACCACAAGTATTAATGTCACTATTCTTGTTAGGTTCTGTAAAGGTTTCACTCATTTAAACCTGACCTTAAACCCTGATAGTTATGGCACATAGCAGACAGTCCTAACGTAAGAAAATATATAAAGTATTTAGAAGTATCAAAACAATTAAGAAGTTGAAAACGCAACACAAAATATCTCACACCAGTTCATAAAAACAGAGAATATTGTAATGAACAGCAATCATTCAATAAGGGAAACAGAAATATGATTTTTTAAAGTTTTAATTAAAATTAAAGCCAAAAAGTACAGAATGCCAGCTTCGGGCAACAGGTCACACTAGACCAGGGCAAAGTCAAAAGTTAAGGCTGACCATAGTCGATTGGCTGGCAGATACATGGACTGGGTTTGTAGCAGTCAAAGAGTTATATTCTTTTCTTAGAAAAGGTTCTAGACATTGATGGGTTGTCAATAGGTTGGTCAGTGTCAAAGGCAACAGCAGGGCTCCACATCAATGGGTGTCACAAAGATGGGTTCCCGATATGGTCATCAATGAAGGCAGGAAGACTCAGAGCAAAAGTTGCTGATTAGCACCAAAGATAGCCTCAACCTCGATCTGGTGTTGGTGAGTGACAGTCCCGGTAAAGTAGATGGTGGTCAGTCTTTGATGTTTCTGTGGTGCTTGGGATTATTTTATCGGAAGAAGGCTAAAGGCTGGAGCCGGAAAATAGTTTGATGTCTTCAGATGCACCTTCAATGTCAGGAAGAACATAGCAGGAGATGCGGGAAGTCCAGTCCCACTAGCGATGCGCCTTTACCAGGTGGACTGGCAAGTTGGTCCTAGTCTCATGTCATTTCTCTTGATGAAAAGTTGCCAGAAAGTTTTGACAGTTTCTAAATCCCTACATTTTGGGGCAAGGCAGGAGGAGTGCACTCTGACCCAAAACTGGGGTTCAAGGACCTAAGTAACAGCACATGAGACTAAGGACTCATTCTTACGGAAGCCACAGGTACGGTCCAGAGCAGGACCAGATGGAACTGATACGCTGGGCTTTGCAGGAAGGTGGGCTTCTTGCAGCTTTTTCTGTCCCTGTAGCTTAACAGGAGGTCATCCAACTGACCCTTGAAGTCCATGTCTTTGTCCTGAGTACAAGTGGGAGTAGGTCCAGCCCTTAGGGTTCTCCTCACATGTCTCAAAAGCACGTCACTCTAAACCAGTTATGGGCCATCCTGCTCAAGGAAGTTAGACACTTCCCAACACCTAAAGGTCTTAGTCCACTCTCTGGAAACAATCACATCTCACTCCAGGGGATCCATCATGGGTCATATGACAGATGTTTACTGGCAGGAACATATTTTGGTTTTTGGCAGAAAACAGATAACTTTCTAAAAGTGTCTGTTCCTTTACAGTAATATAACATCCAACTTTACCATTGAATTGGGTTTTAAATTACTTTTAAAATGAGCTCTTGAATGAGTTTTCTAGCTATTATTAAACTGAATTTAGCACTTACTAAATGGTAAGCCTAAGAAACAGTTACCCTACGGGAGATCTAGCCTTCTCACAGTGAAAAACAACTTTGGAGATTTTTCACTGCCTGGGTGTGTAGAACATTAAGATACATGCTCTGCTTTAAAATACTATGCTGCATGGACATTTAAGGCCTATCTTAAGGGTAACATATAAGTACTGAAAATGAAGGATTAGGCCTTTAAAAGGGTTTCTTTTGGCAGGTCAAAATGTCAGTTTTAAACTGCACCATCAGGCTCCATTAGGCAACCTGGTTACATGCTTTATTTAAGTAGTGGCTGAATAAATGCTGTAGTCCACTAGTGATATTTAACTTACAAGCCTGAGATACCATATACTAGGGACTTATAGGTAAGTTAAATGTGGCAATCAAGGATTTAGCCAATTTGACATGTTCAGTGCACTGGGTATTGGACAGCAGTGTACCAGTGCACAGAGTCCAAATAAAGCGATAAAATACAGTAAACAATCGGTGAACACACATAAAGGGCATTTTCCTACAAAAATATTATGTTTCAAGTAAATGGCAAGAACCTGGTCCTTCTCAATTATCTCTTTCAATCCTTAAATCCTTCATTGGCTGCTTCCCTGTTTTCCCCTGCTACCATTCACTCTTTGATCAGCTATACCCCAGCTTCAACGAGAACCAATCCTACACTTGGGCCAATGCTATCACATCCCCTCTTCCTGCTTCGTAGCCACCACCTATACCAATCCCCTGTGCTATCTTCCCATCCTTCACTCCCCTTCCCTCTATTTGTATTTAAGTGCCGGTGCTGAGCACTGAAAACTACCGGCTCAGATTAATCACTGCCCCAATCTCTCTCACCCTTTTTTTCTTACAGATAACCCACAGCCTAATCCTTACTCTAGCACCATAGACTATTACATATGTGTAGAATCCAAGTCTCATCCTCCATAGTCAACCCAAGTCAGATAGGGCCACTCGTCCCCCCCCCCCCCCCATTCACTCCTGTCCTTCTTGACTATATTGCCTGAGAAAACAGCTATTCTATCTCAGATAAATAGTCAAAGATCTTGCGCAATGCCCATTTTAAAAAGTGGCTTGCATCCCACCTTTCAATCCAATCATCGGTCCTCAAAGAATAATTAATCCATAGGGAAAGAAACTCCCAAGGCTAAATCGTGATCCGCATCTCTCTGGATCATTGATCAAAGACTCAGAAATTAGCAATAATGAGTGTAGTTATAATTTCTTTGAACTGTATGGAAATTGAGTAACACCCACCCCAACAAAAAGCTGATGATTGATCACACTACACCCAGGAATGTAATCCCCATCATTCTAATCTACAGACACCCCCTACCCTTTCCTCACCCAAGATAAAGAAGCAGGACAGCCTCATTCATTTATTTTTTCCTTTTCACAAATCAAAGAACTCTGTGACTTCAACCATTCACTATTCACTGCAGCGCATGTTACTCAGCTGCTACTCAGCAGTCAAGTACTGTGTGGAAATCTCTGACAACCTTTTGGCCCTTATCTTGATAGCCCAGTTCTTACGGAAAGATGGCTCAACAATCCTATAAAAATATCCTGGGCTTCCTTATCCTGCCACAGAAATCCATTATACAGTACGACCAAGAGGACAGACTAGGTGATGGAATAACAGAACTATACAAGAATACAATAATCTGCAGAAAAGTGCCTGCTTTCCAATCCCAATCCATCCAATGTCTTTAAATGGAGATTTTAAATTATAAGATTATTCGTTTCATGGTACATGTCCTCAACCATCCCCCTAGTGAAAATAATATTTTCAGACAACAATGAATGGAATTCATCATGCCTCAACACCTGATCTTTAAAGCCTACATCTTCCTCCATGATTTCAACCTGTATTACAGTGAATCTGATGATAATTCTGTCACTGCGTTGTCTTCGTTACTTAACAACAACCTTGCACAACACTGTAGTAGCCACAAGCTTTCTAAAGATGCTACCTTTGATTTGACTATCTCAAATATATGAATAGTCGCTGCCAAGGACCCCATTCCAGTGGATTAGTCAAATTCTCTTCAGATTGTATTCAGTCCTGTCTTTGCTCATCAAAAAAACTCTCATCAACATAAAAAGATACAATGTGGTTTCATGAAACAAAACACATTGCCTAATCAGCTCTTGCTAAAAGGATCAACGTGAATCTTCTCTCATTCAGTCCCCTGAAAGACAATACCTTCACCACTGATGACTTAAACAAATGCATGAAGGGCCTAGTTAATGATACTCTCCTCTTAAAATCCAAAATAAAAGAAGGCCAAAATCCTCTCTCTCCAGGTTTGCTAAAGATTTGTTTAATGAAAGAGAAGCCCTGAGAAGTCATAAAATAGTCGGGAGATGCTCTCCCTCCCAGAATATTCTATTACAACTGAAGGCCACCAAAAGCAACTACAAATCCCACATTTTCAGAGACTGGAACTTTCATATCAAATTGTTGCAGGATACCTCAATCATCCAAAAACTCTCTTCAAATTGGTTAAAGAATGAAATATTCTGACCCGCAACATCTTATCCCATGTTCCAGTGTGAAGATGTTGTTCTTCTCTTTTCAGAGAAAATTAATTCTATTAAGCACTCTTTTTCCCCCAAATCTTCTGACTCATACGACCATAGGTTCCCCTGCAAATATCCCACTGGTCTAACTTTGAAGAAATAGCAGTCAGAACTACTTGAAACCATTTGTAAGGTAAAACTGTGAACCCACTCCATTGATGAAATGCCCAGCTCAATCAGCAAGAATCTTGCCAAACAGTTGCTCCCTTTCTGGATCTCTTTTGTGAACTCTTCCCTCATTCAACGTAGCTTCCCAGACTGGCAGAAATGTGTCAAATCCATCCCATTGTGAAAAATGCTTCAGCAGATGAAAATGATTTAAATAAACTACCTCCCTAACTCTAGCTTTCCCTTTCTAGCCAATGTCATAGAAAACTGTGTAGCCTCACAACATTCTCCTCATATCCAAAAAACAACGTATTGGACAAATTCCAATCTGCTTTCAGATACGTCCATATCATCCTTCCAGTAGTAGATGATACTCCCCATGCTGTACACTCAGACAGTCCTTGACTCATTGTTCCTCATAGATCTCTCAGCGGCCTTTGACACAGTCAACCATAAAACCCTGCTGAACATCCTGAAAGCTTGAATGGACATTGAAGGTACCATCCCAAACTAGCTTTCTTCCTATCTTCCAAACACTTCCAAATGGTTAAAAATGGCAATGACCTCTCTAGAACATTCAGCCTGCCACATGGGGTCCCCCAGGGCTCACTACTGCTCCCTGCTCTGTTGAACCTCTATCTAAAACCCCTGGGAGGGATTCTCAGAAAATCTGGTGTTCCATATATAAATATGCAGATGACATGCAAATCTACCTCAAGATTTCCTTCTCAAATGACATCCTCCAGCTGGAGGACTCCCTATTCAGTCCCTAAAATGAATGTCTATTTATCGCCTGAAACTGAATCCAACTGAAAAAGAATTCCTTTTAATATTACCAAAATGTCTTCCCTGTCGGTCCAAGAATGGATTGATTGATGCTCTTCCTTGGGTAGCAAGACACCTATCGTGGACACTGCCAAAACTCTTGCAGTTCTATTCGACTATTGGTTTAACCTGCACATATTTACGATGTTTAAAAATACACACCTACGTGTTGTAATACTAGATAGATAGAATAGATAGCTATAGAATGTAGAATGTAGAATAGAATGTAGAATGTAGAATTCTGTGTGGGGAGATCAGAGTCAGTTGGGAGAGGAGGCTTTGCTGATCAGACGCTGTCGGTGAGCCTTTATTATTGATGCTTCTTGAAATAAAAGAAACACAAAGAACATCTGCAAGTGTGTACATCTTTGATTACAACAATTTGGCGACGAGTGTTGTTTAGGCTCATCGAATATTCTATATTGTGGATCCGGTGGAGGAAAGTTTTGGCGTTTTTATCTTCAAAGTACTCACCGCTTTTCAAAAAGGTACTGTAGCCGTGGGATTTGGAAATTTCCACTTTCCTTATTAATTTATCGCCGCTTCAAGCACTCATTAATGAAGTGTACTAGTTTCCTAGCAACGGTTGCTAGTCATGCTGGAGTACTGTTTGTGTAATTGTATTGTGCCCAATCTCCAATGAAAACAAATATAACGCGGTGACATAAACAACAGCCATTTTGGATTGGGCAAATTGAGTGAAACAAGGGCAAATTCCTAATAAAAGTACTCATCAACGGCGGCCATTTTGTATGTCGATTTGGATATACATTGCTTTCAATTGACCAAGGAGTATACAGTAGCCATTTTAAGTTTGCAGGAGAGTTTCAGATTCTTGAAGAACGTTTTGGACACTGTGGAATACATAAAAAAAAAAATATATATATATATATATATATATTAATAAATATTTAAAGGAATAAATAAACTATGGCTCATAATAATTTTATTAACCAACCTGCGTTGTTTTTAAATAATCCTGGCAAACCTGTAATGAAATGGAGAAATTGGCATAGAGCATTTGAAAATTACTTGGTGGCTATTGATGGAATTTTTTTTGATCCAGAACGGAAAAAAGCATTGATGTTTGGCCTATTAGGCAATACAGATCAAGAAATCTTTGACAATCTACCGGAGTATGAATCGCCTCCTGGACAATTTATTCCATTGAACGAGTATGAGGAAGCAGTTAAACGTATGGAAAAACAATTCACAGAGGAGCCCAATGTAATGGTGGAGAGGCACAGTTTCTTCAAATGGAAGCAAATGGAGAATGAAAGCGTAGAGGAGTACATCGCTTCTTTGAGAGTCTTGGCTTCTTCATGCTAATTTAATGAGATGACTGATACCTATATTCGAGATCAATTTGTATTTCAATGTTATTCAAAAAAAAATACAAGAAAGGTTGTTGGCATGCAGAAATCCAACATTACAAGAGGTTGTTGACATAGCCAAAGGAATTGAGAGATCGCTACTGTCCACTAAAGCTTTATCATCTGTAGATGTTTCTAATACAGATGTATATATGGTACAGGATCAAAAAACTAAAGACACTAAAGACAAAGATAGCAAGTACTACGGAAGGAAAAGTATACAATGTTACAGATGTGGGTCAAAATCACATTTGGGTAATAATCCCAAATGTCCAGCGTTAGGAAAAAAATTTATTAAATGTAAAAAAGTCGGTCATTTTGCTGTTGTATGTAGAAGTACAAAAGAGGGCAATCAAATTAGAATTAATACAGTTGATAATTTTGATGAAGAAATGTGTGCAAATATTGTCCTAACTGTAGAAGATGATGGTTGTAGGAAAATGATGAACAGATATAAAGCACCACTTGGTTGTGTTAGTATTGGAGGGAAAGAATTGGAGGTCATGGCAGATTCTGGTTCTCCTATTACTATATTAGATAAGGACAAATTTGAGAAAGTTTGGAAAAACTTGAAATTAGAAAAGAGTGATGTAAACCCAAAGGCGTTTGGAGAGTTTGATATTAACATGGTGGGATATTTTTGTGACACTTTGAAATTTAAAAGTCGCAGCATCGATACTAAGATATATGTTGCTGAAAATGGCAGGAACATCGTTGGTTGGCAGGATTTGGGTAGACTGGGAATAATTTTGAAACCAGGATCAACTAATCCAATCATTCTAGGTGATATACCATGTTCAGATGTCAATAGCATTGGGGATACTGATATGTATTTGACTCTTGAAAAGGTGTTGACTGATAATCAGGATGTTTTTGCGAATCATATTGGATGTGTGAAGGGATTTGAACACTAAATTAAGTTGAAAGCAACAGCTACACATGTCATTCATAAAGTGCGTCCTGTTCCACTGTCTGTTAGAAAGGAGTTAAAAGATTTATTAAAGAAATTGTGTGATGAAGGTGTGATTGAACGCACAGATTCTTCTGAGTGGGTGTCGGCTATTGTAGTTACAAAAAAGAAAACTGGTGATATACGGTTATGTGCTGACTTGAGATCCTTGAACAGGAATATTGTAGTAGATTGTCACCCATTGCCCAGGATACAATAAATTCTAGCAGCTACTAATGGTTCAAGATATTTTTCGTTGATTGACCTTAAGTCAGCATATCATCAAGTCAAATTGTGTGAATCATCAAAAGATTATACCACTTTCGTAACACCATTTGGAGCGTACAGATATGTACGCTTACCTATTGGACTTGCTTCAGCCGCTAGTGTATTTCAAAAGCTGATGGATTTTCTTTTTCAAGATATGGATGGTATTGAGAAATTTCAGGATGATATTTTGGTGCATGCGAAAACATCTTCTGAACACAATGTCATTTTGAATAAAGTGTTAAGTATTTTAAGAGAAAGAGGGATGACAGTGAGTAGATCGAAATGTAAGTTCTTTTGTACAGAAATAGAGTATTTGGGACACACTTTATCGGCTGATGGTATAAAGCCAAAGGAGGATTTACTTAAAGCAATTCGTGAAGTTCCCAGACCTAGGGATAAGGAAACTCTAAAATCTTTTCTTGGGTTAAGTGAGTACTATTCTAGGTTCATTATGGATTATGCTGGCATAGTTGAACCTCTTAGGAAACTGCTAAGAAAGAAAGTAAAATTTGCATGGTCACATGAGCAAGAAACTGCATTTATATATGTAACAAATGCCATATTGAAAGCACCAGCTTTGCAACCTTATGATACGAAAGGACGCAACAGAATCACTGTTGATGCTAGTGCAACAGGTATAGGAGCTATGTTTACTCAGATAGTGTCTGGAAAGGAAGTTACAGTAGCTTTTGTTTCTAGAATGCTTCGGAAATCAGAATGTTTTTACAGTACCATCGAAAGAGAGGCATTGGCTTGCGTTTGGGCCGTGGAGAAATTGAAGACATATCTTTGGGGCAATGAGTTTGAGTTAGTAACTGATCATAAACCATTGGTATACATGATGGATGGGAGGAGTAATACGAAGGCATCTTCCAGGTTGATCAGATTATTATCTAAGTTACAAGAATATAACTTTGTGATAAAACACATTTCTGGTGGTCTGAATAGACGTGCTGATTGTCTATCCAGGTTACCTTTGAAAGATGATGATCACAGAACATTTTTGGATGATGAATGTATAGTGGCATATATGGATGTTGTAGAACATTGTGATGGTGTGATTTCTGCTGAGGAGTGGTGCAAAGCTTCTGAAAGTGATTCAGTATTACAACAAGTAATGAAATATGTCACTGAAGGGTGGCCTCCTAGCAGAAATGTAGGTAACGTATTAAAGAATTTTTCACAAGTAGCTGATGAATTGAGTATTGAATGTGGAATTTTAATGAGACATGATTTGTATGTTCCACCACAAGCTTTAAAGAAAAGGTTGATTGAATTGGCCCATAAAGGACATCCTGGCACTAGTCTTACAAAGAAAGCTTTAAGATCATATTATTGGTGGCCTGGGCTTGACAATGATGTTAATATGTATCTAGATAACTGTGTGGAGTGTATTAGATCTGACAAACATTGGAAACTGAGCAAAAAAGAATTACAACCTGTTTTGATACCTGATGCACCATGGGAGAAAATAGCTATAGATATTTCAGGACCATTTACTTTACTTGAATCAGATATGCGTTACTTAATTGTCATCACAGATTATTACTCTAAATGGATTCACTGGGAATTTTTAAGTAATGTTAGTACTGAAACGGTTGTTGAATTTTTAAGAAAAATATTTGCAATTGAAGGTTTACCCAGAATTTTAGTATCTGACAATGGTACACAATTAACTTCACAGAAAATGTGTGAATTTTTGGAATGTCATGGTATTCGACAAGAAAAAAGTCCTCTTTACAATCCTTCATCGAATGGTTAAGTAGAACGCATGAATAGATTTATGAAAGAAGGTATTCAATTAGCATTAGCATCTAAATTAGATGTATATGAATTTTTACGAGAGAAAGTGTATGGGTATAATTGTACTACGAATTCTACAACTGGATTTTCACCTTTCCTTTTGATGAGAGGTAGGAAGGAGAAAACTTTACTCACTCCTAAATTTGGCAAGGTTGTGAATAATGGTAATATGGTCAAAATTGTGGATGATAATGAACTTCAAGTTAAACAAAAAATTATCGACAAACAAGTAAAAACTAAACATTATTATGATAAAATAAATAGAGTGAGATCTGGAGTATTCAACGTAGGTGATTGGGTTCTTGTAAGAAAACCCTATAAAGTACGAAAAGGGGAGTCGGTATACTCTGCTCCAGTGCAAGTTTTGAAAGTATCTAATGGTTCTGTTCTTTTGAAAGATAAGGGTTGGTGGAGTAAAAATGCAGTGATCTTGTTAAAACCACATCAAGAGAGCATTTTGAAAAATGTAGGAAACAGAGTTGATGTTCATTTGGAAAATAGGGATTATTATGATTTTGGAGATTTAACTAGTGATGGAATGGAGGGAAAATCCAATTGCAGAATTGATGGAAACAATAGTAGGAGTAATAGTAGTATTTGTGACAATGAAATACATAATTTAGAAATGGCACAGAGAGTTACAGAGAATGAATTAACTGATGTAACTGATGTTAATTTGAGAACTAAAAGGAAAAGACAAGTTCCAAATAAGTATTCTGAATTTGAAATGTATTAATGTTTATATGATGTAGTAATTTATTATCAATACTTATCTATTATTATAATTGTTTTTTTTTTTGTTTGTTTTGTTTGGGAAAAAAAGAGATGTTGTAATACTAGATAGATAGAATAGATAGCTATAGAATGTAGAATGTAGAATAGAATGTAGAATGTAGAATTCTGTGTGGGGAGATCAGAGTCAGTTGGGAGAGGAGGCTTTGCTGATCAGACGCTGTCGGTGAGCCTTTATTATTGATGCTTCTTGAAATAAAACAAACACAAAGAACATCTGCAAGTGTGTACATCTTTGATTACAACACTACGCCTCAGGCTTCATCCTTAGCAAATACTTAAAGTCTGTAGTAAAGGCACTATCCTCTCCAAACTGTAATATGGACACCCTCTGCTCTCTGGGCTCCCTAAAGCTCATCTAACCACCCTCAGAGACATTCTCCATGCAGCTGCATGCTTTGTGCCAGGAAACAACAAATTCTACCACAACTCACCGATCCTGCTCACTCTTCAATGGCTCCCATGGAAGCAAGCACCTCAATGTAAGATGGCCTGCCTCACTCATAGAGCCCTTCACAATGCCGCATCTCCCTACCTGACAAAGAAACTGAAAACCTCTGGTCCTCAACGAGATATAAGGAGCTCTAGTTGAGCTTATGGACTCTCCTATTGTCACTGTTTGAGTGATTACTTTGTATGTGTTTGCTGATGTAAACTGTTTTTCTGCTTGTATTGTCGCGTTCTAATGCACCTGGGCATCGCAGAAACAAATGAAGTAAATAAATTATTCAATCTACATTGGGAAGGATGTCAATTGTATTGCCCGCCCTTGAGCAAGTAGTCTTTTGAAATGGCTCGGAGAGCAGTTCCATTCACCGCCACCAAGTGGTGCTCTTGGCAAGTACTAGTATGAGAAAGAACTGGGCTAGAAACCGAAATTAACTAGTTCATACACCATCATGTCGCAATTATATGTGTGCTTACCCTGTGTAATGTATACCTGCTATTCAAACGTGCAATGAAACACTACGAAAAAATGCTCTCATTTACCTGTGACTCCACCTATCCCACTATTTGACGCCTTAACCAGATTAAAGAAGACATGGACAGAAGACCCCTCGAAACGTACGTTTCCTGCAGAAAGTGCACCTTTTCTGCTCGCAAATGTAACATCGACCCTGAAAACCCACGTTGTATTTTTACTAATGGAAGGGTATTCGCTGGGTTGGACTGGGGCCACAATTAGGCCGGGCAGCCAGAAAAAGCGGCACTCATTCGCAGATTGAAACCTTTCGCAATACACTGCTTGGTTAGGATAACGGAGCTAAATGAGGCAAACATTTGTAGTAATAATAGTATTTTAAATCTTATAGGGCCAGTACATAAATAGGAAATTAAGATTCCAATGGAAATAATATACTTTAGATGCCCAGGATTATCAAATATATTAACAACTCACTTTTAGTTCCTTTTTTATCCATACGTTTGCAGTGGATGTTTTGATTAATGTTTGCTGGAAAACATGACATGGCATAAACCTAGACTGTCTTTTACACTCGTCCTGGGCTTTTTTTATATACATTTTATTTTTTGCAGTACTTAAGAGAGACCCCTCAGTACTCAGAGAACAGTGAAAGGTGTAGCTTTTTTTTTTCGCTCTCTTGCTGCTCCCATCATGTGTACGTTTTGAGAAACAGAATGATGCTGGTGAGTAAATGCAAACATTTTAAAAAACAGCGTCAGTTTCCTTACTTGCAGTTTTATATAGCACCTTCTCGGCCCAGAGGCATTGGAGGAGCACTTTAGATGAGCACCAGATAACATTACTGAATGTCATATTATCAGGGGCGGCTCCATCGCAATGGTGAAGGAGCGTCACCCCCCTTGGCTAAGCCAGGGACTGAAGATAAAATTATATTTAATTATTGTTTTATCTTTTAGCTGCTGGCTCAGCCATCAGCAGGTGCAGGGAGGGGCAGGGAAGGAGAGGGGAATAGAATCTGTGCACTAAGTGCACATGTGTGTCTGGCCAGCCATTTAAGGCTGGCCAAACACACATGCGTGCTACACATCTGGGCTGGAGAAACTGCACAGACCCCAGGGCAGTGCCTGAGCGGTTGTCCAAGCCACTCAGACAAATCCTGATGCTGCTCTCATGCTAAGTTTAGCATGAGAAGAGTGTCAGGATTGCTGGGGAGCCTGTGCTGGAGAAGAGCAGAGGAGCAACGCAATAGGCGACGGAAACAGGTACTTTTTTAAAATTAATTTTTTATTCCCCTCACGTGTCCTTCCCACTGCCCACCCTTCCCCTTGAGATTTGCAGCGGCCACCGATGCATATTATGTTTTTTTGTTTTTTTTAGGCTCATGTAGATTCAGTGATTTGCCCAGAATCATAGGATATTGAACTTGACGATGGGACAATAAAGGCCATAACCTGCCCCTGTTAACTACAGTAACAATATCTCGGAGACAAAGGAGAAGAGTAGAGACTGATTTATCTCGGAGGGGCGGGAGACCTGTTCCATAGATGGGAGGAGGACAAACATTTTAGTCGCTCACCAATCCCCTACCATCGCCCCAGTCCTCTAACCTGACCAAGTCCCCTGCAGAGCAAGTGGTAATGGCATCGAATCAGCAGCTTCTGGTGGCCTTTGTGACGCCTGGAGGGATGCAGGGTGCAGGCACACATTGTGATGTGACAGATGGAGGAGTCATTGTCATTCTGCCTTTGACATTAGCCTGCCAGCCTCACTTCACGTGCAGGCGGTCAGGCTCAGTATATGCTTGTTAAGGCTGTAACAAGAGCCTTTCAAGTTGCGCCCCAGGGATGGAGTCCTTAGTTGACCAAACAAGAATTGGCAAAGTCAATAGATGTCGCCCATGGGAGAGCTTTTGATTTTGGCAATTGGGTGATGCGGCTAATGGGAATTTTAAAAAGCACTATCAAATGGGCAGCACTGGCTGGTTCACAGTGCTTTTTATGTCCAGATTACAGAGATGTAGGCATTGGAAGAAGAAAGAGAGTACAAGAAGGGGAAAAGGGAAATTAGTGGGAAGGAGGGACAAACAAAGAAAGAAGAGAAAAGGGGAGAATGAGAGAAAGGACAAGAGAGTGGTGATGTTGGGGGAGAGAAAGATTGGAAGTGTATCAAAGAAAGTGAAATCATAGAGTAAAGCATCCTTGGCAATTTTGTCAGACCAGCCCCCTTGGGGGGTTGGATTGCAAGTGTGAAGCACTGCTGATTTTGTTGCTGGAGGCTAAAATTGCAGCACCACTGCAAAATAGGCCCCCAGTTACAAAACCGGCCCTCACCCGTACAAAACCGATCCCCACCCTTCCAGCCTCCGGGGAAACACTGGATGCCTGCTATAGGCAGTCCGGACCAGGTTGTGAAGAAAGCATTGGAGTGTGGCATGGGAACTAAGCAATTAAAAAAGCATTCTGACAGTAGTGTCATGGAAAGATGCACACACGGGTGGTGGAAGGGGCAGAAGAAACTGACGGGATGGAGAGCGGGGGGAGAAAAAAACAGCAGGGTGAGGATACGCTAAATGAGTTTTTCAAAAAAAGCTGTAGAGAAAATGGTAAGCTATGGGTGGGTTTCAAGCGCATAATTAGACACAAGAGTCTTGCAAGAGAAAGCACTTGCACTGGAGTATGCTTTCGCAGGCTTGACCTAAAAAGGGGCACATAATTACACCCCAACGGTATTGCAAAGTGTACCTGTAAGGGCAGTGTCAAAGACAGGAATATTTGAGAAAACGCACTGTAGTATACATCTGCTTACTGCTTTCAAAGCAACGAAAGCCTACCAACTGCAAAAGCAAATCTGCGCAACCTGCCTACTTCAGTTATTCTGGTGAATGAGGTGAGAGAGGCAACACTTCTTCCATGTGAAAAACCGCACCATCTTTTTACAGGCCCATGCAAAGAAGTAGCACCAGCAGCGTAAGTACAGACAATTTAGAAATGCTGCCAGTGTGATCTAAGGTCGCTATAGAGGGCACCTTGCTATGAAACAAGCTGTATTGGTTTACAATAGCATATATTCTGTTTTTGTAGTGTTGCAATCTGGTTAAAAAAATATGTGTGTCAAAAATGAAGCACATATGTTCAAATCCGCAGTAATGATTCATGCCTTTTATGGTGCCTACATAACCAAGAAAAAGCTCCGAACTATAGATAGTGCCATCATGAGAATACAGGCTAATGTAGGGATGAGGCAAGGCATGCATAGTTACAGAGCTCTAAAGAAAGCTGTGCTCTTTGCTCAAAGACATTACCTTTGGAAGAAGAACATCATGCAGCAGAAAGAGGAATTTAGACGCAATCGGGAAACCGATTTGTTTGCATGCTACATTGAGAGGGCATTTGATCTGGAAACAAATGCACCAGTGGAAGAAAGCTGCAACTGCCCTACAAACCCAATATAGAGTGTTCCTGCAAAGACAGCTCTACCTCAGACTCCGCAGTTCAGCAATTGTGATCCACCGTCATTTCGCTGCATATCATGCACAGCTCTACCAGCGACGGAAGTTTTTGAAAATCAAAGTGTTAGAAATTTGGGTCTGTAGTTGGCAGAGGTAAGCCCCCTGACCAAGTAGGGACCACAATCCTAGCCAGGGTAAGTTACAGCACAATCCAAATTATCCTCTGCTCACCCTCTGGTAGCTTGGCACAGAGCAAGCAGGCTTAACTTAGAAGGCAATGTGTAAAGTATTTGTGCAATAACTCACACAGTGCCACAATGAAAACACTACAAAAGTACACCAAACCAGTTTAGATAAGTAGATAAACTTTATCTGAATAACATAAGGGTACAATGTCAAGAATCCAATGTGTATAAGCTAAGGTACGATTTTAAAAATATTAAATCCAAATAAAGAGCTTAAAAACGCAATACCTTCAAATGGGGCTATCATGACGTCGTTGACAGCGTAATTCCCAACAGTTTGATGCCACTGGCACCGTTCACGGAGTCGCATGGACCCCCAGGCACAGTACCTTTGAAAACAATGAAAGAAAGGCATTGCACGAAGTCAGGGAGGTGAAGCGTCGCTAGAGCCAGTGAGGTGTCGGTTCCTTACATCGACCGGTGAAGAGAGGCGTCGATTCTGTACAGAAAGGCCGGGGAGGCAAAACGTTGGTTCCGTCCGGTTGTAGAGGAGCTGATGCGACATCGTGGTGAGGCGTTGGTTCCTTCTGACCCGGCAGGGTCAAGTTGGTCAAGACGTGATGTGTTGACTTCGCAGTGCCGCGATCACACTGTGGGACGTCAGCGGCGTTGCAGTGACGTCAGACTTATGTTGTAGGGCACAGTTGTTACGTTAAGCGAGGCCCAGGGAGCCGGAGCAGGCAGTGGTGTGGTGTTGGCCAGCGACGTCAGTGCTGGAGTTATTGAAGTCACTGAACTAGCTAGAAGCTAGTAGAAGAAGTCTTTGTTAGCCCTGAGACCTCAGAACAGGAGGCATGCTCAATTCAAGCCCTTGTAGAGTACTTGTCGAGGAAGGCAAAGGCCTTTCAGCAGAGCCAGGGGCCAACAGGCAGGAGGGCTACAAGCAGGGCAGCAGTCCTTCCAGCAAAGCAGTCCAGATGAGTCATTTGGGCAGCCAGGCAGTCCCTCTGACAGAGTCCAGGTGTAGGTCCAGAAGTGTCTGATTTGGTGGGGTCATAGACCCAGTATATATACCCAGAAATGCCTTTGAAGTGGGGGAAACTTCAAAGAGTGGTTTTGAAGTACACAAGTTGCCCTTTCAGCCCAATCCTGTCTGCCAGGATCCCTGTGGGGGCAGGGGGATGTTATCAGCCCTTTGTGTGAGGGCAGGCCACTGGCTTTTGAAGTGTAAGTGAGAGTCCCTCCACCATTCCTGCCCAGGTAGACCCATTCAGTATGCAGATGAATGCAGATACGACTGAGTGTCCTATGTTCATGGCAGTCTGGGTGGAATGGACAAGGGGAGCTCTCAACCAGCACTGAACCAGACATGGATTGGAGACAGACTGTAAGGCACAGATAGCAGTAAGTGCAGAGAAATGCCCACTTTCTACAAGGGACATTTTTAAAATAGTACTATTAAATCCAACTTCACCAGTAAGCAGGATTTTCTGTTACTATTCTGGCTATACCAAACATGACAACGCTACTCCTTTCAGATCAGAATCTATCACTTAAAAGTATGTAAGGGCAGTTCTAATGCTGGCCTATGAGAGGAGCAGGCTTTGCAGTAGGGGAAAATGAATTTGTGAGTTTCCCCTACTAGAACATGTGAAACACATAAGTACAAGTCTTGCCTTTTACTTACATAGCACCCTGCCCTATGGGTTACCTAGGCCTACCTTAGGGGTGACTTATATGTAGCAAAAGGGGAGATTAAGGCTTGGCAAGTAGTTTTAAATGCTAAGTCGAAGTGGCAGTGAAAGTGCACATACAGGTCTTGCAATGACAGGCCCGAGAAGTGGTAAAGGGACTATTTATGTGGGTGGCACAACCAGTGTTGTAGGCCTGCTAGTAGCATTTAATTTACAGGCCCTAGGCACCTCTAGTGCACTTTACTAGGGACTTACAAGTAAATTAAATATGCCAATTGGGTAGGAACCAATGTTACTATGTTTAGGGGAGAGAGCACTTGCACTTTAGCACTGGTCAGCAGTGGTAAATTGTGCAGAGCCCTAAAACCAGCAAAAACAGGGTCAGTAAAATGGAGGAAGGCAGGCAAAAAGTTGAGGGGATCAACACCCTAAGGCTGTCAGGTCTAATACAAAGCATCTGCAATCTGCATACAAACACCATTCTCTAAAGGTAAGGAAGGCTGCAGTGTGCCTACAAGCAGTTTCGCATGGTTAGTTTGTCTGTAGCAAATCCAAAAGCAGCATACTGCTGCTGTGGTGCTTTAGTCCTCTTATAGGAAGTTTGTGGCTCAAAAAAAGTTTGGTTGTACTTAATAAAGACGCATGCATTTTTCCCCTATCAAACCAGCATGCCGGAGGCCACTGCCTACAATACTACTGAGCTGGTGAGAGCATGTGGGCCAGAGCTGTCAAAGTTGAAACTGGGTTTGAGTTTCAGTATCACCTCATCATCCTGTTCTGTCACTTAATTGCCCTGTGTCAAAAAAAAAAAAAAATTACAATTAATGTGCTTTGTGTAATGTAATGGCTGCTCATGCAAGGCGCTTAAATAGCTTCAGGGCGAGTTTGCACTATATATAACTGCAAAAATAGATAGATGCAGGGTTGAACACAGGTGTTGTCACAAAACAAGGAAAATTTGCGAAAGTGAAGTAAGGGATCATCAGCCCTCGCAACCACGTGTGACATCAAAGCAGTGACATCTCAAGAAAAGATACAGAGTGTACCGTTGGGAGAAAACTTGTGAAGATTTAATTGATAAGAATAGCTTTTGATATTTTAACAAAGTACTGGAGCAGCGAGTAAGCTTGTTATCTGCACATATAACAGCAAGAATGTTTTATTTATTTTATTATCAACTTGAAATCATTAGCAGAATATCAGAAGGTGCCGCAGGTCAAGTTTTGCCTTCAGGTGTACAAATGTGCCATCGCAGGGTTGTGTAAAATGAATGATGAATGGTGTTTGGAAACCTGTGCAACCGTGGTGAACATAAAAACTAAATAAAAGTTCAGTCAACTCTGAGTAGTGCACAGAGCTGCATATACAATATCCAGGATGCATGAGAAGAAACAGGGAGAAGAGGTAAGGTAACTTTAAAAATAGCTATTGAAGAGCTATGACGGGTGTTGACCGCGTCATAGCGCATAAATGGTACCTGAACTCCAGTGCAAGCAGCTTGAGAACTCGTGTAAGGGTCAGAGTTGCCAACTTTGGAGATTGCAAACCAGGTTCCAGTCTCGCCTTGACTCATCCTGTGGTTCTGGTTAAATCACATAGGCCCTCATTACAACCTTGCCGCCCGCCAAGGTTGAACCACCGGGCAGCCGCCAATGCGGCCGCACTCCCACGGGGTCTATATGAGATCCCTGCTGGGCCGGCGGACGGAAACCAGGTTTCCGCCCACCGGCCCAGCGGTGATCTCGCTCTCAACACGGGAGCCGGCTCTAAATGGAGCTGGCGGTGTTGCGGCTGTGCGACGGGTGCAGTTGCACCTGTCGCGCTTTTCACTGTCTGCATAGTGGACAGTGAAAAGCTCCATGGGGCCGTGGCAGGGGGCCCCTGCACTGCCCATGCCATTGGCCATGCCATGCCCATGCCATTGGCCCCCCGGGGCCCCCCCGACTCCCCTTTCCGCCAGCCTTTTCATGGCGGTTCTTACTGCCATGAAAAGGCTGGCGGGAGGGGGACTCGTAATCCCCTGGGCAGCGCTGTTTACAGCGCTGCCCTGAGGGATTTAAACCACCGGGAACAATGTGGCAGGAAACCGCCGGTCCCGGCGGTGCGACCGCAGCACTTCCGCCGTGGTCGTAATTCCCCTGGAAGCACCGCCAGCCTGTTGGCGGTGCTTCCTCCAAAACAGCCACCAGGGTTGTAATGACCCCTTAATGTTTCCGTGCCTAATGAAAAATGAATGTGTCCTGTGTAAGTAACTGGTGCTCAAGTAAAGCGCTCCGATACCCTCAGGGTCGCATTTTCGCTCTATAAAACTGCAAAAGAGAAAAGATGGCCAGCGCAGAGACACTAATCAAGTTAATTAATCAGTACTTGGTCCATGCGCCATGACAATAGAAGGAAGTGAGGCATGGCAAATGCTGCCAAATGAGAAGGCAGCAAAGAAGCACGACAATGGTGCCACGGAATGGTAAGCTGTGGGTGGGTTCCAACCCCATTATCAGACACAAGAGTCTCGACCTAAAAACCGACCCACGAGCTGGCCTCAGCCAGCGGTCCGATGGCACGCCCTGCCAATCCTTGGCTGAGTATTAACATTGGGATACCACAAGGAAAAGTGACATTATTTACTGAACACAAATGAAACTAACATGTTTAACTGTTTTAGTCAGGTCTTTTGCAGCATTTCCTAAAAATGTCATTTGTACGCAAACATTAATATATTTTTCAGTCGTACTGATTTCGGTTTTCTTTTGTATTTGGTTTGGGCGCCCTCTAGTGGTAACAATGAAAATCCTGCCAAAAATTTTTTTTTTCTTGCATGGTACATTGGCATTTGTATTCCATTGTAATTTCATTTAGCGTTTACAACCTCTGATAAGGCGTTCTTGGGGGCATGTTTATACTCTGTTTGCACAGGATTTGCGTCTTTTTTTTTTTAACGCAAATCCGGCACAAACTTAACTCTATATCTATATTTTGATGCTAGATCCGTCTAGCGTCAAAATATTGTAGTTAACGTCATTTCTTTCCTGCGGAAAAATACCTTGCGTCAATGAGATGCAAGGTAGGCATTCGCAGGCAAAAAATGACTCTAAGGCCTTTGCACCTTATTTATCCTCCTGTGCAAAAATCACGCTCGGGAGGAGGAGGGCCTTAAATAATGACACTAAGCCTGTTTAGCGCCATTATTTAACGCCTGGGTCAGGGCAGGCATTAGGGGACCTGTGGGCCATTTTCCATGGTCAGAGGCCATGGCAAAAGCCCACAAGTGCCCTTCCCTGCACCCATTGACACCCCACCCACACCTGGAGGACACCTAAGGACAGGGGGACCCATCCCAGGTAAGTCCAGGTAATTTTTTAACTTGCCCCCCCCCCCCCCCACCCCCACATGGCACTGTGCCAAATGGCCGGACAGGGGGGAGTGACTCCTGTCTTTACCAAGACAGGAGTCAAGTCCATGGGGGTTGTGCATCAATAAATGAAGCTAGTCAGGTTAGCGTCATTTTTCTTACTCTAACCTGACTAGCGCCATTCTTTGACGCACAACCTCCTGTTTCCCCTACACCTCCCCCATCCGGTTAGCGTCATTTATTTTGACACTAATCAGGCCTTACCGCCAGCTAGCATCATTTCAGGAATGGCACTAGCCAGCAGTAAGCTTTTTGACACAAACCTGCGCTAACGCAGGTTTGCGTCAAAAAGTATAAATCAGGCCTTAATCTTTACGCTGGGTACCAGCACTCTGATTCAGCACCTACGATTAGTGGTTAATTCAGTGGTTGTCGATTACTGTTAGTTACTCTACTGTTGGTTATTGGGGGCAATCTTCTGCTGTCTAGGAAACCATTGCATGCATGCACTCTAGTTCCTTTGAGGATGATTAACTTAAAGAGTCAAGTGTGATCATTGGTAGGGAGGGGTTAGTGAGTGCAGGCAGATGGTTAGTGGAGTTATTGGATAAGCTTAAATAAAGTAAGTTTTGTTATGTTACAGTAATAGAACTTTCAAATGAGATGTGATCTCTGCAGAAATGCAATAGAGATTAATGGCAAACATGCATGCGAGTTAACACGCATTAGATTAGATTGGGTATTTAATTAATTATTCATTTTGGAGTATGTGAACTATACATTATATAATGGTAACAAACGTGGTTCTTTGGAAATGCATATCGATTGGTTAGAGACGTTTCTATGAGAGTATTTAAATGGAGCCAATATGGCGGTCGACAGGTTGAAGAAGGGGGTAACGCCGAAACGCGTCTCTGTAGACGATTAAATTATCAACTTGCTGTGCTCGTGGAGTGCTGTTATTCTTCAGTATCGTGGGGAAAATGTGCCGGAATAATACGCGGTGGCGCGCGTATCATGAGTAGCACCTTTGACGTTCTGGTGCTGAAAAGGAAACGCCAAACTTGAGTGTGTATATATATATATATATATATATATATATATATATATGTATTGGTATATACTAAAACCAAAGGTTACGGGGACGTTAGAGTTAGGTTCCGAATTTACTCGCACAAAACAATAGAAATTCAACGATTAGAGTTATTTCAAGAAACTATAACTCGTGCCTTAAGGTAATTATAAATCAGGCCCTGTCCATGCAGAGTTTTTTCTTCAATAGTTTGACTGCTAATGTTTCATTGATATTTTTATTGACGTATGAAAGTTGTCATGAGTGCTGTAATATCTGGGGTAATCAGCAGTGCATGGCGAGGGCGTAAGTTATAGTTACCTTAGGGCTTGAGTTATAGTTACTTGAAATAACTCTAACTATAACCGCTGAATTTATATTGTTTTGTGCAAGTAAATTCAGAAGCTAACTATAACGTCCCTGTAACCTTTGTTTTTTTAAGTTCATTTCTATGGCTTTTAAAAAAATGTATTTACAAACTATAACGTCCCTGTAACCTTTGTTTTTTTCAGTGATTTTCTATGCTTTTTTTAATGTAAAGTAATTTTAATTACTATACGTTAATCCAACCACCGCCAAGCATGGCCAGGAGTTGGCCACAGGGCCTGGCCTGTGGCCAGGCTTTGCGGCCAACCCGCTATAACTACCCAACCCTGTGTCATGCACAGCCAAAGCCTGTGCATGGCGGGGGTTGGCTGCAGGGCCTGGCCACAGGCAACCCCTTATAACCACCCAAGCCGCATGCATAAGTCTCTGAATGGGACTGTGGGTGTGTATATGAGTACCTCAGTGGGTCTGTCAGCAGGTGTAAGGGTCTCTCAGTAGGTCTGTGAGTGGATGCATGAGTCGCTGAGTGGATGCATGACTTTTTGAGTAGGTCTGTGGGTGGATGCCCTCACAGACCTACTGTCTAAGTGGGTCTGTGAGTAGGTGCGTGATTATCTGAGTGGGTCTCTGAATAGGTGAGTGATTATCTGAGTGATGTGATTGGGTGCATGAGTGTCTTAGTGGGTCTGTGAGTGGGTACCAGAGGGTCTGTGTGGGTCTGTGAGTGGGTGCATGAGTGTCTGAATGGGTCTGTGAATGAGTGTCTGAGGGTCTGAGAGGGTTTGTGAGTGGGTGTGTGAGTGTCTGAGTGGTTCAGTGAGTGACTAAATGAGTCTCTGAGTGGGTCTGTGAGTGGGTGCATGAGTGTCTGAGTGCATCTGTGAGTGGGTGTGTGAGTGTCTGTGATGGTGTGTCGGTAGCTGTATGAGTGACTCAGCCACAAAGGAACCTCACCTGACTTTCCCTTTTATGCAACAAGAGTCTACAGTTTTGCACAAAATATCTACCTAAGTGGAGTTCTTTCTGCCTCTTTGGGTAAATGTCCAGTAAGTATTCTACATTTCACCTGCATAATGGACCATGAGGAAATGTCTCCAACGACCTTGTGTGCATTTGGCAATGTGATCTTGACTCATGCCTCTTTCTCCAAAAGTCTGTGATAACATGAATTCTCCTATAGGGAGTCCAACACGACTACAAAGAGGTACCTGTCCATCCTCCTGGCAAAAGGCGGGAAGACCTTTCAGTACTAATAAAAATGGGGGAGTGGGGCCATGTGACCCCCATCCTCTGCAGATTTCAGCACCGGGGACCCCATCCCCTCGCGCTCGCCCATGTCACTTGGGTACCCTTGGCAAACCAGTGTGCAGGATCAGGACCGTGGGAGGAGCCTCAAGGCCCCTCCGTTCCGAACTGGCTCCCTGCCTCCTGCAGGAGCCTCCATTGCTATTGCACACAGGGAGCTGCTAAACATGCAGCTTCCTGTGTGCAAGCGCAAATGTTTCATCTCTTTCTGTGCCTGCATGTCTGAGGGCAGGGAAAGAGATTATACCTTGGCTTCCAGCATGCTGGAGCACTGTGACAGCTCCCGCCTGCTGAAACCGGAGTGTTTGCTTTTGCTTTGGGGGAGCTGTCACAAGGGTGGGCACCGAGTGACATAGCAGTAGCCGGCCCTGGGGGGTGGAGGTCCCCAGGGCCATTATTAGCTCCAGAAAGGAGGCTGACCGGCCCCCTCCTTTACTTTTCAGGATGTGCCCTGGGGAGGTGGTGATCCCCAGGGCCATATGTAGCCTCTCTCCCATTGTTTTAAAAGCATTTGGCCTTGAACATGTGGTGATCCCTGGGGCCCAGGAGGGTCTGCCTGGCCCCCCATTACATGTTATTTAGCCCCAGGGAGGCGGTGGTCCCCGGGACTCAGGGGGGTGGTCCACACTGCCCTCCCATTACTGGTTATTTAGGCCCGAGGAGGTGGTGGTCCCTGGGGCTTATAGAGCCTCAGGAGGGGGGCCCTCTGTTCCCCCTTCCTTTTTAATAAAAAAAAGCCTCAGGAAAATAATGGCCCGTGGAGCTCCAAGAGTCTCAGGAGGGAGACCAAGTGCGCCTCTCCTTTTCTTAATCAATGTCCCTTGTGCCTGGTCCACCCAGGGGCTTTTTTTCAAAGCAAGCACTTGTTTTTTCTTTTACATTTTCGCCCGAGTCCTGGATCCACTGTACGTTTTTGGCAAAACATTTTAAAAACATGCTTTTTGCCCTGGTGGTGTGCCTCTGGGACCCCAGCACCAGAGCTAAGGGGTCATGTTATTCCTACCATGCCCCCTTTCTTTTTTTTCATGTTTTCTCAGGAACTCAGCTGAAGCCGAGTCCCAAGATGGTTTGCAACACTTCCTGGTTGAAGCGTTGGCAGCCAATCACATTTCAGCAGGGGGACTGTTGGACCGCGGAGGATCTGCGTTCCTAGGTATACAAATTTGTTTTTCTTTTAAAATCTCAAAAACTACTGAACACATTTACACCAAATAACAAAAAGGGCACTTTCTGGACCAAGAGCTACCTTTCTGGCAAGTTTTGTGTAATTCTGACCAGAGGTTCCGGCGCTATTCCGGTTCAAAGTCCCTATGGAAAGATACATCGGGGAAAGTGTTTTGGGGCCCCCCTTTTTCTCAGTGAACCCTCCCGATCTCTTGCTGAGATCTGATTGGCTACCAACACTTTAATAAGGAAGTGTTGGCAGCCATCTTGGGACATGGCTTCAGCTGAGTCCCAGAAAACAAGATTAAAAAAAAGAAAAGGGGACAGGGTAAGGTCACCCTGACCCCTCAACTCTGGTGCTGGACCCCCCACCCCCCTGAGCAAAAAAGCATTTTTTTTTAGATGTTCAGAAGTAGATACGGCAGATCCGAGAATCCACTGAAACTTTTAAAAAACCAAGCACAGACTTGTTTAAATTCAGCCCCCGGGTGGGCCTGATCCCAGGGGAATGCGGCCCTTGGACCACCACCTCCCCGGGGCTTTGAAGAAATTGAACGTAGGGGGGCCATCCAGCCCCCTAACAGCCCAAAGGGACCGCCACCTCTCTGGGTCATTGAAATTATGAGTGCGGGGGATGTGCAGCCCCAGGGACCGACACTTCCCTTGGTCAATGAAATAATGAGTCTGGGGGGCCATGTGGCACCCCCGCATCCCCGGAGACCACCACCTCCCCGGAGCTAATAACAAATACAATGCGAGAGGCCACCCTGCCCCTGCAGTTCCGGGGACCACCACCTCTCCGCAGCTAATTGAGGACCATAGATGGCCCTGGGACCGCCAGCTTGCAGGGCCAGCTCCTGCTATGCCCTAGGGTGCCCACCCCCAGGACATAGCTGTTTGCTCTGACTTGTTGGGAGCTTTGACATCTCCTGCCAAGTTACAGCAAAATCTTCACTTTTTGCAAGTGAGAGCTGTCAAACAGCTCTCACTTGCAGAAAGTGAAGTTTTCATCTGTTTCCCTGCACACAAATATGCGTGCAGTGAAACAGATGAAAACATTGCCTCCACAAGCAGGGAGGTGCTATTTAAAGCAGTTCCCTGCTTGTGGGAGCAATGCCGGCTCCCGCAGGATGTGGGGCGCCGTCTAGCACGGCGGGGGCCTTCAGGTCCTGTGAGACAGAGAGAGAGAGAGAGATTGTCAATGAATGGTCTCTTCATACAATGACTTCAAAGTCTCAGACTAACAAGATGTTTGGTACAAATGTTACAGTTACGTTTGGATGCAGAGCAGAACAGAGTCACTTCTGGCCTAATGGTCACAGTCTTGTGCTGTCACTCAGTAAGCTGAAGGTTCGAATCCTAGTATTGCTTGGCGATTTGTCTGTTTATTTTCTATGGTTTTCACTATTAAACATTCCTAATGAAGGAACATTGAAGTATTTTTCCTCTCAAAATCTGTGGGTTGAATGGCATAGTTAAGTCTGGAGACTGTACACTGAGGGGGTCACCTCTGGCCTAGTGGTTAAGGTCTCAGACATGCCCATTCAAAGTTAAGGGTTCTAGTCTAGATGAGTCTGTGGTCATTGCCTGCTTTAGTTTCTTTTCAACTATACATATTTAGGTCACATACTGAAATGTGATCTCACTCTATTTAATTGACAAAAACATTTTTCTTTCCAATTCTCATTCTATGTATATATTCATCCAAAGTCTAAATTGCTCTCTCTCTCTCTCTCTCTCTCTCTCTCTCTCTCTCTCAGGGATGGGTGGTTAGGGGGGTTGGCCGCAGGCCAGACCCTGCAGCCAACCCCACTGCGCACGGCGGAAGTCTGTGTGCAGCGCAAAGGTTGGGTGGTTATAGGAGGTTGGCACAGGGGCTGGCCTCAGGCGCATACAGCCAAAGGCCGTGCGCAGCGGTGGTTGGATTACCTTATAGCTGCAACAAATGCAAGGCCTGTCACATTGGCATCAATAAAAAGGACTTTTTAGACTTCAAAGGAAAAGGTATACCCATAGAAGAGAAGAGAACATGTGACACCTCATTTTTGTGTATGTTATAGAGTGTTTGTGTGGCTTACGATATATGGGCAATACAATATGACCTCTAGCAAAGTGGATATTGAAACATGTAAGGGCGGTACAAAACAGAGATAGGAGCTATGCCCTAACAAAGCACCTACAGTGCCATGATGGAGCAGATTGGCAACACATGCAATAGGAGTTACCTGTGTGAAAAAACATGAAAGAGGAGGTGATAGGATACTGCAACTGAGACGTTTGGAGTCCAAAATGATTATCAAACTCAAGACTAAGGTGCCATATGGACTCAACGGGGACGAGGAAATGTGCAGTCATTTATAACAACCACTTATATAAGGGTTGGGAGAAACTGATAAAGACTGAAGTCTACGGATCCAGTGGAGAGTACAGAGAGATGTGGATAACTCAAATAGAATGTAACGTTTATGTTAGAAAGGAAATGCATATGATCCATGTAATGTCATGTAAGGAAATGCCTCCTTGGCATGGTTACCCCTGACTTTTTGCCTTTGCTGATGCTAAGTTTTGATTTGAAAGTGTGCTGAGGCCTGCTAACCAGGCCCCAGCACCAGTGTTCTTTCCCTAACCTGTACTTTTGTTTGCACAATTGGCACTCCCTGGCATCCAGGTAAGTCCCTTGTAACTGGTACCCCTGGTACCAAGGGCCCTGATGCCAGGGAAGGTCTCTAAGGGACGCAGCATGTCTTATCCCACCCTGGGGACCCCTCACTCAGCACAGACACACAGCTTGCCAGCTTGTGTGTGCTGGTGAGGACAAAACGAGTAAGTCGACATGGCACTCCCCTCAGGGTGCCATGCCAACCTCACACTGCCTATGCAGTATAGATAAGTCACCCCTCTAACAGGCCTTACAGCCCTAAGGCAGGGTGCACTATACCATAGGTGAGGGCACCAGTGCATGAGCACTGTGCCCCTACAGTGTCTAAGCAAAACCTTAGACATTGTAAGTGCAGGGTAGCCATAAGAGTATATGGTCTGGGAGTCTGTCAAACACGAACTCCACAGCACCATAATGGCTACACTGAAAACTGGGAAGTTTGGTATCAAACTTCTCAGCACAATAAATGCACACTGATTCTAGTGTACATTTTATTGTAACATACACCCCAGAGGACACCTTAGAGGTGCCCCCTGAAACCTTAACCAACTACCCGTGTAGGCTGACTGGTTCTAGCAGCCTGCCACACTCAAGACATGTTGCTGGCCACATGGGGAGAGTGCCTTTGTCACTCTGTGGCTAGTAACAAAGCCTGTACTGGGTGGAGGTGCTTCACACCTCCCCCTGCAGGAACTGTAACACCTGGCGGTGAGCCTCAAAGGCTCACCCCCTTTGTTACAGCACCACAGGGCACTCCAGCTAGTGGAGTTGCCCGCCCCCTCCAGCCACGGCCCCACTTTTGGCGGCAAGGCCGGAGGAGATAATGAGAATAACAAGGAGGAGTCACTGGCCAGTCAGGACAGCCCCTAAGGTGTCCTGAGCGGAGGTGACTCTAACTTTTAGAAATCCTCCATCTTGCAGATAGAGGATTCCCCCAATAGGGATAGGAATGTGACCCCCTCCCCTTGGGAGGAGGCACAAAGAGGGTGTACCCACCCTCAGGGCTAGTAGCCATTGGCTACTAAACCCCCAGACCTAAACACACCCTTAAATTTAGTATTTAAGGGCTCCCCAGAACCTAGGAACTCAGATTCCTGCAACCTAAGAAGAAAAGGACTGCTAAGTTGAAAAACCCTGCAGAGAAGACGGAGACACCAACTGCTTTGGCCCCAGCTCTACCGGCCTGTCTCCCCACTTCTAAAGACACTGCTCCAGCGACGCTTTCCCCAGGGACCAGCGACCTCTGAATCCTCAGAGGACTGCCCTGCTCTAGAAGGACCAAGAAACTCCAGAGGACAGCGGCCCTGTTCACCCAAGACTGCAACTTTGTTTCCAAAGAAGCAACTTTAAAACAACCACATCTCCCGCTGGAAGCGTGAGACTTGCTACACTGCACCCGACGCCCCCGGCTCGACTTGTGGAGAAACAACACTTCAGGGAGGACTCCCCGGCAACTACGAGACTGTGAGTAACCAGAGTTGCCCCCCCTGAGCCCCCACAGCGACGCCTGCAGAGGGAATCCCGAGGCTCCCCCTGACGCGACTGCCTGCTTCCCAGATCCCGACGTCTGGTAAAGACTCTGCACCCGCAGCCCCCAGGACCTGAAAGATCGGAACTCCAGTGCAGGAGTGACCCCCAGGAGGCCCTCTCCCTTGCCCAGGTGGTGGCTACCCCAAGGAGCCCCCCCCTTGCCTGCCTGCATCGCTGAAGAGACCCCTTGGTCTCCCATTGATTTCAATGTCAAACCCGACGCATGTTTGCACACTGCACCCAGCCGCCCCCGTGCTGCTGAGGGTGTACTTTCTGTGCTAACTTGTGTCCTCCCCGGTGCCCTACAAAACCCCCCTGGTCTGCCCTCCGAAGACATGGGTACTTACCTGCTGGCAGACCGGAACCGGGGCACCCCTTCTCCATTGAAGCCTATGCGTTTTGGGTACCACTTTGACCTCTGCACCTGACCGGCCCTGAGCTGCTGGTGTGGTAACTTTGGGGTTGCTCTGAACCCCCAACGGTGGGCTACCTTGGACCCAAACTTGAACCCCGTAGGTGGTTTACTTACCTGCAAAAACTAACTAACTCTTACTCCCCCCAGGAACTGTTGAAAATTGCAGTATCTAATTTTAAAATAGCTATATGTGATTTATTTGAAAACTGTGTATGCTATTTTGATTATTCAAAGTTCCTAAAGTACCTACCTGCAATACCTTTCATTTGAAGTATTACATGTAAAATGTGAACCTGTGGTTCTTAAAATAAACTAAGAAAATATATTTTTCTTTAACAAAAACCTAATGGCCTGGAATTGTCTCTGAGTGTGTGTTCCTCATTTATTGCTTGTGTGTGTACAACAAATGCTTAACACTACTCCTTTGATAAGCCTACTGCTCGACCACACTACCACAAAATAGAGCATTAGTATTATCTCTTTTTGCCACTATCTTACCTCTAAGGGGAACCCTTGGACTCTGTGCATACTATTCCTTACTTTGAAATAGTGCATACAGAGCCAACTTCCTACATGTCACCAATCTCATATTAGTTGGAAGGGTAAGCCATCTGGTAAAGATATATAATGCAAGATCATGGCCATTGACAAACTTCTGGGTATGTCTCCGTGGGATAAGAGGTCCGACTACAATTCATTAGCACTTATTAGAGGGAGCGTAGTCCAAGAAATGTATATATATATATATATATATATATATATATATATATATATATATATATATATATATATATATATATATATATTACATGGAATATGTGTGACAATAGAATTATTAGATCCCACGAGCTTGGAAGAATATACATATATAATATATGATGACACATATACACTACATATCCCAGTAAAATTGATGAGATGAAAAAGATAAAAAAGATAAAGAAGTGGACCCAAATGCATCCATGGTGAATAAAGTGGGGAAATATATAATAAAAAGAAGGCGAAGACTATCTAGTAGATGGCCACATGAGTAGATGGAAAGAATAACTGTAATGTAAGTCGATATATTTCTAATGAGATATCCATGTACATATAAAATATAAGGTGGGGAAGGGAATGTGAATATCAATGTCGTTTGAAAGGTATGGGGTACCGCAAAAAGTGGTAAGCTAAATGTTTTATGTTTAGTTGTATTCAGATTGTATTTTGGTTTAGTTGCACTACATTTCCCAGAATGTTGCTTAATAGCAGAGATTGGAATTACATATACATAGTCAACATAAACAACGCACTCACTTGCCGTGATCAAGAATGTGATAGTTGAAATGCGTTGATGATGAGGATGGTTGTTCTGAAGAAGAATAAATATTGATACAAAGTCTTTTGGAGTGCTGCAGATTAGTTTTGGAAGGAAATATTTTTTCTGTTGCTGAATTTGTTGGGTTTGTTTGCAATTTTCTAATTAATGATAGGTTTGCCTATGATATGGATATATTAACTTTTTTCCATTTTAGAATATATTAATATTCAGAGGATTAGGATTAATTTAATGAATTGTATTATGATCTATTTAAAATGAAATTTGATATTGTTATTAATAGTAATGGAGATATTTATATAAATTGTACAGAATTTTGGTTATTAATATCTATCTATATATTTATCCGTCCTGGACATGATTTTTATTGGTATCTCCCCCTTAGAATTGATTGAATGTATTCTATCTATTTAGTCACCTATTTATAGCTTGTATATAGATTGAATATATTGTAATTAATTGACAGTATATATATTTATATATTTATTTATTTATATATCAGGCTTTTAAAACTATTAGGTAAAAAATGGATAATATGTTGATATTAAGAGTAAAAAGGAAAAAGGAAGAGAAAAAGAGAAAAAACCTCATATATAGGATATTCCTTTCCTTGTATTTAACAATCATCAATTGTGATTATAATTACTTTTCATATATTTATAGGCGACCAGACCATATATGTGATATTGCAGTACAATATGAAAGAAATATATAATGTCATATTTGAGGTCTTTATCCCAATCAGAGTACAGGATTAGCAGTCTTTTATTTTCAAACTTAGAATTGCCACGTTACAAAATGGCCGCTCTGTTTGTACTTCTCTTGAGTCATGCAGTTAACAACAAAGAAGGACCATATGGTTTAAATAGTTGAGTGTAAAAATGGTTGCCAATGTCCTGTTGAAGGCTTCGGCCGAAACGCGTAGACATTTGGTTGGGACAGCGTGTGTTTGTTTGTTTATGGTGGGCACATTATTGATTTTCTTTTTTGTGCCTGTGTACCACTTTTTGCGGGTCGACTTTACCTGCATTTAAATTCTTTTCAATAAATAGCAGCCGATGAAATTACTCGTTAGTGGTCTTTCACTATTTTTACGAGCTTGTCTTTGGATGATGTGCAGCCATTGGTGTGCGATTATAATGCACCAGTTCTCTTGAATACTTTTGTTCCGCGTTATGTCTGGTTCGCGGCAGGGCTAGCACGCCGCTTGGAGTGCGCGTGATACAATCTTACCAGACCTTTTTCCAAGGAGGACTTTCACGCTGCACCGCGTCGTTTGGATACATTGTTGCTCCCCCGCAGGATCGCTGCTGCTGCCAAAGAGAGTTTTTTCTTTCTTTGAGGTAAGGAGGATCGGTGCCGGGGGTAGCTTTGATATATTTATTGGATATACAACGTCGCTCGGCTCGGATGGACAACTACAGTCACATATTTGAATCATCCACCTATACTGCTTTACATCGTGCAGATTACGCTCGTGTAACCAGTGTCTGTAAAATGCAATCCACTAATGTCTATCGGCGTGCTTTTTGCTTTTGATTCCCTCACACACGCTGTCCCAGTATTTACGGTCCGGTACTCTAGATTTTACATTTTTGGGATTCTATTTTGTGGAATGAATTTTTTGAATTTTTTCTTTTCATTTGGAATTTTGTATTGGGATTGACTTTCGATAGATGACTGTACTTTTCAGATTTATAGATTGGCAACCTGAATCTACAGTTCCGCTATCTGGTACATTTTTGAGGATTCAATTTACCAGTTTTTTGAATTGTTTAGTGCACTATGGCCAATCGAAAAGCCCTGTGGGAACAGGCTGCTACTACCTTGTTTGACAGTGCCCCTGGAACATCAATGGCTTCGAATTTATCAACACGTACAGCAGCCACCATCATTTCTGAATTAGAAAAGGCAAGAATCTTAGAATTGAAAAAATGGTGGGAAATGACCTCGTTGACCAAATATATACAAAATGGTCGAGTGCCACGAGATCTAAGAATTTTAATATTGCCCACCCTTGGTGACATAGATCCTGATCTCTTAGAACAATGGAGAGTACACACATCTGAATGTTCAGTTAAATTAATGGATACTTTGATCATTCAATCAAAACGACGCATGGAAGAACAAACCCATAAAATTGAACTTCTAACTAAAGAACTAGAAAAAATGGGCAATTCCTCAGAGATACAACAACTATTGATGAAGATGGAAGAACGCATCGCTAAAAAAGAGGATGAAATCAAACTCCGTAAGGCCTCCAAATTCAATAGAGATAAAAAGGACTATGAAGTAGGTAGAATCTACACATTTGCTCGCAAATATAATACACTCAGAGCACAAGATAAAATCGCGATGACGGACAGTCCCAATGTAACAACTAATTTAGTAGAAGACAGTTCTGACTTAAGCTCATCAGCTGATGAAGCTTCTGCAAATAAACTGGATTTTCATGGGGAAATGAGACTATTGCAATCAATCACGCCACAACCAAACAGGGGCAGAGGACGAAGTCGAGGAGGTTCAAGACGCGGAGGGGGAAGAGGCAGAAATCACAAATATCAAGACTAGAGGGGACTTTTCGATCTGACAATCCCAATATCATTGTGAATATTTCCAAAGTACAACTAACCTTGAATCAAGAACGTATTTTAAATTTAGGGTTAAGTTTTTGTCCTGATAATCATTGGGATTATGTTGATACCAGAATAGAACTGTATAAATATACACGCAAGTTGCGGTTGTTGAAACATTTTTCTAAGAAAACAAAGGTTATTACATCTGGTTCCAACACAAGTGTAGACACTCCTTCTGGGTTTCATATTAATGAAGTGCCTGATTTAGTAGAAATTGGGAAGTTGAGTTGTCCAGATGATGTTAGTAATGATACAGGTGAAGAATATAACATTTTAACTGATATGGGATTTGTTACAAATCAGACTATTGCCAGTATGTTAAAACCCTCCAGTAGATTCAATCCTCAATTACCGACGGGTAATATGATTGATATGTTCTATGAATTGGTTGTTGATGATATTGATCATTTTCGGAATAATTGGAAAAGTATGAAAACGAAAAAAGCTCAGAGAGTTAATTTCTTAGCCTCAGATTGGAAAGATCTAAATGAGCTCAAATCCAATAATACAATTGTCATCAAACCCTCCGATAAAGGAGGGAATATTGTAATTATGGATATTAATAGCTATATGAAGGAGGCTAACCATCAACTGTCCAACAAACAGCATTATCAAAAACTAACTACAAATCCTACCAATGACTATCAAACCATCTACTGGGAGATGCTTGATAGCTGGCACACTGATGATTTAATTGACCAAAGTGAATACCTTTATCTCAAAGTCATGTTTCCTAGAACTCCCTGTATTTATTTTCTACCAAAAATTCATACAAATGTAAAACATCCCCCTGGTCGACCTATAGTTAGCATGAATTCATCTCTATTAGAAAATACTTCCCGCTTTTTGGACCTCTTCCTATGTCCTTTTGTCACTGAATTACCCTCTTATCTTCGAGACACCAATGATTTTCTAGCTAAGATTCACAATGTTCCATGGCAATCCAATTATTTATTGGTAACCATGGATGTGACTGCACTCTATACCTCCATCAAACATGAGTATGGTATTCAAGCATGTTGTCATTTTTTGGGTACTCGTAAAATTGAATTCCTTCAACACACCAACATGCTAGTTAGCATGTTAAGATTCTGTCTCACCCACAATGCCTTTTTATTTGATAATCAATATTATCTGCAAAAACAAGGGACTGCAACGGGAGCTTCATTTGCTCCCACGTACGCTAACCTTTATATGGGCTGGTGGGAGAAGGAGATAGCTTGGTCTGACTCCAATAGTAAATATATGGAACAAGTGATACTATGGGTCAGATATATTGATGATCTTTTTCTTATTTGGGATGGTGATGAAGGTTCCCTCAAACAATATGTCAGCATTTTGAACAACAATGAGTTTAACATTCATTTAGATTTAAAATATAGTGCCCAAACTATAGAATTTCTTGATGTCCAGATTTCTGTACAAAAGGATGGTCTACAGACAACCATCTTCCGCAAACCAACAGCCTGCAACTCCATCCTGCATGGTAATAGCGGCCATCCAAAAGCTTTGAAATGGAGCATTCCATATAGTCAATTCCTACGGGCTCGTAGAATTTGTTCTAACGATGAATGCTTCAATACTGAAATTGTCACTATGACTCAGAGATTTCTGGAGAGAGGGTACCCCTTGAAGATTCTCAAAGATGCCCATTTGAGGGTCTTGAGTATGTCCAGAGAAAAACTGCTCTTTAAATCTGGTAGTATCAATAATCAAGATCAAAATGAGGGATTGTCACCTAGATTGTTTCTGGAATTCAATTCCCAACATTCACATTTAAATAACATCATACAGAAAAATTGGCATGTTTTGAGACATGATTCTGCCATAAAGGACAGTATAGGTCCTCATCCACATATTACATATCGTAAAACTCAATCATTGGGTGACCATCTCACCAGAAGCTTATTTCAGAGTCCCAAAGCTAATGTGTCTTGGCTAGCTAAGAAAAGTCTGGGCTTTTGGAAATGTGGACATTGTAAATCCTGTTTATATGCACAAAACACCCACACATATACTACCTTTGAAGGGAAAATCTGTGATATAATAGATCGTATCACATGCGAAACTGAATACGTCGTATATGTCATTGAATGTGGTTGTCACAAAAAATATGTAGGCAGTACCATTCACAAATTGAAAGTCAGGTTCTTACAACATCTTAGAGCTATTAAGAATCATGATCCATCTTACCCCTTAGCTAAACATTTTTGGGATGTACATGAAGGTAATTGCAGCTCTTTAATATTCTATGGTGTTAAAACCATTGCTGCCCATCCCCGGGGAGGGAACAGAGCTGCGCATTTGAGACAAATTGAGTTGAAAATGATTTTACTTCTAGGCACAGAACACCCCTGGGGTCACAATTTGGATGCAGAGCTTCATGTCCATCTGTGAGACTTTTGATCTCTTTTTATATATATATATATTTTTATATATATATTTTTTCTAGTAGAAAATATGAAATTCATTTGATTTTTAAAATATTGCTTTTTAGGATCCTTTATTGGTCTATGACATTTCCGGACTGTAATTTAGTTTATTTTGTTATTTTAATTTTTATATTTTAATTCACTTTAGGGTGTTACACTCATCTAATTTATCTTTATACTGTAATATATGCCCCTGGGGGAGGCTAGCGGTGTGTATATATATTTTCCTGTTGCTGAATTTGTTGGGTTTGTTTGCAATTTTCTAATTAATGATAGGTTTGCCTATGATATGGATATATTAACTTTTTTCCATTTTAGAATATATTAATATTCAGAGGATTAGGATTAATTTAATGAATTGTATTATGATCTATTTAAAATTAAATTTGATATTGTTATTAATAGTAATGGAGATATTTATATAAATTGTACAGAATTTTGGTTATTAATATCTATCTATATATTTATCCGTCCTGGACATGATTTTTATTGGTATCTCCCTCTTAGAATTGATTGAATGTATTCTATCTATTTAGTCACCTATTTATAGCTTGTATATAGATTGAATATATTGTAATTAATTGACAGTATATATATTTATATATTTATTTATTTATATATCAGGCTTTTAAAACTATTAGGTAAAAAATGGATAATATGTTGATATTAAGAGTAAAAAGGAAAAAGGAAGAGAAAAAGAGAAAAAACCTCATATATAGGATATTCCTTTCCTTGTATTTAACAATCATCAATTGTGATTATAATTACTTTTCATATATTTATAGGCGACCAGACCATATATGTGATATTGCAGTACAATATGAAAGAAATATATAATGTCATATATGAAGTCTTTATCCCAATCAGAGTACAGGATTAGCAGTCTTTTATTTTCAAACTTAGAATTGCCACGTTACAAAATGGCCGCTCTGTTTGTACTTCTCTTGAGTCATGCAGTTAACAACAAAGAAGGACCATATGGTTTAAATAGTTGAGTGTAAAAATGGTTGCCAATGTCCTGTTGAAGGCTTCGGCCGAAACGCGTAGACATTTGGTTGGGACAGCGTGTGTTTGTTTGTTTATGGTGGGCACATTATTGATTTTCTTTTTGTGCCTGTGTACCACTTTTTGCGGGTCGACTTTACCTGCATTTAAATTCTTTTCAATAAATAGCAGCCGATGAAATTACTCGTTAGTGGTCTTTCACTATTTTTACGAGCTTGTCTTTGGATGATGTGCAGCCCTTGGTGTGCGATTATAATGCACCAGTTCTCTTGAATACATATATATATATATATATATATATATATATATATATATATGTTGTATTTATATAGAGCTTACTACCCCTGACGAGGCATCAAAGCACTTTTTGGCAAGTAGCATACTACTCAGGAACCCAAAAGGATTAGTGGTGGATTAGTATTGGGACATATGAGTATAGTATTAGTATTAGCATAAGTATTAGTATTAGCATTAGTATTAGTATTGGGAAATGTGAGTTAGTTTGAGAGTTAGACATGCAATTCTATTAGTAGGACTGAATAGAATATTGGAGTGATAGAAGAGGAAGGGACCCAGAAAATGTTAATTGGGAGATCATAGTAGCAAGATGAGGTTTGGGATGAGTATGGGAAAGATGGAGGAGGGAAGAGTCTGTAGAAAGGGATTAGGGAGATCATAGTAGTAAAATGAGGTTTGGGGTGAGTCAAAGGATGGATACCTGACAGAGAATTTAGTAGGGTTGTTTGGGAGATCATAGTAGTAAACTGAGGTTTGATGTGAGCCAGGAGGGATAGAGGAAGAAAGAGTCTAGGAAGGGTTATTTTGGAGCTCAGAGTAGTAGAATGAGGTTTGGAATGAGTCAGAGACCGGAGATAGAGGATAGATTGATAGAGGTATAGGTGAGACAGAGCAATGCGTTGAAGAGAGTGTATTTTTTTCTGCATTTTTATCTCTTGTGCAGTAGACTAAAGTAATAAATATATAGATAAATGATTTTAATAGAAAGGTAATCTATGTATATGGAAGATATTATATTGAGATGTAAAGTTGTATCGTATAAACACAGACTTTAAAGTGTTGCAGTATTTGAAGTTAATTTATTTTTGTAATTTTTTAACATTATTTTTTATCTTTTCCTCAATATTTCAATAGTGAAATGCTTCTAGATAAATAGTTAAGATTATATTTACCTAATGTGATAGATAAATAAAACAGACTCATAAGCATCTAATCAAACATTTTAAATAGAAACTATGCAATGACCTATAGATATGTTAAGTATAGAATAATATATGTATGTATATATATGTATATATATATATATATATATATATATATATATATGTGTTCTACGGTAAATAGTATATCCCTTTGTTAAGCAGCCCTAAAGACTATGTTTATAATTTAAGAAAACTTAGTTACTATACATATTTGTACAAAGAAATGCACAGAGCTAGATAAATACATATAATCAAATTATAAATGTTTACATACACAGGGATATGCAGTACATTGCTGTTTGAATATGGTGATTATGTAGGAAAGAGCCAACTCTTGAGTAGTCTTCTCAAGATAAGATAGTTATCTGTGCCATAGTTTGGCCGCTTGAACAGAGAAAGATGTAACACCTATTGTCTTTTTCTTGTATGGTGGGTTTTGCGGCGAGGTGCCAATCTTGGTGATTTTATTCCCCATAAAAAGCGGTCCTGTTCCATGTAGTGCTTTGTGGGTGATATGAAATAGCTTGAAGGTGGATCCTCTGGCAATCGTTAACCAATGTAGGGCCGTCAAGGCAGGGGAGCTGTAGGCTCGTGCCTTTGCATGTAGTAATAGTCTGGCAGCAAAGCTCTGAATCTGTTGTAATTGTTTCATAGTAGATACAGATGATCCATGGTAGAGGCCATTGGCATAATCCAGTTCACGCAGTACAAGTGAATAGTAGCCTGGACCTTTTGTGGAAATACCTGGTGGGTGGAGATGTGTCGCAGAGTTTTCATGGTGATACAGTTTGATCTTGCTAATTTGTCTATTTGGACCTTCATTGTTAACTTGGAGTCCATGGTAATTCCAAGGTTTCTTATTTCCGTAGATACTTTAGGAGGTGGTCCCAGATCACCAGGCCAGGCACAGAGTGGGCCATAATTTTTCCATTTGCCACATCTGAGTATTTCTGTTTTGGAAACATTCACTTTGAGATGGCTCCATATCATCCACTGATCAACAGCTCTGAGGCAACTGAAGATTTGTGATTTTCCAATGTCTTTGGGGCATTCCAGTTTAAGGAGTATTTGTGTGTCATCTGCATAGTTGTTGCATGTGAGCTGAAATTCATTGATCATTGCCAGTAATGAGTTCACATAGATGTTGAAAAGCATGGATGAGATGATTGAGCCTTGAGGGACCCCTGCTTTTGTGAAGTATGGTTTGGATGAGAAAGGGGGAGTATGGATGACATTTGTTTTGAAGGTAGGATGTGATCTAGTCAAGAGCAGTCCTCTCTATGTCGGCTTCATAGAGTCTTTGTATTAGGGTGTCATGGTCAACTGTGTCAAAGGCAGCTGAGAGGTCCAAGAGAAGTAGTGCAGCAACTCCATTGTGGTCTACTGTGTTTTAAGGTCAACCCAGATGGCGATGAGGGCAGATTAGGTGCCTCTTTCTGGGTGGAATCCAGTTTGATAGTCAGAAAGTAGGGAGTTATCATCAATGACTTGTGACATCTGGGCAAATGCTGCTTTTTCTATCAGTTTGCCCAGGAAAGGTCAATTTGTAATTGGTCTGTAGTTGTTGGGGGCAGGCAGGTCCAGGTTTTTTAATTGTTTTTTTAATAATGGGCGTATGTAGCCCTTTTTAGTTCATAAGGAAAGATTCCCAGTTTTAAAGAATTATTGAAGATACTTCTTACTGGTGTGGCAGCTGAGGTAGATAAAAGAATGTTCTGGAAAATGTGTGGTGGACAAGGGTCAGAAGGGCAACCGGAAGGCCTGCTTGCTTTCACCAGATCCATAAATTCACTTTGTGTTATTTGTTTGAAGGAATGCAGATGCTGGGTTGGCTTACTCTTGAAGGGACATTTAGGAGATGGGCTGGCGCTGGTGGTTTTCCTTTGTTTTAAGTAGGAGTCCAACGTGTCTGCTTTGGTTGTGTAATGGTTTGCCAGTTTGTCTGTGAATTCTTGAGTAATGGGATGAGTTCCTTCCGTGCATTTAGGTTTACACAATTCGGTGAGGATTTTATAAAATTCTATATTTGCAGATTTAGCATTTTAAACTCTGTCTGAATAATACTTTTTTTTTAGCTTTTTTATTGATGATTTGTATATTCTGTTAAGCTTGTGTAGGAGATGTTTGTCTTGATTGATATTTGTTTTGAGCCAGGTTCTTTGCAGCCTTCTGATTTGTTGTTTTATCTTTTTTAGTTCTGTATCTCGCAAAGGGGCTTGTTTTCTTTTGTCCTGTATAGTTGTTCTGAGTGGTATTAGGATATCAAAAGCTTCCTGCAGCCACTCAAAGATTTTTTAAATAATTTATTGTGTCTAGATCTGTGTTGGCTGTTAATTGTGTGTTCTAAGTATTCAAAATTGAGTTTGTTTCATGGTCGAAAGGTGGATTCATGTAAGGCGGTCTTGAATGTGTTGATTTGTGCTGTTTTATGTTGGAAAGCTACCAAATGGAGATCTGACCATGTGACTGAAGTGATCCTTCGAAAGGTAACTAAATCTGGATTTGCAAAAATGACATCTAGTGTGTGTCCAGCGATGTGTGTGGGATTGTGTGCAATCGGATGTAGGTTCAGTGTGACTTGGCAAATGATGGTAGTTTTTGGATGGGCACATTGAGTTAGTCAGACCAAATGTTTACCTCCCGAAGATTGCTAAGTTTGATATATAGTACTATAAGGTTTGAAAATGTGTCTAGAAATGTATCTGGGAATGTTGCATTACTAGGTGGTGGTCTATAAGGGAGGAAGAAGTTACAGGAGGAAGTTGGTGTAGGGTTGCATCTGGTGATGAGGCCATTTTGCTGAGATTTGGTGTTAGCTAGACTATAACAGCTAGTCTATATATATATATATATATATATATGTGTATATATATATATATATATATATATATATATATATATATATATATATAAAGTGTAGTAAGCTGGCTATCTAGGTGAGCTAGGTAGTGTAAAGGGGACACTAGGCAGATAGTTCAGGTGACTCTTATTGGTTTACATGGGTTAAAATAATAATCCCAAATGCTCTCCTTTGTGGTAGCGTGGACAAACAGTTTAGGCTTATCAAAGGGTGATGCTAAGCACTTGCTGAACACAGTCAATAAATGTGACACACACTTAAGAAGAAACGCAAGACCAATGTTTAGAAAAATAGTTATTTTTATAGAATGTTTCAATACCAGAGAACTTCAAAGAAGCTAAGAACTGTTGCAGTGTATCAATTTTCGCAAGTAAGTAACCAGTTCACTCAAAAACGCTTTTATGCTGTAAAGGACTTGCTTTGGGTAAAGTACTTTTACTTCATTGGGTTCTTTGCTATTGGTTCTTGGGGGTCCCCTTTAAGTTGTAGAATGCTAGGGAGACAAGGTCACAAGAAACACCAGCAGCTCAGTTTTGCCTGCCCTGGGTCGTCTGGGTGCAGAGGTGCTGGATGGGTCGGGTGACTTCTGCACTGCACGGTTGGCTTGGGGGGCACATGGAAGCAGGCTGCAGAGGGGGACTTGGGGACAAGTCTGAGAGCTCCCAAGAGGGGGCTTAGTCAGTGGTGGTGCTGAGAGCAAGGGAGTACCATTGGTTATCTTGTACTCAGGCCATGGAGCTCAGGTGCAGCAGGTTTTGGTAATCAGGTCCTCCTGGGTCAAGGCACGCACAATTCTTGGGTGGACCTGCAAGAAGGGGACAAAAACAGGGCAGCTGGTTCACTCTCGATGATGGCTTTGCAATGCTGATGTCCCTCAATAGCTGTACTCTGGTTGCGGCATCACAGTCTGGTCTGGACTCAAACAAGCATTGGTTGCTGCAAGGGGTCCAGTAACCTGGGTATTGGTGAAGGGTGAGTCTGGTAGGTCCTGGGGTTTTCTCACTTGGTGGGGAGATGGGTCAGACCTGCTGGAGCTGAGTGACCTCCTCCTAAGTGGCTGCTGCATCAGTGGACCCAGTGGGCAGCAGAGTGGTGAACCTGATGTTGCAGTTGGTGCCTGCAGGGATCAGGGAAGTGGCTCCTCCACTCCAAGGGAGATGCTGACGGCTTGGTGAAGTGTTGGAGGAACTCTGAGGCTTTTGGAGAATGCACAGCTGCACGACAAGTCGGATTGTTGCAATTGTCGGGACAAGAGCAGGTAAGCAGGCTTAGTTCTGCACCAAAGTCCACCAGCAGTCCGCAGTTCTCACTTCTTCAGCTCTCCTTTGTCCTCTTCTTTCTTTAGTCAGATGAGCCTGTTCTTCTGGTGTCAGGGGGGCACCTAAATACTCAATTTAGGGGCATTTAGGAGAGTGTATGGTAGTAGCTGATGGACTACTTACCTCTGGGATGACTACACCCTCAATATGACCACTTCCTGTGGAGAGTGGGCATAACCCTGTCCAAGAATTCCTAGTTCCACCTTCTTTCATGGAGCATATCAGGCTGCCCACCTGAGTGGTGTGACTAGCATGGTAGTGTTCCATGCCTACCCGCATAGCTAATTTCTCACCTGCCCTGGTGCCAAATGGGTCTCAGGGCATAATGTGGCAACTCCCAGGTCTGGGGGAAGCAGGGGTCGCGTGCCAAAGGCAGCAGCGCCTTTGAAGTCTTTGGTCTTGGTATGCAGATTCACTAGTCATCGTACTGGAGGAGCTGATAACACCTTCTTCCGGAACAGGCATTGTTTCTGGCCTCCAACAGCACGGGTTCTCACCTCCAGGGGATCAGAAACATGTCTGTGGTGGCAGGCTGGTCAATACCAGTCAGCCAGCACACTAGAGAACCAGTAGGGTTTAAGGGGCACCTCTAAGGTCCCCCTGGGTGCGTGTCATAATAAATCCAAGACTGGCATCAGTCTGGATTTATTAAAATGAGGTGTTTGATACCAAACAACATAGGTTTCAGTGAAGCCATTATGTAGCTGGGTACCTCGTGTTGACCAGTGCCCAGTACATACACTTGCAATGTCTAAGCAATTGAACTAGACATCACAGGGATGTATCTGCTCATGCACATATGTCCTCACATCAAACATAATGCACCCTGCCTTGGGGCTCTGAGGTGTTCTGTAGGGGTGACTTACTTATATTAGATGCAATGATTGGGGCATGGCACACAATGTATGTGCCATGTTGTGTTTTCACTTATGGCTTACACCATACCACGCTGTCTGCGATGGCAGGCTGTGTGAAATATTTAGGGGGGTCCCTTATGGTGGCACAATACATGCTACAGCCCTTAGGGACACTCTATAGTACCCAGATACTAGGTACCAGGGGTACCATTGACTAGGCTCTTACAGTGGTACTTGAGTGTGTGCCAATTGTATACAATCAGACTTTTTACTTTGTTGAAGGGAAAGAGCACTGGCACTGGTGGCCTGTTTAGCAGAAACCCAGTGCACCTCATTCGCAAAACTATTATTACAAAAATTATCCTGCCTATCCCCTTCTAATTCCCATTCTAATATGCTGTTCCTTCACCAAAAATACATTTTAGAATTTCATTCTGTTCTTTCTGAATTCTCTTTTTTGGCTGCTTTTTATAATCATTACTGAGTTAAAAAAAAGACACAGTGCAGATATGCACTGCAAAGAAACATAAATTGGCATGTGCAATGCACTCAAGAGGTGTGCTGAAGTGATGGATTTTGTATGCTAATTGGACCACATTTCAGATGGCTTTATTAACAGTGTAGTCATAAATATCTTTGGTGTGACTCAAAAGGTGCCTTGCTTGGATGATCAAATCACGGTTACTTTTCTTTTGAAAGACACCTGCAGCATATCGTGGATTGGCTCAAACAAATACTCAGTAAATGCATTCAGTACCTGGTTCAAGTTTAATGCTTGCATGACCAAAATCAGCAACTAGATGAAGACCAACTGTCTAAAGCTGAACACTGACAAGAACATAATCATGATTTTCCAGAAGAGCACATTACCATGGGACTCCACCTGTAGGCCAACAGCGCTAGGATCAACACCCTCCCAGCACCTACCATCACCCATGCCAAAATCCTTGGGATTTTGATGGACAGCAAACTTGACATGACCACACAAGTCAACGCCCTCATTGCTTCCTGCTTCATACTCTGAAAATGCTGCAGACGTTTTTCAAATGGCTCCTAATCAGCACCCCAAAAATTGTCACACATGCTCTGGTCACAAGCAATACCCTCTATGTTGGTTTTTAAAAAAAACACCAGAAACCTACAGATCATTTAGAACTTGGTGGCCAAAATCACTCTCCACCTCCTATCCCACACTCACATCACAACACACCTGAAGGAGTGTCACTGGCTCCCCATGCACAATCACAATTAAACACTTCACCCATACTATCAAGGCACTACATACAATGGACCAGCATACCCCAATAATCAAATCTGTTTTCACAAATTTTACAGACACCTCCACTTGTCTGCACTCCTACTTGCATCCAACACATACCGAAAACCAGATCACGCGGTTGAGCCTTCTCCTACATCGCTCCTAAAGGGTTGAACGACCTGCCACTTTACACATAAGAGTCTCCTTGTCACTTCTTTAATTCTGCAAGAAGCTGAAGACCTTGCTTTTCGAATATTCCCATGAGGCTTTATGTTTTGGAAAAACTCACGCCTGCTCAGCACCAGTAAATCCTCCCAGGTGACAGTGTGTACTGCAAATTCACATATCATAACATAAAATGGACACATTGGTGTCCCAGTCCCAGGATGTGTACCTGATACAGTAGGGATGACAATTATATCTGTAATTGTGACAGGACCCACCCCAGCAATCGGGAAGGGTAGGTGTTGCTCTTGTGTATGGACCATAAACAGGTCACCAACTTGCATTATTTCCTATCTCTGTGTTTATCAAAGTATAGCTTCATGATGGGTCGTTGACTTCATCAGACTACACCATGTGCACGTCACTTGTGCTGTTTGCATGAGTTCCTTAACATGCTCGCCTGAAGTCAGCTAAAGCTCATTTTCTGCAATGTTTTCCAATAATCTCACCCAAGCAATGTTTCCCCTGGGTACGCTCCTGTAGCTGAATGTTTTTGTCTGTGCAATTGTTGCAGACCATGTGGCAGTACATTTTCCCATGAACTTCCTTGTAAATCAGTCACTTTTTTCATACAACCCTTTAATTCGGAATTCAGTCTCTATACGTTTCCTGAACTCTTCAGTCCGTAGGGAATGTGAAATTCTTGTTCTATCCCTAAAATTTGACAGACTATTTAATTGGCTGGGAACTTGAAAACGGATGCATTGTTTGCCGAAATGCAAAAGGGCAATCTCAAACTGCAAAATACACCCGTTATCAGTACTTTGCCTGCTGTGAGTGCTGAACATTCAACAGTAGGAATAGCCCCTGGTCGTCTGGAAAGATTCTCTATTATAACTACATGTTGCTCTTGTCTGTCTTGGTTCTGGTTAAAGGGCCTGCGTAATCTCTATATACTAATTGCCATGGTTCCTCGCTGGTAGCCATTCTGCAGGATGCCTTTCCTCTTATGTGTTTGATCAGATCTTAAGCAAAACAAACGAATGCCAATATGACTCTGTAGATCCTTTTCCCAAGAGGGCCACCAGCCTAGAGTGGGTAACATCTTCAGCCTTTTCTCCTTTGGAGTGACTATAGTTCCCATGACGTGTTTCTCATTTGTTCTGTGCATTCTGTGTCCTTCCCAAGAATGTTTGTGATTTCAGTGTCTGTTGTCTGCAATTCTTATACCATTCCGAACTTTCCATCTGTTGTTGTTTGCTACTTAGATTGGGCTCATATGAAAGAGTAAATCCGCAGTGCGTCTATCTGATTGTTCTCCTGTGGAAATAATGTGTCCCTCCCAGTTCCTTGTGCAGCGAGTCATTTGCCTTTGGATTCTGTCCAAGTCAGAGACGATGTTTATGTGGGTTATGCTCACTAGCAATCGCTTTTTGGCGCGTGCGTTAAAGCCATTCTACATGCTGTCAATTCTACATTTTGGGCAGTTTTATTGGTTGTTTTGCTAACAGAGTGTCAGGGACGGGAAGCCCATTATCTTTTATGTAAGGGTATATGATATAAATACTTACACCTCAAATATATTGACAGCCCTCTAAGTGTGAGCGTCTACCAGTCATGTATGCTGTATACACGGGTTGGAATGTTTCCTGTGGCTGTGGTTTGTTAACCGGATGAAGCACTTTAGTCACTTCGACCGTGCATGAATGAGGAGTGTCCTGTAAGGAGACACCACTCAAGATGGGATCAGAAAGGGTGACAGGCAGACACTCAGGCCCATATTTATACTTTTTGACGCCAACCAGCGCCGGCGCTGGTTTGCGTCAAAATTTTTACTGCTGGCTAACGCCATTCCAACGCACCATGCGGGCGCCTTATTTAAGGAATGATGTTAGCCGGCGCTGCAGACTGGTCAGTGTAAAAAAAAATGACTCAAACCAGGCAGCGCCGGCATAGGGGAAAATGGGGGTTGTGCGTCAAAAAATTGTGCAAGTCAGGTTTGAGGCAAAAATCATGCCTCAAACCAGACTTGTGCCATTTTTTGACGCACAACCCCCATTGAAATGACTCCTGTCTTAGCAAAGACAGGAGTCATGCCCCCTTGCCCAATGGCCATGCCCAGGGGACTTTTGTCCCCTGGGCATGGTCATTGGGCACAGTGGCATGTAGGGAGGCCCAAATTATGCCCCCCTTTGCCACTTAAAAAAAAAACAAAAAAAAAAAAACTTACCTCAACTTACCTGGGATGGGTCCCCCCATCCATGGGTGTCCTCCAGGGGTGGGCGAGGGTGGCAGGGGGTGTCCCTGGGGGCAGGGAAGGGCACCTGTGGACTCCTTCCATGGTCAAAGACCATGGAAGTGAGCCCACAGGTCCCTTAACGCCTGCCCTCACCCAGGTGTTAAAAAACGGCACACATCAGGCTGTGCACCGTTTCTTAAGGTCCGCCCCCTCCTGTGCGTAAAAATGACGCCGGAGTATAAATAAGGCGCACAGGTCTTTTCATTTTTTGGGCGGGAACGCCTACCTTGCATGTCATTAACGAAAGGCAGTTTCCGGCATCCAAAAAATGACACACACGGAGGAATTTTGACGTCCGCGGGCATCAAAGTTTAAATATAGTGCACGGTTTGCACCGAATGTGCGTCCAAAGTTTAGACGCACATTCGGCGCAAACAGAGTATAAATATGACCCTCAGTGTCTCTGCTCTGTAGACCACTTGCCCATTTCACTATTCTGATGCTGCAGACATTCCCTAGACGCAATTTCCCTGATATAAGGACCTTCAGTGGAGTGTGTTGGGTCTTAATAATTATTTTTTGGTTCCAAATAATATAGTGGAACTTAGCCAGTCCCAATAAACAAAACACTGCTCACAGCTGGTGTAACACTGTTCTTCTGGAGATAGCGTTTGAGAAGCAAACCTAATGGTAACATGTTTGTCTCCCATCTATTGTGACATATCCACTGCCATAGTGTTTGTAGTTGAAAAGGCCATACATAACATGGGAGTTCAAGACTGGACTGACTAACGCTGATGCATCCAGTAAAAATTTGTTTTAATTTAGCATCTGAATAAGTATGCTCTTCTACCCACATCCATGTCTTCCAATGCTAAAGGGGTATAGAAAAGTGTGCAAACAAAAGGGTGAAAGTTTGGAACAATTTTCCTAACACAGACTGAAGTTCACATACACATGTGGGTAGGGGCAGCATAATTGCAGCCTGCAATTAGAATTGTCATGTGCAATGGATCTCCCTTAGTGGTGTGTCATGAGGCCTACAAACATTACTGAGGGGCTCTTATTTAGGGGCTATTTATTAGTAACCCAACCTGCTGTAATGCATGACATACCTCACCAACATCAGGCTGGTGCTGTATGTAATTTTCACCAGCAATCAAGATGTCATCAATCAATCAGTTTTTGTAAAGTGCAACCCGTGAGGGTCTCAAGTCATTGGTGGTGGGTCTGGGCCTCATTCGAAGAGCCATGTTTGGAGGTTTTTCCTGAAGAAGGTGAGAGATGGGCCTTGTCTGAGGTGCGCGGGCAGGTTGTTACAGCTCTTAGCTGCGAGATATGTGAAAGATCTTCGTCCGGCGGTGATTTTTCAGATGCGTGGGATGGTAGCTAGCACCTGCTGGGCGGAGCAGAGGGGTCTGGTGGGGTTATGGAAGGAGATGCAATGGTTCAGGTAGTCCAGTCCGATGTTGTGCAGGACCTTGTAGGTGTGGGTGAGTAGTTTGAAGTTGATTTGCCTCTCTACTGGGAGCCAATCAAGGGTCCTCAGGTTTTTGGAGATGTATCCTTGGTGGGGGAGGTTCAGGACGAGTCTTGCGGCGGCGTTTTGGATGAGTTGTAGTTTCCTGATGTTCTTTGTTGTGGTGCCGGCGTGGAGTGTGTTGCCGTCGTCAAGCTTGCTAGTGACTAGGGTGTGGGTGATTATTTTGCGGCAGACGACCGGGATCCACATACTGTATGACTCTTTTGTTGCAGTTATTATTCTGAAGGATTTTTAATACTATTCTGTAAAAAATGGGTGGGGACATTTTCAGACCACGCGGAAACAAATTCCAGATATGCAGGTGTAGGGTGATATACTTTCTGCTACTTTCCATGAGACCACAACATCAAAACCTATTTCTCAAATCAAATGAAGAATATATTATAGCCATGGAGCTGACCCTTATAATGAGCTCATGAAAAGCAGCCACTATCTCTGCAATAGAGGATAACACTTTATTGACTTCTTAAACAGTAATCTTACTGTCCATTGGTGCTTGTCTTTTTTGCTATTGGCCAGTAATTGGCGCAGAACCTCACCCTTGCAGGTGTGGTTGAAATAACATTGAGCTGCAACAGTTCTTCAATTACTGCACTAATGCTGGGAATATTTTCTTATTGCACTGGATCTCTGGTTATCTTAATCTCTGTGTGTACCTTAACCCGGCATATGTACATTTTATTTGAATAAATAAGGGAGCTTTGTGTTCTAATGATATTTAGGAATCGCTGGTCTGTACTGGTTATAAGAGTAGATTGGGAGATGCTATCATGTGCATCTGAGGTTGAGATAGCAATGTGAGTTGGTCTTCCTGTGTACCCTGTGGCCACTGCCATAGGATTATAGTGGCCGTATCCACAAGATTGTGGAATTTCATACAGTTTGCCCCATTGCTACTTCTATGTGAAATTGTCATTTAGTTCACAATACAACTGTCAAGTGTTTAATGGGTGAGTGACGCAGTGGGCCACATAAGCCTTGCAGCATTATGATGTATATTATTGGTTGCTGTGCACAATCATGTGTTACCATTGTTTTTGCTCTACCAGTATCTAGTAACAATGCCACTCCATCTCCATGTACAGTGGCCTCTATTTGTGGCACTGATTCACTTGTGAAGGGGCTATTTTGATTAACCTGTGGGTGAGGGAGGCTGGTCACTATCTCAGTTTGGTTGTAATCGTATCTCCCTTGGATTGTCAAGGAACATTATATCCTCATAATGTTCATGGTTATAGACTGCCGCTAGTACTATTCCTAATTTCTGGACCTACTATTGTAATGTTTTAACTGTGACTGGGGTTTCCTCTGCAGGTTTTGATGCCTGGCCAATATATTATAGGCTGATGATGCTCTCTCCAGTTCTGATCATCAAAAGTGTTCTTTTATCCACCCCAGATCTCCCTTGGGGTTAACCTATAACCTTTTATTTTAGGCATATGTCCATTTCTGTTGCTTTGCCCCTTTCCTATTCTTTGCTTCAAATGTTATATCGTTGCCTGGAGACTGGGCACAGTGTTTTGCATTTCTCACCTAAGGCGCCTAGGTCATGCATTTCAAGTAATGACTGACATGATATCTGTGTTCTCCAAAACTCATCTGCAGAACATTTTCAAATGAAGCTGATGTTATCACCACGGACAAGGGATCTAACTGTCTGCAATAATTTCGTTTAAGTTATTTTGCAGTAATTCAAATAATGTAAGCCTAGCATTGTTTTCCTTTTTTATATCCTCCCAACACTCCTACCCCAAACAACCACCTCCTACCCCCAACACAAGCTCTGGAACAGGAAGATCTCTCCAAATAATGTTAAAAGTATAATAGTAACATTGGCAGGGAAATTTGTGTATTTCTTGGAATGTTTTGTCTGATGTTTTAATTTTTATGTAAGTTTGACATTGGTCTTCTGTCTATGCCACAAAAGGTGTGGTGGTCTAAGATTGTTTGCAGTGCCTGAAGGCCTAATAACTGTAACTTGGAGTGTGGTTAACCCCGGCACCTACTGTTTGTGCAGGATTATGACTTTTATTAATAATGTTGCTGCCTCATCTCTGTTGAAGTTCTGCTCATCTAATATGCTGTATATGTCGTTCAGCATGATGGTGAGTCCATTATATTTGTTTTTCAGTTGCTTTTGTAGAAGTTGATAAACCCTCTCCTTAATAATTATTTCATTGTAAGCACTTAAGGCGTTGTGTATTTGCAGTGGGAGTGAGTGTGTATGGTGGTCAGGGGTGTGGAAGGACTTTGGCTGCTCCTATTAGCCTTGGATCTCTTAGGATAGTTGTGGTCTGATGGGAAATTGAACTCCTCAATGGTTTTGTAGGTGTATTTCGAGCACTATTGGTGGATTGTTCCTTGTGTTGATTGTCACTGGCAATATTTTTAACACACATGCTAATGCCTTTCTTAATTCTATGATATTATTAGATGAGAGTCCTCATTAATATCCTTTGAATTTATGCATGGTTGGCCTTTTCATTCTATGTATTGTGTTGTAAAAGGATGTTGTGGTTGTAGCTATATATGGTGGGGGTCTCTCGTGGGATGTTGGAGCAGCTGCATATAAAAGTACAATAATCTGTGGGGCATATCAATCTTCTGAAGTATTTGGACAACGGCCCATTCCACACTCCAAAATGTATCGTGTGGACTCATCTTTATTTGACAGCAAATAATTTTCGTCTTTTCGGCTGCTTCTCACAACGAGACAACTCATCTTGTGATACAATAATGTTTTATATTTTGTGCATGACAAAGCACCTGCATCTGCTTATGTGCGCAATCCATCATCATCATGTAGTACTTGGCTTGCTGTTAGTGCCAATTCACTTTTTCATCTTCTGAGTTCTGGGCTAAACGCCAGAGTACCTGAAAGATCATTGGATTTCTCTGTTTCTTTTTAAAAGTTGGGGAGGCAGTATGTAATATTTCCATGCATGCTCTTTGCAGCATTTCAGAAATGAACATCCTTCCATGGGACTGGACCGTATATCTATGTAAACATTTTTTAACAATCTCCTGTATTTTGTCCTGATCTGAATGCAAAGGGCCCTTTGAGTCACACAAGGCAGTTGAAGTCTGCTCTGTGGACATTGTGTACAAAGCAGTGCAACACTCAACTCAGGTTTTTGCTTGAGATGTTCTCTTTGTGGAATGTGCTCATAGGTGACAGATTCACACTGCTTGCCACCATATATCAATCCTGGTCTCTTGTGAGACTTTGTCTGGATTCCTCGTGTGGGATGTGCTCAAAATCTCACTCCCGCAGTTGATGACGAGCATGTTCAGCTGTTGCAAAGGAGCCATTGGACTGTCAGGCAGTGCTTCATGATTCTGTGCAGCATAGTTAGACACTCCTTCCCAAATGAAGATACACACTTGTGGAGGTTCAAAACATCCTGATCAGGTTTAATGAGCACCATAAGTCGTACAGCAGTATTAATCTTTTCTCCATCTGTGCACAATCAGCAGCTTTATATAAATGCAAAGGACAATCCCTTAGCATTCTCTAAATCTAATACATTTGTTTCTATTTACAAACTATGTGGAGAGGAAACTGTGACCTATTAGAAAATAATTTAAAACTGCAAAGGTTGCAGGAATTTATTCTATAAGTTCAATAATTGTATCCGTTTTGTCCTATAGAGTCCAAGAAAGCATTCCTGATGTTGCTGCCTATTCCATTCAGCTAACTGACTTTGTGTCCATGCTTAACTTGAGCCGGTGGTGTCCGGTGCTCATTACCGGAACTTAATTGTCAACACTGGCACTTATGACAGTCTGCCACATGATGGCACTGTTTGTTTATTTTAGAAATGAGGTCAACAGCAGCTGTTCAATATACATTAACAATGACTAAAACCTGCCACCCGAGTAATTCTTATAGGTTTGGGGGTCTAGAATAGTCTGAATTATACTTGTAGGAGTGTAATTGGTAGTAGTTGTGTTGGTACTCTCATTGGTAGCACTGGCAGGGGTAATGCTTGGTGCAAGTTTCAGTGGCCTCCTGACAAAGACCCTGGCACTTGTAATTTTAGTTTTTTATTATTATGTATTTATTTATTTACAAATTAAGCACTGCTCTCTGTTCTTGTCAGATTTGTGGCTTCAGGTTGGGGAGGGGTAGTGCTTTTACAAATCAACTGCTTTCTGACCAGCACATGAAAGACAAAGGTAGTAGAGTTGTGGTATAATGCGGTTTTCATTTTGGGGGATTTGCTCCAAATCTGTCTCCTCTGAACCAGGTAATCTTCAAAGATATAACTTGGCCAGAGATTGAGTTTATAGTGTGTGATTACTATTTCATACTGTATTTGTGTTCCAATCCATTTACCACCTTGACTGCTCACGTATGCAACTTTTGAGGGACAAACTTAGGATAAACAAACGGAATACTATAGTATTCAGATTAGAAACACCATAATCCACCACCCATACTGCCCAGTAGACATTTTCTGGCACAGGACCCAGAAAAAAAGTAGTGATGGTTATGAAAAACATTAACAGAACCCACTAACAAGGTGGGCAAGTGGCTAGGGTGGGAAGAAAACATACTTAGATGTGGTCCACTGGGTACATTTTAGACATGTGACTAGGATACCTGACATCGTACCACAGTTTTGCTACTTTACCTAAATATGCTGGAAATAAATACTATATTCTAAAATTAGACAGGACCCACAACCAGTGACATTTCCCTAGGGAGGGCGGTCCGTTGGCCTTCCCATCAGAATCACTACCACCATAATTTTGGTTTAGTGGACAAGTTGGAAACTGTTGAACCATGACACTTAGGCCCTCATTACGATCTCGGCGGTCTCAACAGAAGACCACTAGCATGCAGAACCCCCCACCGGCCACATTCCGAACATCCAGCTGGGCCGGCGGCAATGTGGCAGTGCAGCGGGTGCAGCAGCACCCATCGCGCATTTCACTGCCCGTAAATCGGGCAGTGAAATGCGTGACGGGGCTGTGCATTGGGGCCCCGAGTCACTCATTCCACCAGCCTTTCCCTGGCGGTGGAATCAGACACATTATCCAGCGGGCAGCACTGCTTTCAGCACTTTCCTGTCAGATCAGAAATGCCGCCACCGCCAGGCTGCCTGGTGGCGGGAGCCTGGCGGTGGCGGCGTTTCATCTGTGGCGGTTCTGCCACGTTCATAATATAGTAGTCTGGACCGCCATGCCGTTGGCAGAAGTTACCCCCACCGCCATGTATGTAATGACCCCCTTAGTTTTTAAATCTGGCCTCTCATTGAGAAAATTCTGTTCTCTTGGACAACCACTCTTTGAACCTTTTCATGTGCTCCCTTATGCAAGATTGGGAGCATTTAGAATCAGTGTAACATCTTAAAGTAACTGTGTGGTTAAAAGAAATGGATGAATATTACCTGGCAGGGGATGTCAGTAACCAGTCTCATAGTATATTCACCAAAATGTAATCCTGTTTAAATGTATAGTCCTTGCAGAAAGTAGCAGTGTTATGCAGTCTCAGGTTGATTACTTTAACACACTGTTTGATCCTGGGCAAATCATACTGGTTCCCGTCTCTCCGCCCACATCATCTGACAACAGGTGAGAATTTTCAAACATGCTTAATGGAAGAAATAAACACCAAGTGCATACTCCCAGGACGAATAACCAGCATGGTTTTCATTCACACACATTGAGGCTGTTTAACAGCAGATGGGTGTATTTGTGTCTCTAAACCTGAAGGTGCTCCTGAAACTTTATTGTGCAGGACCCCTCATTTGCTGCAGCTCCTCCATCGCAGCCACAGACAGGCACCTCTTTTACAGCTCACGAACGGCTGAAAGAATGAAAGTTGCCTGTCCTGACAGAGTTTTAAAAGTGTCGGGTACCAACAATATGAGATAATGGTGTTTCCCCTTCAGAATCTCAATAATACTTTGATTTTAAAAAAATCCTGTTTATCGACGGTAGCGACTGCTGCAATAGACGAGTCTTCGGAACTCCTAGCTCACCTCCGACTTACAGGCCTATCTATGGAAGATAGTGGCACGTTAGAGGGGGATCTTACAGAGGCAGAAATAGTTAGTGCTATTAGAGATCTGTGCCCAGGCAAAGCAGTGGGCCCAAATGGGATTCCTATAGAACTTTATAAACTAACGCCGACAAAACTAGCCCCACGCCTGCTCAAGATGTTCCAGGAAAGCCATACCACTGGTTCTCTCCCTAGAGATCAACGAATGGCAAAGATAGTAGTCATCCCAAAGGATGGCAAGCCACCAGATGATTGTGCATCCTATTGGCCCATATCATTATTAAATGCTGAAATTAAGATCATGGTAAAGGCACGGGCCACACGGTTAATACAAGTGATACTGACTCTTCTCCATCGGACCATACTGTCTTTATGCCAAGTAGAAACACGTCTGTAATCTCCAGCGCCTTCATGGGGTCCTAGGGCGTGATGCCTCTCTGTGCGAAGACTCGATAGTTCTCTCCCTGGATGCCAAGAGGGCCTTCAAACCATAGATTGGCATTATCTGTTTGCAGTATTGCAAAAGATGGGCTTCAGCCCACGATATCTGCAAAGGATCCGGCTCCTGTTCACAGAGCCCCTGGCCCAGGTCACAGTCAATGGCAGTTTGTCTCCAATATTCCAACTCCAGCAAGGCACTCTACAGGATTGGCCACTTTCACCACTGGTATTCGCTCTTGCTCGGGAGCCTTTGGTCGCCTGGATTAGGCAGGATCCTTTGATCCATGACCTACAGTGGTCGGAAGACTGGGAAGATAGGCTCTCACTCTATGCCAACGATATCTTGCTCTATGTCTCTGATACATCCCTATCTGTGAACAGAATAATGATCATACTCACACAATTTGGTGCCTATTCTAGCTACACCATCAATAGGCAGAAAAGCCTGATCTATGTGCTCCATGGTGAAATGCCACAAGTACCACGGGATTGTGGAGTAAGGGTGGTACAGGATGGATTCTGATATCTGGGAATCTGTGTTACACATGAGCCCAGTAGCTTCTACACCAATAACCTAGTGCCACAACAGGAAAAAGACCTAGACACCGTAGATGACGATGAATGGCAAGAAGCCCTGGGATCCCCCAAAGAAGTTGCCATAAAAATGCACTTTTGCCTCATCTGACTGAAAATCCTGCATAGGGCATACTATTCTTGCACTGCTTTGAGAAATGGGGAGGGCAACAGATAACAACTGCCGTAAAGGGTGTGGCCAACTGGAAACCTTTTTCCATATCTTGTGGAGCTGTCCTGGGGTGCAACAATAGTGGTATAAAGTTCTTGATTGTATTTCCACTGTGAGTGGCTATTCGCTAGATCTCGATGTGAAATGGTGCCTCCTTAATATCTGGGACTCCAATGATCTGTCCAAAATGGAACAAATGTGGATTACACTGGGCCCGATGGTTGCAAAACACAAGATTGTGCGATGCTGGGGTGCAGGAGAGCCGCAACACTTGAGAGACTGAAAGAGGGACCTTGATTGGTGTATGCTTGCAGAAGATATTATGTATGAGGGGAGAGGTTATCCCTGGGAATGGATAAAATGGAATGAATACTGGGGCCACCTCTGCACGCCCCCTTTGGGAACGGATACTGATAGATTGCTTGATGATCCATCTGCTAAATAACTGACAGTAGAGTAGGAGGGGAAAACGGGACAACAATTATGGTATACTTCCAGGGGTCAATTCGTTACCACCATTATTGCAAGAATGTTATTAATGCAGCAATGTTTGTTCAACTAATGTTACTGAGTTGATTACCTATGGTTGAAACAATAACAAGAATTTTTAAAAAAATCATGTTTATTGACATTTCTAAAGGAACGATCATAATATTTCAGAGAATTACTGTTTTGCCAAGCAAGCCTCACCTTCCACTGGGTGTAGGCCTATAGTGAGTGGTTTTGGGATGTTCACAAGGAAATGTTTGTAAATGATTATGTACTCTACACAAGTAGGATGGTACTGAATATGCTAGAGTTATGTGCATGGAAGAAACACAAAAGCAGATATAAAGACAGGCCCAGGAGCTATGCAGGTGCTCTGACTGCTAAACGGCAGGCCAGGGGACGCATCCTTCAGTTCTTGTATTCTTCTATGCTGTAGAAGGATCAGTGACTGACTAGACACCGTGACTGGCCAGTCTCCTTGAGTGGCATTCCTATTATCTCTCAATTGTGATTGTTGTTCCCAAACACCTTCAGCCCTGTGCTTGCCTCTGTTTGTGATAGTTATGTTTGGGTGTCCTTAAGCTTAGGTCTAGTCATGGGCAATTGTGCTTTACAGCCACTATAGGTAGCAGTCAAAGAGCTCAAGCACACAGGGCCAAAGAAAGGTGGCAGATTACAAAAAAAAAAAAACTACAAAAAACCTTTTTGTTAGGGGAAAGAGTAGTAAGCAATAATAGTGGTGGTTGGTGAATTTCCAAAAGTGGTCGGGCATAAGCATTCAAGTGAGCTGAGCAGTCTAAAAAGGGGTTCAAATGGCTTATCACCTAGAGATATGTTTGAAAACAAATGGGCTCAAATAGTGCATTTTATAGCAAATGTTTCACACACATTGGCTAAAAAATCACAGGCTTACACACTGTGGTCCTCCTAATTTCTGTATTGCTGAAAGCTCTCTCCCAAACTCCTCAGCCACTAATACCTGCTGAACCTCTTCAGCACCACTGCCCCTACCTGCTCTGCTACTCTTCTTTACATTAAGAATTACATTTGTATGTCCCTTGTGCTCCTTAATTCCCAGTACTTATCAGCCCCTTCTCAGCCTGTCCTGTACAGCCTCTTAACTCCTTATTTGCACATGCCCCTGAAACCTTTGTATTTCTGACTGTATCAATCTCCTTCCAGTCCGTCACCAACTTCATCAGTCTTTTACCAGTCTCTTCTCTCCTGCCCGTCCCTCAACCTTTGAGTTCTTCTGACACTTTCAGTCCTTTTCAGATTCTGGTATACCTAAGAACACCTTGCCCTCCATGCCATTCTCTAAATCTGTTGGTTGGTCACAAGATCCTTTTACTAGGAGATGGCCTCCCCGGTTCTGCTATTCTGCCATTATGAGACGATCCTCTAAACTCACCCAACTGTCACACTGTCTCTTATTCACGCTGTCACTCAATCTCATTCTCTCTGTCTTTCACTTATGTTTAGTCACTTGCTTGGGGGTGTGGTCAAGATGGCGGCCGTTACGGACACTTGAAATCGAGCTATGCTTTGGGCCTTTGTAACTATCCTGGCTGATGCTTCCACGGCACCAGCCACACGGTATGATGGTGGCGGAGGCGATGTGGAGTTGCCCGGAGCAATTTGGTGCCACGTACAGTGATTGGAGCGGCGGCCGGCACCATTGAGATACGCACTCGCTGAGGTGAGCGAGGACTTCCCCAGGGCCGGGACCCGAAGGCCGGAGAGGTGCCCCGTGTTGGAGACTGGCCGAGAGGCGGCGCTGAAGAGGGATCGGTGCCGCGGAGGTGTTGCGGAGACCTGTGGTGGCTGCACAGGCGTTCTCCTACCTGTTGGGCGCTGCCTTGCACGAGCAGCTGGAGGAGGAGGCCAAGGAGAGTGGGGGGTGCGTTTTGCGGGCCTCGGGCTGCTAGGCGCACCTAGTGGGTGCTTTTGCTGCGGGGTCCATTTCCCCCACTTGTCCCCCAAGCCTTGTCCTACAATATTGATGTGTGACCGGCTGCAGTGGCCCATTCCTCGACACATCGCGCCCAGGAAAGTGAACGGTGGCAGTGACTGAAGATCCATGAGGCTGTGCCTGGAGGCTGCATATTGCCGAGGCTGATCGGAAGTGGCAGAGATAACATAAGAGGAGGTACCGCTGCTGGGAAGTCCAGAGATATTGTCCTGAGTGTGGTGGGACCCCTCTAGCTACCTGCAAGGGGGATTTGAGCACTAAAGGGAAGCACTGAAGTGAACTGTACAATAATACCGATACATTGAATAAACCTGCGCCTGATTATTGACTGATCGGAGGAGTGCTTGTCCCTGGAACCAGTGGTCGTCCTGGTTTTCTAGGGTCTCTGTGTGGAATAGAGGCTACTCGTATTACAAGCAAGAGGATATTGGCCCATGTGGTAGCTGCGAGTTCGGTGGTCTTTCTGACGCGGCAGTGGAGTGGAGGGCACATTGGGTGTAGGCAGCCCACCCCGCAGGAGCGATATTCTGCGCGGATAGAATGATGGGGAAAACTAAGACACCTAAGCCCCAGGAGCGATCTGGGCATGCAGCCCTTCCTGAAGCACCACTGGAAGCACTGAGTTTGCGCTCTCTGGAAAGTACTTTACAGACACACTGGGGTCAATTTGAGAAGATTTTACAGGCAATTATGGACACTAAACTGTCTCTTGAAAACAGAATAGACACAGTCTCCCAAGACCTTAACTTAATCAGAGTGGATCACCACAACCTGGCGGAAAGGGATGGGGCAACGGAAACCACCCTAGGCCTTGTGGATCCTGTTTTATCTGAAAACCAGAGGCAGATACAACGATTGGACTTGGAAGTGAAAGCCCTACAGAAATGTGCTGAGGGTGCTGAAGGAAGATCTCTCCAAAACAATGTGCGGTTTCTGGGGTTTCCAAAGAGAGTGGAGGGGCCCAGCACGGAATTGTTCCTGGAGCAGTGGCTCATCAAAGAGGTACTGAATGGCATAGCACCGAAATTCTTCTCTGTGGAAAGGGCACACAGAATTTCAGGCAAACAGCCGGCCCCAGGGTTACCCCCCGTCCGCTAATAGCGCATTTTCTCAACTAAAGAGACTGTGACACGATACTGCAATACTTTCGGAATAATGGCCCAATAAGACACAAGGGGGCTTCCATTATGGCCTATCCAGACTTTACAGCAGAGGTCCTGCACCAGCGCTACTCCTACATGAAGATAAAACAGCGCCTCGGTGAGCACAATTTCAAATATGCCCTGCTGTTTCCTACTAAGCTCCGGGTGATGGCGGAGGATCGCACTCATATCTTTACTACGCCAGCTGATGCCTGGACGTGGATGCATGCCAAGGGTATTGCCCAGCCATCGGAGGAAGATGGGGAACGTGGAGAATGGCTGACCTCTCCGGCTCGCAGGAGACCCAACAGGAGATCAAAAGCACAGCCTACGAAAACACAAGCAGTTGCAGAGAGGGCAAGGGTACTGAGGGACATGACGCTTCACACTTAAAATTCTTTCGCTCTGCTCAGGCCCACCTCACAGGCGCAAACAGACTTGGATTCTGGTGAATCTGATTCGACCGTCATGGGTGTGACAAAGGGACCGGCGATTACACCCAGGGCTGCAGATGAGCTATAATACCCGAACAGTCACTCCTTGACCCTGTGGTGATCTGCTATGGGGTTCTGGCTGTTATTGTGGTGCCAGGACGTGTGTTCTGGGACATGTGACCAAGAGTCATGTGGACAGGAATGACACTCAGTTGGCCTTTGGCTGGAATCCATGGCACCAAAATGGTTTTTGGCTTTGTGCGCCGGTGGAGGTTTCTTTTTGTTCCACAGAGTTAGAGAGTCTTCATGGTATTGTGGCTGTGGCGGATGGAGGCGTTGTCATGAATATCTTTTATCCTGCAACGGGCCCTAAAGCAGGCTCCAAAGACAGTTACCAAGCTCCCCCAGATGGTATCCAAATGGACAACGTTTTTTTTGCAATCGACGTATGTTTTCTTCTTTGTTATTATTGGGGGTGACTAGAGATATGCGAGCGTGTCACCATTCTTGGGGTTTGCGGGTATTGTTGGTGGGTGGGGGTTCTGTTCAATATGTTTAACTGGGTCTCAACACATGTTCGCTCAATTGTCAGGCAGGTACTTTCTCCAAGGTTGCAGACGCATACTCCCTCTGGGGGTTAGACACAGGATAAGACAAGCACAAATGTACTGTTTACCGTGTTACAGGTCCACACAAACCATACAATATGCAGGAATATAATATCATAACATGGAACGTGCGTGGGATAGCTGCATTCGGTAAGAGGCATCGTATATACACTTACCTCCAATGACAGAGGGTACATTTTACCATACTTGATGAGTGGTGATTTGCAAGTTCTGAGGAAATGCTGGTGGGGACAGATATATGGTACATCTTTTTTGGCATATGTGAGGGGGGCACTGGTATGGAAAGCGCCTGGGATGCCATACGTATAGCACACGCACAGGGTAGATGAGGGGGCAGGTATATAGTGCTAGAGGGGCAGCTTGATGGTAGACCATTAACCATAGTTGGGGACTATGCCCCCAATAGCGCGCTAGGTGAACTCTTTCAAGCGTTGACCCCGCGCTGTTGACTGACCCTCCTGTGCCTGCCATTTGGGGTGGGGACTTTAATTGTGTCCCAGATGCGCTGGTGGATTGTTCAGCATTGTCACTGCTGGGAGCAATGAGCAGACGCAACTCTAATTTGTTAACAACCTGGGCCGGGGACATCGGGGTGTATGACATGTGGTGCATGGGTCACCCGACACACAGGGAGTATTCCTTCTACTCCTCACTACACAAAATACATACCAGAATTGACTTGTTGTGGGGAACTCCTACTGTGTGCTCTTTGATTAAGGATTCGGGGTACTTGGCTAGGAAGTTGTCCTATCACTCCCCATTGCTGCTGACTGTAAAGTGGGGAAAAAAATGCTCCACAATACCCACCTGGCGTCTGCAAAGGGAGGCACTGTTGGATCATCCCTTTAGAGAGGAACTAAACACCTGTATTGAGCAATATTGGGAATTAAATAATGGGTCCACTGACTTGAGGGCCACAGAGTGGGATGCACATAAGGTGGTGGTGAAGGGACTTTGTCTTTCGGCCTCCTGGGGGCGCGCCGGTCACTGCATGTTGAGGTTGTCACTCTGAAGAAAGATAGACAAGCCTTGGAAATAGCAGTTACGCAGAATAGGGCAACGTTCAAGTCCCTTCGTGCTAAGCGCGGGATGTACAAGGAGGCAGATCAGAGCCTCCGTCGTCATGAATATAATTATCATCCCATGCGATTACAGGTGGAGGGTGACCGATCAGGGAGGCTTTTGGCATGGTTGTTACGAGAAGATCGGCAACACACCCCAATCGGGGCAATACATCTGACTGATGGAATTATGGTCACCTCACAAAAAGCAATTAACAATGCTTTTAAGGATTATTACAAGGGGGTATATCGCGGGCAAGCGACATGTGACACTCAACGATTGGAGGCCTTCTTTGTGATGCGCCATTCCCAAAGTTATCAGCATTGAATATGGCAGCACTGGATGAACCCCTCAAATTAGAGGAAATTGGTGTTGCCATAGCACAAATAGCCCGCAATAGAACCCCAGGCGTGGATGGCCTGCCGATAGAGTATTATGCCACTTATGTGCAACACTTGTCACGGCATTTGTTGTAGGGGTTTGAAGAAGCATGGGCCTGCGGGTTACTCCCAACATCGCAGAGAGAGGTGCTGATTGTAGTACTCCCCAAACCTAGCCGTGATCCCACAGATGGGAAGTCCTATAGGCCGTTGTCTCTTCTTAATCTAGACTGTAAAATTTTAGGCAAAGTGTTAGCGCATAGACTCGCCCCTGTAATACACACTTTGATTCATGAAGATCAAAATGGTTTCATGCCACGGCAGAACACATTCTTGAATATCCTCAGATTATTAAGCATTATTGGCGATACTACGACAGAGGCATATGGAAACGTGGCAAAGTCATTGGATATACAGTAGAGAAGGCATTTGACACATTAGGATGGGATTTTTTGTTTGCTACTCTGCATCGCATGGGATTCGGACAGGGTTTCATGCGATGGGTGCAGACCTTTTATGCTGAGCCCACGGCTAGGGTAAAAATGGGAGGAGTAATATCAGACAGCTTCACTATTGGCAGAGGGACCAGACAGGGGTGCCCACTGTCACCTCTGTTATTTGCCATTGCAAGGGAGCCGCTGGCAGTTCGTTTGCATGTGCTGGCCGAGCAGTGGGGGATATACCGGATAGGGACACATCATATATCGCTATACGCTGATGATGCATTAATTTATTTGGAGAAAGGTTGGGCCACACTGCCTGCAGTGATGTCCTTGTTGGATACATATGGAGAGATCTCAGGGTTGAGGGTCAACTGGTCTAAATCTTGCCTGTTTCCCTTGGTTGAACTGCCTGCAAGGTTAAGATAGACGCTTCCCCCAGGAAGGCTGAGGTGGTGTTTAAACACCTTTAAATACTTGGGAGTACAAATATTCCACAAAACTGAAGACCTGAGGGATGGATATCTGGGACGCGCGCTTCGCTCTATGAAGGGCTCTCTTCAGTTTTGGTGCTCGCTTCCTCTTTCTCCCCTGGGCAGGGTGGCAGTGGCAAACATGCTGGTGCTCCCAAGGCTCCTTTATTACTTCGCAGAGCTGCCCATAGTTGTACCCAGAAGTTTTTTCCGTGAGCTAAACAGAATATTGTTGGCACTTATCTTGGGGAAGGATAGGCCCCAGGTGGCACTCACCACTCTGCAGCGACCGTTGCTTGAGGGGGGGGTTTGGCACGCCGAATTGTGAACATTACTATGCGGCAGCACAGCTGCAATGGCCACAATACTGGATGGACAGACCTGAGTCATCGGAGGCAGTGTGGGTGCATATACAGCTGAAAGGTGTTCCTATTTACACGTGGCTAACTGATCGTACAGTGAAACAGACCACTGCCAATTATTTGCTGATGGCAGTGCATGCCTGTTGGCGGCGATACGTACAGAGGGGGGAGGGTCCGGCTCCCCATACTCACCCCACATTCCCCGGGGACAGTTACCGGGAGGAACACAACTACTCAAAGCTCACTCTCTAACACCCTGGGTGGAAGCAGGGATAGAGACAGTGGGGGATTGTTTTGACGATGGTGTTTTTATGTCTTTTGAAACTATCAGGGACATTGCCTTGGTGGGACCAGGACACCAGGTCATATTATGCCATATGTCATTTGATTAAAAAAGCATGGGTGGTGGGAGACCAGGAACCCGTGACTTCTCCCACTCTACACTTATTGCTTTCAGATAGTGGCTTAACAAAACTAATTACAAACTTATATAAAGCCCTAACGAAAGTGGATGACGATAGTCTTGATGCAGAAAAGCAGAGATGGAATGCAGTTCTCCCTACATCTCTGACCCCCGAGACATGGTCTGTGGCCCTTCAACAGGTGCAACGAGTATCACAAAATCCTAGGTTCTGTTATACCCAGTTCAACTTTGTGCACCAGACATATCTGTCCCCATGCATACATAAGTTTGCTGATTTGGCATTCATTATGTACAAACGATTGATTGCTATGAACTGGAAGGCGCCTAGGGTACCGGAGCTGCATAAATGGCGTGTTATGACATTGCGATGGGCACCGACGGAGACGCGAGTTTTGCGTGTCTTGCGGGATAAGGGACAGGAATGCACAAGTTATGACACTTGGGAGGAGCTTGTTACTACGTGGGAAATTAAAAATGACGAGCGCCCACCGTGACTCACTGAGTTACGGGAGCAATATCCGTAAGGTATTAAACTCTGGAGTTTTCCTGTGATAAGGAGGGGACATTGGGAGGCTGGAAGGGACCTTTGTTTTCATGAATGTGTTGGTGATGAGCGCACACAAACGACACCAAAATTGATTTGCTTAATTGTTTGAACCTCTGTTTGTGACCAGTAGAGAGTTGGACTGGATATACGAGACTCAATGCTTGTAACATGCTATGAAGACAAAGACAATGGGTGGGAGGTGGAATAGGCTGGACACATCGAGAGCACTCAGGGGTGACACATGATACTGCAATGAACCATGTAGCTATCTCTTGCCTGTTTTGCTTGCTGTCTAATGATAGATCTGTAATATGAATCAGCAAATAGATGCTCTGTTAACCTATGGAATGTGGTACGCATTAACCCAGTTTCTGTATTTGTGACTGACAATATGTGTTGGAATTAATAAAAAAGATTTATAAAAAAAAACTGTTTAGTCACTTGCTCCTTACTGATTCTCAGTCCCACTATCACTCACTTTCAGTCTCACTCTCGCTTCATTCTCACGCATTCTCTCACTCACTGTTACTCACTCTTTCCCCTCAATTTCTGTTTCTTTCTGTAGCACGCACCACAGCATTTGACAGCTTTTTGCTTGACAGTGTTACACTTCAGGTCTTCTTCAGCTGCTGAAGCTGAGCCCATGCCCCAGACCCCTCCTTTTAAAGCACCATATGGTGAGGTTTTCAATCACATATACCATGTGACTCACAGCGCAGGTTTGACTTGGTCATCCACTGTCAATCACATTGTGAGTGTTACTATGGACCTTGCAATTAATTAAAAAAACATGACAGGGTGCAATCTCAGGTATCAAGCTGTGAGGCCTGCATCACGGCCTATCCCCACTCAGACAAAGCACTGTCTGTCAGTGCTCTGAATAGACAAACTTCACATGACATACTGGACAACGTCTCCTCACCAGCCATGGCATGTGCTGTTTGTGTATCTTTTTTACATGGTCATTATGGTCTCGCTTGACAGTGCAGCTGTTGCCAGACAATTATGTGAGCATCTCTAGAGAGGAACTTTGGCTCCGCCCACATGTTGGGAGCCAGGAGTACATGTTTTGACTGGGCAGAAGCTATATGCTTCCACAAAAAGAGTGCTTGCCCTCGACCCAGTGTGATCATTTTATTTATCGAGTTGCATAAGCTTGAACTTTTGGGGGGAACACACATTGCATTGGAGTGCTATTAAAGTATCTTAGATCACTAGATAAGTTATGGTTTTGTTCTCTGGGAGTAGCACAGATGGGAGGACAGTCATTAACCTACATGAATTTTTCGGTCTGGCTTGACAGTGCAACTGTTCTTTAACTTTTTAAACCAAACCCATATTATACCACACAAATACATATCTATTGCCGTTCTATTTACATTTCCATACATCATTCATTTAAAGTCAGGCCTATTAGCATTGTCAGTGTTTGTTTTGAAAGTCTGAAGCAGCTTCAAACTCCCACAGTGACAGAGGCAAAAGCATATACAAACTGCTCATGTCCTGGCAATTGCGGAGATCACGTCCAGGCTGTCATGCTGTTGCATATGCTTTTTCTATTGTCACTCTTTTGAAGCTATGATGTACACACTGAGAAAAAAATTGAGGCTCAACAGCTGAACACCCCAATGAGGGAGTAGCCAATGAATGAGCAGCAACAAGTAATTTTGCTGTGGTTCCCAAAAATCTTCACTTCAGAGGTAAGTCTAAAGCAGAGAGCCCTTACAATGTCTTTCAACTCTACTATGCCAGAGGTTGCCTCACATTGGTTTATTACTTTATTTATCTTATACTGACAATGTAAGTTTTCAGTTTCCAAATTACAATCTAACACCATCCCCTCGCATTGTTTTAAAAGTAAATTACACCTCACTAAAGCAGCTCCAAAGCCATCAAACACCTCCACAAAATGGCCACCGATAGACTAACTATAACATGATGGAAATACACCTTTTCCATTAATGCTGCCTTTTGTTGTTTATACCAAACTAAAAGCATTTTATATTAAAGCAAATCATGTAAATCAAAAAAGTACGTTTGGTACTATAAACACCTTCTATTTGTAATGCAGGTGGTTTATGATCTTTTACCACGATTTCCCCCTTTATGACAGGTACATCAATTTATATAAAACTATTTAATATACATTCTCATATGTGGAATGTCTGGTGCAAGTTGCATTGGCAGAGCTGTCTGCTGGTCTCTGGATAGATGTATAAGAGAGCACTACGGGGCATATTTATACTCTGTGCTGGATTTGCATCATTTTTTTGACACAAATCTGGTGCAAACATAACTCCATATTTATACTTTGGCACTAGACCCATCTAGTGTCAAAGTTATGGAGTATGCGTAATTTTTTGGGGACGTGGAAACCTCCCTTGTGTTAATGAGATGCAAGGTAGACTTTCCCGTGCAAAGAATTACTAAGGCATTTACGCCTTATCCTCCCACGAAAAAATGACGCACTGGAGGAGGCGGGCCTTAAAAAATGGCTCTAAGCCTCATTAGCATCATTTTTTAATGCCTAGGTCAGGGCAGGCGTTAGGGGACCTGTGGGCTCATTTCCATGGTCTCTGACAATAGAAGCAGTGCACAGGTGTTCTTCCCAGGGACACCCCCTGCCACCCTCACCCACCCCTGAAGGACACCCATGGATGGGGGACCCATCCCAGGTAAATACTTAAATTTTTTCTTTTAAGTGGCATAGGGGGGGCCTATCTTGAGCCCCCCTGCATGCCACTGGGCCCAAAGACCATGCCCAGGGGGCATAAGTCCCCTGGGCATGGCCATTGGGCAGGGGGCCATGACTCCTGTCTTTCCTAAGACAGGAGTCATTTCCATGGGGGTTGTGCGTCAAAAAATGACGCTAGTCAAGTTAGAGTCAATATTTTTTACGCTAACCTGACTTGCACCATTCTTTGACACACAATCCCCAATCTTCCCTGCGCCTCCACTGCCTGGTTAGAATAATTTATTTTGCTGCTAACCAGGCAGCAGCGCCGGCTAGCGTCATTCCTTAAATATGACGCTTGGCTGGTACGTTGGAATGCGGTAGCAGGTTTGCGTCAAAAAGTAGAAATATGGGCCAAAGGCCCATATTTCTACTTTTTGAATGCCGCATTTGCATAATTTTTTGACGCAAAACCAACGCAAACTTGCAAAATATAATGGAATTTTGTAAATTGGCGCCGTTTTTGCATCGAAAAATTACGCAAATGCGGCACTAAAAAAGTATAAATATGGGCCTAAAAGCCAGAAGCAAGGTGACAGTTTTAAAGAGATCGAGATCCTGGAATAGCAGGTCGAACCTGACGTCAGGTGCAGGTGTAAGTACGTAACCCTATGTCTTTACTGGACATACAAGGGAAAACGCAGCTGCTGCAAGTCCGGTCTTAACAGACTCGTGTCTGTTTATGAGTAAGATTTACTGATTTGTGACCGATGGAACGCTGAAATTGACCCATGTCACGCGTGAGTAGCTCATTCATTCCTATTTTTAGATTGCCTTCTGGTGCATGTGCTTTTCTTTTTCTCTCCAAATACCAGGCTAAGTGCAGCGCAAAGCTTTGACCAGACAAATACAAGCTACTAATCCCTGACAGGCATAATTTAGGAGCTCTGGACTAGCCTCTCCTAAATTATTGTTGAAGCATTCCTGTACATTCACAGAGGCCTCAAAAAGCATGCGCGATCAGCTGACACAATGCAATACCCATCACTTTGTGGCATTGGCAAAGCTTGCTAAGTCATTCATCTCTGAAGGTAGGGCGAAAGGGGAAGAATAGAGAGCGAATGGGGGAAGGGGAGAAAGACAAAGAGTACAAGACATGAGTATTGTCAAGGACGGCCCATCTCCACGCATATGGCCCTGAGTGCCACTTGACAGCAATCGTTGATGCAGTTTTATTGAAACAACTTCCTGTCCTATGTCTACCCTGAGTGGGCAGCGTTAAGCACATATATCATCCAATCTGTAGCCCTGAGTCCTCTTCTGGATTTGAAGAGTGGATGGGGCACTGCAGATCTTCAACGCACTGTGCTACCAGGGTCAGATTTCCAAGCTGTGGTAAACAATACCAAGAGTCGACCCATAAGTTAGTAAATGTTCTTTAGAGCGTCCAGGTACAACAGAGAAGTGACCCACAGGAATACACTGGTTACAAGAAGCATGAGCTCTACATTGGCCACCCAGGTGTGTGACCCATGGGGATCGGCTTCAGATCCCTCAGCAGTGATAGTCGAGCTGCCCACTGGATGCACTGGAGACAGACTCCCAGGATAGATACTCGAGCAACAAAGGGGCAACTCACAAGTCTGCCCTGCAGAAAGGGGCATGTTCCTCTTTGTGACCTCCGTCACTTTGTATTTATAACTTCGTGTCCCTCCATACCTCCATAGTCTCTGACCTCCAGTACAGCCAACATTACCTCCAAGTGTGTCTCTAACTTCCATACCACAGTGTATCTATCAAGACCCGGAATATTTCTAAATATACTCACCTACGTTGTTTCTACACTCTTTTTTATCTCTATATGTTGTACTATTCATCTCCTAAGATTCCTTTGTCTCTGTCACCACCCCGCCCCAAGTGACTCTTTAAACTCTCCTTCAAATGTTCTACTTGTTTTTTAATTGTCTTGTCAACTTCACACCTTTCATCTTCAATGGGTTTTTAGGTATCTCTGAAAGCCATCCTCAGAATTAGACTACATAAGACAACAGAATTAGTGTCCCTTTTGAAAGGTCAATCATTGTGAACGTACCTAAAATACTGCCAGTACACGCCAATTCTGATTAATGAGGTTTAATTAGGGCAGTGGTGTGGAAATGCTGCCTTCTTACAGAAGTGAGAAATGCAATCTGTTTTTCTTGCTATGCCTGCGAACAACATAATCAAACCGTCATGGAACATCAAAAGGGTATTTTTCCTCCTTCTTCCCCACTATTTAATTTGATTAAAAATATAGCATTTCTTTATAGTACTGCAGTATAATCCTCCAAGCCTTTCGACCATTCACGTCTCCTAGACATGTTGATGACCCAAAGACAGATTGTTTTAATTTTGGTAGGTTTGCAAGCAGAGGAATGGGGAGAAAAATAAAGTGATTATGCTCAGGAACCACACAGCTTGGTCCAGCAGGAAATCTGGGATTCAAATTTTAAGTGATCCGGTTCTATTAGTTCTGACCACTAGACCACACCTCTGAAGTGCCTTGTAGTGTGAGCATGGTCTGCACTGCATATTGCAGTCTGCTCCCCCATTCTGTTTCAATAGTTCTTGGCTTTGTCCAGGTGTCGTGGTTTTGTCTAAAGGCAGGATCATACAAAGGTTCAGTCTGGTAACTGAGGAGGAATTTACCCCTGAGTCTAACTCCTTGGAGAGGAGCAAAGTCAAGCATCTCACTCTGGAGAGTGGAAGGTGGCATCTGAATCTAACTAACTCAGCAATGCACCATTAAACCCTTTTAATCATTACACTGATGAACAACTCCCTGATTCCCATGAAGAGAAGCAACCAGTGTTGAACATTCTCTGGTAAGATAGTTTTAGCCATCACACAATGAAAGTCTCTGATCCATGACCTTCAACTGATATCTATCAGTAAGATGATACCGGTCAGTCAGTCTGTTCTTCTCACAGGTTCAGAGGTTCATTATGCACCTCTGTGGAACAGAATGATACAAATTCACACAGAAACCAAAAACATTATGATACGAATTAATCAATATGCATTGCTGCAGCTTGGTTCCTGAAATGAAAGAAAGGAAAAATACACAGCAGAAAGAGAAGCTTTTCAACTTAACATGAGTCATTTTAAATCGAGGCCTACATTAACTATGGTCAACTTTAACATGAAACTTACACTCTATATACGGTGTGAATGGAGTAAGTGAATGTAAATGTTTGTGCAAAGAGTAAAATAATCAAAATGCATCACCATAGGTCCTACAGAGCCAATACGGTATTTGTGATGAGAACCAGTTGCGACTCACCTCACAAATGCTGAGTCCTTCATTGCCTTTTCTACACAACCACCTCAGTTGCACTGGAGAGACCAATGGTGGTGCCAATTCACTGCTGTATGCGCCTTGCTGCACCTCAGTGCTCCCGCAGCAGTAATCACCAGTGATGCCATATTATTGTGCAGATTGGAGCATCAAAGTCGCATGTTTTGCTTGAAGCCTGGCAGCAGTTCTCCCATCTGTACAGTCTTTACTGGCAGGTCTCAAGGCGAAAGACTAGGTATGAAAGATCCCCCCCTCAGAGAGTGTTGAAATGTAATAATGAAAACAAAAGAAATGCTCAAGTGCATTGACAGTTGCTTTCAAGAGTGTCCGCGCCTTCAGATGAATAGCCCCAACATTGAATTGGTGTGACCAGTGTGCAGATTCCTAGACTTGGGACCTTAATAATGGATAGAGTCCAATCACAGAAGGGGGATAATGGGAGGATCAATGACGAATCTGCAGCTAGAGTCTCTACCAAAAAGAGTGTTACTGAAGGTAAGTAACTTGTCTTGACTTCTGACAGAGACTTCTAGCTGCACATTTCTCACCTTTTGAATAGATACCAAAACAGTACCAAGTTGGAGGTGGGCCTGTGAATTGACTCAAACCAAAATGTCCTGCAGGACCAAGCAGGCAAAATGCCCCTCTCGGCGAACTTGATTGTCCAGACAATAGCACTTCGTGAGCATGGGGGGGGTGAGCGCGCGCACATAGCCGTCTGGCAAATGTCTAGGAATGGAACTGTGTGTGCTAGTGTAGTGATAGCAGCTTTGGTCCCGACAGAATAATTATACAGGCCTTCCAGAGGCTACGTTTTAGCCATTGCTTAGGAAATCTTAATGTAGAGCACAGTCCAACAGGAAATGGTTCTCTTCTGCACAGCCTTTCCTTTTTGTGTTCCAGCAAACTCCACAAGGAGCTTATTGTTCACCAAGTGTTCTTTGGTATGATCTATTTAGAAGCTTAGCACTCCCTTGAAGTGCAAGCGACTGAGTCTCTCCTGCTCCTAGAGGTGTGAGACAGAGCACAAAACACCCAACAGGGTGATATGTTGACCAACGTGTAGGGGTGTCCCAACTTTAGTCAGAAATATGCTTGTGTCAGCAAGACCAGGTTGTCTGGGAAGAGGATGGTGTATGGCAGGTTGACACAGAGCATGAAGTACACTCACATGTGGCGCCAATGTTATAGTGATGAAACCAGTATCTGCAATGTGAGGAGCCTCAAGGAACAGCTATGAAGCAGCTCAGAAGGAGCGCACATCAGAAAAGTGAGGAGATTGTGAAGGCCCGGGTGCAGAACTGTGCTCTGCTGCTGCAACAGCAGATCCTCCCACAGGGGCAGCCTGGTCAGAGGACAGATGCTCAAGGCTAGGAGTTCTGGATACCATACTCACCCTGGCTAATCCTAAATCACTAGGATAACTTATACGGGACTGTCCTGGTCTTCTTGAGAACTCAGGACAGGATTGGAATTGTTGGAAAGGCATGTAGAAGTCCCAATTTTCACTATAGGTGGACTGTGTCTCCAACGCGCAGAAGTGCTGACATTGTGCATTCCCATTGGTGGCGAACAGATTAACCCAAGGATCTCCCCATTCGTGGAAGAGACCATGCTCCACCTCCAGGTGTAACTCACACTCGTGATGCGCTAGACACTGGCGGCTGAGTTTGTCCGCCCTGGCATTTAATGATTTTGCCAGGTGGCTCATCACCAGGAACATTCCTTAATAGTCAGCCATTTCTGAGGCACAAGGTCTCCTGGCACAGTGCCCAAGACACCACTCCGCCATGTTGTACCACATGGAGAAGTTGTCTGTGAGCAGCTGTACCAGCTTCTCCTTGATGGACAGAGGGAAGACTTTCGATGTCAAGCGGATGGCACTTACCTCCAGAAAGTTGATATGGACTCAGTACTTCACCAGACAGCTTTGATCTCCACCTCTCCCAGATGACCTCATCCTAGAACTGATGTATCAGTCACAACTATCAGATATGGGTGGAGAAGAAAGATGGTCTGCCATTGACCCAATCATGGGCCAGTAACCACCACTGCAGATCTTTTGCAGTCTCCTCCGACATCTGGACATTGTCAGAGAGTTCCCCATGATGTTGGGCCCTCTAAGACTCCAGGTCTCACTGCAGAGCCTGTATATGCCACTTGGCATGCTTGACCAGCAGGATGCAGGAGGCCATTAGTCCCAACAGCCTCAGAGTTGATCGTATGCTTTATGACCAGGAAGGGAGTGCTCCACACAGTACTTAAAGGACTACTGTGAAACTAGACTGTTGTCTGCCTACAGCCAGTCTCTCAGAGATGAGGGAACATTTATTGAAGTCTGTAATTTCTGCTGGAGGAACTGTGGATGTGCCCTGAAGCACCTAGAAGCCTGCCTGCCTGCTTGCCTGCCTGCAGAGAGAGAAGGAAGGAGTCTGCCTAGCAGAGCGAGAGACTGTACTGGAAAAGAGAAACCCCCATATCTGGAAAGAGCTGACTCCTCAAGAGCTTGCTAGGGAGGACTCGTGTCAAGTGGGCCCCAATTGATTTGGTATCCCTGTTTTTGGCAGGAATGACAACTGCAATTATTATTGTAAGCCCTCGTCAGGACTGCAACTGTCCGATCGTGGTACTCCCAGTTGAGGTTGAAAGTGTGTGATCACCATAGGCCAGATGGGGGCTGCAACTGCCATGACTGTCACAGGACCAGATGGGAGGCTGCAACTACTGTGATCATTGTAGGCACCGTCACGGCCTCACCCACCTCTGATCTAATCTGAACTGCAACTGCCATGACTACTTTTGGGCTTACTTGAGCTGGGACTGTTGTCCTGCATCCATCTGGGACCACCACAGCCAGGTTTTCACGTGCCGCAGGCTCAAAGGACTGAGGCTGGGCAGGTGCACCCTGCATCCAGAGACCCCCAGCAGCCCAGCAAACTTGTTGCTCACCATTGTCCTTGCGGAAGAAGTGCAGGCAGGCCATATGGCCATGGCAGCAAGGAATGATCAAGGACTTAAACCTGTCCTCCCTGTGTCATAAGGAGGTAAGATTGAACGCAGAGTGCTCCTCTGACTGAACAAGAAAAGACTGCAACTGCTCTTGAGCCACACTAAATGCTCATTTCCGAGTATCTTCATTTATGTTTTTTATTTTATTTTGACAAATTTTGGCTCATATCTGTACAATGTTATTTTGATCTTTTGATATATCAGGTGATTTTGCAAATAGTTCCTACAATTTTCACAAAACCTGGAAAATAAATATATTGAACCATTACTAGTGTATGGAACTAGTTGCAGAGTTGTGGTGACTAAGGTTCCTCTTATAATAACCCGTGAGTCTCCAACAACTACAAATGTATTTGTTCAAATGTATATGCCTCCACATCAAAGTATGACAAGGTGCACCTGGGAGGTTGTAGTCAGTGTCAATGTCCTAATATTCTGTTGGGCTACAAACCCTATCTGTGGTGTGATTTTTACTTCAGCACTAACAGGGATATTTTGGGTCAAAGGTCATTACATTCTTTTGGCTTCCATGTTGGGGCCGCTTCCCAAGTAAATATTAGCTTTAAGGATGTTAGGGTGCAGTGGAACTTCACACCCACATTACCATGTGGAGACATTCCACAGGTATGACAGGCAATATATCTTCAACGTAGGATAGGAATCCCCGTAAACTTCTTGAGTGTTGTTAGGCATATCAGAAGCAAAAAAAATCCATAAAGGTGTACTTGACTCGCTAATCATGGCTGATGGTCAATTAGAAGTATCTGAGAATGAGCAATATCCACCCATAGCTTTTTGACAGGAATAGGCCTCTCTTTAAGAGGCGGGTGAGTGACATTTGCAATAGAAGCAGACCTAATTTATACTATTGAGATATATTACTCTTGGGTTCAGATAGATGCAACTGCAGCTGACACTAAGCATGTCACCAGGTATAAATAAGTAACCCAACCTGCTGTACATACTGCCTGTAATCAGATTGAATTTCGATTCACATATGTCATTTTAAGGGATTTAGGGGCCCAGGCACAACATATTTTAGGGAGCTCCTGTTTAGATCAACTTTTTTTTACTTTGCTACCCATTGTGTCCTAATCCAGCCTCTTGGTGGATAAGTGTAGGAAAGTCCTGTTTGCCTTGGTCACCCCCAAACACTTGAACAGATACTGGTGGTTGTTGACTCTTAGCTGTGCCATGGGTTCTGCTTCTCAGTCCCAGGGCCAGTGCTCTGTGGAACGTGGATATGCAAATTAGGCTAATTATAATTGGTAGTCTCAACCTACCTTTAAGTCCCTAGTATATGGTAGGGCATGTAGGTTTAGGGACCTGTTTTGCTTTCAATAATGACCGAGCTGACAAAAATCTCTGGAATGCCCTTCTTGGTTTAAAGAAGACATTTAGTATTATTCCACCACGAGGTTCCTGAAAAATGAAGGAGATTAGTAGGTCGAAGGCACGCGTTTAAAAGTAGTCACAGCAATGAAAGGAAAATATATCAAAGTGATTCTCAATTGCAATGTACACAGCAAATATATGTGATTATATTATAGCATAATTGCAAAGCAAAGGATAAAGTAAAAATTAATCACCGTAGGGCCTGCCAAGCTCTTCAACTTTCTCATGCCAGCAAGTTGATGACCCCATTCAACTGCGAGAAAGAGATATCCACCCTCATAGGAAAATGTCAGGCGTTTGACGTCCAATCCTGACTGAGGTCTCAGAATTCCCTCGCTACTGAGCAGGGCCACCTCTTTTATAGGTTAAACAATCATGGAAAAAGCCTTCTGAAAGGCCCCCCTCCCCTCTCAGATGGAAATATTCAAACATGCTGACTACTGTACGTCAGAGTTGGAAGAAAAACATTGAAAATTGCCAAGCCTTTCAAGGCAACCTGTTCCCTTCACTGGAGAAAACAATAAATATGTGCTCTCTTATCAAGCTATCGTGTTCGGTAAGAGAAAATACAAAAAACACAAGCTTAGTTTACCATGTGGACAAACACAGCTCATCTGCAATGTCTAACACCACAATAAAGCCAATAGGCAGCTAAACTGAATACAAAATGTAATCAGCAACTGGTAAACACTGAACAACTAATATGCACAGTGGGGAAACACAAAGTCAGTGGTCAAACCTACCTATTTTCACTACATCACCATCCTCTGACCAATGCCTTTGTGAACTTTTCTCTTATTTAAAAAAAAAAAAGAAAACATCATAAGCAAATCCGGTTTGCATTGAACACAGCAACATAATGCAATGATAAAAGCAATCACTAGAAAGCAATGGAAGAGGATTAGCGTATTGATCTTATAAACATTTGAATCAGACACACCTTCAATAAAAAGATAAAAGCTTATATACTCAGATTGGGATAATAGCTGACTGAATAGTGTCTCTAGGATAGCAAGTTGGTGTAGAATTAGATGAAAACATCATGAGTTCTAATCATGTAAAGGTACACGGTCCACCTGAAAGGTTTGCTGGGATGTAAGTGAAAGTCAGGTTTCCACACAAAAACAGCCATCTAACTGGCAATTTTTCTTAATGAGACTGGCAGCATTCATCAGATGATAACAAGCCATGGGTTAGTTCCAATGGAACAGTGGACAGAACATCCATGGTACTCTGTATTGTTCCCATGTAGAACTTAAATCAGAGACGCAATTAGCGCTAAATGGATCCATAGGTTTTGTACTTTAAAAGCAGCAGGAGCGTTGCACAAAGGTTATCAATCAGGTTCAGGTTGGGGGTGCGGTCCTTCCCCCACACGCAAACGCCCGAAGGGAGACCACGCAGCACACTGATGGTCGCTGGCAAGTCGTAGTAGGATCTGCAAAAGATACAAGTATGACTTTTCTTGCAAATAACATTTGTCATCTGAAACATGCTCTCCTTTTTCCTTTCCTTGTTTGATAATCAGCAGGGCGTTATTGGGGTCCTTTGCTATATTTTCTGCATGTTCTGGAGGGCCATTTGGGGATTCAACCCACACCTTAGCACTGAGGTTTGTGTCTGCTGCACCACAGCTTCCCTTTCCTAGCCCTGTCAGAAGGGCTGGAGCAGTCCCCTTCCTTACCAAACCTCCATACACTGCACTTATGACAAGTTGGGAAATTCTGTCTCCAATTTGAATGAATAAGTCAACTTCTCCACTATTTAACAGAATAACTTTGATTTTTCCTTGGTAATCTGCATCAATCACTCCCCCTAAAACGTGAATACCTTTTAGGGCCAACACAGATCTGGGAGCAATCAATCCAAAATGCTCTGGGAGAATCTGTATTCCAACACCTGTTTCACACAACGCTACGTCTAGGGGTTTTAGTCTGTAAGCTTGTGAAGCATGTAAGTCAAGACCTGCAGATTCAGGTGTGGCTCTGTAAGGAGCTAACGCTCCAGGTTTTATTTCCCAGTATGTGATGGTATCGGTGGCCACATGTGGTTGTATTTGCAAAGCTGGAGTTAACATTCGCATCAAAGGTGTTTCAGCATTTGTTAATGGTCTACTGTTCAGACTCTGGAGGGCTTCATTTAAATGCTCTCTCCAGTTTTCAAAGTCCCATCCGATAATTTTCGCAGTTGAGCTTTCAGTAAACCATTCATTTTCTCAATCAGTCCAGAGGCCTGTGGATAATAAGGAGTATGAAATATCCACTCAATATTGTGCTGAGAACAGTAGTCCTGCACCAAATTGCCGTGGAAGTGTGACCTATTGTCACTCTGGATCTGGAGTGGTACTCCATAGCAAGACATTAACAAGTACAGAGTTCTGATAGTATTGTTCTGAGTAGCACGTTTACAAGGGACTGCAATCAAGTATCCAGAACAAGTGTCCACTACGGTACAGGTGTATTGACACCCGCTACTAGTCGGTAGTGGTCCAATGTAATCAATTTGCCATATCTGTCCTGCTAACTTTACTCTCCCCAATTGATCTTTGACTGTTTGCAGCACAAATCTCTGTTGTGTGTGACAAATAGGACATTGCAAAATCACAGTTTTATCAAATCTAGGGGAATGTGCATCTCTCTAATCTCTGCCCACCTGTAAGTGGCTTACTCTCCCAGGTGTTCATATTTCCGGTGCTCCCACTTAGCCATCCCCACCAAGTCAGAATTCTGGGTTGACACTTCTGCCTCTGAACTTTTGTCGTTGACGTCTGCAAGGGAATTGAACCAGCGTTCTAGTGAGTCAATGGGACAATGAGCATCTATGACTTTACTCTGTTCTAACCTTTCCCAAATTTCCTGCCACAACTCTTTGCTCCTCACCTCCTTTGAATGAAAGAACCAGTTATGTGCAAGCCATGTGGAAAGCCAAACAGATAATCCATTAGCAATGAACCAAGAATCAGTGTAAAAATTACAAGTCTCAGGCAGCTCTTGCTTTAGAGTCTGACACACAGTGTACATGTCTGCACATTGGCTTCTTTTTCCTTCTCCTGTGGTAGACAATGACTTTTCAGTAACTGGATTGTATAACACTGCTTTCCATTGTCTTTTAGTACCCACGTATTTCAATGAATCATTAGAGAACCAAACATGCTTTCTATCCTCAGGGCCCAAGAATTCAAGTGGTACACTCCATTTCACTGGTGACTCTTTTACCTGTGGTACTCCCTGCACCCTCTCCTCATCCTGTACAGGGGCTTGTGACACCTGTTCATTTAGGGCTGCAGTGCCTGTTGGTCCTACTCGAGCCCTGTCTTGTATGCACCAGATCCAAAGTATGATACTAGTCTCTTGTGCATGTCCTATACGGTGAGATTTAAGTGAACTTATCACCCACAGCATGATTGATATTCCAGGTTTCAGAATTACATTATAACTTAATGTCATTTGCTCAGTATTCACTAGAGCCTAATAACAAGTCAAAAGCTGTTTTTCAAAATGAGTATAGCGCTCCACAAAGTCAAGTAGTTTTCTAGTCCAAAGCCCCAGGGGCACCCTTGTCCTCCCTTGTTTCTGCCACATATTCCAGTTTGCATACTGTCCCTGAACAGTTACATGTAAATCAATGTTTCCCTCTTGCACTGTACACAAGTCTGAAGTCTGTTGAATTATTTAATTTGCCAAATCAATAGAACACAGTAGCTCTTCACTCTATTCAAACTCATGTTTTTTCCTAGTTACTTTGTATCAAAGGGTCAAGATTTTACTCAGATGAGGGCTATACTGTTTCCAAAAATCAAACAATCTCATGAAACTCTGTGTCTCTTGCTTAGTGCAAAGAGTAAGAAATTCCCAAATCTTTTGTTTTACCTGTAACAACTTCTCTCTATGTTCTGGATTCCATTGAATTCCCAGAATCTGCACATTTTGTGACAGTACCTGTGTCTTTTCTGAATTAATTGTACACATCGTACTCTGCAAAAGTGGTCTGAATATACCGGTAACATCGTCAACTTCTCGCTCACTGTAATCTTTTAAAGAATGCATTTCAACTCCTGCCAAAAACTGTGGGCTGCTCTGCGCACAGAGATCTACGCTCTGCTCATGAGGCTCACACTGGCCCCCACCTTTTTTAACCTTCTCATTACTGGAATGTGAAAAGCCAGATTCTCCTGTAACAGCTTGGTAGATTTCAGTTTTATCTTGCAATAATTTGTTCTGACTAATTTGCTCACATAAATTCTTTTTTTCATGTTCTAACTGTTTACATCTCTCATGTATTTTTCTATAAACAGACAAAAGTACCCAAACCCTCCTGTCAAGAACAAAAGGGACATCATTTCATTCAAAAAAGCACCTTTTTTAAATATTAAAACACGTTAGTTTTATCCAAGCACCCATCCCAAAACTTAGAAAGTCCTGATAAACAAGAAAACATGTTTGTCACAACACCATAAGGCAGGTTAACTTCACATGCATTTTCAATCATGGTTTGGGTTGCCTCCTTTAATTCTCTAAACAAAAAAAAATATTTACACTTTTAAATCGTGCACTTCCAAGCTCCAACTCCTTTTTATTTATTTTTTTACTACCGATCTACGACAACATTTTTGCTTTCACTAATGACCGAGCTGACAAAAATCTCTGGAATGCACTTATTGGTTTAAAGAAGACATTTATTATTACTCCACTACAAGGTTCTTAAAAAATGAAAGAGATTAGTAGGTCGAAGGCATACGTTTAAAAATAGTCACAGCAATGAAAGGAAAATATATCAAAGTGATTCTCAATTGCAAGGTACATAGCAAATATATGTGATTATATTATAGCATAATTGCAAAGCAAAGGATAAAGTAAAAATTCATCACCGTATGGCCTGCCAAGCTCTTCATCTTTCTTATGCCAGCAAATTGATGACCCCGTTCAACTGTGAGAAAGAGATATCCACCCTCAAGTGAAAATGTCAGGCATTTGACATCCAATCCTGACTGAGGTCTCAGAATTCCCTCACTACTGAGCAGGGCCACCTCTTTTATAGCTTAAACAATCATGGAAAAAAGCCTTCTGAAAGGCCCTCCCCTCTCAGATGGAAATATTCAAACATGCTGACTACTGTACGTCAGAGTTGGAAGAAAAACATTGAAAATTGCCAAGCCTTTCAAGGCTCCCCTTCCAAGGCAACCTGTTCCCTTCACTGGAGAAAACAATAAATATGTGCTCTTTTATCAAGCTATCGTGTTCGGTAAGAGAAAATACTAAAAACACAAGCTTAGTTTACCATGTGGAAAAACACAGCTCATCTGCAATGTATCAACTGCAATGTCTATTGCCACAATAAAGCCAATAGGCAGCTAAACTGAATACAAAATGTAATCTGCAACTGGTGAACACTGAACAACTAATATGCACAGTGGTGAAACACAAAGTCAGTGGTCAAACCTAAAAAGTTGTGAAGAAAAGGGGGGAAAATTATAGGGATAGGCGCTAACAGAATATCACCAAAACATTTCTTTAACAATAGATAGTAAATACGATGCTCCCGAACGGAGGGTCCTCCCAGCACCTCTAGTGTTTCTCCAATAGGAAAAACCAAACTGATTCAAAAGGCCAGGGCACTCGTATGAAATAAGATAAGAATCTGTGCAGTTAGGTTCTTGGTCTTCGGAGAATCAATATATAATCCAAACAGAGTTAAAGTTCAGTGTCTTTATTCTTGTGCGAGGTTTTCATACATGTTCATCACATCAGAAAGATTCCATATGTGGTCATCACAAGAACATCCAACAGCCAACACGTGTTTCGTCTCTGAGAAATTAATCTCATTGACTTCCTCAGGACTGTAAGAAACATAATAATGAGCTTGGTCATAATCTGTAGTTATACATGATTATGGAAAATGTATACCTGGCACTAAAATCGTGGCCCAGTCCTTCACCAGTATCGCATGAGTGTCTAAAATCATCAAGTGACATTACCAAACGGAGCCACAGAGAAAAAACTGTGATTACAGTCTACCACAAATGATAAACTTGTTATTACTATAATTATCACCAAAAGTTTGATGTGCACGTGAAACGAAGTAGAAATTGAGAATTAGAAATAGGGATAAAGACTACTAAGGTTGAGAAATGTACTCTTAATGACAGGGTGCCATTAGGAAAAAAGGAAACAGAAAGGCGTCATAACACCTTGGAAATTGGTGAGTGAGTGTGCTAAATTAAGCATTCGCAAGTGTGTCTGAATAAAGAACAACGTACCAAAGTATAAGTAAGGTGTTAACATGAATAAATGGCTTATCCTAATCAAATAAAACTCTTCAAGATAATGTACAATCTGAAATAAAATGATTGTAAGTCATTAGGAGGAAGATAATGAGTAAGCTGAATTTAAAAGGAACTAACAAAAGGACTATCACGTACCAATATAGAAAGAGTAGTGGGAATCACGTGACGGGGGCAAAACACTTATATCCCGATTCTTCGTGAGGGAGTACTCATAAGTCAGCACGTATGGATCCAAAATCTTTTACGGTGAGATCTAGAAGAGAAGATCGCTATACTAAGGAAGTAGTGACAAGCATAAGCAATATGGCATAATTCTAAAAGTAAAAGGTCACGTTTCTATAAACAAAACAGTTCTTTTGGGTAAATTCTTGTGTTGGGGGCGCTGTGTCTTGGTCCCCGATAATTAAGCTGGCGTGTATGTAGAGAAAAAGGATGTGTAAGCCCTCCGTCTCATCTAAAACCGATGTAACAAAGATTATAATCATATGTTGCTTCTAAGTTGAGCAACCAGACTCAGCTACCTCAAAATAAAGTGCAAAATACATAAGTTAATATTAATGTCACCTACCTATAAGTATAAGGTATAGAAGAGACACAGAGTAAGGTCTCAGGAGTGTGTGTGAAACTCCTCAGCATGACGTGCAGTATGTTTGTTTGGTCCTTCTTTTATTCGATGATGAGAATCATCGGCTGGTCCGAAATAGAAAAAGGACAGAGTGTTGAAAGAAAAAGTGGGCGCCATCTTGGAGTGGTGAAAGACACAACTAAAAGACAGTGTCCAAATGGGTGGATGAAATTGCTAAGCATTATCTAATGCGAATGATCTTAGGCGCTTACACAAATTGATAGAAAGACACAGAATAAGGTCTTACACGACACAGAGTAAGGTCTCAGGTGTGTATAAAATTCTTCGGCATGATGGGCAGTATGTTTGTTTGGTCCTTCTTTTAATCGATGATGATAATCATCGGCTGGCCCGAAACAGAAAAAGGCCAGAGTGTTAAAAGAAAAAATGGGCGCCATCTTGAAATTGCTATGCCTTAGTTAATGCGAACAGCCTTAGGCGCTTACAAAATTGATAGAAAGACACTGAATAAGGTGTCACATGACACAGAGTAAGGTCTCAGGAGTGTGTATAAAATTCTTCGGCATGACGGGCAGTATGTTTATTTGGTCCTTCTTTTAATCGATGAGGAGAATAATGTAACTGAGAAGTAATTTGTTTGAAGGGTCCCGAGAATAAGAGATGATACAAAATAGTAAAAACAAAGTGTAATCAGACAAGTAATCCTAAGTAGTCATCGTCCTAATTATTCGTTTCACGTGATCATCAAAGATTGGTGACACTTACCAATAAAGTGTGAATTCATATGTAATGTAAATACTGTAATAATAGTAACACTTCACATTTGAACAGAGTTCACCATCTTAGCACCAGAATTGAACTGGGCTCATTCTTCCATATTAGGTAGTGTTGTATACTATGTTGATAGAGTTTGACAGTAATGATTAAATTCATACTTGGACATAAAGTGTACAAATTATACGTTATTATGATAGTAAAATTAATCACCTAGGAAGTACACCATTTCATAATTTGTGTTAAGACCTTCCTCCACTGCTCTTAATTTGAGCATCCAAATACATTCACGTCTTCTAAGGTGTAATTCTCTATTCCCTCCTCGTGGGTCTTTGGATATATTCTCAAACCCATAAAATTCAAACCTCTTGGTTATGCCCTGGGCCGGGCATTGATTAATGTGTATTGTCACAGGATACCGACTGTCATTTTGTCTCACATTACAAGTAACAGCAATTACGTAATTTACATGATCATTTGCAAGTGCAGCAAATACTATGTAGGCAGCACTATCAGATCCCTCAAAATAAGAATGAGCGAACACTATCGAGCAGTGAGACAAAATTACAGAAGAAGGACTGCCCTGCTGGACCCCTGACCTGCACCTGGACACTGCACTCTGAAGGACTGCACCAGCTGCACACTTGGGATTTACAACAAGAAGGACTTTGCCTGGCTGCAACTGGTTTTTAGGAGGGACTCCCTGTTTGCTACAGGTGAAAAATAGCTAACCAGAGTCCACTGCATCAAATCCTGAAGAAACTGACCAGCTGACCACTGTTCAATGGCCATTTTGGAGTTTGAGCCAGGTGCATTCTGGGAGTTGGAGTCCGCACCCTCAAAGAGCAACTCAGAGCTTCTGGAACCTTGGGGTGAGTTGTGGACTCCTAAAGGACCTTCAAAGATCTTCTGGAAGAAGATCCAGAAGTTTGGGGAAGATTGGTGAACTTTTTGGAAAAAGCTCCATAGAGGGACCGACCCGCCGCGGTGAGTCTAGCTGGCTTGCCTCAACCGTAACCTGGCCTGACTTGCAGGTTCGTCCCGCTGAAGAAAATCTCCCAAAAAGTGACTAAGTCCGAAAGTAGAAGTTTGACCAGGACCTCTTGTGCAGTGATTCCGAAGAGGGCTCCAGGGACGTTGGATCAAGATTCAGGTTTAGCCCGGTCAAGGATTTTCATCTTGAAAAAGCGTCTAAGTCTGAACGTATAAATCTTCACCAAGGTCTCCTGTGACACGTATTCGAGGAAGGTCTTCAGGGAGGTCGGATCAGACTGGCGACTTCGTCCCGCTGAAAAAAATCTTCAAGAAAACTACCAAGTCCGAAGGTAAACTTTTGACCGAGGCCTCCCGCTTGCTGTATGCTCCATCACAGTCGGCCTTAAACTTTGACTTTGCCCCGGTCGAGGTCCGACCAGATGACCAGATTGATGCATTTTTTTTCCTATGAGCTAGAAAACATTAATTCTTTAAAAATTCATATCTCTGGTTTCCCTTATTCAATTTTATTGGGTTTGGAGTCAAATTAAAGATAAAAAAAAAATTCCTATTTTTATAAACGGTTTTCAGATTTTTAAACTGTTTCCTGTGTTTTATTTAATTACTGTTTTGTGATATTGAATGCTTTACACACTTTGGTGGTCATTTTGACTTTGGCAGTCTTGTACACAGACCGCCGAAGCCACGGGCGCCAGAAGACCGCCAGTGCTGGTAATCTTCCGACTGCCATATTACACGTACCAAAGGATTTCTGACACAATTTGGGTGGAAATCCTCCAGCAGTCGCTCTGGCGCTCGGCGGCACAGAGGTGGTTCCACAGCCATCACTTCCACGCCAAAAGTACTCCACCTGCCGTATTACAATGGCGTGGCGCTGCCAGCGGTGGAAGCACCTGTTCCCTTTCCCTGGCGGACGACCTCCTCCCTGGTAAGGTAAGGCGATCATTCAACAGGGGAGGGAGGGAACGGGGGTGTTGTGTATGCATGTGTGAATGTAAGTGTATATGTGTGTGTGAATGTAAGTGTGTATGCGTGTGTGAATGTAACTGTGTATACATGTGTGATTGTTGAGGTGAGTGCGTGTTGGTATGTCAGTGTGAATGCATGTCTGTTGGTGTGAGTGAATGCATGTAGGTATGCATGTTGGTGAATGGATGTAGGTATGCATGCTGGTGAATGCGTGTAGGTATGTGTGTTGGTGAATGTGTGTATGAGGGGTCCATGTGGGCGTGTGTGTGCATGTATGCGGGGAGGGCGGTGCGGTCTTGGAAGGGGTGGGTGGGGGAGGAGGTGTGCTGTCCTGGAAGGGGTGTGGGGGCAGTTGTCTGCCAGTGACAGGAAAGGAATTTCCAGTCGCCAGCAGCCTTTCTGTCAGGGTTTTCGTGGAGGTGCTACCACAGCCGAAACCACGGTGGACAGGCCACTCCTAATACCGCCGGTGGTCTTCAGTGGACAGCCGGCCCAGAGGAGCTGTCCTCAGGCCCGGCTGTCCTACAGCCCTTGCAGTACCAGTGGGGATGTGGCAGTTTGGCAGAGGCCAAACCGCCACACTCGTAATATCGCAGTCTTTACAGCTGGCCCGTCGATGGTGAGACTGCCACTGCGGCCCGCCAGGGTCAAAATGAAGCCTTTTGTCTCCCAAGTTAAGACTTGTCGATTGTTGTCAAGCTACCAAGGGTTGAGATGGGGTTAATTTATTGAGACCTAACTGAACCTAAGTGGAGGTAAGTGGCCTACTGCCAAGTGTAGGTACTTAGCTGTCCTTACCAATAATGCACTTTTTAAATTTTTTGGTGCGCAGTGGTGGGATCCAGTACTTGTGTTCAGTATCACACTACAGTTTTGAGTAAAGCAAATTAAAAATCTTTTAAATTGTCCTAGTGCAAAAATTGTTTTTGATTTTTAATTTGGATTAACTTCAATTATTGCATTTTTGTGATTTTTCAAAATTCTTGTTTCCAGTTTTTGCAAAAAGCGTTTGTTGACACAAAACTAGGGAACCATGGAGCTTGATATGGCTAGCCTACCCATAATGACAGTAGTCCAGCTTAGGGGGTTGTGTACTGAGAGGGAGTTGCCTGCAGCCACTAACCTCAGGAATTGTTTTTGGGTTACATCCCTGACAGCCTGGGTTGAGGCACAAGAAATAGGTACAGAGGAAGCTCCAGGGGAGGATGCTAGCTCCAACCACTCAGGGGAGGGAGGGTATCTGAGCCTTGGTAAGGATGAGGAAGACTGGTCCTCACTGCACACAGTTACCAGGGCCATACCCAAAGCTTGTTGGGGGAAGGGGATCCCTTCAGAAGGAGAGAATATGTCCCTTAGAGAAAGAGAGCTGGATGCCCAGCTAGCATATGTAGCTTTGGAGGCAGAGAAGCTGGCCCTGGAAAAGAAAAAGTGGGCAAGGAAAGAGAAAAGAGATGGTGGCAGCGACAGAGAGCTGAGATGTCCATAGGTGGAGGGTTTGTCCCAGACTACCAAAGGGGGTGGTTCCTGCCTATGTAGAGGGGGGTGAGATAGATAAATGGCTGGGGGCCTTTGAGAGGGCCCTCCAGATGAGGAGAGTTAAGCCTCAGTACTGGGTTCACTTTTATGGGAGTTCGTCCTCAACTCTGGTAGGGCTAGGCTTCTGACCTTAAGTGGGGAGGAGGCAGATTCATACCCTAGTATGAAGAGGTGCTTAACTAAAAAGTTTGGTCTGACCCCAGAACAGTGTAGGTTTAAGTTTAGGGGCACCCAGAAGACAGCTACCCAGTCCTGGGTTCATTTTGTGGACATTTCAATGAAGGCACTAGAGGGCTGGATACAGGGCAACAAGGTAAGTAACTTTGAGGGGCTTTACAATTTGATTGTGAGGGAGCACCTTCTGACTAATTGTGCCCAAGAGAAGCTCCACCAGTATCTAATTGACTCTAAGTTGACCAATCGCACAGAGCTGGGGGAGGCAGCAGATAACTAGTTAAGATCTAGGGTTACCCAGAACCCCTAGAGGGTGACCGCTAAAAAGGGGGGACATGGTTCTTCTCAGGGGAAGAACCAAGGGAATGGGGAGGTGTGACTGGCTCTAAAAAGGTAGCAGTAGCACCTGCCCTCCCAGTAGAATGTCTGCTGGGAAATGATCTGGAAACATCTGAATGGTCAGAGGTGGAAAGAAGGGTCCATGTACAGATGCTGGACCTACCTGAATGGGTGTGTGTTGTGACCATGTCACAGGCACCAAACAGGGATGCGCTGGACACTTGGACCCCGGAACAATGGGCCAAGCCTCCAAGAAAAAGATAAAGGGCACTGGGTCTGGCTTGCCAGCCCCACCAACTACAGACAGTCAGGACGCATCTAAACCTGAGGGGTAGAATCTGACCTCTGTAGGAGGGCCCCTTCCCCTGCAAGCTCTGCCTGATGTGGCAGAACTACAAGTGGCAGGTGGGCCCACTAGAGAAGAATTGTGCCAGAGACAAAGAGAGTGTCCCACTCCTGAGGGCCTGAGGCAGACTGCTGCCAGGCAAGAACAAGGGGATTCCAGTGGGACACACAAGGTTTGTTGGGAGGATGGAGTTATCTACATGGAGGCAAGGGACCCCAAACCAAGGGTAACCAGGAGAGTGGTGGTCCCCCAGAAGGATAGAGAATTCCTCCTAACATTGAGCAATCATATTCCCTTAGCTGGACATTTGGGACAGACCAAGACCCGGAACAGGCTGGTCAACCATTTCTATTGGCCCCACATGTCAGAGAAAGTCAAGGTGTTTTGCAGCTCCTGTGTCACCTGCCAGGCCAGTGGCAAGGCAGGGGGCAAGCCAAAGGCTCCCTTGATACCACTGCCAGTGGTTGGGACTCCATTTGAGAGGGTGAGGATTGACATTGTTGGTCCCCTAGACCCACCAACTGCCTCAGGCAACCATTACATTTTGGTGGTTATGGACCATGCCACCAGGTACCCTGAGGCAATCCCCCTCAGAACAGTCACTGTTCCCACAGTGGCTAGGGTCCTAATTGGTGTGTTCACCAGAGTGGGATTCTCAAAGGAAGTGGTCTCAGATAGGGGTACACATTTTACGTCAGCCTATCTGAAAGCTATGTGGGATGAGTGTTGTGTTACATATAGGTTCAGCACCCCCTATCATCCCCAGACCAATGGTCTGGTGGAAAGATTTAACAAGACTCTGAATGGCATGATCATGGATTTGCCTGACAAACTCAGGAGGAGATAGTATGTTCTCCTCCTTTGCCTGCTGTTTGGCATACGGAGAGGTGCAACAAAAAGGGGTTGGATTCAGCCCTTTGAGTTACTGTTTGGGTACCCTGTGAGAGACCCATTGTGCTTGGTGAAAGAGTCTTGGGAGAAGCCTGTCAAAGAGACTAAGCAGAATGTGCTAGACTATGTGCTAGGCCTGCGGTCATGCATGGATGAGTACATGAAGAAGGCAAGCAGCAACTTGCAGGCCAGCCAAGAGCTCTAGAAGCTCTGGCATGACCAGAAGGCTACCATGCCTGAGTATCACCCAGGTCAGCTGGTGTGGGTTTTGGAGCCTTTTGGCTGCCAGGGCACTTCAGGCCAAATGGACTGGGTCCTATCCAATTTTGGAAAAGAAGGGTGAGGTCACCTACCTGGTAGATCTTGGCACCCCAGGAATCCTCATAGGATCCTGCATGTAAACAGACTGAAACCCCACCAGGACAGGGCAGACAAGGCCATGCTTATGGTCACTGATAAATGGAAAGAGGAGGAGAGTGAACCTCTGCCAGACCTCCTTTCCACAAATGCACAAGATGGGACAATGGAGGGAGTGGTACTCTCTCCCAGGTTGACAGCCCAGCAGCAAAAAGACTGTAGACACGTTTTTGAGCAGTTTGCTGGCCTGTTCTCTTGAGCCCCTGGACTCACTAATTGGTGTGTCCATGATATTGACACTGGTGACAGCTTACCTGTCAAGAACAAGCTGTACAGGCTGTCTGACCAGGTAAAGGCCAACATCAAAGCAGAGGTGGCTAAGATGTTGGATCTTAAGGTAATTGAGCCCTCTGATAGTCCTTGGGCCAGTCCAGTGGTACTGGTCCCCAAACCCAATCCCCAATGTGGGAAAAGGGAATTAGGATTCTGCGTAGACTACAGAGGTCTAAATGCAGTCATCACGACTGATGCTCAACCAATACCTAGAGCTGATGAGCTTGTTGCGTAGGGTCTCATTATTCTAATGAGACTACTGGATTTTGAGCGGCAGAATCGCCCGCGGTGTGGGAGACTGAGTCTGACGCACTGCAGGTGACACCTGTCGCTCCAATCAGGGTTTTGCCCCGGCCAACTAGCAGTGCCTCATTTCACCCTAAGGGCAAGGATGACTGGGCACCCGAACGCATGACATAATTGGTTTCTCAGGGAAGTCGTGGTCACTCAGGTCTCATCCGTTTCTCTCAGTTACATTTAGTCTCATATATACAATGACAAACAGAGGCAGTATATGTTTCAATAATGATTTTAATAAAACTACTGCATCTTAGATAGTAAAGCGTTAGCCGCAATAACCAGGACGACACAAGATGACAATATCAAAATTGTGACAAGGAGAGTGAAGCTTAAGAATAACGCTACCATATTGTCACTATAGTCTGCAGATTAACTCCTACCTAAGCTATACTAGAGCACAGCGTATTAAGCTCTAATTCTGCCCTTCAGATTCCCCTGGGAAGACATCATCCCCCATACCTGAGCAAAGGCCTGCGGTCTGCAAGGCAGCTGCAGCAAAGCATTCGACAATCAGCATACAGACGTGGTTCTCTGGCTGGAATCTTCCTCTAACGTGTAAGGGACAAGGAAGTGTTTTTATAACAACACAGCTGATGTTCTGAGAAAACGTCCCAACGTAAGGATGTGTGTTTTCTACGAATGTTGGAGACTAAACTTCTACCACGTTCACCAGCAATGTACCGTGCTGTAGCATTGGAAGAAGCACAGAGTGAGCAAGAATGTCTTGTTTGAGAACAGAGTGGTGGCCTAGGAAAAAACAGTTAGATAAACAGAAAATAAAACAAGACCGTAAATGTGGCTTTTGTAGCAATAAAATAAAGCTGAATAAAATATATCTAGGTTAGAGGGCACAGCAGCCTTGCTTAGTGTGGTAAAATAGCGTGCATGGAGCTATAGCTAAAATGGCTACACAAGCTCATTGATAGGTTGGGGGCTGCCAGGTTCCTGAGTACATTTGACCTGACCTCAGGATACAGGAAGATTGCTTAAGTCCAGGAGCTAAGGTGAGGTCAGCATTTTCCACACCAGAGTGCCACTTTCAGTTCAAAGTAATGCCCTTTGGCCTGTAAAATGCTCCTGCCAACTTCCAACGGTTGGTGAACAGAGTCCGGTCTGGGTTGGAATCTTTCAGTGCAGCTTATCTGGATGATATAGCTGTATTTAGTTCCACCTGGGAGGACCACCTGGTCCACCTGAAGGAAATGCTTCAGGCCCTGCTTCAAGCAAGCCTGAGTATCAAGGCAAGCAAGTGCCAGATAGGGCAGAGTTCAGTGGTGTACCGGGGCCACCTTGTTGGTAGAGGCCATGTACAGTCTCTCCAGCCCAAGATCCAGACTATCTTGGATTGGGAGGCTCCTAAAACCCAGACTCAGGTCAGGGCCTTTCTTCACCTGACTGGGTACTACAGGAGGTTTGTTCAAAATAATGGGACCATAGTGACCCTGTCGCGTAGGCTCTGATTATTCTAATGAGACTACTGGATTTTGAACAGCAAGATCATCAACAGTGTGAGAGACTGAGTCTGACCCACGGTGGGTGACACCTCTTGCCCCAAATCCAGGTTTTGCTCTGGCTAACTAGCAGTGCCTCATCTCTCCTGAAAGGTAGAGATGATTGGGCAGCCGAGCACATGACATATCATACTTCTCAGGGAAGTCGAGGTCAGTCAGGTCGCATCCGGTTCTCTCATTCACGATTCGGTCTCATATATAAATGACAATGAAAGCAGTATAAGACTGGTTTAATAAAACAACTGCATTTTAGATAGCAAAGCGTGAGCTGCAATAACCAGAACAACATAACAATATTAAAATGGTGACGATGAGATTGAAGCATAAGAATAATGCTATCATATTGCCACTAAAGTCGATGGACTATTTTCTATCTAAATCATAATTTAAGCACGGCATGTAAAGCTATAATCCTGCCTTTCAGGTTCCCCCGGGAGGACATCAACCCTCATACCTGAGCAAAGGCCTGTAGTCTGCGTTAGCATCTGCAGCCAAGCATTCAGCATACAGTTGTGGTTCCCTGGCTGGAATCTCCCTCAACGTGTAATGGGACTAAGAAGTGTTTTTATAATAACACAGCTAATGTTCTAGGAAAATGTCCCTTCGTAAGGATGTGTATTTTCTACGAATGTTGGAGACTAAACTTCTACCACGTTCACCAGCAATGTACCAAACTGTAGCCTTGACTGAAGCACAAAGTGATCAAGAATGCGTTGTTTGAGAACACAGTGCTGGGCTAAGCAAAACAGTTAGATAGAAGAAATTAAAACAAGACTGTAAAACTGGTTATTGTAAAAATAACAATGCAAAGCTGAATAAAATATATCTGGGTCAAGATGCATAGCGGCCTAGTGTATTAAACTAATGTGCATGGAGCTATAACTAAAATGGCTACACAACAGCCCTCCTGACAGAACTCGCCTCTAAGAAACAGCCCAAGAAAGTCATTTGGACCCCAGACTGTCAAAAAGCCGTTGACACTCTGAAACAACAGGCTATCTTTTCAGCACCAGTGTTACTGGCCCCTGACTATAAGAGTTTATAGTGCAAACACATGCTTCAGAAGAAGGGATTAGGGCAGTGTTAGCACAAGTTAATGAAGAGGGCCAGGATCAGCTAGTTGCCTTCCTCAGCAAGCGACTACTCCCCAGAGAGAAAGGATGGAGTGCCATTGAGAGGGAGGCCTTTGCTGTGGTCTGGTCCCTGAAGAAGTTAAGGCCATACCTGTTTGGCACTCACTTCCATGTTCAAACTGACCACAGACCTCTCAGATGGTTGGGGAGAACCCAAAACTGTTAAGGTGGTCCATTTCCCTACTGAGGATGGACTTCACAGTGGAACATAGACCTGGGAGAGCCCATGCCAACGCAGATGACCTTTCCAGATTTTTCCAGTTAGCTGATGAGGACTACTAGGGTGTAGATGATTAGTTCCCATCACCTTTCATCTGGGGAAGGGCAGAGTAGGAAAGTCTTCCTTTTTGCCCTGGTCACCTCCAAACCTTTTGAACAGATACTGGTGGTTACTGACTCTTGGCTGTGTCCTGGGTACTGCTTACCAGACCCAGGGCCAGTGCTCTGTGTAAAGTGGATATGCAAATTAGGTTAATTATAATTGGCAGTATCAACCTACCTATAAGTCCCTAGTATATGGTAGGGCATGTAGGTTTAGGGACCCCAGCATAGGTAGTGCACCCATAGGTGCGCTGCTGAGGTGCCCAGTGTCATTTTAAAGGCAGGCCTGCCTTGCTGGCTGCTGTTAAACTAAAGTTATATACAAATTCGACTTTGGAATTAAAAGTACTTCCAAAGTCTTAAACTACTTTATTTTTTACATATAAGGCACCTCTAAGGTATGCCCTATGTGCCCCTAAGGTCGGGTGCTATGTAACTATAAGCAGGGTCTTTGTAAAAATTGTTTTATAAGCCCTGGTGAGGTAAAATAGCCAAATTTGTTTTTCCCTCACTGTAGCGAATGGCTTCCATAGGCTAAAATGGGGAGACTTTATTTTAATTAACAAAGTCTCCTTCAGTGGGTCCCCTTCAGTGGCAGATACCTTGAGTTTGGTATCAAATTAATTGCTATAATAAATCCCACAACTTGCAATTGTTGGAGTTAAGATAACTAGTTCAGGTAAAGAGTTTTAAAACTCTACCTGAAAGTTGCCAACTTCAGCTCTGTAGTGCCCTTCTTTGGCCTGGCCAGGCTGCCTTGATGAGGTGTGAAGTGGCCTAGGCTGAACGTAAAGGATGTACGTGGAAGAGGAGATCTCCCTCACCAGATGGGGAAACAGGGTGGGGGTAGAGCACCCAAACTGGTCTTCAAAGGCAGGGAAGGACATTTGTATCAGCTCAGCACCTCCCTCACATTCTGCAATCCCAGACAATTAGGTGTACTCTTGATTAGATTAGGAGAGGGCAGGAGAGGGGTGTGTTTAGGATTTCTAGCCACACCAGTGGATGGGCTCAGCCAGATCTAACCTACAAAAATCACTTTCAGCCATGTTGGATTTTTGAGGAAAGTTGTTCCATGGGATTGATTTTTGCCACACTTCCCAGGAAGTGGTCATCAAAGGGGGAAGGAGCCTACCTAGCTGCACACTTGGGCTTCACCACAAGAAGGACTTTGCCTAGCATCAACTGGTTCAAGGAGGGACTCCCTGTTTGCTACAGGTGAAAAATAGCTAACCATATTCCCCTGCATCAAATCCTGAAGAAACTGACCAGCTGATCACTGTCCAGTGGCCATTTTGGAGTTTGAGCCAGGTGCATTCTGGGAGTTGGAGTCCACACCCTCAAGGAGCGACTCAGAGCTTCTGGAACCTTGGGGTGAGCTGTGGACTCCTAAAGGGCCTTCAAAGACCTTCTGGAAGAAGATCCAGAAGGTTGGAGAATATTGGTGAACTTTTTGGAGAAAGCTCCATAGAGGGACCGACCCGCCGCAATGAGTCTAGCCGGCTTGCCTCAACCGTGACCTGGCCTGACTTGCAGGTTCATCCAGCTGAAGAAAATCTCCTAAAAAGTGGCTAAGTCCGAACGTAGAAAGTTGACCGGAACCTCCCGCACAGTGTATCCGAAGAGGGCTCCAGGGACATCGGATCAAGATTCAGGTTTTGTCCGACCAAGGATTTTCATCTTGAAAAATCATTTATGTCCAAACATAGAAAACTTCACCGAGGTCTCCTGCAACGCATATCTGAGGTAGGGCTCCAGGGAGGTCAGCTCGGACTGGCGATTTTGTCCCGCTGAAGAAAATCTTCAAGAAAATGACTAAGTCTGAAGGTAAACTTTTGACGAGGCCTCCCGCTTACTGTAGCCGAGCAGGGCTCCATTGCAGTTCGCCTTAAACTTTGACTTTGCCCCAGTCGAGGTGCGACCAGATTGGCGTTTTTGTTTCTATGCACTAGAAAACATTAATTCTTTAAAAATGTATATCTCCGGTTCCTCTTATCCGATTTTATTAGTTTTGGTGTCAAATTAAAGATAAAAATAGTTGTTATTTTTATAAATTGTTTTTGGATTTTTAAGCTGTTTCCTGTATTTTATTTAATTACTGTTATGTGATACTTGAATGCTTTACACACTTTGGCCCTCATTACAACCCTGGCGGTCTGTGTTAAAGCGGTGGTAATACCTCCAACAGGCCGGCGGTAAAAGAAATGGGATCACGACCACGGTGGAAACCGCCAACACAGACAGCCACTTTAACACTCCGACAGGCACAGCGGTAGCAACAAACACTGCAGCGGTCACCGCCAACAGACAGGAGGAAGACAATATACCGCTGTGTAGACAGTATTGCAAGGCACCAATCCGCCAGATTTTCCGGGGCAGTACCAATGACATCAAAAGCACAGCGGAAACAGTCTTTGGAAGGGAAACCACTCATCTTTCGACACTCAACGAAGAACCAGGACGCCATGGAGCCCGAACTACAGGTCCTGCTGATGCTGGTGTATCTGCTAATACACCAGGAACATCAAAGAAGGCGGCGGCGACGACCACGGTGAGTACTGCACCTAGCACACAGGGGAGGGGGGAGGAAAAAGAGAATAACGCACACACGCAACATCCCCACCCTCACCCATAACACCATACAAACAAACACATGCAGCAACATTACATGTACACCCTGTAACCCCCTGGAAGAACGCAAGGACAAATGGAATTGAGTTAAATCAGTGATATTTGGAAAATGCAGATAAAGTTAACTATTATAAACAGTATACACAAATATTTACAATATGTACAGAGGGCCGTACACTGTCCTTTGCAAATGTCCGTGGACCAGTGGGCCAAAAAAACAGGGACTCCTGCCTCAAAACGGAGAGAACACTTCAGGGGCATCAGGTCAAAAACACACAGGCACCTCACGGGGAAGGGGAGGGGGGCACCTCAGCCAGAAGATAGTACTTCACCACTGCTCCTGGAGGGGGCAACATGCCCACTGCTTGGTCCTGGGGAGTGCAAGGCCACAGTCTCTCAAGTGGGTTGTTTGCCCACTGCTTGGTCCTGGGGAGTGCAAAGCCTCAGTCTCTCAAGTGGGTGGGTTGCCACTGCATGGTCCTGGGGAGTGCAAGGCCACAGTCTCTCAAGTGGGTGGTTTGCCCACTGCTTGATCCTGGGGAGTGCAAAACCTCAGTCTCTCAAGTCTCTCAAGTCTCTCAAGTGGGTGGTTTGCCCACTGCTTGGTCCTGGGGAGTGCAAGGCCACAGTCGCTCAAGTGGGTGACATGTTCCACTAGTTTGGCAGGGGGGCTTAGTGCCCAGTGTGCTTCATCCTGCCAAGGAAAGTGATAGTTGATGCATATCTCTACTGGTTCTGGAGTGGGCTCTGTGCCCAGTGTGCTTCATCCTGCCAAGGAAAGTGATAGTGGATGCATATCTCCACTGGTTCTGGAGGGGGCTCTGGGCCCAGTGTGCTTCATCCTTCCAAGGAAAGTGATAGTGGATGCATATCTCCACTGGTTCTGGAGGGGGCCTTGTGCCCAGTGTGCTTCATCCTGCCAAGGAAAGTGATAGAGGATGCATATCTCCACTGGTTCTGGAGGGGGGCCTTGTGCCTAGTGATGCTGCACCTGAGGTGTAGCAGTTCCCATTCCCTCACCTGGGTGTCTGAGCCACGAGATGTGCAGGGAGCAGGTAGCATGATACTCCATAGAGGCAGAGCCACACTCAATCCTGCGGTGACTTAGGCTGCAAACTGCTGGTAGTGCCGGTGCTGGTGGTGGTGCTTCAAGTGGTGGCTCCAGACCGCCTCCTGCATCCCCGGACGCCTGCCCACTGGGGATGCTGCTGATGACAGATGTAGTGGCACTGGCTGGGCATGTGGCGGTGCAGATTGCGGCGCGGGTGGCGGTGCCTGCGGTGAAGATGCTGCTGGTGTATGTCGTGGTGCAGGTGCTGGTAGAAGTGGAGGGAGGCACCAGGCCATCTCCTGCAGCCTCGGCCGGCTGCCCACTGGGGATGATGCTGCTGACTGTTGTTGTGGCAGCGGCGGTGCAGGTGGCGGGGCAGATAGCAGTGCAGGTGGCGGTGCCTGCAGCAGTGCTGTCAGTACTTATGGTGGGTACCAGTCCCTCACCTGAAGGGTCCGAGGCCTGAAGTGCCTTGCCCTGGGTTTTCTTGCTCTTCCCCACCTTGCCAGACACGGCTGGGACCTTGGCACTGGCAGATGCAGTTTTGTAGGACGCCTTGCTTGTTGGGATCTGCTTTTTGGCCGTGCTGCTTGCGGGCACCCTCTTCACCTTGGCAGGTGGCGGAATGGGTTGGTCCTTTGCAGGGGTCGTTGGCACACTGGCAGCCCTGACGGGTGCTCACTTTGATCCCCTGGGACTTGCAGGTACCACCGTGGACGCTGACTTGGTGGCTGAGGTGCTGGCCTGAGACCTTGGCCTGAGGGGAAGGATGGGGGGGAGGCGTAGGGAAGAGGTCAAAGTTAACAAGGAAACATTTTTTAGACACACTGGGACGGGAATATGGAGAGGATTTGGGAGTGGAGGAAGTGGGAGTGGTTGTAGGAGGTGTCTTTCTGCTGAGTGTGGGTAAAGGTGCATGGGCTGGATGCTGTTGTGAGGTGGATGGCTGTTGGGTGGGTGGGTGCTTGCGTTTGTGTACTTTGGGAGGAGGTGTCACAGACACACTGGGAGAGGACACAGGGGACGTGTGCATGGTTGTGGGGGTGGTGACTGCTCATGAGGGGTGTGTTGTGATGGGCGTGCTGCTGATGGAGGCAGTGGATGAGGATGTAGTGCATGCAGGTTAGAGTGGAGACTAGACTGGGAGGGGGGTGGACGAAGGGGAGGGGGTGGACGAAGAGGAGGACGGGGACACGGTGGAGGCAGTGGATGTTGCTGTGTCTGCATGGGCATGGTGCTTGTGTGAGTGCCTGTGAGATGAGGTGTGGTGCTTATGTTTGCCTGAGCCACTTTTGAGTGTTGATTTGGGTAAATGCTGGTCTGAAGGTGTGCTTGGGATAGGTTGGGGTTGAGGGGATTGGGACTGGGTAGAGGAAGTTGGAGGGGGAAGTCTAGACACAGGGACAATGGCTGCCATCAGTGCTGAGGCCAGAGCCTGAAATGCTCTCTGTTGGGCTGCCACGTCAGAGTGAATGTCCTCCAGCTATGCATTTGTTTGTTCTGGATGGCATTCAGAATGGTTGACTGCCCAACAGTGAGGGATCTCAGGAGGTCAATAGCCTCCTCACTGAGGGCAGCAGGGCTGACTGGGGCAGGGCCTGAGGTGCCTGGGGCGAAGGAGATGCCCACCCTCCTGGGTGAGCGGGCACGGAAAACATGCTGAGGGGCTGCTGGGAGGGCGGTGCTGGTTGGGAGGGTGGCGGCTGTACCTGTTTTTGGGGTGGGCACAGAGGTGTCCGCCAGTGAGCTTCCATCGGAGGAGGAGTCGCTCTCACTGGTCTCTCCTCCTGTCCCCATCGTGGTGTTCACCTCGCCCTCCGTCCCACTGGTGCCTTCACCCTCAGTGGATTCGCCCTCATGGGCCATGTGGGATGCAGCTCCCTCCGTCGCCGGTGCCTCTGCTCCTCCGCCAGATGATGCTAATGCACACAGGGACAGGATGACAAAACAAAAAGGGGGGTAGAGACAGAGGATACACTTGGTCAATGCCAGAAACACCACGACCATTGGCGTACACAACACACAGGGATCAGCCCTATGCACTAGGCCATGCCCAACCAGTCACTAAGGTAGTCACAAGCCCATGGGGTACAATGGCTAACGCCAGCATCTGCACACCTGACACCCACAGGACCCTGCCCAGTAGTATATGCCCACTTACACCATTGGTTTTGGAGTGCTCCAGAGCCTGCACACAAGGGACCTACCCTGCCATGATCGCCCTGGCCTAGGGTCACCCACAGCCCACATACCCAACCCAGCTACCTCCTAAAACACGCAAAGTCAGGAATCAGAATCTGTACTCACCCCCTTGTGGCTGCTGTGATGCCCTCAAGCGCCCATCCAACTCCGTATAGGCCACCGCCAGGATGCGGAACATCAGGGGGCTCATGGTGCAATGGGCACCCCTTCCACGTTGGGACGCCAGCCCCAGCTAGGCCTCAGCCGTTTTCTTTTTCCAGTGGCGCAGGTCCTCCCATCTCTTGCGGAAGTGGGTGCTCCGCCTGTGATAGACCCCCAGGGTCCGCACCTCCTTGGCGATGGCGATCCTGTCCCTGGGCCCTTGGAAATGAGTTCTGGTGAAACCAAGAAGAAACCAAGTGCATCGACTCTAGAGCAACTTTGGAACCGGCGCCACTGTTCAGACTTCAGACCACGGCTCCACGCTGCTGCCTGCACTGGAGCCGTGGTTCCCACTGAGTGCAATGACCATTACCGACCCACAGGCCCGGCAACGCAGCAGTGCCTCCGAAGTCCTGAGTGCCATGTCCCCGATGTCCAGGACACCCTGACTCTGGCTTCGTCACTGCACATGTGGCCCTGTGGTGTGATCATGGCACAGTGAAGACAACGACGCACGTCTTGACCTGCTGGATCCATCTATCCCGCCGGATTGTAAGGAATCGACACCTCGCCACTTACGCTGCATCACTTCCTCTGCAACCATAAGCGACTGATGCCTCGCCTCCCCTGCCTCGCAGTAAGGAACCAAAGCCTCACCCCAGTAGCAGTAAGGAATCAGGGCCACCCCAGCTCCAGCAACATCTTTGCTTCCTCATTGTTTTCCAAAGTACTGTACCTGGGGGTCTGTACGACTCCGTGACCGACTCCCACTTCTTTGCGAGTGGCGTCGAACTGTTGGGAACTTTGTGATAGCCGCAGTTATTGTGTTTCTAAGCGCTTTACTGAGATGTAATCTTTAAAAATTTGTATCTTTGCTTGTGTATGTTGAATTTTTGTTGTTTTGATCTTGTCTTACTCAGATAAATGTTGGCTAATTTTCAGAACAGGTGTGGAGTACTTTGATGGGGGTGGGGGTTTTGGTGTGGCTGTGTTTGTGTGTGTAAATACTTTACACACTGCCTCTGAGATAAGCCTGATTGTTTTTCCCAAGCCACCAGGGGGTGAGCAAGGGTTATCTTAGCCATGTGTCTCCCTTTCCCTGACTAGAGTGAGGGTCCCTACTTGGATAGGGTGCAAACCACTACCAGTTCTAAAAAGTATCTTTATTGAAGCAATTGCATCCTAGTATAAAAGCACAGGCTGTGATAATAAGGCAGTTGAAACATAATATAGCGATCATCATTACAATGGGCGTGAAATAGGTGACCAACCCTACCATTTTGTAAGTCCAGTGATTCCTGCCTAGCCTCTATGTATGAGAGCATAGTAGTAGTAACCCTCCTGCCAGTCACGATGTAAGGTAGGAACCACTACCCCATACCTGAATTGGATAGCAGGGGTCTGCCTGTTGTCTGGATGGCAAATCTCCTGGGGAGCAGACGGGTCATCAAAGCTGGCTGCAGTATGGTGTACATCCCAGGACGGTCCTCCTCCCTCCTTAGGTATATGTGTTGTTTATATGATAAACCCTACACAGTTCATGGAAGTAAGCTTGATGTCATGATACATCTAGAGGATAGGAACTATCTCCTGAGTTGGCAATCCAAGCGGGCATATCATGTGCCGAATCTAACAGCCTTGGAGAAAGCACAGAATGTATGCTGTGTTAAAGATAGAAAATGTGCAGTACGTACTCGGTCTTCAGAGAAGGAGCCTGCTGATTAAAAATATAAAGCTATGCACTAAAAAAAGGCACTGCCAAATAAATGACAGTGAATAAAATATATGTGTAAGGCGCAGGTCGTGAAACTAATTAAAACCTGGGTGTCCAACCCAGCACTAAAAAGCCACTACACCAGTATTACCAGATGTTAAAGGATCTGAAGCCACAGAGTTTTGTATTACAATTCCCCCACAGTTTTCTGTGGCAGGGTCTTTGATATCTTGCCCCCTGGCTATGCAGGTGATTATCTCAACTTCCTGGAAAAGGCCATGGGCTGTATATTCAATTTTCTAATTTTAGATTTCAATTTGCATATTGATAATATGTCTGACCACTCTATGGTCCCTTTCTCTTGAGGCTGGAATGATGTCCCAGAGAAAAGAAAGCCACAGGGGGCCTGGCTGAACTGCTGATCATGGCGGCCATGATCTGAAACCACTCCATGCAGCCAATTATCTGCAACAATCCTGCCTTGCAGAAGAGAAGCATCAGCATTTCAGGTGCCACTATCCCAACTGATGTAGGCCATGCTGTGTGGATGCCTAGACGATGTTTACCACGGCCACGCACCTTGAAATTAGAGTGCAGGCATTGCGGCCTAAGGAGAATGGCCAGGCAGTGAGAGCTTCCACTGGGGCCGCAGCCTGCATGATGCGGGCCAGCCTGAAACAGGATCAGAGCTCTTGCTGAGACAAAGTAGAGACCACCCTGTGTACTTCCTCCTGTTTCCCCTGCCCCCACCCTTTGTCTGCTTGGCAACCCCGGGAGAAACTCACTCCCCTCCCTCAACATCTCTCTGTTGTTACCGTGTGCCATTGGTAAGGTGGTATGGGCAACAGTAGCAGTTCCCGTGATGGAGCCTGATGTGTGTGTTTATTTTTTTGAGCACATGTTGAACAAGCCGCAATGTAGGTTTCGATGTCTCTTCACTTGGTGTCCCACCAAAAATTATTTTGCCAATTAACTAGTGTTGTTTGCACACCTGGATGGTTTGCCAGTTAAAAATCATGACTCCATTGCATTACTTTTTCTCTAAGTTTTATATGTTAAAAGAAACCATTGTTGATTACATTCTCTAGGTTTGCTAGCCGTTCATGCATGTTTTGTTTTTGAATTTGGCGCTGTAACTCTAGATAAAAAGAGTGATCCTCATTTGCTGCTACCACTTTTTCTGATGGGATAATAGTTGGTGGGGTTAGTTCCTATTTATTCGGCGCTATGTGGCCAAATCTGGAAAGTATATCAACTGTTTTGTGTCAGGACAGTAGGTGATAAGAACATCATACTCACTAAAAGAAGTGTAGTTAGAGCATTTGCTGTGGTGTTAGGGCTTTCACTGAGCTAATGAATTGTAGATTTTTATGATCAGTTCGCCCCCAGCAAATGGTGGTGCCATTCTTCAAATACTAGCTTGATTGCTAGTAATTCTGGTTTCTGCTACTGTATAATTTTGTTCTGCTGGGATATTTTTTTTTTTTATTTTTTTTTATAGAATGCAATAGGGTGCAGATGTCCCGTTGTTGGGTCTTTCTGGGACAAGATTCCCCCAATAGCCACCCGGGAAGCGTCTGCCTCCACAAAGAAAGGCTGGTCAGAGTTTGGGTGCTGGAGGAGTGGGACAGAGGTACATTTTTCTTTCAATTGCTTAAAGGCATGGGCGGCTGCTGGGGACCAAACAAAGGCTTGCCCTTTTTTTCAAGAGTTTTGTAATCGGGCCACTGTCTCAAAGAAATTGTGAATAAAACACCTGTAGAATTTGGCAAAACCTAAAACATGCTGGACTTATTTTACAGTGGTGGGCTCTGGCCAATTCAGGTTTGCCTCTACTTTGTTAGAATCCATAATTATCCCAGTCGGGGAGCGGTGATATCCTAGAAACTCTAAAGTATGTGCATAAAACATACACTTTTTCAGTTTGGCAAATAAGGTGTTTTGTGCAGACATTGGAACACTGAGCAAAAGTGCTGCCCATGTTCTTTCTCATTTTTTGAGTAGGTGAGTATATCATCTATGTAGACTACTATGCAGATATCAAGGAAATCCCATAGTACTTCAATAATGAAAAACTGAAATGTTGCTGGGGCATTGCACAGGTCAAAGGGCATGACGGTGTACTAGAATAAACCAAACTTAGTCCGGAACGCTGTTTTCCATTCGTCACCCTCTTCAACCCATACAGGATGGTATGCCCCACGGAGGTCCAACTTAGTATAGATAGTTGATTGCCTTACCTGATCTCAAAGGACAGGTATCAATGGTAGAGGGTATTTGTTTTTTATCTGTGCTTTGTTCATTGCGTGGTAGTCGCTATAAGTAGCTCATAATTCCCCATCCTTTTTTGGTACAAAGAAGAGTGGGAATGAGACAAGTGAGGTGGAGTGGCAAATGACTCCGAGCTGTAACAACTCATCCAACTACTGCTGTAGATATACCATCTCTGGTTCAGTTAATGCATACACCCTGCTACAGGGCAGGGTTGGTCTGGGGATAAAATCAATGCAGCACTCGAAAGAGCGATGTGGCAGCAATTGTGTTGCTTTCACTGGGTCGAAAACATCCTGAAAGTCCTGGTATATATCAGATAAAGTGGAAGCTCATCTTTCTCAGAAGTTGTCGCACAATGTAGAGGGGCTAGCCACTCAGTAGTAGCTTCCTGATAACAAGAGTTCCTGCAATACGTGGAATCCAAAGTTACTGTGCATAACACCCAATTTAGTTTGGGATTATGATGTATGAGCCAGGGTATCCCATCCATAACTCCAAAAGTAGGGGTGTCAATAAGATCGAATGTAAGTATTTCTTTGTGCCCATTTCTGCAGAGGAGGGTCAGAGGAGCAGTTTGACAGGTAATTAACCCTGATCTTAATTCAGAACCATCCACTGCACGAACGGGTTCAGATCATTCCTTTTGGATTCTGGGGATCCCCAATTTGCTAGCTAACGTTAGATCGAAGAGGTTTCCTGTTGCCCAAGAATCGATTAACATAGGGAGGACCCATCTTTGTTGTGAACCTAGAATGAGTGCAATAGTGTAATGGCAGGGTGACATGGTACCCTAGTTTTGGTATTAGCAAGATACTGGGCGATCTGAAGTACTTCTTCTCTTGACAAGGTAATCTCCGATCCTGCCGAGAGAATCAGTTTTTCTGTTGTCTGGAAGTTGTATACTAGCAGCGGCCATGTTTGATTTTTTAGGACGTGCTGAACATTCGCGGGCAAAATGCCCAGCTTTACCACAGTAGAGGCACAACTGTAGTTTATGCTGATGCTCCTTTTCTTCGGGCCCGAATGCCACCTATCTACAAAGGTCTAGTGTAAGAGATCTTGATGTCAGTGTCTTTATGCTTTGTTTTAACAACTATTACTTTTGTGTTGGTACAAGGTTTCTCACTTTTGCACTCCCCTAATCTATGGTCTAACATTACTACCAAGTCCACAAACTCTGAATACACATCAGGAAGGTCTACTATAAGGGAAAGAGCATCTTTTAAATCATCCCTTAGACCCCGATAAAAAGGGAAGTTCACTTCTCCTCAGACCACCTAGTTTTGGCCAGGAGATGGTTCAAGTTTGTGATATATGTTGGTAAGTCTTTTGTTCCTTGTCGCAAGTTCAACATTTGGTTGTCACTTGCTTGTACAAACACGTTTGGCAAATAGACAGGTCATGGCTGTCTTAAAGACACGCCAGTTGTTCAAAATAGGGTCATCGTTATCAATCAGTGGTATACACGAATTAGCTGCAACCCCACTCAAATAAGAAATGACAAAAGCCACTGTTTCTGCATCTGTGGGGAAGGGCCTGCTGTTTACATAAAAACGTATAGCTGGCATTGACTAATGAATGTTGTTTATTTGGTGCTAGTCCCAAAGAAACGTTCTGGATTAGCTAGCAGGACTGGGGTGGGCCCTGTTAGTGCTACCTGCACAAGTCTTGTAGACTCTTGACTAGGTTGTTGATGTAGGGTAGGTTTAGTGTAAGTGTCAAAGTGTCAGGTATGTTTCCCCACCGGCTTTTCCCATGGGTTGCTCCTTAGTTTGTAACGTACTAACTCACTGTGCAATTTGGAGTTCTCTTCTCTGAGCCTCTGCACTTCTAATAGCAGGTTCTGTAATAATCTCCTTGGGTCCCCTACTATGGGTTCTTCTCCGCTAAGGCCAGGGCCAGATCCCATGTGTCTATGTGGTCTTCCATATCACCCAAAGGGAACTTAAATTTATGTGGCTTGGTCTTCTGTCACGAGTACCTCACCTGAATTCCCCAGGTTGTTCCGATGGGGTGAGTAGGACCACTACTCCCACTAGGGACTGTCAGCGGTTGCAGTGCACGCTACATCGGATGAGGCCCCAAAGGGAAGTGGGTTTGGTGGGGAAAAGAGAGAAACAACAAACCTCTCGGGTCTCAGCGCTCCTTCTTATTGAGGCAGGGACGGGTGGACAGGTTGTGTTGTAAGACCCCAGTGAAGCATTGTAGTAGATCGCATTCCCCTTGGAGGAACCCTGGGCAGACCGAAGACGCTCCAGTTGCTGATGGTAGAGCCTAAGATTCCCAGGCATTGACCACGGTGCCCTCCAAGTAACATTGATGGGAACTCTAAGTCCTTGGGGTGCTTTCTCTGAACTTCAATGTACTCTTTTCTATGGTGACCATAAAACTTTTGGAGTGGTTGTTTACCTTTCTACGCTGTTCCTTCCTTTTCCTGTTGGGAATGGGGAATCATGGGGTCAGACTTGACTGGGTTCCATATTGGGGCTCAGGGTTGATCTGCCTTACAACAAATACTTCCTGTTTCCGAAATACTAGGGGGCTGTTGTTTCTGAAAGTTTGGATATCTATTTCAAGGGAATTTGTATGCTTTGGTTTTATTTTTGTGTTTCATGTCTGCCGCACATCTGACTTCCCACATGCCTCATCTGTTGACACTCACACACTCCTCCTCCTTTATGAGTGACCTTCCATCCAGTGGTGAAATGGACTACTTGCGGGTAATATCATGGAACATAAATGGCCTACTCGACAAGGTTAAGAGAGGGGCAGGAAGAGACATGCCAAGAGGGTAGGTGCAGACGTCCTCTTCCTCCAAAAGACACACCTACTTGGTTACATAGTTCGGTGCCTGGCTAGATTTGGTTATTCTCAAGTTTTTCACTCTGTAGTCCACAAGGGGGGGGGGGGGGCAGGGGTACAGCTATCCTGATTAAAAATTCTATCCTGTATCAAATATCAAATCATGGTCAGACCGACATGGCTGATACCTTTCAGTTACAGGAACACTGTTTGGAGAATCCCTCACATTTATGTGTGTTTATGCACCCACCCCGCCAGCCCCTGCTTTTGTGTAGATAATGACAAAATTACTGGGAGACCTGCCTGGGGGACTCAGTTTTGGGTGGGGACTAGAACAGGGTGGTGAACCCTACTATAGATCAGAAGTAAACTAGTGGATCACCCCTATAGTCTGGAGAGACACGCTTGTTCTCCTTCATCTCTACTTTGGGCATGGCCCATCATATGGCTGACTGGGGCTATAAATTCTTCTCAGTTGCCCATGTCTCATTTTCCCATCTGGGTTATTTCCTTGTCCCTTAGCCCTACCAACATAGAGTTTCTGCCACCACGGTTTTAGCCAGAAGGCTGTCGGATCACTCTCCGATCACTGTGCAGCTTCAGGCGGGCCGCAATCGCCCGACCTTCCACTGACGCCTTTCACCCTGGCACCTGCAGAACCCAGAATATCATTGTCACATCCATTGAGGAGTATATCACACAATCTTGTGTCTACTATATCACCCGAGATGCTGTGGGAAGCCCTGAAGCCCACATTAAGGGGGTAGACATTAGTTATTGTGTAAGGATGCAGCAGAGTAAGATGCAGGACTTGATGGATCTCAAAACACAAATAACAGCACTGGACAAGCTAAGTCATGAGGCGAATGGATGAGAGGGGCGTAGGCGAACTGGCTCTCTTACAGTAACAATACAAACAGGTCATGCTAGACGAGGCCAAACAATCCTCGCATGCGACCCAGAGTCGTATTTACCAATGGGGGGACAAATCCAGTAAAATACTCCATAGGCTATGCCAGAGTGTTCCTCTATTCCTTTAATTCGGGACTCATCTGGCACATTGCTCACAGATCCTCAGGAGATAGCATGCAGCTTTGCTGTTCATTTTGAGGGTGTCTATGCTCGTAGGGAGATCCAATCCATGTAGCAGATTGTAGATTTTTTGCAGGCCCTCCCCCTTAAAATTCTCTCTACCGCTGACCACGAGCCGCTGCACAGTGCCCTCACCAGGGATGAGCTCTCATCCGCCCTAGTGGGCTTGAACTCTGGGAAGGCACGCACCCAGGGACCAATTGGTTCCCATGCAATCTTCATGAAGCTGATATGCCCAAGCTACAGGACCATATGCTGGTAGTGGTACACTCTGCGGTCCGTGCTGACATCCTTCCACCCGATTGGCGCCATGTAGAGATTGTGGTTTTCCCCAGGTCTGGCCAGCCAGCGGATGAGCATTCCTCATACTGCCCAATTTCTCTGTTGAACCAAGAGGTAAAGAATATGGCAAAGGCACTTGCTAACAGACTGATGCGCTTGAACCAAATCTGGCCCAACGGGACCAGGCGGGTTTTATGTCTCATCGCACCACTCATCGCACCACTCATCACAACATTCAACACCAAAATAAAGCACTGGCACTTGCTGACAGGCTGGGTGATCGAGCAGCGATGCCTTTAGCCGACATCAACAAAGCCTTCAACTACGTAAATTGGGATTATCTGTTCATTCTCCTCCAATGCTTTAATTTCAACCCCTGATTTCTTTCTTGCCTCAAACTGCTGTACACCAATTTAACAGCATTGGTTTGAGTGGCACGTGCTCAGTTTGATTCATTCCCGGTACAGCGGGGGGACACAACAGGGCTCTCCCCTCTACTGTTTGCTCTAGCCATGGACCTTTGTCAGTATGTGTGAGAACGGAGGCCCAAATGCAGGACTTTGAATTGGGAGAGGGACTGTCTGATAGAATAGCATTAGTCACAGATGTCCTTTTCTTCCTCTTCTCCTCTAAAGAATCGGGGCCCTGTGTGCTATAGATCCTGCATATGTTTGGGGAAACCTTGGGCCTCCTTGTCAACATATCTAAATCCACGGTGGTCCCGTTGGTGGGGGATCACAAAGATCTTGACTGGTCTTCTGGCCTGTGGGTGGTGGTAACGGGTTTAAATATCTTGCCATTTTCTTATCCCCTTACGTGACCCTAGCGGTGTCAGGTAATCTGGAACTGGTTCTAGCTCACCTGCAGAAGTAGGTTCAGATATGGTCCGTCATGCCATTGTCACTGACAGGCCGCTCTGCCATTTTTAAAATGGTGTCCTTACCACTATTTCTGTATCAACTACAGAACTTCCCGTATTACATTCCACGATGATGGGTCTGTGAATGGAACTCCATCCTAACTGCTTTTCTCCGGGACAGGGGGACCCCTTGTTTATCTCTGAGTAAGTGTTACCAGTCCACCTACTGTGGGGGAATCGCTGCAGTGGATATTGAATTATATTAGCGTGCATCCCATTTTCATTATCAACGACTGTTCAGGGCAGCCCCATTTATGCATCTGAAAGGAGGGCAATGGGGGATACCCATATTCTTTCTTATTTGTAAGGTGGCGGATACAGGAGGAGTCTTCCCCTGGCGACTAGGGTAGTCTTTAATTTATGGCGCTCCTCCCTCCAACAGATAAGTTGGTGGGGCAAACTGAATGGACACCTCTATGGAGAGGTATCCAGCTTTCACAGGTAGCTACACTGGAAGGTTTCCATAAGTGGGAGCAGGATCTCTACCTTGGGGAGTGTAATGCACAGGACAGTATTAAAGTCTTTCCAGACTCTACAAACTGGATATCAACTTCATCTTAGCCAGTTTCATAGACATCTCTAACTCCGCCATGCACTGACCCCTTACTTTGCTGCCCTGGCTGACCTCCCCGAATGCAATATATTAGCGGGAAAACTTCTTATGCGGACCTGGGGGATCACAAAGTTGCACAGATCTATCAAACACTCACCTCCAATCATCCAGACATGTTTCGTGCCCTCAGGGCTGCATGGGAGGCAAATGTTGGGGTTCTTGAGATTGAGGATTGGAAAGAGGCACTAGAGGCACCACGTATGGCTGCAATAGCAACCTGGCTCAGGCTGATCCAACTTAAGTATCTCCACAGGATATGTTTTACACGACATAGACTCTGGCACATGGGTGTGATAGCCTCCTTGACCTGTCTTCGGTGTGACACTGGGGAAGGCACATTTATTCATACAGTATGGAGCTGTCCTGATCTACAGAGATTCTGGCGAGGGGTGAAAGCCTGTTTGGGCAGAGTTATTGCTTAGTCGATCCCAAAGAACGCAAAACTTACCCTTCTACATCTCCCCAGGGGTTGGTAATAGATACTGATTGTCTCGCTTGTATTTGGGTCTGAAATTAGGAAGGTGGTACATAACACGGGAGTAGAAGGCTGCGACTCCCCTGCCCTTGGCAGCGTGGAATAAAGATATGGACCATCTTATGGGTTTGGTAGTGGCAGTATATAAAGCAAGAGGTTGCCCCCAGAAGCACCCCAAGATATGGCATGTGTGGGCAGACTATGGGGGCATAAAATAGGAACCTGTTCATCCAGTGTGTCAGTCGATTGATGATGAAATCCGGCCGCATATGGGCTGAGGGCAGCCAGGGTGAATGTGAGACACCGACTTTCACAGGTGGATTCCATTATGTTCTATTGATGGATGTTGAGTTGGGGGGAGACGCGGTATGTGTGTGCATGCATTTGAATTTTTCTATGTAATTTTGTCATTTTTCTGAAAAGTATTGGCTGTATAGGGCCTGTTTTCTGCTTAGGTTAAGTTAAGGTTTCTGAGGTGAAGCCGTTATTGGACAGTTAAGTCCCTGTGCTCTGTAGATATACTGAGAAAAATGCCAATGCTATTAATAAATGGTTACATGACATGGTTAACAGGGTGGCCCCACAAAAAGTATTGGTTAATCAGAGATGTAGACCTTGTGCTCCTTGGTTGTCCCCTGATTTGGGGGAAGAGAAAAGCAATGTAAGAAACTGGAGAGGTTCTGGAGGAGACATTATTCCATGGAGGACAAATATAAGTACAGAGAGACACTTAGGAAATATCATAGAGTGATTAAAAGGGAACAGCCACATATTTGAGAATAAAACATCCACAGATGTTAATAGCCTGCTTGAAATCTTTAAAATTGTCAGAAATGTTCTTCATCCAGCGAACTGTATGCAGCAATTTACCTTTACTTGAGATTTGTGTAATAAACTCTCAGACTTTTCTGAGGCCAATATTCTTAAAATTGTTTCCAATCTGGAGTCAAACTCAGTTATACAGACCATTCAGACAAGGTCTTAGGCTATCAGAAGGACAAGGGCTTGCGATTTGCTCAAATTCTCCCCGATTGCATTGGAAGAGTCTGAACATGCCATTCTCACTTATAAGTCGGGTTCCCCGGACAACTTGTGTCCTCCTTTTATTTTGACAACCATACTGAATGTCATCAACCCATCAATTTTTTCATCAATTATTCACTACATCTCTTCAACCAGCAACGGTGCCGTCTTATTGGATAGAGGCAGAGTTATTCCACTGTTAAAAAAGCATTCAGCTGATAGGACTCAGCTGACCAATTTTAGACCAATTTCACTTCTTCCCCCTGATTACAAAAGTACTGTAAAAACTGAGTAATCTTCAACTATCAGCATACTTCGGTCAGTTTAGTTTATTAAACCCATCACAATCTGGATTCCGGCCTCAGCACAGCATGAACATGACAAGTTTGAAGGTGATCAACACTATTAAGCTGTTGTAAGACCAGGCAAAACAAGATGCCCGGACACTGTTAAATTTATTGGCAGCATTTGACACAATATTGGACAACATAGGAGTTGGGGGCTTGGAACTTGCTGTGAACCAATCATTTTTAGATAACAGAAGTCGAGCTGTCTGACACCAATGTCCTCAAAGATGGAGTACCACAGGGCTCGGCCGTGAGCCCCAAAATATTTAATATCTATATGTTGGCCTCCTTGGTTGGAATCCTTTGGTGTGAGGCTAGTTTCCTATGCTGATGACAGTTGTATCAATGAAGAAGAATACCAGTGAGACGCAGGAAGGTTTTAAGAGTTGTCTGGGGGCAGTTTTTCAGTGGATGTGGGGCAGTAACCTTCAACGCAGTGACAATAAGACCAAAATGTTGCTCTTTGGTTTTCTTTTACCTCATTGGAGGGTGGACCGCTGGCCGAACTTTATGCCCTCTGTCTCCACTCCCAGCTACGGGAGTTCGCGATTTGGGAGTTAAGTTAGATCAGGGACTGGCTTTGGCACCACAGATTGCAGCACTGGTAGACTTGTGTTTTGTCTAAAAAAAGATTATTCTTGCTTCCCTCTCAGACGCACAAAACAGTGATTTATGCTCTTATTACAACGCGCCTTAATTGAGTTAATGCCTTTTATATGGGACTGTTTCCTCACTTGAGGCTACAGGTCGTACAAAATGCAGCAGCTCATCTACTGCTTAGGATCCCACATCAATCCCAGATTTCTCCTTATTTAAAAGAGCTCCACTTGTTGCTGAGCAAGGAGAGGATTCTTTTTTAAAGGCTGTTTCTGGCAGATTGAGCTTTTTATGGTACTGGCCCTCCAAACGTTTTGAATAAACTTACCCAATATCGGTTTGCCAGGACGTTTTGACCCTCTGATGCAAGGCTGCTTTTTATTCTAAAAAAATAAACATAAGAATGGGGGCTTCTACTCCTTTTCCTCCTTGGCAGCACTTTTCTGGAATCACCTCCCTTTGCAGCTCTGTAAATTCAGAAATGAACACCAGTCCAGACAGTCTCTTAAAACCTTGCTTTTCGGGCTAGCCTACTGAGGATGGTTTTACTCTGGTTTCTGCTTGGGGGATTGTGGGGGTCTGCTTTATTCACGCTGGGACACTCCTTGGAGTAACTGTGAAGTTTAGAATTTTTTTTATTGATTGAAAGACAATATTTAACGAAGTCAGAAGCTTTAAAAAAAAACCTGAAAATAATATCATTGAGAAGTTAAATTACTCGGTTATACTAACACTATGCAATCTACAATGAACCCTCCCATTAATCCAGTACTAAACATGGATTTAGGTTGGTACAAGACAATTACAATTTGAACTAGCACTGTAGAACAGATGATGTACAGGTATAATGATCCAATTATACAGGAAAAAATATAAACGCACAATTGATGTAATGGGTTTGCTCCGGGGTCGCAATAATTTATTGCTTTCACTCTAAGAGGAATGCTGTACCCTGGGATTTTCACTGGAAGAACAAATGCACTATTTCAGGATGCTTTGGAATAAGTATCATATAGGTGGATGATTTCTATAATACAGAAGACGTATCTGACCATTTAAAATATATGATCATCTTCCAACTGCAGATTAGATGATTATTTTTTTAGAAAGTAGGATTGGCTATTAAATGTGATTTTTCTGGACTATGAGTTATTGAGAGGGCGTAACACCTGGAATCCTTGACAATTATGCTACACTAGAGCCTCCAAAACACTCAAAATGCTTCACACTTAAATTGGTTTTCTTAACTTGGGCACACATATTTGCCACACTGCTGAAAAGGATAACTACCTATATGAAATGATTGCTCCTTCCTGCGCAGGGAAGAACTAGATGCAACACATTGAGATCCTAAAGGGGCTCCAAAAGCATATGATAGAAGCAACCTTCTTGAAAACTTGAAATCATTCTTCTACCGTGAGAAAAAGAGTGTTGCCAGGTAGGACAGGTTTTGCGTGCATCCATTTTATGATGGTCAGAAAATCCCAATTAAATACAAGTCACACTTTTACTCCACTGCTGAGGAGGGATTCTCTACTACGGAGACAATCCTTACTGCAGTTCAGGTGACCATCATGAAAGAAAAATCTGTAGCTCAAGGGAAGAAACTGATAGTCACTCCGGTCCACCACAAGATGCAGCCACTAAGGTTAGCTTACCAAATTATAAGACCCTTTATACTACATAGGTACAATGGGAGTAACTGCAGATTTATCCTGATATCTATTTTGAATATATTGCATATTTGAGGATGCACGAACGTCTGGTACTATAGTGTGTCTATGACAGTGTTCTACAATGATGGGTCTGCACACCCTGCTATAAAACATGAGCAGTTTACCCCTGTTGCCTATGCAGCAGTACAGGGTGTCTTTAAAAATAACGTTTCAGTTTCCCACAAATTAGGTTTCACAGTCCATGTAAAACAAATCCCACCTCTCTCCACACCAAAAGCAACTAATATAGTACCAGACAAACCCTATCCAAACAACAAGAGCATGTAGGGAAAGTGACCCTTTTTGACATGGTCACGCCCATTTTTTTGCCTGGTACATGATGCAACTTTGACTGAAAGTGCACTGGGTTCCTGCTATTCAGGTCCCCAGTGCAGATCCCTTTCCCTAAAACTGTACAATTGTTCCCCAACTGGCAATACCTTTGGCACCCCAGTAAGTCCCTAGTGAATGATACCCCAGGTACCTCACAAGACCGTTCCCTATTAGATAACATTAGGGCACCCAACGCTGAAAAGCACCTCTGAACCCGGACACCCTAGTGCCTCCCAAAGTGAAATGTTGGTGCTGCCTTGGACCTTGCCTTATACTTACCTTAACCCAAGAAGATAAGTCCTGTAAGTCGTTGCTAAGTCCCTGAATGCAGTGTATGTTCCTTTTCCAATAGGATAACATTATGGTACCTGTCGCTGAAAAGGAACTCTGCACCCAGATGCCCCAGTGCCTCCTGAAATGGCCTTTTGGTGCTGCTTTGGACCACGCCCTATACTTACCTTAAATCCAGAAGACTGGTCCTGTAAGTTGCTATAAAGTACCTATATGAAGTATATGCCTTTCCTCCATAGGATCAAATTACCGCTTCAGAAATTGCACTGTTGATTTTTCAAACTTTAAAAATTCATAACTGGAAATGTACTTACCTGATCATGATGATCTTTGGTGTGGATCTCCTTATTGAGTCACGTGTTTCATTTATTGACTGTGTGCCTATAGCAAATGTCTAACGCTCCTCTCTGGTAAGCCTAGGGCTGCTCGATCACACTACCCCTTAAGAGAGGACCATGGGACTGCTAGAGCAAGCCCCTGTCCACTAGTAAGAGAACCCCTGGACTCTTTGCACAGTATACCTCATTTTGGTATACTATATAAAGAGCCAGCTTCCTACAATAATGATCACCAATCCCAGTAATACTTAATATGGGTTTTTCTCCAGTCCTTAGTGAATACTTATATTTTGCGTGGAACCCGTAGGAAATGTAGTTAGCAAATACAAGCATCGAGTTCTGACCTGATCTTGTTAAGTCTCTATTTTACTCTGTGATCTAGTTACAGCTGCAAATTTGCACTTTAGCACTGCATTTTTAGCAAGGTCATCTATGGACATTTAACCTCTCACGTGAAATCCTTAATTGAGATGTGCCACTGGACATTTACCATAGGCATACAGTCAATAAATGAAACACGTGACTCAATAAGGAGATCCACACCAATTTACAAAAAGAACAAGTATCTTTATATATATTTAAACACTAGTATCAATATGATCAGGTAAGTATGTTTTTAATAGCGATTATCACAGGTTTGAAAAGTTGACTGCAATTTTCTGATGCTGCAATGTTACCCTCTGGGAGAGAAAACTTATGCGGCAAACAGGTACTCCACAACAGCTTACAGGACCAATCTTCCAGACTTAAGTTGAGTACGGGGAACGGTCCTAGGCCACATCAACAAGTCACTTTGGGCATCACTCTGGTGGCCAGGTGCAGTAGTGCAGCTCTGCGTCAGGTGCTGTTGGAAACTGGCTCTTTATATAATGGACCAAAAAAAGATACACTGTGTAAAGAGTCCAAGCAAAACCTGGAGGAATTACTGTTGCAAGCCACTCACCTGAACTCCAGGTTGTTCAGATGGGGCGACGCTATTCCCCAAATCCCAGCTGGACTTAATGCGGCAGCAGTGTTTGAGCACACTGCTCCCTCGTAAATTTCCAAGGGGAAGAGGTTTTGGGATGAGAGAAAGAGAAATACAAGCTCTTCCACTGATACCGATTCTATATGCCAGGGCTGCTGGGCTCAGCACACGTGACTCTCGATACTAGACTACTGAGAACTGGGATCAGTTGTACATGGGGACGTTTATCCTGTAATGGAAATCATGTAATTAGCACAGCTCTGATAATATTGACATAAGATAATTATCTGCAAGAGTCTTGTGACATACTCATGATAATTCTATGTAGCAAACTTAACCTCTTTTCTCAAGGAGAGGTTTTTTCTAACCAAGAATGAAAAAGTTTGTTGAGGGTTCCAGGAGGTAACAATATTTCAAAATATAGGTTACCATTCTGTTCGTAATTCTGCAGATGGAGTCTTAATGTTTATTCAAAATGCACATACAAAACGCAGTCCCTAAAAGAACTCTAGATGTGCTGAAGTTCAGGATTTTAAAGTCAATGTCTCTTCCACAGGGTGCAGCTTTTAGAGCGAATACGTCTTTCCTGGATTTCACTGTCATTCAACTTGAAACACTCAAAAGTCATTTTGATAAGGCTGCTTTTAAAAATGAAAAAACAGTGCTTCAGTCTCAGGGCATCACACAAAAATATTTGTTTCACCTTGTTTTGTAATCTACTGAGAGCGTTAGGCGCTGCGCAGGAAAAAGGTCAAATTTCACCTTTCTTTATGTTCTCCTGTTATAGGGAATGTGATGAACTGCAGACAGCGCAGCGGAAGCCTGAAGCGAAGTGCCAGAACAAGCCCGGACACTTGAACCGGAATTGCTGCAATTGCAGTGGAAAGAAGGAGGATGTTGCAGGAACCAGGTAAATGGAAAGAGGAATAGACGATGGTGTAGCTGGAGCCAGATAAGGGTTGTAAGGGCAAAAAAGAAGCCAAGCATTGATTTCCTGAGCGGTGTGGTTTAAAAAAGCTGTGGGGCCAAGTACTTGACACGCGAAGGAGTTCTGCCGCTTACACATTGCTGTAATTATCCCAATACACGAATTACTTTTCCTACATGTTATGCACCCGTTTGACGGTTTACACGAGAACACAAGATGGCAGTTGTTTGACTCCTGGGAGGCACGTGTCCCACAGACTGTGTTTGAAAGATACAGAGCTGATTCCCAGAAAAGGTGCTACCACTGCCAACAGGGTTTTAACAATTACATAAAATAAAAGTAAATGGTGACTTCCTTACATCAATATGACAAGGGCGCACTGACTTTTTTACGAGATCACCAATAGTGTTAGCATTGCCACCAGAGTCAAGAGGCATGTGGTTGTGCAGTGGCACACAGTGTGACAGGGTGTGATCTCCATGACAATTACAGAGGCACAAATGACACCTGTGGGAAGCTGGGGTCTGGTTGCAGTACCCCACCATTTTTTGCATGGCTTTTGATGCAACTTTGACAGAAGTGCACTGTTCCTGCTGCCAACATGGTCCCCAGAGCCATTGTCCTTCCCCAAAACAAGACACCTGGTCACTTGATCCCCATGCGGCTAGGCCCTTTAGCATCTCTAAGTTCCTGGTAAATGGTACCCCTGGTACCTAGGGTATGGGCACAGAAGAGGGCTCCTAAGAGCTGCAGCACAACTTGCGCCACTCTAGGGGGACCAGCATGTAGACTGCCATTACAGGCTGCGTGGCCAGGTGCTCCCTAAAAGTGAAAACACAACATGGCACACAGACGGTGTGCCTTGTCCCTTAAACATTCCATGTAATATTTGTAAGTTATCCCTACAGCAGGCCTAAGGCAGGGTGCATTATACTACATGTGTGGACATATCTGCAAAAGCAGATATGTCCCTACTATGTCTTTGTCAATTCTTAGACATAATAAATGAACCGGGAAGCAGTTTTAAGTACATGTGCTAGACAATGGTCAATATGAGTTCCCCAGCTACATGATGGCTGCAGTGAAAATAGGGATGTTTGGTATCAAACATCTCATATTAATAAATCCTTAATGATTTAATTGATGGATTTATTAATACATGCACCCAGAGGGCAACATACAAGTGCCCCCTGAAAACCTACTGAGTGCTGGTGAGCTCACTGGCTAGTTCGAACTAGTCTTCCACCAACAGATGGGAATCTGACCCCTAAGGGTGAGAGACTTAGCTCTCTGGAGGTCAGAAATAAAACCTGTTTGGGCAGGAGTGTTACACACCCCTCCCCACAGGATGACCTTTGATTCCAAGGCAAGGAGCTTCAAAGAAGCCCACCGCACCTTCGGTATGCAGAACTGGCCTTCCTTAGAGAAGGATGCCAAACACCCCTGACCCAAAGCCCATCTGGCACCTGGACTGGTGGGAAAATTGGCTATGCAGGTGGCATGTTGCATTTCTAGACCGGATACAACCCTAGGGTGACCAGCTTGAAGTGGACACAGCTTAGGAAATTCCACCATCTTGGCATCCTGATACTAGATCCTCAGATCTTCGCTGGACAAAAAGGAGTGGACAAGAAGCCCACTGAACCAGACAACCGAGGAGCACCCTGGACGTGGCGCCAAGCCAGCTAACCTACCTGCTGCACCCGACTGTCGAGGAGCAACTGACCTGTTCAGCTTCTGCAGCCTCCAAGAAACCGGAAGAGCTGTCAGATCTTCGCAAATCGCCAATAACAACTCCCTTGGAGCAGAGGATAGGCTTCCCTGCATCTGCAGGCACCCAAAGAAAGATTTGTGAGGACTGGGACCGCCAAAAACCTGATGCCGGACAGCACCACTGCACCCGAGCCACCTAGCCCAAGCTGAAGTGGGCCAACAGTGCTTGCGTGGTTCCCAGGCCCTCCAGAGTTGAAGCCCATGCTGAGCTTGCCTCTGTGGACTTCCAAACGGAATCTACAGCCCGATTCTGCAGATTCCCCTTCACAGCGATCGCTTCTGTGACGGAGACACGACGATCCACTGCACCTCTGCACCCAGAGGCCTCGGACTGAGAAGAAGAGGACCACTGGTGTCCCTACGTCCCCCAGTCTAGTGTGAGCCAAGCTCACCTGTTGGTTTGCCCAGATTGGACCCCAGTCCACACCTGCAGCCTGCTTCTCTGTGCACCCTCCACTGGTGACGGTAAACTCGACGATCCAAACTACCTCTGCACCCAGATGCCATGGACCAAGGAGAGCAGGATCACTGGTGTGCCTAAGCCCCCAAACAGCACAAGACTCAAAAGTGGTTCACCCGGATTGGACTCTCAGTCCATTTCTGCAGGAACTTGGTGACCAGACCAATCCCCATAGACTTACACGAGGCACCCGATGCTGACCTGCACCCCTTCATCCAGCCACCCCTGTGCTGCCCGAGGTGACCCGTTGGAGTGGCCTTGAACCTTTGCCCCATACTTACCCTAAGTCCAGGAGATTGGTCCTGTAAGTCGCTGTACTATACCGGTATGCAGTGCTTGTTCTTCCTCCATAGGATAACATTACAGCATCTGAAAATGCATTGTCAACTTTTGCAAACTCTAAAACGTCATAACTCAAAAAGTACTCACCTGTTTCCAGTGATCTTGGTACCAAAGTTTATATAAAAGTATGTGTTATTTTTATAAATTGGTGTCAGATTTCTTTATTGAGTGTATGTCTCACTTACAGTACGAGTGTGTGCCTCACATGCTTAGCGCTACCCTCTGATATGCCTAACTGCTCAACCACACTACCCAAAAAGAGGGTATTTGGGATGTCACTTGTGCATCTGTGATACCTCTGGGGATTGCTTGGGCTCCTTGCACAGTGTACCTCATTTTGGTCAACTTTATAAAGAGCCAGCTTCCTACAACACCCCAAATGCTCTCTTTTGTGGTAGTGTGGGTGAACAGTTAGGCATATCATAGGGTAGTGCTAAGTGTGTATTGCACACACAAAAGCAGTACGCGAGACACACACTTAAAGAAATCTGGCACCAATTTCTAAAAATAGCGTGCTTTTAAAAATAAATTTTGATAGCAAGATCATCAGAATAGAGTGAGTACTTTTACAGTTATGAATTTTTACAGTTTTCAAATGTTGACAGTGCAATTTTTGCAGCAGTAATGATATCCTAAGGGGGAAAGCATATACTGCATACGGCTTACTTGGCAGCAACTTACAGGACCCATCTTACGAAGTTAAGGTAAGTATGGGGCAAGGTCCAAGGCAGCACCAATAGGTCACTTCGGGACGCACTGGGACGTCCGGGTGCAGAAGTGTTTTTCAGCATAGGGTGCCCTAATATTATCCTATGGAAAAAGAAACAGACATTGCATATGGGTACTTAATGTCTCACAGGGCTGTTTTGGACTTGAGGTGAGTATGGGGCAAGGTCCAAAGCCACACCAACAGTTTACCTTTTGGGGGCTCTGGGCATCATGGTGCAGAGGTGTGTTACAGCATTGGGTTTTCCCATTCACTTCAGTCCGGTAGACTGAACTGGGTGCTTGAACCCTGAGATCCTCAGGCATGTAGGGACAGCATTGGCCCACTTCTCTTCAAGCTGTGGGGCTCAGGTGCAGTGGTGTTTTTTGGCATCAGGTTCCGGTGCACGGGATACTCACGGTTGGAGGGGGACTGCAGAAAGAGGCTGCAGGTGGCATTGGGAAGTGGGTTTTGGCTCTCCTGGGCTTGGGGATCACGCTGGCAGAGGTGGTCCACCTCAATTCAGGATAGGGGGCAAGGGTGCAGTGGTGCTGTCCAATGTTGGGTTTCGACAGTCCGGAGTCCTATTGAGATGTTTTTGGTGCTCATAGGGCACAGGGAACCAGCTCCACTAACCGCAGGAGATCTTGGTTACTTCTCAAAGTATTGGCAGTCCTCCCAGGCTTTTGGAGGAAGAACAGTTAAAGGACAAGTCGTCATCGGTGCAACTGTCGAGGACAGCAGGCAGGCCAGCAGGGTTGTGGCCAAGTCATCAGATTTGCTTCAGTGTTTTTGTAGGGGCCCAGGTTGAGCTCATAGGATGATCCTGCTGCCTCGGACATGGTTTTAAAGGTAGTTGGGACCTTATTAGAAAATCTGAAAAAAAACAGAGTCTACTTTTAAAAGGTCTAACTAGCTAAAAAAAAAAAATGTATGTGCTGAACAGTTTGGACCGAGGACTTAGCACAAGACCCTAACAGTTAACTTTAAACAATATAGATAAATTGTCAGATTGGAAAGATGTTTTCAACTAAAGACAATTTTGTATTCCTTATTGCAATCACTTATTAACCAAGTGTTACAGCAAACGTCAAGTCTTGTATCCCACCGCTGCACCACCAGTGTAGGATGCTGGCTCCTTATCTAGTATACCAAAATGAGGTATAATGAGTAAAGAGTCCAGGGGTTCCCTAACTAGTGAACAGCAGCTTGCTCTAGCAAGCCCAAGGCGCTCTCTTAGAGGGCAGTGTGGCTGAGTAGCCTTAGGCTTATCAGAGAGGAGAGTTATACACTTACTATAGGCACACAGCCAATTAATGGAACATATGACTCAATGAAGAGATCCACAGCAATTTACAAAAATAACAAGTATCTTCATATATATTTAGGCACTAGAGTCAATGCGATCAGGTAAGTACGTTTTGCAATAGAAATGATCACAGGTGTGAAAAGTCAACCCTAGGCGTCTGCTTGAAGGTCGCAGTGGAAAGACCCACTATGGACTTTGTCTCTGGACGGTCTGGGGACCACGCTGGCACTGTTGGCCTACTTCAACTCGGGCTAGGAAGCACGGGTGCAGTGGTGCTGTCTGGCGTTGGGTTATGGTGGTCTGGAATCCTCAGTGTTTCCTGGGGGACCTGCAAGATGTAGGGCAGAAGCTCTGCTGCTCCACAAGAGTTCCTGGACCTTGGGTGAAGGCTGTGAGTCCTCCTGGCCTTTTGAAGGCAAAAGCAGCTGCAGGACAAGGCGTCTTTGGCACGGTTGTCCAAGTCAGCTGGCAGGGTTGGCACATTGTCCATCACTGGTCTTAAGTTCCACTTTTGCATCTCTGGAGTGTCCTTTTTCAGGTCAGCAAGATCTGAATGTCTGGTACCAGGGGCTTCCCTAAATACTGAATTTAGCTGCGTTTCAGGGAGTGTAGTATAGAATCCAATGGGCTATTTACCCCTGGCGTCACTACACCCCTATATGACCACTTCCTGTGGAAAGTTGGCATAACCCATTCCCAGAGTTCCCAGTTCTGTCATCACCACGATGGCAGACATTTAAATTTGGTGTCCACATGAGGCACTGGCCCTGAGTCAGCATCTCCTCCTCTGATGGAAGCCAAATCTGCATATCAAGGGCCATGAGCAATTTGAAGCCTGCTTGCCTTGGAGTGTAGATTTGCAAGTCACCCTGTTGGGAGGGGTGATTTAACACTCTTGCCAGAGAAGGTTTTGTTCCTGGCAGCCCGGAAGTGGAGGTGCTCACCCTTGGGGATCAGAAACATATCTGTTGGTGGCAGGTTGGCTAAAACTAGTCAGCCAGTACACCAGCAGCTGGTAGGTTTTTCAGGGGTGACCTCTTAGGTATCCTCTGGTTGCATGTAGTAATAAATCCATCACTGGCATCAGTAAGGGTTTATTAATACAAGATGTTGGTTACCAAACATCCCTATTTTCAGTGAAGCCATAATGTAGCTGGGGAACTTGTATTGACCAGTGTCTAGCAAATGTACTCAAAATTACTTCCCTGTTCACTCGCTATGTATGAAAATTGACAAAAGCATAGCAGGGGCATGTCGGCTCCTGCAAATATGTCCACACAAGTAATATAATGCACCCTGCCTTAGGGCTGGAAGCCCTGCTGTAGGTGTGTCTTGCATGTATTGCATGCAGTGTTAGGGGACATGGTACACAGGCCTATTGTGTTTTCACTTTTTGCTGCACCAAGACACGCAGCCTGCAATGTGCCCTGGGTACCTAGGGTACCATTTAATACGGACTTACTGGGGCGCCAAATGTAGTACCAATTGGGGAACAAGTGTACAGTTTTAGGGAAAGCAATCTGGCACTGGGTACCTGGTTATCAAGAACCCAGGGCACTTTCAGTCAAAAGTGAATCATGTACCAGGCAAAAGAGGGGGTGACCATGTCAAAAAGGGGGACTTTCCTACAATTATATTCCAAAATGAATCGGCTAGATTAGATTTAATCTAGGCAGCTCACAAGAGGATTGGATCTGCACATGCAGATGTCTCAGCGGCTCATCAGATGTTGAAAAATCACTACTAGTGGCCACTTCTTCCAAAGATGGTTAAAGAAGTATGTGCTTCAATGTAGAATTTGTCAACAAACACCCTTCTACTATTGCAAGGTCATCTCAATTTCCTTTGATAAAGGATGCAAAGCTGTTTGACATGATATACGTGGATCACATTATACCTCTGCCAGCTGTCATTCAAAATCTGTACTTAGGTAGATGTAGATAGCTACACCTGCTTTAAGGGATGCAGCATGAGTACAGTTAAACGCCTCACACAGATACAAAAGATTATTTCCAGTAGCATGGGAGAAGTTAGAACTTTTCATGCAGCTTGGCATACGGTATTGAAGGTGTTGGCTGATGCCTTTTCTGAATTGGGAACTGGACATGAATTTGGTCAGTTGTGGAGCCATTTTAGTGATGCCTGTGGGCATGTTATTTTAGCAACTATGCATGCTGCATGTGCCCTTTAGCCTAGTAACGTTTTATTTTATTTCATTTTATTCTTTTAGAATTGGCCACATTTGGGCAGTTTTATTTTCTTTTATCTTGCTGTCCTTTCGCCTAAGAAAGCATTTACATTTATTAGCCCAACATTCTTTCACTCCATGCTTTTTCCAAGGTTGCAACGGGATAGGATTGTTGGCACAAGTGGTAAACTGCGTCTCTAACATTTCACAGAAACAAACGTATTTTTACGTGGGGACACTTTACTCAGAACACTAGCTGTTTATTATAAAAACAGCTCTCTGTCCTCTGCACGTTAGAGGGCGGTTCTAGCTAGGTGACCACGACTGCATGCTGGCTGACTTCATTACAGCTGCTTGCTGGGGACCACCAGTTCCCTCGCCTATATGAGGATGGTGTCTCTATAGACAACAGGCTTCTCCACTACTGTCATACTCAGGTATGGGGGATGATTTCTTCCGAGGAAGGTCATGAAGGGCGGATTAGGGCTTATCCTGCCGCGCTCTAATATAGAACATTAGTGGTGAAAGTAGGAATCACACATCTTGCATAGTGACAGTACGGGGGAGTTTTCCTACATTTCAATTTTCTTGTCACCATTTTGCTTCTAGTATGTTTCTTCAACCTAATTATTGCATTTCATGTTATTTTACAAAGCTGATTCACTAAATCTTAACGGACCATTCCCTGCCTCTGTTTGTCTCTGCATGTGTGAGACGAATGTAACTGAGAGAAAAGGATGAGATCTGATCCACCACGATTTCCCTGAGAAGTCACAATGTCATGCACCCAACTGACGCAAATCATCCCTGCTCTTAGGCAGAGATGAGGCACTGTTAGATGGTTGGAAATGGATTAGGCCGACAGTTGTCATATGGTGTCGGATTGGACTGTTCCCAAAAATTCAGGTGATGCTGTCGCCAAAATACAGCAGCCTCATTGGTACAATGAGAGCCAATGCAACAGGTCATTCATCCATTTCCTCCTGTGCAGCAATGGTGGGCAGTGCTATTTAACTTTACGCCTTTTAAAGTGTTGTTTTGAACCAAGATGTTCATTCCAGTTCTTCCAGGTCTCGCAGATTTCTCAAAACCACTGCGCTTTCTCTGTTTCAAGGACTTGTAAGAAATATATGAAAAGACCGCAATAAGTCCTAACTTGCCATACTGAAGTGAGGTTGCTAGGTGGCTACCAAAAGCTGGTGGCCATATCTGTGAAACTATTGCAGAGAAACCAATAAAAAAAAAAGTGACAGCTTTGGAAGGTGCTGCTGGTACAATTTAGACAACAGAATGTTGAGAACAATGGAATGTACTAAAGTGTCCTGTTACCGTGCAGATTATGAAGAGTGAAACTAAAACATGTAATTATTTGGAAGTTCAATTATGGAAAAGCGATAAATACGCCATTTTGGGATGGGGTTGGAGGTGCTCTGCAACCTAAAGAGAGCAAACCAAATGTTCTTTAGAGGGAAGCACACCAGAACATTAAATGGTATGAATGGTCAAAACACAAACAGGCTTACCTTAATTTAAATAGTATCACGAACATTATCGTCACTTATTTTGATCACAAATGTATTCCAATATAGAGAAATATCAATAATACTGTTCAAGTATGAAACAATAATGCAAGGTTTCCACAGTAAGGCATATCAAGTGACCTACTTGCAAGGAAATTATACATCACCAGATAGTGTGGTTTTACTCTAAAAGGAAAATCAGCCAAATTGCTGATAATTTGTAAGGTAAGAAAAATAAATTAGTTAGTATAAATTGTTTAGTACTCAAAGCCAAAACCTTAGGTGTATATATCTATCAACAACATTCATGAAATACTTCACGAACGACCGCACTCCGGGATCTCTTATTTCACAAAATTCATTTATTCAGGCTCCGTTAACTTCGTTTACAGCTCAACAATCACCTGCCCTACGCGTTTCGGTCTGAGAGACCTTGATCACGGGCATTTCCGGTAGGGGTTTCTGTTTCCACATTTATATCTACAAATAACAATTCATTAAGACTCAACATATTTCTAAATGCACTTAGAAACTACTTCTCTCTGCTTGTTAAGTTTAATAACTGCGGTCTGCACAACTAAAACTCACCCATAATTTCCAAATAAATTAAATTATTAACTAGTGCACTATAAACTTATAATGCTGCATTCTGGGAGTTGTAGTTACCGCAAAACAAAACCAATTTAACCAATATGTTGATACACCTCATAAATGTGCGTATGTGACATACTGTCCGTGTCTCCCCCCATAATAAAAAAACTAAAATATTAACCAAACTGAATATTAGCTGCAAGTGCTACAGAATAGAAAATAGAAAAAACGGTGTTTTATGATTATTTACAATGGCTGCCATGTAAAATTACAAATGTATAAATAACTCCTCATCCTGATTCATCCCCAGAGGTGTCAAGGTTCGAATCTCCAAGATGTGTTTAGACTCCAATTGTCGTAGTCTCTTTTCTCTGTCCCCTCCTCGTTCACTTATGGGGACATGGTCAATCGCGTAAAAAGTAATTGTTTCCCATTGGCTATCATGTGCCAACTCCATATGCTTAGCCGTGGCATAACTTCTGTCTGTGTTGACGATGGCACGAATATGTTCAAGGATCCTTTTCTTTGTTTCACATATGGTGCTCCCAACATACTTTAAACCGCAGGGGCATTCAATAACATATACTGTGAACCGGCTCTTGCAAGTGATATGTTGTTTAATACTTTTTGTGACACATTACCAATGGTGTATTCCTTAGTGTTTTTCGCAATTTTGCAAGTCTTGCAATTGCCACATTTCCAAAAACCTGTTTTTTTGAGCCAGTTGCCCCTTTTCCGAGAGCTAAAGTGACTTTTCGTGATTCTGTCCCGAAAATGTGGTGCTCTTCTAAAAGTCATTCGAGGAAAGTCTCCCATAATCTCCCTTACTATAGGATCCAGTTGGAGAATAGACCAGTGTTTGGTTAGAATCTTCCGTAACTGGGAGACATTATTGGAGTATGTTGTGATGAAACGTATAGGATCCTCCGATTGACCTTCCAACACAGAAGTTTTTTTATGAACTAATTCTGTTCTCGAAATCTTTTCCACTCGCTGTTTTGCCTTATTAATACATTTCCTGGGATATTGTCTGGAGATAAATCTTTCTTCTGAGGCCTTCATATGTTTAGCAAATTCTCCAGATTCTGAACAAATTCTTTTTATCCGCAAGAATTCGCCATATGGTATGTTCCATTTAGTATTGGGTGGGTGAAAACTATTGGCATGTAACACTGAATTTGTGGCAGTAGATTTTCTGTGTAATGTGGTATGTATCTCTCCTTCTCTTATATAGATTTCTGTATCCAGGAACGTCACTCGTGTGTCACTGATTGTATATATCTATGTACACAAGTGTAGTAAAGTGCCTCGTTTGACATGGTCACCCCCACTTTTTGCCACTGGTACTGAGGATTTTCGACTGAAGATGCACTGGGTTCCTGCTATCCAGGTCCCCAGTGCCAGTACTCTTTCCCTAAAATAAGGTAAAAGGCCTAATTGTGTACAATTGGCACCTGCTTTACTACTTATGTATTTCCCTAGTAAATGGCACCCCTTGTACCTAGGGCCTGGGTACTAGAGAGGGTCTCTAAGTGCTGCAGCATGCACTGTCCCACCCTAAGGGATCCCCCTACAAATTGCACACAACCTGCCTTGGCAGACTGTGTCTCATGGTGCAAGCCACAAGCAAAAACACCATGTCACACTCATTGTGTGCCACCCCTCCACCCCCAAAATCACGGCATCTAATATATGTATGTCACCCCCTATAACAGGCATTACAGCCCTAAGGAACAGTGGTGTGAGGATATATCTGCATAAGCAGACATAGCCCTGTGATGTCTAGTTCTATTACTAGATATTACAAGCGAACAGTGAAGCGGTCTTAAGGTATGTATTGGACACTAGTCAAAATGAGTTACCCAGCTACGTAATGGCTTCACTGAAACCAATGGTGTTTGTTATTAAATACTTTGTCTTAATAAACCCATACTGATGCCAATATAGGATTTATTGGGATATGTAGTCAGAGGGCACCTTAAAGATACCCCCTGAAACCTACTAGACTCTTAGTGTCATGGCTGATTGGTATTGACCATCCTGCCACCAGGCAGGTTTCTGACCCCCTGGAGGTGAGAGCCCGTGTTGTCAGAAGCCAGCCCCAGAGAAGGTGTTATCTCCTCCAGCAGGATTTCTAGTGAATCTGCATATCAAGGCCAAGGACTTCAAAGTCCCTGCTGCCTTTGGTGTTCCCCAGACCTGGGAGTTGCCACCCCCTGCCTTGTGGCCCATTTGGCACCAGGACAGGTGGGGGAAATTAGCTATGCAAGGAGGTGTGTTGCACTACTACGCTAGTCACACACCTAAGGTGGGCAAGCCTGATTGCTCCACAAAAGAAGGATTCCACCATCTTGTTTCTGGTGAAATTAGGAATTCTGGGACAAGGTTATGCCCACTCCCCACAGGAAGTGGTCATATAGGGGGTGTAGTCACCCCAGAGGTAAGTTCCCCATTGGCTACTACCCTACACTTCCCTAAACGTCCCTAAATTCATTATTTAGCTTGCTCCCAACACCAGGAACTGAGAGTTGTCTGTCTGAAGATGAATCACAAAGCAGGACCAGCCTGGACCTTTGGTGCCAAACTCTGACTACCTGCTACTGTCCAGACAATCGCCCGGACCCAACTCATCATGCAGCTGTGCATCTCCCAAAGGCCTGCCACCACTTTGCAAACCAGCCAGCATCTTCCTCAGGGTGGAGGAGCCACTTCCCTGCAGGCACCAACAGTGATGTCCAGCCCACTGATCTGCTGACCCCCCTCGGTCCGACACAGCAGCAGCTACACAGGAGAAGGTCACTGTGCTTCAGAAGGACAAACCCATCTCCCCACGAAGTTTGGGGAAAACAAGCCAACCAGCAGTCACCTCCACCAATACCACAGGTAACAGAGCAGTTGCACGCACCAAGTTTTGTCTGATCCAAACAAAACCGCTGCAAAATGACGACCTGCACCTGAGGGACGACGGAATTGATTAGGTTGCCCATGAGTGGTCCTACTGTCTGTTTTTCATCTCCCTCTGCATGTCTAGCCAAGCACTATGAGCACCTTCGACGCACAGGACCAGCCGACCAAACCAGAGTACATCCAAGCGCCCTGGCCCGGGTCCAAGACTTGTGTCGTACCTTCAAGGAATGTGTAATGGAGTGTGATGTTTAGAATGGAGTATGCAGGGCTACGTGGAATTCAGTCACTGCGTCAGATACTACGTGTGGCTGGTGAGGGAGTACTGCATGGAGCCGTTTCCCCTGTAATAAGCTTTCTCACCATTTTTAAGTTGTGTCGGTGTTTATGAATAAAAACAACATAAATTTGGCAACGAGCGTTTAAATAGCTGGAGAGACGGCTAGCGCGATTAGAACCACGGTATGTTGATTTGGACGTTGACATTCAGCGAACATAACGGAAGCGTTTGTTAGAAGTGAGACTATTAATTATCGTATTGTTCTTGTGCGCTAAATTTCAGAAGGATTATGCTCTACAGAAGCATTATGGATTTAAATTTGGAATCGTAACAACGCGTACAATAGTACGAGTACCCTGATGATGCACACCAGGAGTTTTCAAAAACCGTGTGCGCTCTACTAACACGCACTACAATTTCTCAAACAGCGCGAGTGCACTACCAACACGCGCTACGCTTTAAATAACAACACTTCATTATACTTGCTAGGATTTCTATGTACAGGCTTGATATAAGCTTGAGGAACAGCGTCCTACTCGTCCACCTATTTGTACACTGGGGGCCACAGATAGAAACGATAGAAGGTAACAAAGGACTACGGTTCCTCAGAGCTGCACAAAGAGAAAGCTTCCCTACAATATTACAAATAGAAAGAGGACTGCTGTTAGGAAAAGGAAAAGACCAAATATAATACTTATTAAACAAATAATATTCAGCATTAAGTAAAGTATAGCAAATAAATAAGAATACAATTTACTCACCATGAACAATTCAGCCATTATTGCACCACCAGTATTTTTACAAGATGTTGGTTCACCAGGCATTGAGTGGGAAAAATGGATTGACATTTTTGAAAACTATCTGGAAGCACCGGATGGTCAAAGTTTCAGACATACAAGAAAAAGGGCCATTTTAATGAATGTACTGGGAAAAGAAGGTCAACATGTGTTTAAATACTTACCAGTGATTACTAATGAGGATGGCACACAAATTGAGGATGTGTATCTGGAGGCAAAATGAAGACCAAAAAAAAAAGATTTTCAAAAGATACTATTGTGGTAATGTGTAGGTATAGGTTTTGTACAACCTCAAAAAGTGGAAGAGTCTATTGATGATTTTGTTTTTACATTGCGACAACTATCTACTAAGTGTCAGTTTGGAAGTAAGACTGACAAAATAAGGGATCAACTTATTGTTCAATGCAGGAGCAAGAAAATACAGGAACGGTTATGGGCAACAAAGAATCCATCACTTAAAGATGCCATAGAAATTGCTAAAGTAGTGAAGCAATCAGAATTTTACATGAAAGAGATGGAAAAAATAAAGAAGTATGCAACAGTGATATCACGTTTGTAAAGAAAAAAAGAGTCCTCTGAAGGTGCATCGGCTGATACTCATAGTAAATCAATGCGCAACTTCAAGTCCAATGCGAAAGCAGGTTTCAGGTGCGGCAGTAGTTCACCCAATGCAGATTTCAAAGGTTGCATTACATGGGGAAAAGAATGTAGGAAATACGGACGCAAAGGACATTTTGCAAAAGTATGTAAAACTTCAACACAAACCAAGTAGCAATACTACAGGATCCATCAAATGTAGAGACTTGTGAGGAGTGAGAAGAAGACCGAATTGTGTGTGTATGAGACCCGCACACTGATTCGGGGAGACTTACCAGACCCAAAGCAAATTTTGTAATCAATGAAAGAGTTGTACAACTTATGGTGGACTCAGGATCCTTGTATACTATTCTACCTAAGAGGTTGGTGAAACGTGAATGGCCTGATATCAGCTTATTACCCAAAGATATAATTCCAGGTGGTTACCAAGGTGAACAGATTGACTTTATTGGATACATGGTAGCGAATATAATGTTTCAAGATAGGTCCGTGGAAGGTAAAGTGTATGTAGCAGAGTCTGGACCTCCCATTTTAGGTTGGCAGCACCAAAATGATCTTCGCATTGTTATCAACCTGAGAACTCCTAATCAGGTCATGGTAGTGGAGGAGATGTCCATTGAAGGTATCATTGAAGGTGCAAAAAAAATTATTTTCGGAAAGCATTGGAGAACTGAAAGGTTATGTGCACAAAGAAATACTGAAAAGAGATGCAGTGCCTGTGCAACATACTTTGAGGAAGATACCTACAGAAATAAGAGGCGAAGTGAAGAAACTAATTGATGATATGATCTCCAAGGGTATTATCGAGCTAGTGGAAAGCTCTAAATTGATCTCTCCTGTTGTTATTACAAAGAAATCGGATGGAAGTTTAAGATTTTGTGTGGATTTGCGCAGTGTGAATCACAAAATAACAACTGACACCTTTCCACTACCAAATATCAATGAAATGATATTATTACTTAAGGGAGGGTGTTTTTTCAGTAAACTGGATTTGAAAAGTGCATGCCATCAAATGAAGTTACACTATGAATCAAAGAAACTCACAGCTTTCATAACTTTAGAAGGTGTTTTCTAGTTTAATAGAATGCCTTTCGGGTTATTGTCAGCTGCAAGTGTGTTTCAAAGGATGATGTCTAATGTTTTCAAAGGTGTGAACAATGTTATGTTTTTCCAAGATGATATTGTTGTATTTGGAGAAACAATTGGAAGTCGTAATGTTACATTGAAACAAATATTTGACAAACTTATGGTGGTAGGGTTGACCCTCAGGAAAGAAAAATTTATGTTTTTGGAAGAAGAGATTGAATATGTGGGGCATCCACTCTCTAAGGAAGGGGTAAGACAGAAGAAAGACTTGTTAAAAGCCATCAAAGATTCCCCTCCACCAAATAACAAGGATCAATTGGGATTATCTATGGGTCTTATAGAATATTACTCAAAATGTATTCAGCATTTTGCTGATAAGACCAATAGTTTGAGAAAACGGTTGAAAAAAAAACAAATAGTCTTGTATCAGGTGAAGAACAGGGGCTATGTTTTAATGACATCAAGAAAGAATTGTACAATGCCAGTGTTCTGGTACCTTTTGATGAAAAAATTAAGACTGTTATGACAGAGGATGCAAAGCGCTGTAGGTTTAGGAGCAGTACTATCACAATATCATACTGGAAGAGAGAGGACAGTTGTGTTTGCTTCAAGATTCCTCACTCCTAGCAAACTGAATTACTCTGTTATTGAGAGAGAGGCGTTGGCTGCTGCTTGGGCATTGGAGTATTTCTGCACATATATTTGGGGTATGACAATTGTTTTATGTACAGACCACAAGCCTTTAGTTAAGGTATTAGCACCAGGGGGTGCAGGAAAGGGGTCTGCAACGTTCACTAGATTTGCCTCACGCTTACAAGAGTACATGTAAGTCTTAGAACATATTCCAGGCTGGAATATTATCCAAGCGGATTACTTGTCCCTTATGCCAGTAAGATTGCAAGAAGTGGATGAGGAAAATCTGGAGAGGAAGAGAAGATGTAGTAGCAAGAATAGAAGATGTTTATGATTGTATGCGAGGTGCAATTTTAAACAAGCATTTACAATGCATCGGGTCTCGCGTTTGCTCATGTTAGAGCTGATCGCGTTGTAAACTCCTAACCCGACTTTTCACCTATCGGGCAAAAGTGCATTTATGTACATAACCCGAAAAAGTGAAATCAAGTATGTAAAGTGCTTGACTTCTGCCAAGCGAGATCGGGCTCGTAAATTAGAGAAAAAAAAGTCCACGAGCCCGATGGAAAACAGCGAGCCTCGCATGTTTTCTGTACTTGGTCGCTACGCTGGAGGAGGGCTAGCCACCGGAAAAGGCATGACATATGCGTTCCTTCGACTAATGAAAGCAAGCAGATTTTATTAGGGAAGCCCACCAACCAATAAAAAACACTGACGTGAAGTTGACAGGGCTCCGAGCCCTTTTCTAAATACAAAAGAGTCTCGCTGCGAAACGCATGCGCCAGCGCATGCAACGCAGGCTCGACCCTAAAAAAGAGTGGCATTCAAGGATGAAGGAGGATGCAACTTTAGTAGAAGTTATGGATTTGGTGAAGCATGGTGCAAAAAGGGAGAGTTGTGTGAGTCCATCTACATGTTCATATTTAAAGGTATTGGATTAATTGTCAATAGTTGAGGATGAAGTGTTGATGAGAGGGGATAAGTTCATTCCCCCTTTGTGTTTGCCCTCAAATTTGTTTAAGTAGGCACACGAAAGACACTTGGGACAAACATTGACAAAAAAGGTTGAGGGAAACTTTTTGGTTGCCAGGCATGGATGGTGATGTAGAAGAGTGGTCTCAGAAGTGTAGCATGTATAAGAACAGTGAGAAAAGATTAAAGGTTGGGAATCAAACCTTTGGTGGTGTCATTGAAGATCCAGGTAAGGTATGGCATAGCATGTGTGTGGATTTTATTGGACCACTAGCGCATTTGAGTGCTCCTTTGAGGTTCGCCATTGTTATGGTGGATGTTCATTCCAAATGGCTAGTAGTGAGATTTAAGAGAGAGATTACCACGGGATCTATCATAAAGATTTTGGAAGCAATATTCAAAGAGGGTTATCCTTGTAGGATTATCACAGATAATTGAACGCAGTCAGTTAGTCTCAGCAGAGATGAGAATGTTTTGGGGGAAAAAAAGGCATCAAGCACTCTTGCACAAGTCTATACAATCCATAGGCTAATGGCATAGTTGAGAGGGCCAATCGGTTGGTAAAGGGGGCAATTCAGATGGCTGTGACAAATGGTAATGAAATTGAATCTACGGTGACAGATATGGTTTGGGCATATCGTACAACCAGAAATAGTGTTATGGGAAAGGTTCCTTTTGAGCTGATGAGGGGGAAGAAAAGCGGAAACAAAACTTTTTCCGGCATGGATGAGGACTTTGTTAGATAATGGTTTGGATTTGGGTAAGGTTGGTGGTAGTGGTAGGATAGTGAGAAAATTTGAGGGGAGTGACAACTGTAGGACCACTGTGAGAAGAGCTAGCAAGATTCAGAAAGCTGACTGGGTCAAAATTAAGGTTAAGTCAGGGAAGTGGAAACAATTCCGAAGTCCATTTAGAGTAAAGGAGGGGCATCTTTTTTTGGCATATTGGAAAATGGTGAGAGGTGGAACTTGCGAAAAGTGGCATGGTATGGTGGTGCCAATACAGTAGATATTAGAGAAGAGAATGGCTGTAGCAGTTATATGCTGATGGACGATGAGGCGTTTGATCAAAAGAGTGTTAGTAGTGAATTTCAAAATGTGAGTGGAAAAAAAAATGTGAGTGAAAGGGGTGAATTTGGAGAACTGAGGAGAACTCAAAGAAGTCACAAGACTCCAGAGTATTTGAAAGATTTTGTAAGATAATGGAGTGGTGGAGAACCCAAAGACAAAGAAATCGCAAGACTCTGTAGTGTTTGAGAGAACTTGTGAGATAATCACACGTACAATGTATATCATTGATATTCATATTTTATTCATTTTTTTGTTGGTTCCTTTCATCTTCTTTTGTTTTTTTTATTGTATGGTATTTGATTGGTTACTGTTATGTGTTTTTTTTGTGTTTATAGGGGAAAGATGTGTCATATCGCACCTTTAAAGAATCTGTAATGGAGTGTGATGTTTAGCATTGAGTATGCGGGGCTACGTGGAATTCCGTCACTGAGTCAGTTACTTCAACTGGCTGGTGAGGGAGTACTGCGTGGAGCCGTTTCTCCTGGAATAAGCTTTCTCACCATTTTCAAGTTGTGTCGGTGTTTATGAATAAACACAACAGCACCCAACCCATTCAGCACCTCTGCACCCGGACACCAAAGGGCAGGTAAAAATGAACTGCTGGTGTTTCTTGTGACCTTGCACCCTAGCAACCTACAACCTAAAGGGGACCTCCGAGATACTTCTGCAAATACCCATATGCTGTATATGTACTTTATCCATTTGAAGTCATTAACATGGAAAAGCACATTGCTCTACTTTGCTTACCTCTTGTGAACAAAAACTCTACAACTGCACTTACCTTAATCTGAACATTTCTGGTGTCAAAACAATATAAAAGTGTTGTTTTTTCTAAAATTGGTCTCAAGTGTTGGAAAGTTCCCCTTTTTGACATGGTCACCCCCACTTTTTGCCCTGGTAAATGATGCAATTTTGACTGAACGCACAGACAAAGCTACTGAGCCAGCTTGGACAGATCAGGGCCCACCATATATCCATGAGATGGTTGCAGTAAGAGCCACTTAGGACACTATAGCCAGGAGTCTTCTCTGGCAGTCAAGCAAAATGGAGTTGCAATTAGATCTGATTCAATCACTGGCAACTCATCTTGCTGAAACTGGTTATAAGCTTAATTTCCTGGAAACATCTTTAAAACTCTTCGTGAATAATAAACCCTGCCCAGGTTCCCCAATTATTAACAAGCTGAATACTTTACCAGAGACACTGGAGAACCTGCTTGGAACAATCAAGCATCCCAGGCTAAGTTGTTAAATGCTACTTTGGCTGGAGTCTGACCAGAATAATCTTGGCACATTTGAACTGGCAATCCCTCCAAAAGCTTTTCAACAACGATCCCTTATTTCAGACCAGGTGGGCTGCTTTTATTATTATTATTCCAACAACTCATTGGACAATCAAAGGGAGGATTTTGGACAGGTCTACCCTAATGCGCAATGAGGTGGATCCCCCTGAGAGGATTACAAGTGAAAACAGAAACTGGATCTCCACCCGTGCCACTTTCATCCTCCTGCCTGACTAGAAGGGCAAACAAAAATCCTGAAAAAAACAGTTTAAAAAAAACGTGCATGCTTAAAAGAAGCTCTCCGTTTGACAACTGAGTTAGAAGTCACAAAGTACGTGCTACCATGAACTCTGGAAATCTTTATCCAAGTTTTGCCCTTCCAACACAAGCAATACCTCAGCCCCTGCCATCAATGAATACAATGACTCCAATCTCTTGGGGCATCCCTGTATCATCTGAAACCAAAGACCTAAATCAGACTTGGGGGGCGGCGGAGGCAGATAACCGCTTGGTGCATAGGCCAACTAGATATGAGAATGCAGGAATGCAGATTGTTAGGTCAAGGCATCCGCATCCTCGACAGGAGAGGCAAACCAGTAGGAGTGGATAGGATGCCAGTCATGCAGAGCGAAAGTGAGGACCAAGGCACTTAATCTGAATGGGAAATCCTGGATCTGCCAGGCCCCAATTCTAGGGACAAACAAAATGATTCACTAATATACTGATCTATAATTGATCAAGTGCCCGGAAGAGAGCCTCCATCAACTTGATGGACTACACCTGCCCCATCAGCACATGGAAGACAGAGGCCCTCCAGGCACACTGAAAACTTTGGGCTCCAATTAGTTTCAACCTGTCGGAAAGCACACTTTGGTAAGCATAAGAGAAGTAAGCCCTATAGCTCTTCAGGTAATAGTTCTCCAGCACAGCATTCAACTATCTGCTCTGGTCCCTCACCAGTTCAGTCTGAGGACCAGCGTGTCTCCAACCTCCTCAAGTGCGATGAAGAGGAGAGCTCAATTGATACTCCTCTTCATTCCTTGATACACTCCCAAGGGCCCAATGGACACTCTCAACAGAGGGAATTTGTTGTGGTTGTTTGCCCATATTCCTGCTCTTAAGAACATAACCACTGACGACGTGGATTTGGGGGGGGTGATTGACTCTCTAATTACTTTGAGGTGTCCCTTCGGTCAGTAATAACTGGAGGAGAATTAAGTGAGAGAGCATTATGGTCAATGAGTCTTTGAATGCCTTACTATATGAAGAGCTAGTCTTCATTTTCTGCTATATGGCTAACCCAGAGGAAGGCTCAGTCATAATCATGGAGCTCTTTGAAGAGGGTTGCCGCAGGTCATAATGTCAGCCAGAGCAAACTACAAACTAGACATAAAAATAGCAAAATCTGCATGGGAAACAGCTATTTGGAGTGACAGATTGCCTGCAATACGCCCAAGGGGACCAGGTAGCCTTCTGGCACGTAACAGCTCATGGTGCCAAAACAAATAGGATGAAGTCAGACTCTCACATTCTTCCACAAGATTGGGTCAACCACTTTGAGACTTTATAGGATTGCAGCCCTTTGACCGCTGCATACACTGAAATTCCTGGTTTTCAGCAAACCTCTGCATCTTCCAAGATTCCCTCTAAATCAGAAACCTTTAATGAAGGTTGGGCATTTACAGTGGCTGAAGTGGCTCTTAGATCTCAGAAGGCAGGAATGGTGCCTGGGTTAGAATGAATATAGGTGGATCTTTTAAAGTCTGAACCGGTAATCTGGGCACTTCACCTTTACCTTCAATGCCATCTTAGAAGGAGGCGAGATTCCAACCTCCGGGGAAGGGGCAGAGCTTACCCCCATACATAAGAAAGGTGTGAAGTCTGATTCAGCTATTTATCGCCTAATCAGTTTAATTGATTCAAGTCAAAAAATCTTTTGTTAGCTTTTATTTTGTCAGCTTCTCACCTGAGTCGATGGAAATAAAATTTGAACAGTTTCAGGTGGGTTTTCGTCTCAAACTTTGTACAGTCAACCAAGCCTTTATATTTCAACTAATAAGGTGGAAAGAAGTAGATATAAAAAGGGGTAGCCTCTACACCACTTTTGTTGACCTTAAAGAGACATTCGGCATGGTCCCTAGGGACAGGTTATGGTGTACATTGGCTGACTTAGGGCTCCCCCGCCCACTCCTTGATAGGCTACATCAGGACAGTTTTACACAAGTTAGATGGGGTACAGCACTGACCCTTTCAAGGTTGCCTAAGGAGTCAGGCCAAAGGAGTCAAGGAAGGTTGTGTTCTTGCCCCCACTTTCTTCCTGCTGTTCATAAATGACTGCACTGACTACCTTTTGGGTTGAGTTAACGACTTGAGGGAACTAAATATTTGCTTTACTATTTGCGGACAATACTTCATTAGTGTTGAAAACCCCAAGGGCCAAGAATCTTTACTGAGTAACTTTAAGTAGATTCTGCCTGGACCACAGACTGGTAATTAATGCAAGTAAGACAACATTTATGGCCATCCAGCCTCATAGAGGTTTCAGAGGATCATTAACGTTGGAAGGGGAGGAGATGGAGAAGGTGCTAGATTTTGATTACTCATGGGAAATCTAGACAATCAAAAAGTACCCTTATATTGAAACACAGGGCTGTTGCCATCTTAAAATTTGCAAATGAGACTGTCTAACCCAATCTCCCCCCTTCTTGAGATTTGGAGGGCCAAAAGGAGTTGCTGCCGCAGTATACAGAACAGAACTCTGGGTACAAATCAATCCAAAAAGCCCTGGAGGTGGCTGAGAATAAATTGCTAAGAGTAGCCCTTAAATTGCCCTAAAGTACACCAGTTGCCCCCCCCCCCTCCCCTCGCCAACCCACCCCCTTCCACCAGAAACCCACCTTGTACAGGAAACGGATTTGGTCAACACTGCAGCTAGGTGAATATAGGATTAGTTTAAGAGATGTTTTAGATAGATCACAGCGAAGAGTCCGGCTACCCTGGCTGGACTATGTAAAACAGTCCTTATACTCTATGAACTTGCATGAGTACTGGCGGTCCCCTGAAGCAATCTCATCTTCTGCAAAGAAGAAACTGAAGGCCGTCTACTGGGAGCTTGAGGAGGCTAAATTGTCCAAACAGGCAGGCTTGGGCCAACTGACTGTTTCATAGAGTTCAAGCCTACCTCATACTTTGAAAATTATATGAATGACACTGAGCCCCCATACACAAAAGCTGTTTATGTAAGGTTCAGGTTAGGTTATTTACCGCTTGCTACTCAGACCGTTAAAAGGAACGGCCAGCAAGGCGGTAGTAAAACCTATCTTGTTTGTAAGAATGCTGAAGAAACCGATGCCTACTTTCTATTTTTCTGTCCAAGGTACTATGAGAAGCAAAAGCTTTAGATTGTCCCTCTGTGCTGCCTTTTAGGTGTAGCAATGAGATTATGCAGAGTGGATACGTCTCCTGTCATTGTTTTCTCCGTTGCTAATTATCTGGACAGCACTGGACTAATTTCCATGTCTTTTGATTCAAATTGTAGGCTGCGCGCACCTATAACGTTTCACACATGAGTACCTGCTCTCTTGAATATATTATTTTGGTTCTAAGGCCTGTAAATATACTTATTACAGTATGACATGCATAATTTGTTCTTTAGGGCATGGTGGATCATATTAGGTTTTTGCCTATGGTCAAGTGTTTGGTCATCTGTTTGTGCTTTTGGACAAAGAGTGGATCCTGCTAAGAATATCACAGGCATGGCTTCTGTACACTATTTTTGACATTGTATTGTGCTTGTTTTTTAAATAACCTTATATTACTTTTATGGCCCTTGGCCGAAATAAAGTACATGAAATCTTGACTGAAAGCGCAACGTGTTCCTGCTATCCACGTCCCCAGTGCCAGGTTTCTTTCCATAAAACTGTACAATTCTTTCCCCATTGGCAATTCCTTTGGCTCCCCTGTAGGTCCATAGTAAATGGTACCCTTGGTACATAGGGCTTGGAGACCAAAGTGGGTCCTCAAGTGCAGCAGAATGTATTGTGCACCCTCAGAGACCCCTCACCTAACACAAGCAGACTGCCACTGAAGGCTGTGCGACTTGGTGCAGCTAAAAGTTACTACACGACATAGCACACAGCCTGTGTGCCCTGTCCCCTAATACTGTGTGCAATATATGTAAGTCAGCCCTACAGCAGGACTTACAGCCCTAAGGCAGGGTGCATTATATTATATGTGTTTATCGATTCTTAGACTTAGTGAGTGAACGAACAGGGAAGCCATTTTAAGTACATGTGCTGGGCACTGGTCAATATGAGTTCCCCAGCTACATGATGGCTTCACTGAAAATAGGGATGTTTAGTATCAAACATTTCATATTAGTGAACCTTCACTGATGCCAGTGATGGATTTATTAATACATGCACCCAGAGAGCACCTAGGGGTGACCACTGAAAACCTACCAACGTGCGGACTGACTAGTTTTAGCCAGCCTTCCACCACCAGACATGATTTTGAGCCCCTAAGGTGGGAGCCTTTTCTCTCAGGCAGTAAGAAACAAAGCCTGCTCTGGGAAGGTGTTTACATACCAAACCCAACAGGATGACCTGCGAATCTGCATTCCAAGGTAGGGGGTTTCAAAGAAGTCCACTGCCCTTGATATACAGATCTGGCTTCACTCAAAGGAGAGATGCCGACCCCCCTTCCATAGGGCCCATTTGGCACGGGACAGGAGGAAAATGTAGTATTTAGGGAGGTATGTCCACCCCTCAGGTCAGTCTCAGCCCTAAGGTGAGCTGCCTGATATGGACATAACATTTAGAAATCTGCCATCTTGGTGATGATAGAATTAGGAACTCTGGGACTGAGTTATGCCCACTTCCCACAGGACGTGGTCATATAGGGGGTGTTGTGACCACAGGGTAAAGTAGCCTATTGGCTAGTACCCTACACTCCCTTAAACACTCCTAAATTCAGTATTTAGGGGAGCCCCTGGCACCAGGAAATCAGATTCCTGCTTGCCTACAAAGAAAAAGGACACTCGAGCCGTAAAAGCAAAGACTGAGGAAGAAGCACCTGACTTGGCCCATCACTGCCAGTCTGTCTACTGTTCCCTCAGATTTGCGCCGAAGCAGACTCGTCCTGCAAGCTGTTGTGCCTCCAAAAACCTGGGAGGACTGTGTGCCTTCAACAAAGACCCAGGATTTTCAGCGGAGTAGCGGAGCTGCTTCCCTGCATCTTCCAGGCACACCAAGAGACCAGAGAGGACTCCGGACTGCAAAAACCCGACACCGGAAAGCACCACCTCACCTGTGCCGCCTGGCCCGACTTGAAGTGGACCAATGGTGTCAACGTGGCCCTCCACAGAGAGAGTCCACCTTGGACTTGCCCATTGTGGACTCCCCGACGCTGCCTGCAGGCCCCCTCAACCGCGAGTGCCCCCAGTGGAGAAAACCTGTTGCCTCAGGACACCTCTGAACCAGTCGCTCATGGAGAAGAGGACCCAACGTGTCTCCACCTTCCTGAGCATCTCAAGACCTGAACTCACCTGTAGGCTCTCCTCGACTAGACTCCCTGTTCAAGCCTGTAGCCTCTTTTCAACTGGACTGATCCCCATTGACTTACTTTGGGCACCGGACGCTGTACTACACCTCTGCACCCGGCTGTCCCAGTGCTGCCCAGTGTGACCAGTTGGTGTGGTCCTAACCCCTGCCCAATTTCTAACTTAAGTCCAGGAAACTGGTCCCGTAAGTCACTGCACTATACCGGTTTGCTGCATTTGTTTTCACTCTGTAGGATAACATTGCAGCTCCCAAAAATTGCACTAAGTGTCGACTTTTCAAAGCTGTAAAGATTTTTCTTGCAAAACGTACTTACCTGATCATATTGATTCTGGTTCCTAAACATATCAAGATACTTGTTATTTTTTTTAATTGGTGTGGATCTTCTTATCGAGTCATGTGTCTCATTTATTGACTCTGTGTGTATTTGTAGATGTTTAACACTTCTCTCTGATAAGCCTAAGGCTGCTCAACCACACCATCCCCTAAAAAGGCACCTTTGGATTGTTACAGTGAGCCCCTCTACACTAGTAAGGGAACCCCTGGACTCTTTGCACAATACATCTCATTTTGATATATAAAAAGTAAGCTTCCTATATCGAGTTTCTTCTTGAGTGTGTCTCCTTTATTCACTCTGTGTTTTCAACAAATGCTCAGCACTACCCTCTGATAAGCCTAAGCTGCTCACCCACACTACCACAATAGAATGCATATAGGATTATTACTTTAAACTTCTATCAACCAATAAGGGTCTCTTGTACTATCTGCACAGTGTACACCTACATTGGTACACTACATAGACAGCCAGCTTCCTACAGTACGTATGTGAAATCTGTAGGATGTGGATAGCAATGAGGTAGAAGAGCGATGTACATCGTAAAAGCACAGATACAGTCAACGAGTTATTGGAGAAGTAGATGGGTGCTGGGAGCAGAAATGGGCCGTTAACGCATTGACATGTAGTGTTCTTGAAAAAGGTGTCTCTTAATTTATTTCCCCAAACTGGAACAGGTCTGGGCCATTTTAATGGATCCACGGACGTTCAGCTCCAGGGTGTATAGATGGAGAAGGTCTGGTGTCTTGTTTTTTCTTTGCACGTCTGCTGTACTGGAACACCTATGGGGGAAATGGACACCAAGCAATAAGACAAGTACATTAATCTGGGAGTACTGTCTTAGGAAGTTTTGAAAAAATAGGTGGTTGGGACTTGTGTTCTATCCAGCCTACTGTTTATGAGGAAAGTACCCAACGGTCTGACACCTGAATGAGCATGTAGCCTGAATTTAGAATACTTTCTTTGAATGTGATTGATTTACATGGCGGGAAGAAATTAATGGCCATGCAAATAAACACTCATCATGCCTCCAAAGCTTAAAAGCCTTTTAGGGGTCTGTCCACATCTGCAGCAAACCTGAACAGTTTATTAAATAATTCTTCCCTGCGAGAATAAAAAAAACAATGCACCTACTGAGTAGGGAGGCTAATACTCTGCCCTAACTACAGACTAGATATTTGTTTATTTGTGGAATCGAGAAACCTTATCTGCATTCCAAAGAGGAGAAACCCTCAATTCAACCCCAAAGAGGAACTGTACAACATGCCAGAGCTTTCTCAAGTTATTTTCAGAATGGTAAAAGGTAGTGCAGTATTCAGTTGACCAAAGATGAGCCATGTCAATCAGTAAAAACAAAAATATATAAATATGATCTTGCTTTATTTCATAATTTTCATTTACAAAATATTTATATTTGTTAAACAGCAAGATTAATTGTTTCTTCAAAAACATAGGAAGTAAAATGTATTCTTTAAAACAAACTGTACAGTTCAAGTGGGAAGGTGAGCGAAAAGGCAAGTGAGGAGGAGTTGGATCCTAAACAGAAAGGGCTACTGTCATAAGGAGATGCCAAAATGGCACTGGGAAGATAGACTTTCAGACATGGGAGTAGAAGTAAAAAGTGCAGCAGAAGAGGACCTCCAATACAAATGGCAATAAGGGATCCAAAAAGGCTTCCAGAAAAGGCTGAACATCTGTGGCGAGATGTAAGTGATTAACATATTAATAAGGTGTTGCATGCCGGGGTCACCGTTTCGCATGATGGTAGAAAGAAGGAATGACGCTTCCTCGATTTTGCAGGATTTGCTATTTACACACCAGTACCCTGGAAGTTAATACCTCGCCTGGTCTCCATACATATACGAACACCTTATCAATCTCCCTCTCTCTAGTCTGTGCCACGCCAGATTAAACTGGAAGTTGGTTTACTGTCTCACATAAGCAGTAAATTTATCGGAGATGGTCTGAGCATTTCCAAACAAAGCCCATGAAGATAGAACGTTAGAGTTTACTAAATGTAGTCGCTCTTGGGTGAAAGACCATACACAACTGAGAGCTAACAGTCCTCGAAGTTTGTCTTCACGGTCTCACCCCAGATAGGGCTCAGTCTGCAGTAGGAACAGACGCTCTCAAGACCTGTCCAGATGCCTTCAATCGTCAAACCACTTGCTTCTTGCGCCCATTGGGGCAGCCTTAGGGTTACCCAATATTTTCTTCTTATACTGCTCCACCAACTGGTTGAATCGTGTCTCTGCCTTATTCAGGGTTGGTTTCTTCTTCTTTGCAGATGCCTGTAAGAGAAACAAAACATTTATGCATATTCCGGACCCTTCTCCTAACCATTTTTTAACCCTGAACCCTTTATTATTTTGTTCTTTATTTTTTAGAGGAATGCTCATTTAATCAATATTAGTTTACACGTTAGTTATACCTTTTTAAAATGTAAATTGATTGTAAAATCGTTTCTTTCAACAATTTGTTTATGAGGGTTTTAATGACGCTGGAATCTTTAGAATGAGGCCTATGGATGCCAATCTAAAACACCAACCAACCATACCCCTTCACCCTGCCCCTCCAAAAATGCCAGCAAGCAAAGCATTTTCACCCTTTTATGAATTAGCATCTCCAGAGCCAATAGTTTAGTAGGGAATCCTTTACAGCTAACTGTAGATGCATCACTTCTAAGGAAAAAGACTAAAGAGGAACTAGATAGACGAGTAAGTTGGGATGCCACTTCATCCAGCGGGTGGTACTGCACATGATTATGACAGACAAGATGGAAACCAGAAAGGTCAAAGCTGTATAAATACCTTTGTTAAATAAGTGAATGCATTTATGGTCTATGCCTCAATTCATAGTAGAGGACAGTGTAGACTCCACGTGCCAGACAGGATGTAGCCATCATAAAAAATCTAACTGTGAAACGATAACCTTATATAAATATCACAGAAGACAAATCACGCTGCTATTGAGGTTTGGCCATTAGGCAACAGAAATTTGTTAGGCCAGCAAACAAAAATTATCCATGTATCTTGAGAGCCCTGAAAAAAACAACTCTAGCCTGTCAAATACATGACACTTTACAAGTGTACCTGGATTCTATGACCTTGTGTGCCAGGTAATATGCAGTAAACAAAAGCGGAGAGCGATGGCTCCCACTATGCGCTTTAAGCACCCCTCTTCACAAGCAAAAAGTGTAACTTACCTGTTTAATGGGCGTCTTCTCCACCCTTCTCTGGCTGTGTTGTGGCTTCAGTTTTTTCGGTGGAGGTGGCTGGATCTTTCCCTGGTCCCGTTTCCTGGACAGAAAATTGTAAACAGTTGTGGACCCCAGCTTGATATACAAAACAACTGCTCTGAATTCCTTTTCTCACAAAGCTCACCATTTGTACGAGATGCTCTATTTTTTATGCTTTAAAGGAAGAGGTTTCAGAATTATCTACCTGGCTAATATTTCTTCATGCAAACAGTGACAGTGGAAAGCATCAATGTCGGGTTCATAGCAACAACAGTTACGACGTCTTATAATACCCGGCTCTAAGTAAGCAGAAGGTGAAGACATGTATGTTAGCGGGAGGTAGGATGCATCACTCAATGTAAAAATCATAAGTCAGGTACCGCTTCTCGAAGTCCCAGTAGGAACAGAAGCCCTGGTGGATCAAAGAAGTAAAGGCAAATGGACCCCAAGCTGCCAGACTGTCTTAAACAGATGTGCTCCCAGTGATCAACACTTTGCCGAGCCATACTTGTCCTCCTTACATTGCCTCAAAAAGTGAAGACAGACGAAAGAGAGCAGTCTAATGGTAATAATGAAACTGGCTAATTTTTTACTTTTTAATTATATAGCTCTTTTATCAAAACACACTGCACAGTCATGTTAAAAGTGGGTGGAACAAATAATAATGACTGGAATTAGTTTAACTGCCACAAATGATACACAGAGGCACTGGCCGATAATAGGTGGAAATTGGATCCACAATACATTTCTGACACCTCTCCAGCCTGGCGTTAACAAGGGTGGTCCTTTAAGTGCAACAAACATGTAGCTAAAATCTTAAAAGTATAGGGGCCCCAAGTCTAGAATGTCTCTACAGCCCAAACGAGATCCACCCAAACCGCACAACCTCTAGAGTGCTATGAAAACAATCCTCTATAAGGCGCTACTTGAAGTACACACAAACTCTTCTGGGACCATTCATCGGCCCTCCATGGAATGGCTGGATTGGACAGCTGTGGAAAACATTAAAGTAACTGAATATGCTGACAGTCCAGCGGACCAGATATACTGGTCTAACCACTTGTTTTCAAGGCATCAAGCTGACATGGTACAAAATACAGATTTATCTCTAGTCCACATACCTGATTTTAGGCCCCCTGTGAGAAGGAAGAACTTGAACCTTCCGCCGTTTCTTCCCATCTGCCATCTCCTCATGCTCCACCTCCTCTTTTGTCTGGAATCCTGACCATGCCCTGTGCTGCAATGCTCCAGTAATAGGTGTAGGTGCCTGGGTTTTAGGCAGTTCCACCTGGTCCTTCCCCTTTCCCACTTTTTGTGGGAGAGTCTGGGTCTTCACTGGTCCCACCGAATCATTTGCAGACTGCACCTGCGTTTTTGGAATTCCTTTTTGTCCTAGTGGACCACTTGTTTGACCCGTTGGACCTCCCTCCTTTTGTTTTGAACCACTGACCAGTCTCTTTACACCACCTTTGGCACCGTCAACATTTAGCTTGCTTGCTTTCATGGGGACGCCTGATTCTTTTTCACTCTTTTTAGCTAGTTGCTTCTGCTTCAGCTTTTCCTGCAACAAAATAATAACATGAACAACATGCAACTGTAATTGTGGAAGAAACCCTGTGACACCTGGACACATTTAAATATTACTAAGTTACAAGGACTTCCCAAATTGCTTAGTTTGATGGAGCAAATGCCATGATTTTGGTGCAAGCTAAAAGCACCTCCTCAATGATCTGATATACCAATTTAGGCTCTGTTCTTCCCAGCACCACATTCAGGAAAACACATTCCCAACTTGGAGTGAGAATCAATCCTCGCAATTGTTAGCCTAAAGTTTCAAAACAAGGATTCCAGCAATGTATTCTTCATTGTCTAGAATGATTTAGGAAAGGAGCTATAAAATAGCATCTTGCTCATCGGTTAGAATAGCCAAAAGGGAAAGGTGAGGCATTAACTTTGGAGAGGGGAAGAGTTGTCCAGAGCAGTTCCAACATACATGGATGGAGGAAGTGCTACTCAGAGTCTAGGCACAAGAGTTTGCAGGTACTGGTTTATCTTGACTTCTGTTGCATGTTCTACCACGCATGTACAGGTACATTAGTTTGGCCATATGTCTCCGAATATAGATAATGACACAAGGTACATACATGCCATTCAGCTTTGGTTCTTAGCCCTCCTCCTGAGTACAGGCAATCTATCAATGCGCCTGCTTTCACTGCAAGGAACAGTGATGCTCCCACTCATGCTGAACAACGTAAGGTTTCTGTAATGTGCTTTCTGCAATGTGAAAAATGCATGGCCCCTCAAAAGCAGCCAGTGTTGCAGAAGCAAATACTAAAGAAAGTAAATACTAAAATTGGTTGCTCGTATTATGCACAGCACACGGAAGTAGGACATGTGAGATATTACATAATTCAAAAAGTTCCCGGTTTTCACCATTCGCACTGCAAGATAAATTTCATTTAATCAAATCCAGGCAAGATGGAAAATGTATGAAGATTCTGTTCTACACAAGTTTATCTTTTGCGACAAACGGTTGAGTAAGTCACAATTTTCACACATACTTCACACAGTTGCAATGTTTGCTATAAATCATCAGGAAAATTGCATAAAATTGCATCTTTGTGAATCCCTACAGACCAGCTCTCAAGGATGAACTTGTTATCCTATGCCACCTTTTGAAAGAACTGAAAACTGTGCCACAGCAGGTTTTATTTTTATTAAAAAAAATAAAATAAAAAAAGAAGAAGAAGAGCAGGAGACAGATGCAGCATCTATTTCTTGACGTTTTAAATACTTGTGTTAACATTCCAATGTTAAGAGCATCTTCATGTTTCAAATTAGGAAAACTGTTCACAAGTATGTCTGCTGTCTAATCCTCAACTAAAGTGTCTTATTCATGTCACTCAAAAAGGCCTTTGAACATGAAGACAAACCTTTATCTTTTTAGAAGGCAAATTTAAACCGTGACATAGTCACTAACATAAAAGGCAAAGCAGAGGCCCATCAAGTCTTAGCTGTGCCATCTCTAGATGAAGACCAGAGGACGCTATCCATGGCATCCCCTGCACAAAAATAATAGGATGCATCCACAGAGGCCAATCAAAATCACAACTGGCATATCTCCTAGTTTGGGTAACTCATAATTTGTGGATTCTTCCTGAAACAGTTTATGACGTCTAGCTACAGCATCCGCACTGTTAACAATCTTTGACACCTCAACATGTGCATGCCCACTCATCCTATTCAGAGCGATTGAGAGACAGAGTATTAGCCCTGATGCAAGCCCAATGGTAGGCCTGGCAGGAAAGGGTCTCTTAATTGATATTTTCTAAATACAATAGGATAATTTTTAATGCTTGGTTATGACAGCCCTCAAAGGCAAAGGTCTTAGAGTAACAAGTTTTTTTTTCATGCAGCAAATCACATTCTAACACGACATTGGACAAAAGAAACAATTTCATAAAGAATCTTGGAAATCAGGCGACAATGACCCTCAACCATCCCCTCTATAGAGGTCTGACGTTCAATGACCCTGTACCAGATTGGCCACTGTTGGCTAGCAAATGGACTCTTGCATTCTAGATTCAACACCCATGACATCAAGGATGCAGTCTCAGAAATGAATCTTATTGAAAGGATTTTTGAGATGAGACAAGAGCAAGAGAATATACCTACTTTATTGAGTCACTCAGCAGGTGTTTAGGATTAGCATTCATAAATGTGGGCCATGCATTCATCGTTAATTCGAGGTAGCCCCAACCTTCCTCTAGAGAAGAAATCTTCTATCAACACTGAAGCCTCGCAACAGAGGACTTAGCCACTGTGTTAGTCTATCTGCCTTCAGGCAATGTAGCAGTAACAGGTAATTCCAGGACCCAGGGCTCCATTTCTTGGAGAACCCACTTGGTCACCAACACACAATCACAGCACTGATATATAGTGAGTGGTCAAACAGCAGACAAAGGCTGAGAAGCACTAACCAAGAAACAAGTGAAGCACCACGATTTCCAACCCCCTAAGCGAAGGGTTCTGAAATAACGGCAGAACAAAAAGACTAAGTGATAAACAAGAACAAACAAATGTAGTGTCAAACCTTGAAATAAGTTCAAAAGAGCACCTCTAACATCTCCCAAAAACATGAAAGAATATATGGAGCTAGAATTCACCTACCTACACAAGACAGAGAGAAAAAAGCTGGCTTAATACGATGCTTAGAAAGTAAAACATGGCGGAACTCTTAAAAGTTCAGTGTCTCAAAGAAATACGCCCTAAGCTTTCTGGGATCGTTCTGTATACCAGATATTTATAACTTAGGAATCCTTACGTCTTTCGAATTTTGGGAGTCCAAGGGAGAGACAGGTTTCAAGGATTCTACCTTCGGAAAAACCAGTACCAAAGTAACATTAGGACCTCACTAGAGCAAACTTACCTAGAGGAAATTAACCTGAAGAGCTGGCACAAGGATAACATAGAAAGGGAATGAACCCCTTCGGCCTCTTACAATGAATTCTTCTGAGGGCGATACCTGGAGCTTAGCAGACCCAATGCCCCGGTACCTTGTATTTTCACTTAAAATATCAAAACCCCTCTTTGCTCCAAAAGTAGTTTTGATTTCTCTTGCGTCAAAGTCATCATTTACTGGGAAGGGGACAGCCTAACAGTTAGTTTGATGGGAAGCTCTTTCTAAGGCTGGCATTGGGCCCTTCATTACTTATACAGATCTTTCATAAAGCAGCACCTCACTACCTTAAATGGGAAAAATGCACAGGGATCAATGCCTCAGGTGAATCAGTGACATTGTGATGGTTAGACATAGAGAGCAAACATCCACTCAGTCTGCAGTACTTCACACAGGGGAACAGTACCTCAAGCCACAACAGGGCTGCACAGAAACAGTTTAAAAAAAAAACATTTTACCCAAAGGGAAAGACAAGGCCTTGGTACAGCTTAGGTTGCAAAGGAGCCTCCGAGACAAGCCTTCACATTCAGTCAGAAGACTTTGGAAGCTTGAGATGTGCAGAAACCATTGAGGGACAAAGAAAGAATGCTTCTTGCTTTCCATGCCCTCGTGTTGAGTAAACGGTCAAGACACTTTCATTTCCCATCAAAATGATACATGGTCACGGAAATGAGAGAAGAATGCAGCAAAACATAGGAACTCGGAAACAAGGCGAAAGGAGTGAAAAAAGCACCCACACCTGCATGAACAGGTCAATTAAAAGGTACATTGGAAACAAGTGCATAGGAAGGACTTCAGCGTAACAATTCCCCATTAAAAACTTGGAAGGAAAGAAAAACCTTGGACATCCAGAAAACGACCATACCAGGCTGCGTTGGGTTCTCATCTCTTTGATCTTCAATTTTCGCAGATCTTCCAGGGAAAACTCCACTATGGGCCGCTGCAGTAAAAACAAAACAAGAAAAGACAGCAGTTAATTGTCAACTCATAGAAGTCACGAACAAAGAGAGCCTTGCACAGGCATGTTAGATAGTAAAAAATATTTACCTTTTCCCACAGTGTAAATGAAATGGCAGAATGCACATAAAACCGCACTGAGTGAGGTGTTCTGCCAGCAAGAACCAGGGTACATAAACATAACAAATGAGAAACAAATCTAAGCAGAATCTTTGCTCTACTGGACGACCGGATAACAGAAGTACTATATAGTAGTAGGCAAGCAATGTTATTTGCAAAGAGTGATACTAGTCAGACTATTTCAAAATTGACAATAATTCGGAAAATTATAGCAAAATTTAAAACCAACATAAACCCAATGTGAGAAAACTAGGCTTTTTGCAGATGACCCATCACTTTTTGCCCCATTTTTGACTGATACTGGTGTTTTCTGATTGTGCTCTTCTAACCAGGTCCAGTGCTCTGTGTGAAAAGGTATATGGTAATTAGGTATAATTACAACTGGTACTGACAACCTACCTGTAAGTCCCTAGTAATTGGTAGGGCATGTGGGTTTAGAGGACCAGTAAATTTAATGCACTGAAGTGTGCACTGCTGTGATGCCTGCTGTCATTTTAAAAAACAGCCCTGCCTTGCAGGCTGCTTTTAAAATAAAACTATGAGCAAATTCGACTTTGGAATTAAAAGTACTTCAAAAGTCTTAAACAACCTTATTTTAATATATAAGTCACCCATAAATCTACCATAAGTGCTCCAAGGGTAGGGTGCTGTATAATTATAGGCAGTGGCATTATAATATTTGTTTTATAAGCCCTGGTGAGGGGAAAAACTGCTGTTTTGTTTCTCTATTGGAGTGCATTGTCTCCATAGGCTTACATACCAAGGCTTTATTTAAAACTAATAAAGAATATCTTTTGATAGGAGTGAAAATTAATAAAATCTATATTTTGATAGGAGTGAGCTACAAGGATCATTCAATGAATTAAATTAATAGTTAGAATAAATCCAACTACTTGCCAAAATTAGATTTATTATAACTAATGCAGGGAAAGAGTTTTAAAACTCTTTCCTAAAGTTAACTAAAATGAGCTCTGTAGAACTCTTTCCTGATTGGTCTGCCTTTAACAGCCTGGGGAAAGCTACCTTAATAAGGTGTGAACTGGCCTGGGCTGAGGCGAAGGAACCATCTGGTGGGAGGAGAACTGCAGCGGCAGATGCCAGGGCAAGAAGGGGGCCTAGGTGGTCAAACTAGTCTTCAAAGTAGAGAAAGACACTTGGGATAGAAACCAGACCTTCCCCATTACCAACACCTCCAGCCAGATGCGATCCCCTGTAATTAGATTAGGAGAGGAGCTGGAAGGGGAGTGTAGGGAAAAGTTAGCCACACCTGTGGGTGGGCTTAGCCAGACCTGAACCTCAAGGAATGATTTTCTACATCTTGAATTTTTGAGAAACAATGCTTTCTGAGATTGAAATATGCCACACTGTGAAGGAAGTGGTCATTACAGAAGGTGGTACCCTGCACCCCATAGAACATGGGTGACCCCTGCACGTCAATCCAGAAACCTGGATAAAAGTGGAAGAGCTGCCCAGCAACTCAGGTCCTTGCAGGAAGAAATCATAAGAAGGACTGCCCTGCTGAACTCCTGGTCTGCATCAGGAAGGACAGCACTCTGAAGGACTGCACCTGCTGCACACCCTGGGCTTCACCACAAAAGGGGCTTTGCCTCACTTCTAACACTTCAGGAGTGGACTCCCTGTAAGCAATAGGTACAAAGGAGCTACCAAGAGTCCCTTGCTTCACATCCTTCAATAAGAGTCCAGCTGACCAGCGTCCAGTAGACTTTTAAGGATTTGACCAGGCACTGTGGGAATTGTAGTCCAACACTTTAAGATCCCAGAAGGACCTTCTGGAGGAGGATCGAGATGTTTGGAGCATTTTTGGATTAAAGCTCCATAAGGTGACTGGCCTGTCGTTTAGAGCCAGGACAGCGACGTGGAACCGCAACCAGACATGAATTTCAGGTTCGCCCTGCTGAAGCTCCGGAGCTTCTAGCCATCAACAAGACTTCCAGAAGCTAAGCAAGGCATCGAGTCCAGCTGCCATCGTCCTCGTCAAACCACAAGCCGCCCTGACTAGGAGACCCGCTTGAAACAAGAGAACAAGCTCCAAAAAAAAAAAAAAAAGACTAAAAGGCATGCTTTAGGTATTGGCAGAGGGGGGGATGGGGTTACTCCATCACAAAGGACCAGCTATCCCATCCGCCCAAGTCTAAATCCCATTATAGCCAATGGGATTTCAATGTCGGCAGACGGGATATCCTTCACTATTGGGAAGGAATAACCCCTCCACCAATATCTAAATCAGGCTTTAAGTCTAAAGGAAACATTTTGACCAAGGCCTACTCCTCACTGTATCTGACTTGGGCTCCATCACAGTCTGCCTCAAACATTGACCCGGTCAGACGTGATGAAGCGGCTTCTTTTGGCGCCTTTTGCTTTTAAGCACTAGGAAGCACATTTTTTTATTTAATCTTTAAAAATTCAAATCTGCGGTTCCAAACATTGGATTCTTGTTGTTTTGGTGTGATTTGAAAGATAAAAATATTTTCTATTTTTCTAAATTGGTGTTGGATTTTTATTGTGTGTTTTGTCTTTATTTACTGTTTTGTAAATATAAAGTGCTTTACAAACCTGCCTCCTAAGTTAAGCTTGACTGCTCGGGAGCCAAGCTACCAAGACTTGAGCAAGGATTAAGTTACTGAGAACTTATGTGTGAGTGCAGCTTTATTACTAGCTGTAGGTACCTCCCTGCACCTGCTAGTCGTCCACCTTCCAACACCCAAATCGTAAGAAGGCCTTCACTTACCCAACATCTATATGCATATACCACATGCCTCACCTTCTGTGGTCCAAACAGCTCTGGATTGTTATTGACATGTCGAAGAGCTGCCAGGGCATGCTCATGGTCCTGGAACTCCACAAATGCGTAGCCCAAGGACTGCCCTTTGGAATTCCCAGCAACACCTTTAAGGTCACGCATCACCCGACACTGCAAGAAATGAAAGATACAGTAGCAAGATTATGAACCATGCTAGCTGCACTAAGACAAGTATGAGGACTCACCCAGAACTTGTCAAAAGTGCCTGAGCTAAGAACAGCATACACAGTGTCATGACTACCAGAGTGTCCCTATTTGATCCCGGACAAATGATGTACCTCACCAACCTAGGAGCTGTGGTGCTAAGACATTACTATAAGTAAAAATCCCACAGAAGGGAAATCAATGGCTTGGGTAGGTATTGCATTCAGTGTTCTTCACAGAGTTCTACCAGCCACAAGTTCCAGAACACTAAATCTTCCAGTGTTCCTTCATCAAGATGATTGCTCACATTGGCCTTACAAATCTCAGTAACTGCCTAAATGCACAAATAAAAGGACCCATGGGGTGTTTTAGGTTTTATATTTTTATGTGTGTATTATTCAATTTCCACCCATTTTATTGGTTTGGAATTGGCTTTTAGAGGACCCAACTTTATAATTATGAATCGAAACGCCTTAAACAAAACCTGCAAAGATTAAATTAGAATCACAAAGGCTGCTAATACTGCAGCCATGCACACACAAATGCATGAGGCACAGTTTAAAGTAAATTGCAGGACTACACAGTAAGAGTATCAATAATGGAGGGTGGTAAATGTTAAAACAAATTTGCCACTGCATCTTGAAAATTAGTAAGCAGGCATGAGTGTCATGTGACCCACGAGGAATAAAGTACTGTAATTTAGCTGCAGCATTCTGAATTCCGTTTGTGGTTCTTTCTACCAAGCAGTAGTGGGTGTGTAGTGCTCAGTTTATTTTGTCCTTAGGAACTCCCTCAAGGTCTATCTTCTTGATTAATGTATGCACGGCCTGTGACGGCTGACACAGAAGTAGTTTCCAACTTCCTGGTTGAAAAGCTGGGAAACAAACTCCAGAATTTGAGGTTTCAACAACTCTGTACTATATCTGAAACCATCTTTTGGATATCTTCATAAGGATGCAAGACTCTCACACAAAGGCTAGCTTTGACTTTTTCATTCAGCATTCAGTTATTAACAAAAAAAAGAACACCTCAAGACTCCACTATAGCAATGGATGCTGTGTACAGTAAAGCTAAGCCCTCTGTGAAATTTCTTCAGCATTTCACAACAATCATCTCTAGGGTCCCTAGTTAGGATATCTGCAAATAGCATGATTGAGTTCCAGAGTACATGTTAGTGTTGGAGAAGCAGTGCTGGAACTGGTTTTTTGGAGTTTGTAGCTGCTGGCTAGCATATCCTTTTATGAAGAAAAATTAATATACCTGCTCTCTTTGTCTGGGCAGGAAATTAAGTAATGTGAAATCCCTGGCTGACAGTACAGGCAATTGGCGAGTCAAGCAGTGAATAATCACTCAAAATACAGGCCAAGGCACAGCATTTCAATTTTTTTGTCTTGACTCTACTTTGTTCCTCTCCTGGAGGAAGAAAACCCTCCATCGTTGCATCTCAGGTTATAGAGGCTTTGCCACTGGGCTTATCTCTAAAGGCTTAAGGCCATCGATATCAGGACCTGCAGAATACAAATTTATTTTCAGCTTCCTAACACCTCTATTTGTGGCACCATGAAAGGTTAACTATACTATCAGGTAAAGACATTGTCAACAAGAAGGATTAAAGGAACGGAGAGGAGTACATTCCAAAGTCCAAGACAGTGCAGGTCAAATGTTGGTCAGTGGTGTCCTATGAAATCACCTCCACACTGAACTAGAAAGCTGTTTGCGTGAATTAAGAGATTTGTCTAGGACAACACTCCTTCCGAGACCGTTCCTTTTAGGGAACATAAGACGTCTTTCCAATGCCATGCCTGCAGCCGAGGAAGTGCTACTGGCTGTGGTAACAGAGTCCCACCACTACGAGATATGGCTAAGGTCAAAGTGAATGAAATAAATGCACTACCTCAAAAACGTGAATTTGAAACAAGGTAGCCTTAGGCATCAGGTGAAACTAAACATATCACCACAAAAGCTAATCTGACTAAAACGGAAACTCCAACTAAAACAAGTTCAGTTGTTTCAAGAATCCTTGCTACATGAAGCGAAGAAAGAAAAAGAATGGCTTGAGAAACAAGTCTGTGCATTTTTTTTTAAAAACACCCAACTTAATGTGTCAATATATTTGTATAATCAGGTGATGTCTATTGCACTATTCATCTCTTTTTTGGAGAAAAACTAACAGGGCGTTTTTATTCAAATAGAGCTAAATTTTAGGTCTAATTCATTTTTTTTTTCAAACTGAAAATATTGCCTTCAAAAGACATGTTTTGTTTTCAAGGGGATTTTTTTTAAATAAGAATGCCACCTATTGAAATGTGTTCTAGAATATTGCACATGGCGTTTACATACTATGTTTATAACTATCAGAGGACAGATGATACAGAACTGAAGATCACTAATCAACCACAGACAGTAATTACGGTGAGTCATTGATTTGCTTCGGGAACTTTGGATTTCATTCAGTTATTTAGGAGAAAAATGCAGCTGTTTATTAATGTGTGCCCGATGTACAGTTCATCCAGATAGATTTGTTTTCACATCTTTCCAGTTACGTAAATTTAGCCTACAATGCAGGAGTTCTGCGGTGCCTCTTGATGAGAATCTGCTGACAGTGTAAGTGTGAGTCTGATGTGAGGCTTGCGCTGTATACAGTAATATTCTGAGTACTAAGTCTCTAAACTCAAAGTGACCCTCAAGATCTTTACTGCTGTAATGTCACTGGTTTCACCATTGTTATCACAGCACTTCAGGTAGGGCTCCTGCATAATTGCTGCTTGAAAGGGAGCACTGTAAAAAAAATAGTGTATTAAGTTTGACTTCAAACCCAATTTTATGAAGACAACACTAACAGCTCTGTACCTTGCAGCTTAGATCCCAGATATAAACTTGGATTGTAGTGCTTTGACTTAACATATCCACAAAAATGAGTGTGGAAAATGAGACAGGTAACAAAACAGAATTAACACTTTTGATCAACCAAACCACAAGATAAACTTAGCACATGCATCCTACCTCCTTAAGCCGCACATTTTTCCCACCACCAGCCGCTTTCAAAAACAGTGCCCTTAAGCGTTTATCATCCACCGACTTGGGAATGTTGTGCACGCACAGCCTCGTTTTGGAGACAAAGATGTTCTGATCCTTTAGCTTTTGACGCTTCAGATCTTCAAACTGAAGGAGTAAAAAAAAAAGGAGAAGTCTTGTGAAAAGTTCCTAGCACAAGTAGAAGAGCAGAGGCAAAAAGACAATCACACAAAGGAAGAAAGTTCTCCCATGTTTTATTCATTATATGGTTAGAAATTTTCAAGCATACTTCAGAGTAGTAGTATGGAGTATTTTGAATGCTCTAATATGTAGGTGTGGTACTGGGATTCCAAATGTAGTGAGGGAACATGGTGGTTGTATGAATCACAAAAACAAAGAGGGAGAAGGAGGTTGAGGGGCTGGGTCTGTCCTCCTCCTTATAGCCTATATAACATTACAAATGAGGCCCTGCTAAAAGAACTACCACAGTATGAAGAGGAAAAAGGATTTTCCTGTTAGAAAAACCCTCAAGAGTTCAGGAACATTACATCCCCCACTTCTGCAGCCCCTTGTTAATCATTCCGCCTCCAAGAGATCTATTAAATCATTGGAATTACAAGGAGACAGGAATTTTTAATTCACCCAAGACGCTACCACTCTTATCCCTCCTGTGATTCACATTGACAAGACTACATCTGTGCTCCCACGTATCCCGTTGGTTGTAGCACGCCCATTCTGTAGCGGAACAGGAAGAAACACAATAATGAAGCATGCCACCAAGGGGTAACCCTGGTGGGTGAGGGTTTTTCTAACAGGAAAATCCTTTTTCCTGTCCATAATGTGGTAGTTCTTTTAGCTGGGCATCATACAAAGGTTATACACATCTTTAGCAGAAAGCACTGAGAAGAAGTAGGTTTTCTTGAACTAAGGATTATATTTCCTAGAGATTTTGTGCTGTGGGCTTCGCATAAGACTGTCGTGTGATGTAAATGTGCTGTCCTGACAAAAGATCTTTATAAAAATAGATGGCAGGAAAGGGTCAGCGTTTGTGAGTGGGACATCTGCTGAGATGTTTGTATAAATAATGGGAATTTGCAACTTCACATTTTGCAGACCTAATATTCTGTTTTGAATTTCATCTGTAAACTGATAAAGCTAGGCATCTGTTCAGCACAGTTCCACACAGTTGGCCCAGACAACATCCTGCAGTGACATTCTAGGACAAAGGAATTTCCTTTGAGTTTCATTTTTCAAGACTTACGCAGAAAAATGTTCAGTAGCGTGTAGGCCCCAGTCAAAACTCAGTAAAGTGAGATTTTTATTTTCCAAGGTTCAGGGTTTATAGATGTGTGGATCAAATAAATCATAAGGTGCCTAGTGAAGATGATACCAGCATGCAATTTTGGCTGGTTCACAGGAGGAGTGGGCCATCAGTAAGGAGCCATAGAAAGAAACCTGATCATCTCCTTACACATTACTAGTTAGGATTCAGATCTTAATTCAGCACAGGCAGCTAACCTTGAAGTTGCTTGATGATATTTATCACAACAGTCAAGAGTGATTCCTGATTACTTATATTTATAGAGCTTTCCATAACATTTGACGATGTTGAGTAACACATGCTTCTATAATTGTTAGCATGTAGAATGGGGTTACGCAACCAGTTTCTCAGTTGGTTCCTTATAGATTTTTCCCAAAGAAGGCAAATGGTTATGATCAGGAACCAGACTTCATCTATTGAAAAAATAAAAATGCAGATCCCCCTCCGAACTCTTAACTAGCACCAACATTATTGCATCTCTATCACAAACTCATTGCAAAACAGTGATGGGCTTTGGTGCCACAATACATCAATATGTTTATTAAAACACAGTTGTATTTAAAGACCTTGTACATCAACAATATCTTCACTCTCAAATGCTTGTTAACGAAACGGAGCAGTGGATGTCAGACAATCCCCATAAAAAAAAAACTTAATTTATACTCCTTGTCAAACCAAACTTGACACTGTTCTTCTGAATGAACTCAAATATTATTACTACCCATCTCTCTACTTATTTGTGAAATATTTCTAATTCACCATTGTTAACACTTTAATTCCAAACATCATGAACATTGCTCAATCCACATCTTCCTCTTCTCACTTAAAAAAATGTATAAAATAAACACCTTTTAACACCCAATCAGCTGAAAGTGGCAGCTCATGTACTTGCCATTTCTTAAATGGCCTTTGGCACCACAATTTTAGCCGGTGTGCTTTAAACATAGTGCACCACGCTTAAGGCAGTCTGTCAATTCACTTACTAATAGGTACAAAGATTAAATTCAACCACATATTTTAGTGTTAAAGAACATTAACTTCCAATCATGAGCACACCAAAGTTTAAAATCTGTTGTCAAACTTATACAGTTCTGTGCCTTTGAACCACTCTTAACATGAATCAGTACTGCCTTCTTCAGGAGGACAGAGGAGAATTCGAAGAAAATACACTTCAACTGAAGCCCCAAATCTGAACCGATCTTCAGCCATAAAACAATACATCACTAGACCCACAACTAGCTGTGTAACACCATCCTGTTTCTGCTCAGGTCACAACCAGACCTTCTTGTCTTCCGGAAGTGCACCTACTCCAACTTCTCAGCTAGCCTTGCATGTATACCACTGTCTTTGTTCCTACAATCCATTATTTAAATCTGTTATTGTATTCCTGTCAATCCAATAAACCCGACTGTACCACTCTGGTAAGCTTCCATTGTTACTTGTAAAGTGTACCAATGCGTTTTAAGCACATCAGCATTACAGAAAAATAAACAAAATCATGAAAAACTGTGTTCTTCAACCTCAACTCATTGCACCATTTTTAAACCAAATGCCTGGTCCCTAGATCTACAATAGTGAATATAGTCCAACACCGCAGTGTAGTGTGAGCTCTACACTTACTCGTGCTCTTTTGTCAAGGTCAGCAGCACTCAGTCCTTCTGCAGCTTTTGTCCCAGCACGAATCACTGCAGGTAAGAAAAAGAGAGCGAAAAAGGTTACAAAGCTAACATTCAACACTAGATTTACGTATGCCAAAAACTGCCAAAATGGATCTTATGAACACTAAGAGAGAAGAATCCAACTGTACTATACTGCTCATCGCAATCGGGTACAAAGCTTTCTCTCAAAAACACCAACACATCTATTCACTGCTCATGCTGCACTTCTTCATCAAACACAGTGGTCTTCACCATACATCCAAGGGAGGACAGCAGCAAAATAGTGCGTAGTAAAAGACGTTTAAAAGGTAAATCCAGTTAAACTTTAATTTAACTGGTTAAAACTTTTTAGGGAAGACCGTGATTTACGAGCGAATTATGCGAGAGTCACATAAGATAAAATGATCAAGACTAGGACTGTCTGAACCCGCCTCCCCTTACCATGTTGACTATTTGACTTCTGCTCAAATTGTACAAAAAGCTGTTTGTATTTACTGGATTAATCCCATCAAATTTATCAACTTATTTATTGAAAGTCTATTTCATGAAAAAGTATTGAAAAAGAGACAGAGTAAACGAACTGGATGGATAATGAGGAAGATAAGCAACAACTGCGGACACGGAGACGAGCAGTCTCATCAACATGCTGCAGAGTGAAAGTAGGTCCCGAGGGTTTAATGCTTTTTGCTGCATTTTTGAGTGGGATTATATGAATCCTCCTGTAAGTATTTTGTAGGTTTCAAGTCTGTATTAAAGGGAGGGTGAATGGAGCAGTGCTGTAAGGGGCAATTCGCCCTTTACAGCAGTGTTGTCAGGGGCAAAATCGTTAACAGGGTTTTTTTTTTTTACTAGATCAGGTAATTCTGTGATAAAGATACAATGTGTTGAAAAACAAACAGTGACATTTTAAAATATTAACTGAGTTGTTGGTCACACTGTTTAATAGATATCCTTTTGGATTCACGTTCAAGCTTTTCAAAATATTTCACATTCGGACCACAAGTTAAACATTAGAGCATCTAATCCCTCCAGGTGAGAAAAAGGACAGCTGAGCAGAAGCCAAGCAGACGGTTTGGAAGCTCCCTGACAGTGCTAACCCTTCTCTTTCCACCGAAATGCAGGTGCTCAAACTCATCGACTTGCTGGAGAAATATCCTGACTGTATGAAGTAAGATGGCAGAAGAAACAAAACATGTTCAACACCATGAACAGGCACTAGCCCAGCAAAAGACAGACACAAAATAACTAATACATTTTAACGAAGTGTCACTGAGCATTTTGATGAGGCAGATGAGTTTCTAGAACCCAGTTTGCTACCGAGCGAGCGTGCTGAAGTTTAGTAAGTTCACAAAGGCTCACTCTGACACTGTTATTATATCCTTTCACCATATAACAAGTCGCTTACTTCCTTCTCTAGCCAGGTACAAGTTCCTTGTCCCAGTTGACTTTTTGGCCTTCTTGTCTTGCAGTTTCTTAGCTTCTTCACGAGTGACCGCCAAATCGATCGTGAGCTTCCGTCCATCGAGCTTCAACCCTCCTCCCTGGAATGAAGATGGGTTGAAAATGTCATGTCCTAAATGGAGCACCCTTCAGAACAACAGTCTCAAAGAGCCAAGAGTGTCTCATAGTAGGAAAAGTAAACAACTAACATTCCTCTGGGGGTCCACAACAATGGGCAGAGATGTCCATCATGGGTAGCACCACCTTCCAGGTACTCAAATATCACATTGCCCAAAAGCAGCCATCCTCATCCACCATATGAGATAGAGCCCACAAGCCTAATAATTCACTGCTGTAGCATATGAAAGAAACATTCACATTTCATAAACAGAGTGCACCATTATGCCTTTTGGACATATTGGTGCAGTCAATGTTTTTTAGCCATGCGATGCTGAGTAGTCTCTGATGCAGTGTGTCCTTTTGTAGGCATGCACACCACCCATGTGTGCGTCTACAAAATTACACTGGTGTTTTTTATAATCTTTTCAATAAATGAATGGAGTTGGATCAGTAACTAAAAAAGAGAAAATGTGCAGGAAAGATTCTTTGGCTTTTTTGTTTTGTTTAAAGCGGGCAAAGGGAGCGAGCTGGGGGACAACGCTGCAACATGGGAAGCGAAAGCAGCGACGGCAGGGCCAAAGTGGAAGCAACAAGGGGTTGGGAGAAAGCAACAGGAAGGGCTGAAGTGGACAGGAAACAACAAATGGGAGAGAGAAGAAGGGTGATGTGGGAGAAGCAACGTAGATGGCGTGATGAATCAATGGGGAGGAACACACTGACAAAGTGCAGGGGGAAAGAAGTACACAGCTGGAAAATATACACTCTCATGGAGTGCTTAATCCACACGAAAAAAAGCAGTGCTTTAAAAGCAAACATCGGAAGCAGAAATGCCAGTCAATTAAAAGAGAAGGCCAAGAGGCAAAGCTCAAATGGACAAGCGCAAAACTGTTGTACATTATACTGATCAGCAACTACAAGTTTATCATACAGATTATAACTAGGGTGCCCAACACGATCCTTGCTTGAACAAGGGCAAAACAAGAAATAGAAGAGCACTTTAAGAGATATCTTTAGATCAAATCAGGCAGTAACGGGCTAACATGAAAGGAAGCTGCATATCCTCTTGCACATCAAGAAAGATTGGCAAAAATTGTTTCAGTATCTCTGTACTTTACCAGTGATTCATCACGTGCTGCCTCCATGCATTTCTGAGCAGATTCTTTATCCACAAACTGGGCAAAGGCGCAACCTGAAAGAGAGAAGATATCCAGCTGAGGTCTCCAATTCTAATTCACAGCAGGGCCAAAGAGGCTCTTAAGTCTGGCAACAGGCGTTCCAAGCAATGTCTTCGTACTTAAAGGTAGACACATGCAGAAGCATGTGTGCTCACTAGAGAGCTGGCTTGTACACATGGAAAGTAATATCTATATATTTACCAAGAAGTAGGACAAATAAGAAAAATGAAAATGTCACTTACCCAGTGTACATCTGTTCGTGGCATCAGTCGCTGAGATTCACATGGTCTGCATTAGCTCGCCATCTGGTGTTGGGTCGGAGTGTTACAAGTTGTTTTTCTTCGAAGAAGTGTTTTCGAGTCACTGGACCGAGTGGCTCCTCCTTCTGTGCTCATTGCGCATGGGCGTCGACTCCATCTTCGATTGTTTTCCCCGCAGAGGGTGAGGTAGGAGTTGTACTATAGTAATAGTGCCCGCGCAATGAAATGTGTAAGTATGTACCTATTAAAGGTTTAAATAATATATATACACATGTACAAAATTGAAGGTAACTTCTGAACTGCTACAGGCTTCCGGGGAGGTGGGTGGGCCCATGTGAATCTCAGCGACTGATGCCACGAACAGATGTACACTGGGTAAGTGACATTTTCAGTTCGATGGCATCTGTCGCTGTAGATACACATGGTCTGCATAGACTAGTAAGCAGTTATTTCCTCATAAGCGGTGGATTAGCCTGTAGGAGTGGAAGTAGTCTGAAATAGAGTTCTTAATACAGCTTGACCTACTGCGGCTTGTTGTGCGGATAGCACATCTATACAGTAGTGTTTGGTGAATGTGTGAGGCGTAGACCATGTGGCTGCCTTACATATTTCATGCATTGGGATGTTTCCTAAAAAGGCCATTGAAGCACCTTTTTTCCTGGTTGAATGTGCCCTGGGAGTAATGGGCAGTTGTCTTTTTGCTTTAAGGTAGCAGATTTGGATGCATTTAACAATCCATCTGGCTATACCTTGTTTTGATATTGGGTTACCTGCATGAGGTTTTTGGAATGCAATAAATAGCTGTTTAGTCTTTCTGATGTTCTTTGTTCTGTCAATGTAGTACATTAATGCTCTTTTGACATCTAATGTATGTAGTGCTCTTTCAGCCACAGAATCTGGCTGTGGGAAAAAAACAGGTAGTTCTACCGTTTGATTTAGATGGAACGGTGAAATAACTTTTGGTAAAAATTTTGGATTAGGTCGTAGGACGACCTTATTTTTATGTATTTGTATAAAAGGTTCCTGTGTTGTGAACGCTTGAATTTCACTTACTCTTCTCAGAGATGTAATGGCGATGAGAAAGGCAACTTTCCAGGTTAGGAATTGTATTCCGCAAGAGTGCATGGGTTCGAAAGGTGGGCCCATGAGTCTTGTTAGGACCACGTTTAGGTTCCATGAAGGAACAGGTGGTGTTCTTGGTGGTATAATTCTTTTAAGACCTTCTATGAATGCTTTGATGACTGGTATCCTATACAAGGAAGTTGAATAGGTAGTCTGCAGGTATGCAGATATTGCTGCAAGGTGTATTTTAATAGAAGAGAAGGCTAGCCTTGCTTTTTGTAAATGGAGCAAGTAATTTATTATATGTTTTGGAGTTGCGTCTAGTGGTTGTATCTGATTATGATGGCAGTAACAAACAAATCTTTTCCACTTACTTGCGTAGCAGTGTCTAGTGGATGGCCTTCTGGCCTGCTTTATGACCTCCATACACTCTTGGCTAAGTTGTAAGTGTCCGAATTCTAGGATTTCAGGAGCCAGATTGCTAGATTCAGCGATGCTGGATCTGGGTGTCTGATCTGTTGGTTGTGTTGCGTTAACAGATCTGGTTTGTTCGGCAGTTTGATGTGGGGTACTACAGAAAGATCTAGCAGTGTTGTGTACCAGGGTTGTCTTGCCCACGTTGGTGCTATTAAAATGAGTTTGAGTTTGTTTTGACTCAATTTGTTCACTAGATAAGGGAGGAGAGGGAGAGGAGGAAAAGCGTAAGCAAATATTCCTGACCAGTTCATCCATAGGGCATTGCCTTGGGATTGCTTGTGTGGGTATCTGGACGCGAAGTTTTGGCATTTTGCGTTCTCTTTTGTTGCAAATAAGTCTATCTGAGGTGTTCCCCAGAGTGTGAAGTAGGTGTTCAGAATTTGTGGGTGGATTTCCCATTCGTGGACTTGTTGGTGATCTCGAGAGAGATTGTCTGCCAGTTGATTCTGGATCCCTGGAATAAACTGTGCTATGAGGCGAATTTGATGGTGGATTGCCCACTTCCATATGTTTTGAGCTAATAAGCTTAACTGCGTTGAATGTGTCCCTCCTTGTTTGTTTAGATAATACATCGTTGTCATATTGTCTGTTTTGACAAGGATGTATTTGTGGGTTATGATTGGTTGGAAAGCTTTTAGTGCTTGAAAAACTGCTAATAATTCTAGATGATTTATATGCAGTTTTGTTTGATGTATGTTCCATTGTCCTCTTACGGTGTGTTGATTGAGATGTGCTCCCCACCCTGTCATGGAAGCATCTGTTGTTATTACGTACTGTGGCACTGGGTCTTGGAAAGGCCGCCCTTTGTTTAAATTTATACTGTTCCACCATAGAAGCGAGAGGTAAGTTTGGCGGTCTATTAACACCAGATCTAGAAGGTGACCCTGTGCTTGAGACCACTGTGAGGCTAGGCATTGTTGTAAGGGCCTCATGTGCAGTCTTGCGTTTGGGACAATGGCTATGCATGAGGACATCATGCCTAGGAGCTGTAGTATTGTTCTTGCTTGTATTGTTTGATTTGGAGACATGTGTTGAATGACTCTGTTGAAATTGTGAATTCTTTGTGGAGTTGGCGTTGCTACTCCTTTTGTCGTGTCTATTATGGCTCCTAGATATTGCTGTACTTTGCTTGGCTGAATGTTGGATTTTGCAAAGTTGACGGTGAACCCTAGTTTGTAGAGGGTTTGTATGACTTGATTTGTGTGGTTTGAGCATTGTGTGAGCGAACTGGTTTTGATTAGCCAGTCGTCCAGATACGGGAATACATGTATTTGCTGCCTTCTGATGTGTGCAGCGACTACTGCTAGGCATTTTGTGAATACCCTTGGAGCGGTTGTTAAACCGAAAGGCAATACTTTGAATTGGTAATGTATTCCTTTGAATACAAACCTTAGATATTTTCTGTGTGATTGATGTATTGGTATATGGAAATATGCGTCTTTGAGGTCTAGGGTTGTCATGTAGTTGTGTTTTTTGAGCAATGGTAACACTTCTTGTAGTGTGACCATGTGAAAGTGGTCTGATTTGATGAATGTGTTTACTACTCTGAGGTCCAGAATTGGTCTCAGTGTTTTGTCCTTTTTTGGTATCAAGAAGTACAGTGAATAAACTCCTGTGTTTATTTGTGTGCTTGGTACTAATTCTATTGCATCTTTTTGCAGTAGTGCTTGAACTTCTATCTCTAGAAGCTGTGAATGGTGTTTTGATAAATTTTGTGATTTTGGTGGTATGTCTGGAGGGAATTGCAGGAATTCTATGCAATAACCATGTTGGATAATTGCTAGGACCCATGTGTCTGTAGTTATTTCCTCCCATGCTTCGTAATATTGACCTATCCTTCCCCCCACTGGTGTTGTGTGGGGGGGGGTGAGTGACGTGTGAGTCACTGCTTGTTGGTAGTGGTTTTGGGGCTTTGAAATCTTCCTCTATTCCTAGGGAATTGCCCTCCTCTATACTGGCCCCGAAAGCCTCCCCTGTACTGTCCCTGGTAGGTGGACGGTGCGGACTGTGAGGTACTGGCTTGTGTGGCCTGACCCCGAAACCCTCCTCTAAAAGGTGTTTTGCGGAAGGTGGTATAAGATCCTCTGCTCTGCGGGGAGTAGAGTGCGCCCATGGCCTTGGCAGTGTCAGTGTCCTTTTTGAGCTTTTCTATGGCTGTGTCGACCTCCGGACCGAACAGCATTTTTTCGTTTACTGGCATGTTAAGTACTGCCTGCTGAATTTCCGGCTTGAATCCAGACGTTCTGAGCCATGCGTGCCTACGGATGGTAACCGACGTATTAATGGTCCTTGCGGCTGTGTCTGCTGCATCCATAGAGGAGCGTATTTGATTGTTGGAAATGTTTTGACCTTCTTCAACAACCTGTTTTGCTCTTTTTTGTAGATCTTTTGGGAGATGTTCAATGAGATGCTGCATCTCATCCCAGTGGGCTCTGTCGTATCGCGCTAGCAGCGCTTGTGAGTTTGCGATGCGCCACTGGTTTGCTGCCTGGACAGCGACCCTCTTCCCGGCTGCATCAAACTTTCTGCTTTCTTTATCTGGGGGAGGTGCATCCCCAGAAGTGTGTGAATTTGCCCGTTTTCTGGCAGCCCCTACCACCACAGAATCTGGTGGCAGCTGAGAGGTGATGAATACAGGGTCCGTAGGAGGCGCCTTATATTTTTTATCCACTCTAGGCGTTACTGCCCTGCTTTTGACTGGCTCTTTGAAGATCTCCTTTGCATGGCGAAGCATGCCTGGGAGCATAGGCAGGCTTTGGTAGGAGCTGTGGGTGGAGGAGAGGGTGTTAAATAAAAAGTCATCCTCTACTTGTTCAGAGTGTAGTTCCACATTATGGAACTGAGCTGCTCTAGCCACCACTTGTGAATAGGCTGTGCTGTCCTCAGGTGGTGATGGCCTAGTTGGGTATGTGTCTGGGCTGTTATCAGACACTGGTGCATCGTACAAGTCCCACGCGTCTTGATCTTGGTCGTCGTGGCTCATGGCGGTGTGAGCTGGCGAATGTGACGGGGTGTAAGTTGGTGAAGCCGGAGTTACAGGTGGAGGCGAGGGAGGAGGTGTTACCGTCTTTGCTGTTTGTTGCTGAGGAGCCTCTCGTGCTACAAATTGAAGTGTTCTCTTTCTTTTGACAGGTGGAAGGGTACTGATCTTCCCTGTCCCCTGCTGAATAAAGATACGCTTCTGCGTGTGATCCACTTCAGTGGATTGCAGTTCCTGTTCGAATCTGTGTCTTTTCATTTGTGAAGACATAGAAAGTTCTTCAGTATAGGAGCCTGAAACTGGGTCTGTTGGTGCTTTTTTCGGCTCCGAAAACCCTGTTGTTTGTTTTTTCGGCTCCGAGGTAACCTTCCTCTTCTTTTGTGCCGAAAAATCTTGGCCTCTATGATCTTCGGCGCCACTGTCTCGGCGTCGATCCGTGTGGACACCGAACTCTCGGTGTCGATGCTTCTCTTTAGCACTCTCTCGGTCCAGAGGAGGCTGCGTGCCGGTGTCTCGACCGGAGTCGGACGATCTCGACACTGAATGGGCCTTTTTCGGTGCCGATTGTTGGTCACCGTGAATTTGGGTTGAGCCATGGCCGGTTGGCAGTGGCGTCCCCTGGGCCTTTTTGCCTTTTTTAATTTCTGATCTCGACGTCTTACTCACTGTTTTTGGATGGTCGAGTTCGTCGGAGTCTGAATCCTGGATGGAAAAGGATTCCTCCTGTTCCTCTTCTGTCTCGAACTGTCGATGCTCTTTTGGCGTGGACGCCATCTGCAGTCTTCTCGCTCGACGGTCGCGCAGAGTTTTTCGGGACCGGAACGCCCGACAGGCCTCACAGGATTCTTCGCTATGCTCGGGTGACAGGCACAGGTTACAGACCGAGTGTTGGTCCGTATAAGGATATTTGTTGTGGCATTCAGGGCAGAATCGAAACGGGGTCCGTTCCATCGGCGTTGTTCTCCACGCGGTCGGGCCGACTAGGCCCCGACGGTGTGCCGAAATCTACCCCGAAGGGCACCGAAGCGCTTCGATGTTCAATGCGTTGTCGTATGTGTTTATCTCGAACCGGATCGCAACGATACCGTCGAAAATCTTCCGTTTTCAGCTATCTTTCCGTTCCGAAACTCGGAGCGACAGGAACACGTCCGAACCCGATGGCGGAAAGAAAACAATCGAAGATGGAGTCGACGCCCATGCGCAATGAGCACAGAAGGAGGAGCCACTCGGTCCAGTGACTCGAAAACACTTCTTCGAAGAAAAACAACTTGTAACACTCCGACCCAACACCAGATGGCGAGCTAATGCAGACCATGTGTATCTACAGCGACAGATGCCATCGAACCTCCATTTACACTTTTTTATTTTTTTTTAAATAGAGGAGCTGGCATGGTATGATGCTGCACTTTTTTCATTTTTTCAAGTTAATTTTAATAACCAGGGCCTAGAGTCACAGTACTGATGAGGTGAGGATTCCCCAAAAGGGTGACTTAACTTCTGTTTATAGCACCGAATGCCCACTGCTCAGTCAGATATTTTGAACTGCTAGATGGTGGTTTTTGACTGACAGTGCACTGAAGTCTGCTAACAAGCCTCCAGTGCCAGTGTTCTTTCCTCTAAAAACAAAATACCCAATTTCAACGCAACTGGACGGCTCTTTAGCACCCCTGTAAGTCCCCAGTAAATGGTACCCTTGGTATCTAGGGCATGGGCACTAAAGAGAATCCCTAAGGGCTGTAGCGTGTATTATGCCACCTTAAAGGACCCCCCATACAAATTATATGCAGACTGCACCTGCAGGCTGCATGTCATGGGGCAAACCATGAATGAAAACGCGACATGGCACACTGTGTGCCACGCCAAAAAGTCACTACATATAATATATGTAAAGTCAACTCTTCAGCAGGCCTTGAAGCCCCAAGGTATATGTGAGGGATAGTTCTATTACTAGATATTAACAGGGCTTTGAGACCCTATGGGTGATTAGCTGTGCTCTACAAATCTCCGATTGACTGACTGACAGAGAAGCCATTTTTAGGTACGTACTGGGCACTGGTCCTTACAAATTACCCAGCTACATAATGATTTCACTGAAAACCTATGGTGTTTGGTATCAAATACCTCATCTTAATAAATGCATACTCATACCAATATTGGATTTTTTGTGACAAGTACCCAGAGGGTACCTTAGAGGTGCCCCCTGAAAAACTACTAGACCTCTAGTGTGCTGGCTGACTGGTATCAACTAGCGTGCCACCACAGACAAGTTTCTGACCCCCTGGAGACAAAATCCCACACTCTGAGGTCAGAAACAATTCCTGATCTGGGGGAAGGCTAGTAAATCTGCATACCAAGCCCAGGGACTTCTAAACACCTGCCTCCTTGATATGTGATCTCAGCTTCTTCCCCCAGACCTGGGAGATGGCACTATCTGCCCAGAGGCCCATTTGGCACCAGGACAGGTGGGAAAATAACTATGCAAATAGGCATGTCCTACTGCCAAGCTAGTCACCCCTCTAAGGTGGTCTGCCTAAGTTCTCCACGAAAGAAGGGTTCCACCATCTTGCTTTTGGTGGAATTAGGAATTCTGGGACAGGATTATGCCCACTCCCTACAGTCACCCCAGGAGTAATTAGTCAATTGGCTACTATCCTACACTCTGCTAAACGCCCCTAAATTGAGTATTTATGTGGCCTCCTGACACCAGAAGAACAGATATGACGGTCTAAAGAAAGAAGAGGACAAAAAAGAGATGAATAAGTGAGAACTGCTGACTGCTGGTAGACTTTGGCACAAAACCCTGCCTACCTGCCCCAGTCCAAACAATTGCGACAACCTGACTCTTCCTGCAGCTATTCATCCTCCAAAAGCCTTGGAGGGCCTCCAACACGTTGCCAAGCCGTCAGCATCTCCCTAGAAGTGGAGGAACCACTTCCCTGCAGACTGTAAGCACCAACCGCAAAGTCCGGTTTACCGTTCTGCTGACCATTTGGGTTCACCAGTGTAGCAGCTGCCCAGGAGGAGGTCACCGTGCTCCGGGAGGTCAGGTCCATGTTCCTACCAAGTGAGAAGACGCCAGGACCCACTGGAGCCCTCCTGCACCAATACCCACGGTACCGGACCCCTTGCAGCAATCAAAGTTTGAGTCTAATCCAGACTCAAACACCATAAAGACTGGCCCACTGACTAGGGATGTCAGCATCGCAGAGGCCAGTACAAAGAGTGGCCCAGCTGTCCTGCTTTGTCCCCCTCTTGCAGGTCCAACCGAGAATTGTGGGCGCTTTTAATGCAGCAGCACCCGCTGTCCAAACCCTCTGCACCCGAGCTCCAAAACCCAGATCCCTGACAACCGTCTGTGTGTCCCTAAGTCCCCCTCTGAATCCTGTTATCAGGTGGCTCCCCTCTTCGCCAACTGTGCAGTGCACAAGGCGCCCGACCCGTCCAGCACCTCTGCACCCTCATCCCGCAGGGCAGGTAAACCTGAACTGCTGGTATTTCTTGTGACTTTGTACCCCTACCACCCTTCATCCTAAAGGCATCCCCCTAGATCCATCTGCAAAGACCCAAATGCAGTTAAAGTACCTTACCACATAAAAGCGCATTACATCTGCAACAGACTTACCTTCTTTTGAAGATTTTTTTGGTATTGAGACTTTATATAAGTGTTTGCATTTTTCTAAACATTCGTTTCGAGTTACTTCTTGAGTGTGTGTCTCATTTACAGACTCAACAAATACTTTGCACTACCCTCTGATAAGCCTAAACTGCTCACCCACACTGCCACAAGTGACAGCATTTGGTAATATTGATTTAACTCCTGTAAACCAAAAAGGGTTGCCTGGACTATCTTCATAGTATCCCCATTCTTTCAGTACACTACACAGACAGACAGCTTCCTGCATTTTGCATACATGCATACACATCTAGCCTGATAATGATAGGATAGTTTCAATTAACCTATTTGTAAAATGAATTCCTAAGGAGAAGAGGAAAATACATTACAGAAAACCTAACAATATAATAATCACCACTGCAGCTGTGTGTCCTTTCCTACATAGTGAGTGATATCAGAGGCACTGGGAATTAGGACCATCAGTGAGTGTACATGGATTGGCTAACGTGAAGGTAAAACAAACACAAATGTTGGAAATTTCCGCACTGTGATTCTTTGAATTACCACAAAGAAAGAGTGTAGGGCTACGGAATCTTCTCAAGAGACATCTCAAACCTAAATCTAGAATTCATCACTCTTATGTTTGAAAAGCAGGAAATTCCTAAATATGTATCAAACTGCTAAGCATATAACAACAGTTTACGAACACATTCTTTGGACAACGGAGATGCACAGTACAACCTAAAGATTCAAATCCCGGCTAACACACAATCAATCAGAAAAGCACTTTATTAATTGGAATACCTGTGAGGACAAAAAAGATACGTGGGGGACAGCAGAAGAGATAAATGAAGAAAGAGAAAGAGAGAAAAAAAGTTACCGCTTTCAGCAAATAGGCGGAAATGCAGTAAAGCATGGCTTTGCTGAGTAAAGAAGTCCGGAATGCAATAGAAGCCAATCATGCAAAGAGAACATTGATTTAAGAGTGACAATGGGCTCCTCCCACAATTCACAGACTGTCTTTATTGAGGAAGATGGCTCATTTAGGTTGTGTGGGCGAAAAGGGTCAACCATGGTGTATGGGCCACCAAGAATTTTCAAGTTCTCAGCAAAAAGGGTTCCGATTTTCTTCACCTATTAACATTTTTTTTCTTTCTGTTACAGCACACCACAGCAACAGATCACAGCAGCAGCCCAATTGAAAACAGCCTGTAAACCAGTAAACTGGTGCTGCTGTGGAAGATGCAAAATAAGCGCCTGTCTTCACAGAAAGGTATCTTTTATTGGGGGGGTGAATAGTACTGGTTCTTGAGAAAATTGTAATCACTAAAAAAACATTTGATGCAACTAGATGCTTTAAGGTTGACCGGGGACTGTTACTACTCCACCACTCTGGACAATCAGAGACCCAAACATGTTCACCTTTAATCTACCCTTGGCGTAGAGTATTACAGAAGCTATTGTCACTTATGGGAGTTCCTACTTATTTGTAAGTAGAAGGGGGTTACCTGGACAAGGGTGTACTGCACAAATAATAGATATGGACAGGTCACTAGAACAAAGTGACCACTATATATCCACATATCTATCATTGGAGGAACACAATATGATAATATTCTTTAATAGCTCAGTAAATCCTGAGCATGACCTTAAACCGCAAGGAGGAGGGCATATTATCTTCTTGGAGTACAGCAGCCTACATAGGACAAAAATACGCCAACACATTTAAAAAGTTGTTGATTCCCAGAAAGTTATTTTTGAAACTTCATTGTACATACAGTGAAATGGTTGTTGGCAGCTACAGATTCACCCTGAAACTGCACCAGTTGCATTATGTCCAACTGCAGGAAATGACATCACCAGACAACAATCTTGCTGGTTATAAATTCACTGCTTGAAGCACTCCGTGACAAATGTCACAAATCAGATTTAGGACTTTAAATGAACACTAATTTGTTAACATTTATTTCGATTAAAAAAACGGCTTAAGAGTTTTAGTTAAAAAAAACACCTGCTCCAAAATCAACATTCATTTAAAAAGAAGAACAAAAAGGGCTTGCAGGTCCTACATTAGTTGAAAAAATAGAATAAGATCATTTTAAAAGCCAAAATGTTCTGATTATTAGCAATAAGTAGCTTTTTCAGCGGGCGTGCCATCACAGCGCTGTGGATCACTGAACAACACCCTGGGTGGCTCTGACAAGTCTTTGGCAGCTAATTGCACTAACCTGACAGGAGGCACAAGGGTATGTAAAAGAAATCAGGAGTCGGACTAGCTGTGGACAGAGCTGAAGTTATAAAACTAGGTACAGAAGGGGGCGTGTGGTAAAATTACAGCCAGAGAGAGGAACAGTTTGCAAAAGCGTGAGAAGTGGAGGGAAGATGAAACTGATGGGAAACGTGTAGCACCAATAACACTAAGGCTAGGGGAGAGTAATAAAGGGGAACAGTTACAGGTGATGAGCTTCAGTTGTTTGCTTTCACGTTCCCTTCCTCCTTATATAGCGACCAGAACAACTGACCACTTGTGTTTGAATTTCGTGCCCAACATAAATTTGTTTGAAATATTAAACCAAAGTCTCCATATTATATCACACGTACTGGAGACAGACCGGGGTCCCAGCCTAATTACTTTGACCACTGATGCAGTTTTCCGCCAGCCTTCTGGCACTTGAAATTTATTAGTGCTCACTAGCAACCTGGCGACCCCGTGCAATTACTCTTTTTAACGGGAAATGAAGCAACAACTGCTGAACGGCAGTTAACATGATGATCTGTTATGCCAACCACTGAAAAACCTACAATAAAACGTATGCAGGCTGTTCCAGGAGAAGCAAACTCAATAGCAATGGACTTAGTCAGGATAGGGCGTCCTTCTAGCAGAACCAACAATGAAAATGGCACATGCCACATTAACAAAGTGCACAAGCTGCAGACAATCCTGAAGCATTTGTCTTGAATCATGCTCTTATTGAGATGCTCGAAAAATAGTCAATTCCACTGATGATTCAAGAGACCATTTATTTGTAAAATTTCCAAAAGGATTTGGCATTTATTAAGCCGACTCTACATTCTGTTTGGTAAGAGCAATTCAGTAGTTACTGCTGGGATCAGGTGTATTACTTCACTGAGGAAGGTTGGCAGGGAAGAAAGGGGGGACCTTTACACTCGGAAGTGATGTGACTGATCCACACCTTACACCAGCCATAAGCTCTTACAGTGATCTAGCTGTACCTAGATGGAAAGCCACATTTGAGGCACACACTTGTATCAGCCCAAGTCTAAAACAAAAAATTCTATCAGACCATCCATGCCTCTCTCAGACTTACAATGCCCCATCGCTTCCCCTTAAAAGGCTGTGCTGCATATTTCCAGATCTTACCTTTGGAGTGCTCGGTTTCTGGGTGAAGGACAATTCGTACGTACTTCAGATGCCCAAAGCGTTCCAGTAACTCCCCAAGTGTGTCTTCTTCAGTATCAAATGACAGATTTCTGGAGATAGAATGCAAGGGGAGTGAAAAAAGCTTTTGTAAGAGGAACCACCGCCATTCCACTGTAATAGAACCCTGGGACAAACCCCCTCTCGTTTCCGAGTTGCATCATAAGATGGACAGAAAGAAAGCTACGAGACCAGCGGTTTGTGGCAAGTAAGGAAATTAACATGCGTTATAACGCGAAAGCATTGAAAACAGACGGTGTAGGGATGAGTTTCACAGTCGAGGTAAGTGATCTCCACCAGGGCAGAGACTACATAAACAAGGAGGCAAAAAGCATTTCTTGTGGTATAAACTCACCGGACAAAAAGCGTTCTGCCCTCTCCAACATCAGATGGCAAATCTTTTTTTTTCTTCTTGGGCTTCTTTTTACCTACGATATAGTGAGATTAGTGTTTATGGCACGAGATTACCAAACTGCACATCACTTGGACAGCACCATAGCTTTTGTCTACCACAGAGTTCTAAATGTACTCTATTCTCAATGGCTATGTCGGTCTATTCTTTGATCCACTGGGCAACTGCAGCAATGGCCGCCGTGGACACAATTATTCAGATTCTAGTTGTGCAGTGATGTGTTGCTAGGACAATAGTTTGGCCTTGTGCCAGGAGCGTAGCACAGCTAACCTACAGACTTATGTCATCCGACAGTGCAGCAAGCCCTTTAATCATATCAGATAATTATTATACATAAACACTAATGGTGCCAAAACCCTCTGCCTCATATATAAAGAGACGCCAGCACCTGTCAAGTCTAATAGGTACCACAAAACACAAAAAATACATCTGTAGTCAATGCCTGATAGAGGACGCACTGCTGTGATTTGGATCTCACGCACACGTGGGGCCTCTTAGCATATTCCATCAGCCCCAAGTGCCATGTGTGTAAATCATACCCTAACTAGGCACCAAAATTATGTTTAATTTTACCATGGAAATATATCGGCTACTGGAGGTTGTGACAAGAATAAATCTCCACACCGAACTGCACTAGTAGGGTGGGTAAAAAAGCTGTAGGAGATTGCAGAACAGAGAACGATGGCTAATGGGGCCTTTAAAGTGTTAGTTATAAAGAGCAGATGTTTAGCTGTTCCACGTCCCTTGAGTCATTACATTTATACACAGAAAGATATCATTGCAACCGAAATATTATCTAACTAAAATGCCTGTTTAATATTTTTAAAATTAAATTATATAGTGTAATTCGATTGTTACTTTTATAGGGTGAGCACCAATACTTGCCTACCCAAATGCACATCACCTTACCGTTCTGGACTAATTATAGAAACCTGCACAGCTCAGTGTTTCACAGACCACAGTCCAAGGAGTTTAAGTGCAGAATAGAGTGCACCAAATGTACCAATAAATATGGATTTAAGAAGAAAGGGAGAGACAAATTAATGTAAATGTCTAAGCGACGTGCTGAAAGACACACTGCCAGGTGCGTGTCAATTTGGGACCTGGGACAGGTGACTTGGATCATGAAGAGGACATGTAGAACTGAAGCGGAGAGGGTACTTTAAGTGTTGAGTGTGAAACATTTCCAGCGTGAAGTTTTTTGGTGTGGTAGTACATGGAGATAAACCAAGATAACCTTTGGTAGACATGGTTACATGCCTTTTATGTTGCTTAGAAATAGGTACAATTTGCAACAGACCAAAAATAAGAGAAAAGATTGCTCTGGCACTAGAGCATAAAGCAGGTATTTAGACGCTATGGGATAGGTCCTGACATTTGTGATCTAAAAGAGCAACTGGAGTGCAGAAATTTAACACAATTCCCACCAATTCGGTCGAACCTAAGCCAGTACACCCGCATCCAGAATAGGCAAGCGATTAGTTGGATTGACTCCTGCACCTTCTTTTTAATGCTGCCACTTGGATGTTTTTTTATTTAAGCTAAATGCACTTAGTAAGAACTGGACATTTTTTTAAACCACGCCATAGTGGTCTCCTTCCTTTCACTGTCAGATGCTTTAGCCATGCCTACATTTGCACAAGCATTAGACAAGCAACCTTAAGAATAAGCTGTCCCTGCAAAATCATTAATCGCCATGTTTGAGAGAGCCACCTTTCTTCTCCTCCTCGTCCGAAGAACTCCCATCAAATTCTTCCAGTCCTTCGTCGTCTTCATCACTGTCATCTGATTTCCTAGGTTCGCCATCCTCCTCATCATCTTCACTGCTTTCCGGACAAGCAATAGCAGCTGTTTTGCTAATTCGAAGACATCAAAAATACTATGTGAGAAAATACACTCATTAGCAATCCCATGATCCCCCAATGACCTTTATAGGTAATCACATGGAGCACAGGCATCAATTTTAAGATACACACATTATAAATCAGCTGATGCTTTTACAGTAATCCCTGGATCATTACTCTATGTCTTGGATACCCTCAATTCGAGGATTGTTTCTTATTCTCTCTTCCACCATGAAGAGTAGTACAGTCCGATAATCTTCAACTTGCTTCAATAACTAAATGAAAAGCACACAGCAAGCGCATGATCCACCATAGCCATGGTCACAGTAGCCACATGGGTATGCAATAAGGACAGCAATCCTATGACTTCCAATTATCGCATTCAGGAATCTTAAGAGCCTGCAATACCCTAGGCTCTTTGTGAGGAAATAGGGTGTAGAATACAGTGTGGCTGTGGAACCTCACTGTGTAATACACACCAACCTCTTTAGGGACCCTGGGTTTCATTTGTCAAACCCTCGGCTCAATCCTGTGTAGCTGTGGCACCGAGCAGCAAGGCTTACACAGAGTAACAAGTGTAAAATACTTCAACACCACCAAAACAATTGAAGAAATCAATAACATTCAAGTAATCCAATAATCATTTATTAAAATAGGTTGTATTTTCATAAGAATTTAGACACTAGAGCGAAGATATACACTGGAGGGTTCCGGAGATATAGATTTTACAAGCATTGATAAATCAAAGCAATCATACTCAACCATGAACAAGCCTTGCACAAGTCAACAAACTGAAGACTTAGAAACCTTTTCAAGGAAAACTTAGGTAAGCGTGAATGCGGTCTGTTACAAGTACTTGGGGCGACCAAGTCCAGCACGGATCTGGTCAGGGAGACCAGCAATGTCCTCAAGAACAGTTACCTTCGCAGAAAAGTTAGTCCTTCAGCAGTTCCAGGCACTTTATCTGGGTTGTAATGAATTCCTATGGAGTGGGCGTGATGCAAGGGTTGAATGATGCTGAAGAAGCTCCAAGCATGCTGTGGATATGACACGGTCAAAGGAGGAGAGTGGGGTCTTCCAGCAGAGATTTCTCAGTCCATGAAGCTGGTGAGGGTGTCCTGATTACAGGTTCAACGTCCCACAAAGTGCCCTCTAATTTGGCTGAAGTACATTCGTCACTGGACTACCAGTCGCCCGTTGTTGGGGGTCAAAGGCCAATCCTTATCAATAACTCACCTTTTGAGGGCCCCAGCAACCCTCTGGCAGCACACCTGGGCTCAGCGAACTCAGGTGCAAATCTTTGCATCAGATCTTGGTCCTCTGTGCTGCACAGTGGTGGTGGGAGCGGCTTGAAGACTTTAGGATACCAATTTGCCACAGCAGGCTTTTTCAGCTGTCGTGTCCCCGTGCTGCTAGCCCTTGGAGTTCTCTTCGCTTGCCTGGGCTCTGGAGACTCTTTCTCCTTGAGCAGCACACAGAAGGCACAGTCCCTCTCTTCACTAGCCACCACGTACAGCAGGTGCAGTCCTCGCTGGTACAGCCTCTCATTGCTGGTGCCTCAGTGCAGCAGAGCAGTCCTTCTTTGGTCCTTCTTCCAAGTCGATCAAGATCTAAGGTCTGGGTACCAGCAGTGCCCTCTTTATGCTTGGAGAGTGCCCTCAGCAGGATGCAATTGGTTGCCAATTGGCCACCAGGTTCCATCCCATCAGTGACCTCTCCCTGTGGCGTGTGACATCTGGATACCCCAGGATGCATCATTCTGCTCACTCCCAAGATGGCGAGACCCCACTGTTGGTGTTCAGAACTCCCTGGCCCACCCTCAGGGTGTGGCTACATTAGGGCTACACGCCCCTGGAGAAACCAGTTTAGCAACAGGTTTTCCCTCTCTGCTCTCTGTGCCAGCCTATCTAACTCAACAATGGGGCAGCCCCCCATAATTCCCTCGTGTTCCTCACGTGCCCTTCAAAGGCAGCTTCACTTTTTAACACCCAAGTGGCTTCCTGCAGGAGACACCTTGTCCTGCAATCCCTCATTGTTCTCCTTCCTGCGAGTCAATGGCATGTCTTCTTCAGGAGGGAAGAAAGCTGTCTCGAGGAGCAGGCTCCATTTGTGCCTGGGAAGCCAGAGGAGTTTTAAAGGCAACAAAAACTGGAAGCTTCCTAAAGCTGCACACTGCAACAAATTCCATTAATTTAAACATCAGATAAAAGTTGGGCTTAATGTATCGAGTTGTTTGATAACTTGGGAGTGCCCACTTTGGTTGCACCCTTCCGGAGTTAGCACGTAATTATGTACTAGCCAACTGGGTGACGAAGGTCTTTCCACAGTAAAAATTGTAGTTTTGAGTGTTTTACTGTCACATCATGTAAAGTATTTGTCCTGCCTGTGTCATATGAGGCACTATGCCTTTAGGACTTTGTACACCTGCCAGAGGGGTAACTTACATACATGTTATGGGGAAGTACTGCCTTTGTCATTGCTGTCAAAGGCAAAGTCAAGCTAGCAGTGTACAACTGCTCAACCGTTTGCAGTGGGGGCTAGGGGACTCATTTTACTCCAGGGTAGCACAACCAGTGCTGCAAGCCTTGGAGCACCCCTCTAACTTACATGCCCTGGGTACCAGAGCACCATCTACTAGGGTCTGACAGGTAAGTTAGCCATATCCCAATGGGTGCAGCTAATTCGACATACACTTTAGGGTCAGGGCACTGGAACTGAGGTCTAGTTAGCTGGCCTCATTGCAATCTGACTAAAAAAAAAAAAAAAAAAAAAAAAAAGAAAAACACACACAGCAGCAGTCAAAACACTTGGGAGTGACCATACAAAAGAGGCATTTCCTTACATGTTTGTTCACTGCTTTTAACATTGCAACCAAGAATCCCATGAGCATACATAAATCAAGCCTTGTATCACACTCAACAACCCCAGCAGAGAGATCCACCACTTACCCAAGTAACGCTTTTTAAATGTGCACACACTTCTTCCCAAGCACCTAATGATAAAGAGCATCCAACATATCTCTGAAATCAGACTGCCTATGTGGGGGTCTGCATTGTATGAATATAGATCTACAGAAAACTAGAGCTCGCCCACTAGTAAACCTTTCAAGTTTTCTTTCTCTGAACCATTGCTCTCTGCCAAATACAAAAGTGAAAATGTCAGGGAGAATGTTAAAGGATGTCAGACAGACTAAGACACAGGGTCTTGCTTTACAATGCAGTAACCCAACAGTTGCTCCTGGACTTACTCTGGCACGTGCAGAGTAACAGTGCAGCTGAAACGGAGCAAATTTTGATTAGAGCTTGCTTGCTAGAGAGGGTTCACATTTGGAGACTTCTGATGAATGAAAAGGTAGCATGCCAAACCAAGTTTAATAGGATTACCTGCGTTTTTCTCTAGCCACTAAGCAGCTGAATATACCAATTCTTAATACTCTCTTTTGGTATCTATGTACAGCGTTCTGTTACATTTGCAGTCATGTTCATGCTGTGTAAACACCTTTAAGCAATAAAGACCACATGTGGAGTGCATCGCGTGTAATGGTTTTTGGAAGTAAAATAATACTAAAACCTACAGCGAATAAAGCACAATATGCCAAATTTTCCCTATGGTTGTTGGGTCTCAATAGCCACTGTACGGCGTGGTGTTAGAGACTCCCTCAAGTGGTCTGAGACAGTCAGAGGGCACCATGTTAGCGCCATCTAAAAACACCTAATGTTGGGATGAAGAAAGGTCACCTGCATGGCTCTGAAGAGCATGCACCCCTGCCTCCAATTCATGATTGCAAGCTGTAGCTTTTTGACCCCATACTGAAGCACACATGATAATCACTGGAGACACTTTTGTGGCCTCTACCGTGTTTTTAAATTGGTCTGCCAGCCCCCACAACCAGGTCCCTACGTCCATCTATGTGGGACAAGGATATCAACTATGTGTTTAGTTTAGTTTAGAGAGGATGTGTGTATGTAGCATGTGTGTGACTCAGGTATCCATAGCCAAACTGAAATCTATTTGGTGTTTGCTAGATTCGAGTGGTATCCAGGATGGATAATTTGAGTCAGACCCTAGGCACCAGATATGAATTTAAAGGCTCCCCCAAGAACATTCAAAGTACCATTTTTAGTGGGTCAGACTGAGATGTGTTAAGTAAAGGAGAAAGAGGGCCCCTCTGAAGCTCCAGAGTTTACCCTTATCATTTCCTGATACACTTTTCTATGGAGGGGTAACCCCAACTATGTTGAAAGTTAGTAAAGTGGAGTAACATCCCCTACCTTGCATTGTTGTGTGGTTCTCCAGCTTGAAGACGATAGGTGTGCCCTATCGTCCCACTCACACATTGTTATAACCCTAGTAGGAACAGTTGGAGTGGATTAAGCAAAAGGGTAGAAATTCTGAAAATTGGTCTAAGAAGTAATTGCTGGAATACACACCTTCTCTGTCTGCACTTTAGATAGGTTTCTGCCCCATATTTATACTAGTGTACCAGGAGTTCTCTAGAAGAAACCAGGTGCCCCACAGCAGTGGGGACCAAGAAAATCTCCTGTGCTTCAAGGTTGCCTCACCTATTGCCAACTTCTCTTGGTAATTTAGGGAACTAGCAAAATAGGGACATTTTGCAAGCCTGCCTGGGGAGGCTGCATGAACACTGCTTCAAGGAGGAAGTAGACCGACTGCTCAGGAGGGACATGGAAAGTGTTCTTACACAAGGAAGATGATATCCATACGAACACTAAAGACCTTAGGCAGGACAAACTGAAGCTGCCATTACAGCTCAGAAGCAACTGCATCACTCATGCAGAAGAATGAGGTCTGAGAGTCCCAACTGTCCCTGCCCCACTGTGTTTTGTTCTGAAAGTCTCCATGTCCACAGGATCTTCCCAAAGATTATTCGAAGTACGCTGTGATGGCACCTTTTTGGTGAATAAGCACCTAGAAGTGTGTGGTGTTGAACAACTCAATGCATCCAATAGTCACAACAAACTAAGCTGTGTTAAAAAAACACTGTCCCATGAAGACAACACCTCATGCCAAAGATCAGGTCCGCACCTGAAGTAGGCTCCTAGATTTGCTTTGGGTAGACAGGCTTGTGTGTGAGCAAGAAGAAGAAATCACAAAGCCAAGGACTGCCTGACTGTGAGCAAACATCTTGAATAGAGCCGGTGCCTCGCTGGTGCTCACTTGAACGGTTGGCACCAGAACTGCACACTGTAAGCCACTGGCCAGCTTGGGGCAACTAGTTGACAGTGCCACTCGGTGAGCCATGTATGAAGCACACAACCATGAACTACAAGCCTACAATCCATCACGGGAAATGTAGGCCAAGCCTACGCCATCGATGGAAGTGAAGACCAGTTCCACGCCAGAGAAAGAGACCAAGGGTACTGTGTAATTCAAGATGTACAGCTTGAAGGAGTGGAGCTTTCATCATTTGACTTGCGGGCCTTAAACTTAACTAAACTGGGGGGATGGGGAGGGGGAATTGACCATGTCATGGTAATGAGGGAGATTGGGGGAGTATCCATTCAAAGAACTGGATTGCTCTTAATGGGACTCCATTAAGAGGGGGGGCAAAGAGAGAGGGTCCAAACAGAACACTGTAAATCCCCATGATAACTCTGAAAGGAAACAGCAGAGGCTGTGCTCCTTAAAGTGTGCCTTTCTGAATCATATGTACAGTATTGTTTTGTGCATGTAGAAATAAAGTACTTTTCCTTTTTTTTTTAAAGCACAGTCTGGACTTTTTATTACAGTTAGACAGTTTGGGTTTTGAGTCCCTTAATACTACAACACCTTCCTGAGTAAGCCGTTGACTGCTCGACTCAATGAGCAGGAAGGTCAAGTGCTAAAGGAGTGAAGATGATGCTCAGTGTTGGGTTCAACAATATGGTTACGCCTGTTTTCATTAGTGGCAAATGAATCCTTTTCATCACAATCTGACCTGCCCTAGGTATCCAGACCAATATACAAACACTTGGCCTGTTAACCCAGCAGCCACATTTAAAGAAGTGACCACGTTGATCCCACCCTGCCACCCTAGCAACAACGGTTGTCAATAGACTGCTGCACTATTTTCCAAACCAACACTTCCTCTAGATATCAGTGCATTAATGAGCATATTACAACAAAAGTGTAAAAGAGGCATCCTGGTCCTCAGTGAGAATGACACACTAACCAAAGTGATGAAAAAACAAATTCCCTAGAAACAAATTCAGTCACAGGGATGTTCTGGTCGAGATACAAATCCTCAACATCACTGAAAATGATTTATCATCGTTAGCTACACAAGCATAGCTACCAAATGAGTTTCTACCGTATTGAGCACATGATAACATGACATTAGATGAGAGCATCCACAGTACCCATGGCCCTTCACTGGCCACAGTGTCTGTAAACCAAATGCTTAACAGTAAATTACAGGCTAACCATACTTGCTCTAGAAATAACTTACTTGACTCCCGAAACTATTTTTCGAATGTTCGCTCACAATTAATGAAACATACTTCTGCATATCATCAGAAAACAGTTGTCAAATATTAATATTTGGATCTATTCTGGACTACTTATTGTAAGCTTGCTGTACATAAGTTTCACTGAGTTTTAATTGAATCTCCGGTGCAATTAACAATGTTGTCAAGAGCTATCAGAGCCAGAAATAATATAGGTGTGCTGTGACTCAGAAAATTACATATGAGTGCCAGCTGCCAATAAAGAAACAACCTGCAATTCATAGAGTTGGTCTTCAGATAAAACGGTTAATAAGAGGAATATGATGAACGTTTGGAATTCATTTCCTTTTGTGATATAATTTGTATAATAAGACAGGCTAAAAGCATCAACATTTAGAATGAAGGTCACACTTAAAATGTTTCTTTGGATGCTCATTGTTAATTAATTCTCTCTTGCCCGTGGATTTATCAGGATGCCCTATATTTTGAGCCAGGTATTACCAAAGACCATGTTCTGAGCTTGATACCCATGACCACAATGTCACCTTCAGGCATTGGTATCTGATAAAGCAATGCAGGCAAAGGTACTGAGCATAGCCTGCCTTCTGACTGTACTCAGTACCAGTACCCATGCCAAGAGGATCCAAGGGCACGGTGTGTGGACACCCCTGCACCTGTAAATTGAGGCATGACACCCAACCAGTTCACAATGAGCTTTGCAAATAAGTAACTTCAGATCTGTATAGGTGACAAAGTACGTTTTCAAACACAAATCCCCTTTCTTCATATGAGAAGAGAATACTCACTCTCCACTGGATTTAGTTGGTAATTTTGCCACCACTGTTTCTACTTCCCCATCAGACGAAACAGCATTGTCATCCTCCTCTTCCTTTTCCTCCTCCTCCTCCTCCTCCTCCTCCTCCTCCTCATCATCATCATCATCATCATCATCACTGGGCTCATCAGAGGTGTTGCCAGGTGGTTTGGATTCAAGATTTGTCTTCTCCTGGCCACCTGTGAACCACAAAAACATTTGAGTTTAGCAACTCTTTGCTAATAATGGTAAGCATCCAACGGGGGCATAATATAGATATATCACATCACAAGAGGCTTAGAGGACCGCAGATAGAGTGGCATCATGCAAGTTAGGAAATGCAAGGACATTCTTTAAGAGCAACAGTACTTTTACAGAAAGGAGCGTGTCATCTACAATGTGGCAACCACAAGAGACAGTTGTGAGTGAGGAGGCACGAGAGTCAGCTTTGGCAAGGAAAAGAGGCAACCTTTGCATGAAGGTCCTGGATGAAGTAATAAACAGCTGCACGTCAAGCTAAAGGGCTGCAAGGAAAATGTAGGCATCCCTGTAATAGGTCCTCACCTGTTGTGGGTGCTGCTTCAGTTGCTTTGTATTTATCTTTGGCCACCGCCCAGTCCACAGCTACTGTCCTCCCTGGAAGTGATTAAAAGCCTGATATAACAAATTAAAAAACCTCCAGCAGTCTAATGACAGAATGGTCCAAACCGTGTGAACCATCCAGTACATGCAATACTTCCAATCACAATAATTAAAATACACTCCACTTTGCTCTTTCTGATAGCTATACTATTTATTTTTGCCTTCAATTGGCTTCCAGACTCTTGGATAATCCCAAGCATTACTTGTATCAGTCAACACCCAAACTCTACTACACAAATTTCCATATCTTGCTTGACAATGTGGGTTTATAGTTAGCACACCTTGGCTTATTGCAAAACAATACAGAATATCTGATATCTCCACAAAATTAAATTCGGTTATTAAAAATCCTTACTGAATCTGTTGAGCAAATCCTTTGCTCAAAGTTCAGGTTTAACAAAATGGTCAACAGTAGTGTGTTCTGTTGGCTTTCCAAATGTAATCTGTGCGATAAAAAAGAAAGTACAGCAATATTTGCAAACGATAAACACAGCCAAACAGCACAGCCCACAGACAGGCAGCACACTGATTTATTCTGTGGGCCATGGATCAAAACTGACCCCAGTCCAAGTCATCCATATTGTGTTGGGACTTAAAAACATTTGAACTAACTCCAGTAAAGCAGCAAAGCAGGCTTTTACTTACAAAAAATATCCTAGAATGCTGAACCTGCAATTACGAGGACCTGCTAATTCATAAAAACAATACACTCATCATTCGTACAATTGTATCATTCTACAGCGAATGGGTGCCCACAACTCAAGATCTGGTCACCTTAACTGCCTCATGCACTAGCACCACTGCTTGCATTTAATGAGGGCGAGCTTCTGTATGTCTCCTTTCGTAAAATTAGTCATAAGCAAATAAAGGGGACAGATGTAAAATAAGAATGGTTTTCCACAAAATGAGATTACATTGATCAGGCAGCAAGTATCTGTTATCACATTATCTTGACTATGCTGTACCATGAAAATTATCCAAGTGTGTCCTTTCCACCTCATTCTACTTTTTTCTCCAACTTTGTGCTCTTCTGTTCATCAGGTCTCCGAAAGCATCCCACTGCATAATTTGCCACTGCAAAGATTAGGGAACAAGCTAATGACAAACAAGCAAGAGTCTTTGTCTTGAACTTGGAAAGGCTGGCATACTCACCTTTAATATCCTTCATGTTCATTCCTTTCAAAGCTTTTCCTGCCTCCAGCATGTTCTTGAACTGGACAAAGGCAAAGCCACGCATCTTCCCATCTGTGGAAATGGGACAAAGAGTTGAGAAAAGACAACTTCCCCTCAATTTAAAATCAATATACTGAAAAAGGAGAGTCTGAAAACACAGATAAATAGGGAGTGATAAAGTAAAGTTCTTGAGGAGCCTTTCGGATGTCTGATCCCTATCATTCAAGGATAACAGATAAAAAATAAATAACAAATAAAAAAAGCACTTCCAAACTTTAAGAAACCGCACTACCAGCTAAGAGATTACCAGAAACTCCAGAGATATATGCCAGGCAGCTCCACCTATGCTTGTTTTTCTGCACTCCAACAGACAATGCACATCAACACTAACCCTGCAGGATCACTTTAAATAATTTTACAGAAACACATATAACACAACTCTGTCAATGTCCCTCAAGCCTGACCTGCAGCATTTCGATACTTTAGGATGGTGCACTCCCCTCAACCCAAACCCCTCTCACCCCCCAGTGCTCCGCAGCAGTGATTTGCAGTTGTTCCTGATATATTAATTCCTAGTAATACAGAATAAAAATACCTGTTAATAGGTCTGCCACAGAACTTCAATATTAATCTACAGATTCCCTAAATAATACACTAACTCCCCATGTAGCTCTATCGAATACAGTTATATTCTGACTCACAGAACTATCTGAAATTAGAGTGATCTACAACAAAGTTCTCTAAGACCACATAAATTCGAACTTTGAGCCCCCAACATTTTAACAGTGGGATTTCAGTGGATATGATGAACTGACCACAACTCTAAGAATCATTTAAAATGTGGTTCTAGAGAAGTCAAATAATGACACCATTCACACATTACCTTGTTTCTTGGGGATATTCACCTCCAGCACAGCTCCAAACTTGCCAAAAATCTCCTTGAGATCTTCTTCAGAGCACTAAGGAAGAAACAAACACACTGTCAGAGAACAGACATTGTGTACAGCACTAGTTTTAAGTTAAGGTCTGTAGCTCCATGTACTGGTTGCTTATTTGACAACCGCCGGATAATAAAATATGGTTTCTTGCTACTTAACTAGATGAAGATTCTACAAGTAACATCTACAAACTTACCCATTAGCTCTTCATAAATATGGACAATCCAGGACATTACTCTAAATCTTTCTCCTCATGCACAGAGGACAGTTAGACCTTGGCCTCTAGGACCGAGATTGGGCCTGGTCCAAAATTACAACAGCTGGATCAGTAGGGGGCAACTGCCCACAGGACAAGGTGAGTGTGCAAAACTTACTTTAAAGCTGAGGTTTCGAATAATGAGCCGGGCCTTCTTATCGGCAGTCTTTACACCCGGGGTTTTTATCACTTTCACCACCGCCTCCTGAGGTTCTAAAAAAGGAGATGTAGGAAATGAATAATTCTACAAATGCCAAAGGGAAAATAAAGAAAGACACTTGATCACGAAGATTCAGCTGCTGACATGATTATTTAAAAGAATAACTATGCAAAGTACATCAAGCAATACAATAATCATATAAAGGTCATTTTGAACAGACTCTACTAACCAAGATATGTGTTATTTTGCACTACATTCGATAACATACAAATTGCGTGTGTTAAAGAGCCTTACTTAATATTTACAACAAAGATAGGCATTAATGGGAACTGTAGGACTTGTTTAAGGAAATGTTGAGGGCAATGCTATTTTATGAGCCTTTGGAGCAATTCTGAGTGATATTCTTGTAGGCTGACAGGACGTTTAACAAACCAAAAAATAAAAATCAGATTACACATTCAATTTAAGACTTATTGAATATAGTCTAAAAATAGATGCATCAAAATGAAATTAAGCAGTTATCTGTGAAGCAGACTGACCAAAAGATACAGCCATTAAAATTGGGAATTTTCCTAAGACAATTTCAACAGCTCAAAACCTGCATTCTTGGAGAACAAGCATTGGCAAAGCCATTAGGTTTCGCCTCTGTGAAATCTATTGGTTTTGCAGTACTAGCTGTTGTGCAGCATGTGTTATTATAGTTAAAAAAGCGCTATGACGTGATCAACACAATCAACGATGGGCGCGTTATACCGTTATTTTTTTCTAAACTTTATGACAAGATACACAGCAGCTCGCGCTGCTGTGTCTTAAAAAACATTAACAAAACCAATAGATTTTGGAGGCGCAAAACTCATTGGCTTTGCTCAAAACCTGCCAACTTCCTCTTAAAGTACAAGGGAAATCTTAGCAAAGGATCTGCTACAGAGCGTGCACAGCCACGGGTTCTGGCAAATAAAACCTATATAAGGCCCTAAACAGCACCACACATGGTATGCAGCAGCTGGTGGATTTGTACTTGCCATCAAGCTTGCTTTTTGAATCAGTAGTGCAAACAGTATGTCACCTAGGGAATATTTTGTTTTAATGAAGTAAGTTCCATACTGTATGCAAAAGGAAATGTCTTTTTATCAATGTTACACTGCTGAAATAAGTAGGAGTTATTTACATTATGTCCTTATGTGTGCAAAATTCCCTAATATCGAATCAAAACTTATATAAACAAAGTTAAGCACTGTGCAGAACCATTTAACGAGGACAAATGACAAATTGCAGGTGCCCCGACAGCTGGGAAGAAAATACATAAAACAGAAGTGCCTCAGAAGCCCGCAGCATGTGGAAAGACACTTGGGCCAGCCACTGATCGCCAACTGGAAGGAGTACTTCGTCCAAGCTCCAGAGACCCGCCAAAGCCCGAAGGAGAGGAGAGGAAGTACAACCTGGAGACATAAGCATTCCTGCTGACCAATAAGAAGCAAGGAAAGGAGAGTGCCAGAGAAGCCAACCAATGGTAAGTAATAGTAAAGCTGTGGGTGGGTTGTGTAAGCCTGTGGGCAGGGCTTTAAGTCCTTTCCAGATTTTCTTTTTTCCAAAGACAAAAGAATTCCCCACAGCGCGAGCACTGTGCTGGTGAAAACTAAAAAGGAACTCTCCTTACATCCATCAATAACTCACTCTGTAGAGACTGTTGTTTTAATCGGAGAACCATTACAATTCCCACTGCTGGTTTATCAACATCAAGTTCAGACACTGTTGACCGTCATAGTATCAACACAGGATTAAACAAATGGAGCCTGTTTTGGGCTAGGGATGTACGTACTTTAGGATTCAAGATACACATGTAATCACTTCCCAATTCAGGAAAACCTCAAAACAGACTAATATGTGTTAGATGTGCACAATTAGGAACAGAGCTCATACCTCTCAAGTGTTCTAAAGTTCTCTATCATGTGATTGTGCCAAAATATAGCACTGAGAACCGAAGGGAGAATATTTACATATCATAAGAAACTGGCATAAGGAATTCATAGTTACAAGAGTATAATTCTCACTAAAGACTCACAAAAAGCAATAATTATGTACCTATCAAAGCAGAGGATCTCTCTTACACACACAGCACTTAGAAGACCCCCCCCCCATGCCAAAAATCCATTGCCAGGTTTTCATAGGTTGCCCTCATAGATATCCTTCATTGATCAAGCAAAGCAAGCTGAATCATCGTTATCTTAATTCAAATTGTGGCTGTGAGTCCCTTATTAAAATATCCGAGACTAGAAGTATGTGTATATATAAGTAGGTGATGTATTTATAGCCTGATCCTAGGCAAAATGCAGCCATGCACTGTACAAGGTCAACAATAAATTAAAAGACTGGAAGGTAATCTGGGTTCTGATAGTGAAGGAAGACGGTTACTTGCCCAGTAATACTGTTAAGTGTAACTTCAGCTCTTCTCTAAATTATAGTATGGTTGGGACAGTCCTGATGGATACAAGGATATTTTTTAAGATTCTGAGTTCAGAAATGGCGAAGCCTTTTGCCTTGCTTTTTCTTTTTTGCACTTCTTCATCTCCAGTCTGATGTGTCCTTGCTGCTGGTGAGCCAAAAGCCAACAAAGGTGTGGGCTGGTCAGCAAGATAGGTGGGGTGCCAATCATGATGGCTTTGTATGCAGCTGGTTTTGAAGATGGCATGGGCTGGCAAAAGGGAGCCATTGGTGATCCATCAAGGTGATGCCATTATGGAGGAAGCTAATATGAAGTCTTGGAGGGCTTATGGAAATGGTTTTACTTTCTTTAGTAGAGAGAAATTGTACCAAACCGTCTTGGCTTCTTGTATATGTGACCCTAGAATGTGAAGTTGGTGTTCAGAGTCCATTTGAGTGACTAGGCAATGGATAAAGGTTGAGGTTCCAATCTGTTGTGGTTCATGCTGTTGAGCCCGCTTTGAACTCGTTATTACTTGCTACTCTTGGTGAATAGAATGAATCCCATCTTGGTGTGGATTGAGCTTTTCGATGGGTCCTAGATACAGAGGTTTGGGTGACCTGCATTTAGTGTTTGAGGTATTAGATTTCTGGAGTGAAACATTTTCTGGGGGAATCTCGTATAATTATTATATGGCCAAATTGTGAGGCTCTTGAACAGAATAATCTCCAAGCTCTCTTCCATTGGACACAATGATAAAAACTAGATTAACCCATTCTTTGTTCATGCAAAATGACAATCTTTTGAGCGGTTGATTATTAGGATCAAGCTCATGTAGCTTTCTGAAAATACCCAAACATTTACATAATTTGAATGGGAGATTCTTCTCCCATCTTCTTCTATAATAATGAAATCACCACCATAATGTGGTAAGAATCATTGCATCTCATATTCTTTTCAGGAAACAACTTAAAACGTAGCTAATGAAAAATGGAGAATATGTCTTCATTATTAAACAAGTGCATCACCAGTTAGGACTCTTTCCCACCTTTCAGCTGACTTTCACACTATCACAAGGAAACCCATTGATTAATAGTGTGCTCTACAAAAATAATTTTAAAAAACTACTTCAACCTCTGAATGCAAAAGGCCTATCTGATTTTAACACCATTTTAAGACATTAAAAGTTCATTTTCCCCCACTTACCTTTCTTCTTTTCCTTGTCGCGTTGTTTTTTCTTGGCCACACTGACGTGGATCCGGTTACCATCATATGCTTGGACTGCTTTCAAGGCACGCTGGGCATCATCCAACATGGAGAAAGTCACATATCCAAATCCGCGACATGTCTCACTGCCTATGGTTGATATAGTGGTGTAAGAAACTCAGTAAATAGGGGCTCAAGAACTTCTAAAATAATGTACATTTCAAAGTGAACAACAAGCATACAGTCCATCATCAGGTGCGAGAACACAAAAGCATCAATGTGAGAAAGGGCCTCCTCTTGCATAGGCACATCTCTTTTTTAGTGGACTGATGCTGCTAGTTTTTTAACTGTGTGTTGGAGGCTCTAGTGTCCATTCCCCAGTGCGTGTGCTTTGACCTCTAAACATGGTATAATTAGCTAATACCCCTTTTGCATAATTAACTTTCCAGTAATGCCACAGTATATGCTGTAAGAAAATATCCCAAAACCAAAGAAAGGTAAATGTTACCTGTGTACTGCAGCACCTATTGTGCTATTCGCTAGGCTGACATGGAAAATACGGCCTCAAGCCTACATATGTACCCTGTCTCTTGCAGCGTTCAAACCTATAGGTAGGAAGGCCGAAATAAACATTTTGTTAAGTGGCTAACCCCGCCTTTACCTACGAACCCCGTCCCTTCCCCCAAAAGCCATTAGATGCCAGGGAATTTTAAAAAAGAAATAGAGGGGTGACGGCTGCGAACCACTTGGGGCATATTATGCCCCCACCCCAACTGATGGGGTTAAGAGTCTTTCAGCACCCCCTACAAACTAAAGCAACTCATCCCAATGGCAAGCAAGAGGACATTTGACTCTTTTGCATATGGGCCAAAAGAGCTGGGCTAACTCCCAATATCGTCCCACTTGGAATGGTGAGCGGCTGCACTTTTTGGACTTTGTTACGCTGCCACCTAGAAAAACCTACCAGACCTAGATATATATGAAAACTAAACTTCTGGGCGAGTCCAGGGTGGTGTGCTTCACAGGCACCACCATGCCATTTTCTTACCCACAATTCACTTGAAACCACCAACTTTGATTGAAATCACGCATTTCCCTATATTTTTCTGATTGAGCCATCTGGAATCCACAACTTTTTTTTTTTCCCCCCGGTATTGATGCAACATTGTTGCATCTATACCAATAAAAATTCTGCTCCACTTTTTAGCCTAAAAAACGGTTGAAAAAAACCTGCCCTTTTGGACCCGCTTTGGTTCCCCCTCAATTTCTACATACTTTTGGCCATTCCCTGTCACAGGCACTCGGACCACCTACACGTTAGGTATCATTTTTATCAGGAGACCGAGGGGAACACTAGGTGGTAGGAAATGTGTGCCAATGCGGTGATCCTGGGGGATCCACACAAGTCACACCTCACTGGACTCCCTCAGATTTCTAGTTTTCAGAAATGTCTGGGCTTAGTAGGTTTCCCTAGATGGCTGCCGAGTCCAGGACCAAAAATGCAGGTGCCCTCTGTAGGAAAGTACCCTCTTTCTTGGCATGGTTATCCCCATTTTCTGCCTGTTGTCAGCGTGTTTGACTATGTTCACTGGGATCCTGCTAACCAGCACCACAGTGATTATACTCTCTCCCTTCACTTTCACCTATTTGGCATACTGGTGCCCCCATGTAAGTCCCTAGTACACAGGGCACTGGGGTACCAGGGGATCCCCCATGGGCTGCAGCATGTATTATGCCACCCATGGGGAGACCATGCAAAGTATATCTGCAGGCCTGCTACTGCAGCCTGTGTGAAACGGTGCATGCACCCTTTTTCACTACAGGTCACTGCACCAGGTCACTAAGTCACCCCTATGACAGGCCCTCCCAGCCCAGAGGGCAGGGTGCAAGTACCTGTGTGTGAGGGAACCCCTGCACTAGAGGTGCCCCAACGAACACCAGCTCCATTTTCCTAGACTTCGTGAGTGCGGGGACGCCATTTTACGCGTGTACTGGACATAGGTCACTATCCATGTCCAGCTACATAATGTTAACTCCGAACCTAGGCATGTTTGCTATCAAACACGTCAGAATCATACCCCAATACTGTTGCTAGTATTGGAAGTATGACTCCGTGCACTCTGGGGGCTCCTTAGCGGACCCCCAGTATTGCTCCTACCAGCCTCCTGCGGTTTTCCGGGCAGCCCGTGCTGCTGCCACACCTCAGATAGGTTTCTACCATCCTACTGCTTGACCAGCTCAAGCCCAGTAAGGCAGAACAAAGGATTTCTTTTGGGAGGGGGGGGGGGTAACACCCTCTACCTCTGCAAATAGGTGTTACATGGCTTGGGAGGGGTAGCCTCCCCAAGCCACTGGTATGCTTTGAAGGGCATATTTGGTGCCCTCCGTGCATAAACCAGTCTAAAGCAGTTTAGGGACAAGCCCCTGCTCTGATGCGAAACTGGATAATGGAAAGGGGAGTGACCACTCCCCTGTCTATCACCACCCCAGGGGTGGTGCCGAGAGCTCCTTCAGAGAGTCCCTGGGTGCAGCCATCTTGAATCCAAGGTTGGCAGGGACCTCTGGGAGCACCTGAGTGGCCAGGTCAGAGGAGACAGAGCCCCCTCCTGATAGGTGGTCACCTGGCTAGGTGACCAATCCCCCTTTCAGGGCTATTTAGGGCCTCTCTTTTTGGTGGGTCTTCAGATTCGGCTTGCAAGATTCCAACAGGACTCCTCTGCAAACTCTACTTTGACTTCTAGTCAATGGAACTGCGACTGAGCCCTCCAGGAACCAACAATCTGCATCCGCAATCAGAAGGGTCCAGCAGACGTAATGGAATATTGCATTAAAAAATATGCCATAGGTGGGAAACGCTACAGAAGAAAACGTAGACAAAAATGGGTAGTTTTTTTTTCAACTCAATTTCAATTTCTTTTTTATTTCAACTGTTAATTTCTTAAAGAAAACCCTGAAGGATCTAAACAAATGAGCCCTTGCTGAATTCAGGATTGTGTCTACTTTTCTGAAATGTTTAGCTGCCCCATTGGTTTCACACTCATTTCTGGCAGTAACTGGGAGGAGGCTGTAAGCACAAAAAAGTAGTAAAAAGATGATATGTCCCAGTAAAATGCCAAAACTGTGCTGAAAGATTTGTTTTTCTGGTTCAAGTCTACCTATTACTGAAAGCTGGGAAGATGGTGGTTTTAATGCCGCAAACCCTTTGTTGATGCCATTTGCAGGAAAGAACCAGTTGCTTTCTTCTGCAGCACTTTTTTTCTCAATTTTTCGCTACAAAAAAAAACAAAAAAAACAAAAACAGATTTTGGCTATATTTTGGCTAATTTTATGGTCTCCTCCAGGGGAGCCCACAAACTCTTGGTACCTTTAGAACCCTCAGGCTGTTGGAAAGAAGGACGCAAATTAGGCGTGGATAGCTTATGTGAATGAAAAGTTATGGGGGGCCTAAGCGCGAACTACCCCAAATAGCCAAAAAACAGGCTTGGCACAGGAGGGGTGAAAGGGCTGGCAGTGAAGGGATGAATTCACAAGCAAACAAAATAAATACATCAAAACTGTATATTTAATGGGAAGATTGGAGCATTTCTAAATTCAATTCAGGCCACTCATCATCTATACTATATTCCACATTCGATACACTTGCATCGCTATATTCAATGCACTTGCTATGCTCCTACAAATAGATCTGAGGATACCAACTTAATTTTTAGCCTCCAATTTCAAATTTCTTCACATTAAAAAGGACAATTTTAACATTTTCATTTTTACATTTTGCTAATTAAATTCAATACACTGCAATCATCTATTATTTCATTTTCTAAGCAGTCGCAGAGCACCGGAGTAGGTGTCGCGAACATCCCCCCACCCCCGAAGTGTGCCCAGAGCACAGGTTAAGAACCGTTGCACTATATAAAAATACATATGCCTAAAGTATTCTGGATAAAATTACCAGCCATTGTCAACCAATACATCCCTACATGCCAGCCTGGGATGTATAAAATACCGAAGTTAAGTCATGATCAACCCACTGCAGTAATTCTGAAACACCCTCTTGTAAATCATAGACTCCTGCCCACCTATGTTGCACCCAAGCCCTGGGAAAAAACTGCTGAGTTTGAGACATGTTGGTTGAACTCACCAACATCAATCCCAGCCCAGCCAAGGAATTGATGGTGGCGACTCTGACCTCCAGGTCAGCATCTGTTGCCCCCCTCCCAGCTGCTGCCACTGTTGCCTCTTCATGGAACGAACAGAGAGCCTACCTGACTCTCAGTTTGAGGCCCACCTCCACTGGCAGGTTCCTGCCTGCACCTCATCCGTAGTGGCCTAGTGGCCATCTGCGGGTAAATATATTCTCTCTTTTTTTACTCCTGCCTTTTACTTCTGCCTTTATTTCCATTTTTCACTTCTGTTTCTTTTCTTTCTCTTTTTCTCCCTCTTGCGTTTTCCCTGTGCCGCTGTTGCCCAGCACCCCCCGCAAATCGCTTTCCCGCCCTCCCAGCTGACCATACCCCCGCCTCCCTCCCCCTCATAACGGCGCCCGCAATGTTGTAAGAAGGTTACTCCTCTGACCTTCCGATCAGCGTCTGTTGCCCTCCCCAGTGCAGCTCCTCCAGCTGCTGCCTCTGCATGGGACGAACAGAGAGCCTACCTGACTCTCAGTTAAAGGCCCACCTCCACCCGCTGGCTCCTGCCTGCACCTCATCCCTGGTGGCCTAGTGGCCATCTGCAAGTATCTTCTGTCTCTAGTTAATCCTGCCTTTACTTTTATTTTTCACTTATTTTTCTTTTTCTACCTCTTTTTCTCCCTCTTACGTTTTCCCAATATCGCTGCTACCCCGTGCCCCCCACATTCTCTGTGAATCGCTTTTCCCACTCTCCCGCCTGACCGGACCCCCCGCGTCCCTTCCAAATGGTGGCCACAGAGCTATGATAGAGCGACTCCTCTGACCTACTGGTCAGCACCTGTTTCCCTCCGCAGTGCAGCTCCTCTGGCTGCTGCTGCCTCTGCTTGGGACAAACTGAGAGCCTGCTTGACTCTCGGTTCAACGCCCACCTCCACCCCCAGGCTCCTGCTTGAGCCTCATCCGTGGTGGCCTAGTGGCCATCTGCGGGTAAGTATTTTCTGTCTCTCTTTATTCCTGCCTTCTAGTTTTCACTTGTGCCTTTTTCTCTCTCTTTCTCTTATTCTCCCTCTTGAGTTTTCCCCGCGCCACTGCTGACCCTGCGGCCCTGCCACAACCTCCCTCCCACGAAGCACTTTCCCCGCCCTCCCGCCTCCAAGCTGACTGGACCCCTGCGTCCCTTCCTTTCTTAATGGCGGGCGCTGGCGCGCCGAAGGTGCACCAAAGGCAAGCCCGTCTGCACCCGTCCACACTTGGACCGCACCCAGTGCCACGTACCCTGGTTCTAACCCCTTCCGCCAGTTCAATGCCAACACTCTACGTGCCCTCAATTCAGGAAGATCATCAGCCCGACACCAAGCCGACCCCAGGAACACCCATGGACCTTTTTCTTGTTGCGCCTGCTCCAGCACCCTCCAAGTACCACCCCATGATTCCGCACCAACCTCTGACAGCCACCTCAAGTGCATACTCAACATGTGCTCCCTTGTCAAGCATGCAGTAAAAGTCTGGGACCTCCTTGACTCAACAGCCCCAGACGCTGCTTTCTTCAGAGACTTGGTTCATCCCAAACGCTGCCCCAGACATCTCCACGGCTATCCTGGACAACCACAAAATCATCCACAAGGATAGAGCCCACCAGCCTGGTGGCGGCACTGCGATAATCTACAAGAAAAACCTCCGCCTGACTACCACCATCGAGTCGCAGTCCCAGTAAACTCACGAGCACCTACATCCCCAGATCCAGACCAACCCAAACAGCTCCCTAAGTGGCACCCTCATCTACTGGCCACCCGGCCCCCGACCCCAGTTCTGCGAAGACATCGCCGACCTCGTCGCCCCCCCAAGCACTCACCTCCTCCTACTACATCTTACTCAGCGACCAACTTCCACCTCGATACTAACGATGACCCCAACACCTCAAACCTCCTGGACAACCACACAACTCTCTGCCTCAAACAACTCATCAACGTCCCCACCCACAGAGCCGGACACATTCTAGACCCCATTTTCTCAGCAGGGGAAAACATCAATATCCCCCACATCCGATCCCCATTTAACCAACAAGTGCATCCACTTATACCTACACAAAGGACACCTCACACCACCACCCCACCCTACCTAGTCTCCCTGGCAGACGCTGTGGCAAAGTCACAGAAGCACAGCTCACCAACAATCTCAACCACTCCCTCGCAGCGGACGCAATTTAAGCTGCAAGCAACCTATACCACTGTCTCTTAAACTGCGCTGACACCGTAGCCCCTCTAAGGAAAACAGCCGGGAATCGACAGAGCAAAAAACAATCCAAGCGCTCCTGTAGACAACTGGAACGTAAACGGAGGGTGAGCAAATCTACCAAAAAAGCCACCTTTCAAGCACGCCTCAACGCCAGTTCACAAACCCAGGGCAGACACCTCATCCATTCCTCCCTCCCAAGACCTCTGCAACAACCTCGTCACCTTCTTTCACTGTAAGATCCAGGACATCTACGAAGGCTTCAAGAACCAAATCCCGCCAGGACCGCTCACCGTTATGGACCTAGCACCTCACCAGATACTGAACTCCTGGACCCCTATAACCATAGAGGACACCCAAAGACTGATGAACTCCATCCACTCTGGAGCACTCTCGGATCCATGCCCTCATCACATCCTCAGCCTGGCCAGCGCCACTGGAGCTCTGCCGAACCATCAACCTATCCTTTGAGACCTCCCAGACTGGAAGCACGCCGAAATCAGCACGCTACTCAAGAAACCCACCGCCGACCCTAGGGAGCTGAAGAACAACAGACCCATCTCTCTGTTCCCTTTTCCCAGCCAAGGTTACGGAGAAAGCAGTCAACCAGCAACTCACCAAATTACTCGAGACACACCAAATTGAGACCCATCCCAGTTCAGATTCAGAAGCAACCACATCACCGAAACCGCACTCTTAGCAGCCACCGACGACATACACAGCATACTGGACCACAGAGACATAGCCACACTCATCCCCACCCCTCAACCTCTCTGCCCCATCTGACACAGTCTCCCACTTCACCCTCTGCGACAGGCTGCACAACACCGGCATCCGAGACAAAGCCCTGAACTGGATCAGGTCCTTCTTCACCGGAAGAACACAGAGTGTCAGACTACCGCCATTCACATCAGAACCCAAAGACACTTACTGCGGAGTGCCCAAGGATCCTCACTCAGCCCGACACTTTTCAACATCTACATGTTCCCACATGTCAAGATCACCAAACAACATGAGCTAAACATAGTATCCTATGCCAATGACAACCAACTGACACGCTCCCTGTCCGAGGACTCTGCTCAAGCCAAGAGGAATTTCCACAACAGGATGAGAGCAGCCGCCGCCTGGATGGAGGCCAGCTGCCTCAAGTTCAACTCAGACAAGACACAGATCCTCATGATCGGCTCTGCCCCTTCTGCCTGAAATGATCCCTGGTGGCCCACAGCTTTGGTAATGCCCCCACTGACCATGCGCGCAACCTGGGCATCATTCTTGACTCCTCTCTATCAATGACCAGCCAAGTTAACGTCGTCTCTTCATCATGCTTCCACACCCTCCGACTGCTGCAGAAGATTTTCAAATGGATTCCCCCAGACACGAGGAAGAGTCACCCATGCACTTATCACCAGCAAACTGGACTAAGGCAATGTACTCTTTGCTGGCATCACCAAGGAACTTCAATCAAGACTACAAAGAGTGCAGAATGCAGCAGCCAGACTCACCCAGGACATCTCCCGACACAGCCGCATCTCTTCCCACCTCAGAGACCTACACTTTCTCCCAGTCAACAAGCGCATCACATACAAACTCCTGATTCACACCTTCAAGGCACTGCACAACATAGGACCGGCATACCTCAACCACTGCTTCCCCTATGTACCAAACAGACGTCTCCGTTACTCCCTGCTCACCCTTGCAGCCGTCCCCAAGATCCGGAAAAGTACAGCAGGAGGAAGATCCTTCTCCAACCTGGCAGCCCGGACATGGAATGCACTTCCTCTCAAGCTCAGGCAGACTGCATCACTAAAAAGGACCTTAAGACCTGGCTCTACGACTGAGCAGCACACCCACATTCAGCACCTTGAGACCCTATGGGTGATTAGCCACGCTCTACAAATCCATAATTGATTGATCAATCGATTGATGGCATCCCTGCAGATGTTTTGTTTTCGCTCCAACATTTTAAATCTTTGCTATAAACATGCATGAAGCTTGGCTGTGTTCACCTACAAAATCCAACTAAGTCACAATTATTTCAGTATCAAAACCCTGAACCTGCTTTCAAGGATCTAGTAAGCAAACCAGGTCAACGAGGTTGGCTATTTAGACTGACATAGGTATTAAAAAAATAAAAAAAAAGAAGCAAAAAGGCATTTTGGTATCCAGTAATAAAATTTTAATACATTTTGATAGTCCTAGTCCATAACATCCCATAGTCACCACTACATAGTATAGGAATGTAACTGTTTGTCCTGGTTGCCTAGAACAACACTGGCCCTGAAGTTCTTGCAGTGGGGAAACCAAAACCTGTGGTCAGGCACTAAAAGAAGGGAAGACAACCTTCCAAGATTACACTCATGGCTGTAAGCTGAACTATCTATCTATGCAAGTAACAAAAACATAACCTTCTTACAATCTCATATCTCCACATGTGTTCCTGTGTTGAATTCTTATTTACGCCTGATTGTAAATTCTGAGTGAATGTCAAAATACAAACACCTCACATCATGTTACATTTCAAGTTACCTGGTTCTTGTTAGGACATGTTGCTGAGTCCAGATGAAGCCCTGCCAATAGGAAAGTGGCAACTATGGGGAAAAGCAAGCCTGATGAGAAGCCTGCTTCTCCGGTTCGGTGGCCCCTTTTGTGTACAAAATGTTTGGAGCTATAACTCTGAAATGGTTAGGTTGAAGTGCTTATTGTTTCAACTGCCTAACTTTAGGTAATAAAACAGATATTGATTCTGAAAAGTTAATAGGTTTGACATGAAAACCATTAACCTTGGTAATACGCGTGTTAAACTATATTGGATATGCATTTTCACACCCCCTCCTGTAAACTAGGAGCTTGACACTTCACGAGTCAAGGAAGCTACAGAGTGCAGTACAACCAATGCTTTAACTGTATCCATTACGGAGGACGTGAAGTAAAGTACTTTGAATGAAACTGCTATGTAAACCAGATCTGCTCCCCAGAACCTAAGGTAAAGTCTGACATTATGTGCAACTTAGAGGACAACAGAACATTTTTGCAAAATGGCTATAAAAAAACAAAAGTAATTCTGCACTTCCCTTGAGACAAAGTGGGTGGACGAAGATTAACGTGTCTCTTACAAGCCTTACTTCTAAGGGCTCCATTGGAGCATCCCACTCAGGAACATGAAATGGTGCCTCAAAACTAACAGGTGGACACTGTCAATACAAGGATTAAGCTCAGACTTTTAAAGTTAAGGTATTCCTGCTGCAGAGCATCCAGCCAAAGCATCCAGTCAATAATGAGAACAAACTAGCAGTACATTCATAGGATGTGGCGTTCACCTTACTCTATGGTGAACGTGTAAGAAATGGAATTACTATAACCCATCGAAAGGAATATTCACAACCCTTGTTAGGATGGATCCTGAGTCACTAAATTATCCTTGGTTCAACCGACTGGTAGCTATGGCACAGAACAGACAGGCTTAACTTAAGGCAATGTGCAAACAATGTATGCAGTACAAAAACACTACTGTTTTGAATTCTGACGTTATTAAAGAACTGAAACCTAATTAAAAAGAGTAAAATTTAATAAACAAAATTACACCAAAATTACAAATAACCAGTACATGGAAACAGTGAAATGAATTTTTTAAATTTTAAGTAGGAATATCGCCAAGACACAAAGTGCCAATTATATTGGTTGCTGCAGTCCAGGACCTTGGCGCAGTTTGATGCAGAGTGCGATGGAATGCAGGTCTGGTCTGGTCAAAGATTCCAAACAAAGGAGTACACTTCTGAAGCCCTTCAGGACCTCAAGGGGGCACTTAGAGACTCAAAGAGTGTAAAACAGGCCCAGTGCAGGAAAGACCTCTTGTAGCTGGTTGTATCCCTGTAACTTGAACAGCAGGTCAGTCTTATGACCCTTGGAGTCTACGTCTTTGTCCTGGCTACAAGAAAGAGAGCAGGTACAGTCCTCCAGGGCTCAAGACTGCAGGACACAAGTTCAGTCTCCTTCTGAAGTAGGTGCCTGGAGATGCCATACTTATGCCTTGAACGAGCTAGTGGGTTTGATTAACACTAGGGAATGCCTTTACAAATGTGGTAAAAATTCCCTAAACCCTTTGGATATTTTTAGTTTCATGTTTCCCTTCCTTGCAAGCACACGCCCAGTGTTATATGTAAATCCAGCAGACCTGTCAAGCAGGCTTTGACCATGTAATGTCAAAAGGGATGTCCTCAGTCCCCATCCTGCATATTCTGGGAGGTTCAGAGGAATCCTATCTGCCAATTTAGGTCAGTGATTATTTGGTCCTGGGAGCATTTAACAACCCTTTAACACCTATCCAAATGGTATATACCGGCTAGCAATTGGGAAATTAAATATAGATATAGCCTCAAAGATCTTCAGGTAGGTAAACTGCAAATTTCTTTAAATTACTTTACTGTAATATTTACTAGAAATCCGATTTCAACATTGAATTGGATTTTTAATAACTATTAAAAATAGTTATTTCATAAAAAAATTTGCGAGTCCTGGTTAGAAATTGAGTCTCTAGTTGGCAGTGGTATACACCCAGTCCAAGTAAGGACCAGCTCACTCTCTGGTAGCTTCGCACAGAGCAGGCAGGCTTAACTTAAGAGGCAATGTGTAAAGTATTTGTGCAACATACACACAAATTAATACAATGAAAAACACCACAAAAGACCCCACACAGGTTTAGAAACATAAAGAATATTTATATGAGTAAAACAAGACCAAACCGAGAAAACTCTAATCAGTAGAAGTTGAGATACAAATTTTTAAATATTAAATCAGAAATAGTGCTTACAAGTCAATAGTGGTCAAAAGGCTATGTGAGGTTGCAAGGGACTGGTCCAAATCCAAAGTACACGCCGACAGCCCAGGAGGACAGGCCAGCTACAGAACTCATGTAGGGTCAGCTGAAATAGTACCGTTGATGGAAGAAAGTGCCGATGTCGAAGGCACGATACGACCATATTTTCCATGCAGTCCGGTCACTGCGTGGTCATCATGCTCCGCTAAACGGAATGCGATGCGCCGTTGTTGAGCCACGAACAGCCTCGTCGTAATCGGGCAGAGAAGGCTGTGATTCTGCTGTCTAACAGCCTCTGTGTTGAAGGAGAGGTAGGGAAGAATTTCCCACACACTCACGGAAATGTGTCAGCTTTTGTAGAAATCAGCTGCAGAACCCACTTCTGAGGCCCAGGAATGGAGGAGGCACCTCAGGCAAGGGTGGGACTCACACATGGCCGAGTCCAACAACACCAGGAGAGTTGCAGGTAGTCTTTGATGTCCCGGAGACTGAAGAAGAACAGGGTGAAGCCAGCAAGCCCTTGGAGTCACTCTGGCTCAGCAAGATGGGTTGAGTCCTTGTCCTAAACAGGGCAGAGATCATCAGGGCAGCACAGCAAAGTAGAGAAGCAGTTCCCTGGAACAGTCAGTCAAGACAAAGCAGCAATTTTTACAGCACAGCAATCTTTACTCCAGCAGAGTTCTTCTCAATTCCAGACGTGCACTGATTTGCTAGGTCAGAGCCCCAGTACTTATACCCAAATGTGCTTTTGAAGTGGGGATGACTTAAAAGCAGCTCCTTTTAGTGAACTGGTCCCCCTTTCATCCCAGTCCTGGTTTGGGCCTATCCGTAGGGGGTATTCAGTCCTTTGTGTGGGGAGAGGCACTTCCCTTATTGAAGTGCCAGTGTTAGCTCCCCTCTATCCTTCCAGCCCAGGAAGGCCCATCAGAATGCAGAAGAGTCCTTTGTCACACCCAACCTTCCTGTGTTTGTGGCTGTCCAAATGGAATGCACAAAGTGTAGTTGTCACCTGGCCCAGACATGTATTAGAGCCAGGCTGCAAGGCACACAGAGCAGAGAAATGCCCACTTTTTAAAAGTGGCATTTCTAAAACAGTAGTGTTGAACCTGGCTTTATTGGTAAACAAGATTTATCATTACTATTTCAATGTTATGAAACATGATGTAGATACTCCTTTCTGATCAGGAATTACACCTTAAAAGTATATTGGGGGATTCCCAATGCTGGCCTATGAGAGGAGTAGGCCTCACAGAGTTTTTCACTACAAGGACATGAAAGACTTGTTCTGCCATTACTTATATGGCACCCATCCCTATGGGCTACCTACGGCCTACCTTATGGACGACATATGCAAAAAAGTGGAGTTTAAGGCTTGGCAACAGGTTTTATATGATAATTTGAAGTGGCAGTGAAACTAAACACACAGGCTCTGCAATAGCAAGCATGAGACATGAATAAGGGCTACTGAAGTGGGTGGCACAATCAATGCTGCAGGCTCACAAGTAACATTTAATTTTCAGGCCATGGGTATATGGCATACCACTTTTTAAGGGACTTATTAATAAATCAAATATGCCCCTTCAGGGGTGTGGAATTTAATAACTGGTCCATGGGACAGGTTGCTTCTTAATTTACTTGTCCTATTAAAAAAAAAAAAAAAAAAATCTACTCGTCCCTTTGGTGTCATGTGCAGCAACAGATTATGGCAGGAATTGCTTTACCTAAGAGCTCCAATAATAGCCTCTCTGATGATGCCAGGGCTAATACTATAGTAGGGCTTGCATATTAGCAATTTCAAGCCCTACTATAGCAATTTCCTTATTTTGCAACCTTTCCGCAGATTTACATACTGGGGATAGAGGAAGCAGTAAGCAATAGTTCCAGGGCTAGAATACATTTGAGACTGGGCAAGCCTACAAACTTGCATGTTTTAAGGATTTTCACCAGCCACTAATTCAAAGACATATACCATGGGTGCACATTTGCGACTTTCTTTACATTTCTACATATCCTACATAAGAGTGACTTACTCATTTGAAAAGGGAGGTTTTGACCTATCATATGTGTTTATTTTGACAGGTTGAATTGCAGTGTTTAAACTGCCACATTCAGGCTACAATGGTAGGCATGAAGACAGGTTTTACACTGTCATAGGTGCAGCAGATGCACTAGTGACGTTTGACTTACAGGACCTCTGTACATTCTGTACTATATACTAGGGACCTATATGTGAGTTAAATGTACCATTGGAATATGTCAATTTGACCATGTGGAGGACAAGTCACTGCAGCTCATGCTATTCTGCTTTGATTGGTACATTAATAATTCTCTCTCAATAACATCTGATAATCACCCATCTAAACATCAACTCCAACTCATTGATATTCTGCTCTTTTGCCACGTAAAATTAATCACCACTACATGGAAAATGCAAACAGACTCACCTCCCCCCCAATAACTCAGACTGCCATCTTTATAAACATGAATACTTTCTAAACTATTCAGCTAAAAAAATCAAACTTAAGTTGAAAAGACATCTTAAAGGAGTATGGGCCTGATTATAGCTTTGGCGGAGGGGGTTAATCCGCCCCAAATGTGACGGACATCCCACCCGCTGTAATACAAGCCCATTATATCCTATGGAACTCGTAATACGGCAGGAAGGATATCCGTCACATTTGGGACGGATTAACCTCTTCCGCCAAAGTTGTAATCAGGCCCTATATTTCTTTTATTCATCCTGTATCCACTCTCCTATTTAGTACAGACTAAAGACAGGGGAAGATGCAAAATAATAAGGAATGAACCCAGAGATACATAGTTTACTCTTCACCTGTAGTATCCAGAAGTCACTCAGTTTTTTTACCTTCACTCCGCTCCAGTCTTTGTAACACATGGAAACATCTGAGATTTTGCTGACCTGTGCCTTCTGCCCTCTTGCTTGGGAGTGAGAAGGTCTGGGCCTGCATCTCTCCATTCAAGAAACCAGAGTGACTCCAAGGGCTAGTTGGCTGGCCTCCTGATCTGAAGTCACAGTTAGAGAAAAGACTTCCAGTAACCCTGCTCCTGCACCTGAACTCTGCCATCTGCGAGTCTGCCCTGCCAAGTGGTGCCCCTCCAGTCCTGGATACATGGAAGTGACCCTGAAGGGCTTTACTCCAGTTGATAGCGCAGAAACGACATCCCTTCTACTGGGTGGGTCGGAACCCGCGCATACAGAATTACACAGTCGCAGTACCCCACATCTCAAAACCAGGGCATCATCTTTGGAAATGAGACTGAAATTCTTCTCGCAACCCCGCAAACGACAACCTCAAGGACTATGACGCAACTCTGCATCAGAACCAACACATCTCCTTGACTGCCCAACGTATCCTCAATGCATCAGGAACTCACAGTGCAGCCTCACAGTATATCGGAATCAAAGCACCACCACTGCTGTGTGAAGAAAAGTAATACATCCCCTCTTCTACGTGATTCGGAACCTACGTATCGCTCCACAACACAGATTTAAGGTACTTCAGTTCAACTGGCCTAACTGAGTCCCTGTATCCGGCCCGTGTTCTATTTCAGGTGGTCTGAACTTTTGACATTGTCCCTATCCGGTGCAACCAGATCACCCTGGTTGGTGCTTCTTGCTTGTAAGCACTATTTTACAGTGTCATTTGTAAAAATGCATAACTCAAGTTTTGCTTAATAGATCTTTCTTTATTTTGGTTTTGATTTATTTAATAAACAAGTTCTATTTTTCAAACTTGGTGTGGGATCCTTTTTGGTGTGGTATTTCCCGGTTTTACTATTTGAAGTGTTGCACAAAAACTGTACACATTGCCTCCAGGTTAAGCCCGACTACGCTGTGCCAAGCTACCAGAGGGTTTAGCACAGGTTAATTTGGGGATTGCTTGTACATTATCCTGACTAGGATTGTGGTTGCTGATTGACCAGGGCTCACACCCTCTCTGGGTAGTAAAAATATTTTTTTCCCAGTTTTCAATTTTTCTGAATTGTTTCAAAATAGCTGTAGGGCCTTCGTTAAGACTCTTTGCAAAACTGTTCAGAATTTTAAATAGTAAAGTAAGTTAGTTCTTTTAGAAAAGTACTTAGTTCTTTTAGAAAAGTAGTTCCCAACTACTTTAAACACCATGTCTGAGCAAGGGCCTTCCCAGGAACTCAACCTGGCAACCTATCAACCCCTTAAGGTACCCCAACACAAGGGGTTCTAAACCCACATAAGCCCATCTGCAGCAGAAACTAGCAGAAATTGTTAGGGCATAGGCAGAAAGAGAAGCACCCATTTGGGAAGAGGAGGAGGCTGAGGAGAACCATGATTCCATCAGCACTCCCTCTGATAATACCACCACTGGAAGCACTTCTGACAGTACCCTAGGGGACCGAGATAGTGGAGATGCTGAACTCCGAAAACTAGCTAGGAGGATAGAATTAGAAGCTAAACTCCTAAAAAAAAGTAGAAAGAATCGAGTTGGGCTTAGAGCCTAGCTCTGGTGTCAGAGAAATCAGAACAAGGGAAGAAACTAGTGAGCTTAAAATCCCCAAATGGATTGTCCCAAAATACTCAGAAGCTGATGATATCTCCAAAGGGTTCACAGTATTTGAGAGAGCCTGTAGAGCCAGCAAGGTCAACCAGAAGTATTGGGGCTCACACTTTTGTGCCGTGATAGAGTCCCGACACTTGGAAAGGCAGATGCTGAGTCCTATGACCTCATAAAGGATAACCTGGTTGAGGGCTTTGGACTCACCACTAAAGACTATGGAATCAGGTTCAGGAAGACTCAGAAAACCCACAGTCCTGGATAGATTTTGTAGATTTTTCAGTAAAAGTATTAGGTGGTTGGTTTAAGGTAAGTAAGGCGCATGATTAGGATGGGCTTTATAATTTGCTTATGAAGGAACATCTATTAATTAACTGTACTTCAGAAAAGTTGCATCAGTACCTCGTGGACTTGGGGGTCAGTCTCTCCCTAGGAGTTGGGGAAGGCGGCGGATTACTGGGTGAAACCCTGAGTGTCCAACACTAGACATGGAGAGGGTCACCAAAAGAAAGAGGCTAGAAAGGCCCCACCTCTTCCCAAGAACTCAGGAGGTAAAGACAAAAGTAAGGAGTCCCCTGCAGGCTCCCAACATTCTGCACAGGAAGATGGGCCCGAGACACCTCACCAAACAAAGGGGGTAGAAGGGTAAAAGTTGGAATGCCACAAAGGCTTGATATTTAACTGTAAGCAAACAGGCACAGAACCAAGGACACTGCCTGTCCTAAAAACAAACCCACTAATGTGCCCCTATGGGTTGCCAGTATAGCCTTAGAGGATGACTCCTCAGATGAGGAGGTCCTCATAGCCTTTACCTGGAAAGTGGGCCCAACAGTTGAGTTGGAGATTCCAGAGACGAGTAAATACTTCCACCACCTACTGGTGACTCGAATCCCAGCCACTGCCCTGAGAGATACCTGTGCCTGTCACACATTATGCATGAAAGGCTGGTACTCTGAAACCAGTATATCCCAGACAAGGCTGCCAGAGTAAGGGCTAGCCCAAGGGAGGTTACTGTTAGGCCCGGGGCTTTAGTACTCCTGGAAGTAATTGGGTTCCACACTTGGAGAAGGCCGGTAGTCAGTACAGATTTCCCTCTTGACTGTCTCCTTGAAAATGACCACCCACAGATTGGTCTGAGCCAAAGTGAGGTAGTGGTCCAGTGCCAGTCCTTACCCAAGGACTCTATAAGAGCGGCCCCTGCAGTCAGTGCAAGTAAGCCCCAGAAGAAGAAGAAAAAGGCAAAGCGTAGGAAAGTTGGGCAACTTTTAGCCAACGATCCAGTAAGCCAAGGAGATTCTGCTCCAGTAGGGAAGAACCCCACAGTTGCCACTGGTGTAGCCCTACCTGACCCACAAGAAGTCCTGGCTAGTCAGGCAACTGTTAAGCACAAGATGTTGGCTACTCAGCTTACAGAAGGGAGTGAAAGGAGGGTGCTTGCTACAGGATGTAGTAACCCCCTCTCTAAAACAGCAGACAGGCAACCTGAACCCAGTGAAACCTGTACGTTAGTACCTTCACCTGTAAGTGAAGAGATAAAGTTGTGGTCTGGGCACTGAGAGTTGTCAGGGACTTTTGCTGGGCGTTAGCCTTTCTGGCTGCACTGCCCCTGGCGTGGTGGTCTGACCCTATGTCAAACAGCAAGTTAGGCCCCCTGACCTCTGTTGGTCATGGTGGGGTTAGTCAAGCTTTGAGTGAGCTGGGGGCTGCCCCAGCTAAGATAGGGTTAGCAAAGGTGGACACCTCTGACCACACGACAAAAAGAATGGGTGAAGACACTAAAGAAGCAGACAAAGGGCATTTTGAATTGGGGCATATCACTGTTGAAGTAGGTAAGTTCCCCAGAGGGAATGACCTAGACCGAAGGATGAAAAGCAGAGCAGGCCCTGCATAAATCCATCCTCTCCCCTTATTCTCCTTTCCCGACAGACTATGAAGACTTTCCTAGGTTTGGCTGAGTCTCCCGGCCTGTGGGCTGAGGCGGGGGCTAGTGCAGGGAACTGGGTTTTTGTTGCACTACCCACCCCCCACAAAAGTTTTGCCTGGTATTTAATGCAGCTTCGACTGACGTGCACTGGGTCCCTGCCAACCAGGTCCCCACTGCCAGTGTTCTTTCCCTCAAAACCATACAATAGGCAAACCTTTAGCACTCTCTAAGTACCTTGTAAATTGCACCCCTGGTACCTAGGACCTGAGGTGCTTAAGAGGGTCTCTAAGGGCTGCAGAACGAATTTTGCCACCCTAAGGGACCCCTCACCAAGCACGACAGATGCCATTGCAGGATGCATGCCTTGGTGCAGACAAAAGTGGAAATACGACATGGCACACAGCGTGTGTGCCATGTCACCTAACACTGCATGCAATATATGTAAGTCACCCATCTAGCACACCTGAAAGCCTTAAGGCAGGTTGCTTTAAATTACATGTGAGGACATATATGCACAAGCAGATACACCCCTGCTATGTCTGTCGATTTTCTGACACTGGTCAATATGAGTTCCCCAGCTGCCGGACGGCTTCACTGAAGATAGGGATGTTTAGTATCAAACATCTCATATTGGTGAACCCACACTGGTGTCAGTGTTGGATTTACCAATACATACAACCAGAGGGCAATTTAGAGGTGCCCTCTGAAACCCTACTAGCCTCTTGTGTGCTTGCTGACTGGTTTCTGCCAGCCTGCCCCCTTGAGACATGGTTCTTGGCCCCTACGGTGAGAGCCTTCTCTCTCAGGAGGCCCAGAACAAAACCCTGTCCGGGAAGTGGGTGTAACACCCCCTACAACAGGATGACTCATTATCCTTCCTAAGGAGGCAAGCCTAAAGGGCTGTCATCTTTGAAATGCAAATCTGACTTCCCTCACAGGTGAGGAAGCAACCCACCCTGTCAAGCGCCCACTTGGCACCTGGACAACCTAGTCAGGTAGGCGTGCCACCTCCAATCTAGTACCACCCCCTAAGGTGGGCTACTATACACCACACTAAACTATTGGCTGGCAGTGCTTCCTTTTTCCCCATTTAACAGCCACCATGGGCAATGCAACAAGGAAGAAAGACCTAGCTGCAGGAGTTTACTGCTGGAGGATGACCTGGCTCCCATGCTGAAAACGCCACCCACAAGCCCAACACTGCAAGATATCTTACAAGCCATTACTGCTACCAGAGAAGCCCTTGAGACGAAAATAGAAACATTAGGAGCAGACCTGGGCATTCTCAAAAACAACCACCATTGGCTGGCCAAGAGGGTCAGTACAAAAAAAGAACGCTAGCAGAGATTCCCCTGGATTTACTGGTACTCCATGAATGACTTACACTTATGGAAGGAAATGTTCACATGTTAAAGCAACAGGCGGAAGACACACAAATTCGATCACGGAGAATAATATTCAAGTAATATTTATTTTGGAGAAATCGCACGGAAACAATATGCTGGAATACCTGAAGATGTGGTTGAGAGAAGAAATAGCCCCGGAGGGGCTGTCTTTCTTCTATGGCTTGGAAAGAGCACAGAGTTCCAGCGTGGCCCTGGCTGCCGGGCACACCTCCAAGACCGAGAGTGGCCTGACTCCTTTACTACAGAGACAGGGACTATATACTGGAGCAAGCCAGAAAGAAGGGCAACATCAAGGTGAAGAACAGTCAAGTCATGATTTTTCTTGACTTCACAAAGGAGGTGCTGAAAACCCTCAACATTCCTTGACACAAAATTACGTCTCTGTCAGATGGGCATTGCAGATGCCATGTTATTCCCAGCTTAGCTGGGTGTTGTGACACTTGATGGAGTGCAATTCTTCTGCTCCCCTTCCCCCCACCAATCCTCCCCAGGAAGTATGGGAATGGATTGATCACCATACAACAGCACGACCCAGTCAGGGGTCTCTCAAGCACTTACCCAGGAGGTAGAGAAAGAAATGCAAGGAAAGGGGCCCTCAGAGACTGGCTCCTTCAGAGGAAGAGATTCAGCGAGAGAAGCAGCAAACAGTGGAGGTGGGAGCAGCACTGAGTGGTGAGAAAACAAGTCTAGCTGTGTCGATGGACAGTGACGAGATCCGAGATTCAGAGCCGGAACAAAACTCACGCTCCTCTGGCGATTCAGATATCGGGATGCCAGTGGTGATGTTAGGCATTGCAGATGAATCAACCTGAATCAGACACAGAGATGTATGGTTGGGGCTTTTTATTTGGTTGGCGGGCCAGATGTAACTGGAGAGTATAAGATGTAAACTGTGGACACACTGCACTGCTTCGGGCACAGCCTCTAATACAATTTATTGATTACCTGATGAGTGGGGGCGGGATACCAAGGACCGGGGTTCTAGGTTGCTCCCCCCCCTCCTTTTCTTGTAGTGTTTTTGTGGGTACACCTGTGAGTTTGGATGGGAGCAGTTTACCTGGGAAATGGGAGTTGGGTGGTTTGATGTTCGAATGTTACTGGGAATAGTCGAAGCTGTGCCCCTTGACAAATTAACAGTCGCCTCAGAGCTTGACAGCCACTTATGAGGGTGACTGAGGCAACGAGTGGAGTCAACAGTTCATCCCTCACTGCAACATATGGTGACCTCTGTGATCTACAAGGTTTTATCCTAGAACTTAATTCGATTCACACCATGACCAAAAGATACAAAATATCAAAAAGGAGGCAGAGGGAGGGGGGAAAATAGCCCTCCTCCAGGAAAAACACTTAATAGCAAAAGAAGGGGCAGCATTAGAGCATAAATTGAAGTGGCAGGCATACTATACATCCTACTTGGCAATACCCAAGGAAAGCATTAGTGTGGATTGCTCCAGGGGTTCCCTTCCATGCACAGGAACACTTATTGATTCTTTTGGCAGATTTGTGGTGGTAGCTGGCCAACCTAGATGCACCAAACACAGACCTAGAGTTATTTGTTTTCGGCCCTCTCAACGGCTTTGACCCCTTACTTAACAGGATCACTACTTATGGGAGGGGACTATAACTGTGTAGCAGACCTTACGCTGGATCGTCTCACCCCCCACTGTAAGACTCTACCACTATTATAGTGGCCCAAGTGTTCCCCGACTGGAAGACGGAATGGGAATGAATGGACTCCTGGTGTTTGCATCACCCACACGAACAAGACTTATCTTTTTTCTCATCATTACACGACTTACACATGACTGGTCACGTTTCTCTGTATCCTAGATGTACACAACTGAGTACACATTGATGAATATCTTTGTAGAACTGCGTCAGATCATAACCCGGTTTCACTCACTCTGGGATCAGGTAGGACTTTACCCACTATAAAGACATGGAAACTAGAACTAGAGTACCTGGAAGATCAGACCTTTCGGGCCTTGTGGGAGAAAGCATACAACAATGCTTTGAAGAAAATACTAGCACAAGTTCGTCCCCACAGGGGGAGTGGGATTCCTTTAAAGTAGTGGTTCGGGGGAAGTGCACTGCAGCAGCCATAGGGGAACACCGCACAATGCTGGTGGAGGTAGGGTCAGCTGAGACATGCTGAACGGCACAAACCAGGATGCTCCGGAAGCCCATCCAGAACTTCCGGAGGCCAAGGAAGCAGTTGCCATGCAGGTAGAAGATTTGTGGTGCTGTGATCATAATGCCTACACGACTAAGGCGCACAAGGAACAAGTCCCTATGGGATCACTGCTGGCTTGGCTGGCAAATGCCACTAAGAGGGCTCAGTGGTAGTGGAGACTGAGACAGACCGCGGTCTTAAGGTTTGTTGACAAGCTGACGTTTTCACTCATGTAATTTGAACGTGCAGGTTATCATCTCAAATAGAATTTGATCGATCTTCACCTTGAATACATACTCTGTAGTTGTGACTTACAATTATGATTGGCAGAAGATGTGGGTCTTAATAATTACACGCCTAATTAGCTTCATTAAATACCGCTCCAATGTTGCGTATCAATTATTGGCTCCATTCTTCAAATTATATTTATGCCTTCACTACTTCTTGGTGATTATGCTTACGGTCCTGATGTAGCAACTTTAGTCATGAAACACGTGTTGGTCGTTACTTTAGAGATCAGCGATGTAATCTAAATGTGGCCCACAAAGGTTGTTTACAACAGATTTGATCATTATCGGATTTATAAGCATCAAATCCTTTTCTTGAAAAATCACTTATTACTTCAATTCTTTTGTTAAGCATATGAATATATTCTGTTTTTGCAAACCTGTTTCTTCTAATAAAAATACTCCAATGTTATTTTTTCTTTAATGGGCATTATTATACAGTGACTTTGACCTAAAAAAAATACGTCTTTTGTTTGCCTTCTAAGCGCAAGTTCTATACCCATTATTCAGATCTATATAGAAGCACTACACACTGTCCCGCTGATGTTTTTCAGGTACCACTAACACTCCAAACCTTATCCCATGCAGTGGCAGAGGCGATTGGAGAAGGGATCACAGAGCGAGATCACACTACAAGAGGTCAGGCAGGCCATAAAGGGTATGACACTGGCAAAACACTGGGTACCGATGGATTTACGGTGGAGTTCTATGCCACATTTGGCAATGTCCTAGCCCCTAAAGTAGTCAACCTGTATAATTAGGCTTGCGAGACGGGACTGATGCCATCATCCACCCGCAAAGCCCTGGTAGTGCCACTGCACAAACCTGGCAAACCTGCCCATGCTAAAAAAAATATTTAAAAAAGCTTATTGCCTGTTGTCAATGTTAAATATAGATTATAAAATACTTAGGCGAATTCTGGCTACTAAGATGGATTCATAACAAGCTGTAACACAGCAATTAATATACGGAAGCTCCATATATTCCTAGTGGTGGACACTTATGACCAAGAAGCAGCAGAAGTTGTTGCAGTAGATATAGAGAAGGATATTGATAGCTTGAAGTGGGCGTTCCTGTATGCATTTATGAAGCATTTTGGATTGAGTCAAGGGTTTGTGAAGTGGGCTAAGCTATTATATACAAACCCAACAGCCAAGAGTCCGGGCAGAAGTCACCATATCCAACAGCTATCAGGCGGGCTGGAGAACTCGATAAGGGCGCCCTTTGTCACCCCTGCTGTTCACTGTGGTAATGGTGCCACTGGCATGCCACACACAAACTGGGAATATTTACGAGGGGATAGAGATCATAGGCCACATCCATTATATGGTGTTATATGCAGACGGTGATCTGATCTTTTTGAGGAACAAGCCTGTGGCATTTGAGAGAGCACGTAGGTTGCTGGAGAAATATGGAGCACTCGCAGGGTTACAAGTGAACTGGAAAAAGTTGTGTTTATGCCCCACAGTGGACACCGTGACCCTCCCCATGACTTGGCTCTTTTACAGTGAGAGCCCCGTTGCTTACAGTACCTAGGGGTGCAGATATTCCATGACCAATTTGACAAACTTGAGGGTAATGTTGTCTCAAGACAACTATGGACTTCTGGCCCACGCTCCCTCTCTCCGTGGCAGGCCGGGTGGCTTTGTTGAAAATGGTTGCACTACTCAACGATTATTTTTCTTTACCGTGTTGAAGGTCTGGATTCCTCAAGCGATATTTACAGAACTTGATTCCCTTCTTAATGCAATCACTTGGGGAACAGGCTATAGGTGAGTAGCCCTGACAACACTGCAGCGACTTGTGGAAGACAAAGGCCTCGCATTCTCTGACTTTGAAAGGCATTACCTATTGGAGCAGATTCAGTAGCTGACCCAGTGAGTAGCGGGCAGGCTAATACTGGGGAAGGTGGTGGGCCAGGCCCCTTTGTCCACGATCATGGGTGGTTGCTGAAAATCCTTATACAACTCAGATGCCCCACTGAGGATGACACTATGGAATTTAGAGTATTGTGCCGCTGCTGGACTTGTTGGAGGAAAACGCATGTGAAAGTACTGTACTTGCCTGATTTCCTTATAACATCGCTGGAGATCCTACCTCATGGAGGGGATGGACGAGGAGTAGTAAAGTAGAAATAAGAAGGAATGACTAAGTTAAGTGAGGAAGCACTCCTCCCATTTAATTCGAGATATGCCCCGCCCGAGGCCCCTTCCAGCTACACGGTGGGTCACAGCAGCGGTGCGTAAACATTGGAGGGTGTGCCTATCTGAATCTCCCACACATAAATGCTGTCCCTATCTCCTAACATCATCAGGCACGTTCAAAGTGGTTACTTGCCTATATCGGGTGACCAGAGAGGACACCTTGTGCCCACTCAATACCCTCCGAACTCGCTGGGAGGAAGATCTTAGGAACCAGATCCCCGAGAAGGACTGGGAGACTATATTTGAGGGGGATCCCTAAAACACAGAAAAATGTCAGCTTTAAGAGGATAAACTTTTATGTCTTGCATAGGGCATATCTTACCCCAGGACGTTCAAATTTACATTTTCACACAGCCACTGCGAAATGCCTGAGATGTGGGCAAAAGAGGACTGAATTCATGCATGTTTTGGTATTGCCCATCACTCACCGCGTACTGGAATAAGATCACTGGTGCACTCTTCTCTAAGGTGGTGGAAAGTAAGGTCCGCTGCACCACGGGACATTGTTTATTGCATTGGTTTCCTCACACTGCCAAAGCTAAAGCTACAAGTTGTTTTGAAGACCTAGCCTTCATATTAGCAAAGCGGGAAATTACACGAAACTAGAAGACAAGGGGCAATCCTAAGGAGGCAGGCTGGTGAAGAGAATTGGAACAATGGGTGGGCTATGAGGGTGCAGTGCTGCTCTGGGAAGCACAGCAGGGTCGAGGTTCGCTTGACATTGCCAGAGTTTGGGAGACGTTGACAGACAGTATGAAGCACCCAGAGCCATCGCCTTCCGAGGCATCAGAAGGACCCCCTTAGAAAGTTACTGGAGATACTTTGTTACATCGCCCAGAACAAGGGTCTCTAGGAGTCGAACTGCTGAACTAGAATGGATTATATGATATTATGTACTGACACTTAAAAGATACTCTGCATAACAACAGTTAAGCCGAAAGTCGAGAATTTAATTATGTTATGAGCAGCCCAGTCAAGGCAGTGGGAGGGGGGAGATCTGTGTTACAATGGGAATAAATCTGAGCACCTGTTATGCTGAATTTGGAATGTGAAGTCCTTGAAGAAATCCTACTGTGTAGCATAACCGGAGGCAGTTATCCACGTAAAACCAATAAAGTTTGTTACAAAAAAAAATACATTGCATGCAGCACACACAATTACACATATTTATACTATGATCTTCACAAAAACACTAAAATACATTAAGAAAAAAATATTAGACCACACAATTTGCCTTGCATCTAAAAATCATAGCAATCCTCACAGCTACACATAACTGGACTAAAAAAAACAATAAATTATGGGTAACCATCTTTAAGGCACACAATCCTGAATAAAGCATATCTCTACTCCAAGGGACAAAGACGTACACAAAAGTACACACTATGACCTGATGCAGGTACCCTGTGACCACTCAAGATGGAACATTTACTACTACTGCAATACATTTTACAACAACTGAAAAAAAGTGTACCCACTTGCCAGGTTTAAACCTTTCCTTTTCATGCATCTAAGGCACCCCTAAGGTAGGCCCTAGGTAGCCCCAAGGGCAGGGTGCGTTTTTACATGTCCCAACAGTGAAATACTGCTAAATTTAGTTTCCACTGTTGCAAGGCATAACGTTCTCATAGGTAACATGGGGGCTGCCTTTAAATATCCTTAAAGTGCAGTTTCCCTTTGAGAGCAGAGAGAAATATGGAGAGTGTGGTCTCTGAACTCACAATATAAAAATACATATGTTAGTGAAGTTGGCTTTTAGATTGTTAGTTTGGAAATGGCACTTTTAGAAAGTAGGCACTTTCTTGCTTTAACCATTCTGTGAGTCTGTCTGTCTGTGGATTCCCTGTCCGGGTCAGACTGACAGTTGGGCTGTTTGTGATTCTCCTCTAGACAGTGACACAAAGGGAGTTGGGGTGTAGCCTTCATATCCTGATGAGTCACCTGAGCAGGAATGAAGGGTGACGTGGTCACTTACACCTGAAAAGGACTGTGCCAACCCTCACACAATGCAGTCTCCAGCCACCTGGTGTGTGTCTGGGGCCTGGCCAAGACAGGATGCTGTAAACAACAGAGACTTACCTTTGAAGTTTGCCTGCTTTAAAAGCAGAAAGGGGTATAAGTATTGGATCCAAAACCCCAGACTTTATATCAATTCTGGAACCAAGAGGAACCTCTGCCAAGGAGAAGAGCTGAAGAGATGAGAAGTGCTCCCCCTGCCTGTGCTTTGTTGGGCTATCCTGCAGTTGCTGCTTCTGTTTGTGAAAGGGGACAAAGCCTGGACTTTGTTGTACATTCCTGCTTGAGAAGAATCTCCAATGGCTTGAACTGAGCTTGCCTCCTGTTTTGAAGTCTCAAGGACATCAAAGACTTCCTCTGCCAGCACCTGGACTCTCTGCTGAGACTCCTACCCTGCCAAGTGGTGCCCTATCCAGTCCCAGGGCGCCCTTGAAAGGTGAAGTTGGAAGAACAAGAGCTGAAATCCACGCACATAATGCTGTGAGGGGAAATTTTCACCATCAACTGCAAAGCAGCTGATAAATGACGTGCCACCCGCTTCGCAGCTTAAATCAACGCTCCACCTGCCCCGTGGCTGGGAAGTTGACGGATCCCGGCTGGAGAAAAGACGCAACACTCGCTTGTAGCTGCTGATAACGACGCAACCCCATGCAGCGCGGTTTTCTAACAATGTGTGACCGTATTTCTCATGCATCGTCCCTGGGCATAAAAGTCATTGTGAACCGGTGTGGAGCCGAGGTGCCCTATCTGGAAATCGACACATCGCTCTCTTGTGAGGGAGAAAAACGACGCATCACCTACCCAACCAGAGAAGAAACAACGCACGTCCTCACTGGCGAGTAAGGAATCAACGCATCGCTGACTTTTCAAAAGCACACTCGCCCATGCAGATTTATTTTTGATGCAAACCAGGTACTTTGTGTAAAATCAACATTTCCATTGTTTTCTACGGACTAAGACTCTTATTCTTTTGATAATTCGTATTTTGACTTGTGTATGTTGGAATTTTGTCTTGTTTGATTTAGATAAAGTTTCCCTAATTTTCTAAACTGGTTCCACCTTGATAGCAGAAGCCTGAAAATTTGAGGACATCTACAGCAGGAGCGGCTCAGGGAGGGGCAGGGGTGCGTGGAGGGCGCAGGAGAAAATTAATTAAAAAATAATTTAAAAAAATAACACTTACCTGCTTTGCTCCTCTCCCGTCGCTGCTGCAGAGACAGGCTCCCAGCCTGCCCTGCGCCAGCAGCATCAGGATTGGCTGGGAGCGCCCAGCCCGGGCACTCCCAGGCACGAGGCAGCGCGAGACGGCCGGCCAAACACACATACGCTCTGAGGGGAGTGCACAGTGCACTCCCCTCAGCTCGCCACCCTTAATGCCCTGCCCCTTTTACATGGAAAGGATAATAAACATGTAAAAGGATTTGCACGACGCTCCTCCGCTCATACGTAGGAGCCGCGCCTGGTCTAGAGGCAGAAATTATTTTTTAACAAAGGCAAATGTAAATTTTTTCTAAACCTTTGTTCTTATTTACATAACTCATTTGCTCTTCGTTTTACTACAAACATTATGCTCCAACATTTGATTTACTGCTTACAGTAAACATTTCCTGTGTCTGGGTAAAACCACTGTTTTCATAATAAATGCGTCACAATAAACATGCAAGCTAAAAATACAAAACGAGCAATAACAATCACGTAACAGCCACCTGCAAAGTACTATAGCAACATTTGTACCTCAACTTCGACTACAAAATATACAGTCGTGCAAGTTAGGGGTTACGTGTTTGTGAACCGTAATAATTCAGTCAGGTGGCAAATCATTTTTCCGCAGCACTGCTAATGGGTACAGTTTTAGCTGGTTAGAGATCAAACTCGCTTCCTCTAACAGCAAAGGACGTATGAAAAATATCTGAGCCGCAGTGTGATGTGAAATACACACCTCTCAGCTGCAGCAATAGTTACTGAGATCTGTTCCACTGCACAGGTTGAGCTTGATCTCATGTTGTAATGCGACGAGACCCTCAATGTGATATTAGCTCCAGTGATACTACGATTATGGTATTTGTGGAATCGAAAAATAAAACATTGTCTTATCTACGTGATCGAAAGTTGGCAAGCATGCAATGGCAATGTTCACGTAAAGTCACTAGACTGATTATACTATGGATTATTTTTCGGTACTCAAGCCTAGCTCTGCTTACTCCGTCCCCCCACTTTTCCGGACATCCCCACTACTACCATCGTCAGTCAGGACATACCTTTCTCGCGCACTACGAAGCACTGTTTGACCGGCCCCACCTCACTGAATAGCTGTTCAAGCTTTTCGCCGCTAGCAGAATCTGGCAAGCCACGCACAAACAAAGTCAGGCCAGCCATGGTGAAGAGAAAAAGAATACCCAATAATCTAATCCCTCACCCATACACTACACGCGAGCCTAACACATGGGAGCTGCCATCTTGGCAAAGCGGAAGTCAGGACTCGACCATTTTGGAAAAGGCGGAAGTGCAAGAAATGGAAAGTACTGAAAGGTAGCACAGATGCCATTTTAGAATGGTGAGGCGTGTAATAAGGAATCAACGTCTAAAGTAGCTACGGAAGTAGGCGGGAATCGTATTCGGTCTGAAATACGTTCCAAATACGAAGAAGGAGAAATTGGACACAGTTCCACTCAACGAGTCACGTTAATAACAACTCATTTTCTCACATTTTTTGTTTAAAACATACTGATTTCCTTCCCTGACGCTCCTTAAAGACTTTTTATAAGATAGTACACTGGAAACATGGTTTTGCTCGCATTTCATAGAAAAGCAAACGTTTCGAATTTTGGAAAGTTAAGCTGATGCTCATACCTTTCGATCACGTTGTATGTCGCTACCAGGTTAAGATGGCTCCTTGTTACAAAGGTCGTCGTACTGTGCTTTCACTTAATTTTACAACTAATTGCATTTTGGATGTTTTAGTCCTGGTTCGGCTCAAGCCCATTTACAAATGTTCGTTGAAATATCAAGCATTGGCAAAGCCAATAGGTCTCGCCCATGCAAGAGCTATTGGCAAAGCCAATGTGTTTTAACTATGTTGTTCACCAGTGTGGCTGCTGTGCAGAACGGCTAAAAGTTAGTTGGCATATAGGAGAGTGGCGTGAAGTGCCATAGAGTGGAATGACAAAGAGTGGAGTAGAGTGTTATAAAGTAGAGTGACAGTGAGTGTCATGTATTGGATGGCATACTGTGCAGTCGCATAGAGTGGCATACATTGGAGTGGCATGGAGTAGAGTGGGCTGGTGTAGACTGCAATGGCGTAGAGTGTTGCAGAGTATAATGGCGTGGAGGGCAGTGGCATTGAATTCAGCAGCGTACAATTCAGTGTAATAGAATGTAGTGACATAGTGTGACGGCCCAGGTCAAACAGGATTACTTTAGAAGCCATCCCAGAGTCATTGGATGATCATCCAACTACTCCAGAAGTCATTTTCATGTCATCAGGCATCATTCAGCTCTTGAAGTCATCAGCAAAACTGTAGAAACTAGGCTTCATGATTTGAGGATGATTTGCAAATGACTACCTGATTACCTCACTAGGTAGGATTGATCTGAAGGATTTGATGATGATTGGAAAATGACTTTCTGATTACTTCACAAAATAAGATTGTTCCTGATGATTTGAGGATAAGTATCTGATTACACAAGTTTGCGAATACATGCAAATAGGAATGAGTAGTTATTTTGCAGTGCACTACATCTGGAGCCATTACACCGAGGTGACTACATTGGGAGTAATTTTACATCACAGTTTGCTATACTGAGAGTGCTTTTATTTTGCATCTCTAAGGGTAAACATTTTGAAAATGGTTTATATATGTGTAAATTATTATTTTGCATATAATTCCATCTACTGCCTAGTAGGTGTGTGTGTGTATATATATATATATATATATATTTATATATATATATATATATATATATATACTGGAAGATGCAGGATCACAAGAAAACAACAGCCAGCCAGGGCAAAAATCTGGATCCCAAAGGATACAAAGAGCCACAAGAAAATGTAATATCCAAGAAAGAAGTGACTCAAACAGATGATCTCACTAAAGAACAAAAATATATTTCTACTACAACGTTGTAGTAGAAATATATTTTTGTTCTTTAGTGAGATCATCTGTTTGAGTCACTTCTTTCTTATATATATATATATATATATATATATATATATATATATATATATATATATATATATATCTGTGTTGTGTTTACACACATACACATGTATATATTTTCGTTACTACGTTATTAGATTGATTTTAATTATTGGACCCTTACATTTATTGCTAATCCCAAAATTATGTAACTTCTACAAAGTAATAAAGTAGCAGAACTTTACAAACTTTTTGTGTATCTTTTTTTAAAACTAATCATTTTAGGTACTCTTAAAAAAATCCTAGTATAGCTGTTATAGTAAAGGAATACACAGATCCACAACGATTTGTGTGGCAGTTATATTAAAAGATTATGGTTCCAAGTGAAGCATTGCATCAACTTTATGGTTCAAATCCCGATCTCTACTCAACATCGTTTGAGTAAATCACGTAACTTCCTTGTTCCCCCCCAAAATTGTAACGCCTGGTTCTCAGATGTAAAAATATCTTGTTCTCACGTAAAGCGCGTTTAAGTTTTTTGGTCAAGTTTTCACTACATAAAACTGCTGTACTTTCAACACAAATAATAATTTGTGAAGTGTCTCGCCTGCTTTCACAATAGTTAGCACAAACAAGAAAAATAAAGGCTACTAAAGATGGTGTGCACATCTGCAAAGATGTTGTAGGTATAAGCTAGGAACAGGTTGTCTTTGCCAATGCTTGATGGCCGACAGTGTAATTATTGCACCGTACATTTGTTGTTGCCCCTTTTCTGTTTCTCGTACCTACTTGTTTTGCATCGGAACGGAAGCGGAAGTGTAGCTCGAGTGGGACCGAGGGTGAGGGGAGAGAGAAAGTGCAGAAGTGTTGAGCTGTGCCAGTCTGTGGATCCAGAGCCCTTATTACTAGAGATGGGAAGGAGAAGACATTGTTCCATTTTGTTCGGTATTTTTTAGGGGGGTGGAAACCGGGGAGAGGCAGGTGTGATTTCCCTCCTCTTTTCCACCCTCTGGGGTTTTTGGCAAGCCCGGCTCTTTGTTTGAAAGGCGGAAACCACCATTTATATGCAGCCATTGAATGTATTGTTTTATTTGGGAGAGTTGGACGCAGGGTGTATTATGTTCAGGTCCACCTCTCTGTTGTGATCTTCAACAAGCATGTTTTCAAGTATTTTTAAGACATGGCAATAGGACTCCAAAACCCGTGGGCTTGCAAGACTGTGACTTTGTTTGGAGCCCCGCACGGACTTTTGAACGAGGCACTTCCATTGAGGGTTAGACTCGGGGAAGCTAACAAAGGGAGAACCAAGGCTGAGAGAAAGGAGGGGCTGGCTGTTAGAACTCACGCATGAGCCGAGCACTGAAAAAAGGTGTATGTAAATCATGCAGCAATTGTGCTGCAGTGTGATAACGTTTTTAAACCAAGATAAGTATATCTATTTAACATGCAAAAGTGTTTCCCATTACAACATCATTTTATATCGCTGCATTCATGAGTATTTATTAGAAGTGACATGGACTGAGAAACAGACAGTACAGCCTCTGCCCCGATAACAGTGCTAGTTAGTGAGGTGAGGCAAGTCCGTTGACATGTGTACCCTACATGTGGCATCGATTCTTATAATACATAGGGCAACATTATAGTTAAATCAAACAAGAGAGGTTTTTGTGCAGCGCAGATCCAGTATTTGAAGCTGCTTTCTGACGTATGTGATAATGCATAACACAAATTTTCAAAGGATCACAGTTTAGTCACAGTTAAGGGACTGGGATTAATCCTAGTTACATGATTTCACACAGAGCAATTCAGCCACTAGATGGGTATATCTTTTCCCATCAAAAGTAATACATTGACTTTAATTGTTGCCATACGAGAACAGAGCGTTGGTGACTGCCAGAAACCACTATTTTGGCTTCTTTATATAGCGGGAATCATGGCCAACAACACAGACTGGTACACTTTTTTTTGTCAGCACAGGGACAGTAGGCTGTACACACAGGATGTCAAGCCAAGACTCAGATCAGGACCTTGTCACAAAGGGCGTCTCTTTAATTGTTGCAGCAGGTACAATGGTACCGTGGGCCCACTGACCCTTGATTATTGCTGTATTTTCCAATTCAAACAGCAGCGATGGGGGCACTTCCTTCCTTGCACTCGGGCCCATGGCACACTGGCACTGCTCCTTTTTGGCTCAAGGTTTCGCGAGGATTTTGATCTGAGCCAGAGCAAGCGTCTAACATGAGCCCGCCTCGAGCTGTCAGTGACTCTCCCACCACTATTAAGGGCGCAAATGAGCTTGCCTCTGAACACCAGTTTGCAGACTTAGTTAAATTTCATGCTTTGTTCATGCAAAAGTATGCCTGTGTGGGAGTCTATCTGAAAGTAGGACTTCATTTCAAAAGACGTAGCAGTGGGATTTGGTCTCTGAAAGCATCGTCGTAATTCTCCACCAAAAAAGTCTGATGGGAACACTGACACTTTAATCAGAATACCTATACTAATGCCAGGAAAACGTCCTTTGATGACAGAAAACCCTAGCAGCCTAGGAATCACCTAAGAATCACTATTGCGTGCCTTGTAAAGCAGAGCTACACATTAGGCGAGGAAGGCCTGGGAATGATACAGCCCTGTCATTCTTCAGCTTTACATATTTTATTACTGTTTGTATTACGAAGCAGCGGTATACACACTTTCTCGCTCTTCCCTCACTAGCTCCTTTTTTTCCTCTGCTTCTCACCTCACTCCTTTACTACTATCCATTCTCCTTTCAAGCTCTGCTTTTGATCTCCCCTCACTAACTGCTTTTCACTTTTCAATCTTTCCCTTCCACTCTCCTTTCTGTCTCCATTAATGCTCTCCTTTCTAGGTCCCCTTTTCTTCCTTTCCCTTACCCCCTCTCCTTTCCCCTCTTTTCATTCTCATTGTGTTCCTTTCTTCCACTCCAGTCTCTGCTTTCCCCAGTTTGCTCTCCTCTTGTCATTTTCTCTGGCTTACCCTCCAGTCTCTTCCCCCTCCTCATCCTCTCTTTTTATCTGTCTTTCATTCTCACCTATACTTGATGGTTTCCATCTCTTTCTGTTTAATTTCTTCTATATCCACAGTTCTTCCATACTCCTTCACCTGAGAACGTGTTTGCACATTGTAATCCAGGCCTGATCTGTGAGTGCAATGATCAAAGGATAAAGCTATTGCTTTACAATGGTCACAACTGGGCCATGAAGTGACAGGTCGGGCGGAATCTCACGTGGTCTTGCCCTGTCCTGAAATTTACAAAAATCCTGTGGGAGACCTGCTATATCTGTTCAGCTTAGCCTTAACTCTGTGACCTAGTGACAGTATTTCTAGTATCACCCTCATTTTGATCATTAAATATTAATGTATATCTAACTTTTTGAGTGAAATTAGTGTTCCTGACTGGGTTTGGATGTTCTAAAATATGAAACAGCAACAGTAAGGCTGACTGCCATCCCTTTGACTTTGTCATTGTTTTCATTTTGTCTTGTTTTTTGCAAAATAACCTGCTAGTCTCGCATCAATCTAAAAGGTAATCGGCTACAAACAAAAGTATTTTTGGTTTCAAAAAGCACAATTTGCCATCCATGGTAGTCGTTAGCTCTTAAATGAACTACTTTGGTTATGTGCTTATAGTGAAAAGTAAGAATGCTGTCATTCACAGGGAAATTAGCTAATGGCTGCAGTAGGCTCACCTACTCCCTGTGCTTTGTGCTACAGTGAGTGGGTGAAAAATATTAATGACGCAATGGATGAAGCAGTCTGGCTGAAAGCCACTATAGGTAGGTGTAATATACATAGAAATTTAGTAAAATCAACAGGTTGGAGTACTTTCGGGTAGGTGGCTGTGTATTAAGGTTTTCCAAAGCCTTTTCCTCAAATATATGAGCCGTTTTTCGAGGGATTGTAGGTTTTCAAACCCTTAAAATAGCAGTCTGTTTACATAATTTGAAACAATGGCTTTGGTTCCACAATAACGTAACAAGAAATCACAAAGTGGGATTGAGATGAAAAATGGTAGTGTGGATCTTGATCCAGATAACATTATGGGGGTCATTCTGACCCCGGCCGGCGGTGGAAGCCGCCGGCCTGGCTGGAACCTCCAGAATACCGCTGCGCGGTCAAAAGACCGCTGCGGTTATTCTGAGTTTCCCGCTGGGCGGGCCGGCGACCGCCAGAAGGCCGCCCGCCCGCCCAGCGGGAAACCCTTTCCCACGAGGAAGCCGGCTCCGAATGGAGCCGGCGGAGTGGGAAGGGTGCGATGGGTGCAGTTGCACCCGTCGCGATTTTCAGTGTCTGCATGGCAGACACTGAAAATCTTGGTGGGGCCCTGTTAGGGGGGCCCCACGACACCCCTTACCGCCATCCTGTTCCTGGCGGCCAAAACCGCCAGGAACAGGATGGCGGTAATGGGGGTCGGAATCCCCATGGCGGCGCAGCAAGCTGCGCTGCCGTGGAGGATTCCCCAGGGCAGCGGGAAACCGGCGGTACACCGCCGGTTTCCCGTTTCTGACCGCGGCTGTACCGCGGCAGTCAGAATGCCCAGGGATGCACCGCCAGCCTGTTGGCGGTGCATCCGCGGTCCCCGGCCCTGGCGGATTTTACCGCCAGGGTCGGAATGACCCCCTATGTGTTGAGGCAAGTGCTATAATTGAGTAACATTTGATTACTGTGGGTGATGATGGGGGCCAGAGTTAGCACAGGAAAGTGACTGAAGACCTCAGGTGGTGACGGGGAAGCAGGCGATGGCATTTTTAAAAATGCAATTCTACTTCATCTTTTAAATACTGTTACTAATACACTGCTGCATCTTAATCCATTTACCAATCTCAGAAGAATGAGTTTGCGATGAAGGGCTTTGAATTCAGACAGCAGTAATTGATGGTGGGATGGCTAAAAGGTATGGTAAACAGGCATAGGGGATGGTTGAAAAAGGGGTGTTTGACATGAATCCATATGTGAAGTCATGACAACTTTTGGAGGGTCTTCTGTTAATTTGCAGGAAAATAAGTCCAGTTTCCATCTGTTATCAAACTATTTTCCACCTTCCACACTTTTCAATACAAAGTTGAAGCAACATTGCCAGATCAATGGATCCTTCTATTGCAACATTCAAAGACCGAGAGCTGAAGTGTGTTACTGAAGAATCTGGGAGTTGGTGGCTATCAAAGAGTGCAAGTTAACAGGTGGCTACTGGACATACCAGTCCCTTGTCATTAACATAGTATGTGGTAAGGGAACCCTTAGCTGGGACTTGTGTGAGAACAAACACCGCAGAGTGCCACCATACTTTGTTCTGTAGCCTTAAGACATGCATTGTTATTGAATTTCCTTATGATAACCTCTGTAAGGTTCCACCACACATGAAGAAGCTCCCTTGCAAAGGATCTATTGCATGGGTTCACTCACCAGTCCCAGTAGCCAGATTTTGTGTCTATCTCAGGACTCAGGAGAAGGTGGTGACAGTTGCCAACTCTTCCGTGGCTGGACACACTGATTTAGTAGCTGATTGGATAATAAGATGTACTATTTGCTGCTCGTTGAATACTGGTTGCAAATTTCAGCTAGTATTTTTGAGACCAGTAAATAATTATTGGGACTGATCTATGCACAAATAAGTTGGTTTAAAAATTTAGATTCAGAGTGGGGCGCAATCTGATCTGTTACTTCAATATTCATGAGGTTGCAAATTGTGGCTTACTCCGATTAGAGACCATCACTGGGATGGTGGCCTTCTGCAGTCAGGAGGCTACCATGTCTGTGACTGCCTTTTTTAAGCAAACATTGGCAAAAAACAATAGGTATTGCCTTTGCAAGAGCTATTGGTTTTGCCAATGTTTTTGAGCCATGTTCTAGGTTTTGCAAGTATGCACATAGGTAGTTCATGTGGTGATTTGTTGCAGAGGCATGTAGTGTCTACCCCCTACCTATTGTTCTAAAGTCTACTTTAAATTGGCTATGCAACCACTGTACAGTCCAGTGATGGAAAAACAGTTTTTGTTTTCCCAAAAAGTATTGCATCAGCAGTGTATCAGTCCTGCAACATCCTTGGTGTATACACCTTGCTCTAAACACCTCCATCACTCATACCTACACAAAGCAATACATTGTCCTTTCGTAGCAAGCCCTTATCCTCTTGCCACACTCCTCTATCTCCCTGGTTCTCTTCCAGCCTACTCCCTGCATCGTTTGCACATCATTTACACCCACCACTTACACTCCACAGTCAATTTTATTTCTCACTCCTAATGAGTCAACTTTCAAAACACAAAACTATCAGCGCCCATTGCAAGAAGAGTGTGAAACGGCATATCATAATTCATAGCCTCTCACCCACTACCTCATTTATCCACACACATTCCCAGTAGTTACAACACCCCTCACAGACTGAAGTGCAACCACTCACACCACACAATCAAAATGCTATAACTAACCATGCAGTGCTTACCATGTCATGTGAAGAACCACAGCCTTTTAACCTACTCAATCCACAGTTCACTTAGTACATGCTCACAATTCTACACAACACCCCTGTTCACCCACATTCACTTGAAACAGTACTTACGTAAAGTAACCCACTTTCATGATCCCTCACTCACCATCACTGATGCTATTAGACTTCACTTGCGCACACTACTAACTCAATATTTGTTCACCCTTGACACTGCTCACTGTTCCCACACTTCTGCCAGCGCCCACCTCTTGCAAAATTAATTTCTTACAAAATTCACTTATCCGTCTTCTACAACAACCCTCCATTATAACTGTACACACAATCACCTGTTCAAAGCATTCAACCCTAACGTTATATAGCCATGTGCTAAAATCTCAGTCATTCACGTGCTAACAGCACATTCCACTCACTTATAACACTACTCATATAACTGTCTCACAACACTAATCGCTCATCTCACCACGACATTCTCACAAAGCACCAATCACATTGAATACTATGCAGCAACATCAGCAAAACTGATAACCCACTCACAGTACTGATTTACACCATTGACTCCGCATCATCTACATACACAAGTTTGAGACACTAAACACATACAAGATGCAAAAGCACCTTCCTTCATCCCCCTTTCACCGACCCCTCACAACACACATTATGTTGCACCTAACACCATTTATCCTTTCAGAACACCACTGACACGTGTTTCTGGCACCGCTTCCTACATCAGTCACTCACTCCATTCACTTCACGCTAGGCAGTTGCAACAGCACTTTCAGCAGCAATCAGTTAGACTATGACCCAAATACAGAGTAATGACCCCAACAACTATCTGATCTCTGCCACTAACCTTCACCACTCACCACACTATGATGTTCGTATCCCTTGACAAAACCACTTTCACTACACACTTCTCCAGTAGCCAGTCACCGCTGCCACGAAGCAGATACTTGTATTTTTTGTAACCATGATCTGCTTTGCAGATAAAATTAATAAAAATATGGAATTCTTAACTTCCACAGTATGTCAGACAAGGTTTACCCATTAATATTCATGATCATCTTAGAGCAGTGGTTCTTAACCTGTGGTCAGGGTGGGGGGGGCTACTTTAAAAAAATAAAATAATATTAACAGACTAATAAAATTTATTAAAATAAAGAAGCAAAATGTACAACTGTAAATCCTCCGATTTATTTGTGGGAGCATTGCAAGTGCATCAAATAGAATATAGTATTGTATGGATGATGGATGACCTAAATTAATTTGGAAAAGCACCAACATTCCTATTAAAATGTTGATTTTGTTTATTTGTGAATGAATAAAACATTTTATCATTTGTGTGTTTGTCTGATAAATGCCTTTTTCTGTATTTGCTATGCATTGTTTTGCTGTTCAAATCGTAAATGCTTGGCTGGTTTCCAGTGATGACTCATCTGCGGGGCCCCAGATTCCAGCAATAATGCAGTGGGTTACCCAAGTTCCAGTAATGATTAAAAGGGGGTCCACAGAGTCAAAAGGTTGAGAACCACTGTCGTAGAGTAATACATCCCCATCTTGAAATCATCTTGGAGTAATACAGCCAGATGCTATTTTGGGGTAATACATCTCCATCATTAAGTAATCATATGGCCTCATTCTAAAGTTATCCTGGCGCCATCCTTGAGTAATGCAGCCTCATTGTTATGTCATCACAACATCATTCTATAATAATACAGCCCCATCCTCGAATACTCCTAGGATCACCCTGGACTAATCCAGCCTAATCCTGAAATCATCCTGCAGTAGTAAATGATAATCACATGTTTTCCACTGAAGTAATCAGGAACCCATCCTTGAGTAATTCGGCCTAATCCAGAAATCATCCTGGGGTCATCCTGCAGTAGTAAATGATCCTCTCATGTTTTTTACTGAAGTAATCAGGAATCCATCCTGGAGTAGTTTCTGTGATGACTCTAGAGCCATCTCATTTAAATATTTCGCCCTATATGCATACTTCAGGAAGGATTGGGATGACTTCCCCAGATAATTACAGGAATAGCCCAGCTGAAGTCATCAGATGACTTCAGAATCACTCCAGGATGATCTTCCTTCCTTCCTTCCTTTTTGACTTGGGAGGGTGCCGCAAAGGACCACACAGACACCAGTAATGCTTCTGTGGAGAACTTCCGCCTGGGTCAACGGCTCTCCCTTTTATTATTTCCCCAGTTGCCCAACCCCCTTTGACCCACAGTTGCTACAAAGTCTGGGAGAGCCTGGATAGCTCTCTACATCCTTCCCAGGTTTTAGTGATCAAACGAAACAAACGACAGAGGAAAGAAAACCCCTAAACAAGAAAGAGAGATAAGAGGAACAGAAAAGGAAAATGTAGACCCTTGAAAATAAATTAAGCATGTAGACTCCTGCTACATTATTATTCATTCACAGAAAACGTACAAAAAAAAACACATCAACAGGCACAGTCCTTCAGTCTCTGGCTGGGTGCAGGATTAGGTCGCAAATGATACCTCTCACTCCGACCGGTGGCCTCCTTGCAACCCACATTGTCGCGTAGGCTCTCATTATCCTAATGAGACTACTGGATTTTGAGCAGCAAGATCGTCCACAGTGTGGGGGACTGTGTCTGACCCAGAATGGATGACACTTGTCGCTCCAAATCTGGGTTTTTTCTCGGGCTAACTAGCAGTGCCTCATCTCTCCCAAATGGTAGAGACAATTGGGCAGTCGAGCGCATGACATATCGGTACTTCTCAGGGAAGTCGTGGTCACTCAGGTCACAACCGGTTCTCTCATACACAGTGCGATCTCATATATAAATGACGATATAGGCAGTATAAGTTTTAAAGATTGGTTTAATAAAACAACTGCATTTTGGATAGCAAAGCGTGAGCTGCAGTAACCAGAACCACATAACACAGTAATATTAAAATAGTAACAATGAGAGTGAAACACAAGAATAAGGCTATCATAGTGCCGCTAGGATCTATGGACTATTCTCTCTCTAAGTTATATTTCGAGCACAGCATGTTAAGCTCTTAAGCCTGCCTTTCAGGTTTCCCTAAGAGGACATCAACCCTCAGACCTGAGCAAAGGCCTGTAATCTGCGTCAGCATCTGCAACGGGGCATTCAGCATACAGTAGTAGTTCCCTGGCTGGAATCTCCCTCTTGATGTGTACTAGGACTAGAAAGTGTTTTTATAACTAACACAGCAGATGTTCTAAGAAAATGTCCCTATGTAAGAATGTGTATTTTCTACGAATGTTGGAGACTAAACTTCTACCACGTTTACCGGCAATGTACCAGACTGTAGCCTTGACTGAAGCACAGGGCGATCAAGAATGCATTGTTTGAGAACACAGTGCTGAACTAAGCTAAACAGTTTGATAGAAGAAATTAAAACGACACCGTAAAAACTAATTATTGTAAAATAACAGTGTGAAGCTGAATAAAATATATCTAGGGCAAAGTGCATAGCGGCCTAGTGTGATAAACTAACGTGCATGGAGCTATACTTAAAATGGCTACACCACACCCTCCCCTTGTCGGTAGAAGGTGGGTCAAGCCAAAGCTAAAATACCCTAACCTAAAATATATTTAAAACCCTACTTAATTTCGACAAGTTAAGATACCACACAAGCATATTACTTGACAATTTAGAAATGAGCATGCCGCTTAGAGCCGAATTCAAAGCAAAAAGTCATGGAAAGCAAGAAATCTTCCACTTCGGCAGATGACAAAACCAGTAAATACACGCCAAAAACGACTAAGGAGCAGGTGTGTTCCATAGCCCCAGTATCAACCAAGGCGGCATCCTGTGCAGTGCCCATTGATGAGTAGGTGGTAACCCCTTCCAGGAAGGGTAGCTCGTAATCAGCTTCTTTTAGCAAACGCAACCGCAGCGTGCATGCCTGGTAATGAACCCTCAATGAGAACATCAACAGGTCAGCATCAATCACTGAGGGGCGTTGCTGTGAAAGACAAATTTCCAGTGCATGTTCAAAAGAGCACCAACGGCACCGAAACACGGGCTGCACACAATCCAAAACCGGTCTGAATGACAAAGACCAGTCACACTCCAAATGTTCCAGGAGTGTTGCTCCAAATTGCTGCATCATGCATTCACGACACAGCTGTGCTGATGGGAGCACCTTCATTCGTCCGTTGCGGCGGGACAGCCATTGTGGAAAAACTACAGCAACAACAAAATGCCGGCTAATAAAGCCAAAGTTATTGGAAATCCCCCAAAAATACTTCCGAAAATTGAGTGAATAGCTGAAGGTATCAACCCGAATATAGAGGAGAAGGTGTGAACAAAACCAATACCAACAGTTTTAAAAAAGTGTGCTAATCCAGCCATGCTGGACGCATTAAATATACGTCCCACAAGTTCACCAAAGTGTCTCGGAAAGTTCGAATTCAATAGGGACGTTATTTCTGCCGAAAACCTTGCCACTTGAAGTGCGTAGGTCTTGCGTGCAAATGTAAGGGCCACATGCTTCTGAAACAATAAAGCCTTGAGTCTACTCAACTTGTCAAAATTCACCTTGGAAGTAGCAATATGAGGCCAAATATCAGCCACCTCCCTTAATTTAGTGGGGGGAAACAACACATTCCGGCAGCATGTAACGACCTTAGAGACCGAAACAACGTAAACTATTCCGACCTGCATGACACAACAGTCTTCACTATTGAGAAGGACATAGCTGCCGTTTGAAAGCACCTGGAACGTGCGTTTAATCAAGGGGACTGGAACTCCCTTCAGATAGCAAGCCAAGTTTGCAACCGAGGCATAGCACGCCCCTTGCAAGGACAGCTGCTTACAAATCATCGAATGGCTGACTGAAGTCTCGCATTCACTACCGCTAAGAAATACCTCTTTCATGCCATTGAGGCATTTGTACGAGAAGGGAAGCTCCCACACCTCATGGATGTAACCATCTCCCAACTTTTCATATCTGCCTATCGGAACGTGTTTCAAACAAGAAGTGAATTGTAATGTTGAAATAGGCAGATTAATAACCCCGTGTATTAACCACTCTGCCGAAGGAATCTCGGCCACGGTAAAAGGCAGACTTTCTATTTTTTCAATGTTCAGCATGACATAAGTAGCTTCTTTTTTAGCCATTAGTTGTTGTTGTCGCGTTAAATTAAAGGAAAAAAATATTTCCCTGGCACTGATGTGCTGCCACAGAACGCGACCCGCCTTCAATGTTTGAAGTGTCCAGCCCAACTGCATAATGGACCTGGTCTGACTCTGTCCATGGTATAAAGAAGACATATCAGATCGTATAATATCTATAGCAGAAGAAACAATGTTGTTAATCGTATATATCCCGTCGGACAAGGTGTGAATCCCATTATCCACAACAGCTAATGCCTTTTTCAAATTTTCCTGGTCTATTTGCCTTAATCGGGCTGCAGCCTCTTGTTGAGAAAGTTTCCTTATTTCATTGTATAATTCATACAAGAAATGCTTCCTACGTGGTAACTTGGGGCCTGACAAAAAATCTTGTAAGTCAGTATTGTTAGACAGGAGATTGAGGTGTGCCTTAACCGCATCTAGTGAGGATGATTTTAGCCGCTGTTGGCACAATTTTCCTACACTAAGGGCCTGATTACAACTTTGGAGGAAATGTGACGGATATACCACCAGCCGTGTTACGAGTCCGTTATATCCTATGGAACTCGTAACATGGCTGGTGGTATATCCGTCACATTTGGGACGGATTAACACCTCCTCCAAAGTTGTAATCAGGCCCTATATGTTGTGATTATGTCAGCATGTTCTGGTGATATATAGCGAGGGTCCGGCCTATTCGTCCTAAACCCCCCGAGGAGGTGACAAAACGTTGATGACACAAGTTGGTATCTATGGGCCACAATAACCACCCACCTGGACGTGTCAGTGAAGCATTAAACGTACCATTCTGGAGCCACTCATTGAGCTCATTTATAGTTGCATTCGTGTATTTTTGCCAGTTGTCAAATTTTGCAGGGGCAGGTATACTGGGCATATTTAATTTTCTGATTGTTGCTAAGCCTAAACAACTCGTTTGTTGTACTGTTTCATTCAAAAAGATCATTTGAACAGGGATGAGACATGCTCTAAACAATGTTTCTGTCTCCTTGGTCTGCCAATTTTTTGTTCCCCAAACACTTTTCAAATCAATATACTTGGACCAATATTCATACCCTTCTATTGATAACCGAGAAACAAAGGATTCCGAATATTAAAGTTTCGTGTTGGTCAATAACATATCTATATTCTTGGTAGGAGTTACTTTAAAATAATATGACCCAGCATTTCTTTGACGATGCCCATAAAAATACGCAAACTTTTCAGTATAAGTTTTTGAACTCCCTTGCGGTGAAGTTGGACAATGTTCCCATTGCCTGTAATTAAATATCGTTTTGGGACTACTCGCTCTATGTATGAAGTGGTGCCCATAATAATTATAGCAAAACATATCACCATAATTTTCTTTAAATTGGTAAACATCTTCGTTTTCATAGACAGTATAATATTGCAATTCTGTCATCATAGAATCTACTGTTTTCACATCCCAATCTTCAGACACAATGCCTGGTATGACTATATCATTCATAGATAATTTTAACAAATACGGTATTTGAATAATTTCAGTGGGACCATATATATCAAACATTACTTTGTCCCAAACAATCCCATCAGCAATTGGTACTGCGGAAATGTTCACAAAGGACAAGTCTCTTCGAATCTTATGTGATGAAAAATGTGGTTTCAAAACCTCCTCCACCTGTTCAACTGCTAATCTTTCGGGAAGGAAATGACCATGTATTAACAAGAAAAAAGTTATAACAAAACCAATTTCAAAGCAGAAAGGCTAGGACAGTCAAGAAAAGCCATACATAGTTCCATGGAAAAATGAAATATGTTTCTTTAAGCGAATGTATTAGTTTACGTGCACCTGACAGGTCATCTGTCGAAAGGGCGAACGAGTCCGATAGACCGTCGTTAAAGTCGGCAAAGTAACCAGAGGCAGTTCGTGCAAATGGCGTAGCCGTGGTCAATGGTGGAGTTGGTGTTTCCTGTGGTGGCACACTGTAGACAGCACCATCCGTCTGGCTTGTAGTCGAGGTGACTTGATCAAATGTTTCTACATTGCTTGTTGTTAGTGGATCATCATTATCCACCCTCCCCAAGCTCGGAGAGGTATCAGTGTTAGTATAAATAACTTGTAGTGGTACTTATTCTCCAGTAGTGAGAGGGATTTGGGAACTCCTGGATGTTCCTCTTGGTCGGCTGTGCAGAATCGGCCACATGCTGTAATTTGACATTGTCAATTGAAACAAAACGATTTTCTTTGGCACCTGGCAACGGTAGTAGAATAACAGTTCTGGTACTGTGTATCCCCAGTACAGGGACTGGTGCCCGATAAGAAGGGCCAAATTCTTTTTTCACTGCGACCTTCTCACGTACAAGATCCCCAATCCTGGGAATCCAGCCGGTAGATGTTACAGGTACATCCTTAATTCCTGTGGAGGCAGCAATGTTAGAAGAGTTATCTTCAAGGAACTGTTGTAATTCCTGTAAAACAGTGACACGTCATTTATGTCAAAAGGTGTTTCTGCTGCCTCCACGCCAGGACCATCAAGATCCAGAACAAACATTTGAGTTCCGAACAGGCACTCCTATAAAGTACGACCCCCCCAGGGACCTTATAGGCAGGTTATTTAGTGCTCTCTGAACTCCATACAGGTGGGTTAGCCAACTACGACCCGGAGCTAAGACTCTGGCTGTTAAGGATTGCTTTAAATCGTGGTTTAATCGCTCCACTACACTATTTTCATCGGGATGAAATGGAGACGAGTACTGCAGTTGGACCCCCAACAAAGCCATGGTGTCCCTGAATGCCCTTGAGGCGAAAGCAGGGCCCCTGTCCAAATGGAATGCCGCAACTGCATATGTACCGATAAAGACTCGCAAATCTTTAATAACTGTCCGAGCGTCAGAAGAGCTTTGTGGCCACACCCATACAAATCTGGAGCATGAATCAACAGCGACTAATATGTATTTGTATGCACTATCAGGAGTTAGTGGACCGCAGTGGTTCAAGTACACACACTGTAATGGTCTGTTGGAAATTAGGAGGGGTGTCTGTGGTGGGCGCTTGACTGTGGAAACTTTAATTTGTTGACAGATGTCACAGCAAAGGACATACTGCTTAGTCTCTTTGTAGAGACCGGGCCACCAATAACGGTCCTTCAAGAGTGAAATTGTAGCCGCCACACCAGCATGTGCAGATGCCACCCCCTCATGCGCTGCTTTGATCAATTGTGGTCTTATATCTTTGTTGGGGATGTCACGTACGCCTACGCCTGGAATTTTGACTTCAGCGTTCGGCATACTTCCCATATAATATTGATATTTATTAGAGAATCCTTTAGGATAGGGCGTACCATCAACCATAGCTTTTATGGCAGCCAAAGTCTGGTTTGGAACTCAAACGGGTTACTGCAGGTACAGTGGCTACTGCCACTGCTGACTTTGCGGCTTCATCTGCCAAAGAATTTCTAGCGACGTGTATTCCAACGCACTGGTGTCCAAGTGTATGCGCAACATGGACTTTTGGTAGCATCTCTTTCAGGTCTGCTACCTTCCCCCACAGGAGCCTGTGTTTTATGGTGTTGCCTTTGGAATCTCTGAACGCATTCTGGCGCCAGTAATGCAGATATTCATTAAAGTACTGGACACAATATTATGAATCACAAACAATCAGTGTAGGCTGCGTTGGATTCACATGTTCTAGTGCCATCTGTAGAGCTTTTAGCTCAGCCAGTTGTGCTGTACAATCCCCTAAGGTTTGTGTATAGGTATGTAGGGGACAGAATTTCTCCCCCTCCATATAGCCGCTTACGACTGCGCAAGCAGCAGAGTGTTGATGTTTAGTTCCAATCGCTGGGTGCGCAGAGCCATCGGTGTACATGACTCTGTGATATTGATCGATAGACAAGGTGTTCGCTGGAACTGGATATTCTACTTCATATTATAGAAATTCTTGGGTTTGTAATTTTGGATAAAAAATGTAGTCTACATCAGTGGCTGTTAAAGACGTAGCCCATTGTATCCAACGTGGATGTAGTGCTTTTGCGTTCGGAGTGCTAGCTTTTGTAACAGACTCTAGGGCTGGAATCGGAGACACAAGGATAATGCGTTTCCCTTGGGCAAGAGGTCTTTCTTTAATAACAGCCATCCTGTACAGCAGTGATAATTGTTTCTGTGGGTGCAAAGTGTTATTCAGCTGCTGAATACAAATGTGATTTGTATGCAATCGGGACTGTCTCACCTTCATTAAATGTCACATAGGTGAAACCGATGGCCCCAGCTATTACCCTGATGACCAAATGTGTTTTGTTGTCCCTTGTGTGTAAATGTTTTGCTGCCAACATGTCTGTCTGCAATTCTCGAAGAGTGTGTGTATGTTCAATTGTCCAGAATTTACTTGAAAAATCAAGACGTATTAATTCATATAAAGGTTTTATGCGCGTTGCATAATCAGGAATGTATGTTCTGCCAAAATTTAGGAAACCCAACAACGATTGAAGTTTTTTAATCGTATTCGGTGGTTGCAATTGCGCCCATTTTAAAAACAATTGTGGCACCAGGCTCTTCCCTTCACTCGACAGCTCATATCCCAGGAACAGGACCCTGAGGAAGGCAATTTTTGATTTTTTAAAGTTAAATTTGTAGCCAAGTTTGGCAAAGCCTACAACAATGCGGGCTACTCGTCTTAAATGTTGTAGCAACTCATCATCCGTGAGATATATATCATCTACATATGACAATGCTTCAGGGTCAATCTCGTGTAAAATGGCAGTCACACGAGCCGCAAACAGTCCTGGGCTGTTCTTATACCCCTGAGGCAAATTACAGAATTTTTTCTGTGAGCCTAATGCGCTAAAGCTTGTTAAGTCCCTGTTTCAGGTGCTATATTCTGGCAGCAGAACCCATTCGAGATGTCTAAAGTTGTTTTGTATTTTTTCCACACTATGTTGCTCATTAGCGCAGTGCTATGTGAATTTTGTATAGCATATGCACGTGTATGTCAGTTTAAGTGTCTGTAGTCTAAGACTATTCTGTATGAATGGTCCGGCTTAGCTACAGGAAATAAAGGGTTGTTCATCGGTGAGACACAGGGTTCAATCACACCATGGTATTCTAATTGTGTAAGTATCTTTCTCACCGGTGCCCTTGCTTCATGTTTTATGGGATACTGTGGTTGTGGCTGAGGTTCACTTTTAATGGGAATAACATGGTAGGGAGAGTCCCTATCCCACCCCACGTGATTTCTATATAACACTGGTGCCTGTGCTAGAGCCCATTCTATAGAATAGGACTCAGCGAGTTCCTCCGGAACAAGGGGCGAGAAAGAAGGTTTAATTACCTCCTCTCCATATGGGCAGGTGCGGACAAAGTCAGGCGGCCAATCTTGTTCAGCCAACAAGATGTCATACACTTTGACTACACGGTCCCAAAAGACTGCGTGTTCAATATCTCCTTCTAATTGTAGTGTTACTTTGTATACCCTTTCAGGCTCGGAGACACACATGTCCGCTGTTTCTACTTGTATAAAGTCATCAATTGCTTTCACCTCCAGATGCTCTAGAAGATTGCGGTGAACTATTGTGACCTCTGCCGCGCTGTCTAGCAATGCTAGAGCCCAGTTCTTGTTCTTCAAGAGGACCCTCTGCCTGTGTGGCATGTCGAACTGATACTGCTGCCACTTTTTTCTTTTTAAATTGTTGTTTTTGTTGTTCAGGTTTCTCTTCCTTTTTAACAGAAACCTCAGAAGAGAGTTGTGATTCCTGTCTCGGTTTCACGTACTCTGTTCTTTGCTCTGATCGCCCACCTCTCTCATTTCTTTTTTCCGATGAGTCCTGAAAGGAACGAGATTGGCGTGTATCAGTATATTGATATTTATCAGGCGTTTTTATATTATCTCTATTCCTGAGATTATACCTATTCTGTGGGGTCTCCGTACGTGGAGATTCTCCCCTTTCTTTTTTAGGCGTTTGTTGCTTTTTATCCCAGCGTTTCTTATTGCCCTCAGGTTCTTGTTTAGTATTATCTTTATTAATTTTACCCTGAAATTGAGGTTTTTGTGGTCTAGCCCCAAGGCTATCTCGACCGATACTCGAATATGTTTCCGCTATTATTTTAGGCAACTCTTGTTCCTGATCTCGTTGTGGAACGTCACAGAGCCGCGTGCGCACTGGAAGTACAACTGCTTCCCCTTTAAGATTACTTAGGATTATTGAAGAAACTGTGGCAAAATTGCCCATCAGTTGCATTCCCAAATCTAGGGCCAGGGCAGCCCCGTATTCATCTTGAATTTGTTTAAGCACTTCCAGTAAGTTGGCAAGTGTCGGTGTACCGTGTGCAGTTGTATAGAGCACAGCAAATACCGTGCCCCATGTATTACAGTTTTCAACTGTACGGACCATCCCAAAGGGCAAGCACATAGTTAATATTCTATGTTTATCTTGAGGTCCCGTATGGGGAAATACTGCTTCCAGCGTATTAATTTTTTGTGGTAGCCAAAACTGAGTCTCCTCTCGTTTGGCCGGGACCTTACCCATAATTTAATGTACAGTCACCGGACTTATACCTGGTGTTACTGCATGTGGTTGTGCTGGAGCAGCACGCGCTGGGTTTGTATTTAACGTTTGCATCACAAATTGCACTAATCGTCTGTATATTGCTATTAATTCAATATATAAGCGTCAAACCTCAGCTACCGCTAAATTTGCAACTGCAGGATGTGGTGTATTTGTGGCCAATAAAGGCCAGGTAGGACCGTCATTACTTAGTGGACCTAACCTAACTGGTAATATTGTATGGGGTAGGGCGCCATCAAGCCAATTATTATGTTATTGATAAGATAAATGTATCTCTAAGTATGCGTACACCCTGTATTGTCCAGGTGCGTTTGCAACTGTATATGTGTGAAATGTATTTGTGTTTCCATCAACTGCTGGAAATGTGACCCAAGAGTAAAAAAGCTCTGTTCTATAAGCTGTGTGGGCGTCCACCACAAACGTGACTGGACCTCCCTGGGCCGTGAGGCCACTGGCCAGTAAGTGTGCTGTGAGAGGTTGTCTCATGTTAACAGCTATTTGTATAACCTGGGGATTCGCCATCATAAAAGCACTAAGAGTTCAGAGAAGGTACACCAAGATGGGTTTTTTTCCTTTTAAAGATCAAGCTTGAACAACCGCCAGCTGAAATAGGATTACCTATACAGCTGTGGTGGAAATCCTCAGTACCACGGACGTCTCTGTATAGGGAACTGAGGTGTCATTATATAAAATGAGACTGAGAGGTTCCGGTGGACCCGAAAATTAGAGCCTGACCAAACGTTGGTGGCGCCATGTCGCGTAGGCTCTCATTATCCTAAAGAGACTACTGCATTTTGAGCAGCAGGATCGTCCACAGGGTGGGGGACTGAGCCTGACCCACAATGGATGACACTTGTCGCTCCAAATCTGGGTTTTGCTCCGGCTAACTAGCAGTGCCTCATCTCTCCCAAAAGGTAGAGACAATTGGGCAGCCGAGCGCATGACATATCGGTACTTCTCAGGGAAGTTGTGGTCACTCAGGTCACAACCGGTTCTCTCATACACAGTGCGGTCTCATATATAAATGACGATATAGGCAGTATAAGTTTTAAAGATTGGTTTAATAAAATGACTGCATTTTGGATAGCAAAGCGTGAGCGGCAATAAACAGAACTACACAACACAGTAATATTAAAATAGTAACTATGAGAGTGAAACACAAGAATAAGGCTTTCATAGTGCCGCAAGGATCTATGGACTATTCTCTCTCTAAGTTATATTTCGAGCACAGTATGTTAAGCTCTTAAGCCTGCCTTTCAGGTTTCCCCAGGAGGACATCAACCCTAGTACCTGAGAAAAAGGCCTGTAATCTGCGTCAGCATCTACAACGGGGCATTCAGCATACAGTAGTGGTTCCCTGGCTGGAATCTCCCTTTTGACGTGTACTAGGACTAGAAAGTGTTTTTATAACTAACACAGCAGATGTTCTAAGAAAATGTCCCTACGTAAGGATGTGTATCTTCTACGAATGTTGGAGACTAAACTTCTACCACGTTTACCGGCAATGTACCAGACTGTAGCCTTGACTGAAGCACAGGGCGATCAAGAATGCATTGATTGAGAACACAGTGCTGAACTAAGCTAAACAGTTTGATAGAAGAAATTAAAACAAAACCCTAAAAACTGGTTATTGTAAAATAACAGTGTGAAGCTGAATAAAATATATCTAGGGCAAAGTGCACAGCAGCCTAGTGTGATAAACTAACGGGCATGGAGCTATATTTAAAATGGCTACACAACAACATCATCTGTTGTTGACACAGGCTCGGACCCCTGAGCCGGCTGATCGCCCATCTCTTCTGGCGCTTCGGGCAGTCACCATGGTCCCTTTTATTCGGATCACTTTCCACCACCCTAACTTATATGGAGTCTGAAACTTTCCACTTGGACGACGGTTTCTCACCACCACAACATCATCCACCTGAAGATCCGAACACTGAGTTCTTCTCCGCTTACTGGCTTTTTGATTGGTCAATCTCTGTCTCTGCTGGCCTGCTTCCATATTGAAATCGGTCGGTTCCCAGTGTAGCGCAGCTGGAATACAGTCTCTCGGAGGCTGTCTAAACATCAAAACTGCTGGGGCACAGCCAGTGGTGCTGTGAGGTGTCTGCCTATATGCCCGCAAAAACTTATGCATATACCACTCAATATCCTCTCCTTGTTCCACTCCAATCCGAAGCACTCTATTCAGAGTCCACATGAATGGCTCTACATTGCCATTGGCTTGTGGCCAATAGGGCGTGATCTTTCGGTGACGGATTGCCAGGAAGCCCAAGTAATCTCTAAACTCTTGACCCTGGAACGGCGGACTGATATTGGTGTGAATCTCATCAGTCAGGCCAAACAATGCAAAGTTTTCTCCAGGATGGGTTTGATATTTTCAAAAGCAGTTGATGCCACTAACTCCTCCACAGGGAATCAGGTGTATGAGTCCATCATAACCACCGTCAGCCTCCCATCAGGAAAACGTCCAAAATCCATACTGACCTTTGACGATGGCCTTGAGCTCGGCTGCTCCGTAATCACAGGGGCGGTGGGTTGATCAATTGCAGTGATGGCACAGGAGTGAAACCTTGCAACAAGAGTATCTACCATGGCATCCCTGTGTGGGAACCATACATTGGCCCTTAGGCAAGCTTTAGTCTTAGCGGCTCCTTGATGTCCTTGGTGAGCCAGGTCAACCACTGTGTCCCACAGGCACCATGGAAGCACTATTTTCAGGCCCGCAACAAAAGCCTGTCACTCCCGAGTGACAGTTCATCTCTTATTCACCAGAGTCCTTGCATGGCCACACGTTGGTCTTGCTCAAGTGACCTTATGCCTTCTAGAAAACGCTTCCACCCTTGCTGCTTCAAAGCATCCTTGACTCGGCCAATTGCTGGGTCTTTCATAGACGCCTCAGCTATCTCTTCGAGTGTGAGGACCACAGGACAGGCCCCCTGAACCACCATCTTCACAAAGCTTTCCATTCTTTCTCCTTCATCTTCAGACCCCTCATCAGATTGATACACGGGGAGATGCCGCGACAAGTAATCAGCCGGGTTGTTTACTCCCGGCCTGTAGGCAACCTTGGACCTATACTGCTGAAGCAAAACAGCCCAACATTCAATTCTCGGGGGAGCCAGCCGCGTGGATCCCACAAACAGCAACACAAGGGGTTTGTGGTCCGTTATCACATGGAATCCCTGGCTGTACAGGTATTGGAGAAAATGCTGACAGACCCAGCGGATTGCCAGTGCCTCTCTCTCGATTTGTGCATAACGAGCCTCCACCTCTGACAGGGCTCGGCTTGCATACGCCACATGTGCCCACTCCTGGTCCCGCTGCTCCTGCAGTAGCATCGCCCCTAACCCAACCGGACTAGTATCCACAACCAACTCAGTCCTTTTCCTAGGGTGGCAATAGGCCATTGTCATCTTAACCTGCAGTGCCCCCTTCACATGCTGAAACGTCTTGGTCGCATCCGGACTTCAGTCCCATTTGGAATCCCCTTTTGTTAGCCGTCGCAGGGGTTCAGCCATTGTAGTCAAATGGGGTATGATACAGCCACAGTATGTCGCCATACCCAGTAATCTCCTGACATTGGTGGCATTTCGCGGAATTGGTGCACTGCGAACGGCTTTCACCTTCTAGGTGTCCACTCTCAACCCTTCGCAGGAGAAAATGTAACCGAAAAACTCAACAGAGTTCTGGTAAAAAGCGCATTTCTTTCTGTGGAGTGTAAGACCTGTGCCAGACAAACGCTTCAGCGTGGCCCTTAATCAGCAGTGATGATCTTCCAGCGTCTCAGAGAAGATCAGAATGTCATCACTTAAGTTCAGCAATCCCTCCAGACTGGACAGTGTCTCTCTAATGGCATTCTGAAACCTTCAGCAGCCGACAACACGCCAAAATAGAGTCGTTTAAAACGCCGGAGTCCCACGTGCATGGAGAAGGTCGTGATGTTCCTGCTGTCCGGGGCTAATTCCAGCTGGTGATAGCCGGAATTTAGGTAAAGTTTAGAGAACCATTGGGCACCGTTCAAGTATGTGAAAATTTCGTCCATTCGGCAGCCACATGTCGACACATAGGCGGATGGCCCCAGGTTGCTTGGGTTTCGGTGCGATCACCAATGGTGATACCCAGGGGGTAGGCCCCATAACCTTCTCGATCACCCCTTGATCCTCCAGAGCTTGCAGCTCTCTCTCTACTGCCGGTCTGAGATGAAAAGGAACACAGTGATGCCGCAGCACAGTGGGGGCCACTGCGGGGTCAATGTGTAGCTCGTATTGCTTCCCCTTGAGCTTTCCGAGACCCACAAATAGTTGTGGAAAGTCATCAAGTATGTCCTCTGCATGCGTGTCGTGAACCTGACGTGCAAAGAAGACAAGTTCCAGGTCCTCGGCTGTGTCTCATCCGAGGAGGGTACCCCGTTCTCTCTAGCCACGTAAAACTTGGTTGTTGTCGAATGACCCTGGTTAACTACCTCCACCTCAATGGCACCTTTGTGTTGCAGGGCACTAGTGGTGGTTTCGGAGACAGCTGGTCGCACAGCATATTGTCCATCACATTGACCGACACCCCAGTGTCAATCAACACGGTCGCCCTAGTGCCATGTATGTCCACGTTGCACATGGGGGGCAGGCGTCGGTTCTGCTGCCTCCCTCCTCTAAATGAAATGACAAAAATGTCTTCCTCTTCTTCGTCTTCATATCTTCCACTTCCTGACCTTCCTGCGCCACCATCTGTGCCGTCCACAGGTGTCAGTTGTCTCACCATAGCAGTCTTTTCCGGTGTGGTCTTTTGTCTAAACCGGCCGGCTCGACACTCTCTGGCAAAGTGATTCACCTTCCCGCGCTTGTTGCAGGTCTTTCCCCTCGTGGGACACATGCCAGGCATTTTGTGGTCGTAGCCGCAGCTCCTGCACTCTCTTTCTCTCTGTTTTTGGGCATGTGGTGATTTCAGTCTGACTGGATGTGTTTGTAGAGCGTCTACTTGCTCCACCTTCACCACAGGGTTCTTGACAGCACTCGACGTGACCGAGGCCTGCCCTCTCGCGGCGGCCATCGCATCTGCCCATGTGACTGAGAGCTCATTGAGCGGGCGAGGATCAGTATCTCATCCAACGTGATACCCGGCTGCCATAGTATTAGTTTCCGTAGCAAGTTGGAACAACATCCCTGAATAATCTGTGCACGGATTTCTTTGTGCTGGTTCAGGCCAACACAGATAGTTGCTAATTTCCTCAATCTGGCATAGAACATATCCACCAACTCCACCGTCGGTTTGCTATGCTTGGCGTAGCTTGAACCTTTCATAGTCCGGGTTCAATTGGGGGTCAAAGTACAGATTCATGCAGGGACTGCTGCATCAAAGTCATTGGCCACACCCGTGTTTGGGAGGGTGCTGAAGAGCTCATATAGTTCATGCCCACCCATGTGTAACATCAGGGATCTACGCACTGCACCATCTGTCTCTCTTGTGGCACATAAGTAATTGTCTAGCCGGCCTAGCCAATGGCACCATCGGGGCGCCGCCGTGGCAGGATGGGCCAGCTGGCTGAAGGGGGCAAGGCTGCCACCGACGAGTGGACTCCCACAGTGGGTGATGGAGGCGGCTGGTCCCGGTTCTGCTGCGACGAGCTCAGCATGATTATCTGTCACCGCTGGTGCCACGAATGCACTCCTTTCGTGGTCCTGCTGGCCAGTGTCCATGCTGCAGAAGTACCCTCCCCTAGAGGCGAGAAAATGTCAGACCTCCCCTGTGGCTTGTCTTCTTTCTTTTTTTTTTTTGCACTAGCCCACTGGACACCCTGGATGAGGTGTGCCACAGCTCATACTTGACCTGCTGGTTGCAGTCCTCCTTTTGTTAGCCACCTTCCATAATGGTTCATCGTGTTCGTGTCTTTTTTTTTTTCTTTTGTTTCCTTGCCTTCTTTTAAAACTGTGTCCTGCCACTGCGTGTGGCCACGTTCAGGTCTCCAGCGCTGGATGGAGATTCCCCGAATGACGCTGCCACATCTTCTCATCGGGGCAGCAGCGGGGTGGGGCCGCTCACCAGCTGGCAGCGTGTCCCTGGGTCAGCCCGACCACAAAGAGTCGCCTCCTTCCCACGATCCGGCAGCAGCGGCTGGCCCACCTCGATGACCGGAGGCACCTTCTCTCAGCAGCACACCGGCCAGAGGGGCAACGAAAAACACTGGGCGCACACACCCCTGTGCCACAGCCAGCACATGCTACCCGGGGAGCGGAGCACCGAGGTAAGTGGCACGCCGAGGCCCCTGGGCTATGGGGCACAGCACGACAGCAAGTGGTTACCCCATCCTCGTCACCAATGTAGAGGGTGACTGGGGTGCCGCCAAGGAACACTGTCAAAGACCGCACAGACACCAGTAATGCTTCTGTGGAGAACTTCCACCGGGGTCAACGGCTCTCCCTTTTATTATTTCCCCAGTTGCCCAACCCCCTTTGACCTACAGTTGCTACAAAGTCTGGGAGAGCTTGGATTGCTTCTCTAAACATAGTAGAGTGGAGTGGCATAGAGTGCAGAGAACAGTCAAGTGGCATAGAGTGCAGTGGGATGGAGTGGTGCAGAGTAGGGAAGCATGGAGTGGTGCAGAGTATAGTAGCATAGAATGCAGTAGTGTAGAGTGGTATAGAGTGCAGTGGCAGAGAGTGCCGTGTTGCAAAGTAGAGTGTCAGAGTGCAGTGGTGTCAAGTAGCGTAGACAGCAGTGGCATAGAGTACAGTGAAGCAGAGTAGAGTGCAGTGGTGTAGAGTGCATTCGCGTAGAGGGCAGTGGTTAACAGTAGATTGTTTCAGGGTAGTGTGGAGTGGTGCAGGGTGGAGTGTAGTTGCATAGAGTGGCATAGAGTGTAGTGGCATAGAATAAATCGGGTGTAGAGTGCTATGGCATAGAATGAAGTGGTGCAGAGTAGATTAGAGTGGCATACAGTAGATTGGTGTAGAGTGCAGGGGCACATAATTGAGTGTTACAAAGTGAAGTGCATTGGCTTACAGTGTATTGGCATAGAGTGTAGTGGCGCAGAGTGGCAGAGAGTACAGTGGCGTAGAGCGGAGTTGTGAAGAGTAAATTGGTGTGGCCTAGACTGGAGTGGTGTAGAGTGCAGTGGTAAAGAGGGCCATGGTGTAGAGTGGCGAAGAGTGCATTGGCATAGAATACAGTGGTACAGAGTAGAGTAGAGCGGCGTAGGGTGAAGTGGCATAGAGTGCAGTGGTATAGAGTGGAGTGGTGCAGCGTGCAATGGCATGGAGTGATGTAAAGTTGAGCTAGGCAGAGTAGAATTTCTTAGTGTGGAGTGGTGCAGAGTAGAGTGGAGTGGCGCAGAGTGAAGTATTGAAGGTGTGGTAGAATACTGCCATTACAGACAACACATTTTCAATTGAAATGACCATTACATTTGCACAGACACAGTTTTACTAATAAAACTATACAGTGCACAGACAAGAATGTGTGGAATTGCACCACCAACTTGAATGATTAGTTTTGATCATATTAAAGTATTTATTTCCAACACACCTTAGAAATAACAAAAGTGTGCTTCATTTGTGCGCTCATAATTCTGATACATTCTGAAATACTTACACAGTTCATTTAAACACTGTTGTGTGCCAAATAAAAAAATCTTTCCTATCCCTCAGTGTCCAGCAAGATTGCCACATAAATCCTCTCACTTTGAAGTCAGAGAAAGAAAAGTAAACAAGCTCCCTTGAAAGACAGCACCTGACATTTGACCTCGGTCCTTGAATGCACAGAAAATGTGACAAAATAAGACAAGATTTAAAGGCCTGTTAACAGAAAGCAAGTTTGTGGAAGGATACAGAAAACACGGCTTAGGTAACAGGAGGGACAAACTGAACCTGGAGAGCCTAAATCAAATAAAGACAGCAAATGGAACCCCGAAAAGTGTGAGTTATAAACCACAAAGCCAAAGGTAATGAAGGAGCAGAATGGATTCCTAGGTCAACTTTCTGAAAGTCCCTAATATGTCTTTAACAAACCAGACAGCTGTGGACTGAAATAAAGTTTCTCTGCCGATAAAAAACATATTTATGTCTGGCGTTATCCAAGATTTTTTGATTTTACTAAAATTACATGCATTACTACTATGTTTTCAGATTGCTTTTGGGTGGCCTTTCTGTGGTTTCAGTATGGGTATGAGTGACATTCTACTGCCAAAAGAGCAACAATTTTTCATCAGTAAATCAAAGCTGTGAGATTGCCCAGATCCTCGGGGTCTGCGCACGTTCCCAACATGTCCACCACAAGACAGGTCCAATACTCGGATTAGAATGTCACAGAGTCTAAGAGAGTCCAAGTGGGGAAAAGGGGATTAGGTAGGGAACAGCTGCGAAGGAGACCTGTAGGAAGCAAAAGGTTAAACAACACAACATCAGAATAAAATCACATTGACTGTAACTAGATTATGATTCTTAGTATTGTCTTACTGTTACCATGAATACTCTAAGGAGTGATTTTAACTAGGCCTAAAGACCTCTGGATACCTGGAATAAAATTAAGAATGATTAATGCAATGTTTCATAAAGGTTTTTTCATAACATGTCACGTAATGTCTAGAAATACAAGAACCTTCTAGAATATAGCTTCAGAACAAACACTGCCTTTTTTGTAACATGAGGACTAAAGGCTGTCTGAAAACCATCTCTGGAAAACAATTGGAATTATGCTAGGAACTTAATATGTGCTAGGACCTCACATTTTGGTTTTGTCCTTTTCACAAAAAGAAATGTGTGCACATGTTCTGCTTTCCCACTTATCTCATAACCGAGCTCACAGAACCTCTCTGGAATGCACTTCTGAGTTTAAAGAAGACATTTATTGTTATTAATTCCCCACCCACATGTTCCTGAGAGACGAAATTAGTAGATTGGAAGCACACGTTCAAAAGTAGACGCAGCAATGAAAGCAAAATATATCAAAGTACTTCTCAGTTGCAATGTACATAGCAAATACAGGTGAAGACATTTATAGCATAACTGCACAGCAAAGCATAAAAGTCAAAATTCATCATCGTATGGGCAAGTAGGGCCTATATTCAGCTTCATCTTTCTGGGGTCTGCAAGTTGATGACTCCGGTCAATTGTGAGAAAGAGATTCTCTACCCAAACAGGAGACGGGCAACTGACGTCTAGTTCCAGTCTGAAGTCAAGCAGATTCAAATCTAACTCTCTGTAGCCCAGAGTCATCCTTAAAAGCAAACTCAGTGTGAGAGCCAAAGAACCTTGGAGAGCGGCCAATTCTCCTGAGCTCACTCGCTCTCAGACTGGATTGCGAGGTACACACAAAATCTACGTGCTCTTATCAGCTAAGGTCTGGTGTGAAGAAAACAGCTTGGAAAAACACAGACATCTGTAATGTCTCAAAAGCTAACCTAAATATCAAATGTAATGTCTAATGTCATGTCAAAGCCAATAGGCTAATGTCATGTCAAAGCCAATAGGCAGCTAACCTAAATATCAAATGTCATGTCAAAGCCAATAGGCAGCTGAACTGAATACAAAATGTAATGGCTAATGCCATGTCAAAGTAAATAGGCAGCTAAACTAAATACAGCTAATGCCATGTCAAAGCCAATAGGCAGCTAAACTGAATACAGAATGTAGGGCCATATGTATGAAAAGTTTTTGCACGATGCGAATCGCAAAAATCTGCCGTTTGCGAGTGCAAAAATGTGGTCTGCGATGCATGAAAGGCATTCGCAGACCAAAAATAAGAAATCGCAGAATTTGTGATTTTTTGCGGTGCGACCTGGTTTTGCGAGTCGCATTTTGCGATTCGGTATTTCCTGTAGGAAATTGCGAGGCGCAAAATGCGAATCGCAAATAGATGCATCAAAAAATCGCAATTAGCGATTTTTCGCAGAATGGCATTTTCCACATGCAAAATACCACTAAGTGAAACCAGGTGGTAACCAGGTGCAACCTATATAAAGAGGCCCAGAATGCCTCAGACTCTTTTCCACAATGGCTGCACTCTACGTCATGGCGAGGAGGATGAGGATCTTGGCAGGTTTGAGGAGAGGGAGGAGGAGACAGGAGTGCATTTTCAGAGTGCGCATTACACTGTTTGACCTGACAGAGGAGGAAATATTTGAGAGGCATAGGTTGAACTCAGCCATGATACTTGATCTGATAGCTGAGCTACAACCCATACTGCAGCGCACAACAATAAGGACTCACAGCATACCCACCCATGTGCAGGTATTATGCTCCCTACACCTACTCGCCTCTGGGAGCTATCAAGGGGTCATAGCAGCGGCTGGGGGGTGTCACAGAGTACCCTCTCCAGATTTTTCAATGCATTTATCAACGCCATGCTAAGCAAACTCCAACAGTACATCAGATTCCCCCACACCCCACAGGAAATACAGCAGACAAAAATTGATTTCTACCAGATAGCACAGTTCCCCCACGTCCTAGGTGCCATAGATGGCACACATGTGGCAATATGTCCACCAGCAGTCACAGAGTATGTGTTCTGCAACCGTAAATACCAACATTCCATGAATATACAGGTGATATGCAATGCCTCCTATATCATAACTGATCTCGTGGCCAGGTACCCAGGGAGCACACATGATTCTTACATCTTTTGCCACAGCAGCATTCACACAAGACTGCTAGCTGGGGAGTTTGGTGAAGGATATCTACTAGGTAATGTCATTCTGTACACTGGCACATAGATGACAAACCCATGTCAGATGGCTGAGTTACTCATCACACCTTCTGTCCCTTCCAGGAGACAGTGCCTACGCAGTGCGCACCTACATGATGACGCCCTACCTCAATCCCGCAACACCAGCAGAACGGAGATACAATGCAGCACACAGGGCAACCCGCAATGTTGTGGAGCGCACATTTGACCTGCTGAAGAGTCGCTTCCGTTGCCTCCACAAAAGTGGAGGGGCACTACAGTACAGTCCAGAGACCACATGTAGAATAGTGGCTACTTGTGCAATCTTGCACAATATAGCTACACCCAGGGGCATACCTATAGAAATCAGTGACACTGAATCAGATGAGGATGACGATCCCATAACACCTCTACAGCCAGCAGACAGGACCAGTGCAGCAGAGGGAAGGCAAAGGCGTGCCGACATCACACACAACCATTTCAGACGTGAGTATGAATGACAAAAATCCACTGACAACTGTACCTGTAGTGATAGAAATGTATTACCTTACTTCAGGTAATGAATGAGTGATAAATAAAGTAAACAGGTGATGTAAAAAACTAAAATTAAAAAAAGAACTGAGTCACGCACTATTACGTCATAGTGGCAACACCAGTGTAATTGCGGCAAGAGTCACTTCCTCCTCCCACGCACACCACTCGGGTGCCCAGTTAACTCACTGGCACCTTGAATGTCTCCTTCAGTGGCAGAGCTGCACCTGGTACTGCGCCATCTGGTGTCTGCTGCAGGTATGGCCACACTACTGAGGCTAGAACTGTCCTCAATGTCCCCCAAGGCTACCTCACTGGGAGTGGCAGATCTCTGTCCCATGACATGTTCTATCGCATTAGTGATGTGCACAAGGCCCTGGACCACGTTCCTGCTGGTGTGTGCAGCCTCCACTTGCGCCGCCACAGCGCGACAGGCGATGAGTGCTGTGGAGTTCGCCGTCCTGTTGGAGGACCTGCAGTAGCTGCCAAACATTGTCCTAAATCGGTGTTCCTATCTGCGCCGGCTAACCCTTTCATGGCGCAGCTCCTGGCAGAGGTCAGGCACTGCACTAGTAAGGTTCCTAGTGTCCTCAGAAGCCTGCACCTGTCCCTCATGCAGCTGTGTGATGTTGCTGTTCAGTGTGTCCTGTTGCCGATGCAGGCCCATCATGTGTCTATTGTGGACTCGCAGGTTGCGGTCCAAACTAAGTATGCGCTTGTTTTGCAGGCGCTGTTGCTGCAACATAGTAGCCTCAAGGCCCCCGAACAAAGACGGACCCTCACCTGCCTCATGAGGTTGCTGCTGGGACACTGTGGAACCCTTGCGTTGTGCTGGCTGACCCCTGCCCTGCAGTATCTGGCTGCGCCTGTCTGGTGCAGACGGTGTGCTTGGCCCCTCCTGCTGCACATCCGAGTCGCCGCTGAAGTCTGGCAGTGGTAGCACCCTTGGCCTGCGGCCCACAGTGGAGATGTGGGGGGACCCACTGGTGTTGGTGTCAGAGGGCTGCTGGGTGTCCGTCTCCCCTACACATGAACTGTGTGTGGCTGCTGGGCCTGGCCCACCTGCAACAACAATATGCATCATGTCAGTTCTGTATGTTACATTATCTGTCTGAAAATGGCAATAAAGATCAGGCACTGCTCTACATGGTGTTGTGTGTGTTGTGTTACCTTGGGTGTCACTATGCTTCATTACATTGTTATGCTACTGTCTGTACTAGTTTGTGGACCGCAACTCCCATAATGCATTGTTGTGCTGCTTCTAAGATGTGGACTGGACTACTTCACACACTACTTCACATTACATGCACTTCCTAGGGGGCTTTTGTGCATACACATACTGGGTTCACAAACAACATTGCACTTACCTTGGCTGGTACTCGGTTGACAGGAGGTGTCGATATATATGACCCCTGTCACAGCTTCAGGGAGGAGTGTGGATTCCACCAGGTCCTCCAGTGGTGTGGATGCTGTTTCTGTTGGTGGTCCACCACCTGTACCCCTGGCCTCCGCAAGTCTCCTTTCCACCCTCTCCTTTGCCCGGGAGCGCAGGTCGTACCACCTTTTCTTAATCTCCTCTATGGAGCGCTGTGCCACTCCAATTGCGCAGATTTTTCCCTGGATGTCCAGCCATAACCTTCTTTTTTCGCTCTCAGGAACCTGGAGTGAAGATTTCCCAAACAGGCGGTCATGGCTCCTCACAACCTCTTCAGTCAGTACCTCCAGCTCCTGTTCACTGAACCTGAGCTTGCGCTTCCTCTCCTGCTTCTCCTGTGATGTTCCTGGGGTCTCCATCCTGGCTCAGGTGTTTCTGCTCCTGCTGATTGCTGCTCTATGTGGCTGGGCTGCTCTCTCTCAGGATGCTGGTTTGGGTGTGGCACCTGAAACTGCCTGGGATGACTCATTTCCTGCTGGTGATGTCATCAGGCTCCTCCAGGTGTGCATTCTCGAACTTTCTCGCAATTTGCGATTTTTTACCGAATTGCTAAAAAATCGCAAATTGCGAGAATGCAATTTGCGATTCGGTAAATGGGCCTCGCAAACCACAAATAGCGATTTTTAAGAAATCGCTAATTCCGAATCGCAAGTTTGTTACATGGCCACTTGCGACTCGGAAATAGCGATTCGCAAACCCCAGTTTTCATACATATGGCCTGTAATGGCTAATGCCATGTCAAAGCCAATAGGCGGCTAAACTGAATACAAAATGTAATGTGCTACTGGTGAACATTGAGCAACTAATATGCGCAGTGGTGAAACACAAAGTCAATGGTCAAACACAATTAATAGCATCACAGCACATTAAATAACATTACACTTCAGAGTTTTTTTTGTATAGCCATGAACTGATTGTACACACTGTTTCTGATCTGGGAATCAAGTTTTATTTTAGGGAAATGAATCGTGCACTCTGCCGATTCTAACAGGAATATGTAAATGTCTTGAAATGATCGCGCAACCAGTTTGTCATGCAAGGAATGAATCGCGCACACAGCCGATTCTAACCAGAATATGTTAATGCCATGAAATTATCGCACAAGTATTTGCCGATCCGAACACCAAGGTTGTCAGGCAAGAAATGAATCGTGTACACTGCCGATTCTAACCAGGATATGTAAATGCCATGAAGTGATCCCGCAAGCCTTTGCCGATCCAAACACCAAGGTTGTCATGCACGAAAGGAAACGCGCACACAGCTGATTCAAACAAAGTATGCAAATACCATGAAACGACCATGCAAAACCTTTGCCGATCGGTGCACCAGGGTTGTCATGCAAGAAATGAATCGCACGCTCAGCCGATTCGAACAAAGTATGCAAATGTCATGAAACGATTGCGCAAACCTTTGCCGATCCAAACACCAGGGTTGTCATGCAAGAAATGAATCGCACGCTCAGCCGATTCGAACAAAGTATGCAAATGCCATGAAACGATTGCGCAAAACCTTTGCTGATCCAAACACCAAGATTAACATCAAAGCAATGCTTCACGTACTCTGAAAGTTTTCAAGAATAGGCCCAAGAATTCAAGAGTCTTTTTAGAGCGGGGTCGGGGGCCCAGCCCGACCACCGTCTTACCACCCTGCTCTAGGATCACCAAGATAATGCTGTGCAGGCCTGGAACTTCAAAGTGGGCCTCCGGAACAGGAGCTCAGGTAATTGCTGCTCTGTACCGGGACCTCTGAATAGTGAGTACGTGGAGCTGGGCTGGCTCCCTTATATAGAGTCTGGCCCACCCCACAGACCACACCCAGTCATACTGCAGAGAAAACTTCTAGAAGGTCCTAGAAAGGAACCACACCCTAACACACTCAATAAGTCTGCAGCAATACCTTGCAATTGAACAGTTATTGCAAACATCATTAATAGTGTTTTTCAAGGTTAAAGTCTGCAATGCAAAAGATTAACAAACTGCATATAAACACAATGCATGAATTATGCTCTTGCATAAAAGCTGAGTTTTTGCATTTTTGTTGCCCGTAGAGCGCGCACTGTCCTGATGTTGACAGTACTCCCCTCTCCCAGACGCACTCTAGGGCCTGGTTTGTCTGGGTTAAGACGATGGAAGCGTCTCACTAGTTGTGGAGCATGGACATTAGATGCAGAGACCCATGAGTTACTTTCAGGCCTGTAACCTTTCCAAGAGATCAGATACCACAGGTTACGACCTCGGAGTTTAGAGTCCAACACCTGTTTAACCTCATATTCCATTTCCCCCCTGTACTAGAACTGGAGCTGGTTGGGAACGTATCTTCTGGACTGCTTTTTTCAGGAGGGAAGTATGGAACACTGGATAAATACGCAGTGACTAGGGCAACTGCAGTTTGTAGGTCACTGGATTAATTTGTGCTTTTTCTTGAAGTCTATTGCCCTCATTACAACCCTGGCGGATGGTGTTAAAGCGGCGGTAAGACCGCCAACAGGCCAGCGGTAAAAAATCTGCAATTACGACCGTGGCGGAAACCGGCAACAAAGACAGACACTTTAAAACTCCGATCGCCACAGCGGTACAAACAAACAGCGCGGCGGTCACCGCCAACAGACAGGCGGAAGACAATGTACCGCCCACACTATTATGACAGGCCAATCCGCCACCTTTTCCGGGGCGGATTCACCGCGGATAAAAACACGGCGGAAACAGGAATTTCGAAGGGAAAAAGCTCACCTCTACACACTCCACGAGGAACGAGGACACCATGGACCCGGAACTCCAAATTCTACCTGCGATAGTCTTCCTGCTCCTGTACCAGGAGCACGAACGCCAGCGGCGAAGACCACAGTGAGTACTGCACCTACGACACAGGGGAGGGGGAGGCAAAATACAGGGACACACACACGCAACACCCCCACCCTCACCCACTACAACACACACACTAATACATATCTATATATTATAATTACACCCCCCAAAACCCCTGGAAGAATGCAAAGACCAAAGGAAATTATTGTAACCATTGTAATCTATTAAAATACAGTACTATAAAATATATATACACTATAAACAAATATATACACCAATAATACAAGTCCAGGTATTGCACCATTTATAGTCCGTGAACCACTGGGCCCAAAATACATGGGCGAGGCCCACACTCGATACCAGATCAAAACAGAGAGAACACTGCAGGGGCATCAGATAGAAATACAACAGGCACCTCAGGGGGAAGGGAAGGTGGGTCACCTCAGCCGGATGAGTGCACAACGCCAGATCCATGAGGGGGCTCAATGCCCACTGTTCAATCCTGGGGAGTGCAAAGCCACAGTCTCTCAAGTCTCTTCACTGGATGGTTTGCCAACTGTTCAATCCTGGGGAGTGCAAAGCCACAGTCTCTCAAGTCTCTACAGTGGGGGGTTTGCCCACTGTTCAATCCTGGGGAGTGCAAAGCCACAGTCTCTCAAGTCTATACAGTGGGTGGTTTGCCCACTGTTCAATCCTGGGGAGTGCAAAGCCACAGTCTCTCAAGTCTCTCCAGTGGGTGGTTTGCCCACTTTTCAATCCTGGGGAGTGCAAAGCCACAGTCTCTCAAGTCTCCCCAGTGGGTGGTTTGCCCACTGTTCAATCCTAGGGAGTGCAAAGCCACAGTCTCCCAAGTTGATAACAGTCTCCACTGGTTCTGGAGGGGGAGTGGTGCCCAGAGTGATTCATCCTGTGAAGGACAGAGGTAGTGGATGGATGTCTCCACTGGTTCTGGAGGGGGACTGGTGCCCAGAGTGCTTCATCCTGTGAAGGACAGAGGTAGTGGATGGATCTCTCCACTGGTTCTGGAGGGGGACTGGTGCCCAGAGTGCATCACTCACCCCGTGACGGACCCAGTTGCGTCAGTGCCCCTGCCACTCATGGGCTAGCAGTGCTTGATTTGGCGGTGCCCTGTTCAGCGGTTCTTGATTTGGCGGTGCCCTGTTCAGCGGTGTTTGAGTTGGCGGTGCCCTGTTCAGTGGTGTTTGAGTTGGCGGTGCCCTGTTCAGCGGTGCTTGATTTGGCGGTGCCCTGTTCAGCGGTGCTTGATTTGGCGGTGCCCTGTTCAGCGGTGCTTGATTTGGCGGTGCCCTGTTCAGTGGTGCTTGATTTGGCGGTGCCTGTTCAGCGGTGCTTGATTTGGCGGTGCCCTGTTCAGCGGTGCTTGATTTGGCGGTGTCCTGTTCAGCGGTGCTTGAGTTGGCGGTCCTTCATGGCCCAGCGGGACCTGTGCTGGCGGTCCTTTATGGCAAAGCGGGGCTTGTACTGGTGGTGCCCTCCTGGGCAGCTGGGATGGGGCTGGCGGTGGCCTCCTGGGCAGCTGGGCTGGGGCTGGTGGGGCCCTCCTGGGCAGCTGGGATGGGGCTGGTGGGCCCTCCTGGGCAGCTGGGCTGGGGCTGGCGGGGCCCTCCTGGGCAGCTGGGATGGGGCTGGCAGTGGCCTCCTGGGCAGCTGGGCTGGGGCTGGCGGTGGCCTCCTGGGCAGCTGGGCTGGGACTGGCAGGGCCCTCCTGGGCAGCTGGGCTGGGGCTGGCGGTGGCCTACTGGGAAGCTGGGCTGGGGCTGGCGGTGGCCTACTGGGCAGCGGGGATGATGGCGGTCTTCTCCGCCGTGCTGCTCTTCCCAGACTTGCCGGGTTTCTTGTGGCCCTTCCCCACCTTGGGAGGTGTCACAGCTGAGTCCACACTCCCACCGGGACCTCTGGGAGCGGCTTTGGTGGCTGGTGTCTTCCCCCTCTCCCGCCGGGCACTGGCCAACTTCTGATGCTTCACGGGGGGGGACTGGCTGTGCTGTGGCTCCGTGCCACACTGGCTGTCCTGGTGTCCGGTGCACTCCACATACCTGTGACTACAGGCACCACTGGTCCCGGAGATGTTGTGGCTGAGATGCTACTTCGGGACCTATGAGATGGACGGGGTCGGGGAGGTGAGGGAAAAAGGTCAAGGCTGGACAGGAAAAGTTTTTTGGACACACTGGGACGGGTAGCTGGAGGGGGTTTGGGAGTGGAGGAAGAGGTGGTGGTAGTAGGAGGTGTACGTTTGGTGACTTTGGGTGCAGGTGCATGCGCTGGAGGCTGTTGTGAGGTGGATGGCTGTTGGGTCGGTGTGTGGCTGCGTTTGTGTATCTTGCGAGGGGGCGTAACAGACACACTGGGAGAGGACACAGGGGACGTGTGAATAGTAATGGGGGTGCTGACTTCCCGTGAGCGGGGTGTGCTGGTGGGTGTGCTGGTGAGGGACGTAGTGGCTGTAGAGGTAGTGCATGCAGGTGTGTGTGTAGGCGAGACTGGGAGGGAGGAGGGAGATGACGAGGAGGGGGACACAATGGAGGCAGTGGATGTTGGTGTGTCTGCATGTGTCTGACGCTTGCGTGAGTGCCTGTGGGATGTGTGGTGCTTATGTTTCCCTGAGCTTCCCTTGTGTGGTGAGGTGTGGGCAGGCTGGACTGATGGTGTGCTTGGGATAGGCAGAGGTACAGGGGATTGGGTCTGGGTGGAGGAAGTTGGAGGGGGGAGGCTAGACACAGGGACAATGGCTGCCATCAGTGCTGAGGCCAGAGCTTAAAAGGCTTGGTGAATGGCCGCCTGACCAGAATGAATGCCCTCCAGGAATGCATTAGTTTGTTGCAACTGCCTTTCTACACTCTGGATGGCATTCAAAACGGTAGACTGCCCAACAGTGAGGGACCTGAGGAGGTCAATGGCCTCCTCACTGAGGGCAGCAGGGGTGACTGGGGCAGGGCCTGAGGTGCCTGGGGCGAAGGTGATGCCCACCCTCCTGGGTGAGCGGGCACGGGGCAAAGGCTGAGGGGCTGCTGGGAGGGCGGTGCTGGTAGGGGGGGTGGCGGCTGTACCTGTTGATGCGGGGGGCACAGATGTTGCGGCCACCACAAAGGAGCTCCCATCAGAGGACGAGTCTGTGTCTCTGGTCTCAGCTCCTGTCCCCGCCGTGGAGCTCCCATCACCCTCCGTCCCACTGGTGAATTCAGAGTCCGTAGTGTGGCCCTCCATGGCCATGTGGGATGCAGCTCCCTTGTGCTCCGGTGCCACTGCTCCTCCGCCTGATGATGCTAATGCATGCAAGAACAGGGAGACCACAAAAAGGGGGGGAAACAGAATAAATACATGTTGAGTGCATGGATTACCGCTACCGCTGGCGGACAAGACAGACACAGAAGCCCCCTGCACTATGCCGCGCTCTTGGGCTCTACAGTGCAATTCCTGGGAAATGGCCTACAAGGCTATGGACGACATCTGCACACATAGATGACACAGGGGCATGAATAGCTGTACTTGGCACTCTATAGAGGTGGGGTGGGGGCCACAGGGCCATGCCTTACAGAGGGGCCTAGCCTACGGAACTCGCCCTGGCCTAGGGAAACCCACAGCCCTCCTCCCCCACCCAGACAACTCCACTGCGCGCAAAGTCAGCTGAATGAGAGTGTACTCACCCCTCCTTGTGTCTGCTGTGATGCCCTCAAGCGCCCATCCAACTCCGGGTAGGCCACCGCCAGGATCCTGAACATCAGGGGGGTCATGGTTCGACAGGCACCCCTCCCACGTTGGGAGGCCATCTCCAGCTGAGCCTCCGCCGTCTTCTTGCTCCAGCGGCGAATGTCCTCCCATCTTTTCCGTCAGTGGGTCCTCTGTCTGTGGTAGACCCCCAGAGTCCGGACGTCCTTGGCGATGGCACGCCAAATAACTTTCTTCTGGTGGGTGCTGACCTACATGAAATGTACAGGGGAAGAAGAGAAGTCCTTACCAACTGCACCCTCAAAGTGAGTGGCCCCCATCCCTACCCTTGCCATGTGGCACATGCACCCACTGTCTTTCATGCACGCAGACCTCTGCCCCCTTCCTTCTTACATCCAGCCCTCTCCAAACAGGCATAGCCCATACAACATGCTCCCTGTGTACTTACCTGTTTGTCTGGAGGACCGTAGAGTAGTGTGTACTGGGGTAGGACCCCATCAACGAGCTTCTCCAACTCCTCCGATGTGAAGGCAGGGGCCCTTTCCCCAGACGCACGAGCTATTGTCTCTTCCAGACCGAGGTCACAGCAGCACTTGCAGTGTAGGTCCTCTCCTGTCGAAGATCAGGTATCGAATGATTCAACAGATATAAAATGGCAGTCACGTCCGCGGCGGTGCGTACCATCACCGGCGGCGTACATCGTCAATGGCTCCTGGGACCCATAGGGTCCAATGTTAACCAGTGCAGCATTGCGCCGCGGTCTCCGACCGCCTACCGCGACGGTGTACAATGCCAGCGCAGTTACCTCACATCCCATTGTCCCACTTTAGAGGTCAGGCAGCTGCCATTTGAGGGGCCCACATGGCCTAATTTCCAACTGCGTCACACATACCTAGGCCTAGTCTCAACACACATACAGGCCACCTTTTGTGTATGATTGATGTTCTGGGTAAACTGTGGGTATGTACCGCTGAGTTGTTTGACTCTGTGCTCGCTGTTGTCCTTCATAGGCACCGTCCGCTGGAACATGTGAGGAGATGGCGGCATCCTCTGGTGTACAGACCGCTGGTGGACCTGTCGACAATGGAGGAAAGACATTTGATAATCACCTACAGGTTTGACCGTGCCACAATCCAGGAACTGTGTACCCAGTTGGAGCCAGACCTGATGTCAGCAATCCGCCATCTCACAGGAATCCCCCCTCAAGTGCAGGTGCTATCAGTGCTCCATTTCCTTGCAAGTGGGTCATTTCAAACAACTGTGGCCATGGCATCAGGGATGTACCAGCCTATGTTTTCCAACGTATTGTCCAGAGTGTTGTCTGACCTGCTGAAACACATGCGGAGCTACATCGTTTTTCCTCAGGTGGAGGATTTGCCTACAGTGAAAGGTGACTTCTATGCCCTTGGAGATATCCCCAACATCATAGGTGCCATTGATGGGACCCATGTGGCTTTGGTTCCCCCCCCCCACAGGAGTGAACAGGTGTATAGAAACCGGAAGAGTTATAATTCCATGAATCTACAGATGGTATGTTTGGCCGACCAGTACATCTCCCATGTGAATGCCATGTTCCCTGGGTCAGTGCATGACGCCTACATCCTGCGGAATAGCAGCATCCCTTATGTGATGGGTCAACTCCAGAGGCACCGTGTGTGGCTATTAGGTGAGACCCTGGAAGCAAGACAGTGGGAATGGTTGTCTGTGGTTATCCCTCCAGGTTAGTGTGTGTCTAACAGTTGTCCCTCGCCATTTGCAGGTGACTCTGGGTACCCCAACCTGTCATGGCTACTGACCCCAGTGAGGAATCCCAGGACCAGGGCAGAGGAACGCTATAATGAGGCCCATGGGCGAACTAGGAGGGTGATCGAGCGGACCTTCGGCCTCCTGAAGGCCAGGTTCAGCTGCCTCCACATGACAGGTGGATCCCTATTCTACTCACCAAAGAAGGTGTGCCAGATCATTGTGGCCTGCTGTATGCTTCACAACTTGGCTTTGTGATGACAGGTGCCTTTTCTGCAGGAGGATGGTCCAGATGGCGGTGTTGTGGCAGCTGTGGAGCCTGTGGACAGTGATGAGGATGAAGCAGAGGAAGAAGACATGCAGAACAGAGACTCAGTGATCCAGCAATAATTCCAGTGAAACACAGGTGAGAATACATTCCTGCCTACTACATGTACTTTTACACTACTACCTCTCTACTGTCTGTCATTTTCACCCAGTGTATGGTCACTGAGTTGTCACTTTCCCTTACGGTTTCACAGATGTGGGTCCCAACGTGTGTCATCTGCTTAGATTCCTCATGGACTAGAGCTGTGTGACATAGGTATGCTGACATTACTATTTCAAGAACATTTGGTCACTGTAATTGCAAATACACTATTTCGAAATCACAGACAGACTCCAGATCATTTTGTGGTTTAGGTGTGTTTATTTAAATGCAAAATATTGGAGGGGGAAGTTAAATGCTGAGGGGTGATGGCGGGGGAGTGTCCATGGCAGATTCCAATCTATTAGTCTCACAGGTGCATTGCCCATATGGGTATAGGAAGTGGAGCTGGGGCAGTTTAATTATGGACAGGGTGACAAAGTGGGACAGTGGGATGACAATCAGGGTGGTCTCATTGTGCTCTGTCTTGTTCCTGGATCTCAGGGACCGTTTGCGGGGTGGTTCTCCCTCTGCAGGGGCTGGGGTGCTGGTGTTGTATTCCTGTGGCGGGGCATTCTGTCCACTAGCGCCAGCGGAGGTAGTGGGCAGTTCATCGTCCATGCTAGTATCAGAGGCCCCTTGGAGTGCCACAGTGTCCCTCCTGGTGTTAAGTAGTTCCTTCAGCACCCCTACGATGATGCCCAGGGTGGAGCTGATGGTTCTGAGTTCCTCCCTGAAGCCCATATACTGTTCCTCCTGCGTGCGCTGGGTCTCCTGAAACTTGGCCAGTACCGTTGCCATCGTCTCCTGGGAGTGGTGGTATGCTCCCATGATGGAGGAGAGGGCTTCGTGGAGAGTGGGTTCCCTTGACCTGTCCGCCCCTGTCGCACAGCAGCCCTCCCAGTTCCCCTGTTGTTCCTGGGCCTCCGTCCCCTGGACCGTGTGCCCATTGCCACCAGGTCCCTGTTGTTGTTGGGGTGGTGGGTTATCCTGGGTTCCCTGTAGTGGTGGACACACAGTTGATTGACGTGTCCTGGGGACGGAGGTATGGGCCCGCTGGGTGGGTGCTGTGCTGGTGTTTCCAGAGGGGGGAAGGTCTGTGGTGGCCTGTGCCTGTGTGAGGGGAACCGACTGCCCAGAGGCCCCCGATGGTCAGGCTGGTCATCTAGATCCAGTTGGACAGAGGTGCTGTCATCACTGTGGGCCTCTTCTGTGGTTGGAGTGGACATGTCTGGACCCTCCTGTCTGGTGACTTTGGGTAGGGGTCCTGCAGGGGTGGAAAGGCATGATTATTGCATCTGTGTGTGGAATGGTGTGCAATGGGTGGGTGAACGTGTACCCCAGTGCTGGCATTCCTGTGTGGGAGCTTGTGTGATGATGGTTTAGGGGGGTGTATGGCTATGTGCAGTGTGCATGCTTTGGTGATGGGTGTCCATGCTTTGTTGTTGCATGCAGGGCTTGGTGTTGGGATGTGTGGTTTGTGATATTGGTACATTTGTGAGGAGTTGGAGCGATAGGGGTGGGGGCGGGGTGGGGGTATGTGATAGCATGCAGGTAGGGTGGGGGATGTAATAGTTAAGATTTGACTTACTAAATGGATCTTTGACGTTAGATGGCATTAACCAGGAACTGTATATAAATTAATTGATCATTATTGTTTTCGTTTTTTTTCTCAGTCAATAATGAGAGTTTGGTATGAGTTTTAAAGGTTTATTAATAAGTCTCTTTATATGCTCATATTTATTAAGTCATTATTAATTTCATCAATGTAGCTCATTAGTTGATCAGTGAGTAGAACAGGCAATCAATAATTCATAAACAATGCATAAAACACATTCCATGAGTGAAAGAATCCCTATTCTAAGAATGAGGATGGTTAAAGTATTTGGAGTAATAGGACATATAACCAAACATTTGTCTTGTGTTTGCTCAAGTTAGAGCTTTTAGCGTTGTAAATTCCTAACTGGACTTTTCTTGCCACATACATTGTAAATGAAAAGTAAAACAGTTGACAGAAGCAAGTCAGTTCAAAGTACAATGACCGCCATAAGCATGAGAGCGAGAGTTATTGGCTCCCTGCGTGAATGTCTAGAAAGGATTGCGGCTGGGATGAAAGGAAACCAAAACCAAGGGAGGGGCCATCACACGCTGTAACAGGAGAAAGCGTGATGTAGTGTGATGGGCAACAAAAATGTTCACTTAGTGAGATCACCTGGGAGGGAACTCAGCACACAAAAGAGGGACATTTCACAAAATGCACCAATAAAAATGAAGCATTTAAGACAAGCACAACAAAAAATGAATAGCAAGAGTGGGTGTGGTTAAAAGCCCACAGAGAGATTACAACAGTCCAGAGCTGTCATTCAGAATCCATAAATAGTTCAAAATCAAGAGTTCAAAGCATAAAGCTTCAAATTCAAATATCAGAATAAATCAAGAGAAAACTTGCCATAAAGAGAGGTTCAAGAAAATCAGCAGAGTCTCAGCCTGGGCAGCATAGATCCAGGCAGGGAAAGTGGCAGGTGAGCCATCTTCTAATCCTGACCTACTCTAGGAACACACATTATTATAGACAGTACTATCTTAAGCTTTTGCAACATGTTTTTTCTTTTTTCTTCAGACAGTCAATCAGCTTCTGATGACTTAATTAGAAAGGAACAGTCATTCGCCCCTTCTCCGTGATTCAGTACTGTAGATGGCAACTTTAAGTAACCACAGCCATCACTAAGTGTCCTTATTTTCCACGTTGTATGATTCGACCCTATATTCAGAAAAATACATTTGCCTATGAGAACACTCACGTCTAATCTTCTAAATAACTATTCTTGTTAATTTTATCATCAACTGTTAATTTCTGTTAGAAAGGTACACATTCTTTCCACACACTGTATAACTTTGCATCTACTTCACACCATTCATTTGCTTCAGGAGTTTGCATTTTCATGTTTTAGCTTCTACATACTTCAGCAATATACACTGTTCTTATTCATTATTCCATAATACTTATTGTTTAATTCTGAAACATTAGCAAGGTTAATATCAGCGTTTTCTTCAAGTTAATGCATTTTATGACACACATGCCTAGTAGAAGGTCAGGACTCATTACGTTTCACTTTCTTAAACTAGGTCAGTTCTCAGTAAAAAAATAAAATGCAGTTTCAACTATTCATACTAAGTACATGCAACTATGGCTGCCTTATACATTCTGTTTTTTTCTGCAGTTTAAAACGTTTGCTTTTCTATGAGGCCTGCATGTTAATTCTGCACTTTATAAAAGTGAAATGAATTGTTTCCATGATTTATAAAATCTGCTCCCACACATCCTTCAGCCACTTTCACATAAAGTGGTAATTGCAAGTAGCACTTGTGACAATACAATTGCTCTGTCCGCTCAGCAGAGACCAAGGACTGGATGAGCATGTAGTCTAAATATCATCAACACCCACCGACTGGCTCTGTCAGAAACTCACACTGCATTCATCCTCAACTCCAGAGCTCCTAAGCAGGCTGAGTTACAAACACCCACTCATAACCTAAACTAACCCACACACTTAGAGACAACACAGTTCACAGTATGAACTATACAAGAGTCATGTTGCATAGAAATAAACTTCATAAACTCAATGGAAAAGCAAATACTCTAAGAGAATATAAAACAAAGAGAAATGGTACATGTAAACAGGGACTGTGTTGCTGACATGGATTACCTTAAGGGTTTTTAGTGATTGGTGAGAAACCCATCCGCATTCACAATGTAACCTGAACTCTGTGTTGCTCTGCATCCTGGGTGCCAAGAAGATAAATAATATCCAATAACAGTACTGTTATATATGCGCAACTGAAGGCATTCACTGCTGGTAGCATGCACTGCGTCATCTAATGCACCACATTTTAGCTATGTATTTCATTTCATGTTGGTTCGGCAATAGGAAAACTGCAAGACTCACCATTTTAATTTGAGTAAAACATCGCTGTCGGTGAGGATACAAAGGCAGCATATGTGCAGCATTGCAACCAGTTTGAATCTCGTATGAGGCATAATCGAGCCTCAAAACTCATTAACCTCTTAGCCCCCCCCGTGCTGAGCCCTTTTTTGGCTATTTGGGGTAGTTCGCGCTTAGGCCTTAATAACTTTTTGTCCACATAAGCTATCCACGCCAAATTTGCATCCTTTTTTCCAACATCCCAGGGATTCTAATGGTCCGCAGAGTTTGTGGTTTCCCCAGGAGGAGACCAAGAAATTAGCCAAAATACAGTGAAAATTTAGTTTTTTTTAAAAAAAATGGAAAAAAGGGCTGCTGAAGAAGGCTTGTGTTTTTTTCCCTGAAAATGGCATCAACAAAGGGTTTCTGGTGCTAAAATCACCATCTTCCCACCTTGCAGGAACGGGCAGACTTGGATCAGAAAACCACATTTTTCAACACAATTTTGGCATTTTACTGGGACATACCCCATTTTTACTATTTTTGCTTTCAGCCTTCTTCCAGTTAGTGAAAGGAATGGGTGTGAAACCAATGCTAGATCCCGGAAAGCTAAACATTTCTGAAAATTAGACACAATTCCGAATTCAGCAAGGGGTCATTTGTGTAGATCCTACAAGGTTTTCCTACAGAAAATAACAGCTGAAATAAAAAAATATTGAAAGTGAGCTGAAAAAAACTGCCATTTATCTCCACGTTTTACTCTATAACTTTTTCTTTCAATGTCAGATTTTTTAAAGCAATATACCGTTACGTGTGCTGGACTCTTCCGGTTGCGAGGATATATAGGGCTTGTAGGTCCATCAAGATCGCTAGGTACCCAGAGCCAATAAATGAGGTGCACCTTGCAATGGGTTTTCATTCTATACCGGGTATACAGCAATTCATTTGCTGAAATATAAAGAGTGAAAAATAGGTATCAAGAAAACCTTTGTATTTCAAAAATGGGCATAAGAAAAGGTGTTGAGAAGCAGTGGTTATTTGTACATCCCTGAATTCCGGGGTGCCCATACTAGCATGTGAATTACAGGCCATTACTCAAATAGACGTCTTTATTACACACTGTCTTACATTTGGAAGGAAAAAATGTAGAGAAAGACAAGGGGCAATAACACTTGTTTTGCTATTCTGTGTTCCCCCAAGTCTCCCGATAAAAATAGTACCTCACTTGCGTGGGTAGGCCTAATGCTCGCGACAGGAAACGCAACGTGGACACATCACGTTTTTACATTGAAATCTGATGTGTTTTTTGCAAAGTGCCTAGCTGTAGATTTGGGCCTCTAGCTCAGCCGGCACCTAAGGAAACCTAGCAAACCTTGGCATTTTTGAAAACTAGACACCTAGGGGAATCCAAGATGGGGTGACTTGTGGGGCTCTGACCAGGTTCTGTTACCCAGAATCATTTGCAAACCTCACAATTTGGCTAAAAAAACACATTGTCCTCACATTTCGGTGACAGAAAGTTCTGGAATCTGAGAGGAGCCACAAATTTCCTTCCACCCAGCATTCCCCGAAGTCTCCCGATAGAATTGGTACCTCACTATTGTGGGTAGGCCTAGCGCCCGCAACAGGAAATGCCCCAAAACACAACGTGGACACATCCCATTTTTTGACAGAAAACAGAGGTGTTTTTTGCAAAGTGCCTACCTGTAGATTTTGGCCTCTAGCTCAGCCGGCACCTAGGAAAACCTACCAAACTTGTTCATTTTTGAAAACTAGAGACCTAGGGGAATCCAAGATGGGGTGACTTGTGGGGCTCTGACCAGGTTCTGTTACCCAGAATCCTTTGCAAACCTCACAATTTGGCTAAAAAAACACATTTTCCTCACATTTCGGTGACAGAAAGTTCCGGAATCTGAGAGGAGCCACAAATTTCCTTCCACCCAGCTTTCCCCCAAGTCTCCCGATAAAATTGATTCCTCACTTGTGTGGGTAGGCCTAGCGCCCGCGATAGGAAATGCCCCAAAACACAACGTGGACACATCCAATTTTTTGACAGAAAACAGAGGTGTTTTTTGCTATATATATATATATATATATATATATATATATATATATATATATATATAGATCACTTTTATATGTGGGTCTGGTTTTCCTGGGGGCCGATCGCAGCCCCCAGGGAAACCACACACATGTTGACAAAAGTGATTGATATATATATATATATATATACATAGATATATCGATAGGCGACCCCCTGTCCATTTCTTTTTCTTTTTTTTTTAAATAAAATTTAGCCCTGGGGGGGGCGCGATCGCGAGCGATTGCACCCCCAACCCCCCGGGGACACCTACCTTTTTAAAAAAAAAATATGCCCCCGTGGGGAGAAGGCCGGCACGTTTTCCGAGGGGCCGACCCCTCCCCCAAGTGAAATCCCTGGTGTCTAGTGGTGTTTCCTGGCCCCCGATCGCAGCACAGCTGCGATCGGGGGCCAGGAAAACTTTCAGGAAGGCCTCCTAAGAAAGGGGAGAGTCTCCCCTTTCTTACGAGGCCTTCCCGAACGTGGGGAAGGTCCTTTGTGGCCGTTTTCCCCATTGGAGCAGGAAGTAGCCGCAAGGCCGCTTCCTGCTCCGATGGGGAAATCCACAAAGTGGCGTCAGCGCACCTCGCGTCGCGCTGACGTCACAAAGGGGCTGGTGGAGGGTGGGGGGAGACACGGAAAAGCTTCTGTGTCTCCCGAGGAGCGAAAAAGAAAAAAAATCCTCGGGTGCAACGCACCCGAGGATTTATTAACCCCCTCCCTGGTGTCGGCCACTGGTCGTGACCCGCACGACGCCGCACCCAAGGGGTTAAGTGAGAGTTGCACATCATATTTTAGAGGTGTAACAAAAGATTACAAAAAAATGAAAAAAACGTGATTTACCCATGTTCCATTATAAAGGTGGATTGTCTGGTGCAGGATGCCGACAAAGTTGTCTACTTTTGCTATTTTAACCAGTTGTTTTAATTGGGCTGGACAATGGTGACAACTTTGTTTATTTTCGTCTGTTGTTTTGAAAAAGTTGTTAAGTAGTAGGACTATCAGTTTCACATTATAACAGAACTAATTACTGTACTCTTTTATATTTGAGCATCCAACAGCCAGCATCTCGGACTGGTCACGAATGCCTATTCTACTGTAGCGCCTCATAATTTGTTGCAGAATCCAGGTCCTGTAATCATAGTGTGGGAAGACTGAAGAGAATCCTTCGAAACGTATCTTGAAGCTATAGGTGGGGAAGCATGTGCAGCCATGCGTAAGTTAGCATTACTGAAGCACAGTTTAGGCATTGAGGGGAGAAAATTCTTGAAAACATTGCCTAAAAGTACACGTACTGCATTAACAAACCATGATGGGGATGGGGGAAAGCATCATATTCGGAGGAGGTGGTTAGTAATGAGTACATAGATCCTGTGAAGGCCTTGGATGACAATTATGGCAAACAATGAGCAAAGTAGTGGAAAGTAATACGTTGTTTCTAGATCACAATTACCAGGGTAAAATGCAGAATAGTATGTGTCTGTGTATAGAGCATTAGCTGCTACATGTAAATTTAAGGATCTGCATAAAAAATATAAGGGACCTGTTTATAAATCAAACCAACTATATTAAGATCTAGGAGAACTGAATTTAAAAGATCCCTCCTTGCAAAAAAGTCATAAACACAGTGAGACGTTTAGAAAGCACTTCAAGATATGTGAGAGAACTTAATGAGGATCTACACAAGGAGAAGGGTGAGTGTAACTAACTGAATTTGGTACAAAAAGTGAAGAAAACCTTTGGGGGATTGGGCTAGGCATGTGCAAATAGAGAGAAACAAGGGCCAGATGTAGCAAAGCTTTAGCGAGTCGCAAACGGCAAAGAAGGCTTGTGGTTTTTTCCCTGAAAATGCCATCAACAAAGGGTTTCTGGTGCTGAAATCACTATCTTCCCACCTTTCAGGAACGGGCAGACTTGAATCAGAAAACCACATTTTCCAACACAAATTTGGCATTTTACTGGGACATACCCCATTTTTACTATTTTTGGTGCTTTCAACCTCCTTCCAGTTAGTGACAGGAATGGGTGTGAAACCAATGCTGGATCCCGGAAAGCTAAACATTTCTGAAAACTAGACAAAATTCTGAATTCAGCAAGGGGTCATTTGTGTAGATCCTACAAGGTTTTCCTACAGAAAATAACAGCTGAAATAAAAAAATATTGAAATTGAGCTGAAAACAACAGCCATTTTTCTTTATGTTTTACTCTGTAACTTTTTCCTGCGATGTCAGATTTCTGAAAGCAATATACCGTTTTGTCTGCTGGACTCTTCTGGTTGCGGGGATATAAAGGGCTTATAGGTTCATCAAGAACCCTAGGTACCCAGAGCCAATAAATGAGGTGCACCCTGCAGTTGGTTTTCATTCTATACTGGGTATACAGCAATTCATTTGCTGAAATATGAGGAGTGAAAAAGAGGTATGAAGAAAACCTTTGCATTTCCAAAATGGGATCAAGATAAGGTTTTGAGGAGCAGTGGTTATTTGCACATCTTTGAATTCCGAGGTGCCCATACTAGCATGTGAATTGCAGGGCATTTCTCAAATAGACGTCTTTTTTACACACTCTCTTATATTTGGAAGGAAAAAATGTAGAGAAAGATAAGGGGCAAAAACACTTGTTTTGCTATTCTATGTTCCCCCAAGTCTCCCGATAAAAATGATACCTCACTTGTGTGGGTAGGCCTAGCGCCCGCGACAGGAAATGCCCCAAAACACAACGTGGACACATCCCATTTTTTCACAAAATACAGAGCTGTTTTTTTGCAAAGTGCCTACCTGTAGATTATGGCCTCTAGCTCAGCCGGCACATAGGGAAACCTACCAAACCTGTACATTTTTGAAAACTAGAGACCTAGGGGAATCCAAGATGGGGTGATTCGCGGGGCTCTGACCAGGTTCTGTTACCCAGAATCCTTTGCAAACCTCAAAAAGTGGCTAAAAAAACAAGTTTTCCTCACATTTCGGTGACAGAAAGTTCTGGAATCTGAGAGGAGCCTCAAATTTCCTTCCACCCAGTGTCCCCCCAAGTCTCCCGATAAAAATGATACCTCACTTGTGTGGGTAGGCCTAGCGCCCGCGACAGGAAATGCCCCAAAACACAACGTGGACACATCACAGAAAACAGAGCTGTTTTTTGCAAAGTGCCTACCTGTAGATTTTGGCCTCTAGCTCAGCCAGCACTTAGGGAAACCTACCAAACCTGTACATTTTTTAAAACTAGAGACCTAGGGGAATCCAAGATGGGGTGACTCGCGGGGCTCTGACCAGGTTCTGTTACCCAGAATCCTTTGCAAACCTCAAAAAGTGGCTAAAAAAACAAGTTTTCCTCACATTTCGGTGACAGAAAGTTCTGGAATCTGAGAGGAGCCTCAAATTTCCTTCCACCCAGCGTCCCCCCAAGTCTCCCGATAAAAATGATACCTCACTTGTGTGGGTAGGCCTAGCGCCCGCGACAGGAAATTCCCCAAAACACAACGTGGACACATCACAGAAAACAGAGCTGTTTTTTGCAAAGTGCCTACCTGTAGATTTTGGCCTCTAGCTCAGCCGGCACCTAGGGAAACCTACCAAACCTGTACATTTTTGAAAACTAGAGACCTAAGGGAATCCAAGATGGGGGGACTCGCGGGGCTCTGACCAGGTTCTGTTACCCAGAATCCTTTGCAAACCTCAAAAAGCGGCTAAAAAAACAAGTTTTCCTCACATTTCGGTGACAGAAAGTTCTGGAATCTGAGAGGAGCCTCAAATTTCCTTCCACCCAGCGTCCCCCCAAGTCTCCCGATAAAAATGATACCTCACTTGTGTGGGTAGGCCTAGCGCCCGCGACAGGAAATGCCCCAAAACACAACGTGGACACATCACAGAAAACAGAGCTGTTTTTTGCAAAGTGCCTACCTGTAGATTTTGGCCTCTAGCTCAGCCGGCACCTAGGGAAACCTACCAAACCTGTACATTTTTGAAAACTAGAGACCTAGGGGAATCCAAGATGGGGTGACTCGCGGGGCTCTGACCAGGTTCTGTTACCCAGAATCCTTTGCAAACCTCAAAAAGTGGCTAAAAAAACAAGTTTTCCTCACATTTCGGTGACAGAAAGTTCTGGAATCGGAGAGGAGCCTCAAATTTCCTTCCACCCAGCGTCCCCCCAAGTCTCCCGATAAAAATGATACCTCACTTGTGTGGGTAGGCCTAGCGCCCGCGACAGGAAATGCCCCAAAACACAACGTGGACACATCACAGAAAACAGAGCTGTTTTTTGCAAAGTGCCTACCTGTAGATTTTGGCCTCTAGCTCAGCCGGCACCTAGGGAAACCTACCAAACCTGTACATTTTTTAAAACTAGAGACCTAGGGGAATCCAAGATGGGGTGACTCGCGGGGCTCTGACCAGGTTCTGTTACCCAGAATCCTTTGCAAACCTCAAAAAGTGGCTAAAAAAACAAGTTTTCCTCACATTTCGGTGACAGAAAGTTCTGGAATCTGAGAGGAGCCTCAAATTTCCATCCACCCAGCGTCCCACCAAGTCTCCCGATAAAAATGATACCTCACTTGTGTGGGTAGGCCTAGCGCCCGCAACAGGAAATGCCCCAAAACACAACGTGGACACATCACAGAAAACAGAGCTGTTTTTTGCAAAGTGCCTACCTGTAGATTTTGGCCTCTAGCTCAGCCGGCACCTAGGGAAACCTACCAAACCTGTACGTTTTTGAAAACTAGAGACCTAGGGGAATCCAAGATGGGGTGACTCGCGGGGCTCTGACCAGGTTCTGTTACCCAGAATCCTTTGCAAACCTCAAAAAGTGGCTAAAAAAACAAGTTTTCCTCACATTTCGGTGACAGAAAGTTCTGGAATCGGAGAGGAGCCTCAAATTTCCTTCCACCCAGCGTCCCCCCAAGTCTCCCGATAAAAATGATACCTCACTTGTGTGGGTAGGCCTAGCGCCCGCGACAGGAAATGCCCCAAAACACAACGTGGACACATCACAGAAAACAGAGCTGTTTTTTGCAAAGTGCCTACCTGTAGATTTTGGCCTCTAGCTCAGCCGGCACCTAGGGAAACCTACCAAACCTGTACATTTTTGAAAACTAGAGACCTAGGGGAATCCAAGGAGGGGTGACTTGCGGGGCTCGGACCAGGTTCTGTTACCCAGAATCCTTTGCAAACCTCAAAAAGTGGCTAAAAAAACAAGTTTTCCTCACATTTCGGTGACAGAAAGTTCTGGAATCTGAGAGGAGCCACAAATTTCCTTCCACCCAGCGTTCCCCCAAGCCTCCCGATAAAAATGATACCTCACTTGTGTGGTTAGGCCTGGTGCCTGCGACAGGAATAGATCACACAACGGTCAATGTTGGTCCTTACGTGAGGCAGCTGTTGACCCTGGGGTGATCCATTCCTGACACAGACACTAGGTGTAGGCACTCAAGTGGGGTAGTGTTTTTATCAGGACAGGTGAGGAGTCACTGGGTGGTAGGAATATTGTGGATCCCAGCATATTCCTGTAGTTTGTGTGACAGAAATGCGAGAAAAATTGAGTTTTTTTTCAACATTTCAGCTTTGCAGGGTATTCTGGGTAAGAAAAGTTTGGGGAAGCCACACAAGTCACACCTCTGTGGACTCCCCCTCTCTATATGGCCGCCGAATCCAGGACCAAAAACACAGGTGCCTGCCTTACAAAACCAGTTTGTTTTGCCATGGATAATTTTGATGTCTCCACAATATGATTTGGGTGGTGGAATTTGGGGCTGAACTAAATTGGGGAGCTCCCAAGAGAGCACTCTCTCTCTGCTTGCCGCCGCATTCACCTGCTCTCTGGGTTGGCCTAACCCACTATTACCCAGTTGCACAAACAGCTTGCGAAGGGACAGCAGGACTGTCCTCATCACCTCCCTCATAATGTACTGGAAGAGGAGTTATCGAATGGGACTCCTCTGACTGAAAAATCACTCCCAGTGTCTGCGCCATTGTCCTATCCCTCAGATGCTGTCTCAGTATCTGATGTCTCAGTCTCTGATCCTATGTCAGAGCGGTCGTCTATAACCCAAGTGTAGGCAGCAGTCATCCATCAAGATGCCATCTCTGCTATTGGCTAAACTGTTGCTCTAAAACACTAGCCTACGTAGACAGTCACAAAATCGATGGTGTGTGAGATACGTGCAACAGTAGAGGCCACCTTACCTGCGCTTCTTCCCTCAATCAGCACGTACTTTCAAGACACTCAAAAAACACCTTGTCACATACCATTCGTCACAGTCTTTAGCACCTCCTGCGCCCAGTCCAACAATCATTATTGGTGCTCCCACTCCCTCCTCCTCGGATTCCCTCATTACCACCCAGCAAAAGTGCCCTTCATCTCTCCATAGACTTTGCTAATGTACTCAGCTATTTACATAAAATACAGATTTGCTCTTTGCAGTAGGCATATAAACCTTCTGCGCTTCTTTATGGCACTAAAACTGCCACTAGACAAGTCGGACCCTTTTCCCCCCAGGGAAACCACACACATATTGACAAAAGTGATATATATATGACAGCCAATCACCTGAAACTCAACTCAAGCAAAACCGAAATAATCCTCTTTGGCCCACACAAAAACACCTGGGACCCCTCATGGTGGCCCACCACGCTAGGCCCTGCACCCACCCCCGCCAACCACGCACGCAACCTCAGCATCATCCTAGACTCCTCCCTCTCGATGACCCAACAAATCAACGCTCTCACCTCCTCATGCTTCAACACACTCCGTATACTGAAAAACATTCAAATGGATCCCCACAGAGACCAGAAAAACTGTCACTCACGCACACATCAGCAGCAGGCTTGATTACGGAAACGCCCTCTACGCCGGCACCACTCTAAAACTCAAGCGCAAACTACACGCATCTAGAACTCAGCAGCACGACTCATCCTCGACCTCCGCCGACACGAACACATCTCTCCACACCTCAAATCCCTCCACTGGCTCCCCATTGACAAAAGGATCACCTTCAAGATCCTCATCCTCGCACACAAATCACTCCACAACACAGGCCCTGCCTACCTCAACGAGAGTCACCTTCCACACCCCCACACGAAACGTCCGCTCAGCTGACCTCTCTCTCGCCTCTGTCCCCCGCATCAAACACACCACCACCGGGGGCAGATCCTTCTCCTACCTTGCACCCAAAACCTGGAACGCCCTCACAACCCACCTTCGCAAGACCCAAAACCTACTTCTTTTCAGGAAGAGCCTCAAAACCTGGCTTTTCGAACAGTGAACCTCCCAGCCCCTTTCCCTCCCCCCGCCCCCCCCCCCAAGCGCCTTGAGACCCTCACAGGTGAGTAGCACACTTTATAAATCTCTTTGGTATATATAGATCTACCTCTATATATATATATATATCTATGTACATAGATATATCTATAGATATATCCATGTACATAGATATATCTATCTACATAGATATATAAATATAGATCTATATATAGATCTATTTTTTTTAGTTGTTGTATGGTTTCCTTGGGGGCACCTACCTTTTTTTTTTTTATTAATTATGCCCCTGGGGGGGGGCGGCCCGTTTTCCGAGGGGGCCGCCCCCCCAAAGTGAAATCCCTGGCGTCTAGTGGTGTTTCCTGGCCCCCGGGCCAGAAACACTTTGAGAAGGCCTCGTAAGAAAGGGGAGAGTCTCCCCTTTCTTACGAGGCCTTTTCAAAGTGTTTCCTGGCCCCCCGATCGCAGCTGTGCTGCGATCGGGGGGCCAGGAAACCTGAAAGTGTTTCCTGGCCCCCGATCGCAGCACAGCTGCGACCGGGGGCCAGGAAACACTTTCAGGAAGGCCTCGTAAGAAAGGGGAGACACTCCCCTTTCTTACGAGGCCTTCCCGAACGTGAGAAAGGCCGTTTTCCCCATGAAAGCAGGAAGCGGCCGCAAGGCTGCTTCCTGCTTTGATGGGGAAAACACCTTTGCAACGTCAGCGCGCCGCGAGGCGCGCTGACGTCACAAAGGGGCGGGTGGGGGGGCGGGGGGGGACACGGAAGCTTCCGTGTCTCCCGGGGGGGGTTTAAAAAAATTAAAAAATCCTCGGGTGCGACGCACCCGAGGATTTATTGATACCCTTCCTGGTGTCGGCCACTGGTCGTGACCCGCACCAGGGAGGGTGTGTGAAGCGGTTAAAAACAGTCATGGACGTGGAGGTCTGCTGTTCCCAGCAGGCCTCCATCCCCGTGAGTGCCCTGAATCGCTATGGGGTCGCAAATTGCAACCCACCTCATTAATATTAATGAGGTGGGCCTTTGCGACCCCATAGCGACTCGCAGACGGTGTCTGAGACACCGTTCTGCATAGCAAATTGCGAGTTGCAATTTGCGAGTCGGAAGGACTCGCAAATTGCAACTCGCAATTTGCCTTCTTGCTACATCTGGCCCCAAGTGTGTTACAAATGTGGGAGCATGAAATGCACTGCAGATGTAGATGTGTGCCCAGCTACAAAAGCAAAATGTTTAAGTGGAAACAATTAGGACACTTCTCCCGTATGTGCAAGTCTGAAGGTCGAAGTGGGGGAGAAAAAGTTGTATATGTGGTGTGTGACAGTCGCAATGACTACTCAGACGAGGATGAAGATGGCAACAACACTGAATTGTTGGTAGTGTGCGAAGATGTTATAAGTGAACCAATAAGAGGGATATCACCCTCCTACATGTGCTTAAAAAATCAATGATAAAAATGTTACAATATGGACAGGGGCGGCTGGTGGATTTTAAAAGTGGTGGGTGTAAATTGTACACCTAAGTATAATAACAGAGCAAGCTAAGCGACATGTCTGAATTGTAAAAAAGGGGTGCAGGGGGTTCTCCCCCGCAAGATAAATATGAAAAAAACAATTCAAAAGGTATATTTTACACAATATATTTGATGCAAAATTTGTTATAAAAATGGGATCCAAATATGTCAGACAGCGCTTTACAGACGTTATTTAAATGCTGCAAGTTACACATTAAACAGTTACCCCTTTCTTGAATTAGATGTGTTTTATGTTAATGAAATACACTTTAAAAGTAAGAACAGGTCCATCCTAAGATGATGGTTTGATTGGAATAATTAATCAGAGTAACACACTGGCAGCATCTGCCTCCCCAGATGTAACAGTGACATTTTAGACTAGGACTCTGATCACTGTTTACATTTGTCACACATAGGGCCTCATTACGACCCTGGCGGTTGGACTGGTGCACCCTATGCACTGCAACACTGCCGTTGGCTCTACTATGAGCCGGTTCAATGTTGTGGGCTGTTTCCTGCTGGGCTAGTGGGAAACTCGTAATAGGGGCCGAGGGAAGGGGTCCGCACTGGCAGTAACCTGACTGCGGGACTTCTTTTCAGTCCACTGAAGTCATAATTAGGTCCATAATGTCTGCTTTAATGCATTCCTAGCAGCCCTGCTACGACGCTCACAATGACCGTGCTGGATGCAAACAATAGCCACCAGAAAACTTCAAACAGTGATGACACAAATAACCATTGAAGAGTAGGATTCCTCCTGTAAACAGACCATGCATGGCATTTGACAAAATGACCTGAAGCAGAAGAGGTCTTATATTCCTAGCTATAGCTAATTAACCATTTAGTAAATTGCTATTGATGCCCTACCCCATCCAGAGAGTGTCATAAACTTCCTTTCATGCTGCTTCCTAGGCCCTCAGCAACAAACCAATTTAAAGAAAGCACCTACTTTGTTTATTATTTGAATATCATTAAACAAGTCCTCCAGTCCAGAGACATTGTTTGTTTTAAACGCAAATAAATCATAATACCACGAAAACAATCAGACAGCCAGAGACTTGATTAACTGCAGTTTGCTGACATACATGGGAACAGATTAAAGACCCTGACTGGCAGCTCAAGATGGGAAGCTGATGGCAAGTTTGGTCACAGGTGTAGCCACATAACAGCTTACATCTGACAGTTGAATTGTATAAGCAGTGTATACACTGCATAGAACTGGTAGGTAGGTAAGGGAGTTTGTCCATAAAACAACAAAACTTGGTGTTTGCATCTCAACGCTTAAGGTCTGACAGCTTCCACATCTAGACAATGGAAATGGGGTAAGTGATTGAATGAAGTTTCTTGATGTGGGTTTTATCCAAAGTCCTCTTATGATCATCCCGGCCAGTGGCCAAATACTGGAGCATAGCACAAGCTTTAAAGGGGGGTTGTAATCCACCTGAAATCTCCTATTCATCAACTAAAGACTTAACACCAAGATAGTTCATGCTAGGTTTTTGTGCTAGGTTTAAGGAGACTGCAGTGTATAGGACACATGATGTCAGAGCGCTGGACAGCCTTGTCTGCTGCTGAGGCTAGGTAGTCATTAGCGCCACTGAGGCCAGTTTAAGTCACATTTCCAAGCTCAAAGTTCAGACCCAAGAAAGTCTGTTGGCACTGTTTGCAGATAATGAATGTTTGCTGTTACCAATTTCTGGATTGAAATACAGTGGATTCAGTCACCATTTCAAGCACATAGAGTCCAACTAAGTTCCAGGGTGAGGGGACTCCATGCCATAATTTCAGGATAACCACTGACAAGGTGAATGACTTGCACTTAAATTGAATGTGTATCCCTTTTTTCTTCTGATTTCCTGAAAGTATAGCCTAATCATGCCCTTTCGGACCTATGTTGGACACACATATATAATGAAGTGAACGTGCAAACTGAAAAGGTAATGCGTTCTGAAGTCTTATCTACTTTAGAATCTTACTAGTCACTTACGCTATACTGAGCTCCGATTTTTTTTATCTCTATTCACCACGCACCAATTGGCTATCAGAAAATCACCCACAGCCCATTTGTGAAAGTGTCTGGCACAAACATATACATGCATATGATATAAATAAATCATGAGCAGTCTTGCTTGCTGCAGGATTGCTATAAATATGAAGATAAAACAGTGACCAGCAGGTATAGATCTGCTCTTGCAAATTTGTTTCTTCTGAAAAAGGAAATATACATCATTTTTAAAATTCCAAGCACCAAACGCAGATATCATGCAGAAATAGGGAAGCTGCTGCTAATCATAGAATGGAGGCACAAAAGAGAGAGATCAAATACAGAGGACCCAAATAAAACTTGAAAAATAAAAAATATGAACCTTACAGGCTGACCACTACTTCCACAAAACACTGTCTGATGTACACACACGGCTATTTGTGGTGGAAAATACATAAATACCACCAGAGAGCACCAAACAGGTTTGGTGAGAATGACTATATTCTGGCCTTTAGATTTTTACACCTTTAGTCTGACCAAATCGTAGCCTGGAGTACAATGTCTTCTTATGATGGTGAGATTTTCTGCAAAGTTGGTGTGTTGGGTATTACGGCCTTGAAGGTGATGCAGTTGGCTAGAAGACGATGCAGACTTGCAAGGGAGTGGGGTGTACTTGTTCTTTCCTTTTAACCAAGTGATGATGTGCAGCTTGGCCTTTTAGTGGGCATGGGGAAGATATGGAGATGCTAGCTATTTGCATCTTGAATGTATCTAAGGGATGAAAAGATGACAGAGCAGAGCATCGGAGATCTTTTAAGCCCTAATGCAGAACAGAGAGCCCCAGGGTGTCAATGATACCAAGAGGCTGCAAGGAGGACAATAATTCATTTTTTGTGAAGAGACTGCAGGAAACAAACACAGGACATGTAAAACAAGATATGTAGAAATTGCTGAGCTCACAGAAGCTCTCACCCAATTTGTCTACCACTTCGAACAGTTCCACCTCCTAAAGCTTTGGACAATCAAAGTCTCTATGGACATCATGTAGTCTCATGGAGAGGCTGAAATTCTTACTGATTCTGATACTGTAGGCAATTTTCCCCAAAGGTACTCCTGAACAAATAGGAAATATTCAAATTTTTCACCCATTAGACACAATGCCTTTCTTGTGATATTCAAAGCACCCCATTTTTGCATTTCAGTCAGTAATCAAGGCTGTGAAAATGCTATTTTTAGTGGAGGGCACCAATTATAATGCCAATAATAAGCTCAGAATGTAATCAAACAGCTTGACCTTAACTATGTTTGCCTGCCAGACTTGTTGAACGTCTCTCATAGATTACCAACAATCACAGACAATTTTTACCCACTTTGATAATCAGAAACTACTTCCAAGGGAGTGACAGAAAGAGACCTGAACATGAACAAGTCTCATAAGAAGGCGGTAAATGTGCTGACAAAACACAGCTGTTCAACAGTCTAAAGAGCCAAGTGGTAATGAGATGAAAATCCAATTGAGGCCACTTCCTGTCCTTCTCCCCACCCGCCACCCCATAGCCCCAGTAATCATTACAATCCATACATCATTTAGGACCAACTCAGGCACACAGTAGGTGAACAAATCTGAACCATACTGACAAATGTTGACTACGATAGAGACCAAAGAAGGGCCGACTGCAACCCAAGGCATAATACAATGTAATGTAAACCTATGGTCTTCATCATTCTTCCTATACAGAGGAAGCACTCAATAAATGTCATAGTTCCCTCTTCCCACTGTTGGACGGTTTTGATGCAACCTATATGGTGACCTGCCCTTCAAAGGTGCAGCAGGTGCAGTGACACCAAGGCCTACATTTGTGAGGGGTCTCTGTACATTCCAATTGTGGATGTTTTTCCCCACCTAACTTGAGCAAGAGGGCCTACGTTTGCTTTAGGGCTATGCTACTGCTGATAATAGAGAATTAAAGCATGGAGCCCTTTTGTTCACACAGTGGTGCCTCTGTGAATACGGAGGAAATAGTATTGCGCCTGAAGCAGCCTTCATGTCTTGCTTCAAAAACAGTGAGACTTAAACTAGAAATATTAAAAGTGCGATCAAAAGATTTTAGTGGCCTGAAGTCTGTGCTACGTACAGCTTTGGTTTTGTCATTATTTTTACAGTGCCTAGAAGTAAATAAGACATTTAAATATGAAAGGGTGTGCAGTCGGTACCATGTCCACTTAGAACTAAGTGGACTGCAGTCTGCCTCAGCCCTCAGCAGTGGTGAGTGTGGACTAATCAGAAAAATACCTGTACTCAGGGCCCGCTTTAGTACTAGAGGCGCCCAATACACCAATCTCCGTTGACATCAACCCCCTCCTGGGCACCTTCTCCATGCATTTCCTCACTTACACCCTTCAACAGTGCCCTTCACCACTCCATAGCCCCTCTCTCACATGTATTTAATTTATTTTAAAGCGCTAATGTAGGATGTCAGAGCTTTACATTATGCACAAATTATAGAGAAAATTAATCAAGTAAGTGTGTAACTCAATATATAGGAAACGTTACATAAGAAAGTGAGGGCTACAGGGTGTATCAGTCACATATCATTCATTCAGGTAGGCATTCAATTTAAAACATAACACAGTGACTGGGGTTAGCTTTACTAATAAGAATTCATTAGGATCATGACCAACACTTTTTTTTACTTTATTCTAACTAAAGTAGCAGAAGAAAATTAAAATATTCTAAACTTATGCCTTGCAGTTTGAATGCAGCATTTTAATGCTATCTCATAGCTTACTGTGCTATATAAGGATTGTAACTTATGAGCTGCAAGTAACAAAAGGATCTCTGCGGCAAAATCAGTGACCCACTGAGCTATCCAGTTTGTGAGCTGCATGTTATGCGTTGTGCTTTGCAAGAGGCATATTAGCCCTACACACCACATTAGGTGAAGTCAAAACTCCTACTAAACAAAACCCGGATCTCTCCAGCAGATACATTAATCGCCAGCGCTATCTTGACATTTGTATTATTGGCTGGGAGCATAAGGAATTCTGCTGCAGATGCCTTTAGCTCCTGGGTGTTTCGAACTGTAGGCACTCACCAAGGTGTTGTGTCCTAAAGCCTGCGCACTGGGTGAGAAGTGTAGGTGCAGCGTGAAAGAGTGAAATGCCGCAATGTTCCGTTTATTTCGCCTGAGGATAGCACACTAGTGACAATTACACAGAATATGAAAATAAATCATTAATTATGGAAACCAGACTGTTTGTCCCTGGTTTTAAAACACATCCAAATGTGTTCTGCTGCAAAACGGAATGTTCAGCAATGGAATGGGTCACCAATATTTGCACAACAAGGGGAGGGTGCACGGGTGTTCAGCATCAGAGGCTGCTGCGGATATCAATGGGAGGGGAGGTGTGGGGATGAATTAAATTACAAAATAAAAAACTTACCACTGGTCGCCGCCGCCGTCCTTTTCTGCCACCTTGCTCGTCCTCCTTTCCTGTTCTGGTGTCTCAGCACTCACTGAGACACCAGAAGAGGCTCCCCAGCAATCCTGGCACTAAAAAAGCACCAGGATTGGTCTGATAGGCAGACACAATCCTGGGGCCTGTGAAGTTTCTCGGTCAGGCTGTGCATTTCATATTTATACTCTGTTTGCACTGAATTTGCGTCATTTTTTAAAATGCAAATTTGGTGCAAAACGAACTCTATATTTATATACAAAATATAGGAGTTTGCACCATTTTTGGGATGTGTGCACTTACTGTGGGTCACACTTTCACCCGCAAGCACGTACATAACATTCATTTAAAAGCATGTTTTTACTCACCTCAGCTGCCAAGGATGGTCCTATTCCAGCTAATTGTACTCAATTCTTTATTACACTAATAGTGAATAATGTAGCATTATTTACTATTAGTGCAATAAAAAACTGACAAAAATCAGGGAAATTAGAGCTTCAACAGAAGTCCATAAGCACAAGCTGCCTATGTGTTCCTGGAACTGATTTTTCCACCTCTGAGGCCAGGGGTCGCAAAGGCAGTGCCAGGTATTGCAAGGGGCAAGCAAGGGGTCACAGCTGCAACCCCTGGCGACCCTTAATTAACATCCATGCTCACCTGACATATTCTTCCTGGGGACCGGACTGCTCCAGCACACGTGTGAACCCTATCGTTTAAACTTAAGGAAGCTACTGGATTCTTCCTCCAGGCCCCAGCCCACCTATTCGAAGATGACCAAAAGGAGTTGCTGGGTGGAAGTGAAGGAGGCAGAGGTCACTGTCACACCTGCTTCTAGATTGTACAAAATGGCCTAACCCGACCCTGACCCTTTAGATTAATGGGAATCTTCCACCCCCACCCTGGGCCATCTAAATAACGCCCAAAATAAAACTCTATCCCTGGCAGTGACACACACCACGGCTTCCACTGTGCAAACACTGCCCTGGCTTGTGCCTGAAGGTCGAGGGTTTCCTCGCCCAGCCTATGCATGCACAGGGTACACACAAAAAACACAGATTTAGGCAATTTTGTCACTGAGCAGCAAGCACAATTTTTTTCCAGCTGCACAGAGTTTCTTATACTTCTTTTATGTCTACCCCAGGGTGGTAAGGCAACACCCACTGCACTCTTTACTACCAGCCATCCCACAGTATGGGCAGGTTCATGTTCACCATACAAGTTAATTAACAAGAAACACGGGAGGGTCTGGGTGGCTGCAGATTGAGTTCCCTGATATTGAACCAGAAGGATATTGTGGTATGAAATTGCCTTGTTAGGATATTTTAATAGCAAGAGAGCATACAAGGATAGACATGAAAATGGGCGAATTTATGTGGTGGATAAGGGGGAGGCACTTTTGAGGTGGAGGGAGCAAAAGGCGTTAGGCATCATTCTCAATGCCAACCATCCCAAACAGGTACTGCTTGTGAAGGAAGCAAATAAAATGCAGTGGTGTTCTAGGTACCCAAGTGGTTTAGCAATAAAAATTACCGTGTTTACAGAAATGTGAGCACCACATAATTCTTAAGTTTGGAAGCGTCCCAAAGGTACACAAAATGAAAAATGGCCCACTTACTTTCAGAGGACAACTAAAGGAGGAACTTGACAGATTGTATGTGTGTGGGGTGATAGAGCCTATGGAACCGTCGGAGTGGTTCAGTCCCATTGTTCTGACATGCAAGTCCAAATTACCTAAATCAAAATATAAGGATTGACCCTTTGACACACATCAAATAAGTGAAATGATTTCAAGCATTAAATGTGCCACATACTTTTCCTCTAAATACCTGTCCAATGCGTACCACTAGGAGCAGCTGCATCCCGAATCAAAACACCCTACATCATTTATAATGCCTGAAGCTGAAGGTGCATTTTTATACTGCCCGAAGCTGCTTTTCTGTTTGTGCGTATGATGTTTGGGCAAGTCTTCTGGTGGAGCTATATCTAAGGATGAGTGGCAGAAAGCGGTATTGGAGGATGAAATTCTGAGGCAAATTGTACCATGTTTGTCTTTTACAACTAGTCAGGCAGACAGTGTGAGGAAGGAGTTTGGGCACTACAGGATGGTATAGTCAAAGCTTTCTTTGGTGGATGGAGTATTATGAAGGAATGGAAGGTTAGTGGTTACTACAGTGTTAAGGTCCAGATTATTAGGACTGTTGCTTAAGGGTCACGGGCGCATGTCAGGCATGAAGAGAAGGGCATGTTTAGATTATTGGTGGCTCGGCATGGACAAAGAGATAGAAAGGTTTGTGTGCCATTGTATAGCATGCATGTGCAGTGACAAGTCCCACAAGGTAGAGGAATCTCCCCTCAAACCAACCAAATTACCAGAGAAACCCTGACAAAACTAGCAATGGACATATGTGGACCATTCAGCATCAGAAGCATTGAAGGGAGGTATGCAATAGTTTTGGTAGATTATTTCTCCAAATGCCTGGAGGTGGCTTCTCTGAGAGATACAAAAGTTTCCTTTGTGAAGAAGTTTCAGGGAAGATTACCCTGAGCACATGGTTACTGACAATGGGCTAAAATTTGTTGCTAGTGAATTTCAGAAGTTTTTAAAGGAGGAAGGAGTACTTCATCAGAGGACAGCTGTGTACCACCCAAGAGAAAATGGTCTTGTCGAGAGATTTACAGGGTGTTAAAAGTGTGTGTGGAATTGACTAATGAAAGTGAAATGGATTGCAGGAAAGCGGTCAAAGAGATGTTGTGGAGTTACTGGAATACTACCCATGCAGCTACAAGGGAGACACCCTTCTCCATGCTTAAAAGTAGAAAACGTGCACCAAAGTAGCACCTGCGTGAATGAATAGATCTGATGAAAGAATGACCAATAAGGCTGAGCTTGAACATAGTGTCAAGATATTAAGAAAAATATGTGCGAAGACACAGTGATAAGTTGAAGGCGAAGGCACGCCAATTTGTGGTGGTCAATTGGGTAAGAGTAATTCAAACAAGCAGCCAAAGGTCAGGGAATTCAAAATAGTCCAATCCCAAAGAAGTAAAAAAAGTTGCAGGCAACAATGGGTGGTTGGATAATGAAAATGTGGAATACTGCGAAAGTTACTTTGTGAAATCCATTAGAGAGTAGTATCTGTTTGGAAAAAAAGGAGGAAGAAATATCCTGAGATCGATCCTGGAATGGAAGACATGGACAGGAAGAATGAGTGGATCAGAAGAAAAATTGTGTTGTGTGTGTGTGTGTGGGGGCGTGTGCATGGATGTGTGAGTGTGTGTGTGAATGAGAATGTGTGTGTAGTGTTGTTTGCGTGTGTGTGTGCATGTGTGAGAATGCATGTATGAATGGAAATGTGAATGCGTGTCAGTATGAATGTGTGTACCGATGCATGTGTGAATGAATGGATGCATGCGTGTAAGAATGCGTGTATGCTTGTGTGAGTGAGTGTGTGAATGTGTGGTGTGTGCCTGCGAGTGTGCGTGTATGGGGTGAATCAGAAGGGGGAGCGTGGATGGAGGGGGGGTGGGGGCATCTGGGGAGTGTAAGGGGGGGTGGGTGGGCCTCCTAACTTGACATAGAAGGAATTCCCTATCACTGGTAGGGCCTACTGCCATGGTTTTCGTGGCATTCGAAAACCATGGCGGTAGGCAGGGCTAAAATACCGCAGGTGGAACAGTAGCGCCCGCCGGGTTGGAGATTGTTATCTCCGGCCCGGCGGCTGCTACCGCCATGGCGGTCGGTGTGGTATATTGGCGAGTTGGCTTCAGCTAACTTGCCAAAGTCATAATGTACCGCCAGTCTGTTGGCAGACCTACCGCCACATTTACACCGACCGCCGGGGTCATAATGACCCCCTATGTTTGATCATAGGTTTTCATCCAACCATACGTGATTACATGCTTTCATATTTCTACTATTATGGCTATGTTATTTAAAGTTGTGATTTTTTATAAAGAGGTGAGATATGTTATATCTTAGCAACTGGATGCTTCCACCACTGGATTCTAGATTGTGGATTCCAGGAGGCTGAAAGCAGGCAGTTGCTCAGGAGCTAGGACTGGTCAGTGGTCATTGTGCCTAACTTAAATAAACCTCTAACTTAAACTCTACGCGTCCAGACAACTTAAAAAACACCTCAGCCCAATCAGTGCATAGAGGATTTGATGCCATGTGGGAAGCAGGGTGGAGGCAGTCTGGCTTTTCTCCATTATTCCAACTGTGTGATTGGCATAATGCAAACAAACCTGTGCCAGGCTGAGGTGACTTTGGGCCTGATTTAGAACTTGATGGATGGTTTACTCCATCACAATGGTGATGGATGTCCTATCAGCTGAAATCGAAATCCCATTGAATATAATGGGATTTAGATTTTGGTGGAAGGACATCTATCACCGCTGAGATGGAGTAACCTGTCTGCCAAGTTCTAAATCAGGCCCTTAGTATCCATGGCAGCCAGTCACCTCACCTTAGCCTTCGGCCCGTCTCACACACTAACAACTACCAGGGGAACTGCACACAGCACATAATAATTAGCTCTTTTAGTAATTCACAGCTTAATTGTGTGACAACAACTGAGTGCAGTAATGCAGCAACATGCATATTAAAATGCCGTGCACTAACACACGATTCATGGCATTTGGCAGGTCTGTACATATTTCTACCCAGGCATGAATCAGCCAGATCAGCTTTATCAATGTTGCACTGGCTTCCTTTGGAGCAACGGATAAAATATAAAATGTAATGTTGCATTAATAGAGCGCTATAGGACAAAGGCCCACCAATATTGCGCACCCTAGCTTCTTTTTACAAACCTACCAGACATCTTAGATCATCCTCCACGGCCCTAGCTGTCATTCCTCCAATTAAAAAAGGTCATATGGGGAGGAAGATCAATATCATATTGTGGAGCTAGACTGTGAAATTCATTACCACTGAATCTACGTCAAACCAGCCAGGAACTGTTGTTCCGGCGGCTATTAAAAACATGGTTATTTTAGTTTGTGTCACAAAGCCGTATATTCAAAGGTTTTTATGTATAGCGCTGGGAGGCCTTCGGGTAGCTATGTGCTCTATAAATATTCATAACATAACATATTTCAGCCAGCCGTCTTCAACTACTGGTCTGTTTTTGTGTCACTCACATTTTTCTTCTGCCCACTTCAGCATACAACATGGGGCAGTAGGTCAGACCACTTTTGCCCTTGACTAACTTCACTCTGAGTGACAGTATTCTGGTCTTTCACAAAGAGCACATCCATTTATAGTATGGACTACGTTGTCAATGTGTGCATTTTTGACACCAAAAAATGGTTTTGACTTTATTATTATTATTTTTTTAATATTGACGAGTGCCCAGAAGCTCGAACAACAATAGTTTATTAAAAAACATTGGCAAAACAAGCATTGACAAAGCCAAAAGACTGTCAGACAATGCCAGACATTGTCAATGTTTGTTTTATTTTCACTGGTTCTAGGTTGCAATAAACTCAACAATCTTCCTCCCACTATAATGCACAAAATAAAAAGGACTCAGATATATGACCTTTGTATAGCTACAATCCACGTTGTGCCCTGCTCCCCTTATTAAACTTCTTTTAAAAATCCCAAGCCCTTATTAGCCTCCTACATAAAGCTACCCAACCTCTGGCTTACTTTTCTACATATACACTTGTGAACCCCTTTTTCTGACAAATTGGCAATCGCTTTCTTGCAATCTATCGATCCTCTATGCTTCCTCTAGCCTAACTATTGACCCCACCAATCATACATAAACTAAAATACGACGCACAAGCACAATCTAACTCCTCCTGATACAACTACAAAGAAATTGGGTAGTGCATGTAAGGATTTTTTCTTCTGAGAACAGAAGACTACACGTATTAACCAAAAACCACTAAATTGACCACTAACCATGGATTGCAGTGTAGAGTGCTGCTCACCATGATGCGCTTCAAGGTCTCGTCAGGGGTTATAAACCCTGTAACAAATGCAATCACAACACAATCCAATCCAATTTGGCAACCTTATACAATATACGACTTCCACGTGATCAAGGTGATCAAGAAATAATGTTGCTTATACTTCAACTAGGATTAACATATAACAGTTGTGTTATAGATACACTGTTTTAATTCTTAAAACTTTCACGTACAGGGCCAAGCTGGCTATTTATTCCTTCGAGCATGTCCCCAGAGGACTGAGGTCATTGAAAGCTGGTTATTCTGTTGGTGGTCTCTGCCTGTCTCAAGCACCAGGGTTCTATGCCAGCCAGTACAGCAGGGCAAATGCAAAGAGTGAGAGAGAGGATGACAGAGTAAGAAACTGAATATGAAAGGAAAGAAAGGAAGAGATTGGGGCTGATTTGAACATTTGTGCTGGGGCTGATTTTGATTACCAGTCCAACCCTGTTCATGTTCTACAAAATCAGTACATTCTGTGTACAGTGACCCGATTTCGATGACCAACAATGGGGACGTGCCACAAACTTGAAAATAGGACTATTATTGGGCAGCAATCAGAGGCACATATGACTAATCACCACCGTGCCACTCATAACATTGTGAGGTGGATCCCACCCCTGGAGGCAAGACAAAACTTTAGGAATGCTGTGAATACAGGCACCGCTCACCTTTACCTTAGCCACATACGGGAGCTGCCCCTTCCAGCATCCTCCTGTATTTTTGAGCTTTGGCACTGGCAGAAGGATCATCTGTAGCCGCACAGCATAATTCTTGCTTAGGAATTGAAAAACGTGCAGTTCAGAAATCACAGATGCCATTTGAGGGAAAATGACTTTTGGGTCCAAATACTGAGAACAAAATGCATCAATAGTTTAAGGAAAATAAATAGTCTTTCTCTTTTAGGTATAAATGTGGGTCTTTTAATATTAAAAGAAAAAGGGTTATTTTTGCCAACCTTCCAGAAAGCAGCAGCCTTTTGGTCAACCTGGAAATTGTCAAACGAAAAAAAATCCTGATATATATTCCCAAAATTAAAACTTCCTCGTTCCTGATTATAGTAGACCTCAACAGAAGATAGTCATGAGTTTACAGTTGGAGTAACATGCATTTTTTTTAAATTAATTATCCTCACCTCCTCAGGTGACCAGCCACTTATCACATTCATTCTCCTTAGTCATTCTCCTTCTCATTCTCGTCCACCTTCTGTAATGGTAGACACAACAAACAATCCCCATTCAAATTCTTGATGTCTGGAACGTACTTCAACACAAAATTGTACTCCTGCTTGGGATATAGCCATTTGGTGATTATGGGTGTTGATTTTCCAGGCGTCTTGGTAGAAAACACATCCACATTCAGGCATAACTTCTACTCCGTGGCTATAAGTTGTAATCAAGAGGAAGCAATGCAGAAGGGCTTGGCAGCCCTGATGGAAAAGCGGCCACAATTCCAGTACTGTCCCTGGAATGAGGGAAGGGACTATATTCAATTATACTCCTCTTTTTCACTGGGATCAGAAGGATTCAAGATTGTTGCATACCTAAATAATTCAAAAATAGGTCAAGAACATTCAATTCAAAATGGAACTGTGCAAAGGATCATATGTATGCTTTCCAAGTGTAATTTCATAGCCGCAATAAACTTGAAGGATGCTTACATTCATGTATACCTGTTGATCAGTCTCACCAGAGATTCATCAGGTGTTCCATTTAGGAACATCATTTTGGATTTAGATTTATTCCTTTCAGCCTACAACAAACACCAAGATTTATCACCTAGATGGTGGCACCAGTAGTAGAACTCCTTTATAACCAAGGTCTTCCTGTATTTTGTGGCTCTTCTATCCCTCCCACGCTAGAAATGATAAAAACAGTGAAGAACTGCCTTGCATGTTACAGATTCATTCTCAATTTACCAAAATGTCAACTACTACCAACTCAATAATCTTTATAGGGGCAAGATTCAGAATGGACTTGAACATGGTCATTTTCCTCATCAAAGAGTTGTACATCTACAAAACCTGTTATCTTCCCTTTTATCTTTTCAGGAGTCCACAGTTTAGAAATGGTTGAGGTTCAAGGGCACATTGCCTCATGCATCTTCACTGTTCCTTGGACAAGACTTTATCTCCGAACTCCATCATAGACATTAGAAACCAGCTCTTCAGCCACTAGAGACAAATACAAAGGTGAAGTCAGCATTCTAATCCTTACTGGAGGTGCCAGTGCAATAGAATAGGAAGCTATTGTAAGAAATCAGACTTATTAAGCTTGGTGGTCAGTAGGAGGGATGGGCGGATTTATGGCTTCAGAGGCTGATTTGATTTACTAATTATATTATCATACAAATGAAAAATATAATGTTCCTCCAGGCTGGAAACAGTCAATAACGCAGATTGTTTTACTTTTCTCCCCTCCTCCACATGCCTTCCGAAGAGGTTGTCACCGCTAGTACCCTAAGGGAAACAGGAAAGGAGTGGGTAAGTGTTGTAAATGGCCCTTTTTGCAGGGTTATCCCCAAACCTTTTGCCTTCTTCCTCCTATTTTTTTTAGGTCTGTTTTTGCTGGTTTATTGCCTCTGCACACTTTACCACTGCTAATCAGTGCTAAAGTGCAAGTGCTCCCTAAAGACATTGTACTGTTGATTGGTTTATCCATGGTTGGCATATTTGATTTACTAGTAAAGTGAACTAGAGGTGCCCAGGGCCTGTAAATCAAATGCTACTAGTGGGCCTGCAGCACTGGTTGTGCCACCCACATTAGTAGCCCTGTAAACATGACTCAGACCTGCCATTTCAGTGTCTGTGTGTGCAGTTTTAAACTGCCAATTCGACTTGGCAAGTGTACCCACTTGCCAGGCCTCAACCTTCCCTTTTACTACATGTAAGGCACCCCTAACTTAGGCCCTAGGTAGCCCCATGGGCAGGATGCAGTGTATGTTTAAGGTGGGACATATACTAGTGTGTTTTATATGTCCTAACAGTGAAATACTGCCAAATTCGGTTTTCACTGTGCAAGGCCTATCTATCTCATAGGTTAACATGAGGGCTGCCTTTAAATATCCTTAAAGCGCAGATTCTCTTTGAAAGCAGATACAAATGTGGAGTTTAGGGTCATTGAGCTCACAATTTAAAAATACATCTTTTAGTGAAGTTGTTTTTTATATTGTTAGTTTGAAAATGCCACTTCCATGTGGACCTCTCAGGAGTTCCATAACATGATAATAAATTGAATTGAATTGAATTGAACTGAATTGAATTGAGAATGCCACTTTTAGAAAGTAGGCATTTTCTTGCTTAATCCATTCTGTGACTCTGCCTGTTTGTGGATTCCCCGTCTGGGTCAGTTTGACAGTTGGGCTGTTCACACCTCTCCTCTAGACAGTCACACAAAGGAGGCAGGGGTGTAGCCTGCATATCTTGATTAGCCATCTGTGCTGGAGGGAAGGAGTGGTCACTCACACCTGAAAGGACTGTGCCTGCCCTCACACAATGCTGTCTCCGACCCCCTGGTGAGTGTATGGGGCCTGGCCTGGACCAGGAAGGATCTTGCAAACACTTGAGACTTTTCTTTGAAGTTTGTCAACTTCAAAGGCAGAACTGGGTATAAGAAGAAGACCCAAAACCCGTGACTTTTAGAATCTTTCTGGAATCAAGAGGAACCTATGCCCAGGAGAAGATCTGAAGAGCTGAAGGAGGAGTACTATCCCTTTACTGTGTTGTTTTGCTGGACTTGGCTGCAGTTGCTGCTTCTGCCTGAAAATAGTGCAAAGGGTGAATTTTGCTGCTTGAGAAAATTCTCCAAGGGCTTGGAGTAGAGCTTGCCTCCTGTTGGAAGTCTCAGGGATACCAAAGACTTCAATTTCCTCGACCTGCAGCACTGGGAACTGTGTGTTTTGTGCTGTTCAAGAGAAGAACCCACTGCGCCGCTGCTGGCCTGCACCGTGACCTGCCGACGCCACACGGAGTCGCATTGCCCCGCTTCGCACCGCGACCCTGGTCTCACTGACGCCATCATCGGACAACTTCACCGCACCGCGACCTGTGGGCCCAGCACTCCGGCATCGCCTGCTCACACCGCGGCCTGGGCATCCTCGACGACGCCACTCCTGCTGACACCGGCACTGCTGCCAGCACCGTGACCTGTGGACACCGCTCGTGTGGTACACCAAGCACTCATCCCATGCCGCACCACAGCCCCCGTCCACCGACGCCAGCACCATCGACTCCTGTGTCGTCACCAGGCATCCTTCCTGCACCGTGGCCTGTGGACACTGCTCCTGAGGGTCACGAAGCACCATCCCGCCCGCACCGCTGGCTTGGGCCTACCGACAACAGCGCTTCAGCAACGATGACGCCACTGCCTGCACCGTGACTTGTGGACACCGCACGTCGCACCGCCCCGCTTCACACCGCAGCCCTGGTCTCACCGGCATCGCTGGACGCCGTCACTGAGCCGCTGCCTGCACCGTGACCTGTGGACACCGAACGTCACATCGTCCTGCTTTGCATCGCAGCCCCGACGCCATCCACGCTGGCGCATCTGACTTCATCAACCTGGAGTTCAATCTGCAATGCGTGTGACCTCAAGGGCCCGACGACTCCTGCACCGAGTCCGGAACCGACACTGCGATGTCAGTGACGCCGCTCTCCAGAGCTCACCGCGAGGATCACGACGCCCTGCACATCCAACGTACTGTTTGCGGGTCTTCCCGACCCCGTAGCTGGCCCGCAACGCCATGGCCGGCCTAAACTGTTGGTTTTGTTGATCACGACGCCGTGATAGCCAGGTGGAGCTATCGACTTCAAGGAACTGTAGTTTTGAGTAAATCTTGCAGAATTCATATTTTTCTTACTGTATGTTGGATTTTTATCATATTTGGCCTTGCTTTATATAGAAAAATATTGGCTATTTTTCTTAAACTGGTGTGGTGTCCTTTTGTAGTGTTTTCACTTATTGCTGTGTGTTATGTGCAAATGCTTTACACATTGCTTCTGAGATAAGCCTGACTGCTTTTGCCAAGCTACCAAGGGGGTGAGCAGGGGTTATCTGAGCGGGTATCTCCCTTATCCTGACTAGAGTGAGGGTCCCTACTTGGACAGGGTGCAAACCGACTACCAACTAGAGTCCCCATTTCAAACAGTAAGTATTATGCCTTCACTGCGTAATTAGGGTTCCTTCATCACAACACCTGTGACACCGTGCTCTGGTCCTGTGTTTTTAAATCCACCCACCCAGGGTCAGGAATTTTTCAATCAACCATTTCCAGGGGTCTCAGGATTGTTTCATGACCCTAAGCAAAAAGATGTGCACATGGCATCTGGTAGTGCCTAACGTAACCTAGTGGTATTTTTTATATAGAACACCCCTCCTCCACCTAAGGCAAGGGATAAGACATAAACTGGTAAGTGGTAAAAGGCACAAAGAAAATAAATCATAGGTCGATGAGCCTTGTATTAAAGAGCAGCATATAAGAGCACCAACATCTATAAAAAACTAAATAGAGAAGGCGACACCGTTCTCCCCTTTCACCCTTCACACAACATGGTGTCTACACTTCCCACCACTGTTTACAGGCTCCCCCATAACAAGGCACTGACTTCACTGCCACAACTCTCCTGAGTTGTGACCGACTTGCAGGCATCTTCTGGCGGTGTGCACCATTTCTCAGTCTACATCTTCTGGAGGGTTCACGAGGGGATCAGCTTTGCCCACATATGCTTCCAGTTCTCCTGTTCTGTGATTCAGGGAGTCCCAATTCGCTGACTCCTCTCCTTCTCGGACACTCTCTTGTGTGCTTGTCCAGCATTGTCCTTCTCCCTGAAGTGCCACTCTGTAAACAGTTGCATGCCCTCATATTGGTCTATCTTTCTTTTTGATGGCCTGGCTCCAGGTCCCCTGCACTGGGAAGGAGAAGTCCTCTTTTTGTGTCCGCGGCATGTTTGTCCTTTCCCGTCCCTCCTCTACCCTAATGTTCTTTCTCTGTTTTTGTGTTTCTTACGTCCCGCTGCAGTTCCTGTTCTCCAAGGACTGCGACGAGGGGGTCTTCGGAGGTAAGTATGGGTAGGAGGTTCTCCACATGATCATGTACAAAAGGCTGCAGATTATTAACTAGGAGGGTACCATTTATGGTGATTCCAGCTCGCCAGCATTTTCAGACACCTGTTGAAGAGCACAATGTACTCATAAAGATGGATGATGCAACAATTAAAGCATATACAAATCCTCAGTAGAGAACCCACTCCAAATCTCTGACTACAGTAACAGAAAAGTTGGGGTGATGGTTCTGGTGTCATCTTTTGACCTTGTTATCCTCTCACATAAAGGGTCAGGAGTAGACAAATTGAGCAGGGTGTTTCTATCTTCCCAAAATATCATAATGTCCTTTAAGATTTCCCAGAAAGTATGCAGAATTTTTGGCCTCTCGTTTCTGGATTTCTATGTCTTCTGGGGTAATTCCCAACTTCCAAGCTTTGCTTCTGCTATCCAGAAAAGGAAGCCTGAGAAACAAACCTGAGTTGGCCCAAGACACTTGTTTATGCTTTCCTTCCCTTTGCTATGGGTTACAAAAAAATCTCTTCAAAGTTCTGATGGATCAGAGATCATTCTGTTATTACCCTTTAGGTTTTGGAAAACATGGTTTCTGTTTCTGAAGTCTCTAGCAATTTGATGTCCATGGACTCTGCCTCTGTTTTTCTCTTCTCTCTCTTTCCCTTATTCAAAGCAGACTGTCTCTGTCGGTGTGGTAGTTGAGAGTAAACGGTTGCAACATAAGGGTCTCCCCCTCCATTAAGCTCAAGCATTCCATAATTTAGGAAGATCCAAGAATGTGATTGACACTGGACTTCTTTACAGAAGCGTTGCATAGGTCATTGTGTTTCTTCTTGAGGTGTTCAATTTCCAATATTTTGCAGTTCATTTGGGATGATTTAGAAACAAACCTTGCTATTTCTACCCTTAAAACCCAGTAGGCTGCTATGAAGACGTTTTGTGAATCTTGAGGAGTGATGGGGAGATTTACCTTTGGTACATCCCTTCGAATCATTATCTTCAGTTGATTTGAAATTTCTAACATTGGCGTTTGCTTTTCTTGTAACAATGACATCAGCCCATAGGATTGGTGAGCTGTCTGCTTTACTGTGCCATCCTCCTTGCTTGACAGTTGATAATGATGCTATTGTTTTGAAACCAGACCCTGCTTTCTTCCATACATTTTCCTCTACTTTTCATAGACCTCAAGAGGTAATTTTGGCAGTTATGTTCCCTTCTCCAGCGTCTGAAGAATAAACATTGCTATATATGCTGGAAGTAACAGAGCCTTTCTTATCTACCATGAGAGAACAACATGTTTTCGAAATTCAGATCACGTGTTTGTTACTTTTGTGTTACCAGGTGAAGATAAGAAAATGTCATATTTAATGACTAGCAGTTGGACAGAATCTCTTGGAGCAGTTAACTCAAGAGGTTACTCCCCCTGAGAAAGTTCAAGGCTGTTCCACAGGAGGTATGGCTTCCTCCTGGGAAGAAATTCACAGAGTTCCTCTAAATTAAATATGCAGAGCAGCAACTTGGGCTTCTCACCACACATTTATTAACCATTACCAATTACAAAGATTACTGTTAGACGAGGTAAATTTTGGTTCTGGTGTTATGAATTCTGGTAAAACTTGGATGGAATAACTATATTTTTGTTGTGTTGGAATAGTTTTGATTTCTTCGCACTTGCGTTTTAATCACGGGCTATGCATGAAAAATAGAGTAGGAATTATTTACAGGTGTTTATTTTCCAATGCCTTTTAGGCTTTATATAATACTACTCATTAATAAATGGCACACAGGATGTAGCGGTAATGTACAGATTACTTACCAGTAATCTTCATCACTCTTAGTCCTACTTACCTCGTTTCAGTCATTAAGCCTCCCCTGCCCTCTTTCACTATCTCAGCCTTGACAAAATGTTTGATAGTAAAAAGAGGCTGCTGTGAAGGGCACTTTTCATAAGGAACCCAGCTAAGGTGAGGTGGGGTCTGCATTCACAATATTCCTGAAGTTTTGTTTCCTGTCATTAGAAGAGGAATCCATCTCATAAAGTAATGATTGTTACACGGACGAGTATTATTCTTAGTGCATCTTTACTTTCCATACATCTGCTCGTACCAAAGAATTATCAGAAAACCTACAAAGCCCAACAATAAAAACAATAAAGAGCTACACAATACATGGTTCCAGTAGCTAATCACATTATCCATAATATTACAATACGTGGCCATCTGAGCCTTTCTGTGCTGCTGTAGCTCTGGTTAAGTCATTCTTTTTCTTTTTTGTAATGTTAAATTGATCATTTAGACTACAGCAAGGTATCTCTCCGGCACACTAGGGAGTGATTTCACAAAGCATTAGGCCACTCTTTGGCCGGTAACCTTTAATGTACATGTTACCTAAATCCTTTATTTTGGTCAGTGTGGGGCTCCACCGACCAGAAACACACAAGAGGTCAACAGCAAAAAGAACCCCGTTCAGAGACTGAAGGCGCAGCTACTACCTTAGGTAACACAGTGCTGCCCTTATGAAGGCACACATTGAACTGCATGTCTATGCTTAAGGCATAGACTTAATCTTCTCAGCTCCGTGATTGGGGAGATATTCATCAGACCTCTTAGCATGCCACTGTCTTCCTCTCATGTGTAGCTGCATCACATACCCCTGCCCAGGCTTCATTAACCCAAAAGAATAAATGTATAAATCACCTCTGCAGATCAAGATAAAGCTGGTCATCCCCCCAGAGCACCTCTTGGTCAGGTAGCCCCTGCCAGTTTCCATAAAGGTAGTTTGAATCTTTGCTATGACTGAGGGCTCAGCCAGACCAAAGGGGATACTTGACAGAATCTCCTCTGTCATACTGTTAAGTGATCTTGGCTTTGCCTGAGGACTTTCCTGTTCCTTGCCGAGGGCCCTGTGACAGGTGGCCCAACCATGGCACAGGAGCCTGTTTTCACCATAATGTTGGGGGACAATATCCTCTAAGTAGTAGGTGACACTGTATGAATTACAGTGATAATAATAACCTTAGCTATAGCATTTCAGCCTATCTACTCTCACCTAGCTGAACTCACTAAGATGCCAACTGAAGATCCCTTGAATTGAAGTAGGCAGAAAAGATTAGCTGAGCTGCTTGAAACACTGGATGCACCAGAAAGGCCATTTATGACAAGGGGAAAACAAATAGATCCTCTCATTGGGACACACTAAAAAAATGAAGAATGCTTTTTGGCCAAGACCGCAGAGAATCACATGGGGGCATACAACATACTTTTCTCTGGGAGGATCCTTAGGGGTCTTATACCCCAGAAAGGTATCAATAAGACTTCTCTGACAATAGGCCTTAATTGGTACAGACAAAGTCAACAGTGGGTTAAACAGGTCCTTTGTATGTTAGACAATGCACATTGTCATTACTCATGCATCTGGACTCCAAAATGAGTGACATGACTTCTTCAAAAACAGGTCCCATAGTTCAGCAGCAGAGATATCTTTGTTAAAAAATTGGGGGTTTTCATGACAATCTTTAAGGTCTTGGGAAAAGCTCAACCCTCCCTTAAAAATGTTTACTCCTCAAGACCAGTCATGGTTGGGTATGTGGTGTTCACTACTTTCTCCAACAAGGCCCCCTCAGATACAATGCAGAAAAACATCAGGGTAAAGAAGAACAGAGCAAGTTTCCTTGTGAGGGAGAATGAAGAGTTTCCTAGCCAATTGAGAGAGAGTGACTGGGGATGCCTGGCTATAACACACAATTAGGGGCTTTGCCTGTAATTTAAATTTCAATTTCAGCTTTATTTCGGCAAAACAATACCATAAAAGCATATTAATAAAATTCTTAGATTTCTAAAAAGGAGACGAAAACACTTTGAGGAAATCGATAAAATCAAACCCATCATGATATTAAAAAATCAAATCCCGGACTCCCCCAGGGCCATACAAAACAGATAAGCAGGTTGTGAATATGAGTATTGTAAAAATAAGCAATTTGTCAATTAAGACACTATAAGAATACACAATACACATCACCATGCAAATCACCATAAAAATATTATAAAATAACTATAAATACAATCTTTGTACAAAAAGCAATTGGGATTGTTATCTCACTATTAGTAACAATAACTATGTACTGGCAAAAAAATTCACTTAGTCTCTAGTACTATGAGTAAGCACAAATAGTATCATTTGTAAAATTAGAATTCATGCTTTTTTGGAAAGACATTTGCCTCTAGCATACCAAATTGCCTCTAAAAATCTTGGCAATGTGCGTACCACCATCACATGTGAACTTGTTTTGCAAATTTTAAGAGCTGAGTAACAATCTCTAATGCCCAACGATTTCTTTCTTTCATACATGCCTATATCCGGCTAAAAAAACCATAAAAAGGGATTCAATCAAGTAATACAAAAATCACATTATTCCAGTAACAATTAATATTCACTTAACTACTAAAAACAGACTGTCTGGTTAATGGCCAATGTTGGTCTTAAAAGCAATAAATAAAAATCAATTACAGTATTACATTATTATAAAACCCTTAAAATTTGCATCCCGTGCTGTCAGGCACTTGTTTGCTTAGCTAGGGGAGGACTATTTAAAATAAAAAATAAAAATAACTAAATAACTGGGTCTAAAGGCTAATTTCATAAATGTGAAATGTGAATTCTGGGTAACTTTAAAAAACCTCCCAGTGACTACGGACCTTGTGCTAAGGGGCAAGATAATATTATAATTCAAGTCCATCCCAAGCATTATCAATATCCCCTGGGCTAAATATATCCTTGGCTAAATGTATAACCAGAGGCCATTGGATTACAAAAGGCAGCTCCCATTTATCATTTTGGGGACCGTAGATTAACTGTGGGGGTTTTGTCTAAGTTAAAGCACTTAAAACCTCAGGCCCGCCTTGTCTCTGATAAATGAGATTGCTAGAAGAAACCGGCTTAAGCCAAAAACAACGTATGGTATCGTACTAGATCTCAAGAATCTTGCTGCTTCATTATACTTCCTGATTCCAACGTTCCTGCAAATAGGTCGAATCCATTTCCTCCTTGGTTTATCATAAGCTTTGCAGTTTAAAAGTACATGATCCGTCGTTTCAGGAGTCTCCATATTACACAGCCCACAAGTCGCCTCATAGCTTCTCCCATTGAAGGGGCCCCATTTAGAAGTAAAAGCCTTAACCTGGAGAGTCCCATATCGAAGCTTCATAAATAAAACTTTTGCTCGTCTAGGTTGGATTGTATCTATCCATTCCTCAGCACTCGGTAATGGTTTGATATCCAGGAAACTTAAGGTTAGTCTACCTAGATCCTTGCTGTAAAGAGGGCTATTTAGGGTGAAGTCCCAAAATACTTGTTTTAATCGGATCTTAGATTGTGTTGTGAGTGTATACGGTTCTTCCCAATAAAATTTCAGCCCTAGATTGTAAAAGCATTGCCTTATATAATGGAGCCACGGAAGGGAGATGGCCTTGTCCAAATCCATGATCTCAATTAGTGCTTGCCTATATTGGATCAATTCAGGGGTTGTCCAAAGTCTACACCAGTAAAGCAAGGGCCTCAGGGCTGCCAATTTACCTATTTGTTTCATATTAATGTCATAGGTTAGAGGAATCAGTGGAGTAGATGGAGGGAGACCCAGTACCCCAATCATAAAATTATTTTCCTGGGTAACCAATGGGGTTAGATTTATGAATCCCCAGAGTTCAGCACCATATAGAGCAGCAGCCTGTGCTTTGCACCTATAGATCTCAAATACTGGTGAAACAATACTAGACCTTGAACATTTGTAATTTTTACTAATCGCCATGGAACTATGAGCTAAGGAGATAGCAGCTTTATTGACGTGCGGTGCCCATGACAATTTGGCATCAAGCAGTATCTCTAGATAGTTGAAGTTTTTTACTCGTTCCAATGCCTGCCCTCTAATCCGAATGTTTCTCTTAGTGCTTTATGGGGGTTAACAGTCAGGTATTTGGTCTTACTTGTATTTATTTCTAGTCCCTTCATACTGCAATACTCACTGAATTTATCTAATAGAGTTTGCAAGCCCATGGGAGTTTGAGATAATAAGATGGTATCATCTGCAAAAAGGAGGGCGGGGACTGGATCACCGTTTAATCTTGGTGAGTCATGGTTACATTGTTTCAGATGATGAACCAGATCATTAATGTATAATGAGAAAAGGGTTGGGGCAAGCACACAACCCTGTCTCACCCCCCTCTTATTGGGTCTGTCAACTCTCCCTTTGGCCCCCACCGAACCTTTGCAAATGTATTTTCATGTAACCTCTCTAGCTGGTTCAGGCGGTTCCCTGACATGCCCTGTTTCCCTAGTGCTGCCCATAAGAAGTCTCTAGGCACCAAGTCAAAGGCTGCACGCAGATCCACAAACGCAATATAGAGGTGGCCTTTCCTTAGTCTAGTATATTTCCACATTATTGTCAATAGCCTAAAGGCCTGATCGACTGTACTCCTCTGCTGTCTAAAGCCTGCTTGATATATAGTCATTATGTTGTTTTCTTCTATCCAGCTACTAATTCTATTCAGCAACTGTCTAGCATACATTTTTTGCATGACGTCTATGAGGCTGATTGGTCTATAGTTCCCTGGGTCTTCCCTGGATCCTTTTTTGTAGACTGGGATTATTTCTGCCACTTTCCATGTCTCGGGCACTAGACCTCCCCTTGCTATAGCGTTACTTAAAAGATTTAGATAAGGTGCCCAAATTTCTATACTGTGTTTAAACATATCTCCCGGGATCTTATCCAAACCCGGGGCTTTTCCTGGCTTGATTGCTTCAATGGCATTCACCGTCTCCTCTAGACTAAATTGTAACTCGGGTAAGATGCCCCAAGTAGCTAGGGTTTTATGTCTTGAGGGATAGAGATCAAGGCTGGTGGGATCAGAGTAAAGGTTTGTAAAATAGTTAACCCATGTTTTGGGATCTATATGATGATCTGTAGTGAATATCCCCTCTTTGCTGCCATGGGTAACTATTTTCCAGAAGATCCTAGCGTCATTGCTTTTTGCTGCATCCAGCAGGTCTTGCCACTTTTGATCCTCCCAGTTGCTTTGGGCAGTTGCCAGTGTTTTCTTGTAACTGGCCCTTGCCTGTTGTACGGCTAATTGATTTTTTTGCTTTAAAGCCTCTATCAGTACTCTTTTCCTCTCCCTACATTTGATAGTGTACCATGGACTGTTTGAGGTGGTATGCACCTTCTCCTTTTTATGCTTGTTCTGTAGCTGTTTGGTCAGGAAGGGTCTTAATGCAGTACTCATTGATTGGTGGATGGCCGTAATAGGGATATCAATAGGTTTATTTTCTGCATAAGGCTCCAGGAAATCAGAAAATGTATTGTAAATATTTGTCATAGTATCCAGATTGCCTAATATTGCTGGCCATTTTACGACCCTTCTATTGTTACTGAGGGTGGGTTGTAACTCCACCTTATCATGTTCTATATATTCCAAATCCAAATCTAGGAGGTGGGCCATGAGTTCAATTATTAGCGGGAAGTGGTCACTTTCCCTTCTTTTATCGATTTTAAAAGTGACTAATCTTCCCCATGTACTTATACTATGCAAAATGTAGTCTATTTTCGAGGTTGAGTTGCCTCTCTGGAAGGTATCCAAATTAATGCCACCTTCACCCACTCTGCCATTACACGCCCTCAGTCCGTGCTTTAATGTAAGGCCCATAAGTTGCAGTGCAGCCACTGTGCCAGGAACAGTTTTTTCTATTGTTAAACAAGGAATTGCTCTCAATCGATCTTCTTCTTCTGCTAAATGTTCAAATCCAGTTATAGGTTCATAATTACAATTAAGGTCACCCCCTATCATAATTGTCTCTCCTACTGGGATCTTTTTAAGCAGGTCGTCTAGTAGAGATATTTCAGGAGACTCCAAGTTTGTCCTTCTAGGTCTTATATATACATTGAACAAGTGGGATATAATCTTGTTTTTTTTCCCCATTACCAACCATAAAATGTCCTCTGACTCTGTGGCTTGCATACGTATCTCGACATTTAATGAGATTTTCACCCATACAACCAACCCCCCAGATGGTCTCCCTCTGGCAGCTGAAGTTGCACTAATAAAGTAGGTTTTATATCCTAATTTATACGGCGGATCTTTAAGCCAAGTCTCTTGAAAGAGACAGGCATGGTATTGATCAATATAGTCCTGCCATTCGGGGTCTGTAAGCTTATTTTTTAGGCCTGCTGCATTCCAGGAGATTATAGTGATAGGACCCCTTCCGTTTAGGGTCGTGACATTAGAAGTAGGGCTCAAGAGTGCTGTCGAATCTTTCCTACGGGGCAAAGAATCCACTACACTCTCTGCCCCTGTAACATGAAGATCATTCCCTTCAAGGGGCTCACCTACTGTTGAGACCCCATTTGATCCCACTTGTGCCTGATCTATCTGGATTAGTCAATCTACTCTTTCAAGATTGGAATCACCATTTCTCTTTTGCAATCCCTCATTGTCATTATACTTAGGCCTCTGTGCTAGGGATTTGGTAATAAATGGATCCAGACTAAACCTCATGGCATTGATTTTGGGGGCGGGGGTTCTCTGTTCCATGTCAATCAGACCTCTGATTAATCTTCCATCCTTAACTGTTAGTGCAATAACATCATATTGTCCCATCTCTCCTAGGATTCTTCCTGCCCCCCTAATATCTGAATGAATTATGGATAGACGGGGTCATTCCAATGTTGGCGGGCGGCGGAGGCCGCCCGCCATAATTCCCCCCTCCGAAATACCGCGCCGCGGTCAAAAGACCGCGGCGGGTATTACAAGTTTTCCCCTGGGCTGGCGGGCGGTTGCTGAAAAACCGCCCGCCAGCCCAGGGGAAAACGACCTTCCCACGAGGATGCCGGCTCGTAATCGAGCCGGCGGAGTGGGAAGGTGCGACGGGTGCAGTTGCACCCGTCGCGTATTTCACTGTCTGCCAAGCAGACAGTGAAATACTTTTAGGGGCCCTCTTACGGGGGCCCCTGCAGTGCCCATGCCATTGGCATGGGCACTGCAGGGGCCCCCAGGGGCCCCACGACAATCCCTACCGCCATCCTGTTCCTGGCGGGCGAGCCGCCAGGAACAGGATGGTGGTAGGGATTGTCAGAATCCCCTCGGCGGCGCAGCGAGCTGCGCCGCCTTGGAGGATTCTAAGGGGCAGTGGAAAACCGGCGGGAGACCGCCGGTTTTCCCTTTCTGACCGCGGCCAAAGCGCCGCGGTCAGAATGCCCCGCGGGGCACCGCCAGGCTGTCGGCGGTGCTCCCGCCTACAGCGGCCCTGCCGGTGTTACACCGCCAGGGTCGTAATGAGGGCCACAGTGTCTTTTGACCCTGATCCACTGTGTAAGCTTGTTCTTTAAGGAATCCTCATCTTCTCTGCTATTTAAGGACAGTTTAGGAACATTTAACAGAAAAACCACATTGGTCCTAATGGGAAACCTATCCCCCTCAGAATATCGATTCCATGTAGTATAACGGTTACGATCATTAAATACTTGGAGATAGGGGTTCAGAGTAGGTTCCACATTTCCTTTTTGGGGCCCTTTTACCAAACGGGGTTCTCTTTGTGGATTCCTTGTTTCTTGGCTTAGAACACTAGCATTACTTCTAGGGTAGTTGCGTGAACCAGTATTTACCCTGTTAACCCCTCTCATATATCCCTGTGGTTGATGTAAAATCTTAGCTATAGCTTGGGTAGGGTTGGGGTTAATATTCAAGTTTTGAGAACATGTGGATCTACCTTGTGGATGAGATGATATAAGGGGGGTCTCCTTTTCGCACTGAGCTCTATGGGTACCCCTATCCCCCTCCTTTTCCACAATATCTGATAAGGTTCTTACTTCAAGTTTCAAATCCCTAACTTCCTGGATTAACCCAGAGAGTAGGTCATAAAGGTCTGCTATAGTTCTTGTTTTATATTTTAGAGGATTCACTGGTTCTAAATTGAGAGGAGAGGTCCTCTCTCTAGCTAACTGTACAATTGGGATAATTGGGTGTAGCTCTTCCACAAACACCCCCTCTTGTGCATTCTGCACTTTATTACTATCGAGTTCTGCCAAGACTGCATATTTGTTAGAGCACACAACTTCACACTCCTGCATATGGCCCTTCTTCCTAGTACTATCTATGGTGGATGGGTGTATGGATCGAGTAGTAGCATCCTTAGGGCTGTCAGTCCTAATATCGGATGAAACCTCCCCCTCTTGCTGGCTAATAATCTCTATCACTTGATCATCCTCTGGTTCGACTTTCTTCGTGTAATAAGAGGTAATCTTTTTATCAGGGCCCTCCCGGATAGTGGCCCTACTACATAGTAGTGACTCTACCTCCTCAATAAGATCATCAATTTCAGCTATAGTGCAGTTCTCCCCTGCATTCCTAAGTTTTTTTATGGATTTCTCCTTTCCCCTTGGGGGTTCTGATGCCTTACGTTTTCCCATATCTTGAGCCGCCTATATAATGCTTCGGCTCTGTGAACCAGTCCACAATATGTATTTATAAAAGAGATTAAAAGAAGGACTGGTGGGAGTAGACCTAGTTAATAACTATTATCTTCTCGTACGACAACGTTAGCTTTAAATTTTGCACTATAGATACAAGCAGACCTCTTGCAAAAAGTGAAGAGGCAGAGGCCCAACCCAGCCCCACTCCTAAATCTATCACGTAATGATGAAAGTATTACAACAATCAAGGGAGAGTATCGTCCTAAGGCCCTCTATAAAAATACCTTTTTTAGGAGTAATTGACAACACAGTACCTTCAGGCAGCCATATACGAGTAGGTTGCCAAATCCAAACGTCTTTAAATGGATGTCAGGGGGGTGGCCCAGCCCTGCCTCTTCCTGGCAATGACGGGCAAGGACGGGCGGCGGGAACGCTGTTAAGAGTTTAAAGGGCTCCTGCCCTTGGTCACGCCTCCTGGGGCCTCCTGAGCGCTACCTGCCTGTAATTCGGTTGTTCCTTTGTGCAGGCTTCTTTTCCACATTGCATCTCTTTTACAAAACCGGACAAGGTCTTAGTGGTCAAAGATATCATAGAACTTCTGAAGAAAGAGCAATCAGGGAGACAAACACACACCCAAGTGTGTTTCAGAGCAATATCTACTTAGTCAGAAAAAGGGCAAAGGCTTTCGGCTTGTGACATATCGAAAGGAACTGAATTTGTGGATCCTCAATCAGCATTGAAAAATGGAGGGGATTCACCTCTTGAGAGACATTCTCATATAGAACAACATTCTGGTGAAGCTGGACTTCAAGAATGCTTATATGACTATTCCGAATAGCAAACTTATTCCATTCATGTGTATTGAAACATCAGGTTTTCAAGTTCATTTTCTTTCCAATTGGACTCCTATCCGCTGCTTGATGTTTCACAGGGCTGTTGTTGACATGGGCCATGCTAGACAAATTTCATTGTCTTTGGTGTCCTTAGCCTTAGAATCACTCCAAGATCTGGGGTTCTTGATCAACATACAGAAATCTGATTTATTCCCAAAGAAGTAATGGAATTCATAGAATTCGAGATCAGTTCAATCTCAGTAACGCCCCTTCAATGACTGCAAAAATAAGGATAATAAAGAAGGAGGCTGGCATGTCCATGTTGCAGAACCAAATCTCCCCGAGATGAATAACAAGACTTGTGGAACTTAAAAATAGCACAGCAAGAGTTCACACACAGAACAAATTCCTCTGTCGAAAGAAGCCAGACTGAAATGTAATTGTGGCATCAACATGTGGAAGCGAGGAACAACAGAGCAATCGCTTGGATGTTGCTGCATCTGAACATCAAATCCAGTGCCAGCAGGATAGGTTGTGGGTCTATCCAGAAGACTGATGGCTAGAGGAGTCCAACTAGGAACTTCAGCTCTGCATAAGAGATCTAGAGCTGCTGGATGTTTCCTTTGCATTGAATGTTGGGCAAACAAAAGTCAAAATGGTGTATACTTCTGAAAATTGTCAATATTTCCATTGTACAATATATTAACGGACTAGGAGTAATGAAATCCAAGATGTTGGTAAACCTAGAAAGGGAGGTTTGGCGCCACTGCCTGGATGACAATATCTCAACGTTGGTGGAGCAACTTCCATACAAAACAAAGAGATTCTATCAATTGGAAGCTGGATACCAAAGTTTTCTTGAAGCTGCTGGACAGGGACACTTGTGGTTATTGCAGAGGATACAGAGTTAGCGTTACAGTTGAACCATCAACTAGAAAAGGTTCCTCAGCTGGTACCCAGATCCAGAGGTGAAAGCCACAAATGTGTTTTCTTTAGGATTGGAAGGGTTATTTTCATTGCACCATTCCTTCATTTATCTTGATACCCCGGGTTACCACTCAGGTCAGGTGACAGCGAGTACAATTGGTGATGGTGACTATCTTCTGAAGATCATCAGTGCAGTTCCCAGCTCTTCTTCAACTGTCTTTAGCCTCTCTAGTTGTCCTGCCCCAGTTTCCTTTCATGCTGAAGAACCCTCTGTGGCAGCAACATCGAATGACACTTTTGGGACGGCTGCCTTTGATGGCACGGTGAATATCAGGGAACAGTGGCAACTGCCTAGCTTATCAAAAGATGCTTCCATTTTCCTCAAAAGGCATGAGTCCCAGGAACTCAAAACAAACATAGATCCCTTTGGACCAGTTGAGTTGGTTGGTGCCTTCAGCAGCACATGGATCTTGTGAGGTCAGATATGAATGCAGTACTCAATTTCATGTCAGAATTTGGTGAATAAAGAATTAGCATACAGAAAAATAAAGTCCTACAAAACAACAATATCTAAATGACATTGTTCAGTTTCAAATTAACCGATTATGAAACATCCCATGGTAAAATAGCCTTGTTGTTCCTACGGAATAAGTCTATTGCCACCCCTGGACCAATATACAGTTCCCTTTTTGTTGTTAATGATTTTTTGTAGGTGTAACCAGCTAATGCAGCAACTTTTATCTCACAAGCTGCTTTCAGTTAATCTAACATGTTATTCTGTTTTAATCTCATGTAAGAGAGTGTCTGAAGCTTAATGGTAGGCTAGTTACACAGGAAGGGGACATTTTCGTAATTGCCAGAAGAACTAGGGGGGACATTTTCGTAATTGCCAGAAGAACTAAAACATCTACAAGATCAGTGTTTTATCTATCCTTTCCAGATAATACAGGTGTAAACAGCTGGGCAATTACTAATTTTTTGTGAAACATTTCTCTCCTGTATCAGTGTCTATGTTGGCTATTTTGGTACTCATTCAGTCGCAGCTGCCCGGTTGAATGATTCAACTTTTAAAAAGTTTTATTTTAAACAAATAAATAACCTGGCTGCAAATGTCATTGGAAACCTTTGAACTAGTTTGATACTCATCTCTGGGTCTTGCCATAGAATACACCTATGGCCTGAGAGCTCCTGACTAAGTCCAGAGGGGTGGGGGGGGCCCTCCATGTACCGTGCAGGGAGCCCCCTCAAGTTTATTTACGCCACTGTTGTGAATCTGTCACACACAATTTTGTTCCTCTTGTCACAGCATACAGCATGGGGCACAGGGTTCCACTTCAGATGTTAGCGTACTTTGCTGTGAGCAGTGCTTAATTTGTGCTTGTTCTTCCCGTGCGGAGCACCAGCACCCATTTTTGAGTGCCGGCGCTTAGTTTTCTGTCTCAAGCATTTACTGTGAGCAAAAGACTTGTGGGAAAGACGGAGGAAGAGGAAAACGAAAAAGTGTCAGAAAGGGGAAAGCAGGAAGCTGCAAGAGTGAGCTGAAGGGGTAGGGAGTGGCTGTAAATGGATTGAAGAGGCCCGAGGTGGCTTCAGGATTACGCTGCCTCAGTATTATGTGCTCGAACTTTTAATTGCAGCAGCCGCGTGTTTAAGAGGAGGGCTTTGAGCACCAGCACCTTTTTATTGACAAATTAAGCACTGGCTGTGAGTGACAACATTCTGCTGTTGCACAATGTATACTCGCACACAAAAAGTAGCCCCCTTGTACAGGTTTATAAAAACAGTTCACAAACTTTGGCAATGACAACAGTTGGCAGCCAATGCCAGTCCCTATTGGCTTTGCCAAAGTACGTTTTTCTTTTCACCGTTGATGGTGGATCTGTTTGGTGATGGAGGTTAGCATTATGCTGAATAATGTTTTTCGTTTCAGCAGGTTTAGTCATGGACATTGGCAAAGTGTCTAATTGTCCCTTCTGTATTGTGGCAGTTTTGGCAGTAGGCAGTGCCTGAGCTGCTCTGCCTTTAACCAGCAAGTCACTGCACCTCTCAGAGGTTTGGCTCTGCAGGCGCACAAACTTGTTTCTGTGCCTCATTCCCTTCATTCCCTTTATCAGCCTCACATTGTGAGATGGGCAGATGGTGGCCCGCCCTCCAGGTTACTAGACTTTTCACATACGGGGACTGGGATTGCCAATCAAATTCGAAAGGGGCACCCTAAACATGCCCCTTCCAAATTCCGATTCTGAATGCATTTCTAAACTCATTTTGCAATTTGGTAACCAATAACCTGTTATTGAACTGGAAGATGGCTTTAGTAAATTTGCAAAAGCCATTTGAAGGTAAAAAACCCTGTGATTTAGCAAATTGCAGGCTCTGCAGCTGCTAAGCGGCGTCATACATCGGCCCTTGATTCTCTGTGAATGGAAGAACCAGAGAAGCTGGTGGGTCGTGCAGGGATTTTCCAAAGTGTTCCCAGAGACTTTGAAAGTGGATTCTATTCTTCACAGCTTGATGGGGTGCATCGCTGTCATCACAGTAGATGCAGCACACCTAAACAAACTGCGAGCTAAAGGTGGAGGTTGCTATTAAAATGATCTGCATCAGTCCTTATGCTCAGAAGTCTTTGCTGCCTACGTGAACCAATCATTGCTGAAGGACGTTCTTTCCTTGCTCCTCACTGTGAATGATGACAAGGACTATGGCCCAGTTCTTTAAATGATGGAAAAGTAAATATAGTTGTGGATTCAGACAGCCTCATAGTCAGTGGAACTAGTGGCAGGGACAACAGTGTTGTGGAGGCATGAATACTGGATACATTAATGGAAGAGAGATGCTGAACAAAATGCACTCAGGCCTGGACTACCTGTTTTTTAACCGGGCATTTCCCCAGTGGGCTGGAGCCATTTGACGCCAGTTTTTAGGGCAGCTGCAGCTTTCTTCTTCTCCCCCAGATAATTATAGCATGGGCGTTGGGGCAAGAGAAAGAAAAGAGAGAAGAGAGAGAGAGAGAGAGAGAAGAGAGAGAGAGAGAGCAAGAGAGAGAGCTGGACTGGTTTGTACATTTTTGCCAAGGCTGATTTTCGTTCCCAGTACGGCCTTGAAACCCCCTTTGTGGAAGTGCTTCTTCCAGGTCAAACGCTCCTTGGTCAGAAGCTGGTGGAACTGGTTAAAAAAGGCTCCTAAAGATGCAAAATTGGTGAAGACCTTTAGAGCAAACACTCCAGCATCCAAGAGATATACTTCCAAGGAAGTCAAATAAACAATCTTACATTATGAACAATGTATTGAGGTTTATATTTGGTTTTATCTCTTTTTCTTTCCTTTTTTCTTTTTTCTCTTAATAATGTTTTTCAATGATCAGACCTAATATTATTGCCTCGTGCTCAGGTGCTCACTTCTAGTTGTGCTGATGATGATCATTATATTGTGGGGAAGATCCAAACGTCGTTGACTGTACACTCAGAACCTCCTCTTCTTTGTAGTGAACTGATTTGGCTTTTTGTGTTTTTCTGTACTGCCTGAGAATAATATCATACTGATTGTACCCACTAATATTAAAGTGAATAAAGGAACTTTCTAATAGGAACATTTTAGTAATATGTAGTGTTTAGATTTTTTTTTATATTACTTGGTTTATTTGTTTTTTTTAAGTGGAATAGTAGGAATAGTAATTTCTGTTTTATATCACTCACGAAGAGTCCCTCTATTTTTGTTTAGGTTTTCCTGGGTTTCATTTCGGGCGTTCATTGAGCCAGAAAATCGAGCCTTAGTATTTATTTGTATTCAGTATTACTTTCTTTCATATGGTAAGATTGCATGTACTGGGTTCCCGTCACTACGAAACACATGAGGGAAAGTGGGTATCCTTAGGTAAGGAACACATATATCAGCCACAAAACGTTTCTGAGTGATTCATTCATTAGGGGTAAAATCTTAAGCATCCGTTATACTTATTTCTAGACACTTGATGTACTTAAGACACTGAAGAAATTACTTGAGTCATGAAGTGTAGCAGTTACGTGAAAAGGACCCCGGAAAAGCATCTTGCATTTTCTCCATTTGCCTTTTCTGCTGAGTGCTGTAGTGACTTGGCGGTCCATTTTCAGTTTTCCAGTGCTCGCCGGGCTCTAGGTGGCATAGGGTTCTGGCTTCAGGAATGTCCACCTCACTCCCGACAAGATTTACCACAACAAATTTTTGACATTAGTTGCACTCAGATGTTACAGGGATGAACAATAAGAAATATTATTAGCCAGAGTTGCCCAACAACAAGAGCGACTTCCCATGGTGGTCGTCAATTACTAGAGTTTTTTTTCAAGTGTAGGCATTGCTTAACCTGAAAACTAGCAGTTGACAAGGTCAAAAGTTTTTCTTATAACAATAGTCCAACTTACAAGATTCGGAAGTAATATTAATTGTCATACCAATTTTGTTGTCCATGTTTTGATCGGTAAATGCAACAAAATTTATGTTGGTAGTACAATCAGACCACTAAGAGATAGAATTTCTTAACACTTCAGAGCGGTGAAGCAGGGAGACTTAAAATATGCATATTATTGACTGTACAGCACAAAGGGCACATCAGAATTTCTGGTTTTATGGATTAGAGACAGGACCGACTGATCTTAGAAGAGTAACCTGTGAGCTCCACTTGAGATGCCAGGAAGCATTATGGGTTATGAAAAAACGCAGAAGAATTCAGATTGAATATTAACAACGAATTGCATTCATGAATTTGCCTTGGTTTCTCTAGATCTAGAGAAAGCGTTTGATACGGTGGAGTGGACCTATCTAATGGCGGTGCTAGACAGGATGGGATTTGGGCCCAACTTTTATGGCTGGATGCGCCCATTGTACACCAATCACATGGTCAGTTTAAAAGTGGGCGGAGACTTATAGGAAGCGTGGTCGGTGGGGTGGGGAATGAGGAAGGGTTGTCCCCTCTCCCCGATACTGTTTGTCCTGGCAATAGAGCCATTGGCACGACCCTTACAAAAAGAGCTAGAGCCATGGCGATGTAAACACATTATCTATTTACATGCTGACAACGCTCTGGTTTACATACTCTCCCCCAGTAGGTCAATGCTGGTTCTGTTGGGCCTGCTTAATGACTTTGGCAGGGTCTTCGGGCTTAGGCTCAGTCTCTGGAAGACACTTCTGTATCCCCTGGGGTGCCTGGTCGGACGACCCACAAATCAACTGCCCGCACTGAGCCTGTGATGGGAGACTTAAGGTTTTAGATACTTGGGCATGCAGATTGCACACACGGAAGCAACATACAAATGGCTAAATATTGACAGAGTGATGGAAGGCTTGGAGGGTTTGATTTGCTTCTCGAACACATTCCCGCTATCTGTTATAGGGCGAGCTGCCGTGGCAAATTTTTTTTTTCTTCCTCGCTGCCTTAACCTTCTTCAAGCACGATGTCTCCTTTAGTCCCCCTGTTCTTTAGGAAACTCAAAAGCTTACTGATATAATTTATATGGGCCAGGAAATGTAGCAGGGTAGCTTTGGCAACACTTAAAAGGGACATGGATTTCGGGTTCGGGCTATTCCAGATTTGCGCTCTTATTATTATGGGGCAAATTGACAACAGGCTGCATGCTGGTTGATGGACGAAGATAACTGGGAGAAGGGACTATATACAGGCATGCTAGGAGATGACACTCTTGCGTGTTTACTGGCGCGGGTGGTAGATTGGATCGCCCTATTCCCTATCTGGTCAGGCAGGTGGCAGTGCTTTGGGAGGAAGTGGTGGGTAGAGTGATGCTTGGTATGGTTGGTTATGGTTTCATAGAGAGCTCAAGATCTGGGACCTGGCTATGTTTCAATCGCTGGATGAGAAGATGTCTATGGACCGATGAAGGGGAGTGGGGTGTCAAGTGGCAGGCAATTTGTTCTGTGGGTAAACCTATTACCTTTCAGGAGGTACAGGAAACCTTCAGGGTGGGTCCAGTCCAGTTCCATTCACTAGGCTGTGCTGGAGCAAGATACTAGAGAGTTATGGGTCGGATTCCCAGTGGCACCACCGCCTTCGAAAGTTCTGTGGGGCATGATTCAATGGGGAGAGGGAAGGCACTTAATTACCTTATTCTACAAGGGGTTGTGGGAGGAAATAGTACACACTCCCTATGTGGTCTGTAAGAACTGGGAAAGGGAATTGGCAGCACCCATTGCAAATTGGGCTCATGCTTGTGAATCATACTTATGTATCACCCAGTCTTGTGAACAGGATTAATGCCACCAGGGCAGCCAGATGTACCAGATGTTTGGTGTTGGGGGCTACCTTCTTGCACTTCGCCTGGGAGTGTGCGTGAAACAAGGGCTTCTGGAAGATTGTGACACTCCTGATAACACGTGCCACCAGTATACTGATACCCAGGACTCCCCTGGCTTGCTTGTTAGGAGTGATAAAACAACCCAGAAGGTGCAGACTCCCATACAGGTTTAGCCAACTTACCCTCCTACTGGCCAAGCGGAGGGTGGACATTGGTTGGATGACTGAGAGATCACCAGCAGCGTCCGCTTGGGTGAGAGTTCTTTTCGAGTGGGGAGTGGCTGAGGAGGCACACATGAGGCTGACCCATACGGATGAACAAGCTATGGATGCAATTGCTACATGGGGGCTTCTCCTGGACAACTTTAGTGCAAAGCACCCTTCTGACTCTGAGAGAGACGCTGGGGGTAGGGATGAGTGGCCCGAATTTGCCTTACATATGTGCTTACCATGATAATTAGATGCTTCAGGAGTGTTCTCCTTTCTTGCACTGAAGTCTATGTTGAACTGTAGCCAGGGGGACTCGGAGTAGCTCTACCCCCACGGTCATTACTGTTTATACTGCCACACTTTGCGATCATGTTCCTTCTTATTTGATGCACTCAGGAACCTGTACTGCCTCATGTTTGCTAAGCATTTTTTTTTTGTTTGTTTCTTTACAAAATGGAAATAAAGTTATTAAAAAAACAATGAATTGCATTATTTTTTGTCTGACCTATAAATATTATTCTGAGTGACACAATGATGTATTGACACCCAAAATTATTATTTGTTGCTAAAAACGTCAATTTTTATGTAGTCCTATTGGATATTTTATGTCTTCCTTCTGTTGCTCTAGTAGTGATAATTGGTACTAACATGATAATTAACTTTTAGTTATACTCACTTTTCGGATTGCTTGGAATGTGGTTCTTGAGTGAATTTGTTTTTTATCTATGTTTATGAACTTGCTTTTTAATTTCATAAACACAACAGATTAGAGGAATGTATAGTCAAATACGGTGACACTATGTTAATATCAGTGAGGTACTCAGATTATGGTTATGGATGATTGTCGGAATTTATAGATAAGATCTGTTTAAAGGTAAATTATTTCCAGGCCAAATTCAGGCAATTTCTTTACCCAGTGAGTTGGTGAAGCCGAAGGAAAAGCCGAAGTAGAGGGGATTCGTAATCTGGAGCAGCGCAGCCCTAGCGGATTAAGACCGCCGGCAGGTTAAGACCGCTGGCGGTGTCGGCAGTCAGACCATGGCGGCTCCACCATGGTCATAATATGGAGACCGAACTGCTGCTTTGGCGGCGGACCAACCGCCATCGTGAGTCTGGCAGTCCCAGGACCTCCAGACTCATAATGAGGACCATAATGTCTATTTGAATGAAGTAATATTTTATTGAGATTACCCTTGCAAATACTTTTAAGAGGACTTAGCAAATGTGGTATTTCAAAAGTGATATTGTATTCATGGATTATATGAGTCTTTTTTAACTCCGTATCATAGGGTGAATTTAGGGCACACTATTACCATGTGCTGGACTTGGCCTGAATGATAAGAGCAGTTGTTTCCTCATTTTCTGTGGGATTGTTTTTCAGAGTATGAGGAATTGGTCACACTAACATCATGAAAATAGTAACTTGGATTTTACTTTTTGAATAGGCGAGACACACTGTGTGTTCTTCTTTCTATGGTGTGTCATTATTTGCCACATTATTATTTATGGATGTCACTACTTCTGGTGTTTCAGAATTATGAATTGACACTGCATCCTATTTGGTGATTATACTTGTTATTTAAATGTATGGATATTTCACCTAACCATTTTAACAGCTATAGTTCCTCACTTGAATACACCTATATCATTGATCTTATGGTACCCTGAGTGAAGACCTATGGTTTTGAATTTACATTCTAAAATACAATGTAACTTTTTCTAGCCCTGAGGAAGTCATTTGGAAGAGAAATGCCCAGCGATGAAAGAAGTGTTTTCTAGTGCTGTGAAATAACTTGTACATCAAGAACTGGAATTCTGATTTATGAGAAGTAATGATTATTGCTCAGTCAGTTTCAAGATGTGCAACTATTTGTGATTACAACACCAGGATGACTGTGATATGCTCAGGGATTAGTTCGTCTTGTATGGATATTTGTCTTATTTGAGGAGTTTTGGGTGGCATTTCTGCATTTCCTCCCTTGAAGCACCTGTTCACCATTATTATATTTTTCGATTATTTTGACTTACAAATTGTTTTGTTTGATACTTGTGAAATTGTTATTAGTGTGTATAGCCAGCCACCGATCTGTGTTTTTTTACTATTGGTCAGCCTTTGTCCATTCTTATGATTTACCAGGAATTTTCTGATACCTTTCAGAATCCTAGCTCTGTATCTCTCCCTCTTTATAGAAATTTGTATTGTGCCATCCCGACCTTACCTGAAGTCATAATTCCCTATGGTACAATGCACTCTTTGTCCCAGCATGAGAAACAGGTTCTGAGGGACTATCTGGATGAGAATCTTCAGAATGTCCTGATTGTCTCGTCTACATCACCTGCTAGATCCTACTTTTCTTTGTCCCTCAGTCCAAGGAGCTGAGACCTTGCATTGATTATTGTGGGTTTAATAAGCTCACCATTAAAGACTGTTTCCTACTTCCATTCATCAAAAATATACTTGAGTCGGTTCATAGTGCAAACTATTTCACATAGTTAGATCTCCATGGAGCTTATCATTTGTTCTGGATTAAGGAAAATGATGAGTGCAAGGCATCTTTTTGGGCACCCTTCGGATACTATGACTGTCAAGTCATGCCCGTTGTCCTTACACATACTCTAGCAGTTTCTCAGAGGTTTATCAGTAATATATTCTCTGCAATACTGAACTAGTTTCTTGTGGTAGCAGAACAATATTCTCATCATCTCTGCTTTCCTTCTGGATCACAGAGTCCATGTTCATTTAATCATTCTTTGTCACAATGAAAACAATCCATCCTGTAAGGTGGAAAAGTATGAATTCAAGAGAACAGAGGTAGAGTGTCTGGGGTTTTGTCTTTCAGATTATTAATTATCTATGGTCCCACATAAGATCTCTGCCATTTTGGAGCAACCACCCCACAAGTCTATCAAGGAGACACAGAGTTTTATGGGCCTGGCAAACCTTTATAGAAAGTTTATTAAAAACTTTGCTGTAATGACTAGTCACATTTCCGCTGCTCTGAAGAAGGAGTACTTACCTAAAAGATTTTCCTGAGCTCCAAAGGCCCCCTATTCTCAGGCACACAGATTTATTTATTGTGGTAACCACTGCTTCTACTTTTGCTGTGAGAGCAGTTGTCTTTCAAATCCAGTAGGAGGAGAATCTGGAGCATCCCTAGCATTTCTTACTGATGCCATGCCTAGATGGGACATTATGATAGATGATTCTGAGACACCTGTCCTTTTGTTCTCTGACATAGGGCTTGATTTACAGTTTGGCAGAAGGGTTACTCCATCACAACAGTGACAGATATCCTTCCTTTGAAAAAAAATCCCATAGGATATAATGGGATTTATATTCCGGTGGACACGATATCCGCCACCGTTGTGATGAAGTAACCCCTCCACCAAACTCTAAATCAGGCCCAAAATTATCTGTCTGGCAAAATCTGTCTTACTGTGTGTGAGGGAATCTCACTCTGAGATATCTCAGGAAGGCCTTGATGCTCCACAGAGTCAAGTGCTCTTGGCCTACCGGCAGAATCTATTATTTTTCCCACAGACCTTTTAGTTCCAGCTAAGCATCTTCAAACTGAGGCTCTGGAAATGTGTCATTACTCAGCAGTAGCAGGCTATGGAGTTAAATTAACCTTAGAACTTGTCTTGCCTTCCTTCTGATGGCCTACTGTTCACCAAAATATAAAACTCTATGTTCAGTCCTGTCCTATCTGTGCAACGTCAAAGGCCGTCCATGATAAGCTCTTGGGTTTTCTTCAGCTTTTGCTGGTTCTTTCTCATCCTTGGCACACAATTTTCTCCAATTTTATAGTGGACTTATCCTGTCAGGTGAAAACCGAGTGATCAGTGTCAATGTAGGCCACTTTTCCAAGATGGCTCACTTTTCTCTATTAAGGAGGATTTTTACCTTTTATTTCCTGAGAAGGGGGCAGCTTTTCAAAGGCACTTTCCTACCACATATTTCAGTGCATGGTAACACTGTAGCTTCCAGAAACAGTAGTCTTTCCCTCGAACAGCGGAAGACCCAGATCAGGATTCCGGATTAGCATCCAACCCTGAACAAGCAAGTAATCTCATATTAGGGAACAATTTGGAATTGACACACTTGTACAGAGCCCTCCCTGCTATGTTTAGGTCAAGCCTACCAGCAACCGCAAACTGGCTAGTTGCATAAGACCTATTGTCAACTTAATAGGACCTTATAGTCGGCTTATGTCCCACTCATTGCTTACCACTGGTTGGTTTCATTGTCACTTTCATTTGCCTCCTTCTTAATTGATGACTTGCATTGTACATTTTGTGTTTTTCTCTGCACCAAATCATGCCCTCTTTACTTGTTTTCTTCCACTGCTCACTTTTAAGAACCTATTTTTTTCTTTTGCTTAAGCACTCCACAAGTGTTTTCAAGCTACCTCGCTGTGTGCTTCTCTCCCCTTGCCTACTATGTGTTTCTTGCCCTTGTCCATCTGTTTTTTGACTCGCACATGCTTCTTGTTGGTATTTCTCACCTGTCTGCTTCTGAGGTGTTCTCTTCCTCTTGTGCTTCTCCTGCCACTCACGGTGTTCTGCTTTCCCCTTCCTCTTTCCCAACTCCTCCTCTTATACTCCCAATCAATCAACACCTAGGTCATTTTTTTCTAATTTGCACTTTTGTGATTTTTTTAAAATATATTGATCCAAGTGGCTTCCGACATTTTGCATTGGTAATCAAAAAATGAACGCAAATTGTGACTTCCCCATTCCGCTGGCAAGCACATGCTGTCAGAAACATAGGCGCATTAGTTGAATGACGCAATTACCATTGGCCTTTTTTAAATCTTTTTTTTTACTATACTGTACAGCCCATCCCAAAGCAACCGGCAAAACCAACGTATCCCAAAGGCGAGCCCTATTGGCTTCGCCAGTGTCTGTTATAACTAGGAATACATTCACCCCACCGGAGGTCCAAAGGAGGCTGAGAAGTGTCACTTTGTGCCACACTACTGCAATTGCTTGCTTTCAGACACACGTTATGCATGTGCCATGGCCTCAGGGTGTTTTAAAAAACCCTTTCCATTGGTACCTGTAGTGTCGGGAGTTGCCGGCACTCAATTGCTAATGAAGACTCGGACACAGCTAGTGGTTTAACAGTTACGAACCCGTGGGCAGGGTTCGATGGCCGCGTCAACGATTGTCCGATGCAGCTCGGTGCGATCGCCTGTGCGTCTGAACCCCGCCCCCTGGGTTCACTTTAATAACTAACCTCGGTCACATGACCTAAGGCACACACAACCATTCCAGAACCTGAGGGGGAAACAGGTACAGCGAATCTGCCATCGTCCCTCCATTTTTTGCCTCGTTCGTAGTGCCCGGCGACCACTTCACTCACTGGCGCGACCCTACATACCTCCCAAAAATCAAAATCACAGAACTACACAAATCACAAACACATTCAACATCTAATCATCAGTCACATGATCACGTAGCCTCACTGACGGAGCGCGATTATTGCGCAGATAGTACCTGGTGCTGTCAGCTCTTCCTTTACTGGTACTGAGTGTCTCATTGTCGGCAGGGTTGCATTCCGTTAGAGCGTCTGGCAGGTTGTCATCACCTGTCTCGAGATAGGATATGTCACTGTCATCATAATCCTCGTCCACGGATGATGGACCAACCACTGGCTCAGAGGATACCTCCGCTGGACAGAATGCAGGAGGGGCGCAGAACCTTTTAAACAGTGACACATTGCGAGTCACTGACTCCATACCACGTCGTGCCACTACGGAAGATCCATGCTGCTTCACAACCCACCACGGGGCAGGGTCAAAAGGCATGCGAAATTTACTGCTTGGGGATATCTCTTTGAGCAGCACAAAATCGCCCACTTTGAGGTCGGAGTGTTTCGCTCTGCTACAGATGCTGGCATACTTGTTGTTGGCCAAATGCTTTTCATGTGCTTTGTCAAAGTCCACAGAAGTGGGGACCCAGGACTGGTGGTGAGGTACAGAATCAACAGTTGCTCTCCCAAAAATCACATGCCCTGGTGCTTTGTTGGTGGTAGAGTGAGGAGTCTGATGGTAGTTCCTCAGAAAAGAGTATATGGCGTGCTCAACCGGTTGTCCACCAGCATGTGCAATGCGTATTACCTTGTTCAGTGTCCTCATAAAGTGATCAACCTCACCATTCTCTTGTGGCCACCGAGGAGTGATCCTCTTATGTCTGACACCCACGCTCTCGAGATACCCAGCTAACTCTCGGCTCTGGAACAGTGGACCATTGTCAGTCTTGATTTCTCAATGAGTCCGTGGGTGGCCATAATCTTCTCAATGTGGGAAATCACTATCTCAGCCGATAGGGAAGGGAGAACTTCGACTTCTGGATATTTAGAAAAGTCATCAATCATAACCATCGTATGCCGAACATCCGGTAGGCTCCCAAAATCTAGGCTAGCTGACTTCCATGGTGATGTAGGACCCGGCTCTGTTTCCACTGGAGTTGGTCGACTAGGTTCCCCTGATGCTTGACACCATTCACATGTCTTCACCACACCTTCCACTAACTCGTCCAAGAGCAGAAACCATACTTTGGACCTTAGCCTATTTTTTGTCTTCACAATTCCTTGATGTCTATTATGAGCGAGCTGCACTACCGGGACGTGAGGGATGTGGGGATCACCAGCCGGCATCCTCTCAGGAGGCCCCCTTCTGTGTCTACCGTTAGCTCATCTCGTACATGATACAGGCTCCCTAGTATGCACTGAGTGGATACTGTCATGGTCGAGAGTTGTCTCTTGATTTGGAACCAACGTTTGTCCCTTATGGCTTGCAAGGCCTTCTGGAGGCATTCATCTTCAGCTGTTGCTCGGACTACTTCTTCCACTGAAAGAGGCAGTGGCCTGGACCTGTCGGAAATGAGTTTGACGTAGTCTTCAGTTTCTTCTGCATCACATACTTCATGGTGAGAGGCTGCTCGGGGATGTCGGGAGAGATAATCAGCTGGGTTGTTGGTTCCTGGACGATATTCCAATTGGCACCCGTAGTCTTGCAATTGGAGCATCCATTTCTCGATTCTTGGAGGGGGCTTGGAGGCAGAGCCATTGAACAGGGGTATGAGTGGTTTGTGGTCAGAGGTTACCAAAAAGGGACAGCCATAGACGTAGATGTGGAAGTGTTTGCAGCCCCAGTGTACTGCGATAGCTTCCTTTTCGATTTGGGAGTACCTCTGTTCTGTCTCAGTGAGGGATCTACTGGCAAAAGCTACCAGAGTCCAGTCACCGTCATCTTGCTTTTGGAATAGTACAGCACCAAGACCTTTTGGGCCTGCATCAACAGCAAACTTTGGTGTCTCTTTTTGGGTTGAAGTACCGTAGGATGGTGTCGCTCGACAGGGCGTCCTTGACTGTCTCAAATGCCTGTTGTTGAATTGGACCCCATGTCCACGGTTCCGAGGACTTGGTCAGCATTCTGAGGGGTTGGGTGAGTGATGCGAGATCATTAATAAAACGACCACAATAATTCACCATCCCGAGGAAACTTCTGACTTCCGTCACACAGGAAGGGGGAGGAGCTTTCTTGACATCTTGCACCTTCGCCGGGGCAGGAGCGACCCCCGTTGCGGAGAATACATACCCAAAGAACTGTATCTGGTTCTTCAGGAATTCACACTTTTGACAGTGAAGGGTCAAACCTGACTCTTGGATCCTCTGCAGGACACCCTTGAGTCTGGAGTGGTGCTCTGCTAAGGTTGGCGCATGAATGAGTATGTCATCACTGACATTTATGGTACCTGGTAAGCCTACTAATAGCTGCTGTATAGTATTTTGAAATACCTCGGCCGTGCTGGATATTCCAAAACTTAGTTGCTTATAGCGCCTCAAACACACATGTGTGGAGATAGTCGTGATGTAGCGTGATTCCTTGGACAGCACTAACTGGTGGTCACCTGATCGAAGGTCTAGCTTTGAGAACCTACACAAACCGCTTAATTCTCCAATGATGTCATCTATCATGGGTGTAAGGTGTCTTTCTCATCGAATGGCTATGTTGAGAAGGCGCATGTCAACACAGATGCGGACCTCGCCAGGTTGCTTCGGCTTCCGGGTTACGACGATTGGTGATACCCATGGCGTTGGTCCCATCACCTTCTCAATGATGTCAGCTCTCTCTTCAAACACCTTGTGGTATTGCGTAAGGACTTCTTCCACAGACTCTTGGTGTATGCCAAAAGCAAAAGCAACCACCTCCAGCTCCTCAGCTGTTTTACAACCCAACAACATTCCATTTCCTTCTTCGGCCATGTACACTTTAGTGCTGACTGTCTTCGCTTCATATGTGACGGTCGTATGAAATACTCCTCTCAAGGCTAATGATGTACTTTGTCCGTATGCATATACCCTGACTTTTGCTTTGTTTAAAGTTGGGAGTGGGCTCATTTTCGCAAACTCGTTGGCTGCAAGAATGTTTATGGATGCTCCTGTGTCCACAACTGCCACGATGTTGTGACTACCTACTTTGATCAGACATTTAAGTAATCTCTGCGATGACTGCGTGGCGTTTCCTATTGTGAACAGGGAGTGAATGACATGTTCCTCTGTTTTGTCATCATCCATATCGCTTCCATGTTCGGATTTGCTTGTTGTCGCGTTGATGGATGCCTTATTTGTTCCTGTTCCGCTCGATCTGCACACCTTGACGAAATGGTTCAGTTTCCCGCAACCAGCGCATGTCTTTCCTTTCGCCGGACATTTTGTTAGTTTGTGTGGTGGGCCGCCACAATAGCCGCATGTACTTGCTGACGGCTTATATGTACGGCACTTTGCTTTATGAGGTGGCATCGCCACAGCGTTGACGGCTTCTTCCTTGATTGGTCTTTGTAGCGCCGCCTCCATATGCGATGCTCGGGCTTTTGAAAGTTCTTTTGTGCGTCCCATCATGAGGATGTCTACCAAGGACCTTCCTGACTCCTCAAGAATGCATTCTCTCAGTTTTGTTGATGCGCACCCTTGAATTATCTGCCCCCGTATCTCTTCTGCTTCGTCTGCAAACCTACATGTGCTGGCTAGATCACGCAGTATTATGTGGAAAGAGTCAATAGACTCTTCCATGTGTTGTCGGGCTTGTCTGAAAATGAACTGTTCGTAATCAGTATTGGCCATGGGCTCGAAATGCCTGTTGAGGGCTGCTATTAACGTGTCATGAGTCTTGGCTGCATCTTCCACCAGGTTTTTTGTGATTTTGTAGATTTCTCTTCCTCCCAAATGAATGAGCAGGGCCCGTTTCTGATCATATTCTACTTTTGTCGCTTCGAAAAACAGCAGAACTCTCTCTACCCATTCCTTCCACTTTGGAGCCTGCGACGACGGGGCACCTTCCACCACGAAAGGCTCGACAGGTAGAATGGCTGACATGATGGAGGCGGGACAAAGCACGAAGATTCAGCAGAAGGAGGAGCAGCCAAAAGCGGTGGGGGGCGCAGCAGCACTAACGTAGGATGGGCACTGGAGGACCTTGCAAGACACTCGAGGCGGTGAGTGTGGCAACACAACCCACACGGTGTGCTGGATTGAGTTCAAACCGTGAACAGGCACTTGGCACAGTATTTGCTGCAGGGGGTGCTGGCCCTTTTGTTTTGCAGATGTCTGTGCTGGTTGCAGATCAGTGAGGTAGTGCTCACTCAGGGGCCACGTGGGGGAGATGACCTTCAGCAGGCTTTCTTCGTGTTGTCTTTTTTGAAGAAAAAAAAAAACTTCGCTGCCTGCACGAATGTGGGCCTTAAACTGCAGTCCACGTGACACGAGCACCGTGACAAGAGTGGCCGCCACGGGATACAGCATCTAATGTGCGCGATACCAGCCGTCACTCATGTGGCACGAGCGCAGAGAGAGCTGCCGCCACAGGACAACAGCAGGTAGTGTGCGCGACACCCTTGTCACCAAAATGTAGTGTCGGGAGTTGCCAGCACTCAATTACTAACGAAGACTCGGACACAGTAAGTGGTTTAACAATTACGAACCCGTGGGCAGGGTTCGATGTCCTCGTCAACGATCGTCCGATGCAGCTCGGTGCAATCGCCCGTGCGTCTGAACCCCACCCCCTGGGTTCACTTTAATAATTTACCTCGGTCACATGACCTCAGGCACACACAACCATTCCAGAACCTGAGGAGGAAACAAGTACAGCGAATCCGCCATCGCCCCTCCATTTTTTGCTTCGTTGGTAGTGCCTGGTGACCAGTTCACTCACTGGCGCAACACTACAGTATCATTGCCTTTACTTGTGAAAGAGGCCCAGTAGAGGTACTATTACATTTCTTATTTATCAGCGCCAGGATACCCTTCCGTCTGAAGAGTGCGTACAAATACACATAACACGTGAGAGGTAGAAGAGAACTTCACCCCATTAATCCTTCAATGAACTGCAAATGTGCAGTGCATTGTGCTTTAAAGCTAGATAAACATCAGCAGAAAATATAGATACGTACATTAACAGCACAATCTGTTTTCTTTATTGCAGTAAGACAATATAACTGGGTTCGTAACTGTTTAAAAATAGGGTCTATTTCAGCCATTTCTGAGCTCAATTACACAATAATGTACAAAAAACCTATATGTGATTTATTAAAAGTAAAACAAGCCAACAAATGTTGAATGTGAATATGTTACAACGGTTTTGTGAAATAGACCCGTTCAGTTTAAATGAGCAATATTATAAGGGTATGTCCAAATATCCTGTGACATTATTTTATATTACAAATCTTAGTAACCCACAATTTTCCTAGGACTTGTGCCCGGTCTGAAACCTTCTACAGAATGTACCTGAGAGAAATAGTGTCTAGCTTCGAGTTCAGACCTATAATCAAGCTTAAGAGCTCGAACTCGTTGCTGGAGAATGCTGCTGCACTGCGTCCCGCCTCCTGACAGAGGACCCCCTGCAAGCAGGTAAGTCCGGCTCTCCGACAGGAGAGGGGGGTGGGGGGTCTTGTGTGCGTGAGTGGGGGTGTGTGTGACTGTGTGTGAATGTGTGCATGCATGTGTAATGCATGTATGCATGAGTGGGTGTGAGTGTACGTGCATGTTGTGTCGTGAGATTGCATGTGTGCCTGGATGCATGTTCGTGAGTGTTGCTGTGAGTGTGTATGAATGTATGAATGCGTGGGTGAATGTGTGTATGCATGTGTGTATGGGTGTGTATGTATGTGTGTGTATGTGTGTAAATGTGTGGGGGGGTCAGGAGAGGGAGGGGGAGGGTGGGGCAGAATTCTGGGGAGGGGGAGACCCCTATTAGTGCCAGGTAAGGAATTCCCTGGCACTGATAGTGCCTACCGCCATGTTTCAGTGGCAGTACCGAAACCACCAAAACCATGGCGTGGGCGGAGTCATAATGCCATGGGCTGCCTGGTGACGGCCGCCGGGCTGGAGACTGAAGTCTCCAGCCCGTCGGTCATTACCACCATCGTGGTTGGTGTGGTACATTAAACCGCCAATGTCATAATAGTGGAGGTAGGTACCGCCAGCCTGTTGGCGGTAATACCTCCACTATTTCTCCGACCGCCAGGGTCCTCATTATGACCCTGGCGGTCGATGATAAAGTGGCGGTAATTCTGCCAACAGGCTGGTGGTAGCTACCGCCAAATTATGACACTGGCAGAGATTTCTCTGATAGACAGGCAATGTACCACACCGACCGCCAGGGCGGAAACAACAGTCACCACGGCGGTAGCCGCCTACAGCCAGGCGGAAGACAAACTTCCACCCACCATATTATGGCATGCCAAACCACCACCTTTTCTGGGGCGGTACGAACGCCATCAAAAGCCTGGCGGAAACTGAGCTCAGAAGTGAAAGGACTCACCAGTCCTTTCACAGGAAAGAACCATGCCTCCATGGAACCAGAACTGCAAGTCTTTCTGATGGTCTTCTACGTTATGCTCCACCACGAACACCAATGCCAGCAAAGACTACGACGGTGAGTACAGCCGCCTAGCACACAAGGGAGGGGGAGGAAAACGACAGTGACACACACACACCACACACACCCCATACACACAACCAGCTGCACCAAAAAAATAGTTGATCCCCCTAAATCGGCTGGATAATGCATGGACAACAGGAATTAACTAAAGTGATTGTAATAAGATCAACATCAAAAAATAATAAGTCGATGCAGCAATGCAACAGATATGTACAAATTCACAAAAAAGGGACACTGCCCAGTACACAGTTCACAGGGGCCACATGGTCACAGGGCAAAGTCCAAGGCCCCACTCGATCCCTGCACCAATACGGAGAGAACACTGCAGGGGCATCAGTTGGCAAATAGGCAGCCACCTCAGCCGGCTGCAGCAACAAGACCACTGGTTCTGGAGGGGACAACATGCCCTGTGCTTGGTCCTGGGGAGTGATGGGCCACAGTTTCTGGAGTGGGTGACTTGCCCACTGGTTCTGGAGGAGACAACATGTCCTGTGCTTGGTCCTGGGGAGCGCAAAGCCACAGTCTCTCGAGTGGGTGACTTGCCCACTGGTTCTGGAGTGGGCAACATGCCCTGTGCTTCATCCTGGGGAGTGCAAGGCCCCAGTCTCTCGGGTGGGTGACTTGCCCACTGGTTCTGGAGGGGGTGAAATGCCCTGTGCTTCGTCCTGGGGAGTGATGGGCCACAGTTTCTGGAGTGGGTGACTTGCCCACTGGTTCTGGTGGGAGCAACATGCCCTGTGCTTGGTCCTGGGGAGTGCAAGGCCACAGTCTCTCAGGCGGGTGACTTGCCTAGTGGTTCTGGAGGGGGCAACATGCCTCATGCTTGGTCCTTGGGAGTGCAAGGCCACAGTCTCTCAAGTGGGTGACTTGCCCACTGGTTCTGGTAGGTGCAGGCCGCACAGCAGCCCATGGAGGCTGGATCATATGGCATCCGCCGGTGGTGACAGCTGCACTGTGGTGGTGGTAGTGGGAGGCTCCTGCTCAGCCCCTGCACCCTCCGATGGCTGCACTGTGGTGGTGCTGGTAGTGGGAGGCTCCTGCTCAGCCCCTGCACCCTCGGATGGCTGCACTGTGGTGGTGGTAGTTGTGGGAGGCTCCTGCTCAGCCCCTGCACCCTCTGATGGCTGCATGGTGGTGGTGGTGGCTGTGGGAGGCTCCTGCTCAACCCCTGCACCCTCCGATGGCTGCACTGTGGTGGTTGTGGCTGTGGGAGGCTCCTGCTCAGACCCTGCACTCACTGATGGCTGCACAACCACAGCTGGTGGTAGGGGCTCGGTGACAGCTGTGGTTCAGGCTCCTTCCCCTTTTTGCTGGCTGGTACAGGCTCCTTTCCCCTTTTTACTGGCTGGTGCAGGCTCCTTTCCCTTCAGTATTTGTGGCCTGGAATCCTTTCCACCACGAGTAGGCGCTGATAAAACTGTGCCTGTGGACATTTTGGCTGAGGTGCTTGGCTGGGTCCTTGATACCCTGGCTATACGTGCAGGACGGTGGGGGTGGGGGTAGGGGTAGGGAAGAGGTCAATGGTGGAAAGGAAAAGCATTTTAGGGACATTGGGGTGGGAAGAGGGAGAGGTAATGGGAGTGGAGGAGGAGAGAGTGGTAGTTGGAGGTGTTTGTCTGCTGGATTTGGGTGTAGGTGCAGGAGTTGTATGCTGTTGTGAGGTGGAATGCTGTTGGGTGTCTGAGTGCTTGTGTTTGTGTACTTTACGAGGGGGACAGACACGGTGTGAGAGGACACAGGGGACATGTGCATGGATGTTGTGGAGGTGTCTGCCAGTGAGGTGTATGTTCTGCTTGGTGTGGCGATGATGCAGGTAGTGCATGATGATGTAGTGTATGCAGGTGTGAGTGTAGACGTAACTGGATGGGAGGCAGAGGATGAGGAGGAGGGGGGGAGAGAGTGGAAATAATGGATGTTGTTGTGTCTGCAACTGGATGGTGTTTGTGTGAGTGCCTGTGGTATGAAGTGTGGTGCTCGTGTTTGCCTGTGACACTCTTGTGTGTTGTCTGCTCGTCTGGCTGTGTGCTTGACATGGGTTGGGGTTGAGGAGAATGGTACTGGGAAGTGGAAGTTGGAGGGGGTAAGGTTGAAACCGGGACAATGGCTGCCATCAGAGAGGAGGCCAGAGCCTGGATTGATCTCTGTTGGGCCGCCAATCCACTGTGAATACCTTCCAGGAATGCATTAGATTGCTGCATCTGGGCTGCCAGCCCCTGGATGGCATTCACAATGGTTGATTGCCCTACAGAGATGGATTTCAGGAGGTCAATAGCCTCCTCACTCAGGGCAGCAGGGCTTACTGGGGCAGGGCCTGAGGGGCCTGGGGCGAAGGAGATGCCCACCTTCCTGGGTGAGTGGGCAGGGGCAACTCGTGGAGGGGCTGCTGGGAGGGCGGTGCTGATACGGGGGTGGCGGCTTTACCTGTAGCTGGGGTGGTCACAGAGGTGTCCGCCACCACCAGGGAGCTCCCATCGGAGGAGGTATCAGAGTCTGTATTGTCCCCTCCAGTCTCCACCGTGGTGCTCCCCTCACCCTCCATCCCACTGGTGCCCTCAGCATCGGTGGACTCTGCCTCCAGTGTCCTGTGGGATGCAGCTCCCTCCATCGCCGGTGCCTCTGCTCCTCCGCCAGATGATACTAATGCACATAAAGACAGGATGACAAAACAAGAAAGGTGGGAGAGAGACAAAGGATACACTGGGTCAATGACTGCACCAACACCACCATTGGCGTACACAGCACCCTCACACACAGGGAACAGGCCTACGCACTATGCATTGCACTACCAGTGATATTGCTAGCCACCAAGACATGAGGAAGAGCACATATCGCCAACTGCAGCACACCTGGGACCCACGCAGCCCTGACCAGTGGTGGATGCTAACAAGCTAGGTAGGCAGTATTTCCCCTTTAGACCCTTAGCCACCAGAGGACCTACACTGCTATGTCTGACCTGGCCTAGGGGCATCCAAGGACAAACCCCCACCACCCGTATACCACCCCTCCAGCCGTGAGCTTCAATGATGGCCACTGTACTCACCCCCTTGTGGCTGCTGTGATGCCCTCAAGTGCCTATCCAACTCTGGATAGGTTACCACCAGTATGCGGGTCATCAGGGGGGGTCAGGGTTCGACGGGCACCCCTTCCTCGTTGGGAGGCCATCCCCAGCTGGGCCTCTGTGGTCTTCCGTGCCCAGTGTCTCAGGTCCCCCTCTGTTTCCGATAGTGGGTGCTCTGCCTGCCATAGACCCCCAGGGTCCACACTTCCTTGGCGATGGCACGCCATATACCCTTCTTTTGATGGCCGCTGACCTGCAGAGGCAAAACAGACAGGAGAACACCATTAGCCAGCCCGTACCACGAATGACCCACGATACCCATTTCCATCACTATTGGCACACACATAGCCCAGCACTCAACGTGTACCCAGCCAAGAGGACATCCCTCCCCCCTTACATGATGCCTTCACACACACCTCCATTCATTCATGCCACATGCATCGTGCCCACAGTGTACTCACCTGTTGGCCTGGAGGCCCATGCAGCAGTCCGTACTGGGGTAGGACCCCATCCACCAGTCTCTCCAATTCCTCTGAAGTGAAGGCTGAGGCCCTTTCCCCAGTCCCAGGGGCCATGCTAGGTTCCAGACACAGGTCACAGCAGCACATGCAGTGTAGGTCCTCTCCTATGGAAGGTCAGTAAACAAGGGAGGAATCAGATAGAAAATGGCGGTCACGTCCGCGGCAGTGCATACCGTCAACTCCGGCGAAGATCACCATTGGCCACTGTACCCCATAGGGCCCAATAATAACCAATGAGAAATTGCACGGCGGTTCCCGACTGCCTCCCGCCACAGCGCACAACGTCAGCGGCATTACCCTCCACACAGGTCAGGCAGATGCCATTTCAGGGGGTGGGAGGTCAGGCCTATGGAATAATGCTGCATCACAGGATAAATAGGCACATACTTGACAAATCACACTGTCTCATAACATGTTTACAGATTGCAGACTACTATTGTGGCTCCATTATTCAGTTTGTGACAGCCTCTTCACTCTTTTGTCCCTTAGATTCCTACTGCTGTGGATGAATAGGAGATGGAGACATACCCCTGTGTACAGACCCCTGGTGGACTTGGCTACACTGGAGGACAGCCGCATTATCCTCACCTATAGACTGGACAGGGCCACAATCAAAGAGCTGTGTGCCCAATTGGAGCCTGACCTGATATCTGCTATCCGTCATCCCACCGGGATCCCCCCTCTTGTGCAAGTGCTATCAGTTCTCCATTTCCTAGCAACTGATTCTTTCCAAGTGACAGTGGGCTTGGCAGCAGGAATGTCACAGCCAATGTTCTCAGTAGTGCTGACAAAAGAGTTGTCTGCCCTGATAAAACACATGTGCAGCTACATTGCATTCCCCCAGGTTGAGGATTTGGCCACTGTGAAAGCCGAGTTTTATGCAAAGGGACAAATCCCCAATATAATTGGGGCGATTGACGGAACACGCATTTGTCCCCCCTGCCAGAATGAACAGGTGTTCAGGAATCGTAAGAGTTTCCACTCTATGAATGTGCAGATGGTCTGCTTGGCGGACCAGTAGATCTCCCACGTCAATGCTAAGTATCCTGGGTTGTTGCATGATGCCTTTGTCCTAAGGAATAGCAGCATCCCAAATGTGTGTATGTATTATTAGTATACTAGCAGTTAATGACCTTGCACCATGGTTGGAAGTATGAGGAGGATGGCCCAATTGCATTAACCAACCAAGACCATATGTCCTTCACTCAACAATTTTTGCACCCTTTTATTTCTCTTGAAAATAGCTAGTTATGCCCCCCCCATTACCAATTTTCATTTTACTTGACTACCTGGCTTTTAAGAAATTGGCAACCAACAAAATGCCCACCCGATATTTTGATAGAAGAGAATCTGTAACCAAAATATAGTGATGTATTGCCAGAGTATTTTGCTATTAAACAAAAAGCAATAGGGAGAGGCGTATGTGGTGTCTAAATTGTGTATTTTTTTTTTCTAGTCACACCGACCATCAGTGCCGGGGCAGCAGCGCCAGCACCAACTCAGCTGCAGGAGCGAATGAGCGGGAATCTCTGCAGCAGCAGTGGCAGCCAATGGTAAGTCCTATTGCTTGCTTATTTACAATTAGTAATATAGGGCCAGATGTAGAAAACTGTTTGTGACTCGCAAACGGCAAAATTTGCCGTTTGCGAGTCGCAAATCGCAGTTTCCTATTCAGAAATGCATTTTGCGAGTCGGGACCGACTTGCAAAATGCATTTCCGACTCGCAAATAGGAAGGGGTGTTCCCTTCCTATTTGCGAGTCTGAGTGGGATGCAATACCATTTGCGACCGCGTACGCGGTCGCAAATCGTATCGCAGTTACCATCCACTTCAAGTGGATGGTAACCCACTCGCAAATTGGAAGGGGTCCCCATGGGACCCCTTCCAGTTTGTGAATGGACCCCAAACATTTTTTTCAGGGCAGGTAGTGGTCCAAGGGACCACTGCTTGCCCTGAAAAAAAAACGAAACTAAAGGTTTCGTTTTTTTTTTTAAGTGCAGCTCGTTTTCCTTTAAGGAAAACGGGCTACACTTAAAAAAAAAAAAACTGCTTTATTTAAAGCAGTCACGAACACGGAGGTCTGCTGACTACAGCAGGCCTCCATGTTTGCGAGTGCCTTGACTCGCTATGGGGCCGCAATTTGCGACCCACCTCAGGAATATTCATGAGGTGGGTCATTGCGACCCCATAGCGAGTCGCAGTCGGTGTCTGAGACATCGTACTGCATAACATTTTGCGAGTTGCAAATAGCGAGTCGCTATGACTCGCTATTTGCAAGTCTCAAAATGTTTAGTTCCTACATCTGGCCCATAGTCACTTCAAGGGTATACTAGTGTTGTTGACTCACTCGTCAACACCCTGCTTTTGCAGATGCAGCAGGAGTTAAGTAAGTATTTATGGCCACTTATATCTGCAACTCAACAGACTAAGGTTTATAAAATGATGTGTTTTGGAAAATTGAAAGAAGGATGGAAGTAGAATGGATGGATGAAATATAATATAAGTGAAAAGATCAGTGTGTGGATGAAAGGGTGCTGTGGCGGGTTCTTTATCCCGGGTCGAAGGGATATTGGATTAAGACGACAGACGCGTACTCACAGGGTTAATTAATTTATTTCCCTTACAGTCTTAAGACAAATTAACTATTTCTTAGAATGTCAGGTTTGATTTAGTCTCTCAAAGGATAAATAATAAAGTCTCTTGTTTCCTTATTTTCTCTTCCAGGGTTTGGATAAGGATCCTTGTGGGGTCTGGTTCGGCTTTAGGAAGATTCTGCTCCTCCCATGCGTCAGCGGCCCAGGTTCCCAAAATAAAGGAGAAAAGAAAAACAGGTAAGTGGGGTTTAAATAATAGGTAGAGCTATTTAGGTTTAGTAGGGAGGTGGGGATAGATACAGGAGTGCAGGGAGGTGAAAATTACTTTTCTTCACGTCCTTCTCCCTGTCCCAGTGCGATCGTGTAGCTCCCTTGTTGGTTTATTAGCAGTTTTTTATGGTCGGGTCCCCGTGAGGTTAGAGGGTATCCTGGTTTCCCTTTTTACACCACCTCCCCCTCCCTATAAGACCTCAGCCCTCTCCCCTCAGTTCCCCGTAGTCTCCATAGTCCCCGTAAACCCCGTAACCACCCGGTGTCCCCCTCCCCCTTTCGGTACGACCGTACCTCGGTAGGCCACGCCCCTCCAGGGACGCGGCCGGCTTTCTGACGGTCTCCCGACTTCACCGGCTCAGGGGCGGGAGGCTCCCTGGGTATCGCTCCTCTTTCGCGGTGCTCGTCTGCTTCCCGGGGACTCGCTTCGTTTGGTCGTTCGATCGGCTCTCTTGTTGCTCTTTGTGCGTTTCGATCCTTCGCGATCTCCGGGTCTACGGCGGCTTCCTTCTTTTCAATATTCACTCTGGCGTACATGACGCTTGACGTCATGACGTCCAGAGCTCCTCGGGTGCCCCCGGGGAATCCTTCGTCAGTTTCTGTGTCTTCCTGAAGACCGGCGTCTGGAGACGTCCGGTTACACATCCCCTCACTTGAATGGGGCTGTTCGAGTCCCACAGGACCCGGGAACCGGGATAGATAGTCGGCCTGACCCATAAGGTCACCTGGGAGGTGGCAGACCTGAAAGGAGAAAGGTTGAAGCTCAATAAACCACCTCAGGATGCGGTTGTTGGTATTTTTATATCTTGAGAGCCAGGTAAGGGGAGCATGATCTGTATACAACAGGAAGGACCTGCCCAAAAGGTAATATTGGAGGCTTTCGATTGCCCACTTAATGGCAAGACACTCTCGCTCGATAATGGGATATTTCTGTTCCCTGGGAAACAGTTTACGGCTAATATAGACCACGGGATGGCTAACTTCGGTTTCATCTTTCTGAAAAAGTACGGCTCCCAATCCTACGTCGGAGGCATCCGTTTGAAGATGGAAGGGTTTATTAAATTCCGGGCATTTTAAGATCGGTTGAGTAGTGAGGCATTTCTGTAAGGTACGATAACTATGATATTGATCTGGGTTTAGTCTCGTAATGGTTTTAGGTTGTCCCTTTCTCAGAAGATCAGTCAGGGGGGCGGCCAAGGTGGAATAATGAGGGATAAAGCGTTGGTAGTATCCTACCAGGCCTAAAAAAGAACGGACCTCCTTTTTCGAGGTGGGAGCATCGATGCGTAGGATGGCTTCGATTTTGTTCATTTGGGGTCTCAGTATACCTTTTCCTATGTGATAGCCCAGGTAAGAGATATCATTAAAGGCCAGTCGGCTCTTAGAAGGGTTGGCTGTCAGTCCAGCCCTTCGTAATGCTGTAAGGATTTTTCCTATATGCGTTAAATGGTCCCCCCATGTCTCGCTAAATATGACGATGTCATCCAGATAGGCGGCAGCGTAGCTGGTATGCGGTCGTAGAATGGTATCAATGAGACGTTGGAAAGTGGCGGGTGCCCCATGTAACCCGAAAGGGAGAACCTTAAAATGATATAGTCCGGAGGGAGTGGAGAAGGCCGTTTTTTCTCTGTCTCCTGGGGCTAGCGGGATCTGCCAGTAGCCTTTTGTCAAATCGAGAGTGGACATGTAGTGAGCTTTCCCCAATTTCTCTAAAAGTTTGTCTACTCTTGGGAGAGGATACGTGTCAAATTGGGATATAGAATTGACTTGTCTAAAGTCAATGCAAAAACGTATAGACCCATCTGGTTTGGGTACCAATACCACAGGCGAACACCAGGGACTTTGAGAAGGTTCTATAATGTCTAGGTCTAGCATTTTCTCTATTTCGCTTTCTACCAGAACCTTCCTAGCTTCAGGGATACGATAAGGGCGTAACCGCACTATCTTGTCAGGAGGGGTTATGATCTGATGATGTACCAACTTGGTTCTACCAGGTGTCAGGGAGAATATCTGAGTATGTTCATAGAGGAGTTTGTTTAACTGCTTGCGTTGTTGAAGCGAGATGTCTGTGTTTATGACCGGTATCTCGCTTCCACTAGGGCGATCAGTGGGGCACCACCCTACCTCCAATTCCTTAACAGTGTTAACCAGACATCCTCGGACCGGGTCGGTCACAGGTTCTTCCCATTTTTTTAGCAGATTAACGTGAAAGATCTGTGACCTATTGGGTCTATCGGTTAGCTGAATTTTATAGGTCACCGGTGTTATGATTCCAGTCACGTTATATGGTCCCTGCCACTTTGCTAACAGTTTGTTGTCTGAACTGGGGAGAAGCACTAATACTTTATCCCCTATGGAAAAAGTCCTCAACTGAGTATTCCTATCATAATACCTTTTCTGTTTCTCTTGAGCCTTTTCCATGTTTACTCTCACGTTTTCCCACACCGTGTGTAGGTGGGTTTTTAATTCCTGGGTATATTTCAGAAGGGTCTTTTCCCCATCCTCTTCCTCCCATAATTCCGCTGCCATGTCTAATAAGGTCCTGGGTTGTCGTCCGAACAGCAGTTCAAACGGACTATGGCCCGTAGAAGCTTGCTCATGGGTTCTGACAGCGTATAATACTAAGGGGAGTTTCCTATCCCAGTCTTTACCTGAATCGGAGATAGATTTCTTTAGAAGATTTTTCAGCGTTCGGTTGTACCGTTCCACCAGACCATCAGTCTGGGGATGATAGACCGAAGTCCGCAATTGTTTGATCCCCAAAAGTTGACATATCTGTGCCATTAAGGAGGACATGAATTGGGTGCCTTGGTCTGTTAGGATTTCTCGGGGAAAACCGATTCGGGAGAAGAAGCCTATCATGGCGTGGGCGACGCTCTTGGTGTTAATACTACTAAGGGGGAGGGCCTCGGGGTACCTTGTGGCGTAATCCACCAACACTAATATGTAACGGTATCCCCGGGAAGAGGGTAGGAGCGGACCAACAATGTCCATTCCTATTCGTGAGAAGGGAATATCTATGATAGGGAGGGGTTGTAAAGGGGCTCTTCTCCTCGTACCAGGATCAATCATTTGGCATTTAGGACACTGCTGACAGAATTTCCTAATCTGAGAAAAGACACCCGGCCAATAGAACCTCCTCAACAGATACTCCTCTGTTTTTTCTCTCCCATAGTGGCCACCCCCTGGCTGACTGTGGACTAGGTGTAGAACTTGTTGTCTGTAGGGTTCGGGGACTATCAATTGCTTCTTTTCTTCTCGGCCAGTGCTAGTGACTCGATATAATAGATTTTTAACTATTGTGAACGATGGACCTTTATCTTGGAGGGCCCGGGGTCGTGCACTTTTCCAGGCATGAACCAAACTTGGATCTTCTCTTTGGCAGCTCCGGAAGGGGGGCAGGTTAGTAAGGGTAAGAACGGGTGTAATTACCCTCTCTGGGCTCGAGTTTTCTTGTGTGTAGGCTTTTCTGGTTGCTCTTTTTTCACTCCGAGAGGGTTTGTACCGGTCTAATGGGGTCGGTATAGGTATGTTAGAGAAGGGAGCACTTTTCCACCATGTATTCATTTCTTCAGAATGTCTGGTACTATCTAGAAGCTCCTGAAATTTTGTAAAATCCGTTCCTATAATAGCTTCTTCCACTAGTCGTTCCACTACCCCCATCCTTATGGGATTTTCTTTTCCTTCCCATGACAGGGTTGCCCAGGTTAGAGGATATTCCTTGGTTTCTCCGTGAATACAACAGATGGATACAGTAAGTCCGGCAGTAAAGGTAGGGTTAACGAGTAGATCAGCTCGGATTACGGACTGACTGCATTCTGAATCAATGAGGGCCAGGGTGGGTCTTCCATTGATAACCAGTCTCTTCTTATATGGGGTTTCTTTTCCCCCGGTATAAAAGACTCGTCCCCTAGTAATTCCTATTTCCATTGGTTCGGGTTTTTCGGTTTTTAGGAGACAAACCCGGGATATATGTCCCCATTCACCACAACTAAAACACTGTGGCTGTTGAACATACGGCTTTTCAAACCCTCGTGTTTTTCCAGTATCCTCGTTGGCTCTTCGTCCTGCCGATGAGGATGAAAGGGGACTCGGTCGAACCGGACTAGGGGTTGGCCGAAGGGGGGGGACCTTAAACTCGAGGGAGCGGTGAAAGGCACATGCTAACTCGATGGTGGTGTTAGTGTCTGGGTTTGGGTGTTGTTTAATCCAGTGGCGGGTGTTGGGGGGTAGGGCGTCTAGATACTGTTCCAAGAGGACGATCTCGATGATGTCTTCCCGATTAGTCCCAATGGGGCCTAACCATTTGAGACCTAAATCCTTGATCCGGAAGTATAGGGCTCGGGGATTCTCGGAGGGTCCCCACTTAGCCTTTCTGAACCGGACTCGGTAGTGTTCTGAATCGAAACCCACCCGTTCCAGAATGCTCTTCTTAATGTCCTGGTATGGAGTTATTCCCCCTGGGTTCACCGCTTGATAAGCCGCTTGGAGGGTTCCTGTTAATAATGGTGCTATATATTGACCCCATCGCTCTTGGGGCCAAGTAGCGGAAGTGGCAACTCGCTCAAAGGTGAAAAAAGCATCAGGATCTTCGCCTTCCTGGTAACGCTGTAGGACCGAACTAGGCACATTCGGATGTACCCGGGTGGCAGCAATGGTATCCGTGAGATTTTTGATGGCAGTTTCATGAACCAATTGATTGTTGGCCATGATAGTGGCCTGACTTTTGAGCGCGCTTTGCAGGGCCTCCCTTTCTACTTTAGCCTCCTTCTGTTGTTCTTCCCATACTATTTGTAGATGCCTCTGTCCCTCGGCCAACTGCTGCATCATATCTGAGATTGTGGGTTTATCCTCCATGGTCTTGAACTGCCTGTCGCCTGGTCCAATATCCCACTTCTGACACCACTGTGGCGGGTTCTTTATCCCGGGTCGAAGGGATATTGGATTAAGACGACAGACGCGTACTCACGGGGTTAATTAATTTATTTCCCTTACAGTCTTAAGACAAATTAACTATTTCTTAGAATGTCAGGTTTGATTTAGTCTCTCAAAGGATAAATAATAAAGTCTCTTGTTTCCTTATTTTCTCTTCCAGGGTTTGGATAAGGATCCTTGTGGGGTCTGGTTCGGCTTTAGGAAGATTCTGCTCCTCCCATGCGTCAGCGGCCCAGGTTCCCAAAATAAAGGAGAAAAGAAAAACAGGTAAGTGGGGTTTAAATAATAGGTAGAGCTATTTAGGTTTAGTAGGGAGGTGGGGATAGATACAGGAGTGCAGGGAGGTGAGGATTACTTTTCTTCACGTCCTTCTCCCTGTCCCAGTGCGTTCGTGTAGCTCCCTTGTTGGTTTATTAGCAGTTTTTTATGGTCGGGTCCCCGTGAGGTTAGAGGGTATCCTGGTTTCCCTTTTTACACCACCTCCCCCTCCCTATAAGACCTCAGCCCTCTCCCCTCAGTTCCCCGTAGTCTCCATAGTCCCCGTAAACCCCGTAACCACCCGGTGTCCCCCTCCCCCTTTCGGTACGACTGTACCTCGGTAGGCCACGCCCCTCCAGGGACGCGGCCGGCTTTCTGACGGTCTCCCGACTTCACCGGCTCAGGGGCGGGAGGCTCCCTGGGTATCGCTCCTCTTTCGTGGTGCTCGTCTGCTTCCCAGGGACTCGCTTCATTTGGTCGTTCGATCGGCTCTCTTGTTGCTCTTTGTGCGTTTCGATCCTTCGCGATCTCCGGGTCTACGGCGGCTTCCTTCTTTTCAATATTCACTCTGGCGTACATGACGCTTGACGTCATGACGTCCAGAGCTCCTCGGGTGCCCCCGGGGAATCCTTCGGCAGTTTCTGTGTCTTCCTGAAGACCGGCGTCTGGAGACGTCCGGTTACAGGTGCATAATAATAATCATATAGGTGGGTGATGAGGAGGATGATAGGATGCATGGGTGGGTGAAGGATGGATGAAAGGTTATGGGGTGAAGGATGCTAGCCCAGGTGGGTGAAAGGGTATGGGTGAAAGGATTCCATGCCTGGATGGATGAACAGACTCCTCAGGTGGGTTAGATCTCTTGGATGGGTGAATGGGTGAAAGAATGCATGGATAGTTATTGGGTAAATGGATGTTGGTGAAAGGTTAGTAAAGAGCCATGTTTGGAATTTGGATGGTTTTAAATGGTGAAGGACTGGACAAGAGAATGTAAAGCTTAGCATAAATGGCGCTTATCAAAGCCAAGTGTGAAGAATAAAACAGTACTAGAAGAACACATTTGCAATGATGAATAGATAAATGCTTGGAATGAAGAAACAAGGGAGCTCTTCTGGATAAATGTGTTCTTCTTCTCACCTACTTTACTTGCTTGGAATGGTTTTTATCAAAGGTTTGATTCAAAGGTTTGGATGGTATTTCAGAATATTCCCTTGACTCACAGTATTTTTCAAGCGAGGCAGGTAATATGTATACCAGCGTCCATTTACCATCGCCTCCCTCGGTCGCTATGGCCTTTCACCAGTGTCACCCATGATGACAGCTGCATGGTTCAATTCAGCAGAATCGGCACAGCAATGTTGACTGTGCAATATATGCGCCTGTCAGCTTTAGTTAAGTTAATGTGTAAAACACTTTTTAATGCATGGCAATCCAAAAACAAGGTGTGTTTCCCTTTCCTCCCAGTGCCCACTGTATCACTCACTTCCTAGTACTTCAGTCCTTTAATCTTTCTTGAGTTCTGTCCCCGCATTATGAATAATTTGAAAAATCCAATCTTTGCTTGCACCACATTTTTCAAGCCAAGTGATAAATATAATTTATCTTGGCTTCCATAATGGATTTACGTCTGTTCTAATTTTTCGCCTTTCAACATTTGCCAACCACAGTGAGACACACTACTAGCCAAACCTTAGGCACATGATGATGATGATGAATTGATTGATCTGTAAAGTGTGTACTCTACCGACCCATCCTAATACCCTCTACCATACCCTGCAGTTGAGTACGTTAAGAAGATTCCTTTCCTTACTGCAAAGCAAATTTATTATTTTGGAAAAAAGTAGTTATTCCAAAGTATGGTGGATAAGGGGCATGAGGACAGTGAGTAAAGTGGTCCATAAGTGTCTTGATTTTCCTGAATGGGATAGTCTGTGACGATGCGAATGCGACAAATACAATCTATGAGGGTCATTATGAACATGGCAGTCAAGACCACCATGCCGGCGGTGGTGGAATTTACCGCCAACGGCATAGCGATCCGGACTGCCATATTATGAACACAGGGGGGACCGCCACAGGTGGCCCTCCACCACCGCCAGGCAGCCTGACGATGGCAGAGTACTGTATCCGACAGGGCAGCGCTGCTTAAAGAACCCATGTTCCTTCAGCCTTTCCCTGGCAGTTTCCCCCGCCAAGGAAAGGCTGGCAGAAGTAGTGCCCCGGGGGCCCCTGAGGGCCCCTGCACTGTCCATGTACTTGGCATGGGCAGTGCAGGGGCCCCCATGTACAGCCCTGTCACACAGGTCACTGCCCAATTTACAGGCAGTGATATGCACAACAGGTGCTGCTGCACCCGCCGCACTGCGACATTGACGACGGCTCCATGTGGAGCTGTCGGCAATGTCCAGGCCCAGCATTCTGCTTCCCCGGCTGGCGGAAACACTGTTTCTCCCCAGCGAAATGTTGGTAATACGGCCAGCGGGGTCTACAACGGGCTGGCGGTCTGTGTTCAGACTGCCGGCCGCCGGCATGAACACGGCGGGAATTCCCACTGTGTTCATAATGACCACCTATGTCCATTCCTTAACCCTTTCCCTGTACTGCAGTGTATCGCTTTTCCTACCGCCTACTTATGGCAGACAGGATGTCTGCATGATTGATTATATTATAGTGCTTGGCGTGTTTCATTCATAGTATTCATTGGCCTTGTAGTCCAGGTACAAACAAGAACAGGGCCATTGGAATAAAATAATTTTCTGGTACAGCTGCCCCAGCTGCAGACATTAATGAGTATGACTAGGGAGCCAGTTGAGCTAGCAATGCCACCCTTAATTTAGCACAACAGAAGAGAGAAGAATACTTGTACTCCATAGTGCATATAACGGCTGTGACAGTTATCACCTTAAAATTGAATGTCCTGAGATGAACACTAAATATAGTGCTTCTGTGCCACTGCACTACATGATTTCAAACAAGTGTTTTGATCAGATAATGGTTTATAATTTTTCTATTTTCTTTGTTGATATAGCTATTCATGCTGGTCTACCATCATGGCAGGAAATAGCAGCCCGGCAGTGGCAGATGAAACTGGAGGCCTTACAGGCCGAGTGCCAGTGGCTGGTAATCCTTGAGGAAGAGGAAGATGCGGCGGCAGCAGTTGCTGCCTGTACTCTGGGTCCCAGCCAGGCCCCAGTGCCTCCAGTCAAGCATCACTTCCACCGCAGTGCCAGGGCAGCCACCTGCTGTCGTATCATCCCTCCTGCCGCCACCTCAGAGACTTTGTTCCAGCGCTGCATACTTCAGAGGCTAGCACAGTTAGAGGCCCGTCAGGCACATGTGGAGGGGCTCCTCAGAAGAATCCTGGCCTGCCCTTAGCTCCCTCCTCTGCCCCTTTTCAAACCTTTTTTTAGTGGGTGGGACTTGTTGTGGGTAGAGAAGGTGGGAATGTGTTGTTGCTGGACTTTTCTTATTTTATGTTATTATTCAACATGGACAAATGGACAGTTTATTTTTTTTTAAACATTGGTTGGGGATAGGGACATTCGTTTGGGTATAGGGGTGGGCCAGTTGTGGGTGGGAGGGTTGGGTATTTATTCTTTTTGCAGTTCTTTATGCCAAAAATCTTTTTTGGGGTGTTTTACTTCGCATTGCTGCCTTTACACAGCGTGTTTTCAAAATCTGCTGATAGTGTTTCCTTTTAGCGCAGCATTTTTTACACATCTGCTGATAGTATATAACAATTATATATGCAGTTAGGTAACATTGTCCTAATACTCTTCTAGTCTCTGCAGTGCCTTCTGCAAAATGTGACCGATAAGAGTGGGGCAGAGAGATTTGTTTTTGCCAATTACATTGCCTAAGCTAAAAGTGCACCAATGCTCCATAATTACCTTACCTAAATGGATGATGTGAGGGCTGCATGGTTTTTCAAGGTACTATGGTGGTGTAGTAGTAGCATGCTTGCGCACTAACAGTGAAGACATCAGAAGCTAGGTCCCACTCTACCTAGGTGAAATCAAATGAAGATCCTGCACACTGAGTTGAGTTTGCTTGTACCACAGCCACCTCACCAAGTGTGTTATTAATCCATGGTGTAAATTATTAAGTAACACCTCAATAAATCACACAGCCTGGCGGGAGACGGTTGGGTATTTGATGAATGGATGGAAAAGGGATTTTGTGAAAGGTGTGACAAAAAGTCAAATACTACACAAACACAATATTCATCTGGGAAATGATTAGCAGCCTGTTGTGTGAGGAATAAAAAAACATGCATATGTATGACACAGATAACTTTACATTCTGTCAGCCCCAGTGAGACCCAAGTTGTATATATCTAAAAACGTTAGCTAGCAAAATAGTATCTATAATTAATCTTGGGGTGAAGCTAACACATACAGTTTTAAAAAAAAGACAATTGAAAGAAATTATACTCGTCTGTATTGCCAAATTGAGTGGTGCAACTGGAATCTTCTTCTATCTTCTTCAATATTCTGGGGGGCCTGCCTGGAGCGGTCTGATAAGGTAAGCATGAGTGTTATGGTGCAGGAGAAGAGAAGGCCTGTTGATTGTAAAAGAGAAATGATTATCATGATATTGTAGAATCAAGAAGTAAGGAATAGAAGGTAAGCTTCATGAGGATTAGTGTAACAAGAAGACTCAGAGGTGGCAGAGCAAGAGCAAAGATCTTTGCGATCATTCACCAACAATCACAGCCAAGTGTCAACTTGTATCGGAATTATCAAACTCGCAACTGTCATGCTCATCATAACATTTAGCCTAGAGCACTACATAATGTGACATTATCATCCATCACATGTCTGTCTCCTCAAGTTTCCTACAACAGGCCCCCCATCCAACCACATAGTTTCAAGGTTGAGCCAGCCAGCAGACACACAAAGCAGCATTGCATTTCCCAAATCAAGTAAATAACGCACCTCTCACCACTAGTCTTCAGATTGGAGTAGGCCCTTATACTCATCCTCAGATCATCCATGTTTATTTCCATGAAGTTGATAAATTACTTCTTCTGGCAGTTGTTCAAGTTGTCAAATCAAGCTCTGATTCCTTCCATCATCCTCCAGACTCTAATGAAAGATTATTAAGTCCAATTCCATACTAACTGCTCCTGAGAGTCACAGTCTCTCGACCCAATTAAGACAGAGCGACCTGTAACTGTTTAACAATAACAACAAGAGAAACATTGAGTAGGTTTTTTTTCTGGACTAGAATTTTGTTTGTTAGCTAAATAGACTGGTCGGCTCTTCATTGACAAATGTGAACTGCAGTGTGAAAAGGCCGGGAACCAAATTTTGCTAAGTGTCAAAGTGGAAGGAAAAAAATCACCTTCAGAAAAAAAATGATCACCCATTATTATTTTTATGCCAACAACACTGTAAACTGATCACGACACAAAGACAAGCCAGCGTAATATATTGAAACAATATAAACACCCACTCTCACCCTCTGCCACCATTAGACATGAGTCACATAAACCATCACAATTCTCAACATTGAAACAAGTATCCCTCATATCAATCATTGAGGCATATAACATTACTTACCTATTCCAGTCAAGCATAGTGGTACATTGCTGATCGTCTTCCATTCAAGGAAATGAAACATACGTTGGACAGTAAGTTGTAAATCAAATATCCGGGGCAGTCCTGCTAGTGAACAAAAAGGAATGATAGGCACAGAATGGAGGCAAGCATTGTGTCTCAAATCTCCTTGAAGTGATTTGGAGAGGTTTGGGGACTTCTTCAATGCACACTGGTCCAACTCCAATTCGGCCATCCATGTGCCTGAAACAGTTGTGGTTCATTAGTCATTTAGACAGAAACAAACAATATAAAATAATAAGGTTCTCCCAGCTATCTATTGTTTTTTCTCACAGCAGTTCATCAATAGTAGAAAGTAGAAATTTCTATGGTGCCCCAGGTCTAGTGAGGGAAGTAGAGTTTGTCCTCAAACTCAGGTGGTTCACCCAGACGTTGGTCAGCTAACACACTATCATGACCTGAGTCTGACCAATTATAACACTCATCTACCTCCTGTTGTACTTCAGGTATGCTGTAATTTGCTGGTATAAAGTGCTGACTCATTTTGATCATAATCAATCTCTTGACATTTTGGGGCTCACTCTCAAGACTGGTCCTTCTCACAGTGACAACTGCACCAGCTGCACTGAACACATGCTCAGCAGACACACTGGCTACAGGACAAGCCAGATACTATATTGCCAGCCTGCTGAACACTGGCCATTGTGCCTCTTCCCATACCAATACACCATTGTGTTTTGATCCAGATAGGTATCTGTTGGGTCATCCAGGTATGCCTGGCCCATCCTCTCAATAGTCATTGGTGCGCCACCTTGCTCAAGCTCTTTTGTCTTCGCCTCTGCAGTGGATTTAAGCCCTGCTTTTAGAAACCAATTAAATGCAGATTTTGGGGCTGCTGCTCCTGTTCCTGTTGTTGTTGCTGGTTTTGCTTTTGGCTGCTGGGAGCCAACAACACTGCCCGCAGGCTCTATGGCAGTTGTAAGCTACACCCCATAAATTCTGCCTCTAATTTCTAGCCATTCTTTTGCTAAGTCTCTGGCTGGCTCAGCAATCCATGTCTTGTAGGTTGAAACATCCCTGTCAGAAAAAAGAATGAAAGTGGGCAGTAATTGTTTGTACCTTGGGTCCAAAATTGTGGCACAGATGTAATGTTTGGATGTCACAATGTCACTGTGCAACCTTGTATTAACAGATGAGCAAAGGATTAAGCTCTCCTCCAACTCCGGCGCATATGTTTTTTCATCCACACCTGCGTTCATTTGAGACACCTCCTTTAGCTCTTTCTGCAGCATATGCACCAGTGGGCTAGCTTGGCACATGGTACAGTCCTCCTTGCTGACTTCCCTTGTTAATTTTTTTTTTTTAAAGCAGCATCTCTTTCAGGCATTTGACCAGACTCCATTGGACCATCGCCATGATCATGCCTTTCACAGTTGCATCCCCTCTTTGCATTGATCGGTCTGTACTGCTCAAACAGATGTTGTAACATGTAATAAGTAGAATTCCAATATACTGGAACCTCCTGTATGAGGGCTTTAACTGGCACTCTATTATCACAGTGCAAAATCCTGAACAGCTTGCATGCTTTAAAAGAATGGCTAAAATTAGTGCAGGTTCTTCTGCATGTGGAAAGTAAGTTGCTGACTTGGGGTTCTTTTTTGAGGAAGTCCTGTACATTGATGTTTATGCAGTGGGCCAAACACAGGACCCAGAAATAGCAACCATCTGACATGGCCTTAACTACATTACTGCCATTGTCTGTGGCAACAAATCCAAAGTTAAGTCCTCTAGTGCGCAGCCAATTCATAGACCTTGTTGTTAAAGTCATCCAAGATGTTTGCAGCTGTATGGGATTTCTCCACGCCGAACATAACTACTGTTGCATGCTTCCAAGCATCATTACAAATTTCAGCTGTGTCAACACCTGCAGATTTCATTTCTCTAACCCCCACAAAAGAGATCCAGTGTGCAGTGATGCACATGTAATCAGTGACTTGGCAACTGGTGCACATGTCTGTCGCAGGTGGATTGTGTGGATAGCACTCTGCTGCAAAGCTTGTCCAACCAATTTCAGCACATCGTGATGTAGCGCTTGAACAGCAACTCTTGCTAAATAGGACCGGCTGGGAATCTTCTTTTTTGGGCTGATAGCTGCCACAAATTCTAGAAAACCCACTCCCTCCACAAAAAAAAGGGAGGCGGTCCAACTCTAACATTTTAGCCAGCTTCCCAAACATGCCTCTGGGTGATTGCATTCATATTGCCCCTCCTGCCTAAACATGTGTAGGAGGCTGGACTGGCTTGTAGTGAGTACCAAGGGGTACTTGCACCTTGCACCAGGCCCAGTTATCCCTTATTAGTGTATAGGGTGTCTAGCAGCTTAGGCTGATAGATAATGGTAGCTTAGCAGAGCAGCTTAGGCTGAACTAGGAGACGTGTGAAGCTACTACAGTACCACTTAGTGTCATATGCACAATATCATAAGAAAACACAATACACAGTTATACTAAAAATAAAGGTACTTTATTTTTATGACAATATGCCAAAGTATCTTAGAGTGTACCCTCAGTGAGAGGATAGGAAATACACACAAGATATATATACACAATAGCAAAAATATGCAGTATAGTCTTAGAAAACAGTGCAAACAATGTATAGTTACAATAGGATGCAATGGGGAAACATAGAGATAGGGGCAACACAAACCATATACTCCAAAAGTGGAATGCGAACCACGAATGACCCCAAACCTATGTGACCTTGTAGAGGGTCGCTGGGACTATAGTGAGAGTTAGAAAAATAACCCTCCCCAAGACCCTGAAAAGTGAGTGCAAAGTGCACCAAAGTTCCTCTAAGGACAAAGTAGTCGTGTTAGAGGAATAATGCAGGAAAGACACAAACCAGCAATGCAACAACTGTGGATTTCCAATCTAGGGTACCTGTGGAACAAGGGGACCAAGTCCAAAAGTCACAAGCAAGTCGGAGATGGGCAGATGCCCAGGAAATGCCAGCTGCGGGTGCAAAGAAGCTTCGACTGGACAGAAGAAGCTGAGGTTTCTGCAGGAACGAAAAGGGGCTAGAGACTTCCCCTTTGGTGGACGGATCCCTCTCGCCTTGGAGAGTCGTGCAGAGGTGTTTCCCTTCCGGAAGGATGCCAACAAGCATTGATAGTTGCAAATCGTGCATTTGGCGTTTTTGGACGCTGCTGGGGCCCAGGAAGGACCAGGAGGTCGCAAATTGGACCTGAAGAGAAAGGGGACGTCGAGCAAGACAAAGAGCCCTCACTGAAGCAGGTAGCACCCGGAGAAGTGCCAGAAACAGGCACTACGAGGATGCGTGAAACGGTGCTCGCCGAAGTTGCACAAAGGAGTCCCACGTCGCCGGAGGCCAACTTAGAAAGTCGTGCAATGCAGGTTAGAGTGCCGTGGACCCAGGCTTGGTTGTGCACAAAGGATTTCCGCCGGAAGTGCACAGGGGCCGGAGTAGCTGCAAAGTCGCGGTTCCCAGCAATGCAGCCCAGCGAGGTGAGGCAAGGACTTACCTCCACCAAACTTGGGCTGAAGAGTCACTGGACTGTGGGGGTCACTTGGACAGAGTCGCTGGATTCGAGGGACCTCGCTCGTCGTGCTGAGAGGAGACCCAAGGGACCGGTAATGCAGCTTTTTGGTGCCTGCGGTTGCAGGGGGAAGATTCCGTCGACCCACGGGAGATTTCTTCGGAGCTTCTGGTGCAGAGAGGAGGCAGGCTACCCCCACAGCATGCACAAGCAGGAAAACAGTCGAGAAGGCGGCAGGATCAGCGTTACAGAGTTGCAGTAGTCGTCTTTGCTACTATGTTGCAGGTTTGCAGGCTTCCAGCGTGGTCAGCAGTCGATTCCTTATCAGAAGGTGAAGAGGGAGATGCAGAGGAACTCGGATGAGCTCTTGCATTCGTTATCTAAAGTTTCCCCAGAGACAGAGACCCTAAATAGCCAGAAAAGAGGGTTTGGCTACCTAGGAGAGAGGATAGGCTACTAACACCTGAAGGAGCCTATCAGCAGGAGTCTCTGACGTCACCTGGTGGCACTGGCCACTCAGAGCAGTCCAGTGTGCCAGCAGCACCTCTGTTTCCAAGATGGCAGAGGTCTGGAGCACACTGGAGGAGCTCTGGACACCTCCCAGGGGAGGTGCAGGTCAGGGGAGTGGTCACTCCCCTTTCCTTTGTCCAGTTTCGCGCCAGAGCAGGGGCTAAGGGGTCCCTGAACCGGTGTAGACTGGCTTATTACTTTCAAATTGTCACTAACAGGCTAGTGACCAATTTTACCAATTTACATTGGCTTACTGGAACACCCTTATAATTCCCTAGTATATGGTACTGAAGTACCCAGGGTATTGGGGTTCCAGGAGATCCCTATGGGCTGCAGCATTTCTTTTGCCACCCATAGGGAGCTCTGACAATTCTTACACAGGCCTGCCACTGCAGCCTGGGTGAAATAACGTCCACGTTATTTCACAGCCATTTTACACTGCACTTAAGTAACTTATAAGTCACCTATATGTCTAACCTTTACCTGGTAAAGGTTAGCTGCAAAGTTACTTAGTGTGTGGGCACCCTGGCACTAGCCAAGGTGCCCCCACATTGTTCAGAGCCAATTCACTGAACTTTGTGAGTGCGGGGACACCATTACACGCGTGCACTACATATAGGTCACTACCTATATGTAGCTTCACAATGGTAACTCCGAAAATGGCCATGTAACATGTCTATGATCATGGAATTGCCCCCTCTATGCCATCCTGGCATAGTTGGCACAATCCCATGATCCCAGTGGTCTGTAGCACAGACCCTGGTACTGCCAAACTGCCCTTCCTGGGGTTTCACTGCAGCTGCTGCTGCTGCCAACCCCTCAGACAGGCATCTGCCCTCCTGGGGTCCAGCCAGGCCTGGCCCAGGATGGCAGAACAAAGAACTTCCTCTGAGAGAGGGTGTGACACCCTCTCCCTTTGGAAAATGGTGTGAAGGCAGGGGAGGAGTAGCCTCCCCCAGCCTCTGGAAATGCTTTGTTGGGCACAGAGGTGCCCAATTCTGCATAAGCCAGTCTACACCGGTTCAGGGACCCCTTAGCCCTGCTCTGGCGCGAAACTGGACAAAGGAAAGGGGAGTGACCACTCCCCTGACCTGCACCTCCCCTGGGAGGTGTCCAGAGCTCCTCCAGTGTGCTCCAGACCTCTGCCATCTTGGAAACAGAGGTGCTGCTGGCACACTGGACTGCTCTGAGTGGCCAGTGCCACCAGGTGACGTCAGAGACTCCTGCTGATAGGCTCCTTCAGGTGTTAGTAGCCTATCCTCTCTCCTAGGTAGCCAAACCCTCTTTTCTGGCTATTTAGGGTCTCTGTCTCTGGGGAAACTTTAGATAATGAATGCATGAGCTCAGCCGAGTTCCTCTGCATCTCTCTCTTCACCTTCTGATAAGGAAACGACCGCTGACCGCGCTGGAAGCCTGCAAACCTGCAACATAGTAGCAAAGACGACTACTGCAACTCTGTAACGCTGATCCTGCCGCCTTCTCAACTGTTTTCCTGCTTGTGCATGCTGTGGGGGTAGCCTGCCTCCTCTCTGCACCAGAAGCTCCGAAGAAATCTCCCGTGGGTCGACGGAATCTTCCCCCTGCAACCGCAGGCACCAAAAAGCTGCATAACCGGTCCCTTGGGTCTCCTCTCAGCACGACGAGCGAGGTCCCTCGAATCCAGCGACTCTGTCCAAGTGACCCCCACAGTCCAGTGACTCTTCAGTCCAAGTTTGGTGGAGGTAAGTCCTTGCCTCACCTCGCTGGGCTGCATTGCTGGGAACCGTGACTTTGCAGCTACTCTGGCCCCTGTGCACTTCCGGCGGAAATCCTTCGTGCACAGCCAAGCCTGGGTCCACGGCACTCTAACCTGCATTGCACGACTTTCTAAGTTGGTCTCCGGCGACGTGGGACTCCTTTGTGCAACTTCGGCGAGCACCGTTTCACGCATCCTCATAGTGCCTGTTTCTGGCACTTCTCCGGGTGCTACCTGCTACAGTGAGGGCTCTTTGTCTTGCTCGACGTCTCCTCTCTCTTCAGGTCCAATTTGCGACCTCCTGGTCCCTCCTGGGCCCCAGCAGCGTCCAAAAACACCAAACGCACGATTTGCATCTAGCAAGGCTTGTTGGCGTCCTTCCGGCGGGAAAACACTTCTGCACGACTCTCCAAGGCGAGAGGGATCTGTCCACCAAAGGGGAAGTCTCTAGCCCTTTTCGTTCCTGAAGAAACCTCAGCTTCTTCTGTCCAGTCGAAGCTTCTTTGCACCCGCAGCTGGCATTTCCTGGGCATCTGCCCATCTCCGACTTGCTTGTGACTTTTGGACTTGGTCCCCTTGTTCCACAGGTACCCTAGATTGGAAATCCACAGTTGTTGCATTGCTGGTTTGTGTCTTTCCTGCATTATTCCTCTAACACGGCTACTTTGTCCTTAGGGGAACTTTAGTGCACTTTGCACTCACTTTTCAGGGTCTTGGGGAGGGTTATTTTTCTAACTCTCACTATTTTCTAATAGTCCCAGCGACCCTCTACAAGGTCACATAGGTTTGGGGTCCATTCGTGGTTCGCATTCCACTTTTGGAGTATATGGTTTGTGTTGCCCCTATCCCTATGTTTCCCCATTGCATCCTACTGTAACTATACATTGTTTGCACTGTTTTCTAAGACTATACTGCATATTTTTGCTATTGTGTATATATATCTTGTGTATATTTCCTATCCTCTCACTGAGGGTACACTCTAAGATACTTTGGCATATTGTCATAAAAATAAAGTACCTTTATTTTTAGTATAACTGTGTATTGTGTTTTCTTATGATATTGTGCATATGACACTAAGTGGTACTGTAGTAGCTTCACACGTCTCCTAGTTCAGCCTAAGCTGCTCTGCTAAGCTACCATTATCTATCAGCCTAAGCTGCTAGACACCCTATACACTAATAAGGGATAACTGGGCCTGGTGCAAGGTGCAAGTACCCCTTGGTACTCACTACAAGCCAGTCCAGCCTCCTACATTGGTTGTGCAGTGGTGGGATAAGTGCTTGAGACTACTTACCACTCTTGTCATTGTACTTTTCATAAGAGAAAAATATACAAAACAAGGTCAGTGTATATACACATAGCCAAAAAGTTTTGCATTTCCTCTTTTCACTCTTTTCTAAGTGCTGAAAAGTACCTCTAAACTTTCAAAAAGTTCTTAAAAGTTTAAAAGTTTTTTTCTCTCTTTCCAAAAAGTTCTGAAAACTTTTTTCTCTTTTTCTATCACTTTAACTCTCTCTAAAAATGTCTGGCACAGGCCAAAGTGTTGATCTGTCCAAACTTGCATATGACAACCTTAGCTGGAAAAGAGCAAGGAGTCTCTGTATAGAGAGAGGTTTGAGTGTAGGGAAGAATCCTTCCTTGGAACTGTTACTTAACATGCTTAGAGAACAGGATAAGGCCATAGGTGCCCCATCTGTTGAAAAAGTACCTAATAGTTCCCAATCTGATGCAGGGACTCCCCCAGGAAAAGATTCAGGAAAGAAACTTCCTAGCCTGCCCATTACTAGACAATCTAGCATAGATGGTAATGATGATGAGCCACACCAAATAAATAGTGTTGTCTCACATCATAGCAAAAGCATTTATTCTCACCATACTGGTAGTAATGTTTCTGTAAACCAAGCTGTTATGGTGGCTTCTGTAAGGGACAGGTCTCCTTCTGTTCATTCCCATCATAGCTCTGTTTCTAGAAATGTCCCTCCCACCAACCCTGATGACAGAATGTTAGAGAGGGAACTCAATAAGTTGAGGGTGGAACAAACCAGACTGAAGCTTAAAAAGCAACAGCTGGATTTGGATAGACAGTCTTTTGAATTAGAGAAGGAAAGACAGAAGTTGGGTTTAGATACCCATGGTGGCAGCAGCAGTATTCCCCATAGTCATCCTGCAAAAGAGCATGATTCCAGGAATCTGCACAAGATAGTTCCCCCTTATAAGGAGGGGGATGACATTAACAAGTGGTTTGCTGCACTTGAGAGGGCCTGTGTTGTACAGGATGTCCCTCAAAGGCAGTGGGCTGCTATCCTATGGCTATCATTTAGTGGAAAAGGTAGGGATAGGCTCCTTACTGTGAAAGAAAATGATGCTAATAATTTCAAAGTTCTTAAGAATGCACTCCTGGATGGTTATGGCTTAACCACTGAACAGTACAGGATAAAGTTCAGAGAGACCAAAAAGGAGTCTTCACAAGACTGGGTTGATTTCATTGACCATTCAGTGAAGGCCTTGGAGGGGTGGTTACATGGCAGTAAAGTTACTGATTATGAAAGCCTGTATAACACAATCCTGAGAGAGCATATACTTATTAATTGTGTGTCTGATTTGTTGCACCAGTACCTGGTAGACTCTGATCTGACCTCTCCCCAAGAATTGGGAAAGAAGGCAGACAAATGGGTCAGAACAAGGGTGAACAGAAAAGTTCATACAGGGGGTGACAAAGATGGCAATAAGAAGAAAGATGGTGACAAATCTCAAGATAAGCATGGGGATAAGGGTAAAACCAAAGATCCCACTTCAAATCTTAAACACTCTTCAGAGGGTGGGGATAAAACTAATTCTTCCTCTTCTTCTCAACCTGCACACATTAAAAAGCCTTGGTGCTTTGTGTGTAAAAACAGAGGCCATAGGCCAGGGGATAAGTCCTGTCCAGGTAAACCCCCTGAGCCTACCACCACTAATACATCAAGCTCTAGTGCCCCTAGCAGTAGTGGTACTAGTGGTGGGACTGCTGGCAACAGTCAAGTTAAGGGTGTAGTTGGGTTCACTTTTGGGTCCATAGTAGAAACTGGGGTAGTCACTCCCAAGACAGTTTCTGTCACACCTAGTGGCATTGGCCTTGACACACTGCTGCTTGTCCCCTTACAATGGATAAGTACAGGCAGACAGTTTCAATAAATGGTGTTGAGGCCTTGGCCTACAGGGACACAGGTGCCAGTTTCACTTTGGTGACTGAAAACCTAGTGCACCCTGATCAACACATCATTGGACAACAGTATAAGATTATTGATGTCCATAACTCCACTAAGTTTCTTCCCTTAGCTATAATCCAGTTTAGTTGGGGTGGAGTTACTGGCCCTAAGCAGGTGGTGGTATCACCTAGCTTACCTGTAGACTGTCTCTTAGGTAATGACCTAGAGGCCTCAGGTTGGGCTGATGTAGAGTTTTATGCCCATGCAGCCATGCTGGGCATCCCTGAGGAATTGTTCCCTCTCATTTCTACTGAAATGAAAAAGCAAAGGAGAGAAGGCCTGAAAACTCAGGAACCCTCTCCATCAACAGGTAAAAAGGGTATCACAGTATCCCCTAACCACCCTACCATTCAGGATACCATTCCTGTGGTGGGAGAAACCTCTCCTGGGGTGGCACCTGTTCCAAGGGAATCATCAGTTGGCAAAACTGTACTCCCTGAGGTGGAAGTACCTCTCTGTGGGATAACTAACATTGGTGAGAAATAGAGCACCATTTTAGTTAACATGGAGCATCCCTCCAACCCTCCCAGAGAAACTTTAGTGCAGAAACTCTGCACTGCCTCACAACACTTAGGACAGCATCCCTGCCCTAGTGTGGAGCTGATAGGACAGCATCCCTGCCCTGCTCCAACCCAAGAGAAACAGCATCCCTGTTCTCTCTTCCAGCCATATGGACAAAGTTTTTGCCCAGCTATGGCTTTTCTGAGACAGCATCCCTGTCTGGCATTTCCATCACTACAAATAGGTTCAGTGGACAATTCCCACTGCTCTAAACTAAAACTTACTGATAGAAACTCTGAAAATACATCTTCACATTGTTGCTTAGCTAAAAAACTTCAAACAGGGTGGTTTACATCCCCACAGGGAAGTAACCATATAGTGGATGATAAAGGGAGTAACCAGTCTATTGCAGAGCTACTCTCTACTTATCACCACTTAGACAATAAAGTCTCAACTGGCCAAGGTTAGCCTTATTGTCCTTCGTTTGGAGGGGGGGGGGGTGTGAGAAGGTAGCCTCTTTCTAGCCTTGTTACCCCCACTTTTGGCCTGTTTGTGAGTGTATGTCAGGGTGTTTGTCACTGTTTTCACTGTCTCACTGGGATCCTGATAGCCAGGCCTCAGTGCTCATAGTGAAAACACCATGTTTTCAGTATGGTTGTTATGTGTCACTGGGATCCTGCTGGTCAGGACCCCAGTGCTCATAGGTTTGTGGTCTATATGTATGTGTCACTGGGACCCTGTCACACAGGGCCCCAGTGCTCATAGGTGTGCATGTATATGTTCCCTGTGTGGTGCCTAACTGTCTCACTGAGGCTCTGCTAACCAGAACCTCAGTGGTTATGCTCTCTCATTACTTTCAAATTGTCACTAACAGGCTAGTGACCAATTTTACCAATTTACATTGGCTTACTGGAACACCCTTATAATTCCCTAGTATATGGTACTGAGGTACCCAGGGTATTGGGGTTCCAGGAGATCCCTATGGGCTGCAGCATTTCTTTTGCCACCCATAGGGAGCTCTGACAATTGTTACACAGGCCTGCCACTGCAGCCTGGGTGAAATAACGTCCACGTTATTTCACAGCCATTTTACACTGCACTTAAGTAACTTATAAGTCACCTATATGTCTAACCTTTACCTGGTAAAGGTTAGGTGCAAAGTTACTTAGTGTGTGGGCACCCTGGCACTAGCCAAGGTGCCCCCACATTGTTCAGAGCCAATTCACTGAACTTTGTGAGTGCGGGGACACCATTACACGCGTGCACTACATATAGGTCACTACCTATATGTAGCTTCACAATGGTAACTCCGAAAATGGCCATGTAACATGTCTATGATCATGGAATTGCCCCCTCTATGCCATCCTGGCATAGTTGGCACAATCCCATGATCCCAGTGGTCTGTAGCACAGACCCTGGTACTGCCAAACTGCCCTTCCTGGGGTTTCACTGCAGCTGCTGCTGCTTCCAACCCCTCAGACAGGCATCTGCCCTCCTGGGGTCCAGCCAGGCCTGGCCCAGGATGGCAGAACAAAGAACTTCCTCTGAGAGAGGGTGTGACACCCTTTCCCTTTGGAAAATGGTGTGAAGGCAGGGGAGGAGTAGCCTCCCCCAGCCTCTGGAAATGCTTTGTTGGGCACAGAGGTGCCCAATTCTGCATAAGCCAGTCTACACCGGTTCAGGGACCCCTTAGCCCTGCTCTGGCGCGAAACTGGACAAAGGAAAGGGGAGTGACCACTCCCCTGACCTGCACCTCCCCTGGGAGGTGTCCAGAGCTCCTCCAGTGTGCTCCAGACCTCTGCCATCTTGGAAACAGAGGTGCTGCTGGCACACTGGACTGCTCTGAGTGGCCAGTGCCACCAGGTGACGTCAGAGACTCCTGCTGATAGGCTCCTTCAGGTGTTAGTAGCCTATCCTCTCTCCTAGGTAGCCAAACCCTCTTTTCTGGCTATTTAGGGTCTCTGTCTCTGGGGAAACTTTAGATAACGAATGCATGAGCTCAGCCGAGTTCCTCTGCATCTCTCTCTTCACCTTCTGATAAGGAAACGACCGCTGACCGCGCTGGAAGCCTGCAAACCTGCAACATAGTAGCAAAGACGACTACTGCAACTCTGTAACGCTGATCCTGCCGCCTTCTCGACTGTTTTCCTGCTTGTGCATGCTGTGGGGGTAGCCTGCCTCCTCTCTGCACCAGAAGCTCCGAAGAAATCTCCCGTGGGTCGACGGAATCTTCCCCCTGCAACCGCAGGCACCAAAAAGCTGCATAACCGGTCCCTTGGGTCTCCTCTCAGCACGACGAGCGAGGTCCCTCGAATCCAGCGACTCTGTCCAAGTGACCCCCACAGTCCAGTGACTCTGCTGTCCAAGTTTGGTGGAGGTAAGTCCTTGCCTCACCTCGCTGGGCTGCATTGCTGGGAACCGCGACTTTGCAGCTACTCCGGCCCCTGTGCACTTCCGGCGGAAATCCTTCGTGCACAGCCAAGCCTGGGTCCACGGCACTCTAACCTGCATTGCACGACTTTCTAAGTTGGTCTCCGGCGACGTGGGACTCCTTTGTGCAACTTCGGCAAGCACCGTTTCACGCATCCTTGTAGTGCCTGTTTCTGGCACTTCTCCGGGTGCTACCTGCTTCAGTGAGGGCTCTTTGTCTTGCACGACGTCCCCTCTCTCTTCAGGTCCAATTTGCGACCTCCTGGTCCCTCCTGGGCCCCAGCAGCGTCCAAAGACACCAAACGCACGATTTGCATCTAGCAAGGCTTTTTGGCGTCCTTCCGGCGGGAAAACACTTCTGCACGACTCTCCAAGGCGAGCGGGATCCGTCCACCAAAGGGGAAGTCTCTAGCCCTTTTCGTTCCTGCAGAAACCTCAGCTTCTTCTGTCCAGTCGAAGCTTCTTTGCACCCGCAGCTGGCATTTCCTGGGCATCTGCCCATCTCCGACTTGCTTGTGACTTTTGGACTTGGTCCCCTTGTTCCACAGGTACCCTAGATTGGAAATCCACAGTTGTTGCATTGCTGGTTTGTGTCTTTCCTGCATTATTCCTCTAACACGACTACTTTGTCCTTAGGGGAACTTTAGTGCACTTTGCACTCACTTTTCAGGGTCTTGGGGAGGGTTATTTTTCTAACTCTCACTATTTTCTAATAGTCCCAGCGACCCTCTACAACGTCACATAGGTTTGGGGTCCATTCGTGGTGCGCATTCCACTTTTGAAGTATATGGTTTGTGTTGCCCCTATCCCTATGTTTCCCCATTGCATCCTATTGTAACTATACATTGTTTGCACTGTTTTCTAAGACTATACTGCATATTTTTGCTATTGTGTATATATATCTTGTGTATATTTCCTATCCTCTCACTGAGGGTACACTCTAAGATACTTTGGCATATTGTCATAAAAATAAAGTACCTTTATTTTTAGTATAACTGTGTATTGTGTTTTCTTATGATATTGTGCATATGACACTAAGTGGTACTGTAGTAGCTTCACACGTCTCCTAGTTCAGCCTAAGCTGCTCTGCTAACCTACCATTATCTATCAGCCTAAGCTGCTAGACACCCTATACACTAATAAGGGATAACTGGGCCTGGTGCAAGATGCAAGTACCCCTTGGTACTCACTACAAGCCAGTCCAGCCTCCTACAGGTTCTGGTTAGCAGAGCCTCAGTGAGACAGTTAGGCACCACACAGGGAACATATACATGCACACCTATGAGCACTGGGGCCCTGTGTGACAGGGTCCCAGTGACACATACATATAGGCCACAAACCTATGAGCACTGGGGTCCTGACCAGCAGGATCCCAGTGACACATAACAAACATACTGAAAACATAGTGTTTTCACTATGAGCACTGAGGCCTGGCTATCAGGATCCCAGTGAGACAGTGAAAACAGTGACAAACACCCTGACATACACTCACAAACAGGCCAAAAGTGGGGGTAACAAGGCTAGAAAGAGGCTACCTTCTCACACAACCCCCCCCCAAACGAAGGACAATAAGGCTAACCTTGGCCAGTTGAGACTTTATTGTCTAAGTGGTGATAAGTAGAGAGTAGCTCTGCAATAGACTGGTTACTCCCTTTATCATCCACTATATGGTTACTTCCTTGTGGGGATGTAAACCACCCTGTTTGAAGTTTTTTAGCTAAGCAACAATGTGAAGATGTATTTTCAGAGTTTCTATCAGTAAGTTTTAGTTTAGAGCAGTGGGAATTGTCCACTGAACCTATTTGTAGTGATGGAAATGCCAGACAGGGATGCTGTCTCAGAAAAGCCATAGCTGGGCAAAAACTTTGTCCATATGGCTGGAAGAGAGAACAGGGATGCTGTTTCTCTTGGGTTGGAGCAGGCCAGGGATGCTGTCCTATCAGCTCCACACTAGGGCAGGGATGCTGTCCTAAGTGTTGTGAGGCAGTGCAGAGTTTCTGCACTAAAGTTTCTCTGGGAGGGTTGGAGGGATGCTCCATGTTAACTAAAATGGTGCTCTTTTTCTCACCAATGTTAGTTATCCCACAGAGAGGTACTTCCACCTCAGGGAGTACAGTTTTGCCAACTGATGATTCCCTTGGAACAGGTGCCACCCCAGGAGAGGTTTCTCCCACCACAGGAATGGTATCCTGAATGGTAGGGTGGTTAGGGGATACTGTGATACCCTTTTTACCTGTTGATGGAGAGGGTTCCTGAGTTTTCAGGCCTTCTCTCCTTTGCTTTTTCATTTCAGTAGAAATGAGAGGGAACAATTCCTCAGGGATGCCCTGCATGGCTGCATGGGCATAAAACTCTACATCAGCCCAACCTGAGGCCTCTAGGTCATTACCTAAGAGACAGTCTACAGGTAAGCTAGGTGATACCACCACATGCTTAGGGCCAGTAACTCCACCCCAACTAAACTGAATTATAGCTAAGGGAAGAAACTTAGTGGAGTTATGGACATCAATAATCTTACACTGTTGTCCAATGATGTGTTGATCAGGGTGCACTAGGTTTTCAGTCACCAAAGTGAAACTGGCACCTGTGTCCCTGTAGGCCAAGGCCTCAACACCATTTATTGAAACTGTCTGCCTGTACTTATCCATTGTAAGGGGACAAGCAGCCAGTGTGGCAAGGCCAATGCCACTAGGTGTGACAGAAACTGTCTTGGGAGTGACTACCCCAGTTTCTACTATGGACCCAAAAGTGAACCCAACTACACCCTTAACTTGACTGTTGCCAGCAGTCCCACCACTAGTACCACTACTGCTAGGGGCACTAGAGCTTGATGTATTAGTGGTGGTAGGCTCAGGGGGTTTACCTGGACAGGACTTATCCCCTGGCCTATGGCCTCTGTTTTTACACACAAAGCACCAAGGCTTTTTAATGTGTGCAGGTTGAGAAGAAGAGGAAGAATTAGTTTTATCCCCACCCTCTGAAGAGTGTTTAAGATTTGAAGTGGGATCTTTGGTTTTACCCTTATCCCCATGCTTATATTGAGATTTTTCACCATCTTTCTTCTTATTGCCATCTTTGTCACCCCCTGTATGAACTTTTCTGTTCACCCTTGTTCTGACCCATTTGTCTGCCTTCTTTCCCAATTCTTGGGGAGAGGTCAGATCAGAGTCTACCAGGTACTGGTGCAACAAATCAGACACACAATTATTAAGAATATGCTCTCTCAGGATCAAGTTATACAGGCTGTCATAATCAGTAACTTTACTGCCATGTAACCACCCCTCCAAGGCCTTCACTGAATGGTCAATGAAATCAACCCAGTCTTGTGAAGACTCCTTTTTGGTCTCTCTGAACTTTATCCTGTACTGTTCAGTGGTTAAGCCATAACCATCCAGGAGTGCATTCTTAAGAACTTGGAAATTATTAGCATCATTTTCTTTCACAGTAAGGAGCCTATCCCTACCTTTTCCACTAAATGATAGCCATAGGATAGCAGCCCACTGCCTTTGAGGGACATCCTGTACAACACAGGCCCTCTCAAGTGCAGCAAACCACTTGTTAATGTAATCCCCCTCCTTATAAGGGGAACTATCTTGTGCAGATTCCTGGAATCATGCTCTTTTGCAGGATGACTATGGGGAATAATGCTGCTGCCACCATGGGTATCTAAACCCAACTTCTGTCTTTCCTTCTCTAATTCAAAAGACTGTCTATCCAAATCCAGCTGTTGCTTTTTGAGCTTCAGTCTGGTTTGTTCCACCCTCAACTTATTGAGTTCCCTCTCTAACATTCTGTCATCAGGGTTGGTGGGAGGGACATTTCTAGAAACAGAGCTATGATGGGAATGAACAGAAGGAGACCTGTCCCTTACAGAAGCCACCCTAACAGCTTGGTTTACAGAAACATTACTACCAGTATGGTGAGAATAAATGCTTTTGCTATGATGTGAGACAACACTATTTATATGGTGTGGCTCATCATCATTACCATCTATGCTAGATTGTCTAGTAATGGGCAGGCTAGGAAGTTTCTTTCCTGAATCTTTTCCTGGGGGAGTCCCTGAATCAGATTGGGAACTATTAGGTACTTTTTCAACAGATGGGGCACCTATGGCCTTATCCTGTTCTCTAAGCATGTTAAGTAACAGTTCCAACGAAGGATTTTTCCCTACACTCAAACCTCTCTCTATACAGAGACTCCTTGCTCTTTTCCAGCTAAGGTTGTCATATGCAAGTTTGGACAGATCACCATTTTGGCCTGTGCCAGACATTTTTTAGAGAGAGTTAAAGTGATAGAAAAAGAGAAAAAAGTTTTCAGAACTTTTTGGAAAGACAGAAAAAAAAAACTTTTTAAACTTTTAAGAACTTTTTGAAAGTTTAGAAGTACTTTTCAGCACTTAGAAAAGAGTGAAAAGAGGAAATGCAAAACTTTTTGGCTATGTGTATATACACTGACCTTGTTTTGTATATTTTTCTCTTATGAAAAGTACAATGACAAGAGTGGTAAGTAGTCTCAAGCACTTGTCCCACCACTGCACAACCAATGTAGGAGGCTGGACTGGCTTGTAGTGAGTACCAAGGGGTACTTGCACCTTGCACCAGGCCCAGTTATCCCTTATTAGTGTATAGGGTGTCTAGCAGCTTAGGCTGATAGATAATGGTAGCTTAGCAGAGCAGCTTAGGCTGAACTAGGAGACGTGTGAAGCTACTACAGTACCACTTAGTGTCATATGCACAATATCATAAGAAAACACAATACACAGTTATACTAAAAATAAAGGTACTTTATTTTTATGACAATATGCCAAAGTATCTTAGAGTGTACCCTCAGTGAGAGGATAGGAAATATACACAAGATATATATACACAATAGCAAAAATATGCAGTATAGTCTTAGAAAACAGTGCAAACAATGTATAGTTACAATAGGATGCAATGGGGAAACATAGAGATAGGGGCAACACAAACCATATACTCCAAAAGTGGAATGCGAACCACGAATGGACCCCAAACCTATGTGACCTTGTAGAGGGTCGCTGGGACTATTAGAAAATAGTGAGAGTTAGAAAAATAACCCTCCCCAAGACCCTGAAAAGTGAGTGCAAAGTGCACCAAAGTTCCCCTAAGGACAAAGTAGTCGTGTTAGAGGAATAATGCAGGAAAGACACAAACCAGCAATGCAACAACTGTGGATTTCCAATCTAGGGTACCTGTGGAACAAGGGGACCAAGTCCAAAAGTCACAAGCAAGTCGGAGATGGGCAGATGCCCAGGAAATACCAGCTGCGGGTGCAAAGAAGCTTCTACTGGACAGAAGAAGCTGAGGTTTCTGCAGGAACGAAAAGGGGCTAGAGACTTCCCCTTTGGTGGACGGATCCATCTCGCCTTGGAGAGTCGTGCAGAAGTGTTTTCCCGCCGGAAGGACGCCAACAAGCCTTGCTAGTCGCAAATCGTGCGTTTGGCGTTTTTGGACGCTGCTGGGGCCCAGGAGGGACCAGGAGGTCGCAAATTGGACCTGAAGAGAGAGGGGACATCGAGCAAGACAAAGAGCCCTCACTGAAGCAGGTAGCACCCGGAGAAGTGCCAGAAACAGGCACTACGAGGATGCGTGAAACGGTGCTCGCCGAAGTTGCACAAAGGAGTCCCACGTCGCCGGAGGCCAACTTAGAAAGTCGTGCAATGCAGGTTAGTGTGCTGTGGACCCAGGCTTGGCTGTGCACAAAGGATTTCCGCCGGAAGTGCACAGGGGCCGGAGTAGCTGCAAAGTCGCGGTTCCCAGCAATGCAGCCCAGTGAGGTGAGGCAAGGACTTACCTCCAGCAAACTTGGGCTGAAGAGTCACTGGACTGTGGGGGTCACTTGGACAGAGTCGCTGGATTCGAGGGACCTCGCTCGTCGTGCTGAGAGGAGACCCAAGGGACCGGTAATGCAGCTTTTTGGTGCCTGCGGTTGCAGGGGGAAGATTCCGTCGACCCACGGGAGATTTCTTCTGAGCTTCTGGTGCAGAGAGGAGGCAGGCTACCCCCACAGCATGCACAAGCAGGAAAACAGTCGAGAAGGCGGCAGGATCAGCGTTACAGAGTTGCAGTAGTCGTCTTTGCTACTATGTTGCAGGTTTGCAGGCTTCCAGCGCGGTCAGCAGTCGATTCCTTATCAGAAGGTGAAGAGGGAGATGCAGAGGAACTCGGATGAGCTCTTGCATTCGTTATCTAAAGTTTCCCCAGAGACAGAAACCCTAAATAGCCAGAAAAGAGGGTTTGGCTACCTAGGAGAGAGGATAGGCTACTAACACCTGAAGGAGCCTATCAGCAGGAGTCTCTGACGTCACCTGGTGGCACTGGCCACTCAGAGCAGTCCAGTGTGCCAGCAGCACCTCTGTTTCCAAGATGGCAGAGGTCTGGAGCACACTGGAGGAGCTCTGGACACCTCCCAGGGGAGGTGCAGGTCAGGGGAGTGGTCACTCCCCTTTCCTTTGTCCAGTTTCGCGCCAGAGCAGGGGCTAAGGGGTCCCTGAACCGGTGTAGACTGGCTTATGCAGAATTGGGCACATCTGTGCCCAAGAAAGCATTTCCAGAGGCTGGGGGAGGCTACTCCTCCCCTGCCTTCACACCATTTTCCAAAGGGAGAGGGTGTCACACCCTCTCTCAGAGGAAGTTCTTTGTTCTGCCAAACTGGGCCAGGCCTGGCTGGACCCCAGGAGGGCAGATGCCTGTCTGAGGGGTTGGCAGCAGCAGCAGCTGCAGTGAAACCCCAGGAAGGGCAGTTTGGCAGTACCAGGGTCTGTGCTACAGACCACTGGGATCATGGAATTGTACCAACAATGCCAGGATGGCATAGAGGGGGCAATTCCATGATCATAGACATGTTACATGGCCATATTCGGAGTTACCATTGTGAAGCTACATATAGGTAGTGACCTATATGTAGTGCACGCGTGTAATGGTGTCCCCGCACTCACAAAGTTCAGGGAATTGGCTCTGAACAATGTGGGGGCTCCTTGGCTAGTGCCAGGGTGCCCTCACACTAAGTAACTTTGCACCCAACCTTTACCAGGTAAAGGTTAGACATATAGGTGACTTATAAGTTACTTAAGTGCAGTGTAAAATGGCTGTGAAATAACGTGGACGTTATTTCACTCAGGCTGCAGTGGCAGGCCTGTGTAAGAATTGTCAGAGCTCCCTATGGGTGGCAAAAGAAATGCTGCAGCCCATAGGGATCTCCTGGAACCCCAATACCCTAGGTACCTTAGTACCATATACTAGGGAATTATAAGGGTGTTCCAGTAAGCCAATGTGAATTGGTAAAATTGGTCACTAGCCTGTTAGTGACAATTTAAAAGTAATGAGAGAGCATAACCACTGAGGTTCTGGTTAGCAGAGCCTCAGTGAGACAGTTAGGCACCACACAGGGAACATATACATGCACACCTATGAGCACTGTGGCCCTGTGTGACAGGGTCCCAGTGACACATACATATAGGCCACAAACCTATGAGCACTGGGGTCCTGACCAGCAGGATCCCAGTGACACATAACAAACATACTGAAAACATAGGCCCTCATTCTGACCTTGGCGGGCGGCGGAGGCCGCCCGCCAAAGTCCCGCCGTCAGGTTACCGTTCCGCGGTCGAAAGACCGCGGCGGTAATTCTGACTTTCCCGCTGGGCTGGCGGGCGGTCGCCTTCAGGCCGCCGGCCAGCCCAGCGGGAAAGAGGCTTCCACGATGAAGCCGGCTCGGAATCGAGCCGGTGGAGTGGAAGCTGTGCGACGGGTGCAGTTGCACCCGTCGCGTATTTCACTGTCTGCGCAGCAGACAGTGAAATACATTTAGGGGCCCTCTTACGGGGGCCCCTGCAATGCCCATGCCAGTGGCATGGGCACTGCAGGGGCCCCCAGGGGCCCCGCGACCCCCCTACCGCCATCCGGATCCCGGCGGTCGGACCGCCGGGATCTGGATGGCGGTAGGGGGGGTCGGAATCCCCTCGGCGGCGCAGCAAGCTGCGCCGCCTTGGAGGATTCAATGGGGCGGCGGTACACTGGCGGGAGCCCGCCAGTGTTGCCGGTCCGACCGCGGCTTTACCGCCGCGGTCGGAATCCCCATTGGAGCACCGCCGGCCTGTCGGCGGTGCTCCCGCGGTCCTCCGCCCTGGCGGTCTTTGACCGCCAGGGTCAGAATGACCGCCATAGTGTTTTCACTATGAGCACTGAGGCCTGGCTATCAGGATCCCAGTGAGACAGTGAAAACAGTGACAAACACCCTGACATACACTCACAAACAGGCCAAAAGTGGGGGTAACAAGGCTAGAAAGAGGCTACCTTCTCACAACATGGCAGTAATAGTAGCATGGATTTTTTTCTTTGCTTTTGTCACTGGTGCAGGCGACTTACAAGGTGGTGGTGGGCTCGAGGTGCATTTCTGTGGGGCAGTCACAGTATGTTCTTGCCTTGGTGTTTCGCCCTGACTCTGAGTCTTCCTGTGCCATTGCGATGTTGCTGATGTGAGCGACGATACTACTGCACTGCTGGGGACAGGACTGATTTGTGTAACAAAAATATTACCCTCTTATTCACCTTCCACCATGATCCGATCAGGTTTCCTGCTTTCAACACCTTCACTAACACCACTTGCAGGCTTTTGTCCGTTAAGGTGCGCCTCCCAGTGGAGTGCGTGTTGTTTTCTCAAATGGGTTGTTTGGCCTCCGGATCCATACTTTGTATCAAGTTTTCCCCCACTAACACGTACTCAGCAAATGGAGCATATGGCAATGTTTAGCTCTTTTCATTAACCGTAAAGAAGTCCCAAACTGGGAGGTCAACTTTCTAACACTGGGGCCACTGCCAATGTCTGAAGAAGTGTAGGTAGGTGGATGTTGTTCTGATGACATTTGCCTCTCTGCAGTGCCTTCTTCTGCTGGTGGAGCTGGTGGGATTTGTGCCACATCCCTCAGAGCACGTTGAGAAGATGGGGTAATGTTTGACTCCACTAGTGCTGGGCTAACATACATGATGACTGGCTCATCATCAGACTTGTCATCCTCCTCTTCTTCTTCATTCATAACTCTAAGGCTTTCAGGAACCTTCCTTTTCACTCCTTGCCTCTTCTGGCGTGTCTCAGACTGAGGTGGCATTGTGGAGTCTTGATCATCAGAAGGGGGGCTTGAAGAAGAAGAAGGCAGAGATCTGGAAGACAGTGGATCTTGTGAAAGAGGGGCTTCTTTGGCTTCCTCTGTATGAAGCTCAACATCCTGATGTGCTCCTACTTAGGGAGGAACTGCTGTTGCTGGCTGCAGCTCTTGTTGTCCACTAGTCTGAATTTCCAGCAAAGATTGGGTACTACTTTGAGAAAGAGATAAGTACAATTCAACATAATTGCTTGTCAGCATTCCTGTGATTACAGAGGCTTCCTTTGTTCCAGACATGGGCTTAAGTGTAGGTTGGAATGGGGAAGCTGATGCGGGAGTGCTGCTCCCAGCTTGCTCCCCAGAGGCTGGTGCGGCAGGCACACATTTTGCCCAAAATAGATCTGGGGCGACATGCCAGTGGTGGGAAGCTCCCGCTGATCACTGGCCACTTTCTTAGTAGCAGCTTTCTTTGGGGCCATCTTGACGCTGTCATTTGGCAGTAGCACTTAGCTTCACAAGCTGAAGAGATATCCGTGTGGTCATGAGTGCTATCACGCATCACGTTACAGGCCTTCAGTCTGACAGTACTGTGGGTGATGTCTCTATCTCTTTGTGCACCTAAAAGCAAACATGCAAGAAGGATCAGTGAAACGTGGGATTTTTGCAGTTGCATCGGTAGTAGAAACAATATAATTTAATGGTTACTTAACTAAACTTATAAATAATTATGAAATACAGTGTATACATTTGTAAAACCACACCAATATTGTTCATTATCATGTGCCATCATGAAGGATAAGAAAGAGCAACGACTACAACATACAGAATAAAACTGTTTGCTTCATCTGTCTGCTAATGGTAAAAAAAAAAAGTTAAGAATTAAAAACAAAAATTAAAATTTAATTTACTTTTGTTAAGATTCTCCGACCAAGAAAAACAATATTTAACTAATATTATTATTATACTGTTATTATAAAATGTAATAAAATAAAGTTTGTGAAAATAATTATTAAAAGATAATAAACATTTTTTTAAATAGATTTCATTGTTGATGTACCAGCGGGCGGGGACTACCATGAAAAGCCACAGGGATTTGAGAGGTAAGGAGTAGTGAAGGTCAAAAATACAAAAAAAGTATATAATAAAATATAAAACTGCTCATACAGTACATTCAATAATAAGCAATGGCCTACTAGGCCTGCTAAACACACAAAATGGCTGCCAGCCACATCGTAAAACAACAACCAGCAAGGAGGCATAGCCACCACAACAAAGAAGAGCACATGCAGGCCTAAAGCACACTGGCTGCCTACACAAAATGTCCACCAGCCACATGGTCAAACAATAACTAGAAAGGAGGCATGGCTACCATAACAAAGAAGAACACATGCAGGCCTAAAGCACACTGGTGTGACGCCGCGCTTAACCGCGGTGTCTCTTTTTTCAGCTGTGGTCGGACCGCAACTCCAATTATCAGAGCGCCGTCCTGCTGGTTTTTGCACCACATGAACGGCGTGTTTCGGGAAGCACATTTCGTGCTCCCGGTCGCATCGTCCTTACCTGTTTCCCTGACTTTTCTTCCTGCTCTTCTTTTCCCTTCTTTTCTTTTTATTTCTGTGCACTTCGCTTTTACTTTCTCCTGGTTTCCATGTTGTCTTCTTTATGTTCCTTTTTCCCAGCATGCCTTTTTCTTTTATACGAGGACCTTTTTCCTATTCTTTTCTATGGGCCTTTCTTAATCCAAGATGGTGTCGCTTTCTTTTCCTGTGTTGTCGCTTCATGTCTTCTAGTATATAAGTCACTCAGTCCTGAACTTCTTTGCGTTGCAAACACTTCCTCTTGGTGGTGATCCTCACTCCTGTTCGTCGTGTTTTCTCCAGTTCCTGTTGCTCTGATTGAGATGTTTGCCTTTTTTCACTCTTGTTTTTTCCTTTTTTTCAGGAGTTCCTGTTTTGAGGTTTTACCCATATATTTTTTGTTTTTTTTTTCCCCTCTAGGACTCCTTCTGGAGGGTACTGTCTGCTTTGGCTTTTCCTGTCAAGCAGCACCGTGGCTACTAGAAAGGGGTGCCCTTATCTTGGTCAGTACAGAACCAGCAGAAGACCGGGTGCTCTTTCAAATCCCTCAGTTAAAGGTGAGAAGCATCCTGCAGATCATGACAACTGGCTGCATACACAAAGTGGCCGCCAGCCACATGGTCAAACAACAACCAGCAGGGAGGCATGGCCCCCCACAAGAAAAAAGAACACTTGCAGGCCTAATGCGCAATGACTACCCACACAAAATGGCCACCAGCCACATGGTCAAACAACAACCAGCAAGAAGGCAAGGCCACTACAACAAAGAAGAATACACGCAGGACTACTGGGTGCCTACACAAAATGAGTACCAGCCATATGGTCAACAACAAGCAGGATGAATAGAAAACAAAAAAAACATCTAGGTATATGACTATAATTGACTATACAAGTTCAATAACGTGCCTAGTAATCTAACATTTACTCCTTTATCCCTTCAAACACTTTGGGTTGAATGCCATAGTGATGTCTGGAGAGTGATTGGTAGAGACTCAACTGTGGGCTAGTGGTTAAGGTCTTAAACTGAAGGTTGAGGGTTTTAGACTAACTGTGTCAGTGATCATTTCCTTGCTTTAATTTCTTTTCACCTTGACAAATTTGAGGTACACACAGAAAAAGGATCTCACTCTTTTTACGTGACAAACACATTTTTCTTTCAATTTGTCCAAGATATCTCATTTTAAGTATATCATTCAATTATGCTTAACCCCCACTTCTCTCTCTTTCTTTCAATTTCTCTATGCCAATCTCTTTCTCTAAATGCCTCTCTCTGTCTCATACACTCTTTCTCTCTCGGTCCTTTACATAATGGGATGGAAGTAAGAGTGAGAGAACAAAGGTATTGCAATGTTCTCTGCATAGAATGACTTTGAAGTGTTATACCACCAAGATGTTTGTTTCAAATGTTATAGTTAAATTTTGAAACACAGCAAAGCAGAGTTACTTCTAGCCTACTGGTAAATATCTTTTTTTTTTTTACTAGGTTGAAGGTCCTGGTTTCTCATGGCAGTGTGTATGTTTAATTACTCGTCTTTTGAATATTAAACATGCCTAGTGAGGGAACATTTATGTCTTTTTTCCATAAAAAACTGTGGGTTGAATGTCATAAGTGTGCCTGGAGAGCTCAGGGTACAGAGTCACCTGTGGGATTGTGGTTAAGGTTTCAGGTCACCAAACTGAAGATTGAGGGTTCTAATGTAAGTGTATCAGTGGTTGTTTCCCTTCTTTAATTTCTTTTCAACTTCGAATATTTAAGGTACATACAGAAAGGTAATCTCACTCTTTTTACATGACAAATACATTTTTTGTTCAATTTGTCTGGAAATATCTCTTTCTAAATATATCATTCATCAATGCCTAACCCCCACTTTTCTGTCTTTCTCTGTCGTAATTTTTCTCTGTCAATCTCTTTCTCTAAATGTCTCTCCCTGTCTCAATCCCTTACTTTCTCTCTCTCTCTATCCCAAAATGAAATGGAAGAGAGAGAGAAAAAGATTGGTATTGCAATGTTCTCTCTATAAAATGACTTCAAAGTGTTACTCCAACAGTACTCGACCGGGGCAAAATCAAAATTTTAGGCCGACCGCCCATGGAGCCCTGCTCGGCTACAGCAAGTGGGAGGCCTTAGTCAAGTTTACCTTCAGTCTTAGTCTTTTTCGTAAAGATTTTTCTCACTGGGGTGAAGTCACCAATCCGATCCGACCTCCCTGGAGCGCTCTTCGGATACACGTCGCAGGAGATCTCAGTGAAGAATTCTACCTTTGGACTTAGATGATTTTTAAGGATGGAAATCATGGTCCAGGACGAAGTTGAATTTGGATCCTACGTCCCTGGAAAAGAAAGGTAGTTTAGGACTTTGAAAGTTTAAGAGCAGCCAGCAAGGCAGGCCTGCCTTTAAAATGACACTGGGCACCTCAGCAGTGCACCTATGGGTGCACCACCTATGCTGAAGTCCTTAAACCTACATGCCCTACCATATACTGGGGACATATATGTAGGTTGACACAGCCAATTATAATTAGCCTAATTTTCATAATCATTTTACTCAAAGCACAGGCTCTGGGACTGGTTAGCAGCGCCCACGACACAATCAGAGTCAGAGTCAGGAAGCAGCAACAAAAAGTGAAAATTGGGGGCAAAACGCTAGGAGGCTTCTGCAATCAGTCCAGTTTTCTCACAAATTATATACTTAAAATGAGATATTTCCAGACAAATCAAAAGAAAATGTACTTGTCACATAAAAAGAGTTAGATCACTTCTCTGTATGTACCTTAAATATTTCAAGTTGAAAAGAAATTAAAGCAGGGATATGATCACCGACACACCCACGCTAGAGCCCCCAATCTTCCATTCAAAAGGCTGGGACCTTAATCACTAGCCCACAGACTGTCAACCAAGCATTCACCCGATATCCCTATTGCATTCATCCCAAAGGGTTAGATGGGAAAAAAGGCTTATATGCTCAATCAATAGGTACATTTAACTTTCAAAAGATGAGTAAATAGACACACTGCCAGAAGAAACCAGGACTTGAACATTCAACCTACTGAATAAAAGTCCAAGAGCTTTAGCACTAGGCTAGAAGTAAGTCAGTCTTGTCATGTATCAAAACGTAAATGTAGCAAGGTGAAGGTATTATATGGTATGACCAGGTAGACTTACCATGGAATACCAACACAATACCAGGTAGTGGACATGGATTCACTCTCAGCAAACCCTAGCTCAGTCCTGGTAGTGCGGCAAAGAGCAGTCAGCCTTAAGAAACATATGTAAAGCATTTCACATTACCATCATGGATGATATGTTAATGACATGACTCAACAGAAATCCAACACCAATCTAAATAAATAGATCAGATTTTAATCTAGACACCAAAACAAACTTTGTAGCTTTTGTACAAGCTGAGTTGTGGCTTTTTAAGTCTTTGGAAATTACAATACTTTGCAGATTTAAAGGGCTTCCATTGATGTTGATGGGGAAAACAGCAGTGTGCATTCAAGCACTTCTAGGGTGAGTTCCAGTGATCCCACAGGTACTTGACATACTGCGGGCCGAGTCCAAGAGTCAACAGTCAGATTTGTGCTACCTTTCCCAGGGAGTCTGGTTACAGAGGTGACTTGGCTGTCCTTGGTGCTGAACGGTCGCAGTAGCTGGTACGTTTTGCACTCCATTGAAAAACTGGGCTTGGGGGTAACTCACACACTACCCTTCAGATGTAGAGGTCTTTGGGGGACCAGAAATAGATGCATGGATCTTCACCACCTTGTCCAGTAGGTACCTTCTATAGTCTCTTTGTTAGTGTTTGGCTATGGTTTTAGTCTCTTTTTTGGTGTTTATTGATGAATACTAGGTCAGGAGTTTTGTTTTTGTGTTAACAGAAGAGGGAGTCTTTCTATATCCATGTTCAGGGATTGAGGTTTAGAAAATGGACTGAAATAAATCTAAGAGATCGTAGGTGACTGTAGCAAGTCCTCTTTTGATTTCTAGTAAGAAAAAGTCGGGGCTTTATTAGCCTGAGAATAGACGCGCTGTCTGTTTGACACTTTCACGCATACTTGCGTCAAAACAGATGCAGCATTGATCCGAATCGGAGGTGAGGGTGACATTACGATTAAGCGATGCTGACTCTGCAAATACTGAGGTTTCTTTTATACCTCTGTTACAGATACATTTGTTCATTTATCTTTGAGTTTTCCAAGACCTAATTCAGTTGAGTTTTTAGTGAAGAGGTAAGCTAACCTGGTAGTGATAAGAAAAGGTATGGCAGTATGGATGTTTTATTAGATATGCTAGTATTTCATTTTTCATTATCATATAGGTACTTGGTTAATTGGTTCAATTGGGACTGATTGGACGAGAGGATTCTGGATAGTTCTGATAGCAGGTGCTTATCCATGGAGCACTAATAAGGAGTATACTATTAATGGAGGAACAAGGGACTTCACTTGTGTGTGCATGATTGTAACACATTTAATGATAATCACTAAGGTGATTGAGATGATGAGATACTCATAGACAATGGTATGGATTGTTTATATTTTATGGGGATTTCCACTGAGTTAGAATTGAGTATACATGAGTACATAGTGTAGTAGGTTTACTACATGTTTTGTGAAAAGGTAATTAATTGGAATAGTTATTATTGTATATATTATTGACAGCCGCAAGAAGCCCGGAGGAAGTCAATGGGGGAGATACAACCCAGATGAAACAGGTGCTGGCTTGGCTGTAGCTGTTTGTGAAGATCTAATAAATAAGAATTCATTTGACACTCATCTTGGTACTTTTATTTGATATGATTTTTTGTCATTACACATTTCAATGAACAAGAGTGCTTTCTTTCTGTTGTTTCATATGATAGGACTAATCTGAGGATTGTCCATGTACAAGGTTCTGTAGGGGAGATACCTTGTTTACGCACCGTTCAAATACTTATGAGAGATTATTGTGGTGAGCGCTATTTTCTCCTAACACCACCCCTTACTAGTAGTTGTAATTTCACCTTGGCCGTTAGCAGAGGTAGCTCCTAGCTGTCAATCACCATCTGGTCGTGCCAAAGCTGCTTTGCTGCTGCAGTCGAAGTCACTTCCTTCAGGCTGCAAACCCACATGAGGAGAGTCGTTGGCGATGTCGGTCCCTATGCTGCAACTGATGAATGTTGTAGGGCCTGTAAAACTTCTCTGAGGTGGACCAGGTGATCCTCCCAGGTGGAACTAAAGACAGCTATGTCATCTAAGTAAGCTGCACTAAAGTCTTCCAAGCATGAGAGAACTCGATTTACCAGCCTCTGAAAAGTGGCAGGTTGATTCTTCAAGCCAAAGGACATCACTTTAATCTGAATGTAGCCCTCAGGAGTGGAAAATGCAGATCTCTCATTTGCTCCCTCGGTCAGTCTAATTTGCCAGTACCATGATGTCAAGTCAAAGAACGTTAGGAATTTGACAGCCCCTAGCTTATCAATAAGCTCATCTGCTCTGGGGATTGAGTGTGCATCACTTTTAGTGACTGCATTCAACCCTCTATAATCCACATAAAACCTCATCTCAGATTTCCTACCTTTTGAGTGAGGCTTGGGGACAAGTACCAGTGGGTTAGCCCAGGGACTATCAGATGGTTCAATCACCCCTAGCGTTAGCATCTTCTTGACCTCTGTCTTGATGTAATCCTTAACTTGGTCAGGCACTCTGTACAACTTATTCTTGACATGGAGGCTGTCACTGTTGTCCACATCATGGGTACACAATGTTGTCTGAAGTGCCTCTTTCTTAAAGTGCATCAAAACTTAACTATAGCATTCTAAATAAACATCTTGCTGGTGTTACACTTTGAAATTGATGTATGGAGAGAATATTGCAATACCAATCTTTCTCTCTCTCTCCTCCATCCCATTATGGGACGGAAGAGAGAGAGAGAAAGAGAGGAAATGAGAGATTAAGAAAGAGACAGGCATTTAGCGAAAGAGATTGACAGAGAGAGAAAATGAGAGAGAGCGAGAGAGAGAGAGGTGGGGGTTAGTCATTGATGAATGATATACTTAGACTGTGATATTTCTGGATAAATCGGAAAAAAATTACTTGTCACATAAAAAAGTGAGATTACTTTTCTGTATGAAAGTTAAATATTACACGTTGAAAAGAAATTAAAGCAGGGAAATGACCACTGACACAGCCAGACTAGAACCCACCAAACTTTAGTTTAAGAGTTTTAGGGCCAGATGTATCAAGCAAATTTGCATTCGCAAATGGTGCGAATGACTGTTTGCAAATGCAAAAATGCCTTTCATTATGTATGAAAGGCATTTGCTATGTAATGTTAAGGAATTGCTAAAATAGCGATTCCTTAAAATTGCGAGGCCATTTAGAGAATCGCAAATTGCGATTCTCTAAATAAGAAATCGCAAATAAGGAATCCTTATTTGCGATTTCTTAAGCACATGTATCAAGCTTTTCCTTAATGCGAATTGGGCATTAAGGAATCGCAATTACCACCAAGTAAAACTTGGTGGTAACCATGTGCAAATTTAAAAAATGCATTAAAAATGCATTTTAAAAATGTACATGTAACGCACACATGCCCCTTTGGCATGTGTGTGCCTTACATGTCCTCAAATATTTTTTGAGCCTTAGGCCCCCAGCACCCTGGGGTTTTGCATTTCCTAAATTGCGAATTCCAGTTAAGAATTCGCAATTTGGGAAATGCAAAAAATTTGCAGTTATGGGACTACAGGCCCCTAGGTGCGAATGGGCTCAGAATCGCTATTTGCAATTCGGTAATAGCATTTGCGATTTTTAAGAAATCGCTATTACCGAATTGCAAATATGATACATACCATTTTGCGAATCAGAAATAGCGATTTCTTAAAAATCGCTATTAGAGATTCGCAAAGTGGTTTCTTCATACATACATGTTATAGATCTTAACCATAGTTCGACAGGTGATTGTGTACCAAGCCCTTGTCAGACATGCCCATGGCATTCAACCAAAAGGTTTTGATGGGAAAAAAGACTTAAATTATCAATCACTAGGCAGGTTTAACCTTCAAAACATGAGCAATTAAACAGACTTGCTGCCAGAAGAAACCAGGACTTGAACATTTGACCTCCTATATAACAGTCCAAGAGCTTTAGAAGTAGGATAGAACTGACTCTGTTTTGCTGTGTATCAAAACATAACTATAAAATTTGAAACAAGCATCTTGCTGGTGTGCCAATTTGAAGTCATTGTATGGAGAGAACATTGCGGTACCAACCTTTCTCCCTCTCTCTTCCATCCAATTATGGGATGGAAGATAGAGGGAGAAAGAGAGACAGTAAGAGACTTAGACAGAGAGAGGCATTTAGAGAAAGAGATTTGACAGAGGGAGAAAATGAGATAGAGAGGGATAGAGAGACAGAGAGAGAGATAGAGGGTGAGAGAGAGAGAGAGAGAAGGGCAGTGATGAATGACATACTTAGAATGAGGTATTTCCAGACAAATCGAAAAAAAACGTATTTGTCACATAAAAAAAGTGAGACCTTTAATATTTCAAGTTGAAAAGAAAGCATGGCGGGGAAATGACACCTTATGCACCCAGACTAGAACCACAAGCTCCCAATTTAAGGGTTTGAGACCTTAATCCTTTTGCCCACAAGCATTCTCCAAACACCTCTGTGGCATTCTGCCCAACGTTTTGATGGGCAAAAAGGCGTAAATGATCAGTCACTAGGTATGTTTAACCTTTAAAAGATGAGTAAACCAACAGACACTTTACCAGAGGAAACCCAGAATTGAACATTCAACCTACTAAATAACAGTCTAAGACCTTTAGCAATAGACTACAAGCGACACTGGTTATCTTTGCATTAAAATGTAACTATAACATTTGTTGGAAGTGGGGTCTCTTGTTGGCAGTCAGTTTGCACTCTGTCCAAGCAGGGACCCTCACTCTAGTTAGGGTAAGGGAGATACACAGCTCAGATAACCCCTGCTCACCCCTTTGGTAGCTTGGCACAAACAGCCAGGCTTATCTCAGAGGCAATATGTAAAGTATATGTACAAACACACACAGTAACACAGTGAAAACAACACAAAAGTACTCAACGCCAGTTTAGAAAAATAGCCAATATTTATCTGAGTAAAACAGGATCAAAATGACAAAAATCCAACATACACAAGCAAAGATACAAATTTACAAAGATTAAACTTCAATATAGCTCTCAGGAACACAGTAGCTCCAACTTGGACTATCACAACGTCATTGACGGAGTTGTTCCCAACAATCCAATGCCATTCGCGAGGAGGGCGGCACCAATCACGGAGTTGCGCGGATCCCCACGAACAGTTCCCTTTGTTCTCCAGGAAACAAGCTGGTGTGTGAAGTCAGGGAGGTAAGACATTGTTTTATCCGGTGCGGCGTTGGTTCCTTACTGCAGACCAGGGGAGGTGATTCGCTTTCAGGGCGAGGCATTGGTTCGTGGCGATCCAGCGGGGTTGAATGGTCCATCGGGTCAAGATGCATTGGGCGACCTCACAGGGTTGTGGTCAGGACCGGGGCTGCAGGCACAGTGGCGGGGTCAGGTGTCACAGATGTCAGTGACACCGCACTCAGAACTCACAAAGTGACGTGACGTCAGCCGGGCTGCAGCAGAGTCTGGCCTGCGAAGTCAGTCATGGGCATCGCACTCCAGCAGGGACCACAGCTCCGGATGTAGGCAGTGTCGAGGAGTCGGGCAGCGTCATTGGTCCTGGAGTCAGTGCACCTTCTTGTTTTTAGGCCAGCTTTCACTCCCACGGGCCCAGAAACTGGAATAGGGACCACCTGGCAAGTTAGGGTCCAAAGCAAGCGAACCCAGAGTCTGCTAGGTGAAGTCTTTGATGTCCCTGAGACTTCTTAACAGGAGGCAAGCTCAGTCTATGCCCTTGGAGAAACTTCCCAAGCAGGATACACAGAAAAAAGTCTAGTCTTTGTCCTCTTTAAAGCAGAAGCAGTAACTGCAGGCCAACCCAGCAAAGCACACACAGCAAAGGCGCAATACTCCTCAGGCTCTTCAGCTGTTTTCCTTGGCAGAGGTTCCTCTTAATCCAGAAGTGTTCTAAAAGTCTGGGGTTTTGGGTCTGCTACTTATACTCATTATTGCCTTTCAAGTAGGTAAACGTCAAAGGGAAGTCTCTGTTGTTCACAAGAACCCACCTTGCCCAGACCTGGCCCCAGGTACACTCCATGGGGATGGCGATTGCATTGTGTGAGGACAGGCACAGCTCTTTCAGGTGGAGGTGTCACCTCCTCCTTCCCAACTCTGGCCCAAGAAAACTCATCAGGATATGCAGGACACACCTCAGCAAGATTTGTGTCACTGTCTAGAGGGAATTCACAAACAACCCAACTGTCAGTCTGACCCAGATGTGGATTCCACAGGCAGGCAGAGGCAAGGAATGGTTTAAGCAAGAAAATGCCCACTTTCTAAAAGTGGAGTTTTCAGACAGTCTAAAAACCAACTCTACCAAAAGATGTATTTTTAAATTGTGAGTTCAGAGACCTCAAACTTCAAATCTCTATCTGCTCCCAATGGTTAACTGTATTTGAAATACATTTAAAGGCAGCCCCCATGTTAACCTATGAGAGACATAGGCCTTGCAAAAGTAAAAACTGAATTTGGCACTATTTCACTATCAGGACATGTAAAACACACCCGTGCATGTCCTACCTTTTAAATACACTGCACCCTGCCCATGGGGCTACCTACAGCCTAACGTAGGGGTGATTTACATGTAGTAAACAGGAAGGTTTGGGCCTGGCAAGTGGGTACACTTGTCAGGTTGAATTGGCAATGCAGATCTGCACACACAGACACTGCAGTGGCAGTTCTTAGACATGTTTACAGGGCCACTCATGTCGTTGGCACAATCAGTGCTGCAAGCCCACTAATAGCATTTGATTTACCGCCCCTGGGCACCTCTATTGCACTTTACTAGGAACATGCTAGTACATCAGATATGCTAATCAGGGATACCTAATCATGAATACAATTGACACAGAGAGCACTTGCACTTTAGCACTGGTCAGCTGTGCTAAGGAGCCCAGAGTACCAAAAACCAGCAAAAACAAAGTCCAGCACCCAGTCAAAAATAAAAGAAGCAGAGGCAAAGGACAGGGTAAACCACACCAAGGATGCCAGGTCTAACAAATGTCCCACCCAGCTGAAAGTGTCGAGAACTACCCAACCTCATGGGAATTCTCATTACTAAGGAGGAAGAACTGGGACAGACCATTAGTATTGGCGTGTTCTGTACCAGGGTGGTGTTCCATCGTAAAATCCATTCCCTATAGGGCGAAAGACCACCTCAACAATTTTGAGTTCTCACTCCTCATTTGCATTAACCATCTGAGGGTGTAAAAAAATTTAAAAAACACCTCCTATATAGGTTAAAATCCTTGAATGCTCCAAATAATCCTTTTGAGCAAAAAAATGTGTACATACACTGACAATGATAGACATATACATAGATCTTTGATTTCCAAATTTATTATTTATCCATAAACACATGTATCTTATTGCAAACTACATAGACGTAACCTAAAAACACTAACAACCATCATGCATACTCACATACTCCGCTCAGGTACACCTATATAAAAAGAAAAACAGTTGGCTTAATAAATATTCTCCCACAGGGATTCCACTAATCAGGGAGGGCACTATCATCCATGATTAAAAATATTTAACAGGAATCATTTTTCAGGATCAACAGTTTGTTATTCCATTCTCCAGATTCAAATCATCACATAGTGTGTACATTGAAAGTCTATTATGATGTATTTTTACCGGTCCTTGGATTTGTCTTCCTCCAATATATGTGCTGTGCACAAAATGTACTTGGAATCCACAAAAAGGAACATAAAGGCATACTTCTAGCCAACAGTCGTGCCGATGTACGTTTTGGTGTAGGGTGACCCATTGGTCACACACCTTCCTCAGGGCGCGTATTTATCCATCACTAGTTAAAAGATGCATACAAAAAGGTCCAGTCCATTTGAAGCCAATCTATAAACGAATCAATAAAAAAAATCCAAATGTCACTAAATGCACAATCGGTATTCTGACTTGGTAACTGCATCCTCCACCTTGAGTTCCATTAGAATACACCGTGTGCCAGGCCAATTATTGGAGATACGGCCCAGCAATACCCCAGCGGCACTTCCGGATGGGGAACAGGTGATCCGGAAGTTAACTTCCCGACGGCCAATGAGGACGCCCATTCTGACGGAGGAGGGTTTTTTAAACCCACTGCGACTTCGACCGAGAGACAGATGGATTCTCCTGATGCCGCTGACGGAGAGACGCCAACGACCGCAACGGAGCAGCAGAGAGAGGACAACGCCGGAGCCAGGATGCCAGAGGAGGCAACAACAAGAGGGTTTCCTGACACCCGGTGGGACGTACAGGAGGGGGCGAAGCGCACAGACCGGCCACGCTCTGGGAAGAGCGTGGCCTAGTCAGGTACGATCTGACAACAAAAAGGGGGGACGGGGAGCCTTAAGAGCGGGATCCCTGGGAAGGGGAGGGGATTAGCTGAGTAAGGGAACATTTCTATTTTTTCATCTATATTTTTTGGCTGATTATTTTCACTGGTGATTCAGTTAACAACCAGCTTTTGTTTTGTTTCGTTCCAATACTTATGGACCAGGGCTACCATGGGTGGACACAATAAGAACAAGTAGATTACTTGTGTGGGAGCAAAGATACCAAGAGAAGGAGCGAGAGAGAGAGAGAGAGAAAGAAAACCAAGCTAGTAATAAAAGAGAAGAAAGGGCGCAAGAAGAGGAAAAAAAAGAAAGCCTAGCAAGAGACATAAGAAATTAACAAGATAGAAAGGAAGAAATACGGAAAAGAGAACATAACACAGAAAAAGCAAAAGAAAGTAAGAGAAGAAAGGAAAAGGAAATAAAATAAAAGGGAGGAGAGCCAGACAGAACAGGAAAGAAGGGAGTGAAGGAGAAAAATCATCATTGTACTACTTACCTACTGACCAACGTTCTTGTATTTTTCTCTTTCCATGCTCCTCCTGAGTCACCATCTGGGAAAAGAAGAATACAGAGAGAGTGAAGACCGCATGGGAATGAAGAGAAGAAAAGAATTACAAATAGAGAGCAAGGAATAGAATTACAGAACTGTACTATCCTCTTAAAAACTCAATAAACCACAATTGTGAGTCTCCATTACTGTCACCCTGTTACACACCCGTTTTTCTTTTATTTCTTTGTATAAAATGATGTTAATTGTGCATTCATGCCTGTAGATATGTGCACATGCATCACGCAATAAGTTTGACTGAAACAAGGAGTATAGTCCATCAGCCAAAGTGGGGTCAGATAACCGAAACTTACTTATAAGTGCTCCCTTAATAGCCGTGATTCCTCTGCTTCACATAGGTATTAGTAATAAAATAAAAAAAAATAAAAATTTGAAAATCACCAAAGGGAAAGGATGAACCCGAAAAAAACAAGCAGAGTAAAAGAAAGGAAAATTAAAAAAAAAGATAGTAAAAGAAAGAAAGTAAAAGAAGTAAAGCTAACCTGCTGTTCCCTTTCTAATGCCTCTCTTTTAGAGAGACAGTTCACAGCTTATCACATATCGAGACCTCAGGTAGGGAAGGGTTAAAGCCTCTATAAAAAACAAAACCAAACAAAGACAGTCTCACGACTAGTTTAGTAAACATAAAGATGTAGCTATGAATAATAATTCACTTGTTACTGCTGATTCCTAATGAAGACTCATTAATGTACACAACTAGATGAACTAGAAAGAGCACACATCAGAGCCTGTGTGATCATATGTACTCTAGAGCAGTGTAAAAAGTGACCAAACAAAAATAAAAGGAGTAAAAATATCCTGTTCTATGTGCGTGTCTCAAGGCCAATACTTCCATATGAAATACCTTTAAAACCTCAGAGTCACAGGCTTGTAAAGATAGCACAAAGACAATTGTAATTGCATAAACAGACAAGATGAGCTAAAATGCATATGCTCTCTAAGTATATAACAAGGAGAGGACAATGCTCATAGAGTCCAGATCGCATAACTTCGCTTTTCCTTACGCTATAGGTGTCCCTTTCAAAGCGCCAAACTAATTATACTAGGTGCGTGCACAATACAGCATTCCCTAACAAATATGCACTTACCTATCAAGATGAAATCTTAATTTACAGAGCGGAAGGCTTTGACTTTTACATGACATCCGAATCACGAGCCTGCGGAGCGAGCGACACGCCAAGTGTTCATCTCTCCTGCAAATGATATTTCAAACTCTGACATCGCCAAAAAAACACGTTTGTCTCCGCAAGCCTGTAATGAAAACTGAAAAGGGGTTATTCATTGTTCTTATAAGTGCACCCAGAGGAGTTAAAGCCATAGTTAAAGTTGCAAAAACCAATGCTTTTTAATGCAGTTCCTATAGATAACCAAGGAACTAAAATTCTCACAGTAATAATTTGTCTTTTTAAATGATCACTGTCTAAAATTCCAAATCCTCACACCATCAAAAACCCATGTAACCTCAGGGAATCAATAGCAAAAACTGAGAAAAGAGTTATATATGATTGTTAAGAGGTCCCCAGCGAGAGCGATAGCAAGGTGATCATATTGAAAGATGAAACAAACCGATACTTTATATTAGAGTTCCTGTATGGATCCACAAAAAATTCTCCAAGCACTATCTATAGTATCAAAAACCTTAATCTTGAACTTTCACTTAGATAGAGTCAAAAGGCCACAAGGAGCGAGATGTTCCCAGTCTATCGCCATGAATCTCACAGATGGAAAAGATCACACCGTCAGATTGAGGATACATCCAGAAAGAAAAAGAAGAGCCTGGATCCAATAAATGGATATATCTTGCTAAACGATAACAAGAAAGGAACCATACTCAATCCGTAATCTAAACTCATTACATACCTTCTATGGATGGAAAGGTGGCCAAGAAGGAAGACCAAACTCCCTCTCAAAGAACAAACTGTCCTTGAGTATTCTAAATAGGGGAGACGTAAATTAGAGTCAAAGATGTAATTCAGCAAAATAGAGATGACTATCATGTTAGAATAAAGGAAGACAGCTAAAATAGCTAAAGAACTAATATGTATTCTGGATGACTTACAATTCTGTTACCACTTCCATGATCTAGAATGCATTTTCCCAAGGATGTCTGTCATTAAGACCTTTCTCTATTGTATCTAAAAAAAGATTCAGAAGACTTCCCACTTCCTAAGTCACTGTCTTTATGTTTGTAATCACTGCAATGAGGAACCAATGGAGCTTGGAATTTTTAATTTCTGATGGCTGATTTGTGCTCACTAAATCTTGTCCTGAACTGTCTCCCTGTCTCTCCCACATAGCCTAAATTGCAGGGGCAGACAATACAGTACACAGCATTGCTGCTTTGGCAATTGGTCATTGTTTTAAGCCTACTATTTTTTTATTATAGAGAAGATGGTCAGATACCATCGCTTGTGGGCAGGCATGGCAATCTCCACAGAGATGGTTCCCCAGAATGGAGTTGGTTCCAATTATGCTTTTCTGAATGTATGTGTTTTCAAGTGGTAACCTCGCTTTGACTAGTTTGTCTTTTATGTTAGAATTTCTCTTCTATGCAAACAACGGAACGGGGAGTGGATCATCTTCCCCATTGCTATTTAGTATACTCCATTGTGTATTAATAATTCCTCTGATTTTACCATTAATATTGTAATACTTAATGACACATACTAATCTTTGCTGTTCAGTTTTCTGTCGCACTTCGAACATGGTCTCACAATTATAGTATTTAGCTCTTTTATATGCATCCCTAATGAGCCTTTTACGGTATCCTTCTTGAAGAAGTTTCTCCTTAGGATCACTGGCATTTTTGTCATACTCTGTCACATCACTAAAATTCCTCCTGATTCTTAAGAGTTGCCCGAATGGAATACTCTGATGTTGACATCTCGGATGGAAACTTTCAAAATATAGCAAAGTATTGCAGGCTGTGGCTTTAGTATAAAGGGATACCTGCAGATGTCTTTGGTCTGCATAGATAAGACTATCCAAGAATTCTACCTGTTGATTGCTAATATTTGGAGTGAATCTAAGGTTGTCATCGCACAGATTCAACCATTCAACGAACTCTAGTAAACATTCTCTTTCTCCGTCCCATATGAAAAAAATGTCATCTATATATCTTGCCCAGTGTTCAACATTTTCAAAAAAGGTGCAATCTTTATAGATGAATCTTTTTTCAAAGAGGCCCCTATAGATGTTAGCCACAATCGAGGCACAGGCTGCTCCTAAACTTACCCCTTTCTCCTGTTTATATGTGTTTCCATTGAACTCAAAGTAATTTTCCCATAGGCCTATCTTTAGACACCTCAGAATAAATTTGCTAGGCATATGCAAAGCTTCATTCCTTAGTGTCTTCTCTACAGCTTTGTACGCTCCCTCTTGGGGGATATTAGTATATACTTCAATATCCATAGTGACTAAAAAATGCCGATTGGGATCAAATTGGAGGACCTCTATTATGGAAATCATACGGGATGTGTCTTTAATGTAAGAAGTAAAACCACAAACTAAGGTTTGAAGAAAAAAGTCAATATATTTACATATAGACTCTGTTGCCGAACCTATAGTGGACACAATAGGTCTCAAGGGTGGATCTTCAATCTTCTTAAGGGATCTGGGTACCCCATATTTAGTTGGAAGTTTGGGATTTTCTACTTGGAGGATATTGAACTCAGTTTTGGAAATATAGCCATTCTGTATACCTTCTTTGCAGATGGCCTTTATATTAGAGCAAATTTGTATAGTGGGATTGCCCCGAATTTTATGGTAGTGGTCATCAATGGAAAGTGTTGATTCTATCTTCTGTTTATAGATAACAGTATCAAAAATCACTATGCCTCCACCTTTATCACAAGGTTTAATAGTGATAGATCTGTTTTGTTGCAGCTCACACAATGCTGTCTGTTGTTCTGATGTAAGGTTGGGGGAAGGAAGAGGAACACATCTCAGGGCCTTACAAACTTTGGTCATAACCGTTTTTTTAAACATGCCAACTTCCGGACTGACTTGGTCAAGGCCAGGAGTAAAGAAGGACCTAGGTTTAAGTCCTTAAGTATTATTTTGGGTTGAACCTCTCTGTTTGCAAAGAATTGTTTTAGCCTGATCTTGCGGAAAAAGGCTTGAAAATCTTTAATGAGATCAAATTTATTAACCCTTTGACTGGGGACAAAAGAAAGACCCTTCTTAAAGAGATAGGCAGCCGGCTGCTCTAGATTGACCTCAGATAGATTGAAAATAGGTAGGGCTTTTGAAGTATCTATGATTTCCAATGCTGTTATATCCATGTCTGTAGATACTGATGGGACTGGTTCATCTGGTGATGGAACCTCCCTGTTCTTCTGTTTTGTTGTTGTCTCCAAGGACTGTTCCTGCCCCTCCGGAATTCTAAGAAAGTATTTGTATCATGTATAGTCTATGTTCTACCTTCCCTTGGAAAATCATGCCTATTGGAGCCACGCTCCCCATCAGATTCACAGGTGTCTGAGACTGTAACTCACTATGTTCTAAAGGAGTTAGAAGTAGAGCTACTTTCTCTTGATGACTCATCTGCATAAAACTGTGCACGCAGATAAGGGTGTACCCTTCCTTGTGAAAAGAGTCTTAGATCCTTCTTAGGTTTATCTGTTTTCTTTTTAAGCAGGTATTCTTGATATGTCTCTATTTGTTCATTAACATCTTCCAGTTTCATCTTTGCTTCTTCTAATGAATCTTTCTGTTTGATTCTATCTTCAACTTCCATAATATCCTTTTCTAGAGTGATAATGATTTCTTTAGCTGTCTCTATGATCAATATCATCCAATCTCTGGAACAGTGATTGGCTATAAGAGACCACGGGCCAGATGTAGCAAAGCGTTTGCGAGTCGCAAACGGCAAAAAACGCCGTTTGCGAGGCACAAAAGCCTCACCGGAATGCAGAAATGCATTTTGCGAGTCAGATCTGACTCGCAAAATGCATTTCCGACTCACAAATAGGAAGGGGTGTTCCTAAGTGGATGGTAACACAGTCGCAAACGGGAAGGGGTCCCCATGGGACCCCTTCCCCTTTGTGACTGGAAAAAAATAATAATTTTTCAGAGCAGGCAGTGGTCCAATGGACCACTACCTGTCCTGAAAAATCCGAAACTAAAGGTTTCGTTTTTTTTTTTTTTCAAAGTGCAGCTCGTTTTCCTTTAAGGAAAACGGGCTGCAGATAGAAAAAAAAAAACTGCTTTATTAAAAAGCAGTCACGGACATGGTGGTCTGCTGTCTCCAGCAGGCCACCATCCCCGTGAGTGCCCATACTCACAATGGGGTCGCAAACTGCGACCCACCTCATTAATATTAATGAGGTGGGTCTTTGCGACCCCATTGCGAGTTGCAGAAGGTGTCTGAGATACCTTTCTGCATACCAAATTGCGACTTGCAATTTCCAGTCGCAGGGACTCGCAAATTGCAAGTCGCAATTTGGATTTTTACTACATCTGGCCCCACTTTTCCAAAATTTTCTGAATTTCGATGAATAAGACTAGGATATTTCTAACTCTTAGGCCCTCATTACAACCTTGGCAGTAAATGCCACCTACCGCCGTGCTAACGGGCGCCAACATACCGTGACCGCGGCGGTAATCCGCCACAGGTATTATGACCCACACAGAGAATATCTCCACTATACAGACACCCACACAAGTCCGCCACACCAAAGGTCAGTGGTAAAGTGGTGATAGCAAAACCCACACCGTTACGCCAACAGGAATACACCCATAGTATCACGACCCACGAATCAACTCAGCGGTCTTTCAACCACGGTAAACCATTGGCGGTACACACCGCCGAGCTCAAAATGCACACACACTTACAATACACCACCACATTGGACAATTAAAACTGTACACACCTGACACACAAACATACAACACACCCACACACTCACAACACTATAAAACACACATTCACATTACCCACAACCCCTTACAACCAAAAAAATAGAACAAGCACAGAGAGACAAGCTAAAAGCACATATACACTTACAGGCACAGAACACCATCACTCATACACCATCCACGCACAACACATAAAACATCACAACACATCACCCCACACATCACCTCACACATATCATGGCACCTCAAGACACCCCAGGTTTTCTGAGGAGGAGCTAAGGGTCATGGTGGAGGAAATCATCCAGGTAGAGCCACAGCTATTCGGATCACAGGTGCAGCAGACCTCCATTGCTAGGAAGATGGAGCTATGGTGGAGAGTCGTCAACAGGGTCAACGCCGTGGGACAGCATCCAAGAACCAGGGATGATATCAGGAAGAGGTGGAACGACCTATGGGGGAAGGTGCGTTCCGTGGTATCAAGACACCAGATTGCTGTACAGAGGACTGGCAGTGGACCCCCACCTCCTCCCCCACAACTAACATGGGAGGAGCAAGTCTTGGCAATAATGCATCCTGAGGGCCGCGCAGGAGTAGCAGGAGGACTGGACTCAAGTAAGTCAAATCTTTACTACTATCACCCCCCAACCTGCATGCCATCACATACCCGACCCTTACCCTGCCCCCATCGCTCCAACACCTCACATATACCCCACTATCACAACCTACCCATCCCAATACCAAGCCCTGCATGCAACACCAAAGCATGGACCCCATCACAGACCTGCATGGACACCCATCATCACACCATCCCCAGTAGAGAGACTCACCCAGCCCACAAAATCACCACACACACAAGTCCAAGGAGACAGGGAAAGCACAACTCTATAAGGGAAACACACCAATTGCACAAGATGGCACACACAGATACTATAACAATGTGTTTGTATCCCAACAGGACACCTACCCAACGTCACCGGACAGGAGGTGCCATCTACATCCAGTCCCCCCACAATAGAGGCCCACAGTGATGACAACAGCTCTGCACGCCTGGATCACAATGACCAAACTGACCCATCAGGGACCTCTGGATAGTCGGTTCCCCTGCCAGAGTCCCAACCCACCACAAAGCCTCCCCCTCAGGAAATACCAGCACAGCACCCACCCAACGGGCCCATGCCACTGTCCCCAGGACACATCAATCAGCAGTGTGTCCACCACTACAGGGACCCCAGGCAACCCCACAAACACAGGATGATCAGGGACCTGGGGTCAGTGGCAGTGGGCACACAATTCAGGGGACAGAGGCACAGGACAACAGGGAAACTGGGAGGAGTGCTATGCGACAGGGGGAGGACAGGCCCAGGGAACCAACCCTCCACGAGGCACTCTCCAACATCCTGGGAGCATACCATCATTCCCAGGAGACCATGGGCACGGTACTGGCCAAGTTGCAGGAGACCCAGCGGCTGTAGGAGGGACAGTACATGGGGATCAGGGAGTACCTCACCAAAATCTACACATTCCTGGTCACCATAGCAGGAGTGCTGGCTGATATGGGCAAGACCATGAGGGAGGCAGTGGCTCAACAAAGGGTCCCTGACACTAGCCAAACCAAGGAACAGCCTTCCACTTCCGCCGGCGCTAGTGGACAGGAGGGCCCACCACACGGACATCAGGCCACCAGCACCCCACCTGCTGCAGAAGGAGAACCACCCCGCAAATGGTCCCTGCGATCCAGGCAGAAGACAGAGAACATTGCCAAGACCCCCACCAGGAAATAGGACCCTCTTGATAGTCACCCTACTGTCCCACTCTGTTACCGTGTCCACCTTGAACTGGTGTTGCTCCCCTTCCTATGCCCCCTTGGACAATGCACCTGTGATACAAAGAGACTGGACTCTACCATGGACCTTCCCCCACCATCACCCCAGCCCCTTGCACATACCCTTATACTTATTGGCACCTAAATAAACACCCTTGAAACAAATACCAAACTGGAGTCAGTCTGATGATTCACAAATGTATTACTACAACATTAGCAAAGCAATTGTATGACAGTTGTTGGGCAGCAGTACACATAGCAAAAGCCAGAATGGGGTACACAGATCTGAAAAAAGGAAATCCAAAGGGAACAGTCAGTGCCCATAGACAGAGGGTAAGAGGATGCCATGTACAATGGCCAAAGTAAACTGAAATGTCAAGAGGAGTTACAGTGTCTTACCTGTGTGTCACTGGAAGTACTGCAGGATAATATTTATCCTGTTGTCAACATCTTCTTCCTCTGCCTCCTCTTTCTCACTGTCCACAGGCACCACCGCTGCCACAAGACCATCACCAGGCTCATCCTCCAGCAGAAAAGGCACCTGACGTCTCAGTGCCAGGTTGTGCAGCATACAGCATGCCACGATGATCTGGCACACCTTCTACGGTGAGTAGTACAGGGAGCCACCTGTCAGATGGAGGCACCTGAATCTGGCTTTCAGGAGGCCGAATGTCCTCTCAATGATCCGCCTAGTTTGCCCATGTTCCTCATTGTAACATTCCTCTGACCTTGTCCTGGGATTCCTCATTGGGGTCAGTAGCCATGAGAGGTTGGGGTAAACAGAGTCACCTGCAAACATCGAGGGACAATAGTGAGACACACACTAACCCTTAGGGACAACCCCATACCCAGACACCTACTCATACTGTGTGGGGACCTTGGGCTCACCTATTAGCCACACCTTGTGCCTCTGGAGTTGGCCCATCACATAAGTGATACTGCTATTGCACAAGATATAAGCGTCTTGCACAGAGCCAGGATAATTGGCATTCACATGGGAGATGTACTGGTCCGCCAAACACACCATTTGCACATTCATCGAATGGTAGCTTTTTCTATTTCTGTACACCTGTTCATTTCTGCGAGGGAGGACAAACGCCACATGTGTCCCATCAATGGCACCAATGATGTTGGGGATATGTCCCAGGCCATAGAAGTCAGCTTTCACTGTGGCCAAATCCTCCACCTGGGGGAACATGATGTAGCTGCGCATATGTTTCAGCAGGGCAGACAACACCCTGCTCAACACATTTGAGAACATTGGCTGAGACATCCCTGATGTCATGACCACAGTAGTTTGGAAGGAGCCACTTGCCAGGAAATGGAGCACTGACAGGACCTGCACTAGAGGGGGTATTCTTGTGGGCTAGCGGATAGCTGACATCAGGTCCGGCTCCAATTGGGCACACAGTTCTTGGATTGTGGCACAGTCAAGTCTGTATGTGATTATAATGTGTCTGTCTGCCATTTTTGACAGGTCAACCAGGGGTCTGTACACCGGAGGATGCGCCATATCATCATCTGCCTCAGCGGTTGTAGCCTATGGAGAAGGACGGTCAGCAGAAGGTCATATTTCCACATAGAATGCACAACTGTGTCAGAATTAATGTTACAGAAGCCGTGTGCTAAAGTGTGAGTCAGTATATGTGCCAATATGTGCTGTGACGCAGTTAGCTGCCATGCCATGTGCCTCCCTGAAATGGTGGATGCCTGACTTGTGAGGAGGGACAAGGGGAAATGAGGTAACTGCGCTGGCGTTGTGCAGCATCGCGGTAGGTGGTCGAAGACCGCCGCGCAACTCCGCATTGGTTATCATTGGGCCCTATGGGTTCCAGGAGCCAATGGCGATGTACGCTGGCAGTGACGGTACGTACTGCTACAGACGTTACCGCCATTTTCTACCCATTCACTCACTTGATACCTGACCATCAACAGGAGAGGACCTACACTGCAAGTGCTACTGTGACCTGAGTCTGGAAGCAACAATGGCTAATGTGTCTGGGGAAAGGGCCCCTGCCTTCACTGTGGAGGAGTTGGAAAAACTGGTGGATGGGGTCCTCCCCAGTACACGCTACTCTACGGTCCTCCAGACAAACAGGTGAGTACACTGTGAGCATGATGCGTGGGCAATGCCTGTTTGTAGTGGTGTGGATGTAAGCCACATGTTGGGTGGTGGCGTGAGTGCTGCTTGTGAGGTGGTCAGTGTATGTGCATCAGGGCATGGCTGGGAACTGGTGGGCCATGGGTATGATTGTCTGGATGGGTGAATAATTCCTTTTTCTGCTGTCTTTTCCCTGCAGGTCAGCGCCCACCAGAAAAAGGGTATTTGGCGTGCCATCGCCAAGGAGGAGCGGACCCTGGGGGTCTATCACAGGCAGAGCACCCACTGCTGCAAAAGATAGGAGGACCTGCACCTCTGGAGCAAGAAGACAGCGGAGGCCCAGCTGGGACTGGCCTCCCACCGTGGAAGGGGTGCCCGTCGCACCACAAGCCCCCTGATGTTCCACATCCTGACCGTGGCCTATCCGGAGTTGGATGGGCACTTGAGGGCATCACAGCAGCCACAAGGGGGAGAGTACAGTTTCAGAAAGCTGACTTTGCGCGCTTTAGGAACTACCTGGGTGGGGGATGTGGGCTGTGGGTGCCCCTAGGCCAGGGTGATCATGTCAGGGTAGGTCCCTTGTTTGCAGGCTCTGAAGCACCCCAACCCCAATGGTACAAGTGGGCAACTACTACTGGGCAGGGTCCTGGGGGTGTCAGGTGTGCAGGTGCTGGAGGTGGGCATTGTACCCCAGGGGCTGGTGCATGTCTTTGTAAATGGTTGGCCATGGCCTAGTGCATAGGGCAGCTCAGTGTGTGTTGTGTCCACCAACGCTAGTGCTGTTGTTGACATTGACCATGTGTGTCCTCTGTCTTCACCCCCTTTTTGCTTTGTCACCCTGTCCTAGTGTGCATTAGCATAATCTGGCGGAGGAGCAGAGGCACCGGCGACGGAGGGAGCTGCATCCCACATGGCCCATGAGGGTGAATCAAGGAGGGTGAAGGTACCAGTGGGACGGAGGAGGAGAGGAGCTCCACAACGGGAACAGGAGGAGATACCAGTGACAGCGACTCCTCCTCTAATGGAAGCTCCCTGGCGGTGGTGGACACCTCTGTACCCACCCCAACAACAGGTACAGCCGCCACCCCCCACCAGCACCGCCCTCCCAGCAGCCCCTCAGCGTGTTTCCCGTGCACGCTCACCCAGGAGGATGGGCATCTCCTTCGCCCCAGGCACCTCAGGCCCTGCCATAGTCAGCCCTGCTGCCCTCAGTGCTATTGACCTCCTAAGATTCCTCACTGTTGGGCAGTCAACCATTCTGAATGCCATCCAGGGTGTCGAGAGGCATTTGCAACAAACAAATTCATACCAGTAGGGCATTCATTCTGGCGTGGCGGCCCAACAGAGAGCATTTCAGGCTCTGGCCTCAGCACTGATGGCAGCCATTTTCCCTGTGTCCAACCTCCACCCTCCAACTTCCACTACCCAGACCCTATCCCTTCAACCTCAGCCTATCCCAAGCACACCTTCAGACCAGCATGCATACACATCAACACACAAAAGTGGCTCAGGAAAACATAAGTACACAGACACTCACACAAACACCATACCCATGCACATATACCAACATCCACTGCCTCCACTATGTCCCCCTCCTCCTTGTCCTCCACCTCCCTCCCAGTATTGTCTCCACTCATACCTGCATGCACTACATCATCAGCCACTGCCTCCATCACAAGCATGCCCATCACAACACATCACTCACGAGCAATCACCACCCCCACAACCATTCACATGTCCCCTGTGTCTTCTCCCAGTGTGTCTGTGAGCCCTCATCTCAAAGTACACAAATGCAGACACACACCCACTCAACAGCCATCCACCTCACAACAGCCTCCAGCCCATGCACCTTCATCCAAACTCAGCAGACGTACACCTCCTACAACCTCTACCTCTTCCTCCACTCCCACACCCTCTCCATCTTACCGTCCCAGTGTGTCAAAAAACTTTTCCTAGCTAACATCAACCTCTTCCCTACACATCCCCCACTCGTCCTTCCAGTAGGGCCAGGATGTCTTGATCCAGCCCAGCACCTCAGCCACCAAATTTGCGTCCGCTGTGGTCCCTGCAAGTCCGGTTGGATTGAAGGCGGCACCCATCAGAGCTGTCAGTGTTCCACCTACAGATGTGAAGGACCACCCGATTCCGCCACCTGCCAAGATCAATAAGGGGCCGGCATGCAGCAGGGGAAATTCGCAAAACCCTCCCAGCAAGGCCTCATCCAAACACAAAGAGGACAGTGACATGTCCCAGCAGTGACTACCAAGGTGGGGAAGGGACACAAGAGCAAGGCCAAGTCACCTGAGGGAACAAAGCCTCCTGGTGAAGGGCTGGTGACCACCATTTCCCCAGACATGCTAGCGACCTGTACCACAGTCACCACCGCCGCAACGACCATCACCTGCACCACCACCTGCATCACCACCTGCACCGCCACCTGCCCCACCACCTGCACTGCCGCTTCCACGTCAGTCAGCAGCATCCTCCGCAGTGAACAACCATCCGAGGCTGCCGGAGACGGTCTGGTGTCTACCTCCACCACTACAGACATGTCCACTACGGCCAGCACCTGCAGCATCTCTGCCGCAGCCACCGCCACCTAAACCGCCACATGCCCAGCCAGTGCCACTACATCGGATGGCAGCAGCATCCTCAGTGGGCAGCCGTCCGAGGCTGCAGGTAACGTCCTGGACCCTGGACACACCACATGAGGCACCACCACCAGCACTGGCACTACCAGCAGTTTGCAGCCTAAGTCGCAGAGGGATGGAGTGTGGCTCTGCCTCCATGGAGTATCATGCTACCTGTTCCGTGAACATCTCGGTCCGCAGACACCCAGGTGAGAGAATGTGAACTGCCACACCACCGGTGCAGTATCTCTAGGCACAAAGCCCCCTCCAGAACCAGTGGAGCGATGCATTCACTCCCCCAATCCTTGGCAGGATGAAGAAGTCTGGGCACAAAGCCCCCTCCAGAACCAGTGGAGAAAGGCATCCACTCCCCCAATCCTTGGCAGGATGAAGCAGTCTGGGCACAAAGCCCCCTCCAGAACCAGTGGAGAAAGGCATCCACTCCCCCAATCCTTGGCAGGATGAAGCAGACTGGGCACAAAGCCCCCTCCAGAACCAGTGGAAGAAGCCATCCACTACAGAGACTGTGGCCTTGCACTCCCCAGGGCCAAGCAGTGGGCAAACCACCCCCTTGAGAGACTGTGGCCTTGCACTCCCCAGGACCAAGCAGTGGGCAAACCACCCACTTGAGAGACTGTGGCCTTGCACTCCCCAGGACCAACCAAGCACTGGGCAAACCACCCATTCGAGAGACTGTGGCCTTGCACTCCCCAGGACTAAGCAGTAGGCAAACCACCCACTTGAGAGACTGTGGCCTTGCACTCCCCAGGACATCGCTGTGGGCATGTAGCCCTCTCCAGGAGCAGTGGCGTTGTACCATCTTCCGGCTGAGGCGCCCCCCTCCCCTTCCCCCTGAGGTGCCTGTGTTTTTTCGACCTGTTGCCACTGCAGTGTTCTCTCCGTTTTGAGGTACGTGTCATGTGTGGGCTTCGCCCATGATTTTTGGGACCACTGGTCCACAAACTTTACAAGGGACAGTGTACGGCCTTCTGTACATGATGTAAATATTTGTATATACTGATTATGTTAAATTCTATTGCTATATCTACATGTTCCAATATATCACTAGTTCAAATCATCTCCTTTTGTCCTTGCATTCTTCCAGGGGGTGACGGGGTGTATCTGTAATGTTGTTGGATGTGTTAGTGCATATGGTGTTGTGGGTGAGGGTGGGGGTGGGGTTTTGCGTGCCACGTGTGTAACTCTTTTTCTTCCCCCCGTGTGCTAGGTGCAGTACTCACCGTCGTCGTCACCGCCGCCTTCTTTCTACTTCCTGGTGCATTAGTAGATACACCAACATGGGGAGGACCTGAAGTTCGGGCTCCATGGCCTCCTGGTTTTTCGTGGAGTGACGAAAGGTGAGGGGTTCCCTTTCAGTGTACTGTTTCCGCCGTGCTTTTGATGTCATTGATACCGCCCCGGAAAAGCTGGCGGATTGGCCTGTCATAATAAAGTGGGCGGTACATTGTCTTCCACCTGTCTGTTGACGGTGACCGCCGCGGTGTTGGTTGTTACCGCCCTGGCGGTCGGACTGCTTAAGTGGCTGTCTATGATGGCGATTTCCCCCGTGGTCATGATCCCATTTTTTTTACCACCGCTTTAACACCAACCGCAAAGGTTGTAAAGAGGGCCTTAATCCCATAGGGATCACTCCAGCTTTTAGATATTCCAAAATAAAGTTGGCATGTGCCTCAATTGTCTTTGCTTTTTTCTTTAAATATAAAAGCTTTAATCCTTCTTCATCCTGTTCTTTCAATGGAACATTTTTTATTGCCTATGTATGTAGAGTTACCTACCAGGGCAAGAAATTGGTCCTCAGAGAACCCATATGTCTTAAGAGAGTCCATAATCAATCAGATGCAGATGGGAGAACAGAGAAAAGAATAAATAAAGAAGAAAAGAAAAGACAATCAAACCATAAAGAAGGTGAAGTATTAAGTATTATTCTCACAAAACTGTTAGTGTGCACAATGAAGAGATCTCAAATAGGTATATATTAAATGTGTCTTGAATATTTATAATTCCACTCCAATCAAGATGTGTGATACTGTTACCAAAGTCAGAAATGGCAGCGAAAAAACAAAAAATAAACAAACCCTAAGCAGCAAGGCTGGGGGAGCAAAATCCAACTAAAGGAAGGGTTCCCCACATAATGAATGAAGGAACGGGACAGGGCCAAAACTGTACAAAAAGAAAAAAAAACACCGCCTATATAGGTTCCGATCCTGGGATCCTCCAAATAATCCTGTTAACATTAAGCAAAAAAATGTGTACATAAAACGGCAATGATGGACATATACATAGATCTTTGATATCCAAATGTATTATTAATCCATAAAAACTTGTATCTGATTGTAAACTCCATGGATCTAACAAACACACTGTAACATCCATTATGCATACTCACATACTCTGCTCAGATACCTATATAAAAAGAAAAACAGTTGGCTTAATAAATGTTCTCCCCTAGGGGTTCCACTAATCAGGAAGGGCACTATCACCCATGATTAAACATAGTTAACAGGAATCATTTCTCAGGATCAACTGTTTGTTATTCCATTCTCCAGATTCAAATCTTCACGTAGTGTGTACATTGAAAGTCTATTATGATGTATTTTTTCCGGTCCTTGGATTTGTCTTCCTCCAATATATGTGTTGTGCACAAAATGTGCTTGGAATCCAGAAAAGGGAACATAAAAGCAAACTTCTAGCCAACAGTCGTGCCGACGTACGTTTCGGTGTATGGTGACCCATTGGTCACACACTTCCTCAGGGCATGTATTTATCCATCACTAGTTAAAAGATGCATACAAAAAGGTCCGGTCCATTTGAAGCCAATCTATGAACGAATCAATTAAAAAAAATTCAAATGTCACTAAATGCTCAGTCGGTAATCTGACTTGGTAACTGCATCCTCCACCTTGAGTTCCATTACAATACACCAGTTCTTCTTTTATTTCTTTGTGTAAAATGACACTAATTGTGCATTCATGCCTCTAGATCTGTGCACATGCATCACACAATAAGTTTGACTGAAACAAGGAGTATAGTCCCTCAGCCCAAGGGGCATCAGATAACCAAAACTTACTTATATGTGCTCCCCTACTAGCCATGATTCCTATGCTTCACATAAATATTAGTAACAAAATCCAAAAAATAAAAAATTGAAAACCACTAAAGGGAAAGGATGAACCCGAAAAAAACAAGCAGAGAAAAAAAAAGGAAAAGAAAAAGAAAAAGAAAGAGAGTAAAAGAAGTAAAGCTCAATTGCTGTTCACTTTCTATAACCCTCACTTTTTGAGAGACAGGTCACAGCTTATCATATATCAGGACCTCAGGTAGGGAAGCGTTAAAGCATCTATAAAAAAACAAAAACAAACAAAGGCAGTCTCACCACTAGTTTATGATCCTCAGTGTTCCCAAAACGGCACATTAAAATGAGTAAACATAAAGATGTAGTCATTAAGAATAATCCACTTGTTACTGCTGATTACTAATGAAGACTCAATAATGTACACCACTAGACGAACAAGAAAGAGCCCACATCAGAGCCTGTGTGATCATATGTACTCTAGAGCAGTGTAAAAATGCTCAAAAAAAAAATACAAGGAGTAAAAATATCCTGTTCTCTGTGCGTGTCTCAAGGCCAATACGTCCGTATGAAATGCCTTTAAAACCTCAGAGTCACAGGCTTGTAAAGATAACACAAAGACAATTGTAATTGCATAAAGAGACATGATGAGCTAAAATGCATATGCTCTCTAAGTATCTAACATGGAGAGGACAATGCTCATAGGGTCCAGAGTGCATACCTAAACTTTTCCGTACGATAAAGGTGTCCCATTCAGAGCCCCAAACTAATTATACTAGGTACATGCGCCATTCAGCATTCCCTAATAAATATGCATGTACCTTTGAAGATGATATCTTAACTTACAGGCCCGGAGGTTTTGACTTTTACATGACCTCTGAATCACGAGCCTGCGGAGCAAGTGACACGCCAAGTGTTCATCTCACCTGCAAATGATGAGAAATTTCCTAGCTATCGTGAAGGAAAGTTTCAATTCTATTAAGGACACGGAGGCGAGGATTATGCACAATCTTTCTTCACTTTTTATTAATAGCAGGTTCAAAGTTCAACAAGAAAAACTACAATGCCCATGAGACCCATTCCCACGGCAACCAATGTCCAATCACACTGCCATCCGACTGCATGTATAAGTATCCCCAGGCGGTGACGTTCTTCCTCGTCTTCACTGCGAACTGAGACTGAGTCGTCGTTAGGTAGTCGCAGGTTCCACTCCTACGAACAAATGTGAACAATAGATAAGCATTGCTATCTGAAGTAATAATCAATAAATTAAACAAAACGAAATTCCCAGTCCTTCCGACAACATAGCCAACAATGCTTGCAGTATTATATCATGCGTAGAAAAACACCTCATGCCCCAATCATAGTTTCAGGTCAAAGAAACTGAATATACCACCTCTCAAATTGATGGAATCATTCCGGGTGGGCGCCATGGCCACAGTGGCGGGTGGGATAATCCTCGTCTCCGTGTCCTTAATAGAATTTAAACTTTCCTTCACAATAGCTAGGAAATTTCTCATTCTATGTCAGGACCGGAGGCGAGGATTATGCATGTTCAAAGCTTACTTACCACTAATGAAGCGGCTTCATGGATTGGTTTCAAATAGAATTTTTTAAAAGTCGACTCGGATGACCAGTCAGCCGCATTCATAATGTCCTCTAGTCTACCACCTAACTGGATTGCTTTAGAAGCCATGGCACCCCGGATGGAGTGAGCCCCAAACAGCTGGAAGTTAATGCCCGATTCCGATAGAATCCACTTGACCCACCGGGCAATGGAAGGGGAGAAAACCGCTCTGAAAGGTTTATTGATCGAAATGAGCAGCTGTCTCTCCCCCGGCGGACAGAGTTCTGCCGTCACCTCTTCATATCTCTTTAGACATCTGACCACGCCCAGTTTGGGTGTATGCTCAAAACCGGGGTAGGTTACTGACCTGGTACTACACTTTGTACGACGAGAAATCGTGAAAGTCACTCCCTCCGGAGAAAAAACCCCAGCAGATACATCCAGAGACCGGACATCTGAAACTCGTTTGCACGAAATGAGGCATAGCAAGATTGCCAGTTTTGCCGATAACTGTTTACGTGAAAGGTACTGATTATCCGGCCATGAGATCAAGAAGCGCAAAACCTGGTCAACATCCCACAGGAAGGTATACCTGGGTTTAGGAGGTCTAGCCAATCGAATGCCCTTCAGGAGTTTGCACATCCACGGGTGTTCCCCAACGGGGCGATAATTAATTGGGGGATGCCCCACCAAAATCGCGGACCTAAAGGAGTTAACAGAGCAATAGTATTGGCAAGCAGCCGCTAGGCCGGGCAGAAAATTCATGATATCGGTAATCTGGGCCCCCAAGGGATCGAAGTGCATTGCCATACACCAACGAGCCCAGCAGTTCCAGGCTGATCTGTACCTCTTACAAGTACTAGGGGCCCATGCCTGTCTGATGAAATTCTCAGCCTCCTGTGAAAGTCTGTGGTCCGCCCAGCGATCCCGGAAATCCTCCAGGCCACCAGAGAGAGATGGCCCTGGAGGGCTAGCGGATGGGATTGCCCCTCTGGATTTGACAGTATGTTCGGACGAACCGGAAGAAGGATAGGAAGGTCGCAGGAGAGCTCCAGAAGCGCTGGGAACCATACCTGAGACTGCCAGAGCGGTGCGATTAGAATCACTGTCGCCCCCTGACGACGAATCTGAGCAGTTACCCTCGGGATCAGAAGGAAAGGGGGAAACGCATAATCCTGATCCCGACCCCATTCCTGAAGGAAGGCATCGACTGCCATCGCGCCGCGATCCGGGCGCCAGCTTAAGTACCGGGGTAATTGAGTGTTCCACCTGGACGCAAAGAGGTCCACCGCACAAGGACCCCATCGATCCAAAAGAGCTAGGAACACTGCTCTGTCCAGGTGCCAATCGCTGGGATCCTCCAGATGTCTGGAGTTCCAGTCCGCCAGGGCGTTCTGGGATCCCGGAAGATATTCCACTGTAACCGAGATTTGACGTTGAAGGCAAAAGTGGCAGAAGTCCTTTGCCAACTCCACTAGAACCTTCGAGCGGGCCCCCCCCAAGCAGTTGATATACTGTACCGCCGAGACATTGTCCATCCTCAGAAGGACGCAGCAAGAGACCTTGTCCCGCGTCAGAGATCTGATCGCAAACGAACCAGCAAGGAGTTCCAGGCAGTTGATGTGGAGGCTGAGTTCCCGCTGGGTCCAGCGGCCCCCGAAGGAGATGTCCCCACAACGAGCTCCCCAGCCGAACCGACTGGCGTCCGACTCTATGACCAGATCGGGTGCGGCCCCGAAAATCGCCCTGCCGTTCCACGCTTCCATGTGATCCAGCCACCACTGTATTTCTGTCCGCGCCTCCTGGGACAGAGCTATCAGCTCCGAATACGAAAGGCCCAGATGTAGATGGTGGGCCTTGAGGCGTTGAAGGGCCCTGTAATGGAGTGGTCCCGGGAAGATGGCCTGAATCGAGGAAGAGAGGAGTCCCAACACTCTGGCCAACTGCCTCAGGGAGATCCTGTCCCGTCTCAAGACCTTGGACAGTTCTTTCTTGATCTTCGTGCCCGGGAGACTGTGGGAGGCTGCCTGGGAGTCGATGAGGAACCCTAGAAAGGTCATGGACTGCGAGGGGAGCAGTTCCGACTTCTGTGAATTGATCACGAACCCCAGGTCTTGCAGAAGTTGAATAGCTATGTTCACGTTGGATATGAGTTGCGAGCGCGACTGGTCCATCAGGAGGATGTCATCGAGATAAATAATCAAGCGAATCCCCCGAGCCAGCAGGTACTCCACTACCGGTTTGAGTAGCTTCGTGAAGCACCACGGGGCCGACGACAGGCTGAACGGCAGGGCCGAAAATGTTAATGCCTGTCCTCTCCAAATGAATTGCAGAAACCGCCAATGAGGACGAAAGATGGGGACCGTAAGATAGGCATCCTTGAGGTCTAACTGCACCATCCAATCCCCGAGAAGCAGGATATCTCTGAGCATGTGGATGCCCTCCATTTTGAAGTGGCGATAAACCACCTACTCGTTGAAGGACTTGAGATTGATAACGGGTCGGAAACCCTTGTCCTTCTTTCCTACAAGGAACAGATTGCTCACGAAACCCCTGGGGTGGATAGTCGCCGGGTAATTTCTGCATCTGAGAAGATCAAGGGCCGTGGAGGAGAGTCCTGAACTGGAGTTCCCCAAAATTCTATGCGGAACCCCGTGACCGTCTGCAACACCCAAGCGTCTGACGTTATGGTGGCCCACTTGTGGGCAAAGAACCGCAGCCTCCCTCCAAGAAAGCGAGGGGAAAAAAGGGTAACACTCACCGTTAACGCCTCCGGGGGCATTAGCTGCACCGCGGGTGGTCCTCTTGGTCTTCCCTCTACCCCGGTTGGGGAAGAAGGTACCCTGTCGGCCATTCCTCCATCCGTTGCTACGCGGTGGGTAGGGGTTGGGGACTTGCTGGAACGCACGGCCGGAAGAGCAGCCCCTGCCTCATCCAGCCCCGCCGAAAACCTTTCCCGGAAAGATTTTCTTGATGGAGCCCTGCGCCTTATCGAGCGCAGAAAACGTTGCCACGAACTTGCTCAATTCCTTTAAGAAAGATCTCCAAACAAGTTCCCCTGTGACACAGCCCCCGCCTCTGGGTTGGAGAGTTCTCCTAACTTAGGGTCTATTTTAATAAGCAGGGATCATCTCCTCTCTGCAGAGAGAGCGCAATTCGCGTTCCCTAGCAAGCAGACCGCCCTCTGGGCCCACCCAGCCACAATATCCGTGGGCATGGGAGAGTTGGACCGTTTAGCCCGTTCGGCAAGTTGGATGATCTGCGTGAGGGAACCCAGGACATCCAATAACTTATCCTGGCATCCCCTCCAGGAACGGTCAATACCTTTCTTCGGATCCTTGACGTACTTCCCGAAGAAAGTACACATCTTGGGATCCAGGTCAGGGGTTGCTGCCACTCGATCTGGCAGAGTCGGGCGTGGGCATTCCGCCCGTAACCTGGCCCGAACTTCTTTCTCCAGAGGCTGGCGGATTTTGCTGGCCACATAATCCGCCACTTTCTTGTCCGGATGCCACTCCAAAGAGCGGGGGTGATATAAGTCCTCTGGTTGGAACATTTCGGAATCTGAGTCTTCAGCATCAGGCGGGTCTGATAAATTAGAAGACGGGCGCCAAGGACGCCCCGCTTCCTGATCTTTCTCAGAGGAAGAATCCCCGTCTGTGTCCCTCACGACCCACTTAGGGGAACCCTGATCCGGGTCCGATCTGGTGTGAACCACTTCACATGTCTCTCCGAGTTCGGTCCCCTCCCGGAAGGGTGGCTGCTTCAGCGTGCGCGCACTCTTACGGAAGGCTTGAGCCAGACTACCGAAGCCTTCCAGGTGCCCCCCGACACACTTGCGACATTTCTTGGGGACTGACTCTCCCTGTAGGTCAGTCCCCGTCACCACAGTCACTCCTGTCCCCTTAAACACGTGATCTGATAATCTGGCCATGCTGTCTTTCAAGGGCCCCAAGGCCCTACTAATGGCCTGCGTCAGCAAGAGGTCCACCTCAGGGGCCAGGGCCCTCTGAGATGAGCCCACCCCCGGGGACAGGGCGGGGAAAACATCATGTTCATGTGGAGTCTGCATGAGGGCACAGAGGGTGAGATTGCAGGAAAAAAACGCCCTTGCTTTACACGGCAACCCCCTGCACTCCTGCCGTGAACAGAAAATTGCCCTGAAGGCAAGGGCCTCAACGCTCGTGACGCGTGTTCACAAAGGGGGCCCGAGTAAAAATACACCGCCACGCGGTGTCTGCGGGGGTTGGCAGGGCTTAAAGTGAGCAGGGACTCACTTTTAGCCCAAACGCGTCCGAGCGCAAAGGCGACTCAAAACGCTGGGGAGAAACACTCGGGAACACTAGAGCGCGGGAAAGAACGCCCTCTGGTGGACCCGACCGGTATAAATTATCGATCGCGCTCGGGCTGAAAAAGCCTATTGCGCGTCTAGTTGCCAAGCAACTAACCACAACACGCGCGCACGCGATCAATACAGTTTAGCAAAAAATAAATCAACAGTAAATCATCAAAAGACACTTCTTTAGCAACTCTACAACTCAGAGACAGAGAAGGGGACTTATCTGAATCACAGAGCAGTGAAGAAAGAGGAAGAACGTCACCGCCTGGGGATATTTATACATGTAGTCGGATGGCAGTGTGATTGGACATTGGTTGCCATGGGAATGGGTCTCATGGGCATTGTAGCTTTTCTTGTTGAACTTTGAACCTGCTATTAATAAAAAGTGAAGAAAGATTGTGCATAATCCTCGTCTCCGGTCCTGACATAGAATTCCAACCCCCACATCGCCAAAACAACAAGTTTGTCTCCGGAAGCCGGTAATAAAAACTGAAAAGGGGTTATTCATTTCCTCATGAGGACACCCAGAGGAGTTAAAGCAGGGCGGCCATAGTTAAAGATGCAAAACTAATGCTTTATAATGCTGTTCATATAGATACCCAAGGAACTAAAATTCTCACAGAAATGCCTTATCTTTCTAAATCATCACTGTCTAAAATTCCAAACCCTCACACCATCAAAAACCCACGTAATCTCCATGAATCAATTGTAAAAACGGAGAAAAGAGTTAGATATGATTGTTAAGAGGTCCCCAGTGGGAGCGATAACAAGGCGGCCATATTGAAAGATCAAACAAACAGATACTTTAGATTAGAGTTCCTGTATGGATCCACAAAAAATTCTCCAGGGACTATCTATAGTATCAAAAATTTAATCCTGAACTATCATGTAGATAGAGTCAAAAGGCCCCAAGGAGCGAAGTGTTCCCGGTCTATCGCCACAAATCTCACAGATGGAAGAGATCAGACAGGCAGACTGAGGATACATCCAGAAAGAAAAAGAAGAGCCTGGATCCAATAAATGGATATATCTTGCTAAAAGATAACAAGAAAGGAAGCATACTCAATCTGTATTCTAAACTCACTGCATCCCTTCTATGGATGGAAGTGTGTCCAAGAAGGGAGACCAAACCCCCTCTAAAAGAACAAACTGTCCTTGAGTATTCTAAATAGGGGAGACGTAACTTATATTCAAAGATGTATGTAAGTAAAATAGACATGCCTATAATGAACGAATAAAGGAAGGCAGCTAGAATAGCTAATGAACTAATATGCCAACATATGTATTCTGGACGACTTACAATTCTGTTACCACTTCCATGATCTAGAATGCATTTTCCCAAAGAAGTCTGTCATTAAGACCTTTCTCTATTGTATCTAAAAAAAGATCCAGAAGACTTTCTGTTTCCTTCTATAGGTATCTGAGTTAGTGTATACTGTAGGGTTGTTTTTTTCAAAATATTCTACTTCAAGTCACTGCCTTTATATTTGTATTCATTGCAATGAGGAACCAATGGAGCTTGAAGTCTTAAATTTCTGATTGCTGATTTGAGCTCACTAAATCTGGTCTTGAATTGTCTCCCTGTCTCTCCCACATAGCCTAAATTGCAGGGGCAGACAACACAGTATATAATATTGCTGCTTTGGCAATTGGTCATTGTTTTAAGTCTAATATTTTTATTATTATAGAGAAGATGGTCAGATACCATCGCTTGTGGGCAGGCATGACGATCTCCACGGAAATGGTTACCCAGAATGGGATTGGTTCCAATTATGCTTTTCTGAATGTATGTTTTCAAGTGGAAACCTGGTTTTGACTAGTTTGTCTTTTATGTTGCAATTTCTCTTGTATGCAAACAATGGAACAGGGAGTGGATCGTCTCCCCCATTGTTATTTAGTATACTCCATTGTGTATTAATAATTCCTCTGATTTTAATGTTAATATTGGAATGCTTAATGACACATACTATTCTTTGCTGTTCAGTTTTCTGTCGTGCTTCAAGCATGGTCTCACGATTATTGTATTAAGCTCTTTTATATGCATCCCTAATGAGCATTTTAGGGTATCCTCTTTGAAGACGTTTCTCCTTAAGATCATTAACATTTTTGTCATACTCTGTCATATCACTACTGTTCCTCCTGATTCTTAAGAATTGACCGAATGGAATACTCTGACGTTGACATCTCGGATGGAAACTTTCAAAATATAGCAAAGTATTGCAGGCTGTGGGTTTAGTATAAAGGAATACCTGCAGATATTCTTGGTCTGCATAGATAAGAATATCCAATAATTCTACCTGTTGATTGCTAATATTGGGAGTAAATCTAAGGTTGTCATCGCACAGATTCAACCATTCAACGAAGTCTCGTAACCATTCTCTTTCTCTATCCCATTTGAAAAAAATGTCATCTATATATCTTGCCCAGTGTTTAACATTTTCAAAAAAGGTGCAATTCTTTATAGATGAATCTTTTTTCATAGAGGCCCATACAGATGTTAGCCACACTCGGAGCACAGGCTCCTCCCATACTTACCACTTTCACCTGTTTATATGGGTTTCCATCAAACTCAAAGTAATTTTCCCATAGGACTATCTTTAGACAGCTCAGAATAAAATCGATTGGCATATGCAAAGCTACATTCCTTAGTGTCTTCTCTACAGCTTTGTACGCTCCCTCTTGGGGGATATTAGTAGATAATGCTTCAATATCCATAGTGACTAAAAAATGTCGATTGGGATCAAATTAGAGGCCTCTACTATGGAAATCATATGGGATGTGTCTTTAATGTATGAAGTAAAACCACAAGCTAAGGGTTTCAGAAAAAGTCAATATATTTAGATATAGACACTGTTGCTGAACCTATAGTGGACACAATAGGTCTCAAGGGTGGATCTTCAATCTTCTTATGGGTTTTGGGTACCCCATATATAGCTAGAGGTTTGGGATTTTCTACTTGGAGGAAATTGAACTCACTTTTGGAAATATAGCCATTCTGGATACCTTCTTCAGAAATGGCCTTTATCTTAGAGCAAATCTATATAGTGGGTTTGCCCCTAATTTTATGGTAGTGGTCATCAATGGAAAGCATTAATTCCATCTTCTGTTTATAGATAACAGTATCAAAAATGACTATGCCCCACCTTTATCACAAGGTTTAAAAGTGATAGTTCTATTTTGTTGCAGATCACGCAAGGCTGTCTGTTGTTCTGATGTAAGGTTGGGGGAAGGAGAGAGAACAAATCTCAGGGCATTACAAACTTTGGTCATAACCGTTTTTTAAAAAATGCCAACTTCCGGACCGACTTGGTCAATTGCAGGAGTAAAGAAGGACCTAGGTTTAAGTCCTGAAGTATTATTTTTGGGTTGAACTTCTCAGTTTGCAAATAATGTTTTTAACCTGATCTTGCGGAAAAGATCTTTAATGAGGTCAAATGTATTAACCCTTTGACTGAGGACAAAAGAAAGACCCTTCTTCAAGAGATCGGCAGCCGGCCGCTCTAGATTGACCTCAGAATGATTGAAATGTTTCTAATACTGTTGTTTCCGTGTCTGTAGATACTGATGGGACTGGTCCATCTGGTGATGGAACCTCCTTCTTCTTCTGTTTTGTTGTCGTCTCCGAGGGCTGTTCCTGGATCTCCGGAATTCGAAAAAAGTATTTGTGTCGTGTATATCCAAACTTTTTAATGGCTGATTCGTGCTCACTAAATCTTGTCCTGAACGGTTTCCCTTTCTCTCCCATATAGCCTAAATTTCAGGGGCATACAATACAGTATATAACATTGCTGCTTCGGCCATTGGTCATTGTTTCAAGTCTAACATTTTAATTATTATAGAGAAGATGGTTAGATACCATCGCTTGTGGGCAGGCATGGCAATCTCCACAGCGATGGTTCCCCATCTGAGGGGCCTGTGGTCTGTCTGAACCCGGAAGTGAGTCCCAAAAAAGTAGGGTCTTGGCTTCTTCAGTGCCCAGACCACAGCAAAAGCTTCTGTCTCAATTGTGTTCCACTTCTGTACCCTTGGGAGTCACCTCCTACTAATCAAGGCTACAGGCTGGTCTAGCCCCTCTTCGTTTAGCTGTGCTAGAACTGCCCCCACACTATGCCCTGGACCATCAGTCTACACAACAAACTCCTTGGAGAAAGTGGGTGCTTTCAGCATGGGTGCCGTGCACATGGTTGCCTTCAGGGCATTAAAAGCGATCTGACAAGTCTGAGTCCAGATCACTTAGTTGGGCTGCTTCCTGGAAGTCAGCTTGGTCAAGGGGGCAACAATGGTGCCATACCCCTAGGCAAGCCTCCTGTAGTAACTGGTGAGCCCTAAGAAGGCTCTCACCTCTGTCTGGGTCTTGGGGGGTTCCCAAGCCAGAATGGTCTCAATCGTGGGTTGTAGGGGTGCCACCTGGCCGCTCCCCACATGGTGATCCAAGTTTACCACCGACCCCTGCCCTTTGTGGCATTTACTGGCCTTAATAGTGAGGCCTGCCTTCTGCAAGGCCTTCAACACTTCCCAGAGGTGCTGCAAGTGATCCTTCTAGCTGGAGCTGAACACTGCAATGTCACCCCGGTAGACAGCACTGAAATCCTCCAGCCCAGCCAAAACCTGGTTGACTAACCTCTGAAAGGTAGCAGGGCCATTTTGTCAGCCCAAAAGGCATGACCCTGAACTGGTAATGCCCCTCTGCTGTTGCAAATGCTGACCTCACTTTGCCCCCCTCAGTCAAGGCTATCTGCCTGCACTCAGACCTTAAGTCAAACATGCTGAGGAACTTGCCAGCTTCTAGCCAATCTATGAGCTCATTGGCTCAGGGAAAGGGGTGTGCATCAGTCTTAGTGACGGCATTGCGTCCACAGTAGTCCACACAGTACCTAAGTTCAGGAGTGGCACCGGAGGCAGCAGCCTTTTGAACCAAAACCACTGGGCTGGACCAAGGACTGCTAGAGAACTCTATCAACCCTATTGCTAGCATCTTGGAAACCACATCCTTTACACTGGCTCTAACCTTGTCAGTCACCCTGTAGCTCTTAAGCTTCACAGGTGGACTATCCTCAATGTCTACATCATGTGTACACAAATGAGTGACCCTGGGGTCAAGGAAAACAGAGAGGCAAACTGTCCTAGCAACTGGTGACAGTCTCTCTTCTGTTCCAGGGTCACTGCTCGGGAGAGGTTCACAACCTCCACAGACCCATATTTGTCTTGGGTAGACAGGCGGTCAGGAAGAGGTTTAGTCTCCTCTTCCACCCCCTCATCTGTTGCCAAGAGCACAGTTATTTCGGACCTCTCAAAATGTGGTTTGAAGCAGTTCACATATAGGACCCTCAAAGGGTTCCTGAGAGTCTGCAAGTTCACGATTTAGGTGACATTACTTTTGCTCTCTACCACCTCAAAAGGCCCAGTCCACTTGTCCTAGAGAGCACAAGGCTCCACATTTCTGGCCAGACTGAAACTCAACCAGAGTGACATTCTGGTTGTACCACCATGTCCTCTTGGCTGGCTTCTAGGTTTACCTGAGTTTTCTGAAATGGGCAGTCTGGTTCCTAAAGACCAGCACATAGCTAAATACATCTGGGGGGAGCTACTGGAAGTTTTCTTTCAGCACTCCTTCACCAGATTCAGCAGTCCTCTAACACAGTGCCCATACAGCAGCTCAAAGGGGCTAAAACCAAGTCCCTTCTGTGGTACCTCCTTGTAAGCAAAGAAAAGGCATAGCAAGAGGACATCCCACTTATGCCTCAGGGTTTCTGACAGACCCATAATCATGCCTTTCAGGGTGTGGTTGAACCTTTCAACCAACCCATTTCCTTGGGGTGGTAAGGAGTGGTGAACTTGTAGGTTACCCCATACTCCTTCCACAGACTTCATATAAGTAGATATCAAGTTGATACTCGGTCAGATACCGCCTCATTGGGGAACCCCCTGAGGGTAAAAATCCCCATCAATACCCGTCCCACCACAGGGCTGTCACTGACCTCAGAGGGGTGGTCTTTGGGTACCAAGTGGCATGGTCCACCAAGACCAGGATATACCTGTTGCCCATGGATGTCTTGGGGTCCAGAGGCCCCACGATGTCAATTCTCTATCACTCAAAAGGGGTGCTGACAACAGGGAATGGTTGGAGGGAAACCTTGCATCTCCCCCCACTCTTGCCACTTGCCTGGCAAGTCTAGATAGACCTGCAATAGGTGTCTGAGAGTCAGTGCATTTGGGGCCAAGAAAAGGGGTGACAATCCTCTCAAACGTTCTGTCCTGGTTCAACTGTCCTGCCAAAGGCACATCATGAGCTAGCCCCAGTAGGAAGGCTCTGAAGCGCTTGGGTAGCACCAGCACTTGTACTGCCCCAGGCTCAGCAAACTTAGGCTCACTATACAGGAGACCATCCTCCCAGTAAATCAAGTGTGATCCAGACTCCTTGCAAGATGCCTGGTCTGCAGCCTGCCACTGCAGACCCTCACGAGAAGGGCATGACTTCTGTGCCTCACAGACCTCTTCCCTGGTGGTACCCCGATCCTGGTACCAATGGGTCATTTTGGGCATCTCTCCCAGTTCAGCCACTTCTTCCCCTGTTGGCTCCAAGGCACCCCCTTAGGTTGAGCCTCCTCCCAGACCGTGGGAACTTCTGGGATTGGTTTCCCACGGCCCTTGCCCTTCCTCTTCCTGGTAGGCACCTGGGTCACTCTTTGAGGCTCCAGGGCCTCCTGATCACCATGAATGGCTGCTATAGACTGGGTTGCCATGTATGCCCACACAGGCAGACCCATCCTCTTCCAGTGTGACTGGCGTTCCACCTCATTCCAAGGGTAATCTTCCAGGTCCTTACCTAGCAGACAATCAAGAGGCATGGTTGGACACAGCTACCCTCAAGGAACTTGAGATTCCCCACCGCCCATTTAAAGGAGGCCTGCACCATCTGACACAGGCACTTTGAGTTGTCTACAGCGACTACTTTGTGAAGTACATTGGGAACTACCTGCTCTTCAGACACCAGGTGGCACCTGACAATAGCCACACTGGCTCCAGTGTCTCTCAGAGGCTCCACCCTCTGTCCATTGATGGTCACCCACTGCCTGTATTTGTTATTGTTCTCGGACACGAGGGTCCTCTGGACCATCTCACTGTCCCCTAGTGAGGCAACGGTCCTCCTAGCTGGCTCCCACCCTTCTCCTGGAACCAACTCCTCCCCAAACACTACACTGGCCAAACCCTCTGTCTGTGCACCACTGGGTGCCAGTGCCCACTTTGGATACTTGTGATCCCCCCTCAGATGACCATTCAGATCACATGCATAGCACTTACGGGGACCCCTCTCTGCAGGTTTCCCTGTTGTGATCCATGGATTCTTCTCACCTGGGGAGTAGGAATTCTTGCCCTGTGAACTAGGTTAGAGCCCTTCAGAGAACTCCCCCTGTTTATCCTTAGCCCCTGCTTCTTCTGATAGGGACCCTGACCACCCTTGGTGGAGTCTCTCCTACACCACTTTTGGACCCTGGTGCTCTCCCACCACTTCCTGGGCAAGTTTCCTGGGGTCAATCAACTTGCTGTCAATCAGGTGCGGGTGCAGCTCTGAAAAACAAAGACTACACAAATGCTCCCTCACAATCAAATTGTACAGCCCCTCATAGGCTGTTACCTTGCTGCCCTTCACCAATCCATCCAGTGCCCTGCAAAAAGAATCAACACATTCCAATTAAGTTTGAAAATCCCCCTTTTTGTAAGACCTGAATCTTTCCTTGTACTGTTGTGGAGTGAGACCATATCCAGTGAGTAGGCCGTCCTTCATGGTAGAGTAGGTGAGCCTCAGAGGATCCCCTAGGGTTGTCAAGGTGTCCCCCCACCTTCTACCTGAACATACTTCCACATACCTGTCCCCCAGGGTACCTCAGGGGACAGGTTCATGTGAAGAGCTGACTCATATCCCTTAAACCACAAGTATATGTCATCCTCATTTATAATCCTTTACCAAATCTTTAGAAATATGCACGCTTTTCTCAGGATGCACTAGGGTACTGCTGACGCCATCTGTGCTGGACCTGCCCTTAAGATCTAGCTCCTTTAAGCTCAGCTCATGAGCCAACAACATTTTTCTCTCCTCCGTCGCCAGTGCCAGTTTCTTTGCTTCTGCCTGTCTGTCCTGTTTTGTCAATTCCAACTTGAGCTTCTCAAGCTGCAAATTATGCTTTCTCTCTGCTTATCTGTTCTTCAGTTCCTCTGTAGTCAAACCCTTAGGCTAAACACTGCTACCTGCCCTGGAGGCCCTCACTCCAGGTAGATCCAGGTTATCCACCAAATGTTCATGTCCATGCAGGCTAAGCAACTCCTCATCCACTTTGCTGTGTGCCCCTCAGCCTCCTTTGATGCCAACCAGGCCCCTAGTGCCTTTCACAGCTCATCCTTTTTGGAGGAGCTTTTGATTGGACATTGGAACTACTAACAAAATTGCTTGAGCTGGGCCACTGTGTAATCCTCCAATTTCTCAAGCTCAAACACTACTTTTGAAACAGCTGCTGATGGCTCACAAGACTGAGATATTTTTGTGGACAACGTTCAATAAAGGGGCAAAGTCTCAAAAGGCAGAGAGATTCCAAAAAGGACAAAAAGAAAAGCAAAATAAATCAAAGAGAAAAAACTGTATGTGGTTGTGTAATGATCTGCAATAAAACAATTGTGTACACCAATCACTGTATGTCAAGTACATATACAATTTCTATCCTCACCTCTGATCACCAATGTTAGAAATGGGGTCTCTGGTTGGCAGCCAGTTTGCACTCTGTTCAAGCAGGGGCCCTCACTCCAGTTAGGGTAAGAGAGGTACACAGCTCAGATAACCCCTGCTCACCCGCTTGGTAGCTTGGCACAAGCAGTCAGGCTTATCTCGGAGGCAATGTGTAAAGTATTTGCACAAACACACATTGTAACACAGTGAAAACCTCAGAACCCAACATAGCCATAGCCATCTCTGAAGGCTACAAAATCACCAGAAGAGACTGCACCAACAAACCAGGAGGAGGAATCGCCATAGTCCACAAAAGCACCATCAAAGTCTCGAGCAGCACCCATGACACCCTCAACCTCGCCGAGCACCTCCACTTCAGAATCCACATCAACGCCAACACCACCCTCAAAGGAACTCTGATCTATAGACCCCCAGGCCCCTGCTCTCAATTCTGCGAAGCACAACGACGCCAACACCCCCAACCTGCATGACAACCTCGCCAACCTCGGCCTCAAACAACTCGTAAGTTCACCCACCCACTCTGCAGGCCCCACACTCGATCCCGTCTTCTCAGCCAGCAACCACGTCTACATCAGCCACACCACCGAACTCAGCTGGACAGGCCACTGCTGCATCCACTTCTCCTACCAGAAGCCAGTCACCCACCACCACTGCATACAACCCCCCGACACAACTGGATCAAAATATCAACGGATCAACTCATTTCCACACTCGCCCAGGACCCACCCCTGAGTCCACGGACCCCAACACAGCCGCCACCAACCTGAATCGCTGGATAGAGGACTGCGCCAACACCCTCGCACCGCTCCAAAAAAAAAAAAAAAACACCCTCCACAGAATCAAGGCTAGCTGGTTCACCTCAGACCTACAGGAATCCAAATGGCTATGCCGCAGAATGGCAAAAACCTGGCACCGCGAACCTACCAACTCCAACCACATCGCGTTCAAGGATGCCATACACAAACATCACCAACTGATCTGCACCACCAAAAGGATCCACTTCAAAAACCGCATTAACACCAACACTCACAACAGTAAAGAGCTCTTTGGCATCATCAAAGAGCTCTCCACTTCCAAGACCTGCTCCAACGAACCCCCACCATCACAGGAGTTCTGCAACTCACTTGCAACCCACTTCCGTCAAAAGATAGAAGACATCCACAACAGCTTCAACCCCCAGACCCACGAACCCAACCCCCCAAGCAACACCCACCTCCTCCACACTTGGACCCCCGTCAACAAAGAAGACACCGCCAACACCATGGCCTCCATCCACTCTGGATCACCATCGGACATCCTGCCCACACCATATCTTCAATAAAGCAAATATCATCATCGCTCCCCACCTCTGCAACACCATCAACAGCTCCTTCAAGTCAGCCACCTTCCCAGAAAGCTGGAAGCACACAGAAGTCAACGCCCTGCTGAAAAAACCCAAGGCAGACCCAGACGACCCGAAGAACTACCGACCGATCTCCCTCCTCCCATTCCCAGACAAAGTAATCAAAAAAATCGTGAACAGCCAATTATCCTGATTCCTGGAAGACAGCAAGGCACTCGACACCTCCCAATCCAGATTCGGCAAACACCACAGCACCGAGACCATACTCATCGCTGACACAGATGATATCAGGACCTTGCTCGACGAAGGAGAAACAGCAGCACTCATCCTCCTGGACCCCTCCGCAGCCTTCGACATGGTATGTCATCACACTGTCCGCATACACCTCCATAATGCCGGAATCCGCAATAAAGCACTCGACTGGATCTTCACATTTCTATCAGGCAGAACCCAGAGAGTCCGCCTTCCACCGTTCCTATCAGAAGCCTCCAGAATCATCTGTGGAGTCCCCCAAGGCTCACCACTCAGCCCCACGCTCTTCAACGTGTACATGGCCCCACTCGCCAACATCGCATGAACACACCACATCAACATAATCTCCTACGCAGATGACACTCAGCTAATCTTCTCCCTCACGAAAGACCCTACAGCTGCAAAAAACAACCTCCACAACGGACTCCAAGCCATCGCCAGCTGGATGGAATCAAGCCGCCTCAAATTAAACACAGAAAAGACAGAGATCCTCATCTTCGGAGCCAACCCCTCAGCATGGAACGACTCCTGGTGGCCTACCTCCCTAGGATCCGCACCATCTCCCACCACCCACGCACGTAACCTGGGATTCTTCTTGGATTCCACTCAGCATGACTCAGCAGGTCAACGCCATCTCCTTCTCTTGCTACAACATCCTCTGCATGCTCTGCAAAATCTTCAAGTGGATTCCCGTCAAAACCAGGAAAACTGTCGCCCACGCCCTGGTGAGCAGCCGACTGGACTACGGAAATGCCCTATCTGCAGGAACAACCAAACTCCGAACAAAGCTGCAAAGAATCCAGAACGCATCCACCTGACTCATTCTTGACATCCCACGCCGCAACCACATCACCCCACACCTCAGAGACTTACATTGGCTACCAATACCAAAGAGGATTACCTTCAAACTCCTCATCCACGCACACAAGGCCCTCCACAACACAGGCCCAGCCTACCTCAACGAAAGACTCACCTTCCACACCCCCACCTGCAACCTCCACTTCGCCAGCCTCCCCCTCGCATCCGTTCCCCGCATCCGCCGCACCACCGCCAGAGCAAGATCCTTCTCCCACCTGGCCGCCAAGACCTGGAGCTCCCTACCGCTCCACCTTCGCCAGACCCAAGACCTCTTAACTTTCAGGAAACGCCTAAAGACATGGCTTTACGACCAGTGCCCCCCCCCCAAGCGCCTTGAGACCCTAATGGGTGATCAGTGTGCTTTATAAATCCTGTGAATGATTGATTGATTGATATCTCACTCTGCTCCCAATGGGAAACTGCACTTAAAAGACATTTAAAGGCAGTCCCCATATCAACCTATGGGAGGGAGAGACCTTGCAATAGCGAAAAACAAAGTTGGCAGTAATTCACTATCAGGACATGTAAAACACACCATTAAATACACTACATCCTGCCCATGGAGATAGCAAAGGGCCTATCTTAGGTGTGACTTACATGTAGTAAAATAAAAGTGAAGGTTTGGTGCCAGGTCGATTTGGCAGTGCAGAACTGCACACATAGACTTTGCAGTGGCAGGTCTGAGACATGTTTACAGGGCTACTCATGTGGATGGCACAATCAGTGCTGTAGGCCCACTAGTAGCATTTGATTTAGAGGGCCTGGGCACCTCTTTTGCACTTTACTATGGACTTACTAGTAAATCAAATATGCCACTCAGGGATAACCAATCATGAATACAATTTACAAAGGGAGCACTTGCAATTTAGCACTGGTCAGCAGTAGTAAAGTGCCCAGAGTACCAAAAAATTAAGTCCAGCACACAGTCAAAAATAAAGGACGCATAGGCAAAAGACAGGGAAAACCACGCCAGGGATGCCAGGTCTAACAACATGTGAGACAAACATATGGCTGGTGTGACACTTTGAAGTCACTGTATGGAGAGAACATTGCAATACCAATCTTTCTCTCTCTCTCTCTCTCTCTCTCTTCTATCCCATTATGCGATGGAAGCTAGAGAGAGAACGAGAGAGGGATTTAGACAAAGAGAGAGAAGTGGGTGATAGGCATTGATGAATGATTTACATAGCATGAGAATGGCCACTGACATCTAGACTAGAACTCTTAAACTTAAGAGTCTGAGGCCCTCATTATGACATTGGCAGTAAATCCCGCTTACTGCCACGCTGACGGCCACCAACTCACCGTCACGGCGGCAGATATCCGTTCACCATATTATGACACACACACAGACCAATCCGACAGAATTCAGCCACATACACAAATCCACCAGACCAAGGGTCAGTGATAAACTGGTGGTATCAAAACCCACAACATTACGCCAATAGAACAACGCCCATCAAATTATGACCCATGAGTCACCACAGCGGACATTCAATGGCGGTAAGCCATTGGCGGTACATACCGCCGTGCTCACAATGGACACCCACAGACAAAACAATTCCACATTGACCAATTCAAACAACACACACCTGACACACATATACACACCACACCCACACACCCACACCGCTATAAAACACACACACACACATTACCCACAACCCTTTACGATTAAAAATCATTGCCACCAGAGAGACACCAAGACCACAGAGACAACTAGAGCCACATACTACTCACACCTATACACCACTCACGCACTCTACATCACACACCCCAACACATTACCCAACACACTCTCACCAACTCACCTCACATAACACCCATGGTACCACAGAGACACCCCCGTTTCACAGAGGAGGAGCGAAGGGTCCTGGTGGAGGAAATTGTCAGGGTAGAGCCACAACTATTTGGAGCACAGGTGCAGCAAATATCAATAGCCAGGAAGATGGAGCTATAGCAGGGAATCGTGGACAGGGTCAGTGCCGTGGGACAGCACCCCAGAACAAGGGATGACCTCAGGAAGAGGTGGAATGACCTACAGGGAAAGGTACGTTCCATAGCAGCAAGACACCAGCTCGCTATCCAGAGGACTGGCGGTGGACCTCTACTTCCTCCTGCACAACTCACAGCACGGGAGGAGCAAGTCTTGGCAATACTGCATCCTGAGGGACTGGACGGAATTGAAGGAGGACTGGACTTTGGTCAGTCAACTCTCTACTATTATCACCCCCCTACCTGCATGCCATCACATACCCTCACCCTCACTCCCATCACTCCACTACATCCCACACACTCCACCATCACATCTCACTTATCCCAATGCCAAGCCCTGCATGCTGTACCAATGGATGGACACCCCTCACAGCCCTGCATGGACACTGATCACTATAGCATGCACAGCATAGAGAACTAACAATCCCACATACAAAAGTGAAAGCTGGCAGAGCAAATCCAACCATAGAGGGGAAGCCAGGGATGTACAATATGTCATGCACATCAACCATAACACATCATTTACATCCCCACAGGTACCCCAGCCAATGTCACCGGAGATGAGGTGCCAGCACTATCCAGTCCCCCAACAGAAGAGGCCCAGAGTGATGACAGTAACTCTGGACTTCAAGATCTGGACGATCTACCTGGCCCATCAGGGACCACTGGACAGCCGGTTACCCAAGCCCAGTCACAGACCACCACAGAGCCTCCCCCATCAGGAAACAACACCACAGCACCCACCCAGCGGACCCACTCCTCTGTCCCCAGGACACGTCAATCAGCAGTGTGTCCACCTCTACAGGGACCCCAGCTTGCACCTCACACACAAGACAATCAGGGACCTGGGGTCAGTGGCAGTGGGCACATGGTTCAGGGGACAGAGGCACAGACCAACAGGGAAACTGGGAGGAGTGCTGGGCACCAGGGGGAGGACAGGCCCAGGGAACCGACTCTCCAAGATCCTGGGAGCCTACCAACATTTCCAGGACACAATGGGCCAGGAGAACAGGCGGCTGCAGGAGGGACAGTACCAGGGGATCAGGGAGGACTTTCAGGCCAGTAACAACACCCTGATCTCCATAGCAGGGGTCCTGGCAGACATGGCCAACATTATGAGGGAGGCAGTCTCACACCAGCGGGCCCCTGCCACTAGCCAGACATCTGAACAAACTTCCACTTCTGCTAGTGGCCAGGAGGCCTCACAGGCAACCAGCACCCCTCCCCCTGCAGAAGGTGAACCACCCCACAAACATTCCCTGCGATCCAGACAGAAGCCAGAGACACTTGCCAAGGCCCCCAACAGGAAATGAGACTCTCCTGATTGTCCCCCTTGTGTCCCACTCAGTCACCCTGCCCACCTTGAACTGCCATTGCTCCCCTTCCTATATCCCCATGGACGATGCACCTGTGCTACATACAGACTGGAACAATACCCTGGACTTTCCTCCATCATCACCCCATCCCATTGCACTTTACTCCTATATGTTAACACTTCAATAAACACCCTTTGAAAAAAATCCATTTGGAGTATGTCATGTATATCAAATATGTATTTTTAGAAACAGGTACAACCATTGCAAATGAACTGTACATAGAATGAGCATAGATTAATGACCTGTAGCTGGCTGTAGTGATCACACCAGAAGTATTTGTCAAGTAACCAACATCTGCAAAATGAACTGCCAGAGAGAACAGTTAGTGGGCATAGAAGTGGGAAATATCAGCATGCCATTGCCACACAGATTACAACCCAAGTCATTGAAATGTAAAGTCACACTGTCTTACCTGTGTGTCACTGGAAGTATTGACGGATCACAGATGTTCTGTTGTCCTCATCCTCATCCTCTGCCTCCTCATCCTCACTGTCCACAGGGTCTACTGCTGCCACAGGGGCATCTCCAGTCTCCTCCTCCTCCTGCAGAAAAGGTACATGGCGTCTGTAGGCCAGGTTGTGCAACATGCAGCATGCCACTACTAACTGTCAGACCTTCTTGGGTGAGCAGCACAGGGATACACCTGTTAGATGGAGGCACCGGAACCTGGCCGTCAGGAGGTCAAAGGTTCTCCCAATTATCCTTCTGGGTTGCCCATGTGCCTCATTATAACGTTCTTCTGCCCTTGTCCTAGTATTCCTCACAAGGGTCAGCAGACATGATAGGATTTGGTAACTAGAGTCACCTGCAATTATTGAGGGACAACATTTAGCCACACACTATCCTATATGGCCAACACCACAGGCATACACCAACATATACTGGGTGGGAACCAGGGCTCACCTATTAGCCACATCCCTGTGCCTCTGTAGTTGGCCCATCACATTTGGGATGCTGCTATGCCTTAGGACCAAGGCATCATTCACCAACCCAGGATACTTAGCATTGATGTGGGAGATGTACTGGTCCGATAAGCACATCATCTGACCATTCATGGAGTGGAAACTCTTACGATTCCTGTACCATCAATTGCCCCAATTATGTTGGGGATATGTCCCATTGCATAAAACTCAGCCTTCACTGTGGCCAAATCCTCAACCTGGGGGAAAGCAATGTAGCTGCACATGCGTTTTATCAGGGCAGACAACACTCTTGTCAGCACTATTGAGAACATTTGCTGTGACATTCCCGCTGCCAAGCCCACTGACACTTGGAGAGAACCAGTTGCCAGGAAATGGAGCACTGTTAGCACTTGCAAAAGAGGGGGGATCCCGGTGGGGTGACGGATAGCAGATATGAGGTCAGGCTCCAATTGAGCACACAGCTCTGTGATTGTGGCCCTGTCAAGTCCATAGGTGAGGATAATGTGCCTGTCCTCCAGGGGTCTGTACACGGGGGTATGTCTCCATCTCCTATTCATCCGCAGCAGTAGGTATCTAAGGGACAAAGGAGTCAGGAGGCTGTCACAAACTGAACATTGGAACCACAACAGTAGTTTGCATTCGGTAAACATGTAATGGGTCACTGTGATTTGTCCAGTATGTGCCTATTTTTCCTGTGATGCAGCATGATTCCATAGGGCTGCCCCCCCAATATGGTGTCTGCCTGTCCTGTGTGAAGGAACATGTGGAAGTGAGGTAATTCTGCTGACATAGTGTGCCGTGGCGGGAGGCGGTCTGGAACCGCTGTGCAATTCCTCAATGGTGAAAATTGGGCCCTATGGGGTACAGTGGCCAATGGTGATCTACGCCGGCTGTGACGGTATGCACTGCCGTGGACGTGACCGCCATTTTCAATTTGATTCCTCACTTGCTACCTGACCTTCCATAGGAGAGGGCCTACACAGCATGTGCTGCGGTGTCCTGTGTCTGGAACCTACCATGGCCCGTGTGACCGGGGAATGGGCCCCAGCCGTCAATTCGGAGGAGACTGGTTGATGGGGTCCTATCCCAGTACGGACTGCTGTATGGGCATCCAGACCAACAGGTGAGTACACTGTGGGCACAATGCATGTGGCATGCATGTATGGAGGTGTGTGTGACAGCTCTGTGTAAGGGGGGAGGGACGTCCTCCTGGGTGGGTACACATTGGGTGCTGGGGTATGTGTGTTCCAATAGTGCTATAAACAGTTATGGTGGGCCATATGTGTAACTGGCTGGACTGTTTGTCTAATGGTGTTTTCCAATGTGTATTGCCTCTGCAGGTCAGCGCCCATCAAAAGAAGGGTATATGGCATGCGATCGCCAAGGACGTGTGGACCCTGGGGATATATGGCAGGCGGAGCACCCACTGTCGCAAACGGTGGGAGGACCTGAGACGCTGGGCATGGAAGACAGCGGTGGCCCAGCTGGGGATGGCCTCCCAACGAGGAAGGGGTGCCCGTCGGACCCTGACCCACCTGATGGCCCGCATACTGGTGGTGGCCTATCCTGAGCTGGATGGGCACTTGAGGGCATCACAGCAGCCACAAGGGGGTGAGTACAGTGGCTATCATTACAACTTACGGCTGGTGGGGTGGTGATTGTGTGTTAGTGGGTGCCCCTAGGCCAGGCCTGACATAGCTGCGTAGGTCCTCTGGTGGCTAGGTGTCTGAAGGGATAATCTTGCCTATCTAGCTTGTTAGCATCAACAACTTCCCAGGTCTGCGTGGGTCCCAGGTGTGCTGCAGTTGGCGGTGTGTGCCCCTCCTCATGCCTTGGTGGCTAGTAATATCAGTGGTGGTGCAATGCATAGTGGGTAGGCTTATTCCCTGTGTGTGAGGGTGCTGTGTACGCTAACAGTGGTGTTGGTGCAGCCATTGACCCAGTGTATCCTGTGTCTCTCTCTCCCCTTTCTTATTTTGTCATGCTGTCCTTATGTGCATTAGCATCATCTGGCGGGGGAACAGAGGTACCGGCGCCGGAGGGAGCTTCATCCCACAGGGCCCAGGAGGCAGAGCCCGCCAACGCTGAGGGCACCAGTGGGACAGAGGGCGAGGGGAGCACCACGGCGGAGACTGGAGGGGACAATTCAGACTCAGATACCTCCTCCGATGGAAGCTCCCTGGTGGTGGCGGACATTTCTGTGACCACCCCAGCTACAGGTACAGCTGCTACCCCCGTACCAACACTGCCCTCCCAGCAGCCCCTCATCGAGTTTCCCGTGCCCACTCACCCAAGAGGGTGGGCATCTCCTTCACCCCAGGCACCTCAGGCCCTGGCCCAGTGAGCCCAGCTGCCCTGAGTGAGGAGGCTATTGACCTCCTGAGATCCATCTCTGTAGGGCAGTCAACCATTGTGAATGCCATCCAGGGGCTGGCAGCCCAGATGCAACAATCTAATGCAGTCCTGGAGGGCATTCACACTGGATTTGGCAGCCCAACAGAGATCGATCCAGGCTCTGGCCTCCTCTCTGATGAGCCATTGTCCCGGTTTCTACTGTCCCCCCCTCCAACTACCACTTCCCGGTCCCATTTCCCTCAACCCCAATCCATCCCAAGCACACAGCCAGATGAGTATGCACATAGGACAACACCCAAGAGTGTCACAGGCAAACACAAGCGTCACATTTTATCCCACAGGCACTCACACACACTCCATCCAGGTGCAGACACAACAACATCCAGTATTTCTACTGTCTCTCCCTCTTCCTCCTCCTCCACCTCCCACCCAGTTACGTCCACACTCACACCTGCATGCACATCATCATCATCCACTACCTGCATCCTCACCACACCAAGCAGAACACACACCTCACTGGCAGACACCTCCACAACAGCCATGCACACGTCCCCTTTGTCCCCTCCCACTGTGTCTGTCCCCCCTGCTAAAGTACACAAATGCAAACACTCACACACCCAACAGCCATCCACCTCACAACAGCATACAGCCCATGTACCTGCACCCAAATCCAGCAGACAGACACCTCCAACAACCACTTCCTCATCCTCAACTCCCATTACTTCTCCCATTTCCCACCCCAATGTCCCTAAAAAGCTTTTCCTTTCCACCACTGGCCTCTTCCTTAGCCCTTCCCCCCGTCCTGCACGTATGGCCAGGGTAACAAGAACCCAGCCAAGTACCTCAGCCACACAGTCCACAGGCCCCGTTCCATCTGCACCTACTCGTGGTGGAAAGGATTTCAGGCCACATATACTGAAGGGGAAGGAGCCTGCGCCATCCAGTCGAAAGGGGAAGGAGCCTGCACCAGCAGGAAAGAAGGGGAAGGAACCTGCACCTGCCACCCAAAAGGGGAAGGAGCCTGTACCTGCCACCCAAAAGGAGAAGGAGCCTGCACCAGCAGGCAAGAAGGGGAAGGAGCCTGCACCAGCAGCTGTCATGGAGTCCCCATCACCAACTGTGGTTGGGCAGCCTTTGCAGGGTGCAGGGACTGTGCAGGAGCCTCCCACCACCAGCACCACCACAGTGCAGCCATCGGAGGGTGCAGGGACAGTGCAGGAGCCTCCTACCACCAGCACCACCACAGTGCAGCCGTCATCGCCGGTGGAGGCAATGTGATCCTGCCTCCATGGGCTGCTGTGTGGCCTGTCCACTCCAGGACCAGTGGGCCAGACACCCACTTGAGAGACTTTGGCCTATCACTCCCCAGGACCAAGCACAGGGCATGTTGCCCCCTCCAGGACCAGTGGGCAAGACACCCACTCGAGAGACTGTGGCCTATCACTCCCCCGGACAAAGCACAGGGCATGTTGCCCCCTCTAGAACCAGTGGGGAAGACTCCCACTCGAGAGACTGTGGCCTATCACTCCTCAGGACAAAGCACAGGGCATGTTGCCCCCTCCAGAACCAGTGGTCTTGTTTCCACTTCCGGCTGAGGTGCCCTCCCCCTCCCCCTGAGGTGCCTGCCTATTTGCCAACTGATGCCCCTCCAGTGTTCTCTCCGTATTGATGCAGGTGACAAGTGGGGCCTTGGACTTTGCCTTGAGGCCATGTGGCCCACGCGAACTGAGGACAGGGCAGTGTCCCTTTTTTGGACATTTGTGCATATATATGTAGCATTGGCTAAATTATTATTTATACTGTGTTGATCTTATAACAATCACTTTAGTACATTCCTGTTGTCCCTGCATTATTCAGCCGATTTAGGGGGATTAACTTGTTTTCCTGTGCAGCTGGTTGTGTACATGATGTGTGTGTGTGTGTGTGGAGTGTGTAAGGTGCGTGTGTGTGTCACTGTCATTTTTCTCCCCCCTCCCTTGTGTGCTAGGCAGCTGTACTCACCGTTGTCGTCTTCACCGGCGTTGGTGCTCGTGGTGGAGCAGAACGCTGAATATCATCGGGAACACTTGCAGTTCTGGTTCCATGGGGGCGTGGATCTTCCCTGTGTCTCCAATGGTGAGTCCTTTGATTTATGTGCAGTGTTTCCGCCAGGCTTTGATGTCGTTGGTACCACCCCGGAAAAGGTGGCGAACTGATTAGTCATAATATGGTGGGCAGAACTTTGACTTCCGCCTGGCTGTGGGCGGCTACCGCTGTGGTGCCTGTTGTTTCTGCCCAGGTGGTCGGTGTGGTATATTGGCTGTCTTTCAGAGATCTTTCTGCCATGGTCATAATTTGGCAGTACTTACCGCCAGCCTGTTGGCGGTATTACTGCCACTTTATCACCAACCACCGGGGTCATTATGAGGGCCTGAAATCTTTACCAGTAGCCCACTAATGACTTTCAATCATGCCCTGTGCAGACATAGCTATGGCATTCAATTCAAAGTTTTGATGAGAAAAATACATAAATGTTCCATCACTAAGCATGTTGAATATTCAAAAAAGAAGTAAATAAACAGACACACTGCCATGAGAAACCAGGACTGGAATCTTCAACCTACTGAATAACAGTACAGGAGCATTATCAGTAGGCTAGAAGTGACTCTGTTTTGCTGTGCATCAAAACGTAACTGTTGCAATGTGAAGGTATTATATGGTATGACTAGGTAGTCTTACCATGGAATACCAACCCAATACCCAGTAGGGGACCTCGTATTCACTCTCAGCAAACCCTAGCTCAGTCCTGGTAGTGTGGCAAAGAGCAGTCAGGGTACTTAGAGGAACACGTGTAAAGCATTTCACATTAACAACATGGACGATAAGTAAATGACACTACTCAACAGAAATTCGACACCAATTTAGAAAAATAGTTCAAATGTAATCTTCATTTAGACACCAAATTGAACTTTGTAGCTTTTGTACAACCGGAGTTGTGGATTTTTAAGACTTTGGAAAATGCAGTACTTTGCAGATTTAAAGGGCTTCCATTGAAGTCACTAGGGAAAATAGCAGTGTGCAACTGGGCACTTCCAGGGAGAGTTCCGGTGAATTCATGGGAACTTAAGGTACTGCAGGGGCCTAGAACAACAGTCAACAGTTAGATTTGTGTTACCTTGCCCAGGGAGTCTGGTTGCAGAGGTGACTTGACTGTCCTTGGTGCTGAACGGTCCTCAGTGGCTGGTGCGTTTTGCACTCTGCTGCAAAACTGTATTTGGGGGTGGACTCAAACTCTACCCTTCTGATGTTGAGGTCTCTGGGGGGCCAGGACCAGGACCAGGAATCGACGCTTGGATCTTCACCACCTTGTACGATGGCTTCGGGTGCATAGTTAACTCCTAGCTGTCAATCATCGGATGGTCGTGCCAAAGCTGCTTTGCTGCTCCACTCAAAGTCACTTTCTTCAGGCTGCAAACCCTCAGGATGGGGGTCATTGGCAATGTCAGTCCCTATGCTGGGGAGATGCTCTGGAGTTGGTGAATGTTGTGTGCCCGTTAGTTTCTGTGCAGGTAACAAACAAGCCTTCATAGCTGCAAGAGTGGGCCATGAGCATTCTGGCGGCTGGAGGTCGTTTGGTGGGGAGTAGAGGCTTGAAACTTGGCACAGGCCTCCTTTCCACTACTTAGGTGCTGGATACTGAGGGGCATATTTATACTCTGTTTGCGCCGGATTTGCGTCATTTTTTTTCCACAAATTTGGCGCAAACTTAACTCCATATTTAAACTTTGGCACTAGACCCGTCTAGCACCAAATTCATGGCGTTAGAATATTTTGTTTACCATGGAAACCTACCTTGCATAAATTAAAAGCAAGGTAGGCGTTCCCGGGCAAAAAATGAGTCAAAGGCATTTGCGCCTTAATCATACTCCTGTGCAAAAATGAAGCACGGGAGGGCCTTAAAAAATTTCTCTAAACCGGTTTAGAGTCATTTTTTAACGCCTGGGTCAGGCAGGCGTTAAGGGACCTGTGGGCTCCGACCATGGAAGCAGTCCACTGGTGCCCTTCCCTGCCCCCAGGGACACCCCCTGCCATCCTCGCCCACCCCTGGAGGACACCCATGGATGGGGGGACCCATCTACGGTAAGTAGAGGTAAGTATTTTTTTATTTACGTAGACGTGGCATGGGGGGGCCTAACTTGGGCCCCCCTACATGCCACTGTGCCCAATGGCCAGGCCCAGGGGACGGGGGGCATGGCTCCTGTCTTACCTAAGACAGGAGTCATTTCCATGGGGGTAGTGCGTCAAAAAATGATGCTAGTCAGGTTAGAGTCAATATTTTTGACTTTAACCTGACTCGCACCTTTCTTTGACGCACAACCCCCAGTCTTCCCTGCACCTTCGCTGCCCGGTTAGCATCATTTATTTTGACGCTAACCAGGCCGCAGCGCTGGCTACCGCCATTCCACAAATATGACGACTGGCTGGCGCCTAGGAATGGTGGTAGCCGGCGTTATACTTTTTGACGCAAATCTGCGCGAGCACAGATTTGCGTCAAAAAGTATAAATATGGGCCTGAGTTTCTTTGGGTTCCGGCACTCAGAGCCCATCGGGTTCCAGATCTCCTTCCTCAGCACTTCTTTACTCCTGCAATTTACAGGCGATTGGTGCCACCAGACAGGGGAGCCTTACTTGGGTTTTCTTTGTCCGCAGGGGTTCCTTTGGTTGGGACCAATGAGTTTTCACCATTAGCATACACCGGGCATGCGGTCACCAGACATTCCTATGGCATTCAACCCAAAGGGTTTGATGGGGAAAAAAAATAAATGATCAGTCTCTAGGCACATTTTACTCCTTAGCTGCTGGGCCTTTCCCCCCTCAGTGATGAGCCCTTTTTTGGCAATTTGGGGTAGTTCACGCTTAGGCCCCCATAACGTTTTGGCCACATGAGCTATCCACACCAAAGTTGTGTCATTTTTTCCAACATTCTGGGGATTGTAAAGGTACCCAGAGTTTGTGGATTCTCCTGGAGGAGACCAAGAAATTAGCTAAAATAAAGTTAACATTTGTTTTTTGGGGGAAAAATGGGAAAAAGTGCTGCAGAAGGAAGCATCTGTTTTTTTCCCTGCAAATGGCATCAACAAAGGGTTTGCAATGCTAAAATCACCATCTTCCCAGCTTTCAGGAACAGGCAGACGTGAATCAGAAAACCACATTTTTCAGCACAGTTTTGGCATTTTACTGACACGTATCCCATTTTCACTATTTTGTGTGCTTTCAGCCTCACACCAGTTAGTGACAGAAATAGGCGTAAAACTAATGGTTGATCCTGGACAGCTTCTGAAATGTAGACAAAATTCTGAATTCAGCAAGGAGTAATTTGTGTAGATCCTTCACAATTTTCCTACGGAAAGTAACCGTTGGAATTAAAATATATTGAAATTGAGTTGAAAAAACATGGCTTTCTGATTGTTTTCTTCTGTAACTTTTTTCAACTATGATAGATTTTTTAAAGCAATATACCGTTATGTTTGCTCGCTGTTGGGATGTATAGGTCTTGTAGGTTCATTAAGAACCCAAGCTACTCAGAGCCAATAAATGAGCTGCATCTTGCATTGGGTTTTCATTGTACACTGGGTATACAGCAATTCATTTGGTAAACTATAGAGTGAAAAATAGGTATCAAAGAAACCTATGTATTTCAGAAATGAGCACAAGATAAGGAGTTTAGAAACTGTGATTATTTGCACATCGCTGAATTCAGGGGTCCCATACTAGCATGTGAATTACAGGGCATTTCTCAAAATGACTTCTTTCTTACACACTGTCTTACATTTGGAAGGCAAAATATAGAGAAAGACAATTGGCAATAACACTTGTTCTTCTATTTTGTGTTCTCCCAAGTCTCCCGATAAAAATGGTACCTCACTTGTGTTGATAGGCCTAGTGCCCGTGACAGGAAACGCCCCAAAACGCAACATGGACACATCACATATTTCCATTGATAAATGAAGTGTTTTTTGCTAAGTGCCTAGCTGTGGATTTTGGGCTGTAGCTAAGCCAGCACCTAGGAAAACCTACCAAACCTATACATTTATGGAAAGTAGATACCTAGAGGGATCCGGTTTGGGGTGACTTGTTGCGCTCTCACAGCAAACCTCAAAATTGGGCTAAAAAACACTTCTTCCTCACATTTCGGTGCTGCAGAGTACTAGAATCTGAGGGGACCCAAAAACCTCCTTCCACCCAGCATTCCCCCAAGTCGCCCAATAAAATGGTACCTCACTTGTGTGGGTAGTCCTAGTGCCCGCAACAGGAAATGCCCCAAAACACAACGTGGACACATCACATTTTTCTAATGGAAACGGATGTGTTTTTTGCAAAGAGCCTAGCTGTGGCTTTTGGCCTCTGGCTCAGCCGGCACCTAGGGAAACCTACCAAACCTATACATTTATGGAAAGTAGACATCCAGAGTAATCCAGAATGGGGTTTTTGTGGGGCTCTCACTGAATTCTGTCATCCAGAATCCTTGGCAAACCTCACAATTGGGCTAAAAAACACATTTTGCTCACATTTTGGTCATGAAAAGTTCTGGAATCTGAGGGGAGAAACAAACTTCCATCCAGCCAGCATTCCCCCAAGTCTCCCCAAAAAAATGGTACTACACTTGTGTGGGTAGGCCAAGTGCCTGCGACAGAAAATGCCCCAAAACTCAACGTGGACACATTACATTTTTCTAATGAAAATGGACACAATTTTTGCAAAGTGCCTAGCTGTGGATTTTGGCCTCTAGCTCAGCTAGCACCTAAGGAAACCTACCAAACCTATACATTATGGAAAGTAGACATCTAGGGGAACCCAGAATGGGGTGAATGTTGGGTCTCTCACCAGGTTCTGTCACCCAGAATCCTTTGCAAACCTTAACATTTGGCTTAAAAAAACCTTTTACAGCACATGTCAGTGATGGAAAGTTCTGGAATCTGAGGGGAGCCACAAACTTCTTTCCACCCAGCATTCCCCCAAGTCTCCCAATAACAATGGGTAGGCCTAGTGCCCATGACAGGAATGGATCACACAACGTTCCATGTTAGTCCTTACATGACGGCAGCTGTTGACCCTGCTGGGGTGATCCATTCCTGACGCAGGCACTAGGTACAGGAACTCAAGGGGGGTACCATTTCTATCAGGACAGGTGGGGAAACACTGGGTGGTAGGAACTTTGTGGATCCCAGCATACTTCTGTAGTTTGTGTGACAGAAATGCATCACAAAATACTTTTTAATCAACATTTCACCTTTGCAGGTTATTCTGGGTCAGAAAACTCAGGGGAATGCACACAAGCCACACCGCTGTGGACTTTCCCTTTCAAACGAGGAAAACAAATTGTTACGTCAACGCGTATCGTGGCACGCTGATGTTACAGAGGGGAGGGTGGGGGGAGCGAGGGGAGCACAGAAGCTCTTCCATGTCTCCCGAGGGACTTTTACATTTTTTTTAAATGTAAGACCCCCTCCCTGGCATTGGCCACTGGTCGTGACCTGGACCAGGGAGGGTGTGCGTGCATGGCCGACACACACACCACAGAAGTTAAGCTTCAAAAGACTTAAATGTTCCAGTACCAGGCACATTTAGCACTCAAAAGATGAGTAATTAAACAGACACACTACCAGAAGAACCGAGGACATGAACATTCAACCTATTAATTTATTAATGGTCCCAGACCTGTAGAAGTAGGCTAAAAGTGACACTGGCTTCTGCAGTATCAAAACGTAACTATAACATTCAAAACAAAGATTTTGCTGGTGTGACAATTTGAAGTCATTGTATGGAGTGAACACTGCAATACCAATTGTTCTTTCTCTTTTCTATCCCTTCATGGGATGGAATAGAGAGAGAGAAAGAGAGAAAGTGAGGGACTAAGACAGAGAGAGGCATTTAGATAATGAGATTGACAGAGAAAGAAAATGAGAGAGATAGAGAGAGAAGTGGGGGCTATGCCTTGATGAATGATATACTTAAAATTAGATATTTCCGGACAAATAAAAAAAAAATGCATGTCACATAAAAATTGTGAGATCACTTCTCTGTATCTAACTTAAATATTTAAAGTTAAAGGCGGGAAATGCCCACAGGCACACCCAGACCAGTACCCCCAATCTTTAGTTTGAGAGTCTGATAACCTAACCACAAGCCCACAGTTTACTGTTCACCAAGCTTCTCCAGACATCCCTATGGTATTGATCTTGAAGGTCGTGATGGAGAAAAAAGGCATAAATGATAAATCACTAGGTATGTTTAACCTTCAAAAGACGCATAAACAAACAGACACTATGCCAGAACAAACCCAGACTTGAACCTTCAACCTACCTAACCCCAGACCTTTAGCAGTAGGCTAGAAGCCACGCTACCTTACTGTGTATAAAAACGTAACTATAACATTCGAAATAATCACCTTGTTGGTGTGACACTTTGAAGTCATTGTATGGACAGAACATTGTAATACCAATCTTTATTTCTCTTTCTTCCATCCCATTATGGCCATTTAGTTTACATGGAGGGACGGCAGTGCGTCAATTTCCGGTGCTCGGCCGTGGTTCCTCTTTGGGTTGCGGGGTTTTCTGACGTCCAAGGGACGATGCATGGGTTTCCTGCACTAGCAGGATGAAGTCACAGGAGAGGTGTTGCGTCAAATTTTCTACTGCATGGCAGGCGCTGCGTCGATTCCTCTCTGGAAGTCAGGCTGCGTCATTCCGCATCAGCTGTGCGTCATTCCAGTGGGCCGTGCGTCGAATTTCAGGTTGCTACGCTGGCACTGCATCAATCTTCTCAGTGCGAAGTCGGGCTGTGTTGTTCCGGTTCGGCGTGCAGTGAAATTATCACCACGGTGCAGATTGTGCGTTGTTTCTGGCAGGCTGTGCGTCAAATTTTGCCGCACAAGGAGTCCTTTTGTAGAGATGAAGTCTTTTTGGTCCTGAGACTTCAGGGAACAGGAGACAAGCTCTATCCAAGCCCTTGGAGAGCACTTCTTCATCACAGCCAGAGAGCAGCAAGTCAGCAGGGCAACAGCAAGGCAGCAGTCCTTCACAGAAAGCAGACAGGTGGGTCCTTTGGGCAGCCAGGCAGTTCTTCTTGGCAAGATGCAGGTTCTGGTTCCAGTTTCTTCTCCAGGAAGTGTCTGAGTTGGTAGGGGCAGAGGCTCTGTTTAAATACTCAAATGTGCCTTTGAGGTGGGGGAGACTTCATGTCAGAACTCTGGAGACGCTCGGTCTCAAAGGCGCCTCTCCCCATGACATCCCTGTTGCTCTGCGCGCCTGCCACACCTTGAGAGCGACCTGTAAGCTGCGCTCTTCCTATTCTCCTTGTGGAAAAACCCATCTGCCTGGGAGTTGCAGACGATGGTGGCTACAGTGCCCTCATCGGCAGCTACCACTTGGGACTACATTTCCCAGCTTCCCTGGGCGGCGGCCATCTTGGGGTGTGGCCGATCCATAAATACCAGCCACACCCTGCAACCAGCGCTTATTATTCTGAGTCTTCTCAGAAGTCGTTAGCTCCACGTGACGCTTTGTGCCTCCCCTTCAAATCTTGGCAGGAGGCCTTCTTAGCGAGTGGTCGGACTCACGCACGGTAAGACCTTTCCGATGGGGGGTTTCCCCCACCGGCTTCTGAACTCAGTCTTCGGAACTGATACTTTGTTTCTGCGCTGGATCCTGAACGTTTCTTGGCAACACTTGCAGTCAGTTCTACTGTTGACGTCTCCCAGTGGGAACCCTTTGATGATTATTATTAGCATGTGATCGTGCCAATGTTATTATTGTGTGTGATAGCGTTCTGTCAATAATGATTACAGTGTATCATTTAATTTTTTTAATATCTGCTGAGCCTGCATTGAACATTCTAAGGGAACTCAGCTTTGCAATATATTTTATGATGGTGAGTTTAAGGCTTTCCGTGGCCTTTGATTGATAATGTTAGTTCGTTAGATACTCAGCAGGCAGTTTGGTGCAGGTAACCTTGTGTTTTCCGCGTGACATTCTTGTTTAGTATTTTGTGTTGGTGAAGAGCGGTGGGTTCGCTCTAGCCCCTTTTTAGTAAGACTAAGGTTTTTTTTATTGCAGTTCATTGCTTTTCTTGATGTTGTTGAAGAATTCATGAATGATATACCAAAGGTGCTCTTGATTCCAGGACCTAAGAGTGATTATTGATAGTGTTTGTCTTCAATTGTGATTATTATTATTGCCTGCATTTAACTGTTTCCATTCCAGATCTCCCTCCTGGCTGTTCCCTTCCTGTTATCCCTTCCCCTTGCCTGGCCCCTCCAATCCTCAGCGCTACAAAGGCATCTGAGTTGGTGTTGCCTGGTCGTGGGCCCCTGACTAGCAACGTGCAGGTCCAGAGGAATTGGGCGCCTGACACTTCAAAGAGTGGCTTAGAAGTGCACAAGGACCTTCAGTTCAATCCTGCCTGCCAGGGTCCCAGTAGGGGGTGTGGCAGTCCTTTGTGTGAGGGCAGGCTACTGTCCTTTGACATGCAAGTGTCAGGCCCTCCGCCCTCCACCCTCCCAGACCAGAAAGACCCATTCAAAATGCAGATGCATGCAAGTGAGGCTGAGTATCCTGGGTTTTGGGTGTGTCTGAGTGAATTCACAAGGAGCTGTCAACTAATCCCAGCCAGATGTGGATTGTAAGGCACAGAAAGATTGAAGTGCAAAGAAATGCTCACTTTCTAAAAGTGGCATTTCTAAAACAGTAATATTAAATCCAATTCACCAGTCAGCAGGATTTTGTATCACCATTCTCGCCATACTAAATATGACCTTCCTACTCCTTTCAGATCAGCAGCTGCCACTCAAACAATGTATGAGGACAGCCCCAATGTAAGTCTTGTAATCATCTACTTTGCTGCCCAGCACCCATCCATTCAGTGCCTTATTAGAGAAATCAAAACAATCTACCCAAGTTTGTGTGGAAAGTTTGGTGCTGTCCCTAAACCTCAGACGGTATTTCTCAGGTGTCACCCTAAACTTGGCCAGTAAAGCAGCTTTCATGGGTGCATAGACAATCTGATCATGTGGTGCTAGTGTAAGAAGTGTGTCCCTCCCCATGGCTGGTACATAAAACCACAAGGCTGCCCCCCCTCCCCCATTGCTCCTAAGAGGTCCCATGTGCCCTTAGTGCAACTTCTTAGGCAGCCAACCACTTGTCAATGTCATCTCCCACCACAAAACTTGGCACCACATTCTTGGGTATGTGAACCTTTTCCTCCCCAACACGTCCTGCATGTATGCTGCCACCATCACTGCTGGACCCAAGACTGTCTCGCCTTGATCTCCAGCTCCTTGAGACTCAGTTCATGAGCCAACAAAAGTTTCTTCTCAGCCAAGGCTCTCTCAGCTGCAGACTGCTTGGCTGCTCTCTCAGTGTCACGACTCACGTGCTGCTTGCGCCTGGAATTTGCAGATCTGGTGGCGTGAATCTTCAATGTTCGGCTTTGGCCCAAAAAGGGGCGACTCTTTCTGGTAGCCACGGTGCTGTAGGCAATGGAGACACCAAGAACAGACCGTGCCCTTCAGAAAGTAGCGCCAGAGGGAAAAAACCCCTTAAAAAGGGGAAAAAACCTCCAAACAGGAAGACTCCTGGAGAAAAACAAGAACAAACAAACAGGAATCCAAAAGGAGCAAAAATCAGAAAACACAGAATGCTGAATCCAAAACCAAAAGGCAAGGAAATCAGGAGCGAAGACACTAACTGAGCAGAAAGTGTTGCAGCGCAAAGAAAGAGGAAAAACACAGCCCTTATATACCAAAAAACAGGAAGTGACCCACAGGAAGTAAAAGGACACCATCTTAGATAGGGAAACAATACATAGAACAGAATAGTAGAGGAACCATAGAGAATAGGGAACAAGGAATGCTGGGAAAGCACAGGAATCTGGGAAGGAGGAAAAAACATAAAGAAAGGCACACAACAGACTGCAAAAAAGAAGAAGGACAAAGAAACGAAGAAAAACAGGTAAGAGGGTTCAGAGACCCCTGGGACAGTGAAAGGCAGAAGGAAGAACGAGGCCCCAAGCAAATCTGGGGCCTCGAAACGCGCAGGAGAGGCTGGGGGCGCGCCGCGTCTTAATAACGCGGTGCGCGGCCCGAGCCGAACGCCCTGTAGAAGTCGAGCTCTCGGCTCGCACCGCCCCGCGCGGCGTGACAGTAGATCCCCCTCCCGAAGGCCCAGGTTTAAGAGGGAATAAATGGTGAAAGCGTTGAATCAGGAGAGGAACGTGAACGGAAGAGGCATCCTCCCATGAACATTCACTGAGAGGATAACCCTTCCAATGAATCAGATACTGAAGTCGTTTATGAAAAAGACGAGAGTCACAAATTTCCTGCACTTCATATTCAGGAGCATCATCCACAAGGACAGGAGGTGGACAAGGAAACTGACGTGAGTAAGGATCAGGCACATAAGGTTTAAGCTGAGAAACATGAAAAACCGGATGGATCTTCCATGTATGGGGTAAGTGAAGACGGACAGTGACAGGATTGACCAACTGGAGAATACGGAAAGGCCCATAGTAACGAGGTGTGAACTTGTTTTGAGAGAGACGTGAGGGCAAGAATTTGGAGGAGAGCCAGACTTTATCTTGCAGATGATAATTTGGATTGGTTGTACGTCTCTTGTCTGCAGCCTTCTTCATATACCTCTTGGTATGTAACAAATTAGATCGAATTAGTTTATGGAGTTGGAGAAGGCGTTTGGAGAAATAGTTAATAGCAGGTAGAGGAGAGTTGGTTTGTGGAGAAGTAGGGAAAGAGATAGGATGAAAACCATAGGAACAGAAAAAGGGAGTGACCTTGGAGGCACTATGGACTGAGTTATTGTAGGAAAACTCAGCTAAAGAGAGGTAAGTGCTCCAGTTACTTTGGGTAGAATTGCAAAAGCATCGAAGATATTGCTCTAGTCCTTGGTTCAGACGCTCAGTCTGTCCGTTGGTCTGAGGATGGAACCCTGAAGACAAGGCTCTATTTATATTCAGGGTTTTACAAAAATGCTTCCAAAATCGGGAGATGTACTGAGGTCCTCTATCAGATATTATGTTATGTGGAAGTCCATGGAGACGGAAGACATGATCTATGAATATTTGACTTAGTTCTTGAGAAGTAGGCAGCTTTTTTAGGCCAGTGAAATTAGCCATTTTTGTGAAAGAATCCACGGTGACCATGATAACCCGGTTTCCTGCTGATGGTGGGAGCGAACACATAAAATCAGTAGAGATAATATGCCATGGGGCCGATGGAACAGGCAAAGGCTGTAGTAATCCTGCCGGTCTGGTGTGAGGTATTTTGACTTGGGCACATATGGGACAGGCCTGAACGTATTTTTCCACATCCAGTTTCCAGGTAGGCCACCAGAAAAATCGTGAAAGTAGTTCTTGTGTGGCTTTGATGCCTCTGTGACCAGCTACAGGGGAATCATGGCACATTTGTAATGCTTTCTTTTGCACCTTGTTTGTAGGGAGGAATATCAGGTCTTGGTAATAAAAATATCCTTGTTTCTTGTACAATAATGGTCTTAGTTCTTCTATGTCATGGTCCGATAGGTTGGCGTATTCTTGTTGTACTTCTTCCAGGAAAGACTGAGCCACTCCAATGATCTTACTGGGTTCTAGAAGATACTGGGATGAGGAAGGAGAACACTCTGGATATCGGCGAGACAGAGCATCAGCCAGAATGTTTTGAGATCCTGGAATATATGTAATATAAAAATCGTACTGACTGAAGAAAAAGGCCCAGCGGGCCTGACGACTATTCTGGCATACAAAATTTCTTAAACATTGTAAATTACGGTGGTCTGTCCTCACCTCAAATGGTTCCTTGGAACCCATCAGAAACTGTCTCCACTCAAGGCAGGCTGTTTTCAGAGCCAATAATTCCCTTTCAAGTACGGAATAATGTTGTTCAGCTGTGGAAAGGATATGAGACAAATAGAAAACAGGATGTTCAAGGCCATCATCCTCTTGTCGTTGGAGTAAGACAGCTCCGATGGCTCTCTCAGAAGCATCAGTTACTACTATAAATTGCTTGGTGGTATCTGGATGTCTTAAGATGGGGGCTTGGGTGAAGGCTCTCTTTAAGCTTTGAAAGGCTGCTTCAGCAGCCTCAGTCCAGACAAACCCCTTCTTTAAATTGTCCTTCTTTAAGGTGTGAGTTATGTGGCTAGTCTGACTGGCAAAGTCTAGAATGAATTGTCAATAGAAGTTTGCTAAACCTTGGAAACATTGTGTTTCTTTTATGGTAGAAGGAGAAGGCCACTCTAGGATAGCTTGTACCTTTTCTTGATCCATAGCTATGCCGGTGGGACTTAAATGATAGCCCAGATATTTGACTTCCGTCATGTCGAACTCACATTTCTCTGGTTTGCAAAATAGTTGATGATCACGAAGCCTTTGAAGAACTTGTTTAACATGGGAAGTATGGAGTTCAGGATTTCTAGAATAAATAAGAATGTCGTCTAGGTAGATCACGACTGTCTGATTCAGTAGGTCTGAAAACACTGAGTCCATAAATCTCTGGAAGATTGCGGGGGCGTTAGTAAGACCAAACGGCATAACCCTATATTCAAAATGGCCAAATGGGGTCCTGAATGCTGTCTTCCATTCGTCGCCTTCTCTTATGCGTAAAAGGTGGTAGGCTCCTCGTAAATCCAATTTAGTAAAACGTTGGGCCCCTCTGATTGCTTCCAGTATGTCCCTGATGAGAGGCAAAGGATAACGATCTTTAATGGTAATTTTATTCAGACCTCGAAAATCCAGGCACGGACGAAGATCCTTAGTCTTCTTGGGCACAAAAAAGAGAGGGGCCCCAGCCGGAGACGACGATGGAACAATAAGACCACTCTGTATATTTTCGTCCAGATACTCCTTTAGAACTTCCTTTTCGGGTTCTGTGAGGGAGTACATCCTCCCAAAAGGAACAATTGTGCCGGGTTCCAATGGAATTGCACAATCATATTCTCGATGTGGAGGTAGCACAGGTTTTGACGGTTTTTGGAAAACATCCTGAAACTCCAAATAGTGGTCTGGGATCCCTTGGACCGTATTAATGGACATACCAGTGGCACCTTCAGTAGCTAAGGATCTTTTCGGAGACCAATACTTGTCGGAAGTAAAACAGTTCTCATGACAAAATTGCGAAGACAAAGAGACTGTCCGGGTAACCCAATTTATATATGGGTTATGTCTGATGAGCCACGGAATTCCAAGAATGATGGTATGGTTAGGGGACGTAATAAGATCGAAGGAGATGTGTTCTTGATGGTTTCCCACCTGTAGACTTAACATCAGGGTAGTGGTGTCTACAGGACCAGAGGATATCAAAGATCCATCCACAGTGTGTACCTGTTCGGGTACTTCTTTTGCTTGAGTAGGGACTAGGTTAGCAGCAGCCCACGTCTTGTCCATGTATATACCACTAGCACCACAATCTAGTAATGCCATAGTCTTTTCTTGACGACCGTCAGGAAGTTGTAACAGGACCGGAAAGATGAACAAGGCAGTTGTATTGTCATTAAAGGAGCTGATGGAAGGTATAGCTGTAGATCCCGTCCCCTCCCTTCTTACAGAGGACGGGAGGTGGCGTTTCCCGAAGGCCTGGACGGACGTACTGGACAGGTACGGAGCATGTGACCAGCAGAACCACAATACAGGCACAACCCTCTCTTGCGTCTGTCTTCTCGTTCACTAGCAGAGAGCGGACCTCGGGTAGTATCCACCTGCATGGGTTCCCCTTCGATGTCTCTAGCAGGAGTGCGAGATTCCTCGGAACGCTGCAGGTATGCACGTGAGCTACTTGGCTGGGCAAACCCTCTACTCCTTTTCTTCTCCGATCTCCGTTCCTGAAGACGATATTCGATGGACAGTGCTTGATCCATCAGGCCACGAAGATCTTCCGCTCTGGTAGAATGCACTAGTTCATCCTTTATTTCTTCTTTGAGTCCTCTACGAAATAATGTTACCAGAGTACGTTCCACCCAAGTGGTCTCTGCCGCCAGCTGACGAAAACGGGTTATATATTGCAGGACGTCTTGGGAGCCTTGTTGGATGTCGCACAAGGCTTCTTCAGCGGAGGCTTCCAATCCAGGACGACTAAACATCTGTTTGAAGCGACTCACAAAGGCGGAATAGTCTGACAATACAGGGTCGTTGGAGGACACCATCGGGGTTGCCCAGGCCAAGGCTGGACCGGATAAGGCACTGATAAGATAACCCACCTTGGTCCTGTCGTGGGAGAATTGAGTAGGTCGGAAGGCGAAATACACCGTTAAAGCATCCAAGAACTCGCGAAGCTTGGTTGGTTCACCAGAGAAACAAGGGGTAGAAGCGGAGATTGTCGGAACATCACTGGTGCGGAGGGCCAAAGCCTGTCGTAACGCAGCATTTTCATTACGTAGTTGTTGCAATTCCTGGGCTTGTTGCTGAATCGTGGTCAACAGAGATTGCTCCGGATCTGCAGCAGCCGCCACTGTATTATCCATGGTGTTTGAGGACGTCGGAATGGTTGGGCGCTGCAATCTGTCACGACTCACGTGCTGCTTGCGCCTGGAATTTGCAGATCTGGTGGCGTGAATCTTCAATGTTCGGCTTTGGCCCAAAAAGGGGCGACTCTTTCTGGTAGCCACAGTGCTGTAGGCAATGGAGACACCAAGAACAGACCGTGCCCTTCAGAAAGTAGCGCCAGAGGGAAAAAACCCCTTAAAAAGGGGAAAAAACCTCCAAACAGGAAGACTCCTGGAGAAAAACAAGAACAAACAAACAGGAATCCAAAAGGAGCAAAAATCAGAAAACACAGAATGCTGAATCCAAAACCAAAAGGCAAGGAAATCAGGAGCGAAGACACTAACTGAGCAGAAAGTGTTGCAGCGCAAAGAAAGAGGAAAAACACAGCCCTTATATACCAAAAAACAGGAAGTGACCCACAGGAAGTAAAAGGACACCATCTTAGATAGGGAAACAATACATAGAACAGAATAGTAGAGGAACCATAGAGAATAGGGAACAAGGAATGCTGGGAAAGCACAGGAATCTGGGAAGGAGGAAAAAACATAAAGAAAGGCACACAACAGACTGCAAAAAAGAAGAAGGACAAAGAAACGAAGAAAAACAGGTAAGAGGGTTCAGAGACCCCTGGGACAGTGAAAGGCAGAAGGAAGAACGAGGCCCCAAGCAAATCTGGGGCCTCGAAACGCGCAGGAGAGGCTGGGGGCGCGCCGCGTCTTAATAACGCGGTGCGCGGCCCGAGCCGAACGCCCGGCAGAAGTCGAGCTCTCGGCTCGCGCCGCACCGCGCGGCATGACACTCAGCTTCAGCCTGTTTGGCTTCTCTCTCTACCCTCCTTTCCTCCTGTTGAGCTTCAATTTTCAGCCTTGCCATTTGCAATTGAAATTCCCTCTCCTCTCTCCTTTCCTTTGCGGTCAGGCCCTGATCAGAGACGCTGCTCCCTGGTTTGGCAGGGGGCAAAATTGCAGTGGTAACGTCATCCACTGATGGCAAAAAATCCTCTGAGGGGCCATCCTGTGGGCCCTCCTCCTCAACATTCTCATCTGAATGGGCTTCAACCCAGGCCCTCAGCACCATTTGGAATTCCTCCTTTCTGGATGCTTTCTGGGTAGGTACACCCATATCCCTGCAGAACGCCCTCAGAAGTTTAACAGTGTAGGTCTCCAGCATGGCCAGATCAAAATCTTCATTTCCTGCTTGAGACCCAGCCAGAGACATGTTGAATGAGGATTTTAGTCAAAAAGTTGTCAGGAAAAACTAAATTGCAAAAAGAGATAAAAATCAAGTTGACCTTTAACTGTGGGTAGGTAGTGAAATACTTAGCTACTGTATGTCACTACACAAATACAAGTACTATCCTCACCGCTGATCACCAATGTTAGAAATGGGGTCTTTGGTTGGCAGTCAGGTTACCCCCTGTCCAAGCAAAGACCCTCACTCTAGTCAGGGTAAATCACACACAATCCAAATTATCCTGTGCCCACCCTCTGGCAGCTTGGCACTGAGCAATCAGGCTTAACTTAGAAGGCAATGTGTAAAGTATTTGTGCAATAAATCATACACTAACACCATATAGCACCGCAAAAATACACCACACAGTGTTTAGAAAAAAATATAATATTTATCTGGATAAATGCAGGTCAAAACGATTAAAATGCAATAAGTGTATGTTCAGATATCACTGTAAAAGTGATATAAAGTGTCTTAAGTCTTAAAAGTAAACAAAGTCTCTTTCAAGCACAAAGTTCTTGGTTTGCATGCAAAATCTCCACAAAGAACCGCAGAGGAGGAGATGCATGGAAACAAAGGGGGTGTGTATTGATTTCTCGGGCCGCACACGGCGATGCGTTGTTTAGTTTTCACGCAGGGACGGCTGTGCGCCGACTTCCGGCGCTCGGTCGTGGATCCTCTTTGGGTTGCGGGGTTTTCTGACGCCCCGGAGACCATGCATGGATTTCCTGCACTAGCAGGACGAAGTCACAGGAGCTGTGTCAATTCGGTGGGCATCTAATTTTCTACTGCATGGCAGGCACTGCATCGATTCCTCTCTGGAAGTCTGGCTGAGTTGTTCCGGGTCAGCTGTGCGTCTTTCCGGTGGGCTGTGCGTCGAATTCCAGGTCGCTACGATGGCGCTGCGTTGATCTTCTCAGTGTGAAGTCGGGCTGCGTTGTTCCGGTTCGGCGTGCAGTGACATTTTCACCATGGTGCAGGCTGTGTGTCGTTTCTGGCAGGCTATGCATCGAATTTCTCTGCACAAGGAGTTTTTCATGTAGGGATGAAGTCTTTTTGGTCCTGAGACTTCAGGGAGCAGGAGGCAAGCTGTATCCAAGCCCTTGGAGAGCACTTCTTCACCACAGCCAGACAGCAGAAAGTCAGCAAGGCAGTAGTCCTTCACAGAAAGCAGACAGGTGAGTCCTTTGGGCAGCCAGGCAGTTTTTGTTGGCAGGATGCAGGTTCTGGTTGGAGTTTCTTCTCTAGGAAGTGTCTGAGTTGGTAGGGGCAGAGGCCCTGTTTAACTACCCAATGTGCCTTTGAAGTGGGGGAGACTTCAAAGAGTGGCTTAGAAGTGCACAAGGTCCCCTTTCAGTTCAATCCTGTCCGCCAGGGTCCCAGTAGGGGGTGTGGTAGTCCTTAGTGTGAGGGCAGGCTACTGTCCTTTGACATGCAAGTGTCAAGCCCTCCACCCTCCCAGCCCAGGATGACCCATTCAAAATGCAGGTGTATGCAGTGAGGCTGAGTATCCTGTGTTAGGTTTGGGGTGTGTCTGAGTGAATGCAAGGGAGCTGCCAACTAAACCCAGCCAGACGTGGATTGTAAGGCACAGAAAGATATAAGTGCAGAGAAATGCTCACTTTCTAAAAGTTGCATTTCTAAAATAGTAATGTTAAATCGAACTTCACCAGCCAGCAAGATTTTGCATCACCATTCTACATATGACCTTCCTACTCCTTGCAGATCAGCAGCTACTATTCAAACAATGTATGCGGGCAGCCCCAATGTAAGCCTTTGAAGGGAATAGGCCTCACAGCAGTGTACAAACTAGTTTAGGAGTTTTACACTACCAGGACATGTAAACTACACAGGTACATCTCCTCCCTTTTGCCTACACAGCAACCTGCCCCATGGCTTAGGGGTATCTTATATGTAGAAAAGGGGGAGTTTTAGGCTTAGCAATTACTTTTAAATTCCAAGTCGAATTGGCAGTGGAACTGCACACACAGGCCTTGCAATGGCAGGCCTGAGACAAGGTTAAGGAGCTACTCAAGTGGGTGGCACAATCAGTGCTGCAGGCCCACAAGTAGCATTTAATCTACAGGCCCTGGGCACATATAGTGCACTCTACTAGGGACTTATAAGTAAATTAAATAGTCCAATTGGGTATGATCCAATGTTACAATGTTTTAAGGAGGGAGCATATGCACTTTAGCACTGATTAGCAGTGGAAAGGTGTGCAGAGCCCTAAAGCCAGCAAAAATGAGGTCAGAAAAAGAGAAAGAGGAAGGCAAAAAGTCTGGGGATGACCCTGCAGAAAGGCCATTTCCAACAAATACCAAACATTCTCTCTCTCTCTCTCTCTCTTCCATCCCATTATGGGCTGGAAGATACAGAGAGAATGTGAGAGATTGAGACAGAGAGAGGTATTTAGAGAAAGAGATTGGCAGTCAGAAAATGAGAGAGTGATAGAGATAGACACAGAAGTGAGTGGGGGTTAGGCATTCATGAATGATATACTTAGAATGAGACATTTCTAGACAAATCAAAAACAAACAAATGTATAACATAAAAAGAGTGAGATCACTTCTTTGTATGTACCTTAAATATTTTACGTTGAAAAGAAACTAATCCTGGGAAATGCCCATTGATACACCTATAGTAGAGCCGCCAAACCTGAAGTTTAATGGTGTGAGACCTTTACCACTAGTCCAGAAATGCCTGTTGACCAAGTGCTCTCCAGACATCCCTGTGACATTCATCCGAAGGGTTTAAAGGGCAAAAAACTTAAATGACCAATCACTAGCCAAGTTTAACCTTGAAAAGATGGGTAAATAAACAAACACTTTGACAGAAGAAACAATACCTTGAACCTTCAACCTACTGAATGACAGTGCAAAACCTTTAGCAGTAAACTAGAAGTGACACAGGCTTGCTTAATATCCAAACGTAACTATAACATTTGAAACAAATATCTTGCTGGTGTGACACTTTGAAGTCATAGCATGGAGAGAACATTGCAATACCAATCTTTCTCTCTCTCTTTCATCCCATTATAGGATGGAAAACAGAGAGAGAAAATGAGAAAGTGAGAGATTGACACAGAGAGAGACATTTAGAGAAAGATACTGACAGAGAGAGAACATGAGAGAGAGAGATAGAGACAGAGACAGAGAGAAGTTGGTGTCAAGCATTGATGATTGATATACTTAGAATTAGATATTTCGGGGGAAAGCGGCAAAAAATGTATTTGTCACATACAAAGAGTGAGATCACTTCTCTGTATGTAACTTAAACATTTCAAGTTGGAAAGACAACAAAGCAGGGAAATGATCACAGACACACCCAGACTAAAAACACCAATCTTCTTTTTAAGGTGCTGAGACCTGAACCACCAGTCTACAGGAGACTGTTCATAAAACACAGGTAGTTAGAGAAAGAGATTGACTGAGAGAGAGAGAGATAGAGAGACAGAGAGAGAAGAGAGAGAGAGAGAAGTGGGGTTAGGCATTGATGAATCCTATACTTTGAATTAGATATTTACGAACAATTAAAAAAAATGTATTTGTTATATAAAAAGAGTGAGATCACTTCTCTGCAGTTCCCTTAAATATTTAAAGTTGAAAAGAAAATAAACCTGGGAAATGATCACCGACAACATCAGCACTAGAGCCTTCCCAACCTGTAGTTTAAAGGTGTAAGTCCCTCACCACTAGCCCACAGATAACTAGCCGCTAAAGGATCTCCAGACATCCCTATGGCAGTCATCCCATAGTTTTCGATGGGAAAAAAGGCGTGTTTAACCTTGACAAGAAGAGTAAACAAACAGACACTTTGCCAGAAGAAACCAAGCCTTGAACGTTCAACCTACTGAATATCAGCCCAAGACCTTTAGCAATAGGCTAGACGTGACTCTGTTCTGCTGTGTGTCGAAAACATAACAATAACATTTGAAAGAAACATTTTGCTGGTGTGGCACTTTGAAGCCATTGTATGGAGGGAATACTGCAATTCCAATCTTTTTCTCTCTGTCTTCCATCCCATTATTGGACGGACGCTAGAGAGAGAAAGAGAGAAACTGAGAGATTGAGACAGAGAGAGGCATTTAGACACATAGATTGAAAGAGACAGAAATGGGAGAAAGACAGAGAGAGAGAGAGAGAGAGAGAAGTGGAGATTAGGCTTTGATAAATGATTTACTTAGAATGAGATATTTCAGGAAAAATCTAAAGAAAATGTATTTGTCACATAAATAGAGTGAGATCATTTCTCTGTATCAACTTTAAATATTTCATGTTGAAAAGAAATTAAAGGATGGAAATGCCCACAGCCACACCCAGACTAGAACCCCCCGCTTTCAGTTTAAGACCTTAACCACTAGCCTACAGGTGATTGCCCGCAGTCTGTCATCAGACATTCCTATGACATTCAACCTGAGGGTGTGATGGAAAAAAACTTAAATGATCAATCACTAGGCACATTTAACTTTCAAAAGATAAGTAAATAAACAGACACACTGCCAGAAGAAACTAGGACTTGGACATTCAACCTACTAAATAACAGTCCAAGAGCTTTACCAGTAGGTTAGAAGTAATGCTGGCTTGCTTTGTATCAAATCGTGGCTATAACATTCGAAACAAACATCTTGCTGGTGTGACACTTTAAAGTCACTGTATGGAAAGAACATTGCAATACCAATCTTTCTCTCTCTCTTCCATTCCATTATGGGATGGAAGATAGAGAGAGAAAGTGTAATACTGAGACAGAGAGAGGCATTTAGAAAAAGAGATTGAAAGAGAAATAAAATGTTAGAGAGAGAAGTGGGGGTTAGGCATTGATGACTGATATACTTGGATTGAGATATTTCCGGACAAATCGAAAAAATGTATTTGTTGCAAACAAAGAGGAAGAACACTTCTTTGAGCCAACCTTAAATATTTCAAGTTGAAAAGAAATTAAAGCTGGGAAATGACCAAAGACACACCCAGATTAGAACCACCAACCCACAGTCTAATGGTCTAAGATATTAGCGACTAATCAACAGATGCCTGCTTGCCAAGTTTTCTCCAGACATCCATATGACATTCAGCCCAAAGGTCTTGAAGGGAAAAAGGCTTAAATGGTCAATCACTAGGTATCTTTAACCTACAAAAGATGAGTAAATACGTAGATACTTTGCCAGAAGAAACCTGGACGTGAGCCTTCAACTTACAAGATAACACTCCAAGAACACTAGCAGTAAGCTAGAAGGGACACTGGCTTCGTGTCTATCAAAATGTAAGTATAACATTCATAACAACCATCTTCCAGGTGTGACACTTTGAGGTCATTGTATGGAGAGAACATTGCAATACCACTCTTTCCCTATTATGAGATGAAAGAGAGAGAGAGAAAGGGAGAAAGTGAGAGAGAGAGAGAGAGGCATTTAGAGAATGAGACTGACAGAGACAGAAATTGAGAGATAGACAGAGAGGGTGAGAGAGAGAAGTGGGGGTTTGGCAGTGACGAATGATATACTTAAAATCAGATATTTTGGGAAAAATTGAAAAAGAATTATATTTGTCACATTAAAAGAATGAGATCGCTTCTCTGTATCTGCCTTAAATATTTCAAGTTGAAAAGAAATTAAAGCAGGGCTACGACCACTGTCACGTCCAAAGTAGAACCACCAATCTTCAGTTTAAGAGTTTGAAACCTTAACCACAAGCATACAGACAACTACTCGTCAAACGTTTTCGAGACATCCCTATGGCATTCAACCCAAAGGTTTTGATGGGGAATTTTTTTTTAATGATCAATCACAAGGCACATTTCACCTTCAAAAGATGTGAAAATAAACAGCTCCATAGCCAGAATAAAAAAGGACTTGAAAAGTCAACCTACAGAATCACAGTTTAAGAAGTTTAGCAGTATGCTAGAAGTAACTCTGTTTTGCTAAGTATCAAGCCATAACTATAACATTCGAAAGAAATAGTTTGCTGGTGTGAAACTTCGAAGTCATTGTATGGAGAGAACATTGAAATACCAGTCTTTCTCTCTCTCTCTCTCTCTCTCTTCCATCCCATTATGGGTTGGAAGATAGAGAGGGAAAGAGAGGAAGCGAGAGATTGAGACAGAGAGAGAGGCATTTAGAGAAAAAGATTGACAGAGACAACAAATCTGAGAGAGATAAAGCGAGGCAGAGATAGTGGGGATTAGGCATTGCTGAATAATGTACTTAGAATGAGATATTTCAAGACAAATTGAAAAAAAATTATTTGTCACATTAAAAAACTGAGATCACTTCTCTGTGTGTACCTTAAATGTTTCAAGTTGGAATTAAATTAAAGCTGGGAAATGACCACTGACACACCAACACTAGAACCGCTGACCTTCAGGTTAAGGGGAGGAGCCCTTACCTATTAGCCCATAGGTATCTGTCTACCAATTGCTCTCCAGACATAACTATGGGATGGAAGAGGGAGAGAGAAACATTGGTATTGCAATGTTCTCTCGATACAGTGACTTCAAAGTGTCACACTAGCAAGATGTTTATTTGAAATGTTACAGTTACATTTTGATGCACAGCAAGACAGAGTCATGTGGGTGTATGACCTCCTAAATTAGGCTTAGGTGACACGTAATAGGGCAGTGACATCTACTACCCATAGATGTCAACTCAAATCTTTTTGATTCAGACAGGAGTAATAAGATCATCAAATCAAACAATAGGAACCAAAAGGCAAACATAATAACAATATACAATAAAGAGTGACTAATTTATATGCATCATGACCTATGTGGCCATGAATCACCACATCAATTTAGTAAAGGTTAAGCATGTATTGCCCTTATATTAATAATTATAAAGTCACGTAAATAATACACAAAACCAAATGATAGCAATGTAGAAACAACACAAGCTGTTCAAAATGTTTGAAGAATCTTATTCTGATAAAAGCAATCATCATTAAATACTCCAAAAGAATTATACAAAACAACTACAAAATGATTTCAGAAATAGCAATAGATTTCATTAGTTTCATTAGTTGTGCAGTTGAATCATTCATTATCAATTATTAAACATTTAATTCAATAATTGGGTTGAACATTCTTGCTACCAAATTTAATTAGAAAACCATGTGTGGCGCTGGGCTTTATCGCATGCAAAACTTAAAAATAAAACATAAACTAATTTGGAAAACATCTAACTATGGCGCTAGCAATAATGTGGTTTTATTTCGAAGGGAAAACGTGTAGAGAAAAACAAACGCACATTTGGTTATACCCCTCCTAAAAACAACAGCAGTTAGCAGAGTCTTCATCAGAAGAGCACAGGAACAGCAGGTCTTCAGTAGTCAGCATCAGGAACATGGAAGGGGAACAGTTCAGTAAAGTTGGGCCTAAAGTAACTGAACTGCTAAAATAATATACATGCAACTCCAAACCTAAAAAACTATGAACTGCAACTACATAATCTAGAGCTTTGCCTATATAAATGCACTAGCTAGCCTCCTATTGGATGGCACTATGGGGTGTGATAATGAGCAACCAATTGAATTTTCCAGTTTTTAGCTTTTTCCAATTTTCTTCGAGATAGGCTCAAGTTGACATTCTCCTCTGGGCGACTGTTTCCGCAGAATATTAACCTTGTAGAAAACAGCACAAAACATGACATTTTTACTTATGTTACTTTCCACCAGAAACTAAGGCCCATTGTTAACACTTTCAATAGCTATCACAAGAAAGTACAGAATGAGCATAGTGAAAATGACAGTAGATTTCCATTGTGAGCTTTCAATGGGGTAGCTAATAGATAAAGTTTGTAAAAGAATTTAAATGAAGTCAGCATACCATTTTACACTGTACTGTGGAAAATAATAAAGCTTAGGCCTTTTGACTATGCTAATACATGAAGGATAAAACAATTCCAATATTTAGTACATTATTTGATCAGTCAATAATTTTAAATCATTGGTTTTATTCATCAATATTAAATATCTCTTGTTATTACAAGTAGTTGTGATCCATCAAAATACATTTCAAAATTATTTATTATTTCTCATAGAACTTGAGATGGCGGACACCATGTCAACTACATTTCAAACATGCCTGTTTTATATTTCTAGCACAAGTTTATCTAATTTAGTTTTTTAGTACACAACATTTATATGACTTGTTTACTAATTTTTTATTAATAATGTGTGCTCTCTAACAATCCCTTCTCTGACTGCAATACGTGCCATCACAGTAGAACAGTAGAACATTTAATAAATGAGACAATTCAAAGCTTAGCTTGTTTAGTATATCTACAGTTAGGTTTTCACCATTCTTCTTAATTTCTCAAATTATTACATTATCTACTTCTTATCTTTTCTTTCTATTTCTTCCATCCTCTGTTTATTTGTTATCCTTTGTATTTGTATGAATCTGTATAGATTGTAAAATCCAATTATACTAATAAGACACATAAACACTATTAATAATGGTTTCCATATCATTCCCCCAACACCCTGATCAAGATTCCCCAACCAATTTCACATTTTAGTAAAATTGTCACATACAGTTTCCCACACATTGAGTTGTTTCAGGTTATTTTAGTCAGAATTCAAATGTTTCACATTTCTAAAGTAGGTTATACTTTCTTTACAGTTGTCAGGAATAAAAGTGCAACAATGTTGGGCCTTAAGCATCTGACAGACTCTGCCCTCTTTTGCTAAAAGAATATCCAATGCAAGAGGTTTCTGAAGAACCATCAAGCAGACCACAACCATTCCCATATCCATAAGAAGTATTGCCCCAGAAAAATATGTTAACATTCTGTCCACAATGGTTGACAATTTCCTAATTTTCATGTTATTCAAAACAACTCCTACGTAAGGAATACTTGCTCCAAATATATCTCCAATTATTTCTGAATAACTTGCCCTTTTTTATCTTGAGCTTAGGTTTTCATCAGTATCATTTGTGTTGTTAATCTGATACATTTTAGGGAAAACCACACCCAGATAACAAGTCCCATACCATCCCCTAAGGAGACGATAATAGGCATTCCTACCAGAAATACAATACACACCAGGAATCAACATATCTTGTCCATTTAGCATGAAGTCTTATATGTGTCTGCATTCACTCATTCCCACAAACTTAGTATCATTTCTAAATTGAGGTCAGTATGTACAAAGCTTCCCTATATGTTGGTAATCTAAAGCAAGCTTTCCTTGTCTGTTAGGTATGTTATATGCATGATCATTCTTTTATTTCCATTTGGCTAAACCCTTTTCTATTTTCTCCTTATGTGCTTTACTTCCATCATCAGCCTGATGAATTGGTGAAAGTATACATGTCAGATTATTCTTGTGAGCATCTGCCGTACCAAATGTCAGTGTAGGTTCAAAGAAGCCTCCTACAATGTCTATGTTTCTAACTTTAGCAATACTACTCAAGTGTTGGTTAACTGGAACAAAGGAAAAGACTAGGTCATCATTTGAGTAAAAATTATATATATATATATATATATATATATATATATATATATATATATATATATATATATTCCTCATTTTAGAGCCTTGTTAACAAAAGATTACAACTGAGACCATAAATTAATGGTAAGCTATATGTGATCCCTTCTTGTAGTAAGGAAGGAATTTGTGTATACACATAACATTCTCTCACATCCATAGTCTCAACATATTCATCCAAACAAACAATAGTAAACATTAGAAGAAAGGTCCCCTAGTGAGTTGTTTAAATGTAAATAACTCATCTTTATAGAACTTGTGTAACTCATACAATGTAGTGGCTTCTTGTATTGGAGAAGATGTATAAGTAGTTACAGCTTTATTAGAAATATTCAATGTCACGATCAACAACAAACTCAACAACACACATACAACTGAAAATCCAATCCTTTCATAGTTGCACCCATTGTTTCTATTGCATTTGAAATTAATAGCCTGTAAAGAATCAAAAGTAGAAGGGAGAAAAATATAAAATAACTGTACACCCACAACAAAAATCAAATATAATCTTCAGTTTTCTTTTGTGACTACATAGAGCAACTTTCAGACTCTCCAGAATTTGTCAAAATCAGTTTAGTAGCTTTGCCAAATTCGGTTTGGTTTCAAATGTCTATGTCAGTCTGCTGGTCACTAGTTATTATTTCCAGTGTATAATGTCATTCTTGGTCAGTTGAAAATGTTATTTCAAAACTCAGTTCAAGCGTGATTTCAAGTTCCACAAGGCTGAACTGAATTCTCACAATCAAAACAAAAGGACATAAACTCATGTTTCCACTCATAACCTGCACAATATGCCCATTCAGTATCTTCCACTTGGAACTTTCTTCCTTTTTCATTTTTGACTTGTACTTGTTTCTTCTTCACTCAAATCTGTTCTTTCAGCTATTTCTGCTTCTTTATTTATACTTGACAACACACTAGGAACTTTTTCAGCTGCATGCAAGGAAGGCCATTTATCTTCTTTCACAGTTTTTCTTGAGGGTGATGATACAACTGGTCTTACAAATCTTCTTGGTCTAGCAAAGATCTGCAAATTCTTCTTTGACTTTGATTTGATTCACCTGCACCATTAGCCACTTCAGAAGGAGTCAAATTTGTGTGATTTTGATTCAACTCAACTTTCGGCTACTTAACCAAAGAAATTTTTTTATCTCTTTTTCCCAATTGTCTACTTCTGGGAGAGTCCTCTGGCTCAGACTCGACTCTCATGCTATATCCACTTCTGTTTCTGCTGATAGAAGAGTATCAGGATTGTCCACAAATTCAGATGTCAGAGGAGAACATGAATCTTTTTTTTTTTTTTTTTACCAGTTTGGAGTCCTTACTTGTGCAGTCTCTTGCTCAGTTTCTATCATTTGCTCTCCTTCAGACTGTACAGTTTCTGCTGATGCTTTCAGAAACACTGGATCTTCATCATTTAAAGGATATGGCACTTTACAAGTATGGCTCACATGAATCCAGTTTGGAACTTCAGCACATTTCACAGCAGTCATTTTCATTAGTATAACCTGAAACGGTCCTTTCCACCTAGTTTTCAAACAAGTCTTCCGCACATGCTTCTTGATCACCACCCATTCACCAGTCCATAGACTGTAACACTGATCTTGGGTTGGTGGCATGGATGTTGCTTACACCTGGTGATACAAAGAGTGAACCACATCAGCTAAACCCTTGCAGTAATCCAGCACCAAGTCATCTGTTATGCTTACAAGCGCATTTGCAGGAAAGGCTGGCAATCTCATGGCTGTGCCCTTTAATATTTCATGTGGCGAGAGTCCAGTCTTTCTGTCAGGTGTACTTTGCATGCTCATCAGAACCAAAAGTAAAGCATCATGCCATTTCAGTGAAGTAGATGCACACATTTTTGCTAATCAAGCTTTAAGAGTACCATTCATTTGTTCCACTAATTCAGAAGCTTCAAGGCAGTAACTACAATGCAACTCCTGCTCAATATTTAAGACTGAACATAACATTTTTATCACCTCATTATTGAAGTGACTTCCTCTGTCTGACTCTAAAGAGGCTGGGAACACAAATCTTGGGATCAGCTCCCTAAGTAACAGCTTTGCTACTGTGAGGCTATCATTTCTACGTGTTGGGTAGGCCTCGATCCAATGACTAAATATATAGACAATCTCCAACACATAACTCAAGCCACCACACATATGCATCACAATGAAATCCATCTGCTTTCTATTAAATGGACCACCTGATCTTCCACTGTGACTCAAATTGACAACATTTCTCTTTCCCACATTCATTTGCTGATATGTAATGCACTTGTGACAAATTGCTTCTGCAACCTGTCTAAGTATTGGATTGAACCAAAATTACTGAAATTAATCATTGCATCTCTGTCAATGTGAGTTTGACCATGTTAGTATCTAGCCATTTGTGTGAGTAGGCAGTTTGGCAAGACTAGCTGCCCTTCATTCAAAACCCACATTACATCAATTTCTCTTTGGGTACAACCCAATTTCATACCGTTTCTTTTCTCATCATCTGGACCCTCATCTTGCAATCTTTTAATTCCTTTCCAAGTTTCAACCAATGTCAACAGAAAACTTTGATTTGTCTCATCAGTACTTGTACATTTTTCCACTTTTCATTGAAAGTGGCACAATTAAATGGACAGTATCTAGCAACTTGATCAGCATATACATTTCCCATAGTAATAAAATCATTTGCTTTACGATGTGCAGTGCACTTCACAGCTGTGACTTTCTTAGATAATTGTAAAGCTTACAGTAGTTCATGATTCCTATCCCCATTTCTAATAGGTGAGCCAGAAGAAGTCATAAAACCTCTTTGGGACCACAACTGCCTGAAGTCATTCCCAACACTAAATCCATACTGGCTGTCTATAAAAATTGTAATTATGAGCTGTGATGAAATACAGCATGCTCTAGTAAGAGCAGCCAATTCAGCCACTTGTGCAGAAAATACTCCTGGAAGCCAAGAAGCTTTGAGTACACAAGAGATAGTGCACACAGAATAACCAGCTCTGAAAGTTCCAACATTGTCTCTTAAACAGCAACAATCAACAACAATTATTTGGTCATTTTTTTCTAGCAGATTATTCGGAACATCAGGTCTAGGTTTGGTGCACAGTTCAGTAACATCCAGACAGTCATGCTCCACTTTATTTACATTTTCAAGTTCAGCAGTATCAATAGGTAACAAAGTAGCAGGGTTAAGTAATCCACACCTTCTCAGGGTTAAATTCAAGGAACCCAAAATCAGCAACTCATAATGAGTCAACAGAGCATTTGTCAGGTATTGGGTCTTGGTCCTGGTAAATAAGACCTCAACTGAGTAAGATACCAGAACAGTTACAGGGTGTCCCATCACAGTGCTCTTACTTTGGGCAAGACTAGCACCAACTGCAGCCATCTGTTTCAGGGAACCTGGTAAAGCGGCAGCAACCACATCCAATGTAGCTGAAAAGTATGCTACAGGATGACTTAAGCCACCAAGCACCTGTGTCAGGACAGAAAGAGCACAACGATCAAATTAATGACAAATCAGTGAAAATGATTTTGTGTATTCAGGCATTCCCAGAGCTTGTGCTCTGCACAAACTCTCTCAGCTCAGTAAAAGCTTTCATACAGGCTTCATCGAAGGGTACTGGATCTGTAATGTTTTTGTGGGTCAATCTCTGTGAAGGCTCACAAATAACAGAAAAATTGGGAATCCATTGGTGACAGTAACTCATCATTCCCAAAAACATCCTGATATTTCTTTGAGTAACAGGAGGGTTCATTTCCAGTATAGCTGTAACCCTTTTTCTGGACACTTTTCTTGCACCTTTCTCTATTCGTGTCCCAAATATTTCACTTCTTTTTGAAACTACTGTCATTTTGCTGGAGACACTATGGGCCTCATTACGACCTTGGCGGAGGGGATTACTCTGTGACAGATATCCTGCCAGCTGTGTTACAAGTTCCATTATAGCCTATGGAACTTGTAAAATGGCATATAGGATATCCGTCAATTGTGGGATGGAGTAATTCTCTCTGCCAAAGTCGTAATCAGGCCCTTTATGTCCATTTTCACCCAGATGATTCAATAAAGCAATAGTATCTTGCCAGCATGCTTCTTGTGTCTTTGAAACACTCATTAAGTCATCAATGTACTGAACCAATCTAGATTGGAAAGCCATTTCCAATGATTTCGATTTTTGTTTTCAACACTTCATTAAATATTGATGGGGATTCTGAGAATCCTTGTGGAATTCTAGACCAGGGATACACATGATTGCAGGATTTAAAACAAAAGAAAAAATGGATATCTTCATGTAGTGCCACAGAAAAAAATGCTTGTGACAAGTCCACTACTGCGAACCATTCTGTGTCACATGGAATTTGAAATAAAATCACTGCTGGATTAGGTACCACTGGACAACATTTAACAACTTTGTCTTTTATTTTCCTCAAATCCTGAACTATGCCAAATTTTCTATAGTTTTTTTCTAAACCCATAAAAGGGGAATTACATGGGCTGCTCAGCACCTCTTTCAAAATCCCTTGCTCAACAAAATCCTTCAATTGCAACTGCAGCCATGAGATATTGGGGAGTTTACGGGAAAACTTCATTAGGTTTAACTGTGACTTTGACTGGTTCTACTCCTTTAATTAGACCAATATCTCGTCCTGAAAAATCCCATACTTTTAGAATAACTGTATCTTATAGGTCACCTGTCCCAAACCCTGAACCACTTGCGTGTTTCCCTGTTGTTGTTGATGTATTCCCTGCATCCCTGATTGTGCTGCTCTAATCTGCATCACCATTGCCTTTTCTTTCAATCGTTTTTGTTTCATGTCAATTTTGTCACTGCAACATTTAGCAAATTGTAATACTTCATCAATCGGTTTTACTTGCCAGCAACTTAAAAGACTCTTAAGCAAGTATCCAATTTCAGGTCTCAACCTGTGCACAAACCAGAACACAAAATGAACCATGTCTTTGGGCTCTATTGCTTCTGTACCACTATAATGTTTGCATGCCTGCAACAACCTTTCGTAATATGCACGTATTGACTCATTTGCTTCCTAAGCTGTCCTGTCATTTCTCTGACAATCAATATCTTTAGAGGAAATTCTCGATTTGAAAAATTGGATCACTTTGTAATAGCTTTTCATCACTTCAGGAGACAGCACACCTATAACCAGATCTCGTGGAGGCTCGCTTGTCAGCCAGTCAACAGTCCTCTTACATTCAATCCATAAATCAGGTCGGACCACAATTTCTAAAAAGGGTATTTAAATACTCCCATTAACATTTAGCAAGTTTCACAAACCAATCTGTCTATTGATACTATTCCACTGGCTTCTGTCTCAATCTCGGGTAATCATTTATGAATGATAAAATATCACTCCTGCTCCAAGAAACAGTAGAGTTTGAAGTCACATACCCTTTTTTCTTCTGCTCTGTTTTCTTTACCCATCTGCCTTCCCATTTTTCTAATGCTCCCCATGTTTGAATACTATGGTTTAATTCTGTATAATGAATTTTCATTATAGGTGATCTCATGTTTGCAATATCTTTTCAATTGAATTGTAATCGATAACTTCTCTTTAATGGTTTGGATTTCTCAATATCCACTTCATATTTTTCCGCAAGTTCTGATCATTTCTGATGTGCCAATCCTGTTCTGTTTATGACATCTTTACACTTAAAATGTAACTCGTCTTTATTAGATGAGTCAATTCTATTTAATTCAAGTGTTTCTTCAATCATTTCATTCAATTCTAATCTTGCCAAATTCATTGTTCTTTCCCCTTCAGCAACTGTTTTCATTGCTGATGCTCCCCTCACTTTCTCCAACCATTCTGTTAATTGCTGAATTGTCAAGCCTTGCAAGGTAACATTATTAATCCCTTTAGGCACACATTCCAGGTGGACCTATCGCTCTTTCAGGTGACCCTAGAACCACATTTGGAGACCCCAAAGTTTGTGAGATCATAGGACAAGCTATGTCTATAAGTGGACCTGTTTTGTCAAAAGTCTGATTTATTTGAGACAATACTCCTGCAGTAGCATTGAGTTTCTCCCTTTTTGCATTTGAATTAAAAAGTGAAAACATTGTAGCATTAACTAAGTTATAAATTTGCATATTGCTCTCATTATTTCCCTGGGCATACAATGAAACAACTGGACCAGTTGTGACAGGAACTGATAATGCTTCTGGACCTGATGAAGTGTTCTGATTTTTCGAGTAAATCATTCCAGTTCTCTGACCTGTAAATATTGAGGAACTCAATTGCGATATTGATACTGGAGTATACATTGCATTGTCTGAGCTTAAATATCAACTTGTACAGGAGTTACTGAATTAGGTATAGACTCCACCTGGACCATCACTGGTTTCTGAATAATCTGTGGTGTCACTGGTATTTTAATACTTGATGCAGAACAAACAGCAGAAACTGTAGAATATATTACAGGCTGTGCTACGGTCTGAATCACAGGAGTTTGAGTTAGTGTAATAGTGGGAACATTAGTTGCAACTTCAACTTGACACTGTGTCACCACAACTGAAGTTGTAATTGGACTAGCACTAACAACTTGATTTGCCTCTTCTGCTGCATATGGAGGAGGACGATTTCTCAATAATTGTGTTATTAATTCACCATCACCTGAATCACTATAATAAATTAGTGATTTTTTAGCTTCGTCTGACATCAACTTATGTACTTGAGGATTCTTTTTCTTTGGTCTGACACTGTCCCCTTTTACTTGTGAAATTTCAGGAAACTTTCCAATACCTTGTAAGGTTTCTGTTCTCCAAAACATCTGCTCAGTATCCCATTTAGCTTCTAACAATGTTTTGTCCACTTTTTGCATTCATCTCTCAAATTTTAATTTTTCTTGTTGTCTTGCTACTAGCTCCCACATAGCTAAGAGTTTAAATTGTGCTGAGTTCAGAGGGGGCTTTAATTATTAAAGTACTCTTCTTAGATTTTTTGAAATTTTACATATTAAAACTTCCATGAGCAGTAAAAGCTGAGCACCTTTCCTTTTCTGTTATTTTGCACCACTGTTTCAACCAAATGTATGCTGATGGATTTTTCTCTTCGATTACTATATATGCAGGTGTACCTTCTGGCGGGGCAATTTCTCCTGTTCTGAATGGAATTAAAGCATCTTCTCTTATCACGCTTTTTATTACTTTGAAAATGTTCATTTTTTTACCTTAAATATGGCTTAAACTACCAATTAAATCCAAAACAGGAAGTATTTCAATCCCAAAATTATGTTTTGCTTGCTACTCTCAACCAATAGCTGTTCACGGTTGTCCACCAATCTGTGGGCGGCTCCTTTCACCAACTGGCCAATCCCAGCACAGACCCAGTGACATCACATTTGCTCACACAGCTGCTGACAAAGCCTCTCGGCTCGTCCTTGAAACTCTACCCACATAACTAAATGCAAAATATTGCAAGCACTAAAAAATAAATAAAAAAAATCATCTTGTCAGTTTACTACAGGTAGGAATCATTCACTTTCAGAAACTGCACGGAAACTTTGCCTGTGGTTTTTACACAAACAGCCACTCTTCCGACTGTGGCTTTCTCTCACAAGCAAGTACAGTTCGATCTGCAAACTTCACTCTTGACTAATACCACATCATCCTTGTGCATTCAGGAATCAGCTAGTACCTGTCAAACTAGCACTCACTTAACACGCACACTAAGAATACATCTACACTTTGATCAACACCAACACTGCAGGCAAGTAAACAACAACAAACAAGTGTCTCCTACAATTGTACATACTCCAGAGTCTTAGCCATCGCAGGGTCCATTACAACAACAACCACATGTGTAATTTTTTAGTACAAAGCGCCACATTCATTTGAAGTACGACGACTCCCATACACTTACCCTTTGGAGTATGCAAACTTCCTACTCAACTACTATGGAGAACGCAAACTCCCTATTTCACTCATACATCACAATTCACCTGCGATTTGACAAAGCATTGCAAGTGCAAACCTTACTTAGAACTCAAGCAACACTGAACACTGGGAACATACCAACCTCACTTAAACAAGCATTTTTAAAAACCAATTGAGATGAAACCATGATGATCTCTCTCCTATTAAGACAAAATCTTCCTCTGCTACCAAATTCTGTGGGCGTTTGACCTCATAAATTAGGCTTAAGTGACACGTAAGAGGGCAGGTACATCTACTACACTCAAATCATTTGACTCAGACAGGAGTAATAAGATCATCAAATCAAACAATAGGAACCAAAGGCAATAATAATAATAACAATAGACAATAAGGAGTCACTAATTTATACGCATCATGACCTATGTGGCCATGAATCATCACATGAATTTAGTAAAGCTTAAACATGTATTGCCCTTATATTAATAATTAAAAAGACACTAAATAATACACAAAATCAGATGATAGCAATACCGAAACAACACAAGCTGTTCAAAATGTTTGAAGAAGTTTAGTCTGATAAAAGTAATCACCATTAAACACTCCAAAACAATTATACAAAACAACTACAACATTATTTGAGAAATAGCAATAGATTTCATTAGTGTCAGTTGTGCAGTTGAATCAGTCATAGTCAGTTCGTAAACATTTCCTTCAATAATTGGGTTGAATATCCTTGCTACCAAATTTAATTTGAATAAACATGTGTGGGGCTTTATCAATTGCAAAATTTAAAAATAAAACAAAAATTAATTTGGAAAACATCCAATTATAGCACAAACAAAAATGTGGTTGGGTTTGTAAGGGAAAACCTGTAGAGAAAAACATATGCACATTTGGTTATGCCTCTCCTAAAAACGACAGCAGTTAGCAGAGTCTTTGGCAGCAAAGCACAGCAACAGCAGGTCTTCAGTATTCAGGATCAGGAACATGTAAAGGGCAACAGTTCAGTAAAGTTGGGCCTAAAGTAACTGAACTGCTAAAACAATATAAATGCAACTCCAAACCTGAAAACTATGAACTGCAACTACATCATATAGAAAATTGCATAGATAAAATCCCAAAAATCACTAGCTAGACCTCTAATGGACAGGGCTATGAGGTGTGATAATGAGCAACCAACTGAATTTTCCAGTTTCTAGCTTTTTCCAATTTTCCTCAAGATAGGCTCATGTTGACACTCTTCTCCGGACGACAGTTTTCGCAGAATATTAACATTGTAGAAAACAGCACAGCACAGGACTTTTTACTCATGTTACTTCATACTAAAAACTAAGGGCCCTTAAAAAACGTTCAGTAGTTATCACTAGGAAGTGCAGAATGAGCAGAGTGAAAATGAAAGTAGAATTACATTGTGAGTTTTCAATGGCATAGCCAATAGACATAGGCCATCATTATGAACCTGGCGGTGTGGACCGCCACATAAGGTGGCCCTCCTCCACTGCCAGGCTGCCTGGCGTTGGACGGCATCATTATCCAACAAGGCAGCACGGCTGCAGCTCGGATAATGATCCCATTTCCACCAGCCTTTCGCATGCACTTGGCATGGGCAGTACAGGGGCCCCTGTGCAGTGACCCATCGCACAGGATCTATGCGATGGGTGCAGCTGCTCCCGCCGCACAGAGGCATTGACGGCGGCTCCATGTGGAGCTGCCGGCAATGTCTCGGCCATGCATTCTGCTGGGCCGGCGAGCGTAAACAATGTTTCCGCCCGCCGGCCCAGCAGAATGTTCATAATACGGCCGGCAGGGTGCCGGGGGGCTGGCGGTCACTAGAAAGACCGCCAGAATGAACTGAAAACAGCCGTGTTCATAATGAGGGCCATAGTTTCTAAAATAATTTCTGTGCCATCAGCATAACATCTTAACAATGTACCATAGAAAATACTAAAGCTTAGGCCTTATGACGTATGCTAATACATGAAGAATAAAACAATTGCAATATTTGATCAGTCAATAATTATTTTAAATCATTAGTTTTATTCATCAATATTCATTATCTCTAATCAATACAAGTAGTTATGATCCATCAAAGTTATTTCTCATTTCTTATAGAACACAAAATGGTGGACACCATGTGAACCACATTTCAAACGTGCACGTTTTATATTTCTAGCACAAGATTCTCTAATTTAGTTTTTTTAGTACACAACATTTATATGACTTCTTTACTCATTTTTTTATAATAGCGGTTGCTCTCCAACAGTCACTTCTAGCCTACTGATAAAGCTATTGAACTGTCAGTAGATTTAAGATTCATGTCCTGGTTTCTCATGGCAGTGTGTTTGTTTAATTACTGGTCTTTTGAATGTTAAACATGCCTAGTGATGGAACATTTACATCTTTTTCTCATCAAAAGCTTTAAGTTCTCTGTCGTATGTATGTCTGCTCATGGTTGATAGACAAGTCACCTGTGAATTAGTGGTAAGGGTCTTAGATTTTTAACTTGAGGGTTCTAGTCTTGTTGTGTCAGTGATCACAGCTTTAATTTTTTTAACTTTAAATATTTAAGGTACTCTCAGAGAAAGATCTCACTCTTTTTATGTGACAAATGATTTTTTTGTGATTTGTCCAGAAATATCTCATTTTAAGTATATCACTCATCAGCGCCTAACCCCCACTTCTCTCTCTCTCTCTCTCTGTCTCTCTCAGTCAATCTTTTCTATAAATGCCTCTCTCTTTCTCAACATCTCACTTTCTCTCTTTCTCACTCTCTCCTCCATCCCATGTTGGGATGGAAAAAAAAGTGAGAAAGATTGGGATTGCAATCTTCTCTCCGTACAATGACTTCAGAGTGTCACACCAGCAAGATATTTGTTTCTAATGTTATAGTTATGTTTTGATGCCCAAGAAGAAAAAAAATCACTTCCACCTTACTGGTACAGCTTTTGGACTGTTTTTCAGTAGGATGGAGGTTCAAGTCATGGTTTCTTCTGGCAGTGTGCCTGTTTATTTACTCAACTTTTGAAGGTTAAACATGGCTGGTGATTGACCATTTAAGTCTTTTTCCCATAAAAAACGTTGGCTTGAATTCCATGGCAATGTCTGGAGAGTGCTTGCTAGACCATCACTACTGGGTTAGTTGCTAAGGTCTCAGACCCTTAAAATGAAGGGAGGGGGTTCTTCAAATATTCAAGGTACATACAGAAAAGTGATCTCACTCTTTCTTATGGTTCGTAAACATCTCATTCTAAGTATATCGTTCATCAGTGCCTAGCCCCCACTTCTCTCTCGTTCTCTCTATCTCTCTCTACATCTCTCCTTTTCTTTCCCTGTCAATCTCTTTCTCTGTCTCAATCACTCATTTCATCCTTTTCCCTCTCTCTTCTGTCCCATAATGGGATGGGAGAGAGAGAGAGAGAGAGAGAGAGAGAGTGAGAGAGAGAGATAGAGAGAGAGAGAGGTAGAGAGAGATTGGTATTGCTATGTTCTCTCCATACAATGACATCAAAGTGTCACACCCTTAGTGACCTTTTAATACACAGCAAAACAGGGTCACTTCTGTCCTACTGGTAATGCTCTTGGACTGTTACTGAGTAGGTTGAATGTTTAAGTCCTGGTTTATTATGGCAGTCTGTTTGTTTACTCATCTTTTCAAGGTTAAATGTTCCAAGTGATTGAACATTTGTCCTTTTACCATCAAAAACTGAGTTGAATGCCATAGGTATGTCTGCAAAGAGTTAAATAGTAAGTCACCTATGGCTTAACAGAGTGTCACCTGTGGGCTAGTGTAAGGATCTCAGACCCTTAAGCCAGGGGTTCTAGTCTAGATGTGTCAGTGGTCATTCCCAAGCTTACATTTTGTTTCAACTTGAAATATTTAAAGTATACACAGAGACATGATCTCACTCTTATTATGTGACAAAAGCATTTTTTTTAATTTGTCCGGAAATATCTCTATCTAAGTTTATCATTCATCAATACCTAACCTTCACTTATCTCTCTCCCTCTCTCTATCTCTAGATCATTCATCAATGGCTAACCCCCACCTCTCTCTTTCTCTCTCTCTCTGCCAATCTCCTTCTCGACATGTCTCTGCTGGAGAGCCCGCAGAGGTCTTCTTCCCACCTTCTGTTCAGAAACCGCATGCATTCAGGGGTGAGACACCATCATAAATACTTACCCTTAGAGGTTGACTGAATCTTTGGACTTAATGAAGGAGGTAGTTGTCAGAAACATACAATTCCCAATCATTGACATGAAATCATAAACAATATTAAACACCATAAAACAAAATCTAACACAAAATCAAACTCCAAAGTGGATAAAGTTTCAAAGCTTTAAAACAATCCCAAAATCAATCCAGATTGACCAGGCACTCAGAGAAGTATAGTCCGGTTAGATCAATGGGAAAAAGTATCCCTAGGTAATGTGGATCCAGAAGCGGAGAAGAAAACACTGATTCCAAGTTGGTGTTGATCAAAGTCTTTAATCCTTTAGACCGCGTTGGTCATAGATGAGTTTTTCATTTATGCAGAGAAACAGCCAACACGTGTTTCGTCACACAAGTGACTTTTTCAAGGCTGTAAAACAATAATCAATGCTAAGTGTCGTATATTATTCAGTGTATATACAAGTCAGAAAAATAAATACATTGGACTCGTGCTCCGCTAATGTTGAAATGTGTGAGCATGCACACACTAGTGAGAAGAAGGTGATTGGCATGGCAAACTGTGTACTCAAAGTGTGTCCTTTAACAATATCGAGGTGAGAGGGGAAAAAAAGGAGGACGTGAATGGGACACCCAAATGATCCAGTGGAAAATAGAAAACAGGAGGTACAGAACAGTTACGTATTAGGTTATTGTACAAAATAACCCAGGCGATGTGTAGTAAAAATAACAACGCGAGTGTTGAGACAGAAAGAGACGTGACAACTAAGTGACTAAAACTGGTAGAAAAGAAAGAAGTCGTGTCAGGCGGTGGGTGGTGAAACCCACTAAAAGTCCCTGTACTCCGTAACATACCTGGGCCAGTCCGGCCAGGGAGAGTACGAACGTGGTTGGTGTGTCGGGAGGTTTGGGAGAAAGAGCTGGATCAGCTAAGTCGAGTGTGGTTTCTCCAGTTGTCGAAGAAGGGAGGCGAGGAAGCCCTGATAAGCCTCCAAAAAATTCCCTAGAAAATTAAGCAGTCTGAGGTGGAGTAGATGCAGAAGGTATAAAGTATAACTATCATGCAGAAACCTTCAAGTAAGTAAAACTAAAAGCACCTGGGGGGGGGGGGAGAAAGGGAGACGGGGCCTGGTAAAGGGGTGTTGGAAGTAATAAAGACTTATCCATGGGTCAGAAGTGACGTAAGTTTAATGAGGAAAAAGCAGAACGGCATATACCAAAAAGTTCCAAAAGGGAGTAGGTCACTTAGCGGTAAGGAACAAGTGTATAATAGCGGATATGACGGGCGAGGAGCTGTAGCATGCGTTAGTTACTGACCAGGATGTCCGGAGACAAAATAAAAAGAGTATCGGAAAACCAAACGTGCAAATTAAAATGAGCTCCGCCAGTAGGGTTACCCACCATGGGACCCGTGGTCAGTTAAGAGATTACGAGGGCACGAACACACCATAGTTTAACAAGTAACTGTAATGAGCTATACACACTCTGGTGTGTGGTGCCGGGTGGTAAATAGAGAGAAAAAACGTTTGGATGTAAGGGTCTGAGGTTCGGATAGGAGATTCAAAGAAATACAAATAGCGAGTAAACATTGTGCGACCAAGTTGGTAACCTCACAGAGGTGGTGAACGCGTATCAAGGGGGGGCAGGTAGAAAGTCTTAGCGTCTGAGAAGCAGATAAAAGGCGGAAATACCTTATAGATAATGCTCGGTTCGTCTGTTGTGTGAAATGAAGCGTCCGACGTATTGAGCGCCCGCACGTATTAATGTGGGAGCGTTTCATCGACATAAAAGGAGGACTATGCTAAGTAGATGTCCCATGTGAAAGCCGATGTTGTGAGAAAAAGAAGCGGCCATCTATTAGTGATAGGAGTAGACTGGAGATAAAGTATGTAACGCTAGTAGACAAGCGGTATACTGAGTGGAGTGCTAAGTTCTTAACTATTCGAAAATAGCATGTCCGTGGTCTCTGGTGAATGTGAAGAGCGTGTCAGTAGAGTAAAATAAAGGGAGAACTCAACGTTCAAAACGTCCCAAATACGTGTCGGGTGTATGGAAAATAATGGCGGCCATTTTGTAATGGTGGGGTCGAAAGCAGTCGTAGGAGTGCAGTAAGTTTGGCCGTGTTACAGGAGTACTCAAGACTTAAAGGAGTTTGAAAACCCTGAAATACCTATGTGAGCAGAGAAAAGAAACCCAGACGGTGAAGAGCGGCTGACTTCACTGATTATAGGTGAGTTGTGAAACACCAGTTGAAGTTATCTTCAAATGTCCTGCTTGAGAGTGTGACAAGAGCGCCAACGGGGTGAGGGTTGACAGCTATAATTAGGAAAATAAACAAAGCATAAGTAATGACATTTTGCATAGTACAATGTAGGCGTAATTGGAAACCTCCTTGGACACAGCATAGTCCAGTGAGGATAATAGGTAAGTGTGGAAATGGGGTTACAAGTGCAAAGTACATACAACAGTAGTTTGATGCGCATTAATGTGCATGTTCCTTATGAACTGAGTTACATGTTCAAATACATCGTATAAACATGGAGCTAAAAAGGCATGTATCACAAAGCTAGGTGAGGAAGAAATGTAGTTCATGGTCAGTGTTTAGTCCATGATCCCAAAATCAATGTCACATTAATGGTGTGCAAAGCTAAGTTATAAGCATACATGAAAATCATAGTGTGGCCATAACGTCTAAAAAGATTTAGCCTACTAAACATCAATGCTGTTAAACACTCCAAAAGAATAATATAGATTAACAACAACACAATATGCACATTATTACCAGACTTCAAAGCAGATGATGCGGACACCAGTTAAACATCAAAATACAGATTTAGCAATCAATTGCGGAGCACAAGTTTCAAAGCTGGGCCATTTCTGTCACTAACCAGAACTGGGATTTGCATGTGTGGGAGCGGACTAACACATGCGGGCAAAAGCAAAATTAAAGGAAGACAAAAATAATTTGGAAAATATCTAATGAGTAACTCACTACAAAAATATGCTGGTGTAAGCAACTAACTGGAAAGAGAAACAAGAAACCACTTTTAACTATACTTCTCCTCATGGGGTAGCATACAGGATGATTCCACAGGAACTGTCACCTTCTTCCAGTGTCAGTTGATAGCAGCAGCAGAATGATGCAAAACACGGGCTGCACATAAGACAGTTCAGCAGTTCAGAATTAGTTGGGCATTTTAGTACTGAACCATATAACAGGATAGGGTAATTAAGACTATATAGAGAAAACTCATCAGGAAACTTAAAGAAACCAGAGAATAGGACAGCAGATTTAAACAGTGTTCAAGACAGCTTTGAGGCAGGAGGGTAATCAACTTCACTAATGAAAATAAACAAAATTCATTTGATTCGTCCTCATAGTGGGCACACACTGGGAGTTGATTTGAGCTTCCAATCATCATAGATGGCACCACCAAGTTTGCAACATTAAGAGATTTTCACAGGCAATGTACGTTGTCATCTTCCATCGTCCCAAGGTTCTGCCAAAATATAACATTTTCTAATAATCTGACACATTGTTAGTTTCCCATGGCACACAATAAACTAAGCAAATATTCTTTCACATGAGAGCCATGGCTTCCTGCTCCATTCGACAGCTAGAACAAATAGTGTTACAATGTTGCATCTAAAACATGTCTCTTACCTACAATACAATGGGACACTCAGCATTCACGTTAACAGCCTAGGAAGAAATTTCCCTTTGCTGCTTGCAAAATGAAATTTCAGGCCTAGTCATGTTATGAAAGCCTAATGCACATTAATAAAATTAATACATTAACAGAACTATTTGCGCACCTTTATTCAAATCAAAAGCAAATCAATGTATTAATTGCAATATTATTCATGTTATGTCCAAGCAAATTTTAAACATGCACTTATGTTTCTTAATCACATAATTCATAATGAAATCAATTTATTTATTCAAAATACATTTTATTGCTACTGTTTCTACCTAAACATAATACTCTCATGTTCATACTCATTGTTAACTCACACATTTATAAATGCAAAATGTTTTCATGTTAAACATGGTGTCAGCAATATGACTGGTAGGCACCAATTGTCCACTACTATTTAAACTAGAACTTTTTTCCTACATTATTTTTCTTGTTAAGCTTTTAAACTGCTGATTTATTAGCTGTCATATGCTACTTCTATGCCACTACATGATAAATAAAACTTGATCTCTCTCACCTCTCTCTGTCTCAATCTCTCACTTTCACTCTTTCTCTCTCTCTCTTCCCTCCCATAATGGGAGGGAAGAGAGAGAGAGAAAGATTGGTATTGCGATGTTCTCTCCATTCATCTGCTTCAAAGTGTCACACCAGCAAGATGTTTATTTAGAATGTTATAGTTATGTTTTGCACAGCAAAACAGAGTCACTTCTAGCTCTTGGTCTGTTATTCAGTACTTGAACATTCAAGTCCTGGATTCTCATGGCATTATGGCCCTCATTCCGACCCTGGCAGTTTCAAACCACCAGGGTGGAGGGCAGAGGAAGCACCGCCAACAGGCTGGCGGTGCTTCCCGGGCCATTCTGACCGCGGCGGTAAAGCCGCGGTCAGAAAAGGGGAACTGTTTTCCCCTGGCCCAGGGAATCCTCCATGCGCTTGCAGCGCCGCCATGGGGATTCTGACCCCCTTCCCGCCAGCCTGTTCCTGGCGGTTTGCACCGCCAGGAAGAGGCTGGCGGGAACGGGTGTCGTGGGGCCCCTAACAGGGCCCCACAAAGATTTTCACTGTCTGCTTAGCAGACAGTGAAAATAGTGCCGGGTGCCACTGCACCCGTCGCACCCCTGTAAATCCGCCGGCTCCATTCGGAGCCGGCTTCCTCTTTGCAGGGGCTTTCCCGCTTTTGCAGGGGCTTTCTTTTGGAGATCGCCCGCCGGCCCAGCAGGAAAGTTGAAATGACCCCCGCGGTCATTTGACCGCAGTGCGGTCTTTGGGCGGTTTCCGCCTGGCGGGCAGCGCCTGCCGCCCGCCGGGGTCGGAATGACCCCCTTTGTCTGTTTAATTACTCGATCATTTGAATGTTAAACGTGCCTAGTGATGCAACATGTACGTCTTTTTTCCATCAAAAACTTTGAGTTGAATGTCATAGGAATGACTGCAGAGGGCTTGTTAGAATGTCACTGTGGTCAAGTGCTAAGGAGTTCAGACCCTTAAGCTGAACATTGAGAGTTCTAATTTAGATATGTCAGTAGTCATTCCCAGCTTTAATTTATTTTCAACTTGAAATAGTTAAGGTACATACAGAGAAGTGATCTCACCCTTTTTATGTGAGAAATGCCTTTTTTTATTTTTAAGGAACAAACTAATTCGAAGGATATCATTCATCAATGCCTAACCCCCACTTCTCTCTCTCTCTTTCTCTCTCTCACTCTCTCTCTCTGTTGTAAAGTGCCCTTTTTTGGATGGTCACCCCCCCCCCCACTTTATGCTGACAGATGCTGTGTTTTTTTTACCTGTTAGTGTACTGAGGCCTGCTAATCAGGCCCCAGTACCAATGTTCTTTCCCTTAAAGTAAATGTTGAAAACTGCACAGGCCAATTGGCAAGCACCTTACCACCCCTGTAAATTCCCAGTTAATGGTGCCCAGGGCAAGGGTGGTAAAGGGGTTACCAGGGGTGCATTACTGATTTTGCCACCCTGAGTACCCCAAGTAAAAGAGAGATTGGAGAGCTGCCATGTCAGCCTGCATGAGCAGCCTGCTGCTCGAGTGAGACTCTGTCCACACCGGGAGCATTCAGGGTCCCTGTTACTGCCCATGGACCAGTCAGTCACCCCTAAGGTAGGCCCCCTCCAGCCCAGGAGGCAGGGTGAGCTGCCCAATGACTAAGGGCATATGCACAGGAACACATATGTGCCCGTGCTGGCATATAAACTGCAAAGCTGGCCCGAGTAACCAGCGGTCAATTAGATAACATGGGCTAGCATCTGACCGCTGCTCACATATCCGGCTCTGCAATGGGCCAGCCAAATCCCATTGTGTTTGGTATCAAATACTGTGCTTTTTAACCCTGAACATGATGCCCATTTTTAGGATTAAAAAGCAGATGCCCAGTTGGCACCCTTAAAGGGTTCCCTCCAAGTTACTCAGTCCTGTACTGATTTGGCTGGTTCTCCTGAGTCGCTGCCACCACAGACAGAAGTCTTACCTCCTGCTGGTGGTGCTAGCACCTTTGCAGGTGGTAAGACAAAGCACCTGGGCAGGAAGGAGGTCACACCTTCTCCCTCCCAGGCTGGCTAGTGAGAAAAGCATCAGGACGGTGAACTTCAAAGCCTCCTCCTGCCTTTGATGTGCAAGTAGTTTTCCCGCAGTGGAGGGCAAAGCCTTCCTGCCCTCCCTGGCCAGGCAGACAGGCAGGAAATTAGCTATGCAGGAGGCGTGCACCTCCCTCAAACTAGCCACACCTTTGACGGTGGGCTAGGAGGTCTGCAAAGCCAAGGAAGGTTCTGCCATGTTGGCAGACCCCTAGAATATTGAGTTCTGGGTAGAAAGTGACGTACTCCCCACAGGAAGTTGTCACTGCAGGGGCGGATTAGCCACACGGACAGTAGTCCATTGGCCACCACCCTTCTCACCCTTAAACGCCCCCTAAACCAGGATTTAAGGAGCTCCCATGGCACCAGAACTGAGATCTTACCAGGACAAAGAAGAAAGAAGCACAAAGAGATGCCTGCATCAACAACAGTACCTGGACTCCAGCCCCAGCGTGAAGAAGAGGACACAGAGTGACCTGTGGAGACCAGAACTGGAACCATATGCCGAGGCATGCGCTAGTGGTGAAAACTCATTGGTCCCAGTTAGAGGAACCACCCTGGACACTGGAACCCCTAGGGAGACTCCCCTGAGTTTTGGCACCAGTACCCTGTAAATTGCAGGAGTAAAAAAGTGCTAATGACGAAGATCTGCAACTTGATGTGCTCTGAGTACCTGAGCCCAAAGAAACTCGGTGTCCAGTATCCAAGGAGTGGGAGTGAGATTTGTTCCATGTTTAAAGCCTCTACTCCCCACCAAACAACCTCCAGCTGCCAGACAGCTCATGGACCACCCTTGCAGCTGCCAAGGCTTGTTTGTTACTTGTCCAGAAACTGATGGCCACACAACATTCACCAATTCCAGAGCACCCCACCAGCATAGGGACCAATGTCACCACTGACACCCCTCCTGTGGGTTTGCAGCCTGAAGGACGCGGCTTCGACTAGAGCAGGAAAACACCATTGGCACGAGCACCAGGTGATTGACAGCTAGGAGCTACCTCTGCAAATGGAGCCACCGGACAAGGTGGTGAAGATCCAAGTGACGATTCCTGGCCCGCAAATATCTCTACATCCGAAGGGTAGAGTGTGAGTCCACCCCCAAGTCCAGTTTTGCAACAGAATGCAAAACGCACTAGCCACTGCGGACCATTCTGCACCAAAGACAGTCAAGTCACCTCTGCAACCAGACTCCCTGGGCAAGGTAACAAAAATCTGACTGTTGACTCTTGGTCTAGGCCCCCGCAGTACCTTACATTCCTGTGGGTTCACCGGAACTTACCCTAGAAGTGCCCAAGAGCACACTGCTGTTTTCCCCATTGACGCCAAAGAAAGCCCTTTAAATCTGCAAAGTACTGTATTTTCCAAAGACTTACAAATTCACAAGTCCAGTTGTACAAAAGATAAAAAAAGTTTGCTTTGGTGTCTAAATTCAAATTAAAATTGAATCTATTTTTCTATAGTGGTGTTGGATTTCTGTTGAGTCGTGTCATTTACTTATCGTCCATGTTCTTAATGTGAAATGCTTTACACATGTTCCTCTAAGTAGCCTAACTGCTCTTTGCCACACTACCAGGACTGAGCTAAGGTTTGCTGGAAGCTGTTATTCCATGGTAAGACTGCCTCGTCATACCATATATTACCTTCACCTTGCTACAATATTTGTTTCGAATGTTATAGTTATGTTTTGATACACAGCAAGACAGAGTCACTTCAAGCTTACTACTAAAGTGCTTACCTGTGTAGCTGACCAATTCCCCTTTCAGGGCTGTTTGGAGTCTCTCTCTTGGGTGGTTCTCGGGATTCGGATTGCTAGACTCCAGCAGGAATCCTCTGCATCCTTTACTTCACCTTCTTACTGAAGAAACTGCATCTGGACCCTCCAGGAACTCTACAACTGCAACAAAGAAACAAAGACGACTTCTGCAACATTGTATCTTCAGCTGCTGCCAGCAACTGCAACTGTTTCCCAGTTGTGCATCATCAGAGGACAGCCTCTCTTCAGCCTGCACCAGAAGAACGAAGGAATCTCCCTTGGAGTGAAGAAGTCACTCTCCTGCTTCAGCAGGCACCTCTCTGCAATGACGACCAGTTGTGTGGGACCCCTGTCCTGATGAGCTGAATGGATTGGGCATCATGGGTGGTTGCCTGAAGTGGTTCCAACGGTCCTGATGTCCAACTGTCCAACTTTGGTGGAGGTAAGAGCATGCCTACCCACGCAAGATAGTACCCCTATGCACCGCGTGTTTTGCAGTTGCCAAGGCTTGTTGGCATCCTTCCATGAAGTTCTTTATGCACTGGGCAACACTGGCCCCAGCACTCCTTCCTGTGATGCATAGTTTCCTGTGTGGTTCTCCAGCGGCATGGGACTCTTTGTTGTAGTGCTGTGTGTGCATCCTTTTGCACCTTCTTTTTCCCTGTGTTGTGGGACTTCTGTGTGTTCTGCTTGGTCCTCTGAGGGCTCTCTGTGTTGCTGAGAGCCCTCTCTGACTCCCCCTCCTGGGTAGAGTCCACCAGGTCCCTCCTGGTCCCAGGCAGCGCCATTTCTCTCTTATCGCGAGCTTTGCGTGTGCCAAGGCTTGTTGGCAGAATCCAGCGATGCAAACCAGACTGCAATCATCCATCTGGCGTGGGACATCTTCTGCACCAACCAGAACCCGCATCTGTCTTCTTGGGTGCTGTACTGGTGTTCTTCACGGGTGGTTCTTCTTTTGCACCTTTATCTGGGTTAGCAGAGGCTCCTGTTCTCCCTGGACTCTTCAGTGCTTCTTGGACTTAGTCCCCTTCTACCACAGGTCTGCAGGGCCAGAAATCCATTGTTGGTGTCTTGCAGGCTCTTCTGGTTCTCGCAATAACTTCTTTCTTGTGTTCTTGTGTGTTCTAGGAAAGTTACTGTGATTTACTCCTACTTTCCTGGGCTCTGGGGTGGGTTCCATTACTTACTTTTGGTGTTTTCTAATACTCCCAGTGCCCCTCTACACACTACACTTGCCTAGGTGGGTAACCAAATTTTGCATTCCACTATTTTAGTATATGGTTTGTTTTCTCCCAAGCCAATTTCTAACTATTGTGATTTTCACTATTTGCACAGTTTTCTAACTGTTTTTACAACTACTTCTGCATTCTAGTGTATATACTGTGTATATTACTTGCCTCCTAAGGGAGTATAGTCTCTAAGGTATTTTTGTCATTTGTGTCACCAAAATAAAGTAGCTTTATTTTTGTAACACTGAGTATTTTCTTTCATGTGTGTGAGTACTGTGTGGCAATAGTGGCATTGCATGTCTCCTAATTAGGCCTTGGTTGCTAATCCACACTACCCCTAGGGAGCCTCGCTTCTAGAAACTGACTACATTTCACTAATAAGGGATAACTGGAACTGGTATAAGGTGTACGTACTTTTGGTACCCAATACAAACCAGGCCAGCCTCCTACAATGTGTCAGTGATCATTTCCCTGCTTTAATTTCTTTTCAACCTGAAATGTTTAAGGTACTACAGATAAATGATCTCCCTCTTTTTATGTGACAAATACATCTTTTTTTTATTCGTCCGGAAATATCACAATCTAAGTTTTTCATTCATCAATGACTAACTCCCACTTCTCTCTCTCTCTCTCTCTCTCTCTCTCTCAATCGCTCTCTCTCATTTTATCCTCTGTCAGACTCTCTCGGTCTCAATCTCTCATTTCCTCTCTATCTCTTTCTCTCTTCCATCCCTTAATAGGATGGAAGATAGAGAGAGAAAAGTTGGTATTGCAAAGTTCTCTCCATAAAATCACTTCAAAGTGTCACACCAGCAAGATGTTTGTTTCAACTGTTATAGTTACTATTCGATGCATTGTGTGACGGAGTCACTTCTAGCCTACTAGTAATGCTTTTCGACTGTAATGCAGTAGGGTGATGGCTCAAGGGCTGGTTTCTCATGGCAGTGGGTCTTTTTAATTACTCGTCTTTTGAATATTAAATGTGCCTAGTGATGGAACATTCACGTCCTTTTCCCCATCAAAACATTTGGGTTGAATGCCGTAGGGATGTTTGGAGAGTGTTTGGTAGTCACTCTCTCTGTGTCAATCTCTTTATCCAAATACCTCTCTCTGTCTCAGTCTCTCGCTTTCTCTCTTTCTTTCTCTCTCTCTTCCATCCCATTATGGAGATAGAGAGAGAGATAGAAAGATTGCTATTACAATGTTCTCTCCATACAAATACTTCAAAGTTTCACCTCAGCAAGATGTTTGTTTCAAATGTTATGTTTTGATACGCAGCAAAACAGAGTCACTTCTAGCCTATTGCCAATGCCCTTAGACTGTTATTTAGTAGGTTGAATGCTCAACCCCTGAATTCTTCTGGCAGTGAGTCTATTTATTTACTCATCATTTAAAGGTTAAACGTTCCTAGTGATTGAAAATGTAAATCTTTTTCCCATCAAAAACTTTGATTGAATGACACAGTGAGCAAAACTTAGTTGACAGCTGTGGGCTACGGGCTAAGGCCTTCTACCCTTAAACTGAAGATTGAGTGTTCTAGTCCAGATCTGTTAGTGGTCGTAAGGTACATACAGAGAATTGATCTCACTCTTTTTATGTGACAAATGCAATTTGTTGGGATTTGTCCAGAAATATCTCATTCACCAAGATAGAGTCACTTCTAGTCTACTGCTAAAGCACTTGGCCTGTTATGTAGTAGGTTGTATATTCAAGTCCTGGTTTCTCATGGCAGTGTGACTTTTTAATTACTCTTCTTTTGAATGTTAAACAGGCCTAGTGATGGAATATTTATGTATTTTTCCCATTAAAACATTTGAGACTAATGTTATAGGTATGTCTGCAGAAAGCTTAATTGAAAGCAACCTGTGGGATAGTGGTGAGAGTCTCAGACCATTCAGCTGAAGGTTTAGGGTTCTAGTATACCCTGTTTTATTTTTTTTTCAATTTGAAATGTTTAAGTTACATAGAGAAGAGGTCTCACTCTTTTTATGTGACAAATAAATTTTTGCCCAATTTCCCTGAAAATATCTCATTCTAAGTATATCATTCATCAATGCCTAACTCCCACTTCTCGCTCTCTCATATAGAATATCTCATTTTCTCTCTCTATCAATCTCTTTCTGTAAATGCCTCTCTCTGTCTCTCTCTCTCCTGTATCCCATAATGGGACGGAAGAGAGAGAAAGAAAGATTAGTATTGCAGTGTCCTTTCCATAAAATGAGTTCAAAGTGTCACACCAGCAAGATGTATATTTGGTATGTTATACTTGCGTTTTGATGCCCAGCAAGGTGGAGTCACTTCTAGCCTACTGATAAAGCTCTTAGACTGTTATTCACTAGGTTGAAGGTTCAAGCTGTGGTTTCGCATGGCAGTCTGTGTATTTACTTACTCTCTTTTAAATATTAAACATCCTAGTGATGGAACATTTATATATTTTGCTCATCAAGACCTTGACTTAAATGCCATAGGTATGTCTACATAGGGCTGTGAGATAGTGGAAAAGGTTTCAGACCATTAGGTTGAGGGTTCTAGTCTAAATTTGTCAAAGATTGTTCCCCATCTTTAATTTCTGATCAACCTGAAATATGTAAGGTACACACAAAAAAGTGATCATACTCTTTTTATGCGACAAATGCATTTTTTTATTTGTCCAAAAATATCTCATTATGAGTGTATCATTCATCAATCCCTAGCTCTCATTCCCCTCTCTCTCTCTCTCCCTCCATCTCTCTCTCATTTTCTCTATCAGTCAATCTCTTTCTCTAAATAACTCTCGCTGTCTCAATCTCTAATTTCCTCTATTTCTCTCTATATCTTCCAACCATAATGGGATGGAAAAGAGAGGGAGAAAGACTGGTACGGCAATGTCCTCTCTATACAATGACTTCAAAGTGTCACAACAGCAAGATGTTTGTTTGGAATGCTATAGTTATGTTTTGATACAAACCATAAAGAGTAACTTGTAGCCTACTGCAAAAGCTCTTTTACAGTTTTTCAGTATGTGGAGTGTTCAATTCTTGGTTTCTTCTGGCAGTGTGTCTGTTTATTTACTCATCTTTTGAAGGTTAAAAGTGCCTAGTGTTTGAACATGTAAGTCTTTTTCCCATCAAAAACTTTGGTTGAATGCCATAGTTATTTCTGGAGATGGCGAGAACTTAACCTGTGGGTTAAGGTCCTTAAAGGGAAGGTGGAGGATTTCAGTCTACATGTGTCAGTGGTCATTTCCTTGCTTTAATTTATTTTCAACTTGAATTTTTTAAGGTACATACAGAGAATTGATCTCAATCTTTTTCTGTGACAAATGTATTTTTTCAATGTGTCTGTCTCTCTCTATCCATCTCTCATTTTCTCTCTCTGTCAACCTCTTTCTCTAAATGCCTCTCCTTGTATCAATCTCTCATTTTCTCTCTTCTCTCTATCTACCATTCCATAATGGAATGGAAGAGAGAGAGAAAGATTGGTATTGCCATGATTTATCCATACAATGACTTCAATGTGTCACTCCAGCATGTTACAGTTACTTTCTGATACAGAACAAGACAGAGTCACTTCTACTCTACTGTTAAAGCCCTTGGACTGTTATTCATTAGGGTGAATTTTCAAGTCCTGGTTTCTTCTGGCAGTGTCTTTGTTTATTTACTCATACTTTGAAGGTTAAACGTGTCTAATGATTGAACATTTTAGTTGTTTTCCCCATCAACTTTGCATTGACTGCCATAGTGATATCAAGACAGCGTGTTTTACAGTGTCACTTGTGAGCTAGTGGTTAAGATCTTAGACCTGTAAACTGAAGATTGGGAGTTCTCGTCTGGATGTGTCAGTGTTCCTTACCCTACTTCAATTTCTTTTCCACTTAAAATATTTAAGGTACAGACAGACAAGTGATCTCACCCTATTTATGTGACAAATACATTTGTTTTTGATTTGTCCAGAAATATCACATTCTAAGAAAATCAATCATCATTGTCTAACCCCCACTTCCCTCCCTCTAGCTCTCTCCCTCTCTCTCTTCTCTCAATTTCTCTGTCAATCTCTTTCTATAAATGGCTCTCTCTGTCTCAGCCTCTTACTTTCTGTCTGTCTCTCTCTCTCTCTCACTCTCTCTCTCTTTTATGGCATAATCAGATGGAAGAGAGAGAGAGAGAAAGATTGGTATTGCAATGTTCTCTCCAAGATGTTTATTTAGAATGTTAAAGTTACATTTTTCTGCACAGCAAAACAGAGTCACTTCTAGCCTAGTGCTTAAGGTCTTTGACTATTATTCAGTAGGTTGAATGTTCAGCTCCTAGTTTCTCATGACTGTGAGTTTGTTTAGTTGTTTATCTTTTGAATATTAAACATGCAAAGTGATGGAATATTTATGTTTTTTCACATCAAAAACTTTGAGTTGAATGTCATATGTATGTCTGCACAATGTTGGATAGAGTGTCACATGTGATCTAGTGGTAAGGATCAAAGACCCTTAAGCAGAAGTTTGAGGTTTCTACTTTAGATGTGTCAGTGGTCATTCCCCAGCTTTCATTTCTTTTCAACTTTAAATATTTAAGGTACAAAAGGAAAAGTGATCTCAGTCTTTTTAGGTGACAACTGCATTTTTTCTATTTGTCTGGAAATTTCTCATTCTAACTATATCATTCATCCATGCCTAAACCCCACTTTCTCTCTCTCCTCTCTCTCTCATTTTCTCTCTCTGTGAGTCTCCTTATTTAAATGCCTCTCTCTGCCCCATTCTCTTCTCTCTTTCTCTCTCTTCCATCGCATTATTGGATGGAAGAGAGAGAGAGAGAAAGATTGGTATTGCAATGTTCTCTCCATACAATGACTTCAGAATGTCACACCAGCAAGATGTTTGTTTTGAATGTTATATTAACATTTTGATGCACAGTAAAACAGAGTCACCTCTAGCCTATTGATAAAGCCCTTGAACTGTTATTCAGTAGGTTGAAAGTTCAAGTTGGGTTACTGTCCGTCTTCATTTCTTTTCACCATGAAATATTTAAGGTACATACTGAGAAGTGATTTCACTTTTTTCATGTGAAAAATAAATTTTCTTGCATTTGTCCTGAAATATATATCATTCATCAATGCCCAACCCCTTCTTCTCTCTCTACCTTTCTATCTGTTTCTCTCCTTCCCAATTTCTACCTGTCAATCTCTTTCTCTGAAGGCCTCTCTCTGTCTCAATCTCTCATTTCCTCTCTCTCTCTCTTCCATCCCATAATGGGATGGAAGAGAGAAAGAAATAAATTTTGGTATTGCAATGTTCTCTTCATACAATGACTTCAAAACGTCACACCAGCAAAATGTTTATTTTGAATGTTATAGTTACGTTTTAATGCAGAGTAAGTCAGAGGCACTTCTAGCCTACTGATAAAGCTCTTGGACTGTTATTCAGTACTTTGAAGGTACAAGTCGTGGTTTTTCTTGGCAGTGTATCTGTTTAGTTACTTGTCTTTTATATATTAAACGTGCCAGGTGATGAAACATTTACATCTTTTTCCCATGAAAAACTTTGAGTTGATTATCATAGGTATGTCAGCAGACGACTTGATAAAAATTCACCTGTGAGCTAGTGGTAAGGGTTTCAGACACTTAGGTTGAGACTTCTAGTCTAGATGTCTCAATGGTCGTTCCCTACCTTTAATTCATGTTCAACTTGAATTATTTAAGGTTCATGCAGAAAAGTGGTCTCACACTTTTTATGTGACAAATGCATTTTTTAATTTGTACAGAAACATCTCATGCTAAGTGTAACATTCATCAATACCTAACCATATCTCCCTCTCTCATTTTCTCTCTCTGTCAATCACTTTCTCTAAATGACTCTCTGTCATAGTCCATAGTCTCTCATTTCCTTTCTTTCTCTCTCTCTCTTCCATCACATAATGGGATGGAAGAGAGAGAGAGAAAGATTGGTGTTGCAATGCTCTCCATACAATGACTTCAAAGTGTCACATAAGAAAGATATTTACTTCGGATGATATAGTTATGTATGCATGCCCATCAAAACAAAGTCATTTTTGAGCTAATGCTAAAGGTCTTGGGCTGTTATTCAGTAGAGTGAAGGTTCAAGTCCTGGTTTCTTCTGGTACAGTGTCTGTTTATTTACTCATCATTTGAAGGTTAAACATGTCTAGTGATTAAACATTATAGCAAGGTGAAGGTATTATATAGTATGACTAGGTAATCTTACCATGAAATACCAACACAGTACCCAGTGGTGGACCTCAGGTTCACTCTTAGAAAACCCTAGCTCAGCCCTTATAGTGTGGAAAAGAGTAGTCAGGCTACTTAGAAGATCATGTGTAAAGCATTTCACATTACCAACATGAACGATAAGTAAATAACACAACTCGACAGAAATCTGACATCAATTTAGAAAAATAGATTAGATTTCAGTCTTAATTTAGACACCAAAACAAACTTTGCAGCTTTTGTAGACCACAAGTTGTGAATTTTTAAGTCTCTGGAAAATACAGTACATTGCTGATTTAGAGGGCTTCCGTTGAAGTTAATGGGGGAAATTGCAGAGTGTACTCAGGCACTTCTAGAGTGAGTTCTAGCAAACCCACAGGAATTTAAGGTACTGCTAGGACCTAGACCAAGAGTCAACAGTCAAACATTTGTTACCTTGCCCAGGGAGTCCGGTTGCAGAGGTCCCTTGACTGTTCCTGGTGCTGAACAGTCCGCAGTGGCTGGTGCGGTTTGCAATCCGTCCAAAACTGGACTTGAGGGTGGACTCACACTCTAATCTTTGGATTTAGAGGTCTTTGAGGGCCCAGGACCAGGAATCAATGCTTGGATTTTCACCAGCTTGTTCAGTGGCTCCGGGTGCAGAGGTAGCTAGTAGCTGTCAATCACCGTCTGGTCGTGCCACAGCTGCCTTGCTGTTCCAATCAAAGTCACTTCCTTCAGACTGCAAAGCCACATGAGGGGGTTTGTTGGCGATGTCAGTCCCTATGCTGGAGGGGTTGCTCTAGAGTTGATGAACATCGTGTGGCTGTTGGTTTCTGTGCAGACAACAAACAAGCCTTGGTAGCTGCAAGGCTGGTCTTCGAGCTTTCTGGAGGCTGGAGGTCGTTTGGTGGGGAGAAGGGGCTTACAACTTGGGACGGGTCTCACTCCCACTCCTTGGATGCTGGACACCTAGTTTCTTTGGGCTCAGGCACTCAGAGCCCATCAGGTCACAGTTCTTCGTCCTCAGCACTTCTTTACTCCAGCAATTTACAACGGACTGGTGCCACCAGTCAGGGGAGTCGTATTTGGGGTTTCGGTGTTTACGGGTGTCCCTCTGGTTGGAAACAATGAGTTTTCACCGCTAGCACACTCTGGGCACACGGTTCAGGTACTGGTCTCCACATGTCACTTGTTGTCCTCTCTTTGCGCTGGGGCTGGAGTCCAGGTCTTGTTGTTGGTGCAGGCATCTCTTTGTGCGTCTTTCTTCTTGTATAGGTAAGATCTAAGTTCTGGTTCAGGGGAGCCCCTTAAATCCTGGTTTAGAGGGCACTTAAGGGTGTGAGTGACAGTGGGCGACTATCCCTGCGGCTACTCCGCTCCTGCAGTGACCACTTCCTGTGGGGAGTATGTCACTTTCTACCCAGAAGACACTAATCTAGGGGTCTGCCAAGATGGCAGAACCCTTCCTTGGACATACAGACCTCCTGGCCCACACTCAAAGGTGTGGCTAGTTTGATGGAGGTGCACGCCTCCTGCATAGCTAATTTCCTACCTGCCCGGCTGGGCAGGACATGAATGCTTTGTCCTCCACTGGGGGGACAACTACCTTGCACATCAAAGGCGGGTGAAGCCTTTGAGGCTCATCACCCTGATGCTTTTCTCACTAGCCAGACTGGGAATGAGGAGGTATGACCTTTTTCCTACCCAGACCCTTTGTCTTATATTCTGCCACGGTGCTAGTACCACCGGCAGGAGGTCCGACTTCTGTCTGTGACAGTAGCATCTTGGGAGAGCCTACCAAAACAGTACAGGACTGGCTAACTTTGTGGGCACCCTCTAAGGGTGCCAACTGGGCACCTGCTTTTTAATCCTAAAAATGGGCATCACAACAGAATTCGGCAGGGCCATTGCAGAGCTGAACATCTGAGCAGTGGTCGGATACCAACCTATGTTATCCAAGGGACTGCCGGTTACTCTGGCTAACATTGCAGTTTAAATGGCAGGAAAGGACATACTCTCACTCATGGAACAGTGCACCCTGTGCCCTGGGCTAGAAGGGGGCCTGTCTTAGGGGTGACTGACCTGTCCATGGGCAGTAATAGGGACTCTGCCTGCATCTGGTGTGGGCAGTTTCACTCGAGGAGCAGGCTGATCATGCAGGCTGACATGGAGGCTTTGAAGTCTCTCTTTTACTTGGGGTACTCAGGGTGGCACAATCAGTGCTGCTGCTCTGAAACCTCCTTTACCACCCTGGCCCTTGGTACCCTGTGTACCATTTACTGGGGACTTACAGAGGTGTTAAGATGCATGCCAATTGGCCTATGCAGTTTGACATTTACTTTAAAGGAAAGAGCATTGGTACAAGTGCCTGGTTAGCAGGCCTCGGTACACTAACAGGTCAAAAACCACAGCATCTGTCATCAAAAAGTGGAGGGTGACCATCCAAAATGGGGCACTTTTCAACAAACATTCAAGTCTTTTTCCCATCAAAAAACATTGGGTTCAATGCTATGGTGATGACCAGAGAGCACTTTGTAGACAGTCACTCATAGGCTACTGCTTAAGGACTGGACCCTCAAAGTAAATATTAGGGGTTCTAGTCTAGATGTGCCAGTGGTTGTTTCCTTTTTTTCATTTCTTTTCAACTTAAAATATTTAAGTTACATGCAAAGAAGTGACCTCAACCATTTTATGTGAGAAATACATTTTTTATTTGTCTGGAAATATCTCAAACTAAGTATATCATTCATCAAGTCCTAACCCCTACATCCCTCTCTTTCTCTCTCACTCTTACATCCCAAAGGGGAATGGAGGAGAGAGAGAAAGATTGGTATTCAAATGTTCTCTCCATACATCATCTTCAAAGTGTTACACCAAGATCTTTCATTTGAATGTTATAGTTATGTTTTGATGCAAAAGAAAACAGAATAACTTCTAGCCTACTGCAAAGTTCCTGGACTGTTATTCAATAGTTTTATGGTTCAAGTTCTGGTTTCTCATGGCAGTGTGTTGGTTTAATTACTTCTCTTTTAAATGTGCCTAGTGATGGAACATTTATGTCTTTTTAACATCAAAAATATTTGGATAAATGTAATATCTATGCCTGGACAGTCGATGATAGGGAGTCACCTGTGGGCTGGTGGTTAAGGTCTCAGGCTCTTGAGGATTCTAGTCTAGATGTGTCAGTGATCAAGTCTCTGCTTTAAATTTATTTCAACTTAAAAAAAGCACATACAGACAAGTTATCTCACTCTTTTTACGTGACAAATATATTTTTATTTCAATTTGCCTCGAAAATTCTCATTCCAAGTAAATCATTAATCAATGCCTAATCTCTCACTAACCCTCCCATCTTCCTCTTTCGCTCTCACCCCCTCTCTCTCTCATTTTCTCTGTCAATATCTTTCTCTAAATGCCTCTCTGTCTCAATCTCTCACTCTCTCTCTTTCTCACTCTATCTTCCATCACATAATGGGATGGAAGGGAGAGCAATGTCCTCTCCATACAATGGTACTGAAATGTTCTCTCCATACAATGACTTCAAAGTGTCACACCAGCAAGATGTTTGTTTCGAAAGTAATAGTTATGTTTTGATGCTCATCAAAGCAAAGTCACTTTTAATCTACTGTCAAACCTCGAGGACTGTTATTCAGTAGGGTAAAGGTTCAAGTCATGCTTTCATCTGGCTGTTAATTTACTCTTCTTTTGAAGGTTAAATGTGCCTAGTGATTGAACATTTAAATCTTTTTCCCCATCAAAAACTTTGGGTTGATTGCCATAGTGATGCTTGGACAGTTGTTGTCAGACCATCAACTGTCAGCTAGTAGTTAAAGTCTCAGACTCTTAAACTGAAGATTGAGGGTACTAGTTTTGATGCATCATCCTTCATGTCCCTTTTTCATTTCTTTTCAACTTGAAATATTTAAGGTACATACAGAGATCTCAATCTTTTCATGTGAAATACTTTTTTTCCCATTTGTCTGGAAATATCTCATTCTAAGTATATAATTCATCAATGCCTAACCCGTATTTCTCTCTCTGTCAATCTCTTTCTCTAAATGCCTTTCTGTGTCTCAAACTCTCACCTTCTCTCTTTCTCTCTCTCTCTCTTCCATCCCATGTTGAGATGGAAGAGAGAGAGAAAGATTGGTAATGTAGTGTTCTCTCCATTCAAAGAGTTCAAAGTGTCACACCAGCAAGAAGTTTATTTCAAATGTTACTGAGTCTTTTCTAGCATGCTGGTAATGCTTGTCAACTGTAATGCAGTAGGATTATGGTTCACGAGCTGGTTTCTCATGGCGGTGTGTCTGTTTAATTACTCGTCTTTTGAACATTAAACGTGCCTAGTGATGGAACATTAGTGTATTTTTCCCATCAAAACCTTTGGGTTGAATGCCATAGGGATGTTTGGAGAGGGCTTAGTAGTCATTCACCTACGGGCTAGTGGTTAGGGTTTCAAATGTGTAAGTTGGAGGTTCTCGTTTAGATGTGTCATTGGTCGTTTCTCTGTTTTAATTTCTTTTCAACTCGAAATATTTAAGGTACATACAGAGAAGAGATCTTACTCTTTTTATGTAACAAATACATTTGTTTTAGATTTGTCTGAAAATATCACATTCTAAGCACATCATTCATCAATGTCTAACTCCCCCTTCTCTCTCTCTCTCTCATTTTCTCTCTCTCTGTCAATCTCTTTCCCTAAATGCCTCTCTGTCTCAACTGCTCACTTTCTCTCTCTCTCTTCCATCGCATAATGGGATGGAAGGGAGAGATTGGTATTGCAATGTTCTCTTCATATAATGACTTCAGAGTGTCACACCACCAAGTTGTTACTTTTGAAGGTAATAGTTACGTTTTGATGCCCAATAAGACGGAGTCACTTTTATCCTACTGCTAAAGATCTTGGACTGTTATTCAGTAGGTTGAATGTTCAAGTCCTTGTTTCTTCTATCAGTGTGTCTGTTTATTTACTCAGCTTTTGAAGATTAAACATGCCTAGTGATTGAACATTTAAGTCTTTTCCCCATCAAACAATTTGAGTTAAATGCCATAGGGATGCCCCTGCAGAGGTTTTCATAGACAGTCACCTGTGGGCTAGTGGTTAAGGTCTCATGCCCTTAAACTTAATGTTGTGGGCTCTGGCCTAGATGTGTCAGTAGTGATTTCTCTGCTTTAATTTATGTTCAACATGAAATATTTAAGGTAGATATAGAGACGTGATCTCACTCTTTTTATGTGACAAATGCATCTTTTTAAAGTTTTTCAAGAAATATTTCAAGTATATCATTCATCAATGCCTAACCCCCACTACTCTCTCTCTCTCTCTCTCTCTCTCTCTCTCTGTCTCTCCCTATCCCTCTCTCATGTTCTCTCTCTCTCTCTCTGTCATTCCCTTTCTCTAAATGCCTCTCTCTGTCTCAATCTCTCACTTTCTCTCTTTCTCTCTCTATCTTCCATCACATAATGGGTTAGAAGAGAAAGATAGAAAGATTGGTATTGCAATGTGCTCTCCAAACAATGACTTCAGAGTGTCATACTGTTAGAAATTGTATCTCCAGTTGGCAGTCAGTTTGCACTCTGTCCAAACAGGGACTTTCACTCTAGTCAGGGTAAGGGAGATATACAGCTCAGATAACCTCTGTTCACCCCAATGGTAGCTTGCCACAAGAAGTCAGGCTTATCTCAGAGTCAAAGTGTAAAGTATTTGTACAGATACACACATTAATGCAGTAAAAACACTACAAAATCATTCAACCCTTTAGAGAAATAGTAAATATTTATCTTAGTAAAACAAGACTAAAACAACAAAGATCCAACATACACAAGCGAAGAAACACATTTTCAAAGATTAAACTTCATTATAGTGTTTAAAAACACAATATCTCCAATTTGGGCTATCACAGTGTCTTAAATAAGTCATTACCAACAATCCAACGCCATTTACAAGGAGGGCGGTGCTGGTAACAGAGTCTCACGGACCCTCAGGTACAGTACCTTTGGAAATGAGGAAACAAGCTGGAGCACGGAATCAGGGAGGTGAGGGGCCGCTGGATCCAGTGTGGCGTTGGTTCCTTATGGCAGAGCAGGGGAGGTGATGCAGCGTTGGGGTGAGGTGTCGGTTCTTGACGATCTGGTGGGGTTGATGAATCCGGTGGTTCAAGATGCTTTGAGTGACCTCATGGGGCCATTGTCATGCCAAAGTGCTCCAGGTACAACGGTGGAGTCGGTGGTGTCATGGATGTCAGTGACACAGCACTCTGGACTCACAAAATTTAGGGGCATGAGTGGAGTTGCAGCAGTTTCGGACCTGCGGTGTCAGTCGCATTTGTCGCACTCCAGCAAGGACCATGACTTTGGGTGCAGGTGACACATGGAGCCGGAAGCGGCGTCGTTTCTGGAGTCGTCCGGAGTCAATGCACCTGGTTCTTCTTGTTTTTTAGGCCAGCTTTCACTCCCAAAGGCCTTGCAACTGGAATAGGCACCACCTGGCAAGTCAGGGTCCACAGCAAACGAACCCAGAGGCTGGTAGGTGAAGTATTTGATATCCCTGAGACTTCTTCACAGGAGGCAAGCTCAGTCCAAGCCCTTGGAGAAACTTCCCAAGCAGGATACACAGCAAAGTCCAGTCTTTGTCCTCTTGAAGGTAGAAGCAGCAACTGCAGGCCAACCCAGCAAAGTACACACAGCAAAGGGACAGTACTCCTCCTCTAACTCTTCAGCTATTCTCTTTGGCAGAGGTTCCTCTTGATCCAGAAGTGTTCTAAAAGTCTGGGGTTTTGGGTCCACTACTTATACTCATTTCTGCCTTTGAAGTAGACAAACATCAAAGGAAAGTCTCTGTTGTTCACAAGATCCTGCCTTACCCAGATCTGGCTTTAGACACACTCCAGGGGACTGGAAACTGCATTGTGTGAGGACAGGCACAACCCTTTGAGGTGCAGGTGTCAGCTCCTCCCTCTCCAGCCCAGGAAGACCCATCAGGATATGCAGGACACACCTCAACTCCCTTTGTGTCACTGTCTAGAGAGAAATCACAAACATCCCAACTGTCAGTGTGGCCCAGATGTGGGTTCCACAGGCAGGAAGAGGCACAGAATAGTTAAACAAGAAAATACCTACTTTATAAAAGTGACATTTTCAAACAGACAATCCTAAACCAATTCTACCAAAAGATGTATTTTTAAGTTATGAGTTCAAAGACTCCCAAACTCCATATCTCCATCTGCTCCCAATAGGAAACTGCACTTAAAAGATATTTAAAGGCAGTCCCCATATTAACCTATGAGTGGGATAGACTTTGCAAAAACGAATTTTGCAGTATTTCACCATCAGGACATGTAATACACACCAGTACATGTCCTATATTTTAAATACACTGCACCCTGCCCATGGGACTATCTAGGGCCTACCTGAGGGGTGACGTACATGTAGAAAAAGGGAAGGTTTGGTCCTGCCAAGTGGGAACACTTGCCAGATCGACTTGGCATTGCAAAGCTGCACACATAGACACTGCAGTGGTAGGTCTGAGACATGTTTACAGGGCTACTCATATGGGTGGCACAATCAGTGCTGCATGCCCACTAGTAGCATTTGATTTACAGGTCCTGGGCACCTCTAGTGCACTTTATTAGGGACTTACTAATAACTCAAATAGGCCAGTCAGGAATAAACACTCATAAACACACTTTACATAGGGAGCACTTGCACTTTAGCACTGGTCAACAGTGGTAAAGTGCCCAGAGTACCAAAACCCAGCAAAAACAAAGTCCAGCACACAGTCAAAAATACAGGATGCAGAGGCAAAAATACAGGGAAAACCACACCAAGGATTCCAGGTCTAACACACACCAGCAAGATGTTTGTTTCAAATGTTATAGTTATTTTTTGATGGCCGGTAAGCCAAACTCACTTCTAACCTGCTGGTAAAGCTATTGGAATGTTATGCAGTAGGTTTAATGTTCAAGTCTTGGTTTGTTCTGGCAGCATGTCTGTTTATATACCCATATTTCAAAGGGTAACACATGCCTAGAGATCGAACAGTTACGTTTTTTTCCCATCAGAAAAATTTGGGATAAATGCTATAGTGAAGTCTGGACAAAGTATGGTAGACAGTAACCTTTGGGCTATGGACTCATGCACTTAAACTGAAGGGTGTGGGTCCTAGTCCAGGTTTGCCAGTGATAATTTCCTTACTTTAATTTCTTTTCAACTTGATATATTTAAGGTACCTACAGAGAAGTGATCTCACTCTTTTTATGTGACAAAAGCATTTTTTACAATTTGTCAAGAAATATCTCATTCTAAGTATACCATTCATCAATACCTAACCCCCACTTCTCTTTCTCCTTCTCTCTCTCTCTCTCATTTTCTCACTCTGTCAATCTCTTTATCTAAATGCTTTTTTCTGTCTCAATCTCTCATTTTTCTCTCTTTCGCTCTCTCTCTTCCAAATCATAATGGGATGGAAGGGAGAGAGTGAAAGATTGGTATTGCAATGTTCTCTCCATACAATGACTTCAAAGTGCCACACCAACAAGATGTTTGTTTCGAATGCTATAGTTATGTTTTGATACCTAGTGATACTGTGGCCCTTCTAAACTACTGCTAAAGCTCTTGGACTGTTAGTCAATAGGTTGAAGGTTCACATACAGGGTTCTTCTGGAAGTGTGTCTGTTTATTTACTTATCTTTTGAAGGTGAAACATGCCTGGTGATTAGACATTTGGTAGAAAGTCACCTGTGGGCTTGTGGTTACGGTCTTAGACCTTTAAAATGAAGGTAGGGGGTTCTAGTCTAAACATGTTAGTGGTAGTTTTTCTGATTTAAAATCTTTTCATCCTGAAATATTTAAGGTACATCCAGGGAAGTGATTTCACTCTTTTTATGTGACAAATACATTTTGTTTCCATTTCTCCAGACATATCACATTCTAAGTATATCATTCATCAATGCCTAACTACCACTTCTCTCTCTCTTTCTCTCTCTATCTTTCTTTCATTTTCTCTCTCAGTCAATCTCTTTCTCTAAATACCTCTCTCTGTCTCAACCTCCCATTTCCTCTCTCTTCCATCCCACATTGGGATGGAAGAGAGAGAGATTGATTGGTATTGCAATGTTCACTTCAAAGTGTCACACCAACAAGATGTTTAATTAGAATGTTATAGCTATATTTTGATATACAGCAACACAGAGTTGCTTCTAGCCTTCTGCTAAAGCTCTTGGACTGTTGTTCATTAGGTGGAAGATTCAAGCTCTGGTTTCTCACAACAGTGTGTCTCTTTAATTGCCTGTCTTTTGAATATTGAATGTGCCTAGTGATGGAACATTTAAGTCTTTTTTCCATGAAAAACTTTTGGCTAAGCCAGCAATGGAGTCAGAGGCGTAGTCAGGAGCTCCGCTAGTCATCGCCTGACAAAGGGGGGTCAAAATCCTGAAACAGGCCCTGCCTGAGCCCACAAATGTGGTCTCCATCTCCTTTGGTCCTGTGCACATGCGGAAGGGACTGCAGAGCTGGAGCCGGGAGAGCCGGAGGAGGATGGAGGTGGGTGTAGGAGCGTGGACCGGGCTGCACAGAAGTCATCGCGAGCCACATGAATTGAGCGGCACGGAGGTAGAGCAGCAACAGGACACAGTTTCCCTTTGCCTGGGCCAGAGCTCGGGGTGAGTTAGGCCACAGGAAGAAGCGAACCCGGGGAGGCCTGTGTGACAGGCGGGGGTTCGGCCCAGCAGTGCAGGTAGAGATGGGGTAGCCGGGTGCTGCAGAGATGCGGCGGGTGCCATTATGTCCACGAAGCCCAGCGGAAGAGACAAGACCGGTTGGAGCCCTCGGGCGACTTGAGGTACTATTTACACCTTCTTCTCCCTCCCCCCCACTTTGGCAGAAGTTAGCAGATGGCGTCTTCCTCCCCCCCCTTGTGAGACAGTATTATACAGGGGCAGAGAGCATCGCAGGATCGAAGCGGGCCTGGCCACCCCCCCCTCCCTTTCCCATCTGGATCACTCAACCACCTGGGACGTGGCAGTGGCAATTGCCCCAAGGGCATAATTGGGGTTGGACAGGGAGACCAAGGATGACGGAGACCCACTAGGGGTGGCTGGGATCCACCCCACCCTAGGGTGAGACCCTCAGCCCAACAGGGTAGTGGGGGGCCACCAAGGCCTGGGAGAGACTGGTTGACAGTGAGGGAGCAACAGTGGTAGACAATGGCGCAGGAGACTTGCTGAGTGAAAGACTTTATAAAGAATGACTGGGGGACCTACCTGCCTGGGGCCTTCTTGTCTGCTGGCCGAATCGGTCGAACATTACACAACAGATACCGCTGCAGCACCAGTTAGGGCCCGCTCAGAAGTGTCGTTAGTGGAGGACCGTGGGGAATCAGCGAGCTGGCAGGGAAGCACCCGCAGAGAGTGCCCCCAGGGTCCCTCATGAGAAGCTAGGGATGGCAATGAGGATCTGACACAGCACACCACAGTGATTTTAGTGGCCATACAGGATACCAAGATGGCCCTGGAGGCACACATCGCAGTGCTCGTAGGGGAGGTGAGCCTCCTGCGAGAGGACCATGGGAAATTAAAGGATTGCGTTAAAGAAACAGAGGATACGCTGGAGACTACAGTCCCGCAGATGAAGGATCTCACTCACAAGATGGCCATCATGCACAATGAACTGAAGATAATGGCGGGCAAGTTAGAGGACGTTGAAAGTAGGTCCTGAAGACATAATATAGTTTGGTTGGGGTCCCGGAGAAGGCAGAGGGCCCATCATTGAACTTATACATAAAGAACTGGCTGAGCGATGTAGTGCTGGTAGGAACGCCCTCCAAGTTTTTCTCGGTGGAGAGGGCCCACATGATACCAGCAATTCCTCCACCACCAGGGGCCTATCCGAGGCCGATACTAGTGAGGCGAATGAATTTCAGAGATCAAGATGTGATCCTTCAGAAAGCAAGGAAGAGGGGTCCTTGGAAGATCCAAGGAAAGGAGATTAATATTTACCCGGGTTACACAAACCTGGTCCAGAGGGAAAGAGGAGCGTTTGCCCCAATTAAGAAGGCCTTGCGACAGTTACATTTAAAATATGCACTGATGTACTCTGCGAAACTCAGGACTAAATATAGGGGGAACACACTCTTCCTAATGTCACCACAGAAGGCATGGGAATGGCTGGAAACACATGGACTTCACCACCAAAGCTGGCCAGGAGAGGATTGCAACAATCAATGGACAAAACAAAAGACGATATGAAGGGCGCCGTGAGTTTGAAAGGAGTCTGTCACTACTCCACACACAGGAGCAAATTAAAGCTGCACAGATGAAGACTCGCGAAAATCACCAGGGGAAAAATGAGACCCCAACAAACAACAGGTGAATGAAGCTCAACTCATATACGAGCGGCAGTGGCACAGAATAGTCAGGATCATGGCGGGGATCGGAGGAGGAACAGCACCTCGATGATGGCCGACCTGCTGGGCTGAGAAACGGAGGACTAATAGCTCCTGAATGAGACATGGCCCACCCGGACTGGGGCTGGGGCCAGGTGGGGGCTTCACATAGGGCCTCTACCCTTCTGAAGTGACATGACAGAGGAACTTGAATACAGACATGTGGGAGGTTTTCCACACCAATGGCACCTGGTCATGCCTCCAAGATGTTTAGCACATGATGTTTGGGTCTCTACACGCTATGAATTGGGGGGGTTTGTTGGAAAATCGCTGCATGGTAAGGTCGGGAGGGTGTGTGGTTGAGGGGCTACATTGATTGTTTTTTTTATTCTACTTGTTGAATGGAAAATTGACAATGGTAGAACGGATGATGGGGGTCTAAGAAGGGAGAATCCAAAGCACATAAAGAGACCATTGACTCTTGAATTACAGCGATGCCTTCTGAGAAGCTATCCCTCTTAGCATGCAGTTGTGAATGGGTTGGTGCACAAAATCAAAACAGTTCTAATATACAAGGCACTCTCTAGGTATCAGCCCGACATAATTTACTTACGAGAGACCCACCTCATGAACATGCAACATATGGCCATGGAAAGGGGGAAATATAAGGTAGTGGGCCACGCACAATATATGTCGGGATCTGGGTGGGTCATGGTGCTTATACGAAAATCCTTCCCATTTCACACAACCCGCACATGGGTGGACCCATACAGCTGTTACATAGCGATACTGGGGGAATATGAGAATACCTCTGTATTACTATTCAATATATACCCACCCCCTGGACTACAGGGTGAGGTGCTCCAAAAGATAGGTGCAGTACTTATGGAAACTCCACCAGCCCATACACTACTGGGTGGAGTCTTTAACCTATTAATGGATTTTGGGTTTGAATGAACTAGTAAAATGCAGAGAGGGCATACTACCACTGACACACTGGAGGGGTTCACATATGCAATTGTCCTCTGGGATGTGTGGAGAATCCTGCATGGGCAGGAACAAGGACATTCATATTATTCAGTTGCCCATGATGTCCACTCAAGAACAGATTTTTTTTTACCACTGCAGACATGTTACATAGAATTGCAGAGGCAACTTACCTGGCAAGGGGAGTTAGTGATCATACCTCGCTGCAGGTGACTATGCCCCTGGGAACCCGGCTGTCGGGGGAAGTGGGTTGGAGGATGTAAACTTGGCGACTCCAAAACACAAAAGTGGTGGAAGATCTAGGGAAAGTATCCCAACACTATTTCACTGAAAACACAGATTCAGTACAGAGCCCGGTGACCTTATGGGAGGTGTACAAGGCCACCATCAGCGGGGTGGCTCTGGCGGGGGAAGTAGGGGATAGTATGGAGAGACAGGGGAGAATACTTACTATGGAAAGTGAACTCATAGTACTAGAGAATAGGTACGCAGCTTCACCAAATCAGGAGACAAAGAGAGAGATGGTGCAGAAAAGGGAGGAATATAATGTAGTGGCCAGAGACAAAGTAAAACACCAATATCTTTTGAAAAGTAAACACCTCTACAAAGACACATTCATCAGAGAATTAGGGACAAGCAAGGGGGCGACACAGACTCATTGATCAGAGAATTATGGACAATGAAGGGGGACACAATTAGGGAGTCGAAAAATACAACAGAGGAAATGGCTACCCAATGGTGGAATTCTACGAATCAAGCACAGCTATACCAGAAGAGGAAATAGACAGCTTTATCGCTGACTTCCCCATGGCACAACTATTCTCTCTTCAGAGCGCTGAGCTGGAGGAGGATTTCACTGAGGAAGAACTGACAGAGGCAATGGGGTAACTACAGACAAGAAAAACCCGGGACCCAATGGGTTTTCAATAGAGCTCTTCCGAAGGCTCTGTAAGTGAACAATACCACACTTACACGCAGCCTTACTAAAAGCCTTTGAAACTGGGGAACTCCCCAGTGATATGAGATCAGCAGCGATTGTTCTGCTTCCTAAACCGGGCAAACCCAGGGACCGGAGAGATTCCTATCACACAATCTCATTGCTAAATGTTGATATTAAAATTCTAGCTAAAGCATTGGTGACCAAACTCAGAAAAGTAATGACGACCCTGATCCAGATCAGAGTGGTTTAATACCTGGCCACTCCACAGCACTGAATCTCCAGCGGTTTGATAATAACCTGGCTCTGATAAACTCCATCAAAGGGAGAACAGTACTCTCCCTGGATGCCAATAAAGCCTTCAACTCCGTGGAATGAAGGTAAAAAATGGGCTTCCGCTCGAAATTCAGGAGGTGGATTAGGTTTTTATACGACAACCCAGTCGTAAAAGTAAATACCAATGGCTATCTCTCACGAGAATTTAGATTACACAGAGGGGCATGGCAGGGCTGCCCTCTGTCGCCAATGCTAGTTGCACTGGCGATTGAGGGACTGGCCAACGGGATTAGGATGGATGTGCTGATCTGGGAATGGCAGATTAGCAGTGGCAGAGAGAAACGATCTCTCGGTAAACTGAGGATATCCTGCCATATTTGACACAGGTACCCCTTTCAGTCAAATGCCTGGGAGACATCTTCTGGGAGTTCGGGAAGTCTCTGGGTTTGGGATTAACTGGGATAAGTTATTGCTATTCTCGGTGGGCAAATGGATGCTCGGTCAAACACTGACATTACCTTTCAGGGTGAAGCCTAGACATGTTCAAGTACCTAGAAATTTGGATCATCAATCAGCCCACCCACTATTATGACACAAACCTGCCCCCCCAAGAAGGTTTGAAATAGATGTTGAACACTGGTGGTCTCTCCCAGTCTCTTTGATGGGAAGAGCCACGTTATTTAAGATGGTGTCTCTCTCTCTCTCTTACTTTATGTCCTCCAGAACTCCCCTTACCCTATCTTAGACTCTTTTTTTAAAATCAAAGTTGATGCCCTAGACCGCACACTCATCCGGTTGGATGGCCCAGCCTAGAGTTGCCCTTCGCACACTGCAAAGTTCAAAATATGAGGAGGCATCGCCCTTCCTAATATTCAGAAATACTATGAACCGGCACAAGTGAGTATAATCAACCACTGGGCCTTTGCCTCATGGGAGGACCCGGCATTCTGGGTGGACAGGGAATCTATGCATAATAATAGCTACTTACTGTCAACATCAGGGCAGTGCGCGCTCTACGGGCGACTGGAATGCAAAAACCCAGCACTTACAAGATAACGTAATTCATGCATTATGCAGATATGCTGTTGTGTAACCTTTCGCATTGCAGAGTTTAATCCTGAAGACTTATATTCAAGGAGCTTATAAATACTGTTCATTTGCAATGTGTTGCTGCAGGCTTTCAGAGTGTGTCAGGGCGTGGTCCCTTTCCATGGCCTTCTAGAAGCTTTCTCTCCAGCATGACTGGGTGTGGTTTGTGGGCTGGGCCAAGACTCTATATAAGGAAGCCAGCCCAGCTCCACGTGCTCACTACTCAGGGGTCCCGGTGCAGAGCAGCAGAAACTTCCTGCGCTCCTGTTCCGGAGGCCTACTTTGATCTTCCAGGCCTTGCCCTTCAATGTGCTGGCGATCCTTGATCAGGGCGGTAAGATGGAGGTCGGGCTGGGCCCCGATCCCGTTCTCAAAGGTTTTCGAGTTCTTGGGCCTATTTTTCATGATAAAGGATTTTACCTTGTGTGTGTGATTATGCGCTACCATTTCATGGCATTTACGAGTTAGCAGTTGAATCGGCAAGACGTGCAATTCATTTCTTGTGCTTAATTAATATTATTCACTGTGCGCTACCATTTCATGGCATTTACAAGGTAGCATTCGAATCGGCAAGACGCGGAATTAATTTCTTGTGCTTAATTCATGTTATTCACTGTGCGCTAACATTTCATGGCATTTACAAGGTAGCATTCGAATCGGCAACACGCACAATTCATTTTTTGTGCTTAATTAATGTCATTCATTGTGCGCTACCATTTCATGGCATTTATAATGTAGCATTCGAATCGGCAAGACGCGCGATTCATTTCTTGTGCATAATTCATGTTATTGCTTGTGCGCTACCATTTCATGGCATTTACATGGTGGCATTCGAATCGGCAAGACATGCGATTCATTTCTTGTGCTTAATTCATGTTATTCATTTTGCGCTACCATTTCATGGCATTTACATGGTGGCATTCGAATCGGCAAGACGCGCAATTAATTTCTTGTACTTAACTCATGAGATCCATTGTACGCAACCATTTCATGGCATTTACATATTCTTGTGGAAATCAGCAATGTGCGCAATTCATGTTTCTGCATTTTTAGAAAAAACTAAGTGTTAGAATTCTAGATGTTACATTATAAGTGCATAATAAGTCCCTTAATACAACTCCTATGGCGGTCGGTGTTAAAGCGGCTGTAAAACCGCCAACAGGTTGGCGGTAAAAAAAATGGAATCACGACCGTGGCAGAAACCACAACATAGACAGCCACTTTAACACTCCGACCGCCACGGCGGTACAAACACCGCAGCGGTAACCGCCAACAGACAGGCGGAAGACAATGTACCGCCCACACTATTACAACAGTCCAATCCGCCACCTTTTTCCGGGGTGGATTCACCGCGAACAAAAACACGGCGGAAACAGGACTTGCAAGGGAAACGCTCACCTCTACACACCCCATGAGGAACCAGGACGCCATGGAACCGGAACTCCAGATGCTCCCTGCCTTTGTCTTCCTGCTCCTCTACCAGGAGCACGAACGCAGGCGGCGAAGACCACGGTGAGTACTGCACCTACGACACAGGGGAGGGGGAAGGGAAAAGAGAGTGACACACACAAGCAACACCCCCACCCCCACCCCCACACACAACAACACACACACAAATACATCATGATACATTACAGTTACACCCCCAACCCCCCCGGAGGAATGCAAAGACAAAAGGAAATGATTTGAACGTTTGTAATCTATTGAAATCCAGTACTCAAAAATATATATATACACTATAAACAAATATATACACCAAGAATACAAGTCCAAGGTATTCCACCATTAAAGTCCGTGGACCACTGGGCCCAAAATGCATGGGCGAGGCCCACACAAGATACCCGATCAAAACGGAGAGAACACTGCTGGGGCATCAGTTCGAAATACAACAGGCACCTCAGGGGGAAGGGAAGGGGGGGCACCTCAGCCGGATGAGTGCACGACACCAGATCCACGAGGGGGCTCCATGCCCATTGATGTATCCTGGGGAGTGCAAAGCCACAGTCTCACAAGTCTCTCAAGTGGGTGGTTTGCCCACTGCTTTATCCTGGGAAGTGCAAAGCAACAGTCTAATAAGTCTCTCAAGTGGGTGGTTTGCCCAATGCTTTATCCTGGGGAGTGCAAAGCCACAGTCTCACAAGTGGATAACAGTCTCCACTGGTTCTGGAGGGGGCTTGGTGCCCAGAGTGCTTCATCCTCCCAAGGACTGAGGTAGTGGATGGGATACTCCACTGGTTCCGGAGGGGGCTTGGTGCCCAAAGTGCTTCATCCTGCCAAGGACCGAGGTAGTGGATGGGATACTCCACTGGTTCTGGAGGGGGCTTGGTGCCCAGAGTGCTTCATCCTGCCAAGGACTGAGGTAGTGGATGGGATACTCCACTGGTTCTGGAGGGGGCTTGGTGCCCAGAGTGCTTCATCCTGCTTGTGGCGGCCCCAGTAGCGTCTGAGCTTTTGGCGCTCATTGGCATGAGGTGCTGGTGGCGGCGGTGTCCTTGCCAGCGGAGCTGATGGCGGCGGTGTCCTTGCCAGTGGTGCTGGTGGCGGCGGTGTCCTTGCCAGCGGTACTTGTGGCGGCGGTGTCCTTGGCAGCTGTGCTGGTGGCAGCGGTGTCCTTGGCAGCGGTGCTGGTGGCGGTCTTGTCCACCGTGCAGGTTTTCGGCGACTTGCCTGTCTTTCTATGCCCCTTCCCCACCTTGGATGGTGGCGCAGCTCTCTTCCCACTCCCAACTGTACTCCTGGGAGAGGCTTTGGTGGTAGATGTTTTGCATTTCTCCCGCCGGGCACTGGCCAACTTTTTATGCTTTTGAGGTGGGGGACTGTCCGTGGTCTGGCTCCTTGGCACACTGGCTGCCCTGCTGCTTGGCCCACTCCAGAAGCTGGTTACTGCTGGCATCACTGTTCCCGCTGATGTTGTGGCTGAGGTGCTGGGTTGGGACCTGGAAAGTCGGGCCCTAAGGGACTGAAGGGGTGGGGGAGGTGAGGGGAAAAGGTCAAGGTTAGATAGGAAAAGTTTTTTGGACACACTGGGACGGGTAGATGGAGGGAGTGTGGGAGTGGAGGAAGAGGTAGTGGTTGTATTAAGTGTAGGTTTGCTGACTTTGGGTGAAGGTGCAAGGGATGGAGGCTGTTGTGAGTTGGATAGCTGTTGGGTGGGTGTGTGGCTGCGTTTGTGTACTTTGGGAGGAGGGCTCACAGACACACTGGAAGAGGACACTGGGGATGTGTGAATGGTAGTGGGGTGGTGAGTGCATGTGAGCGGTGTGTGGTGATGGGCGTGCTGGTGATGGAGTTAGTGGCTGAAGATGTAGTGCATGCAGGTGTCAGTGGAGATGAGACAGGGAGGGAGGAGGGAGACGTGGAGGAGGGGGACACAGTGGGGGCAGTGGATGTTGGTATGTGTGCATGTGTATGATGCTTGTGTGAGTGCCTATGGGATGTGTGGTGCATATTTTTGCCAGAGCCACCCGTGTGTGTTGAGGTGTGTGCATGATGGTCTGATGGTGTGCTTGGAATAGGCTGAGGTACAGGGGATTGGTACTGGGTTGGAGGGATGAGGCTGGACACAGGGACAATGGCTGCCATCAGTGCAGAGGCCAGAGCCTGAAATGCTCTCTGTTGGGCAGAATGAATGCCCTCCAGGTATGCATTTGTTTCTTGCAAATGCCTCTTGACACAATGGATGGCATTCACAATGGTAGACTGCCCAACAGTGAGGAATCTCAGGAGGTCAACAGCCTCCTCACTGCGGGCAGCAGGGCTGACTGGGGCAGGGCCTGAGGTGCCTGGGGTGAAGGAGATGCCCACCCTCCTGGGTGAGCGGCCACGGGACACACGCTGAGGGGCTGCTGGGAGGGCGGTGCTGGTAGGGGGGTGGCGGCTATACCTGTTGATGTGGGGGCACAGAGGGGCCCACCACTGCAAGGGAGCTCCCATCAGAGGAGGAGTCGCTGTCGTGATGTCACCTCCTGTCCCCGCCGTGGAGCATGCTGTGCAATAAATATTTTTTTTCATACCTCAGTGTTGGCTGACTTTGTGCTCGCTGTTCTCGTCCATAGGGCACGTCTGCTGGGGCAGGTGAGGAGATGGCGGCATCCTCCGGTGTACAGACCGCTGGTGGACCTGTTGACAATGATAGACAGACACATCACTACCACTTACAGACTTGATCGTGCCGCAATCCAGGAACTGTGTGCCCAGTTGGAGCCAGACCTGATGTCAGCTATCCGCCATCCCACAGGAATCCCCCTTCTAGTGGAGGTCCTATCAGTACTCCATTTCCGGGCAAGTGGGTCTTTTCAAACAACAGTGGCCATTGCATCAGGGATGTACCAGCTTATGTTCTCAAACGTGCTGTCCAGAGTGTTGTCTGCCCTGCTGAAACACATGCGCAGCTACATCCTTTTCCCTCAGGTGGAGGATTTGCCCACAGTGAAAGGTGACTTCTATGCCCTGGGACATATCCCCAACATCATAGGTGCCATTGATGGGACACATGTGGCATTGGTACCCCCCGGCAGGAGTGAACAGGTGTACAGAAACCAGAAGGGCTACCATTCAATAAATGTGCAGATGGTGTGTTTGGCCGACCAGTACATCTCCCATGTGAATGCCCAGTTTCCAGACTCAGTGCATGACGCTTACATTTTGAGGAATAGCAGCATCCCTTGTGTGATGGGGCAACTCCAGAGGCACTGGCTGTGGCTAATAGGTGAGGACAAGGACCCTATACCGTGTGAATGATTGTCTGGGTCTGGGGTTGTCCCTAAGGGTTAGTGTGTCTAACAGTTGTCCCTCGACATTTGCAGGTGACTCTAGGTACCCCAACCTGTCATGGCTACTGACCCCAGTGAGAAATCCCAGGACAAGGGCAGAGGAACGCTACAATGAGGCATATGGGCAAACTAGGAGAGTGATTGAAAGGACCTTCGGCCTCCTGAAGGCCAGGTTCCGGTGCCTCCATATGACAGGTGGTTCTCTCTACTACTCACCAAAGAAGGTGTGCCAGATCATCGTGGCATGCTGTATGCTGCACAACCTGGCTTTGCGACGACAGGTGCCTTTTCTGCAGGAGGATGGTCCAGAAGGAGGTATTGTGGCAGCTGTGGAGCCTGTGGACAGTGAAGAAGAGGAGGCAGAAGAAGAGGATATTGACAACAGAAACAACGTTATCCAGCAATACTTCCAGTGAGACACAGGTAAGAAGACATCACTGCCTCCCACATCTCATACAATTGTTAGACCTATCATATGTCTGTCACTTTCACCCAGTGTATGGACCCTGACTTGTCACTTTGCATTTCCTTTTCACAGATGTGGGTCCCACTGTGTGACCGCTGCTATATTACCGCATGGACTAGAGCTGTGTGACATAGGTATGTCGACAATATAATCAACATTGCTATTTTCCTTAGTTATAAAAAAATACACATTTGTGAAAGCACAGACTGACGCCAGATTGTTTTGTGATTCAAGGGTCTTTATTTAAGTGCAAATTAGTGGAGGGGGTTGTAAAATGGGCAAGGGTGATGGTGGAGGAATGTCCATGGCAGAGTTCAGTCTATTTGTTTCACAGGTGCATTGTCCAAAGGGGCATAGGAAGTGGAGCTAGGCCAGTTGATGGATGGACAGGGTGACAAAGTGGGATAGAAGGATGACATTCAGGGTGGTCTCATTTCTTGGCAGGGGTCTTGGCATTGTTCTCTGTCTTTGTCCTGGATCTCAGGGACCATTTGCGGGGTGGTTCTCCATCTGCAGGGGGTGGGGTGCTGGTGTCGTGGTCCTGTGGCGATGCCTCCTGTTCACTAGCGCCGGCGGAGGTGGTGGGCTGTTCATCATCCAGGCTAGTGACAGGGGCCCCTTGTTGTGCCACAGCGCCCCTCCTGGTGTTCACAAGGTCCTTCGGCACCCCTACAATGGTGACCAGGGTGGTGTTGATGGACTGGAGTTCCTCCCTGATCCCCAAATACTGTTCCTCCTGCAGCCGCTGGGTCTCCTGAAACTTGGCCAGTACCGCTGCCATCGTCTCCTGGGAATGATGGTACGCTCCTATGATGTTGGAGAGGGCCTCGTGGAGAGTGGGTTCCCTGGGCCTGTCCTCCCCCTGTCGCACAGCAGTCCTCTGAGTTCCCCGGTTTTCCTGTTCCTCTGTCCCCTGAACCGTGTGCCCACTGCCACTGCCCCCAGGTCCCTGATGTTCTTGGGGTGGTGGGTTTGCCTGGGTTCCCTGTAGTGGTGGACACACTGCTGCTTAACGTGTCCTGGGGACAGAGGTATGGGCCCGCTGGGTGGGTGCTGTGCTGGTGTTTCCTGAGGGGGAGGCTCTGTGGTGGCATGTGCCAGTGTGTGGGGAACCGACTGTCCCGAGGTCCCAGATGGGCCGGGCTGGTCATCTAGATCCAGTTGGACAGAGCTGCTGTCATCACTGTGGGTCTCTTCTGTGGGGGGAGTGGACATGTCTGGAACCTCCTGTCCGGTGACGTTGGGTAGGGGTGTAAAGGCATGATTATTGCATCTGTGTGTGCCATTGTGTGCAATGGGTGGGTGACCCTGTACCCCAGTGCTTACATTCGTGTCTAGGACCTTGTATGATATTTAGTTTGGGGATCTGTGTGGGCATCTGTAGTGGACATGCTTTGGTGATGGGTGTCCATGCTTTGATGTTTCATGCAGGGCTTGGTGTTGGGATGTGTGGGTTGTGATAGTGGGGCATATGTGAGGTGTTGGAGGGATGGGGTGAGGGTGGGGTATGTGATAGCATGCAGGTAGGGTGGGGGATGTAATAGTTAAGATTTGACTTACCAGAGTCCATTCCTCCTGCGAGGCCCTCAGGATGCAGTATACCCAAGACCTGCTTCTCCCATGTTGTTAGTTGTGGGGGTCCGCCGCCAGTCCTCTGAACTGCAATCTGGTGTCTTGAGACCACGGAACGCACCTTCCCCCGTAGGTCGTTCCACCTCTTCCTGATGTCATCCCTAGTTCTTGGATGCTGTCCCACTGCGTTGACCCTGTCTACGATTCTGCGCCATAGCTCCATCTTCCTAGCTATGGAGGTGTGCTGCACCTGTGATCCAAATAGCTGTGGCTCTACCCGGACAATTTCTTCCACCATGACCCTGAGCTCCTCCTCAGAGAACCTGGGGTGCCTTGCGGTGCCATGGTGTGGTGTGGGTGATGTGTGAGGTGGTGTGTGTTGTGATGTGTGAGGGGATGTGTTTGTGTGTGTTGTCTGAGGTGCGTGGATGTTGTGTGAGTGATGGCGTTGTGTTCCTGTGGATGCTAGTGTTATTTCTGGTGGTGTCTCTCTATGGGCTTCTTTCTCAATTTTTGTCGTAGGGGTTTGTGGGTGATGTGGGTATGTGTTTTATATTGGTTTGGGTGTGTGGGTGTGGTGTGTGTATGTGTATCAGGTGTGTGTACTTTGAATTGTCCAATGTGGTTGTGTTTTGGAATACCGCGGCTGAAACACCGCCACGTGGATTCGTGGGTCATGGTAGTGTGGGCGTATTCCTGTTGGCGTGACGGTGTCGGTTTTGTTATTGCCAGTTTATCACTGACCTTTGGTGTGGAGGACTTGTGTGGGTGTCTGGATTTTGGAGTATTCTGGCCTGTGGGTCGTAATAGCTGTAGCGGAATTCCGCCGCCGCAGCGGTGTGTTGGCAGTCTTCTGCACGGCGGTAAGCAGGATTTACTGCCAATGTTGTAATGAGGGCCATAATCTTGATATTGTGTGTTTTATCCTTTTGCTTCCTACAGGTCTCCTTCACAACTGTTCCCTTCCTTATCCCCTTTTCCCCACTTGGACTCTCTTAGACTCTGTGACATTCTAATCAGAGTATTGGAGCTGTCTTGTGGTGGACATGTTGGGAACATGCACAGACCCAGAGAATCTGGTGACTCTGACACTTACACTGGTTATACGGGTTTAAACTGTGACCCGTATTCAGCCCAGCAACAGTAAAGGTCATCCAGATATGGCAGAAAGTCACCAGAGAAATGGGGTGGCACACCACTGCCCAAGGTGAATGCCTTGGGTGGGCTTAGGGGTTAGGATGCCATACGGATATCTTCCCTGGCCGAAGTGTGGGACATGAATAGAGTGGTACCATTTTCATATCTGAAAAAAGAATACCAAATATCAGATACACACTTGCTACAATATGCTTGGCTAACAGCGGCTCCAAGCCTCAGCATTCCTGTAGAGCCGGAAACATAGGAGGATGCTCCACTGGAGTTTTAGAGGGTGTGATACCAAGGAAACTAATCTCTTTCACGTACATCACTATGATGAGAAACACCCAACCCTCACTAAACACATTATCGGAGAGGTGAAGAGGGGATTGTGGGGAACGGAGGAGGCCGACTGGGTGGAGACGCTTATGTTCCCAGTGGAGGTAGCCATTTGTGCATCGTTAAAATGAATACAATTCAAAATACTGCACCTTGTGTACTACACAAAATCCTTGCTGAATAAGATAGGGAAGGTACCAAATGTGATGGTATACTGGGCTGTGGGACATTGACAATTTTTATCACACCCTATGGAGATGTCCCATGATTGTAGGGTTCTAATCAATGGCAGCTGGTGCCATTTGAAAGTGGTGAGGTGTAAAAGTTCGGGATGAGTGCGCCCTGGTGAGTAAGCCCAACTGTCACAAGGGGAGTTCAGTGGGATTCTACCCCAAGAACATTTTGAAAAAAGAGAGTGAGCAAATGGTGCATATTCATGCAAATTTGAGAAAGCAAGAAAGTTAATAAAGCAATTGTGAAAGTGTAGTTATGACTTCAGTAAAGATACTTCATGTGATAATGATGACATTATAAATGTTCTTCATAAAGGAGGCAAAAAAAATGGAGAGATACAAAATCCTAATAAATACTGAGTAAACAAATGTTGGCTATAAATCTTACATTACGTAGTGCAAAAAGGTACGATACCCAAAAAACAATACATATGACATTTTACTTGTAATGAAAAGGGTGCTGAACAACCCTTAATGACCACCTGTAAATGGCTTATTAGCATTACTGAAGAGATGAGAACAATATATTTGACAAGGTATTCATACTATTGCATATCTAGTAGTGAGAGACCATAACATTTACATCCAGGCCAATTCCAAAATTGTATTTTCAATGCAGCCTTTCTCTTCTTCAGACTCCCTATGCCACAGCAAGATTGTTGCACACTTCAAATGACAAAATCCTCTCAATTTTAGGGTTGAGCGCTCAAGTGCTCCGGCCTATTGTAATCTCTCTGTGGGCTTTTAACCATGTCCACTCTTGCGATTCATTCTTATTTGTGCTTGTCTTAAATGCTTCATTTTTATTGGTGCATTTTGTGAAATGTCCCTTGTTTGTGTGCTGAGTTCCCTCCCAGGCGATTTCCCTAAGTGAACATTTTTGTTGTCACACTAGCAGGATGTCTGTTTCAAATTATATAGTTATGTTTTGATACACAGCAAGACAGAGTCACTCCTAGCCTATGGCTAAAGCTCTTGGACTGTTATCCAGTAGTTTGAATGTTCAAGTCCTGGTTTCTTACGGCAATGTGTCTTTTTATTTGCTCATCTTTTGAAGATTAAACATGCCTAGTGATGGAACATTTATGTCTTTTCCCATCAAAAACTTTAATTTGAACATCATGGGTATGTCTACATAGTGATTGAGAGAGTGTTACCTGTGGGATAGTGGTAAGGATCTCAAACTCTTCATCTGAAAATTGAGTGTTCTAGTTTAGATGTGTCAGTGATCATTCCCCAACTTTAGTTACTGTTCAACTTGATATATTTATTGTACACACCGAAAAGAGATTTCATTCTTTTTATGTGACAAATGGATTTTTTTTATTTGTCCGGAAATATCTCATTCAACGTATAGCATTCAACAATGTCTAATCCGAATTTTCTCTTTATCTTTCATTTACTCTCTCTTTCACTTTCTCTAAATGCCTCTCTCTGTCTTAATCCATCACTTTCTCTCTTTCGCTCTCTATCCTCCAACCCATATTGAGATGACAAAGATTGGTATTGCAATGTTCTCTCCATAAAATGACTTCAAAGTGTCACATCAGCAAGATGTTTGTTTCAAAGTTATAGTTACGTTTTGATACACACACACATAGGAATTTGTAACCTCTTGCTAAAGCTCTTGGAGTGATATTCAGTAGGTTGAAGGGTCAAACCTTGGTTTCTTTTTACAGTGTGTCCATTTGTTCACTCATCTTTTGAAGGTTAAACATGCCTAGTGATTGAACATTTAAGTCTTTTTCCCATCAAAAACCTTGGGCTGAATGTCATAGCAATGTCTGGCAGTTCTTGGTAGGCATTACTTGTGGGCTAGTGGTTGTGATCATACAATCTTGAGCTAAAGATCAAGGGTTCTAGTCTAGATGTGTCAGTTATCATTTCACTGCTTTGATTTCTTTTCAACTTGAAATATTTAAGGTGCATACAGAACAGTCATCTCACTCCTTTTATGTGACAAATACATTTTTCTTTCAATTTGTCCTGAAATACCTTAATCTAAGTATATCATTAGTCAATGCCTAACCACCTTTTCTCTCTCTCTCTCTCATTTTATCTTTCTGTCAATCTCTTTCTCTAAATGCCTCTCTCTGTCTCAATCTCTCACTGTCATGTCATGTCGACTTTGCCTTTTCTCCCCACCAGCACACACAAGCTGCAAGGCAATATGCAAGTACTGAGTAAGAGGTCCCTTAGGGTGGCATAGTACGTTTTGCAGCCCTTAGGGACCTTCCTTGGCCACAGGGCCCTTGGTACCAGGGGTACCTTTTACAAGGGACTTAACTGTGTGCCAGGGCTCTGCTAATTGGGTAACAAAGGTATAGTTTTTGGGAAAGAACGCTGGTGCTGTGGCCTGGTTAGCATGATCCCAGCACACTTCCAATCAAAGCTGGCATCAACATTAGGCAAAATGTGTGGGGGTAACCATGCCAACAGTGGCATTTTTCGGGTTTAGTGAGTTAACCCAATCCGTAAAGGAGTCAGCAGTGGCCAGGGAACCGTGCAACACTATCAAGATGTCGTTGATATAACGATATATAAATATAAATGTATTCTGTCTACTACCAATCCTTTTTCTGCCAACATCAAGTTATGGCGTCCTTATATCGACGACATCTTGGTAGTGTGGCACGGTTCCCTGGCCACTGCTGACTCCTTTACGGATTGGGTTAACTCACTTAACCCGTACCTGAAATTCTCCTCCACAGTGTCTACCAAAGAAGTCAATTTCTTAGACTTACTGATTACGATTTGTAATGGCAGACTATCCACTAGTACATATCACAAACCTACAGATTGTAACAGTCTACTCACATATGATAGTCATCACCCAAAATCCTTACGTGACAACGTACCATTTGGCCAATTCTTATGGTTACGACGTAATTGCAGCTCAGCACAGGTGTATAATGCTCAAGCTGATAAACTACAAACTGAACTACTTGCGCAACATTATCCAATGTACATTGTCAACCAAGCTTGCAAGAGAGCTAGAAATAATAACCGCGAAGCCTTGCTTCAATCTAACACTAAGGATCCTAACAGGCGGTTGACTTGTGTGTCCACATTTACCCCTCTATCTAATGAGATCAAGAAACTGATTAATAAGAGATGGCCTATTCTTACAAGTGGAGGCAATACCATCCCCAGACCTCTCTTTGCATTTAAACGATCCCAAAACATTAAGGATTTGGTGATACATACTCGTCCCAGAGGCACATCTCAGATTAGTACACAAACAACACTTTGGAATCTTCCCCCTGTGGTGGGACACTATCCGTGTGGACATTGCAATGTCTGCCCACTGACCAGTCATGTTAAGACTCTTGATCTGGAACCTATAGGCCAATGGTGTCTCACCAAGCATACCAATTGCAATACTAAGAACTTGCGTCTATATGGTTACATGTCCCTGTGGTCTGCGATATGTTGAAATGACTACAAGACCTGTCAAAATACGGATCAATGAACATAGGAGCAATATGAGGTGTGGACGCGTCACCACAAAATTATGTGCTCATTTTTTGGATGCACCCCACAGTCCTGACGACTTACGATGGGTGGTTCTGGATGTTCCCAAATTTACAAACGACTCCTCACACTCGCTGTTCAGACTTGAACAACGTTGGGTGTTTGAACTCCATACTAACATTGATGGATTGAACAACGAAATTCCATGGGCTACACTGTCCCATTAACCTTATCCAGATAAACTAGGTGGGATTTGTGACCAACTACTTGTTAATGTATTTTCTTTTTGAGTCTCTTAACCAACATGGGGGGTCATTCCGACCCTGGCGGGGCGGGGACGGATGAAGCACCGCCAACAGGCTGGCGGTGCTTCAGGGGCAATTCTGACGCCGCGGTCAGAAAAGGGAAACCGGCGGTTTCCCGACGGTTTTCCCCTGCCCCAGGGAATCCTCCACGGCGGCGCTGCAAGCAGCGCCGCCATGGGGATTCCGACCCCCTTCTCGCCATCCTGTTTCTGGCGGTTTTCACCGCCAGAAACAGGATGGCGGGAACGGGTGTCGTGGGGCCCCCTAACAGGGCCCCATTAAGATTTTCAGTGTCTGCCTAGCAGACACTGAAAATCGTGATGGGTGCAACTGCACCCGTCGCACACCAGCAACTCCGCCGGCTCCATTCGGAGCCGGCTTCATCGTTGCTGGGGCTTTCCCGCTGGGCGGGCGGGCGACCTTTTGGCGGTTGCCCGCCAGCCCAGCGGGAAAGTCAAAATGACCGCAGCGGTCATTTGACCGCGGTGTGGTCTTTTGGCGGTCACCGCCTGGCGTGCGGCGCCGGCCGCCCGCCGGGGTAGGAATGACCCCCATGGTCTTTTGTGACCTGACTTCTTACATCACAACTTGATTCCTATGTGCCTAAGACTATCTAGGGGTACATGACATCACCATGACATAATTATACTATAATCAGGTGTGCATAAGGACATAAAATACAATAAGACGATATTTATGTTTTTTACCAACTTTTGATCATTTCAAGAATTTGTTTTTTGACCTCTTAGTAATTTTGTCCATTTAGCGACATAAAATACTTATCGGCTACTAATGAGATACATGCTCCAATATGGCCTCTAGAGATTCATACTCGATTGTCCCCTTTCTATTTTTATGTTTTACGACTGTCTCAGGCTTAGGCCAGTCCTTCTTTAATTTCTATCAATGCCTCCCCCACGTGAAGCGAAAGAATGCTGTTTCCGCGGCTCATCGACTTTAAAACGATTCCCTGGCGCCCGGTTCCCGCATTTACGGAAGAGCACGCCAGGGTAGGTGTGACAGACCGCGACTGCCACATAATGAGTAAGTGTCTTCCCCCGGCAGCCGCACCTTAACGGGCAATACATGCAGGGCATTTTTTGCTGTTTATGGCTCGGGGATTTTCTTTTAATAGGGACCCTCCAAATGCTAATTATTTAACGGTGATACAGCCTACTAATTAGTTATAGTTGCCTTGAGGGGATCAAGACGATAGATCCCTCCCACATTTCCTTTGTTGACACACAACATTGTTTCTGGTTTTCCTTGACCGCTGCATATTCCTTCACATTGAAGGGAACGCCATGAAGTGGGTGATTCCTTTTTTTGTTTGGAGATTCCTTTCGTCACACTAATGTTAACTAAACTGTATGTGATAAGACTCAGAATTGGATTAGCCATTATTGGTGACCAGATTTGGAGCATACCTTTATTCATTGAATCACTGTTGGCATGGTTATTCCCATGCTTTACTGAATACGTATGAACTTAACAGGATGCAGTTTTTTAAATTTATTTTGTTTTTCCCTACTCTTCTACCTAGTAGTGACCGCTTAAGGCATGCTACTTCCCAAGGGGCCCCTCCTATGACTAGGGATGGTAAGCATACGATTTTGCTCGCTTCTGTACACTATGGGTTACCACTCTTGCTTTCACTGGTTTGTCACGGGTGATTTTGTCATTAACCGTGTATACTGATTTTATGATTTATTTTCTAGGGTGATCTTTTTGGTTCCTTATTTTTGACAGACAGTTTACTCGAATGTAAGTGACTGTTACTTATGTATTTGATTTAAAAATTATTTAAATCCCCTTAACTGATTATGAGTCAGGAGAAGTCCTGTTTACTTGTTGGGCCTGAAGAAGCGTCATATGATCTGTATAGACCATCGTACGCGAAACATGTTGACCATGTTTTAGGGATAGGTGATAATTTCCCATATCTCCATGTATTGTTAGAAAGTGGTTGAGCATGAACTCTCATTTTCCACTTTCCTTGTGTTTTTAATCCTGGTCTTAGCCCTGTCTTTCTGACACATTAAATAATGCTGATTTATGTGGGGCATAGAACCAATTTTAATTTATTACTCTCCTGCCAGAAATAGTGCCTGACCTCTATAATTTTCTAGTGAGTTTTATCACCATGGCAGTCACTTTAAAAAGATCTCCAGCAAAGAGCCCCCTAACGGGGAGCCCATCAGACATTGCAGTGCCAGTCTGACGAGGAGCAACCCGATGATGAAGCACGACATCCATTAGGATGTGTGAGGGCTCTTGCTCCTGAACAATAAAGTTCCCCTAGATTTACTTCTTTTTGGAACAGTGTACCCATTTATTGTGTGATAAGTCAATTCTTAGACATTGTAAGTGCAGGGTAGCCATACTCAGTATATGGGCTGGGAGTTCGTCATTACGAACTTCACAGCACCATATTGGCTACACTGAATACTGGGAAGTTTGGTATCAAACTTCTCAGCACAATAAACCCACACTTATGCCAGTGTGGGATTTATTGAAAAATGCACACAGAGGGCATCTTACAGATGCCCTCTGTGTGTCAGCCAGCCTTGTAGTGTAGGACTGACCGGTCTATGCCAGCCTGCCACTTCCAGACACGTTTCTGACCACATGGGGTGAGTGCCTTTTTGCACTCTGTGGTCAGAAACAAAGCCTGTCCTGGGTGGAGGTGCTTTACACCTCCCCCTGCAGGAACTGTAACACCTGGCGGTGAGCCTCAAAGGCTCAGGCCTCGTGTTACAGTGCCCCAGGGCACTCCAGCTAGTGGAGATACCGTCCCCTCGGATAAGCCCCCACTTTTGGCAGCAAGTCCTCAGCCAGGACAACCCCTAAGATGTCCAGAGCTGTAGTGACCCCCTCCTGGCAAAATCCTCCATCTTGCTTTGGAGGATTAGGATCAATAAGGATAGGAATGTGCCCCCCTCCCCAAAGGGAGTGAGCACAAGGAGGGTGTAGCCACCCTCAGGGCCAGTAGCCATTGGCTACTGCCTTCTAACCCTAAAAACACCCCTGAATCTTGTATTAAGGGCTCCCTGAACCAAGAGATTTAGATTCCTGATGACCTCAAGAAAAGAAGAAGGACTGCTGAGCTGAAAACCCCGCAGAGAAGAGAAGGAAACAACTGACTCGGCCACAGCCCTACCGGCACGTCTCCTGCTTCAAAAAGCTGCAAAAGAAGAAGTAACGCGTTCTACAGGACCAGTGGCCCCTGAAAAGCCTTCAGGAGACTGCCTGCATCACCAAGGACCAAGAAACTCCAATGGACAGCGGACCGGTCCAACAAGAAGAAAAAGCAACTATTTTAAAGGGACTCCCACCTCACTCCAAACTACTCCAGAGAAATCAACCAGCCAAAGAAGACCCCCCAGGCGATTCTGACCAAGTGTCCATACTGGGCTGACTTTTCCACCACTCCAAGGCGGTACCTGCAGAGGGAATCCTGAGGACCCCACTGACCGGACGAAGATTTCCGACGCCTGGAGAAGCACTCCACCCGCAGCCTCCAGAATCGAGGGAGACTGACCACTGGTGCAGCAGTGACCAGGAGGCGGCCCTCCTCCCTGTCCAGTCAGTGCCTTGCCCAGGAAGCCCCCCTGTGCCTTGTCTGCAGCGCCTAAGTGAACACCGGGGTACCCCCATTGTGTTCCATTGGGAACCGACGTCCTGTTTGCACCCTGCACCTGGCCACCGCGTGCCACTGAGGGTGCGTGTTTGGTGCCTACTTGGGGCCCCCCCAGTGCTCCTCTAAACCCCCCTGGTCTGCCCTCTTACCTGCAAGCAGACCAGAACCGGAGTACCCCTGTCTCCATAGGCACCCACGTTATTTTGGCTCCAGTTTGACCTCTGCACCTAACCGGCCCTGTGTTGCTGGTGCTGGGTGATTGGGGTTATTTTGAACCCCCAACAGTGGGCTACCTATGCCCGGGAGACTGAGTCTGTAAGTCGATTACTTACCTCCAAAGCTGTACTGTATTGTTCTCCTCCAGGAACTGTTGAAAATTACGGTGTCCACTTTTAAAATAGCTTTTTGCCATTTTAAAGAAAACTGTGTACATTGTTGATTCAATTCAAAGCCCTGATTATACCTATGTAAAGTACCTTTCATTTAATCTACTTACCTGCTAATTGAATCTTGTGATTCTAGAAATAAATTAAGAAACAATATTTTTCTATATAAAAATCCTATTGGTCTGGAGTTAAGTCATTGAGTGTGTTTCTCTTATTGTCTGTGTGTGTGCAACACATGCTTAACACTACCCTCTGATAAGCCTAACTGCTCGACCACATTACCACAAATAGAGTATTAGTATTATCTATTATTGCCTCTGTCAAGCCTCTTGGGGAACCCCTGGATTCTGTGCACATTATATCTAATTTTGATATAGTATATACAGAGCCAGCTTCCTACAGAATTGAATAGAGAGAGAGAGAGAGAGATTGGTATTGCAATGTTCTCTCCATACAATGACTTCAAGGTGTCACACCAGGAAGTTGTTTGTTTCGAATGTTATAGTTACGTTTTGGTACACAGTAAATCAGAGTCACTTCTAGGCGAATATACGTCAGAACAAATCATGCTGGAGCAACGCATGCCTGAAAAACAACCTTGTTGTTACCACTAATGCCTTTACCACAAATGCCTTAACAGCGATTTTTCGTTATAAAGGTATTCCAGGCATTAGTGAACGGCATGCATGGTTCCAGCATGCGTCCCCCCTGGCCCCCCACACCCCTGAAAATTACCGCAACCCCCCTCCACCCCAACCCCCACCCCTAAAATTACCGCAACCCCTCACTCTGCCCCTAAAACCACCCCAACCCCCACCCCTAAAACCTAAAGCACCCCACTCCTAAAACCTAAACCACCCCAGCCCCCACCTCAAATACTAAAAATACCCCGACCCCGCCCCTAAAACTAAAAATACCCCGATCCCCCACAAACATAAACCACCTCAACCCCAATACTAAAAATACCCTGACCCCCTCCCCGCCCCTAAACCTAAACCACCCAACCCCCACCTCTAAAACTAAAAATACCTTGATCCTCCACCCCCTCCCCTAAAACTAAAAATACCCCTCCCCCAAACCGAAACCGCCCGACCCCCCACCCCTAAAACTAAAATTATCCTGACCCCCTTCTCACGCCCCTAAACCTAAACTGCCCCTAAAACTAAAAATAACCCGACCCCCTCTCCTCTAAACCACCCAACCCCCAAAACTAAAAATACCCCGACCCCACCACCCCGCCCCTAAAACCTAAACTCCCCCAAACCCCCACTCCCAAAAAGTAAAAATACCCTGACCCCCCCACCCCTGCCCCTAAAACCTAAACTACCCCAACCTCCCACTCCCAAAAAACAAAAATACCACGGATCCCCCGCCCCTAAAACAAAAATGCCCGACCTCCCCTCCCCAACCCCTAAATCTAAACCACCCCACCCCAAAAACGAAATACCCTGACCCCCCTCCCCTGCGCCCCTAAACCTTAATCACCTTGAGCCACCCACCCCACCCCCAAAAACTAAAAATATACCGATCCCCCACCCCGCCCCTAAAACTAAAAAGGCCTGACCCCCTCTGCCCCTAAACCACCTCCTAAAACTAAAAATACCCTGACCCCCACTTACCTCCTCCTTGATCGCGTCATCCTCCTCAGCCGACTCCCTTCTTCTGTGCCTTAATCACACATGTGCGTAGTTCAGCACATGCATGGTTCAGGCACTGAACAAGGAAGTCGTGGTTAACGAAAACGTTGTTCTGCTTTCATTTTCTGCGACTTCGTTGTTCAGGAGTTGTTGTTGAGGATGCTTCCCCTTCTAGCCTACTGCTAAAGCTCATGGACTGTTTTTCAATAGGTTGGAGGTTCAAGTCCTGGTTTCTTCGGAAATGTGTTTATTTACTCAACTTTTGAAGGGTAAAGGCGCCTAGTGATTGAACATTTAAGGCTTTTTGCCATCAAAAACTTTGGGTTCAATGCCATAAGGATGTCTGGAGCATTCTTGAGAGTCTGTTTCTTGTGTGTTAGTGGTTAAGGTCTCAGACCCTTAAACTGAAGGTGGTCAGTTTCCTGCTTCAATTTTTTATTTCAACTTGAAATAATTAAGGTACATACAGAGAAGTGATCTCACTCTTTTTATGAGGCAAATACATTTTTTAGCATAGTCTGGAAATATCTCATTCTAAATATATTATTCATCAATGCCTCACTCCCACTTCTCTCTGACTCTCTCTCTCTCTCTCTCGCTATCTCTCTCATTCTTTCTCTCTGTCAATCTTTTTCTCCAAATGCCTCTCTTTGTCTCAATCGCTCATTTCCTCTCTTTCTCTCTCTATCTCTTCCATCCCATAATGGGATAGAATACAAAGAGAAAGATTGGTATTGCAATGTTCTCTCCAGACATCAACTTCAAAGTGTCACACCAGCAAGATATTTATTTCAAAATGTATGGTTACATTTTGATGTACAGCAAGACAGAGTAGCTTCTAGCCTAATGCCAAAACTTTTGGACTGTTATTCAGTACATTGAAGTTTCAAGTCCTGGTTTCTCATGGCGGTGTATCTGTTTCTTTTACTCATCTTTTGAAGGTTAAACGTGCCTAGTGATTGAACATTTAAGTCTTTTCCCCATCCCAAACTTTGGGTTGAATGCCATATCAATGTCTGGAGAGTGCTGGGTAGACAGTCATCTGTGGGCCAGTGGTTCAAGTCTCAGACCCTTAAACTGAAGGTTGGGGATTTTTGTCTGGATGTGTCAGTGTTCATTTTCCTGTTCTAATTTCTTTTCAACATCAAATATTTAATGTACATACAGAAAGGTGATCTTACTCCTTTTATGTGACAAACGCATTTTTCTTTCAATTAAATTATTCTCAGTATATCATTCATCAATGCCTAACCTCCACTTCTCTCGCTCTCTCTCTTTCCCTAAATGCCTCTCTCTGTCTCAATCTCCCACTTTCTCTCTCTCTTCAATCCCATATTAGGATGGAAGAGACAGAGAGAAAGTTTGATATTGCAATGTTCTCTCCATTTTTTGTTTAAATCTGTTTTATTGTTTTTTTTTCGAAAACATGTAACATTGAGAGAGGTTGCAGCTCATGATTTGAGACATCAACTGTAGGTCAATAAAATTGTTGCATGTGATATACAAAAAGACAACATGAGAAGTCAAAGTTCACCGCATATAGGAGAAGTACATATGTTAACATGTTAGCGTAAGGTCACATACAGGAGTCTAGCAAAATTGTCACTAAATCCCCATGTGTCTCTATCTGTGGAGCTGATAGCATACAGTGGGAACATGGGAGAGGGACCATTACTAGGCTGTGGTGCTTCGAGTCGGGACAAATCCATTTTGGTCTATGTGGAACAGCAGCAGTACTAAGTCTGCAGGATCTTGACTAAAAATGTGTAAACCATGTTGAGAAGTACCAGAGGTCAGTAGGAGCCTAGTGCCATGGGATCCTTGTCAGGCCTCGGTAAGGAAATTAGTACAGGGTCTCTTAAAGACAGAGGCAGGATTTGTGCTGTGAGAGATGTTTAATACAGAGTAAGTAAGCAGGGAGCCAGCGTGACGGCATATGCTTTATAATATTCAGCATGCAGGCCATCTGGGCCAGGGGACTTACTGGTGGCTAGAGCCCGAATAGTGCCACAAATTTCTGTTAGCGTCATAGGTTCGTCCAGTTCCTCTCACTGGTCAGGTGTGATGATCGGGTCATCATCTGCAACCGATGTGTTGCGTGAGATGTAGTTCCTTGTGAGCTCCGCATGTATTTCGTGTTGAGTGTAAAGAGGTTCACCTAGACGTCTTTAGTGTGAGAATGGGTTGTGTAGGCTGGGCTGGCGTATACACCATGCCAGAAGTCGCCCTGTTTGATCAGATGTTCCATGGGTGTGTGAGGAATGTGCAGTGTAGTTCAGGCACCGGAGTCTCTCCAGCAGAGAGGTGTGTTCATAACCACCCTTGGCTAGGTGTTGGGCATATGCTTGGTTAGTTACAGAGTGCATTTCAAAGTGCAGGAGTTTGCACTCAACGCGCTCAATGTGACCATCCAATTGTTTACGAGTGTTTCAAATCAGCCATAATCAGTGTCCTCTGACGATCACTTTAAAGACATCTCAATCAGTGTGTCAGTTGCGGTGCCATTACTAAGCTCAAAATAGCCTGCCATAGTTACTCCAAAAGATGCGTGGAAAGGTGGATCCTCAAGTGCGGTTGTTTGCAGTCCTCGCGTGGGGATGGCAGGTATCGTATCTCCCCTATCTGCTCTAACTATAATGGATTGTGGCCCGATTGTGTGCGGCCAAAATGATCCGTGTGCTCAATAGTGGGAAGCAGATTGGCCGAATTGACGAAACAAGTCTAACATGTAGATTGTGCGGTGAGGAATAGAAAGACTGTATGTGTGTGTTCTGGGTGCGAACTCGTCATATGTCGGCAAGCTGCCAATGTAAAAGCCAGTCAGTGAGGGCCTATGAATTAGATATGGCCAGTGTGCGCAACAGAGGGGGAGAGAAGCGATCCAGAGTTGTGTCAAGGACAGAATTGAAACTGCCCCCTAGGAGCCATGGGATCCCTATCCAACTGGACAACTTGTCAGATGGTGTATATAGGACCAAAGTCTGGTCAGTGTTAGAGTCATATATCGTTACCATTAGCAGACGCCATCCATCCAAACATCTATTCAGTAGCACAAACAGGCCATTCCGATCTACTATAATGTCATCTACTGTGAGGGGGAGCCATGGCTTCACCCAGATCAGCAACCCCTCCCTCACAAACGAGGAGTACTCTGTAGAGGACACCTTACCCTCCATCGTCGCTGCAGCTTGCAGGACTCGATCAATGTTAAATGTGTTTCCTGTGTAGCGCTATGTTTGTGGATCAGCGCTTCAGGTAGGAGTATACTGCATACCAACAAGAAGGTGTGTGCATGCCTCTCACGCTCCATGTGATGAAATTAGTGTGAGTCATGAGGGAGGTGCTCTAAAACGCCAGATGTGACAATGCCACAAGGGGATGGTCCCTTGTTTTGCATAGTAACACCGGTAGGCAAGGGTGATTAGTGGGCTCAGGGAGCTCTAGGCAACTAGTCCCAACTGAGGAGAGGGAAAGTCCAAACAGGTAACATCATTAGGGTGGAGGGACAACTGGTACCTGCCCAAACTGCCAAACTAACAAAGGCTAGTGATGATCTTACAGGCTAACTAGTAGTAGTGTTAGAGGGAAGTGTGAGAGCCAGAATCATGATGCCCCAGCTCACAGGATGTGGAGGCAACATTTGACGAGGCAGATGAATACTGAGCGGGCGAGAGTTGCAATACAGTGTCTGTTCATACTCTATGCCAAGGAAGTACACTCCGGGGCCAAGTTATTGTCAGCATACATGAGTGATACAGTGGGAGAATAAAGAAGATAATAGCAAGGCAGGTTGACTTGTGTGTGCATCAAATAACAGGAATTCATATAAGGTCATCCGCAGTCTAAGGAATGACCGCAGGTGGGTCCATTGAATCAGCACCAGAGGGCTAAGTGGTGGAGGAGCCATCATCACTGAAGGACTTCACAGAGATTGCATCAGGGTCCAGACTCTGTTCATGATCACATATTATGGATGCCATCTGCAGTACCTGCTGTTGTTCTAGTATCACTTGTTCAAGATTCGGGGAAGAGCCAGGTTGCCTAAGGGGGTGCTCTTTTTATCGGCGCTTGCGACAATGACCCCCAGCTGAATCACTAGGGTGCTCCATCGCACAGGGTGGGGTGCTCATCGCCACAAGGCCTGTGGACTCCAGCCAGTCCCACAGCGGAGTCGAAAAATGCGTGGATCCCTCTGCCGTCATTCGGAGTCGAGCTGGGAACAGAAGCTAATGCATATATCTAATTCTCGAAGGAGCCACTTTACAGCAAGAAAGGTGCTTCTCTGACTTTGCACTGTCATAGTGTAATCAGGAAAGATCATGATAGATGCATTGTCCACTTTTATGGTTTGCAGTTTACATGCTGCGTGCAAGATGGTATTGCGGTCCCTGTAGTTGAAGAAACAAAATAAGAATGGTCTTTGTTTGATACCAGGTTGTGGGTGGCGGCCTGGCACATGGTGAGCTCACTCACCAGTTAACAAAGGAGAGAGCTCCACTTCTGGAAGCAAGGTGCAAATCCATTTCTCAGTGTAAGCCACTGCTTCAAGGCCCTCCGCCCCTTTGTAGCCCCCCACCTTGAATTTTATTCGGCTTTCCAGTATGTAAACCCAATCTAGTAAGCTCTGTAGGTGCGATGTTGTCAGTCAGAGGTCGGCTATCGTGTGTTCGATATCACTTATTCTGTCTGCCAACTTGCAATGGTCTGCGTGCAGTGACCTTATCAATTTTACTTTCAAGTGATGAGCATGTCTGTTTGAGGGCTGTTCCAATCTTTTCCACTGCCTACAACACAACATCAAGTTTAGCTCCCAAGGTCACCTCTGATTCCGGCAACCGGTTGCGGCTAGATATCTTGATGGTCTTTCCATAGTGGATGATTGTGTTGATGCCGCTTGTTGCATGCTGGAGCGGAGGCGGCCCATAAACAGCCGGTATGCCTTAGAGGAAGGTAGGAGTTCAGTGCAGTCAGTGACCTCACAGAAGTCCCTCGTTTAGTCCACATGCGAACAGAGTAGGAGTGCATAGTGACTGGTCCCAGGAAAGTTGATTAGGGCCCTCTTCCACGTGCTTGGGCATGTTACGGAGCATTACAGTATGAGCAGTGCAGTATGGCACCAGGGTGGTGTGTCTCAGAGTAGTGTGCAAAAGTGGCTGCTAGTGCCAGGACCCTCTTAAGAGTACCTGTTGTGGCTGTGACATCACAGTACAAGCAGCCCAGTACACGCAGTCTGTGTGCAGGGTTAGAATCCTCGGTATGTCGCTGGTGTAGGAAAGTGCCTTCTTTTTGGCATGGTTACCCCCACTTTTTGCCTGCTATCAGTATGCTTTGACTGTTTTCACTGGGACTCTGCTAACCAGGACCTCAGTGATTGTGCTCTCTCCCTTTAAATTTGGTTGCCTATTACTTTGCACATTCCACAATTGGCATACTGATGCTCTCTTATAAGTCCCTAGTATATGGTACATAGGTACCCAGGGCATTGGGGCACCAGGGGTCCCCCATGGGCTGCAGCACGTATTGTGCCAACCATGGGAGCCCATGCAAACTGTGACTGCAGGCCTACCACTGCAGCCTGCATGAAAAGGTGCATGCACCCTTTCACCACAGGTCACTGCAGTCACTGTAAGTCATCCCTATGGTAGGCCCTCCTAGCCCAGAGGGCAGAATGCAGGTCTCTGTGCATGAAGGCACCCCTGCATGAGCAGAGGTGCCCCTACAAATTCCGGTTACATTGCACTGGAATGGCAGGGAAGCCATTTTATCTGTGTACTGGACACAGGTCCCTCATTATCTGTGTCTAGCTACACAATGGTAACTCCAAACCTGGGCATGTTTGGTATAAAGCATGTTGGAATCATACCCCAATACTGTTGCCAGTACTGGTTGTATGATTCCATGCACTCTGGGGGCTCCTTAGAGGACCCCCAGTATTGTTCCTACCAGTCTTCTGGGGGTGGGGGGGGGGGGTGTTCAGGCAGCCTGCGCTGTTGCCACCCCTCAGACAGGTTTCTGCCCTCCTGCTGCTTGACCAGCTCAAGCAGGGGTAAGCAGAACAAAGGATTTCCTGTGGAAGAGGGAGATAACACCCTCTCCCTTGGAAATAGGTGATACAAGGCTTGGGAGGGGAAGCCTCTCCAAGCCACCGGTTTGCTTTGAAGGGCACGTTTGCTGCCCTCCTTCCACAAATTGGTTCCCACCAGTCCAGGGATACACGGTCCCTGCTTTGGGATGAAACTGTGCAAAGGAAATGGGAGTGATCACTCTCCTGTCCTTCACCACCCCCAGGGGTTGTGCCCAGAGCTCCTCCAGGTGGCCACTTGATTCTGCCAACTTGAAATCAAGATGTGCAGAGACTCCTGGGGGCATCTGAGTGGACAGATCAGGCAGGTGACGTCACAGCCCCCTCCTGATAGGTGGGCACCTTACTAGGTGATCAAACCTCCTTTTAGGGCTATTTATGGACTCCTTTGAGGGTGTGTTCCCAGATTCGACATGCAAGACTCCACCAGGACTCCTCTGCATCGTTCACTTCAACTTCTGGCCACTTGTCCCGCAACTGGACTCTTCAGGAACCGACAAGCCTGCAACTCCGGTGATGACTTTGCTTTGCAAAATTGTCTCTCCGGCTCCTTCCTGCAACTGCAACATTTCCCAGGCTTTGCATCCGTTGAGGTTGGCAAGACCTCAGCCTGCACCAAGAGGCAACAAAGGAATCTCCCTTCCAGTGAAGGAGTCACTCCCCTACATCTGCAGTCGCCAACTGCAGCAACGTCTGGCTGCGTGGATCTGCTCTCCTCTGGAACTGTGTGGATCCTGCATCACAGATGATGGTCTGGACTGGTCATCTTGGTCCTCGCTGCCCAATTTGGAAGTCAGTAAGCCATTGCCTTTTTTTACAGGACAGTACCACTGTGCACCGTGACTCTTGCAGCTACCAAGCCTTGTTTGCTCTTGCTCCAAGGGATCTTCAGGCTCCAAGTAGCCCCAGCTCCCAGCACTTCTTCCTGCAAAGCACAGTCCCCTCTCTGCTGCTCCAGCGACGTCAGACTCCTCTTCAGGTGTGCTGACTGGGCCTCACTGTGACTTACTGTGCCTGCTGCCTGTGGGGGTTGCAACTGCTTCTGTTAGCTCTCCTCCAAACTGCTGAGGGTCTCCTCAGGCTCCCCTCCAAGAGTTGGGTCCCCTGGGCCTTGCTGGTCCTCTTCAGACTTGCAGTGCTTCTTTTGCTCCTCTTGCATTTGCCAAGGCTTGTTGGTGGTTCTCCTGCACCACTGACCATCCGCGATCCAACAACCGAAGTGGTGCACCATCTGCACTGCTCCAAGGACTCATCTTTAGCTCCTGTACTGCACAGCTGGTCTTCTTCTCTCGTTGACGTAGTTCTGCATCCACAGAAGGGGGGGTAGTAGCTCCTGCCTCCACTGGATACTGCATCGTGGACTCGACTCTGTCCCCTTCTTTTGCAGGTCCTCTTCTACCAGAATCCACATTTAGTTTCTTCTTATCTGGTCCTGTTCTTGTACAATCCTTTTTCCAAGTCCTCCTATTAGTCCTTGGGAAGACAAGGTACTTACCTCTGCTCTCCTGGTCGCTGGGGGTCACTCAGCACTCACCTCTTGGGGGTTTCTAGTTCTTCCAGCTCCCCTCTAACAACTCCACATCCTTGGGTGGGGGACTGCATCTCGCAGTCCACTTTCTTAGGATATGGTTTGGGCTTTCCCTAGGGCCCTTGCTATTTTTACTAAGTATTGCCAATGCTTGTAGCTTCTATGCTATTTTCTGATTGCTATTGTGGATGTAATTGTATTACTATGCTACCATACAGCAATTTATACAATCTTCTCCGTGAAGTAAACCTGTTGGAGGCAACTCGAAGTATAAACACAGGGAAATACTATATAGAAACATAGATGGCAGGTGCCCTCCTCTTTTCCCCTCTGTAAGTAACCATCTTGTATGTTTGCTTCGTAGATGATTGAGCATTACAAATAGCGGCTATCCCTACCAACTGTGGAACTTGGATGACCACTTATGAGAATTGATTTACTTCACCTGAGAAGATTGTATAAATTGCCTAGGAAGGTAATGGTAGCATAGTAATACAATAATGGGAAGTTTAGGGGTTAGGCACTATAGATACCCTATATGGGAGATTACTGTGGTCTTTTTTTGGGTGCTCTATGTTTGTGGTATGTATCCTCACGCACTATTAGTGGCTATCTATATCACTGGTACTTTTTGTATCTTATACGGTTTTCTTTTTCTTTTTTTCTTGCTGATCTATTTTTTTTCTTTTCCTTTTCCTTGTCGTATATTTTGTTTCTGCATGGTTTTTGTGTCTTTTTTAAATTAGAGATCTTCTATTGATATGGTGGTATCCTAAAGAACTGGCGTATTGCTCTGTGCGCCTGTCCCTGCTGTGGTTTTTGTTTCCACACATAAACTTTGGGCTTGGAACCATCCTGATGAAGGTGGCCTCCAAATGAGAGGAATACCGAAACGCACGTAGGCTCTGGGTTCCTACGGTCCTTTGGATTGATTTACACTAATTTAGTGTTTTATATCTTGTGTTTTATCATATATGATCAGTGAATCTATTACTATATCCTACTTTTATGTGTTATTATGTATTTGATGTGAGATGTTCTACGTATGAGATGTTTCTTTTGTATAGGTCTTTATGTATTGTGGATATGAGTTTTTTTGATTTTGTATTATTTAGTCTATTGTCATTGGGTTCTCTATTATGTGTGGGTGGGTCCATCGATGATTATTGTGTATATACTCTTTAGTTATTTGTGTAAAGTGTTGGGTTTAATTTTTTGTTTTCATACATAAAATAAAATATTGTTGAAATAAGTGATTGATCTTATGATATATGATGTTTTTTTAACAGATAGATTTTCAGTACTGGATTGGTTACCCTCAGACAGGACAGATACAATAATGAGAGCTTGACATACATTATATATTTTTATTATATTACTCATCTTTTGAATGCTAAATGTGTCTCGTGATGGAACCTTTAAGTCCTTTCCCATCAAAACCTTTGGGTTGAGTGTCATATGCATATTCTGACAAAACATGACAGAGAGTCATGTGTGGCTAAGTGGTTAAGGGCTTAGGCCCATAAGTAGAAGGTTGATGGCTTTAATCTAGATGTGCCAGGGGCCATTTCCCTGTTTTAATTTATTTTCAACTTCAAATATTTAAGGTACATACAGAAAAGTGATCTCACTCTTTTCATGTGACAAATACATTTTTCTTTCAATTTGTCCTGCAATATCTCATTCTAAGTGTATCATTCATGAATGCCTAACCCCCACTTCTTTCTCTCTCACTCTCTGTCAATCTCATTCTCAAAATGCCTCTCTCTCTCTCAATTTCTGACATTCGCTCTTTCTCTCTCTCTCTTTTCCATAATGGGATGGAAGAGAGAGAGATTGCCATTACAATGTTTTCTCCATACAATGATTTTAGAGTGTCACACCAGCAAGCTATTTGTTTAAAATGCTACAGTTACGTTTTGACAAACAGCAAAACAGAGTCACTACTCTTGGACTGTTATGCAGTGGGTTGAAGTCCTGGTTATTTCTGGCAGTGTGTCTGTTTATTTACTCGTCTTTAGAATGTTAAACATGGATAATAAGCGAACATTTACATCTTTTTCGCATCAAAAACTTTGAGATGAACGACATAACGATGTCTGGAAATTTCATTGTAGACTGTTGGCTATGGTCTAGAGGTTAGGGTCTTGGACCTTTCCTCTCTCTTTCTTCCATCCCTTAATGGGATGGAAGAGAGAGTGAAAAAGACTGGTATCGCAATTTTCTCGCCATACAATGACTTCGAAGTATCACACCAGCAAGATGTTTCTTTCAAATGTTATAGCTACGTTTTGATGTACAGCAACAACACAGTCACTTCTAGCTTACTGGTAAACCTCGTGGATTATTATTCTGTAGGTTGATGGTTCAAGACCTGGCTTTTTAAGGCAGTGTGTTCTTTAATTTTGGAATGTTAAATGTGCCCAGTGATGGAACATTTATGCCTTTTTCCCATTAAAACCTTTGGGTTGGATGTCTTATACATGGCTGGATACTGCTTGCTAGACAGTCACCTGTGGGTTATTGGTTAAGGTCTCATACCCTTAAACTGAAGGTGAAGGTTCTGGTCTACATGTGTCAGTGGTCATTTCCCTGCATTCATTTCTTTTCAACTTCAAATATTTAAGGTACATACTGAAAAGTGATCTCACTGTTTTTATGTGAGAAATACATTTTGCTTTCCAGTTGTCCAGACATATCTCATTCTAAGTATATCATTCATCAATGTCTAAACCGCCTCTTTCTTTTTCTCTCGCTCTCAATTTCCCTCTGTCAATCTCTTTCTCTAAATGCCTCTCTCTTTCTCAATCTCTGACTTTCTCTCTTTTTCACTCTCTTCCATCCCATAATGGGATGGAAGAGAGATTAGTATTGCAATGTTCTCTCCATACAATTACTTCAAAGTGTTACACCAGCAAGATGTATATTTCGAATATTATAGTTACACTTTGATGCACTGCAAGACAGTTACTTTTAGCCTACTAATAAAGCTCTTGTGCTGTTATTCAGTAGGTTGAAGGTTCAAGTCCTGTTTTCTTATGGCAGTGTGTGTTAATTTACTCGTCTTTTGAATGTCAAACATGCCTAGTGATGGAATGTAGCAAACTGGCTGTATTATGTGGTATGACTAGGGAGTCTTATCATGTAATACTAGCATGTTACCCAGTAGTGGACCTCAGGTTCACACTAGTAAACCTTATCTCAGCGCCGGTAGTGTGGCAAAGAGCAGTCAGGCTACTTAAAGGAACACGTGTAGAGCATTTCAGGATACCAACATGGACGATAAGTAAATGATATACTTAAAAGAAATCCCACATCAAGTTAGAACAATAACGGTTTTTTAAATATAAATTTAGACACCAAAATGAACTTTTTAAGTTACACACAACCGGAGTTATGAATTTTAGAATCTTTACAAAATAGAGTATTTTCACAGTTTAAATGGCTCCCATTGAATTCAATGGAGAAAATCAAAGTGTGCCCTCGGGCACTTGCAGGGTGAGTTCCGGGAAGCCCACCTGGAATTAAGGTTCTGCGGACCCTATACCAAGAGTCAGCAGTCAGTTTCTTATTACCTTGCCCTTGGAGTCCACCCAGGTGCAGACATGCTCTGGCTGTCCTTGATGCTGAAAGGCCTATGGGTGTTGGTGCATTCTGCACCACTTGATACACAGGTACTTGGGGGTGAACCAAAACCCTATCACTTGGATGTAGAGGTCTTTGGAGAGCCAGGAATCATCAGTTGGACCTTTGCCACCACGTGCAGTGACTTTGGTTGCACAGGTGGCGTCTAGCTGTCAATCACAGGTGCTGGTCGTGCCAAAGATGCTTTGCTGCTCCTCTCAAGGTCACCCTCTTGAGGATGGAGAAGCTCAGGAGAGGGGTCACTGCCGACATCAGTCTCTATGCTGGGTGTCTGCGCTGGAGTTGGTGATGTCCGAGTGACCGTTGTTTTCCAGACTGGTGACAGAAAAGCCCTGGGAGCTGCAAAGGTGGTCCGCTGGCACTTTGACAGCTGGGGGTTGCCCAGCAGGGAGTAAAGGCTTGAAACCTAGCTTTAGGGGGACTGCATGGTGGGGCCCTGGAGGTGCGGTCTTATGTAGGCCCTATATGCCTGTGACCACCACCTCCCTATTGCCATAATCACCTTCTCCTGCAGCCTATGCTATGCCGCTGAAAGATCCGCTCCTATCCTGATGGAGCATGTGCTGAACCTTGCAGCTGGTAACCCCACTTTTGCTAAGGTTTTGGGTAAGACCGGCAGAAGCTGGAATTTGCTCAGGAGAGTTTGATCCTCGTGCACAAATACCGGACCTTCTTCCACCGGATCCCAGCCAAATAACCCATTGTTAAGCACACTGGGCAGCATGCCAAGTTGGAAACACACACCAAGTGCACCCATTGCCCTTTCCTGTCTGTCTATTTTGCATCTTCTTAGTAGAATCACCATCTGTATGTCTCCCACCCTTGTGTCACCTACAAGTATGCACAAATTGCCTGCTTGTGTCTTGGATCAGGCCACCAACTTGTTCATTGCGAATGCCCCAAAGAATGAGATAGTTCCCAGCAGGTTGATCCACAAAATGCTCTTTAAACCATTCAGTGCCTGAGAGTTTTGTAATCATCACCGATGCCTTCCATGAGTCTAATTACACATGCTGTGGTAGAGGCTGAGACGGTGTGCAAACAACAGGAGAGGGTGTGGCTTTACAACGACAGGTGCTGACTTGCATCAGCTCTACATCCTGTTATTCTGGGCAAATAATTTTTTTCTCCCCGTGCCTAAAAAACATAAATGTGGCCTTGTGTAATGTAACTGGTGCTCACTTAGAAGTGCTTTAGTCGAGTTTGAGCTACATAAACTACAAAACATGGAATGGGAAAAACATGAAAACAATGGAGCAGAGTTTAGCATAGGCAGTAGGAAAAAATAGTGGAGTGCTACAACTACAATAAAAAAAGGCAATAATGACAGGGAAGCAACAAAACAATTACTTGAGTGCAAGCAGTGAAAGGACTCTGATAAACCAATTATTTAGTACTTGGTCCATGCTCCATCAAAGATTCAAACACATGAAGAGAGAACCACATGCTGTGACCAATGAGAAGCACAGAAATGAGATTGACAATGAACTCAAAAAATGGTAAGTAATGGGTGGGCCAAAAGCCCCTTTTCAGAGTTTTTTTTTTTTTTTAAGAGATAAAAGATAGTCGCAAGCAACAGTGCATGTGCGCTGCAGGCGAGACCCAAACTGTGACAGTATGGCTCATAGCAAATCTTGCAAAAAAAACATGTAGGCTATGATATTGCTGCTGCGGACCAGGGCTCATATGCCCATAAACCAGATATGGCTGGAGGTGTTGGACTCTTCCCAGCAACATAAAAACAAACCTGTAGCCCTTAGTGCAGGACACTTAGCTGCTGCTGTTTTGGGACACGACTCACTTGTCCATAATCCTACTATGGCTGAAGGCAGGGGTCTTTTCATAGAAAAATTGAGCTTGGAGCCTGCAGTGCAGAATGCACCTGGGTTGTGCCCAGCCCAAGACCTGGCTCAACTCTCAACTTCACCTATCATCGCCCAGAAGAGACTGGACTGAGCATCCCCTCTTGGCTTTGCAAACCAGGATATCTGAGACAGAAGCTCGAAATATGCGGTGTTTGCACGCTGTCTCAAGCGAGACCTAACAGTGACAGAAACTCTTACAGCAAATTGTTCTGAAAACAAGTGAGCTATGACTTTGCTGCTGCTGTTTTGAGCAAGGACTCACTTGCTCATAATCCCGCTGTGGCTGGAGGCAGGGGATTCTTCCCGGTGGCAAAAAACTGTGCAAGGAGCTTGCAGTGCTGGAAACGCTTGGTCTGTGCCTAGGCCGATCTTTGCCATCATCACCCAGAAGAGGCCGCACTGAACCACCCCTCTTGACTTTGCGAACCTGGAAGCCTGAGAGAGAAGATCAAGGTAGTCGGTTTATATCTTTCCCTTTGAGAATGGCCAAAAGGAAGGCACTCTCCCAATGAAGAGTAGAAAGGATGCCTTGCCATCAACCTCCGCCTGAATTACCAGCTATTTAATGACTGTCATGGGGGAATTTAATAATGAAATCATCTTGGTGGAGGAAAGAATTGATGCCTCACAGAGTCATGCAACCTGACTGCGGATTCAATTATAGTGAGAGCTATTGTTATAATGCAGATGGTGTTCTTGATACTGCTGCACCTCTAAGGACCTCTAAAGATAAAAGTTTACATGTGGTTTTGCCCACAGCAATCCTTCCATTACACCCTTATGTTGTGCATGATCCTCTACATCTGAAAGTCATCGGGAAAGTGTCCCCCAGCTTAAAAGGAAAAGGAATGATAAACACGTACAACAGGAGGGAGAGGGGTCCGGTGGTCTGTATTCTGGAGTTAAGGTCAACTTGACGGTATTACAAGTAACAACCTGATTGCCGTGGATGTATCAGTCACATAAATACTCTCCAAGAGAAACTGATGGGCTATTGTACTGACTTCTTTGGCAAGCTAGAGGATATATTGAAAAACTTGTGTGTGGAACTTCTTGTGAGATGTAGTACCCTAGAAAATAAACTCCTCTCTCAACCCACTCTTAATCGAGACTGGTCGATTAATAATAATGCCCAGGACCAAGTGGTGTTTCCTTAATACCTAATGCTCTGTGATTGCAGGGGGAAAGTACTAATCAGACAACCAGAAGTCATAGCACTGTCTCAAATGGGTTAGCCCATTTGAACTTACATAGTGATAGTGTTAATCTGTGGCGGGGTGATTGTGTTTCTCCCAGTGGATTAGATCAACAGGGCATTAATCAGCGTAACATGTCTGATTTGAACAAGGGTACTGCACTGAATATAAACCAGGTTACTCTCCAATGCCCCCTGATTGTACTTCTTATGTCATTGTTTTAACTGCTGTACAACACTCTAACTCAAAACATAAGGTGCTGCATTAGATGAAAATCAACTCAGGGTGGAAGGAGGATCTCTTTTGGAAGATTCTCTCTGTGACAAAGGTGGATTGGACTGGTTATGGCGCTAAACATTTTCTTGGGGATTGTGTTGTGATAAATTTCAGGAACCCCCTCATTTGGGAGGGGTTTGTTGCATTATTTGAACCACCTGATGAAACTGCCAGAAAGAAGTCAAGCTCACTCGCTGGATTTCTTTCATCAACCTCACTTTATGCCTTTTGACACTAGCCATTTTATTCCCCCAACTCAGTGTCTAGTGAGCAACACCCCAATTGTACTTCATTTTCAAACCGGGAATTGAGTGATACCTTTTGATACTGTAGCAGATATTGATTGACTTACAATTGCGGACTTCACTAAACACACTCTGCCTATGTCAATTTCACCAGATGTTGACTCAACTTTGGCAGTTCAACCAATCCTTGCTTGTTCTGTTCAAATTTCTTCACCCATGATGGTCTCTGAATCCTGTGGTATTAAGATTCTCTAGCTGAATATAGCAGGCGCATGACCTAAATCATCAAACAAGCATTGATTAGGTTTCATTACTGAGAATTAGTTTATCGTTAGAAAACATGGATATTAGAGAATTTCAAGAACTTGACTATACCATCCCCTGCAGCCAGGAAAGGGGGGGTTGGCAGTTTTCACTTCAGCTAGACCAACTGCTACTAAGGTAGAAGTCATGGATTGCACTACCTGCTATCAAATTTTATTCTTTTCCTGTAAAGGTTCTCAGAATATTATCCTTATTAATGAGCATTATAATGTTTTTGATTATAGGTCTAGTGAGGTGGTTGATCAACCTGATGATTTTATTACTAAATATACTGAGAATCTTAAAATGCAACCCTGAATCTTCTGGGTTGGTGATTTTAATATTCCTCTGTGTAAATCTAGTAGTCAGTTGATTTGTGGCCTGACTGATTTCTGTTGAGAAGATATTACTCATTTTAAACATTCTTCTTATGGCGGTACATTAAACAGAATAATATTAAATTACAACATGGTCTTTGCCTGTGATATGGCTTTATCACCCAGTCCAATAACTCCCACTTATATAAGTAATGGGTCGAGTAGTACTATTGATTGCACTTTATTCTCAGCAGAGCTTGCCTCTTTGTTCATAACATTTTTAGTGACTTCTAATTTTATAAGTGATCACAATTGTTTGTCGCTAGTTAGGAATTTAAGTTTGAAAAATGATCAAGGGTCACCAACGGCGAGGCCAATTCAATTTAGCAACAATAAGGAAATGTAAATTAATTGGGACTGTACTGACCCTGATTGCTTTTTGGCTGACCATATAAAAAATGAATGAGCCTGCTATCTATTAGTGCTTGTTTGTCGTCCTATATCGAACCTTGCACAGTTTTAAAGGGTTTTGGCTATTTGACTCATAGCTTATCAAGTATGCTGTTATTGCATGGGAAAAGTCCTGAATAACGTGTTGTAAACAACGCAGACGTTTCCCACACAAGCATAACCACACTTGCCAGAACAATGACTGCCTTTTTCAGTGCCTTAACCATGCATGTGCTGGATTATGCATATGCGTGGTTAAGACACAGAAAAAGGCAGAGTGGATCGGGAGAGGACGCGGTGAGGTAAGTTGGGCTGGGGCAGGGGTGGAGGATAATTTTTAGGGGCAGGAGTGGGTGAGGGGGTCGCGCTTTTTTTTTTTAGGGGTGGGGTGGGGGGTTTGGGTATTTTATGTGTTTGGGCTTATCTATTTTATTTTTTAGGAGCGGGGTTTGGTTATTTTTATTTAAGACTTATGGTGGGGGTGGGGTAGTTCATTTTTAAAGGGAGGAGGTTTAAAGAAGGGCAAGAGGAGGGAGGAGAGAAGAGGAGGGAGGAGAGAAGAGGAGGAAGAATTGGGAAAGGATGTGGTAAGGTAAGTGTGGTTGGGGCAGGGGTAGCTTTTAAGGGTGGGGTGAATTTAGGGCTTATAATTTGCTGAGGGGGAAGGGTTTAGGGCTCAGGGAGGGTGGGGGGGTCAGGATAGTTTACTTAGGGGGAGATTTTTAGAGTTCAGGGTAAGTAGGGTTGTTGGGGTAGTTTTGTTTTAGGGGGCAGGGGTAGGTGTCAGGGTAGGTTTTTATTAGGGTTCAGGGTGGGTGGGGGGGGCAAGGTAGTTCACTAGGGAGGGAAGGTAATAGGGCTCCAGGCGGGTGAGGGGCAGTTTACTTAGGAAGAAGGTTTTAGGGTGGGTGGGGAAGTTGGGGTAATTTCGTTGTTGGCGGTAGGGTTGGGGGGGTCGGGATAGTTTTTTTTTTTATACGGCTTAGGATAGGTGGGGGGGGTCGGGATAATTTACTAAGAGGGGAGGTTTTAGGGCTCAGTGCAGGTGGGGGGTCAGGGTAGTTTGCTTGGGGGGAAGGTTTTAGGGCTCAGGGCGGGTGGGGGTGTTGGGGTAGTTTTGTTTATGGGGCAGGGGTGGGGGTCAGGGTAGGTTTTTCATTAAGGTTCAGGGTGGGTGGGGGCTTGGGGGTTCTTTAGTTTCTAAGGAAGGGGTGGGGGTTAGGATAGTATTTTGAGTTTTAGGCCTCGGGCTGGTGTGGGGGGGTCGGGGTAATTTAGGTATTAGGGGTGGGGGGCTGTCTTGGGCCTTAGGGTGGATGGGGGTTGTAGGATAAAGCCACCCATGCCATTTCGCATGCCGTTTTCACACATGCCTTTACTAGGCATGCTTTTAAAACAAAATTCATTGTACAGCCATGTGTGGTAAAGGCATGCACGGAAACAATGCATCGTGGTTCCAACTGCGTTGTTAAGGCACGCGTTATTCGTGAATATGTGGTTCCATCATACAATCTTATTGCATAATCTCAACGAACTTCATGCCAACGAAGTAGGTTTAATGACACCTTTTCTATAAATTCCTAATGACAGCACTGAAGGCAATCCCCAGGTGTAAGGCAGGCATAAAGCATGTTACATTAATGAATAAATTATCTTTGGAGGCCAGCAAAGAAGACATCTGACATAACGCATGGGAAGATCTTGAAGCCACTGGCAGTGTGAAAGAGTGCAAGAGATTTTGAGACGCAGTAATCTGTGCTTTAGTTCTCCAAATCAAGTTATGCCAAAGCTTGCCTGTCATACAACTACAGAATTCTGGGTGCAGCATTTCAGTAAGGTTTTTCATACTGGTACGAATAATAAAGTTGCTATTGAGAAAGAGAAATCTAAAAGTGGATCTTGCTGCTATCTCTGCTTCAAGCCAATCAACTGATATTAAGGAGGTCTTTACAGCTATTAATAAGAGCACCCAAGGGAGGACACCTGGCCTCAATGGTGTCAGAACTGACATTCTAAAGTAATATTATATTTTGAGACCATCTAGTGACACAAGCTTTGCGTGCAGCTGTTGTGGTATTTTAGAGTCCTGAAAGAAGGTTGTCATAGTCCTTATATTAGAAAAAGAACACAAAGATCATACAACCTCTTACCCTCTGCTCTCATTACTGTTTCCATCACGAAAATGTTGGCATGTGTTTTATCAGTGAACTGGGGAGAAGAAAACAATACTTTATCAGATAATCAATTTGGTTTTCACCATGGAATAGGACCTGCCAGGAGAGGTGCCATTCACATAGCCTTGTGGACCTCTCCTGTGCGTATGATACTGACATTTGTTCGGAATTGTGGACTATGATGGGGGATAGGAGGACTGAGAAAGCTTGTTTGAATTTGCTCAGTCAATTACACTGGGACACTTTTGTTAAGGTTCGATATAGCCAGGATTGCGATGGCACCTCCTTAATTAGACGGGCTCGCGAGTCTGTCAGGGATGTATTTTGGTCCCTTTTCTATTCCTCATTAATATAAATGGTTTGGATAACCATCGTTTCCACAATGAGAAGAAAACACCTCGAATATGGAAACATGAAATTGCAGTGCTTCTCTATACAGACAATGCTGTCCTCACTTTTAGAACTGCAAATGGGTTGCAGACTGACTGGATGGCTTTGCCTCATTTATGGAAGACTTAGATCTAACAGTACACCTCTCCAAATCATTCACCATGATGTCTGCCCCGAGTAAGACTAAGATTAAAACCAAACTTCATTTGATGGGGCAAGAATGAAAGGGTAAGATATTTTAATTACTTAGGCATCACTTCTAATGATGCAATAAAATGGTGACATCTGTTTAATTTAAGATGCATGCAGATGCAGAGTGATTGATGTTGTATTTAAGTTTGCCTCAAACCAGTTAGGAAACTCAAATATATTAATAATAGTAAATGTATTGCCTATATGAGGCAGGTGTTTGGGGTTCTATGAATTCTGAACCCTTCCAGAGGGTTGAGGACAGCTTCCTACTTCACACATAGACAGCTCTCAGTTCCATACAGTACCTACTCTATAGAGTAGCTACCATGATTAGCCACACAAACCCTGGACGAGTTACCCAGAGGAAGCAATAGATACGGCTCCTTTGGTTTTGTGGCATAAAATCTGGAGAACACCTTAATCAGGATTTTCTAGGTGAATGCTCAAGGATTCTTTAGTTTTAGGTAATGCGGCTGAAAACTCTTGGCTTGTGTAATTGAAGCAGACTTTTACTAAGATGGGTGTCCCAGAAATGTTTTTATAGTTAAGACTTTTCAGAGTCACACTTAAAAGATTCTCTGAAAAATCTTTATGTCAACTAAACTGAAAGATGCGCAATTCAAAGTCTCGCTCTCTGTGGACGCTTGATACACATTCAGTTCTTAGTATCTCTCTGAGAGTAGAACCTTAACTAACTTTCATTTCTAGCACTCATGTTAGATTTCATCTTACTCGTCTTAGGTTAAGTATTATGCATTTTCTCGTTGCCTTTCCACTACAATGCACTTGGTTTGCCACCCTTCCTTTTCGCCCCTGCGACCATTTATCGCAACAGATCACCAGTCACTTTATGCTTTCTGGCACACTTATAGTGCTCCATATAGGCACGGTTTGGTTCCTTGCCTGCAAGCACCTAATATTAGGCAACACCATATTGCTTTGCTGTTTTTACAATATTTGGGTTCCCCTGAGATCTGGTATGCGGTTTTAAATTATGTCAGAGCAGCCTTGTTGTTAGGAAATGTTTTGGTACTCTGATTATGCAAACTGGATTTGAATTGGAAGCTGTATTTATCTACCAATGCTGCTGATTAAGGTTTTAATTGGCTGAGATACTTTATGATACCCTTTTTTAAGATTCTGAAAAGTTGTTACTGTATGTTTTATTGGTTTTATGGCTTTTGTTACATAAAGGAATTTTGACCGACTGACTTTGTATACACGATATGAACCTCATATATCATGCAGTGTTAATGCAGAAGGCAAACTGTAAAAGATACTCTGTAAGCACCTGAAAAACACCACCCCGTGATTTGTTGCGCCACAAAAAAAGTTTAAAAACTGATCAGCACTGATTTTTACAAGTTTTGAAAAGCATGGAAAACACCCCACTGGTATACACAAAAAAATTGAAATTGAAAACAGGAATCCCGAACTATAGAGTTCTAACCAGCGGGTAATATATACATATATTCGGAAGATGGGCAGAGGCAGCATTCAAGCGACAATTGCAAGTCTCAGAAATGGCTTCACCCCCCGTCTCGTTAAGCCTGTTACCTTCAATGTGGGATCAGTACCCAACATTGCGTCGTTGTTTCAATATCATTGTCCGTAATGAGCTTCCCAGTGATTGATTTCTACCGATTCTCTACAAAAGAACATTCAGTTGTGCCCAATGATCTTTTCCCAGGCCAAAAAAGTTATACGAGGTTTAAAAGAAACAAGACTCAATGTTAGAGTAAACAGAGCTGTCGGAATTGTGCAGTAGCCCCTAAATAAAAGCATAACACCTTATTCTCTACCATTCTCAAGCACAGTCCACCCCTCATTTTATATCACAAATGTCTGTGAGGGGTAATAGTTGCTTTAAAAACTACCAGTATAGGTGTTGTTGCAGTCCCACCAAATTTAGTGTTACACTTGAAATGACCTTTAAGGTAGCCCTCATATTGACAGTATCCAAAGGTTTCATCTTAGATAAGGACTCGAACGTTACTTTAAGTGAAATCGTTTTTAACAGTTTCTAATTCATATTTCTTCTTAAAGATCCAAATTGTATTATTTTAGTTGCTTAATAGTTTTTCCCCATTCTGTTCATTGTTGCGTATGCTGTAGTGGCACTAGGGGCTGGTTGAAAATAAACTGATGTCTGCACTAACACTAGAAAACTGAATATCGCACATGTATACTTCACACAGTCTCTTTGTTATACACTCCTCTCGGTTGTTGACAAAAGCATGTGGTCTTCAAAAGTCGAATCAGTAATGGAGTTCGGCACTACACTGGGAAAAAGCAAGAAAAAATATCTCCTGTGAGAAGTTCTTTACTCCATTTCTAGCACCAGAAGGCGAGTCACTACTTAGACAGGCATCTCTAACTTATTTTTAACATCGCCCTTAGTCACTAACTCCTAACCTTGCACCCAGGATGGAGGCATAAAAAGTGATTTACACACACTCCTCCTTCTGTTTTTGTCTGTCTCCATGGGAGACATGTTTCTCTATACATAAACCCATGGATCAGGGCTTCAACTAACCTCTTCACTGGAGCCTCAGCATTTGAGAAGAACGAGGGATGCTACAGAAGTAGAAATCCGTAATCAGGGGCTCCGGTAAAGGGTCAGGCTGCGGCTTCATTTGGCCTTGATACCACTGCTTTTCTGTTCTTTCCTTCCAGGTCCTAAGATGCCAACGACCATCATAGGGCGCATGAGATCGAGGCATCTTTCTGTCTGTATATCCAGCATAGGGGGACAGGTCAGTTACTTTCCCGGCTGTTTTCGGATTCGGTCAGTGGCTTTTCACTTGTAAGTGGACTAGAGGGGCCTTTGGATACACATGACTACAGGTAAGGTAGGAATTTATGGGGACCATTCCGGATAGGCTATGCTGGGGTACTGGTTGTTTTCTTCTTATACTCGTGCCCATCTGCGCTGGTAGTTCCTGCATGTTTATACTTGTTTTTCCATATTATTTACAATGACTTCTCCCCTGGGGATGTAGGGCCCTGTGTTCTCTGGGCCTCATCCTTTACCTGGATATGGTTTCCTTTGTTGGTCCTTGTTGCGGTTGAATACTGTAGGTTCCTGATCATGTAGAAACATTCCCAGAAAAGGAAGCTCAGGGTGTCCTCACTGGCTGAGCAGAATGATTGTGACCATTATACCCGGCTCATCCCCTTAAAACGTCCGTAGAAGGAAATGCAATACCTGTGAGTCTGGAAGAGGGCCCTTGTGAGGTGGCTTTCAAAATCCCGAAGGAGATCCAGGAGGTGGCAGAAGAACTATTCTTCCTCCTCATCCTCTTTCTCAGCAGGAAGAGTCTGAATGGAGTCACTCTACAGATAAATAGTTTTACAAGGAGGACTTAGGCAATTAGGCAACAAAAAAAAAAACGATAATCTGGAGTTTCTTGAGGAAGAGTCCTGTTGGAGACTTTTTCACCAACTGATTAAGGATCCCATAACAGGGACAGAAAAAAACTGGATAGGATGATGAACCAAAGGTTTCTTTCCCAGGTGTATGACCGGATACCAAAATGCTGCAGTATTTAAAGTGTATTCCATTGTAACAACTCTATAAGGCAAGTTGTGTGCGTGGGTGGAAGATTCTTTCTACGTAGACCAGGTGGATAGGTTTCAGAAGAAGGAATCTGCAAACTTAAACCTGGCCAAGTAAGGTAGGACACATTGCACTGATAAATCACAGCCCCTGTCAAGAATTCCAGAAGTTTTCTTTGGCAATTGCAAATGATGAGGATGTTGTGGGTAGTCTGGCTGCTGTGATGATGCAGGTTAAGTTGCTCTATGACTTTTTTTTATGATCTTGCAGCTTTGGTGCCGGCTTCTAGGGCTACGAATGCTAAAAGACATTTTTAGAGTGAGAGAGGTACAAAAGTACTCTTTAAGTTACCTTTGTGTGGGCAGCCCTCAGTTAGTTGAGAGGACTGGTTGTCTATGACATTCAAAGATGTCCAACATTTGTGCTGAAAACTGACTTTTGGTGGTTTTGTTTCTTTCATCATGATGCCTACAGGACTTTCCATTTCCAGTTATTCCTAAAAAGTTGCTGCCTGAACATGCAGTACCGCAAAGGGGCACACAAGACCCCTCCAGTTCCTCACGTTCCAAAGCTCTAAAGTCCTAACTATGCTAAGAGCCCATTATTTCCATCTCTCCTAGAAGGTGGAGTGTCACTCAATTGCACACGCCTTTACATTACACTCCAATCTGTGGGTTGGTAGAGATCATCAGACACAACTACAAAACAGGGTTATCCTTTTTGTCTCCCGAGACAGGGGTACTTGTTTACACAATCCCAGAGCTTCGACCAAAGATAATGGTGCTGCCTGTTTCAGAGGAGTGCTCTGGCATTGGGTCAAACCATTATTTTAGTCAAGTTCTAGGTGGAGAGGTACACAGGAGGTTGTTGTCTCATCACTGACATAATACTCTAAAGGGTATAAGTACAAAAGCATTTTTGTGGTTGGAAATAGCCCGATTTGTAGGATCGGGCCATTAGGGACCGTAAAAATGGTTTCTTATATGTACAAAACACAAATTGCGATTCGGTAAAAGCTATTTTTATGCTTAGCAACTCGGTATTTGGAAGGGGCATGTTTAGGGCACCCATTCCTAATACCAAATTGCAGTGGTATGTATGAATGTTTTGCTACTAAATCATGGTCTCAAAACATTCATTTTTTAATGACACCTCAAGGGTAGTGGTAACCATTCGTAAATGGGAAGGAGTCAACAGGGGACCCGCCCCTCTCCTCTGTAAACGTTTCATTTTTTCTTTTTAAACGCATCCCATTTTTCTTTAGGAAAACATGCTCCATTTAAAAAATATATATATTTTGCTTTATTGAAAAGCAATCACAGACATAGTAGCCAGCTGACCCCAGCAAGCCACCACCCCTGTGATGGCTGTACTTCCTATTGGGCCGCAAATTGCAACGTACCTCATTAATATTCATGAGGTAGGTCAAGCATGAGCCCATTAAGAATCACTAAATGCAATTCAATGGGTTTCAAACATTAGGAATTACCATTTCCTATTTGCAATTTGCAAAGAATCGCAATTAGGAAATCACAGTCTCTAAAACATGTACATATAAATCCCTTCACCCCCAGTTCATTTCAAGGCAGACACATTCCAGAAAATCCTGCCACTAGTATCATTGTGCAGTTTCTGGCATCCCGTTACTTTCAGGAAACACATTTCATATTCCAGTATGGCAACAATGCCAGTCTCCTTTGCCTTGCTGTCCATTCTTCCTGCAATCAGTTTGTTGTACTACACTTCAGGCTCAAGTCCTCCCCCTGAATATTTACAAAGGTGCTAACTCCTCTGTTGGCAATTCACTACAATAAGGGAAAAGATGGTCCCCCATATATGACTGACTAGCTTATGCATTCGCCAACCAGGGAACAGGTCTCTCCGGCATATACCAACTGAGCATTTTGCTTCAGGTGCACAGGTTGTTGCTGAATTAGAGGAAGTCCTATGTCACCATTGGAATTGCAGTACTTTGGAGCAACGTTCAGGCAGAGCTGGGGAGGGCCTTTATTCCTCTGGACAGGATAAGCAAGCTCACACTCTATCTGACACATTACTGACCATTCAGCAACTCCTGCTCTGTGGTGACAATCGCTGCAGCGTGATAAGTGAGAGGTTGCTATCGGCCCAGTGGGCTCACCTGTACTTGGCCATTCTGATGTGTCATTCCCTCAGATTCCGGTCCCCTCCCCATGGCAGTCTGTTGGAACCCATTTATGACTTGCCTACAATCAGGAAAGAACTGGATTGGTGAATGAGCCCGCCTGCTCGGTGATGGTGAGTCCACATCTGCATCCACAGATTACCATCCCACTGAATGCTAGTGGCTGTGGCGTGGTCTGTGGTGCTCTTTCTGCCCATGGCCTTTAGTCTTATGACTGGCTTGTCATTCCTCCAACTAGAGTGATCTGGCAGCTGTATTCTGAGGCTAGCAGCAGTTACAGTCTCACCTCCTGGGCTCTGACATACTGATGCAAATGGAGAACAATGACAACAAGGCGTATATATCAACCTTTCGAGCAGATCAAAATCTATGGGACTGGTCCACCTGATCGTGTGATAATACAACACAGGCCTTTGCCATGCAAGCTATGGCCTTTTCCATGGATATATCTTTACCATGCATACCTTTACTGCGCAAGGTAATGTTACAAGGTAAGAAATCCAATATCGCTTGAAAAAAGAGGATTTATTGAGAAAGTACAGCATCGACAAACTGGTAGTCTCTGCAGCTGCTAGAGTTGTTTCGCCCAAAGGTTCCACATTCCAGACAGTACAAAACCCCACTGTTACATAGCAGTTTATGAGAAAACACAGTACTACCTACATATACAATAAAGGTTACACTTATAATAAATATATACAAATATAACAAATGTAAATATACTAAATAAGAAATGTAACAGGTAAGTTTATTAAAGATAAGTTAAAACCATATATATATATATATATATATATATATATATATATATATATATATATATATAATTTTGAATTCATTTTATTCGTTTATTTTTTGGGGGGAGACTTCCCTTAAACCCCTTTTTCACATTAATATAAATTTACATTTTTCTTTATTAGGTGGAGATTCCCTGACACCATCCCATTTAAAAAAAATGATTTTAAACTTACAATTTTCTTTAATTGGTGGGAAACCCTCACAAGCCCTCCCCTTTTTAACCTTGCCACCCTATACCCCTACTCACTCCTAAACAGTAAAAATACCCTTACCTCTCTCTATCCCTACTCACCCTTAAATCCTACAAATACCTTTACCACACTACACCCCTACCCACCAGAGGTCCAGACAGTTGTCTGGTGGAGGCCCTGAGTAAACATATCTTTTCCTCATCGCTAGACTTTTTTTTATCATTTCCACATTTTACATGAGGTTCAGTTGACTGTTTGAGCAGGTTTGCTTCCTAGCACAATGCGCTGTTGCCTTTGCTCTGCTCCCAGTTTCAGGATCTCTCTGTATTGGCAGTCACTGCTTTCACAGGTCAGTGGGTCTCCTGTGTGCCTTCCCTACCACCCCAATTGCCTTGGTCCAGCAGCCCCTCCTTTGCACCAGAAAATTGAGTGCAAGGATATTAGTGGTCTTTCTTTATTGGCCAAGTATACCTCAGTTCCCTTTTCTCAGGCCGATCTCGGTGGAGGGAATGGCTTTGCCTTTAGTTCCAACTTCCTTTCTCATCTGACCTTCTCCAGAGGCTTCATTTGACAGTCTGGGCTTCCGCCCATCAGGTTCTCCAGCGCAGCTGCCACTGAGGTCCGAAATTGTCACATTGGTTCTATTTTGAAGGCTTAGCAGCACCATTAGGCCTCCTTTCAGAATTGGTATAGGGAAAGGCGCGTGTATTCCCTGAGGGGAGCAGGTCTTGCATTTTGTCTTGGTTGGTGTTAACAAGGCTCTTGCTGTTTCCACTCTCGGAGTTCAGTGGTCTGAGTGTTTTGCCGTCAGTCAGCCTCTGTAGTTTGAAGGAGTGAAAGCCATATGCTCAGTCTGCTTCAGGTTTAGTCTATGGCTACACCCCTAAGTGTCAGGTTCCCACTGGGACCTACTTCTTGGTCAGACTTGAATGAGTCTCTGGGTTGAGATGCTCTGGGTTGATGATGTTCTGTGTTCGTTACATTTAAATTGTATTTGTGCTTCCAGTATGTTTGGCTCTTGTGCTGTTTTTTTCTGTTGTTTTTTGCAGCGTCTATCCAAATTAAAGTGCAGTTTTGCAACAAACTCATCACGTAACAAACTAATGAGAAGTGCCTCAGTAGTAATGGCCGGATTACTTACTGGTAATCTTAGTAACTCCAGGAGTCATCTTCCCAGTTCTTAGATTCCCATCCCTGCCCACTTAGTATTGCTCTCCAACAGGAACTATTGGTTTGGCTGCTGCATGAGGGATTTGCGTTTAGTCCTTCCATGGCAACTCCCTGTGCAGGAATAGGAGTTAGGCCAGGGGCTTTAAATACAAATAAGGTTAAAGTGGTCTGTCTGGGATGTGGAAGATCTCACAATGTAAGGATTACACCAAAGGAAGTATTGGCAAAGCCAATAGGTCTTGCCAATGGGTGAGCTATTGGCTTTGTCAGTCAGGTATGGGTGGTGAACGGGAGGGCGGTTGGAGATGGATTACAGGACTAGTAAAAAGCATTATGAAGCAGTAAGCATTTTTTTCCTGTTGTCTACTGGGCGGGTGAAAATTTTACAGATAAACACCTCACCTTGCTTCAGTGTTTGAAGTCCCTGAAGGTAGGGCTTCCCAGTGCAAAAATAATTAACATCAGCTTAAACATGTTCATCTGCCATTTGAAATCTGCAAGCAAGGGAAGAGGATGTGGCGTGATGGCCAAAGCTGCTGACTTTTGAGCAGGGGAAGCAGTTTCAAGTCTCAGTGCTGGTTCAACATCCTGTGACTATGGTCAAATCACTTAATCTTCCCTTTCTTACACAAAATTTATGCGTTCTTGTGTAAAGCGCTCCAACACGTTCGGGTTGAGTTAGCACTACATAGAACCTCCAACAAAAACAAACGCCAGAGGACGGGACTAAGGCAGTTGACCTCCCGGCTCATTTATTGTGCAAGGTAGGGGCACAGCAATGGGAGAAAGGGAGAACAAGTGAACAGACAACAGGGAGGGAGTAGATGACAGAGCCAGCCACTGTGAAGAGTGGCGCAACAAAAAGAAAAAAATAGCTCCCAAAAATGTGACCAGTGTAAGAACACAAGTACTTGAGCCATGCTCCAGGGGAGTGTCACATGCAAGAAGAGGAAAGTGTCAATCACAGAGCTAACCAGCAAGCAATTGAGAGTGGCTTTGAAACCAACCAATGGGTAAGTAATGGGTGGCCTCCAAGCCCACTAACAGTAAACATGTCTTGAAGAGACGGCACATTCGCTGTCTAGGTGAGACCTAAAAATTATCCCGTATGTAATCAGTCCATGATACACTGAGACAAAACTTGTTCCCTCTGATCACAAAATCATTTTAAATTTTTCCTGCGTCATAGCAATGGCCTGCAAGTCGCCCTCAAGTTATTTTTCACACAGCCATCCTCTGTAGATGTACTTCTTAATACACCCTTTACTCACCTGCACTTAAACAGTAACCCCTAATGTCACCTTTGTCCACAAGCGCTACTCCATTCTCCAAATTATTCGCTCTGATACCATCAGGCGCTTCCACTGGTGGGAGGAAAATAAAACAACTTCCATGGTACATATTCCATTATATATTGAAACAATTCTAGTTTTGAAACTTATCGAGGCAATATACAATCAGATTCAATTGCCACAGGCTGTCAGCATGTTCAAAAACATTTTGTGGTCCACGGTCAACACAAAATCTCATTCTGTAAAAGTTAGTTGAATTGCTCCACAATGCTTAGATGGCTGGGTATTTGAGCTTCAGCACAGTAAGTTCTCTCCACTGAAGGAACAGTTTAAGATGTAAATGTAATAATTTATTATATTGATTACACAAACTTTAACTGTATTGTTAGGGATGTCAATAGGGGTAATGCGTTACATTATAGGAAAAAATTGTGTCAAATACATATGCTCCTTGTCTTCGAATTTAGACATAGCTGTTTGAATCTTTGGGAACCGCCAGTCCATTTTGCGATAAGGTTGTTTTGCCAGTACGCTTCAGATGATTCCATCCACCAACTTTCTATGAGGGGGGTTCTTGGGTACGCCAATCCTTTGCCATCCGTAATCAAGTACGTATAGGAGACATCCAGTTTGCATGTTTTGCTATTAAGTCCCAATAGTATTGATGCTTGATCTAATGGGAATTTACATCCCTGCATGCTAGATATATACTGGCTCATTGAGTCCCAGTAGGTCGCTAAAGCTGGACAATCAACAATCACATGAATTCGTTGGGCAGATATGGCTTGGCCTCTAGGACACTTCTCTTCTACTCCGGTTGCCTATTTTGTCCGGAGTATGGCAGATAGAAGCCAAATATCGTTGTATACTGTTGTAGTTTACATTTTGTGCCACATGGGATGGTATGTAGGTAGAACAAAGATTTGTGTATTACATTCAAAGACAGCCTCTGTGCTGTCATTTGGGGCGATTTCTTTGCCCGTTTAAACAATCTGCTAGTTTTTCTGTAATAAGATTAAATAATTCTGATATTTTTAGGCTGAATGTTATCCGAAAACGGTTTGGAGATTCATTTATAACTGGATTGTTTAATATAAAGTCTCGGATTTGTACATATTTGTAAAAAAAAAAACGGCAGGTATGCACAGTTCTCTTATTTTGTGAGTAAATGTCTTTAATTTAGTGCCATCAACATATTGATGCAACTAAGGCTGCTGCATTGCATTTTCTGTGATTCATGTCATGAACAATAGAGGGCAGCAGCGGATGGTCACATTATTCGTTCCAGCATGTATATATATCGTGATTGATAAAACATCATGTAATCCAGAAACACTTTAAATAATGTAGCCAATGTTTTAAAATGAATGTCCATGAAAAATCTGGAGGCCACCAAATATGGTCAAGCTGTCTCTTTGTTCTTAATAGGCTATATCAAAACAGGTTGCTATACAGTAATGTTTGGTTTAATTTCATTAGTCTCTTTCCCATGGTCGTTGATTAATATCATTTGTGACTGGGGAGACCCCAAGACCCCTTTTATTTATGCGTGCTACGGATATCATCATCCAGCTTTTTTTTTATTTATTTTTTAAAACACGGAACATAAATTCGCAGGGCCCAAGAGAGAAAATAAATTTAGGAAGAATAACCATCATGACCAAGTTTGTACGGCTGACCAGAGACCAGAGATATTGGAAACTGTTCCCACGGTTTCAGCAGTATAACACATTTTAATAATTTCTGGTCATAATTAACTAGGAGCTCTCGCCGAAATTTGTCCACCACGTGAATCCCTAAATACTTGGCCGAACTTAGGTCATCTTTAATAGGTTGATGTTCTGCTCTTCCATCAAGAATGAGCTTTGTATTATAAGTAATTTAAATCCTCAGGGTTGACTGAACTTGAAGGCTAAATGCTCAATAATTACTAAAGCTTATCTTAGGTTATATACAGTCACACCATCAGTGTAAATTGTTACTTTAATCTGTATCCCTTCCCTGATTACTGGTCAAGTTTAGCATGCATTGAGTAACCTCTGAAGTAGGAGTTTCAATCATAGTATAGCCATAAGTGGTCACTCCTGATGTGTGCCTTGCCCTATTCTAAACTATTCTGCGTCCTGGTTATTGATGCAGACAATCACTACTGGTCATTTTCACAAGACCTTGAGCCAACTGATTAATATTTTGTTAAATCCTGTATGCTTTACTACTCTTAGAAAGGACCATGATACATGATTAAAGCCTTTTTCTTTATCTAGAAGTCCGACAGCTAAAGGCTAAATGATCTGTTGTGTTTATATTCTCTAATACACATATGGTAAAATTAGTATGTGAAGTCGTTTCTAAGCCTTGATCAAAGCCATGCTGCTCGTATGTGACTAACATGCGAATCAGTTTAATAAAACTGTTCATTAGGATTTAAGAATAACCCTAAGTATCTAGGTTTAGTAATGATATTGGTCTATATGAGCAACAACTAGTGACAGGTTTCCTTGCTTTGTGGAACACGTTCCTTGATTCATTCCTTGTGTTTAACCACTGGCAGTTATGTCTTTGACAACTGCACAAAGAGTTAAAGCGATCTGTGCATCCAGTGCCTTATATAGTTGAAGCGGCAAGCCATCTGTATCAGTGGCTTTACCAATAGGTATCACATTTTTACAATCTGGACATTTTGAAGCGTTATTTGTATCTGTAGCTCTGTGGTTGAGAATAGTTAGCTTAATCTCAGTGGAGTTTCTGAATTGCCTGGGCCTAAGGTTGTCCCTTGCTGTCATCATGTAGGCTGCTGTGGAAGTCTAGAAATGCTTGAAGTACAGAATCTGTGCCAGAGGTTGTAGACCATCAGCATTGTCTATAAGTGGAACTGTGTTTTGGGCTTTTTGGCTCTCTGGTCGTTAGACCAGTACTCTGCCTGCTTTGTTGCTGAACGCAAAACATGTTTGCTGGCCATCTCATACTACTTCTAATTATTTAAAATAGTTTTTTTTGTTTGGTTTTAATAATATAAATTTTGTGGATCTCTCTGCTTTAGATTGTTGGTCTTTGTTTCAGATAGCTTCAGTTTGTAATTTTCCTAAAACTTCATTGTGCAAGCGACAGTCCTTTTCTTGAGTTTACATTTGATAGACAGACCTTTTATATATGCTTTGAACATATTCCAAGTAAGATTTATGGTTACTGTAGATTATGCTGGAGGATTATCTTAATTTTCTGTAGCCAAATAGGACATGCATTAACTTTTGCCAATAATGAATGCTGTAAGGTCGAGCATTGTGATTCTCCCAGACAAAAGAAAATGATTGGCTAGAGCATTTAATATAACTACTTCGCACATCTGGCCTACATTGCAGGAAACTAAAGAAAAAAAAAACAATTCTCGATATTGAACATGTGGAGTATGCTGCCTGTGATTGGGATGCTGATATTGCCAGGCATCAACTAAATGTAATGATTGTGTGAGATATGCGCTGTAGTGCTAAGCATGACAGGTGTGCCGCTACAAGCACGCAAGAATACGTGGGACAGGTACAGAGGACTTTTTTTAAGGCAGAATGGAGCGAGGTAGTGGAATATCCCAAATTAGTTTCCTGGAATGCTAGTGTATGCAGTTTAACTTGATGCACTATATGCATCAAACCCCCACAGACTACGAAGGATAACCTGACACCTCTGACCGATGCTGTAGGAGCAGTACCAAAAATGCAGACTTGTTTTAGGAATGGACAAGTATTGCAGAGTACTGGGAAAGGATGGCCTGGAAAGTGGAACAGACAACGGACAGAGTGATCCCAAGGACCACAGAGATGGTCTTAGTGTGACCACCAACCCACCCAAAAAGGACAAAATGGAAGTTAGGTTCACTTACCTAGCATTTGTCCCTGCCACGACAGCAAATGCCATGAACTAGAAAGCCAGCAACATCCCGCCCTCCCCAACACCTCCATAGCTGGGGCTGTGGAAGAGAGATCTGATTAAGGAGGGGGGGCAGGGGTGTCAGAAAGTACAGTTGTGACATCGGGAGATGCAAGTGAGAAGGCACTGGTCCATGCATCCAATTGGGACTCTGATAATAATATTTATTGTATATGGTTAAATAAAACCTTTACAATATACAATACCGATAAAAAACTGTTTGAGGTGATAAAAGGCAAGGTGCTAAAACATTATAGAAGAAACATAGTAATAGGTGCATAAGTGCAGAATAAGGAAAAAGTACCTTCAGGTGCTGACTACCAGGTGATTTGCTACGAAGCCTTTAGTAAAGTGTAGGTGCGTACAAATAACAGCTATTGGTACATAAAAATAAGTGTCATTAACACTGTCAAGCACCAAAGTTGCGAAAAGCAGCAAGCAGGTTATAGCGGGCACCTTCACACGAACACACTTCTGAGCTTAATCCAGTAGGTGAACATACAAGAAACAACTTTCAGCGTAGCTTCCGTGGAAGGGGCTTATAAAGTGCTAAAACAAATCATGAGTAACAGGCTGGGCAAGGGCGGGATATCCGGAAGGCATATTAGGTGGTGCTGCAGAGCCACCCGATAAGCCTCCTGGGCCTGTGAACCTTTTATAAGCAAGGGTAACAAATTTGGTCAGTCTCGATGTTTAAGGTGGTGGTTCCGGGATTCAGGGGTGCTATGATTACCTGCTGACAGGTTCGTACTCCCAGGCTGTTCCACTCACCCCAGAGTCTAAGTTTATGCTCATCTAAAAGGGCTGGGCAAAGGCACACATGCTCCAAGGATTCATCACATTGGTCACTGCCCCTCCCCATTTGATCCCCTCCATTGGGCGGCACCAGTGAGCTAGATGCTTCAAGAATAGCAATTTGCCCAGCCTGAGAGCCATGAATCTTAATTTCAGATGGCTGTAATACATGCGAGCGAGATATGGGGATGCAGGCTCATATGAGTTGATGACTGCCCATGCACGCTTGTGTTTGGCTAATATAGCTCTGTCTGAATGGTAGGACCAGAGACGGTCATGTTCTTCAATAATCAGTTTGAATACAGATTGACTCGGATTTATGTCCCAAAGGTCGTTCACATTCAGAACCTGCTCACAGTCCTATAAGAACTGGTGGTGTGATCCCCCAGACCCACTGGTGCTGATATCGGTCCATAACAGAGCCTCAAGAGAACCAGCATTGACCCTCTGCCCCCCGACAGCTTGTAACAGATTAGGAAAGGCTCCAGCGTCCTCAGCTCGTTGATCGAGAAGCCCAAGTTCCAGCCTGATCTGAGCGGCGGATGAAGGCTTCGGCGGCCGAAAAACACATTCATAAATCCTTGTAATGAGCTTGTTCAGTAGGCCGCTGCCCCTACCCAAAATGATTTCGGATCTGTAGGTTAATGTGGGGGAAATCTTCGCTCACATGACTTCCAAAAGGGGGGAGAGACTTGGACCTAGTAATGATTTTGAAAGTTTGGACAGAGTCACTTTGATGTAGCCAAATGGACTCGATGTTGCATAAAGTAAATAATTAAAAACATTATGACAGGCCACACTAAGTGAAAGAGACACCAAAGTACACTCCAACCCACCACCCGGCAGATGCTAACTCGCCTCATAATCAGAGAGAAACTCCTTCCTCTCCCTTTTCTCCTCTCTCCTTTCATGTGTGCCTCATCCCACCCTCTTTCCACTTCACTCCTCAATGATAAGGCTTCGGATCTGACCAAGGGAATACTCTGGAACTGGGATTCCTCCTTTTCACATAGGCCCTCTATCCTTCACTGATTGCTTCTCCCCCTCCTCTCTGGGCTTCCACTGCCCTTACTCCACCTGGGTCATTGGTGAAGCACAAGATAAATCAAGATGTAAATGATGACTACTGGTACTCAGTCTACAGAACACATATTTGCATCCTAAATAAGAAAGACGTGTATATTATTAATACTGTCAATTGAGATTTACACACGTTTGAAATGTAATTTCTAAAAGAATCATGAAAGCAGCATGTGAGCAATGCTCTTTACTCGAAGCTTGTTTTGGAAAAACCAAACAATACAAACACATTTTTTTTTTTATTACTCTGTGACACAATTACCTTTATTTGTTTGTTCTTTGCATCCCTCCCTGATGTCCCTTTTCTGATGTGCCCAGCTGAACATTCCACTTACAACTAAAATCGTCGCACATTATCAATCCTACCCCCACCAAATGGATATTTCTAATGTTAATTTCTAAAAAAAAATGTGGGATCTTCTGAATTTTGCCCATAGAGTTAGGGACATGTTTTAAGTTGTATTTGGGCAATGGCCCATTGGTCATTGGCATCGACTTGTGATTTGATGAGCCAAGCATCCTGGGTACAAATTAGGATCTGTACTCCGCCTGTGCCACAATTTTCTAAAGTTGCAATATGCTGAACAGACCCCAGTTGCCTAATCAGTATTTATCTGTTTTTATACATAATGTGTTTCTGTTGAAGAAAGGTTACACCAAGATGTACAAACCTGAGTTCGTTTAATACCTAAAGCAATACACATTGCTTCAGTTTGACTTAAGCACCATTAACATTCCAACCACATATATTCAATAATGCCTGGCAGTTTGTTTTTGACATTGATAATGACTGTAATTAATTGTGCATGGCCCTATTTGTTCCTACTTGCCTTGAGTTTTTGACCTCTTTTACAGTTTTTGCCCCTCGCACCCATTCCAGCACCACCATCCCCATCTGTGATGCCCCCAACCCCAATTCCCTCCCTATCTCCCTTCTTCATTCCCAGTACACTGTGGGAAAGCTCCCATCTGTTTGGTTTGTATGGACAGCACTCTGCTGGGTGGATGCAATGTTAAGAGATCGCATATAACATTTTGCGAGTACTGCCATTCTAAAATTCTAAAATTTCAGAGAAGCTGCTTGGTTTAGTTGTAACTGTTGCTGATTGCTCTACTTCACTACTAACAGCAGTTCTGGACTGTTCTCTGGATAGTGGTTTATTTCGCTTTTTGGATTTCTGTGATTAGTTTCCCCATCTCGCTCTGTGACAGTAAGAAAATGTGAAAAGTTCACACCTTAAGGCAATTCCTTTTTAGTTTCTCCTTCACAATTTGACTAATCAATCGATGTACACACATTTTTAAATAGAAACCATGTAACCGTAATGACATCGTAGCACCAAGGAAAAATTCTGCACATGATGAGACGAAACTTACCAACAAGCAGTTGTCATCTGAACTTACCGTTGCCAAACAATACCTCTGACAGGTAGTGCATCACTGGTAACACCAAAATGATGCTGAGATGAACACTTGCTAGCTAACATAATACAGACAAAATAAATACTTGGTTAAAAAATCCAAATATACCTATTACAACCTACAATTTTCCAATCATCTTTCTAAAGAATATTTCCATGTTCTCGATAAAAATGAGTGCCCTGTGCAGCCTCAGACCTGATAATGTCACTTCAACCTATCTTTGAATCACTTGCAATGTTTTGTCATAAGTAGAACCCCTATGTCATCTGTGCATGACTGTCGTATAGGAGGGCTTTTACTCTGGGCAAGAGGTCCATCTGCATGTGCCAGAGAGATCAGACAGAGTCCCTTTCCTATCAAACCAGGCCAACATTTTCATTCTGCCCAGGTTATAATGGTGCTTGGTAATCAACTGTGGAGACATTAATAATACTGGGTAATATGGAGCCTTGGTTGAACTGATGGTTACATCTGTCTATTTACTTACAGCAAATATTTTGGCCTATCTTTTCAGTCAGATGATGGCGGTAGAGACTCTATAGTCTGTTATTCTTTTGAGACAATTATTGGGTCAGCATATTCTGAGTCACAAGGTTTACTAGTGTATGTTGTCAGTTAACTACATTTTTTATTATTCACTTTAATGGACAGTCACAACAACCGAAGGCATCCATGCGGTTCAACTTGTGGCTAAATTTGTATATATGCTCTCAGATGTTTGTGTGCTTTGTTCCTTGTTAAGGGCATGATCAGGGGAAGTCCAGCAACTTTTTGGATGATAATGTAACCCAGATCTCCTCCCTTGCCACTATTTGGTACCTTTTGTGTGGCTCCACTAATAGATCTGCTCTTGTCCACAACTGAAGGAGTAAGGGCGCTATCACACAGTAAAAGCTCTCATTCTCCTGCCTTTCGAGCTAAAATCTCTACTCACTGTTTTCATGGATAGAAGCAAAGACATCAGGATGCCAGCTAAGGCACTCCTGATTTCCCATCCCTTCTTCCTGCCCTTCTCTCGCTTTATCTTTCTGCACATTTTATGACCTGTGAATCCTCTATGCTTGTCTAACTGACCATGAGTCACGGGCATAAAGGCAGTCTCCAGCGGAGATACATTCCCGGAGAATTTTACATTTGTGTTTTGGTTTTTCCTTTGCTGCATGATTTGATTTTTTTCATTGTGAAGGAAATGGTTCACCCCATGTTCCTAGATATCTGGACACTTAATTACAATAAACAAAACAAGCAGAGGCATAGCCAATAGGTCTCGCCTTCGGGACCTTATAAGCATCTAGTCATGCAGCACATTATCTTGGATGTGACAACATCTACTGTTAAGAGTCTGCAGTATTGTGTAAGAGGTGTCAGTTTATACCTCACACATTGTGGGGCACTCCCACTTTATGCTGGTCAAAAGGCATAGGCTTGCCTGCTATCTATTCAGCAAGTGACAGGATTGGAAATTGGAGTGGGGCCAGCTTCAATGCCAAAGTGCAAAATGCATGTAAGCAGTTCTCCCAAACCGAGCAGAGAACCCACTGAACTATCTCCCCACCGAGCAGAATAAAAAAAAAATTCACATTAAAGAAAAAACTGTACAGCAGGAAAATGTTTCATAGAGACATCTGATAAAACAATATAAAAAATATCATCAGAGGTCTTGGACGCAACATCTTTTGATAAAAGCTCTGCTGAAAAGAAAAACCACGCTAATAAGAAAAAGACAAATTGGAGATCAGGAAAACACTGGATAACAAAAATGAAAAAGAAAAACAAGAACACACTGGAAACAATAATGAAATGCACATTTATTTATAAAGAAATGCACGCTCAAAAAAAGTGAAAGCCTAAATAAATCACGAAAGATTAAACTGTGATTAGACAAAAATATGGCTGTGTAATAAGCTTGAAACTCACGACCGCAGAGCACAGATACTTTAAAAGAACTACAAAAATTGCGAAAAATATATTATTTTGTTCGCCACATTCTCGAGACTTGGGTGCAACTGTTGCCTTCATTTGAAATTATTTTACACAAATGCTTACAGAGCCAACAAGGCTACAAGCATGAACCGAATAGGTTTCCAGCGAAATATTAAAACAAAATATCAAAAGCACAGTGGAGATCCCGAGACTGTATTATCTGTCCCCGCCCGCACAGAACTTTGCATCCGGGGAGCAGTTTATATCGAATCATTACCGCAGCAATCCTTCTATTTGTTATATAAACAAGTAAGTCAAGGCACCACTAGGTGCACACATGCTGCACAAAAAAAAATGTGTACACTTGACTCTGCATCATAGATTGTATATAAATTCCAGGCTGCAAGGCTGTAAATGAATGCACCCTACAGGCACCACAACTCAGCATTTGTTTGTTAGTTTTATTTCTCATACATAATGGTAGCCTTTTTTCTTGGCTTTGCATTTTTTCACACCAAAAGTAGCACAGGGCGCTCACTAGACAAAGGCATGCATTTCAAGTGCACTCCTTCTAATTAAACACTTGGGGACAAGTTATGAATTGATATGGTGCAGAAAAGTGGAGGGCTGCTGTCATGGTTTTTGTGCAGAGAACTTTTGAGTGTGCCACGCAAACTGGATAACAAGCAAGGCTTGTTTAATCACTACAATGCACGGTTTACACAAAGGATTGGTTAAAAAATGAAAGCCTTACCAGGGAAAAGGGCGGACCCTTGCCATGTGGAACGACCCTCCCTAGCTGCCAGCCTTACTTTAGAGTCTGGACTGCAGCTTCCCAGCCACGTGCCCCATTAGGCAAAATTGACTCTCTCCCGTAGCACTGCCATTACTCACTGGCCTGCAAACGTGCACTGCACTGGGTCTGCCCAAAGCCCAGCTCAGCCCCACCTGCAGCGCTGCACGGGTTAAATAGGCCAGGCGTTTCTCCGGCGGTGGCAAAGTCCCTGAAGTGGCGTGTCCCAGCTGATAATTAAGTGAGGTTTAAATATAGAAGCAAGGAGGACTGGGAAGCGTGGGCATGCAGGCCTTGGGCCTCAGAGGGGGCAAGGAGATTAGTGAGTGCTGTTCTGTCACTGGAAAGAGTGCTGCCGGGATGAGGGGGCGCGGTAGCGGCTGAATGCCTTTAAGCTGCCACGATGAGCAGGAAAGAAAAAAAAATAGTCACAGACACAAGCAGGTAAGGACTAAAGTGGAACAATACTAATAGTTGGGCAATACTCAATGGGAGGAAAGAAATGAGCACAAGAAAGGACAAAGAGGAAAGATTACCCACTAGCAAGCAAGCCTTTTTAAAGGACAATCGAAGTAACCAAGCATTTGCAATGCACTAGGGTCTCACATTTGTCGGAGTTACAGCTGTTCACAGTTGTAAACTCCCAACTGGATTTTTCTTGCATTAAAAGAAAAAAACTGCGCGATCGCTCTGCTACAGTTCACATGTAATAATACCTATCGGCAAAAGTGCAATTATGAAAGTAACCGGCAAAAGTGCAATTAACTGTGTAACAAGGTCGATAGTATGCGAAGCGCTCGACTTCTGCCCAGCGAAATCGCGCTGCAAAAACAGAGAAAAAGTAGTCCACAAACCCAGCGAGCCTCGCATGTTTTCTGTACTTGGTCGCTGCGCTCGAAGAGGGCTAACTACCGGAAAAGGCATGACGTATGCGTGCCTTCCACTAATCAAAAGAAGCAGATTCTAACAGGCAAGCCAACTTGCCAATGAAAGACACTGACGTGACATTGACAGGGCTCCGAGCCCTTTTCTCATACCTAAAGGGTCTCGCTAGTGATACGCATGTGCAAGCGCATGTGACGCAGGCTCGACCCTAATAATAAAAAGGTAATGGGCGAGCTTTAAGCCCAAAGAGTGAATACAGCATGTCTTGAAGAGACAGCAGATGCGCTGCCTAGGCTCAACCTAAAAAGGGTTCCTTTGGAACCAGTTGTTCTTAATTTGGAGTGTTGTTTTAGATACTTGCCTAAATAGGAATGCTTATTGTCTGAGACAGAGTCACGCACTAAACAAGATATAGCATGCAAGTCCAAAAGAAAACAAGATCTCGATTCTAGCCAAAGAACAATGTGCAAAATGAGGCAAAAATGTACTAAATTCTGTACTTCAATTACATCAGTACTCATCAGCATCTTAAGTGGGGTGCTTTAAACAGTGGAAAAAAGTGATCAAGCTGTCAGGGACCATGTAAGTAACATGTGTAACACACAAAAGAATGGCGATAAATACTTAAAAATACTGTACACGTTTTGGCTGAATAATTAACAACTGATCACAAAACCTACAGTTTATTCTAGTCTACATTTTTGTATGAACTATCAGTCCAAAACAAGGAGCTTTAGGTTTTGATCCATACAAAACTATTTATGAGGGTCTTCAAGAAGCAATCCCCAAAAACTTACTTAGAGAGAAGAGCAAGTATATTTGAATAAGGAAAATCTCACTTACCCAGTGTACATCTGTTCGTGGCATGTTCAGCTGCAGATTCAGATGCTATGCATAGGTCCTGCCATCTAGTGTTGGGCTCGGAGTGTTACAAATTGTTTTTCTTCAAAGAAGTCTTTTCGAGTCACAGGACCGAGTGACTCCTCCTTTTCGGCTCCATTGCGCATGGGCATCGACTCCATCTTAGATTGTTTTCCCGCAGAGGGTAAGGTAGGAGTGATCGAGTGTAAAGAAAGAGATGTCCATGCAATGGAATAGAGATGTGTATACAGAGTTTAAATAAACAGGTGTCCATGCAATGGAATAGAGATGTATATACATATGTACAAATTTTAAATGTATCTTAAACCGCTACAGGCTCCCGGAGAGGAAGGAGGGCGCATGTGAATTTGCAGCGGAACATGCCATGAACAGATGTACACTGGATAAGTGACATTTTCTGTTCGATGGCATGTGTAGCTGCAGATACACACGCTATACATAGACTACAAAGCAGTAATCCTCCCCTAAGCGGTGGTCAGCCTGTAGGGGTTGAAGTTGTCTGAAATAATGTTCTTAGTACAGCCTGTCCTACTGTGGCTTGTTGTGTTGCTAACACATCTACACAGTAATGCTTGGTAAATGTATGAGGTGTCGACCAAGTGGCTGCCTTATAAATTTCTGTCATTGGTATGTTTCCTAGAAATGCCATTGTTGCTCCTTTTTTCCTAGTGGAGTGCGCCTTTGGAGTAATTAGCAGTTGTCTTTTAGCCTTTAGGTAACAAGTTTGTATACATTTCACTATCCATCTGGCTATGCCTTGTTTTGATATAGGATTACCAGTATGGGGTTTTTGGAATGCGACGAACAACTGTTTAGTTTTACGAAATGATTTTGTTCTGTCGCTGTAATACATTAGAGCTCTTTTAATATCCGATGTATGTAGTGCTCTTTCTGCCACTAAGTCTGGCTGTGGGAAGAAGACTGGGAGTTCCACTGTTTGGTTTCAATGAAACGGTGAGAAGACTTTAGGTAGAAATGTAGGGTTTGTGCGGAGTACAAGCTTATGTTTATGTACTTGTATAAAGGGTTGTTCAATAGTGAATGCTTGTATCTCACTAACTCTTCGTAATGAAGTGATTGCCACTAGAAATGCTACTTTCCAAGTTAGGAATTTAATTTGACAAGAGTGCATGGGTTCAAATGGTGGACCCATTAGTCAGGTAAGTACAATGTTAAGATTCCATGAGGGTACTGGTGGCGTTCTTGGAGGTATGATTCGTTTTAGACCCTCCATGAAAGCTTTAATGACTGGTACGCTAAATAGGGATTTGGTCTGTTTATTTTGCAAATAAGCAGAAATTGCTGTGAGATGTATTTTGATGGATTGAAAAAGCTAGATTTGCTTTTTGTAGGTGGAGTAAATAACTTACGATGTCTTGTATGGACGCATCTAAAGGTGTTATGTGTTTTGCTTGACAGTAGAAAACAAATCTTTCCCATTTGTTAGCATAACACTGCCTGGAAGTAGGTTTTCTTGCCTGTTTAATGACTTCCATACACTCTGGTGGAAGATTAGATACCCAAACAGGAGCCAGATTGAGCATCGCTGGATTGGGGTGTCTGATCTGCTGTTTGTTCTGTGTCAGCAGGTCTGGCCTGTTTGGGAGTTTGACGTGTGGTGCTATTGACAGGTCTAACAGTGTGGTGTACCATGGCTGGCGTGCCCACGTTGGTGCTATAAGTATGAGTTTGAGGTTGTTTTGATGCAGTTTGTTGTTGACCAAAAACGGAATGAGTGGGAGAGGGGAAAAAGCGTAAGCAAATATCCCTGACCAGTTGATCCATAGAGCATTGCCCTTGGACGGAGGGTGTGGGTACCTGGACGCGAAGTATTGGCATTTTGCATTGTGGCTGGTGGCGAACAGATCTATGTTTGGTGTCCCCCACTGACGAAAAGTATTTGTGAAGTACCTCGGGGTGAATTTCCCACTCGTGAGTTTGTTGGTGATCTCGACTGAGGTTGTCTGCTAACTGATTGTGAATCCCTGGAATGTATTGAGCTACCAAGTGAATGTTGTTGTGAATTGCCCAGTGCCAAATTTTCTGTGCTAGAAGGCAAAGTTGTGATGAGTGGGTTCCTCCTTGGTTGTTTAAGTAGTACATTGTTGTCATATTGTCTGGTCTGACAAGAATGTGTTTGCGAGCAGGAAGAGGTTGAAAGGCTCTTAGTGCTAGGGAGAATGCTTGCACTTCTAAGTGATTTATGTGAAGCTGCTTCTGTTGGTTGTCCCTGAATATTGGGATTGTTGAGGTGTGCTCCCCATCCAATCATTGATGCGTCTGTTGTGAGAATAGCGTGAGGCACAGGGTCTTGAAATGGCCGCCCTTTGTTTAATTTTGTGGGATTCCACCACTGAAGCGAAATGTGTGTTTGGCGGTCCATCAACACTAGATCTTGGAGATGACCATGTCCCTGCGACCATTGTTTTACGAGGCAATGTTGTAAGGGCCGCATGTGTAACCTGGCGTTTGGGACTATGGCGATGCATGATGCCATCATGCCTAGCAGTTTCATGACAAAACGGACAGTGTAGTGCTGGTTTGGCTGAATTTTGGGCAATATGGTGTGGAATGATTGCACTCGTTGTGGGCTTGGACTTGCAAGCGCTTTTTGAGTGTTTAGTGTAGCCCATAAGTACTGCTAAATTTGCGATGGTTGCAGGTGTGATTTTTGGTAATTTATTGAGAACCCTAGTGTGTGCAGGGTATCTATTACATAACGTGTGTGATGTTGACACTGTTTTTGAGTGTTGGCTTTTACAAGCCAATCGTCGAGATATGGGAATACATGCATATGTTGTCTCCTAATGTATGCTGCAACTACGGCAAGGCATTTTGTAAAGACTCTGGGGGCTGTTGTTATCCCGAAGGGTAATACCTTGAATTGGTAATGTTTTCCTTGTATGACAAACCCGAGGTATTTTCTGTGAGCTGGATGGATGGGTATGTGAAAATATGCATCTTTTAGATCCAGTGTTGTCATAAATTCTCCCTGTTGTAGCAGTGGGACTAAATCATGTAGTGTTACCATATGAAAGTGTTCTGATCGGATGTAGAGGTTGAGAGTCCTGAGATCCAATATTGGCCTTAATGTTTTGTCTTTCTTGGGAATAAGGAAGTACAGGGAGTAAACCCCTGTTCCTTTTTGATGATGCGGCACTAGTCCTATGGCTTGTTTGAGTAATAGTGCCTGTACTTCTGTTTGTAACATTGCAAGATGTTGCGATGAAAGTTTGTGTGCTTTTGGGGGAATGTCTGGAGGAAATTGTGTGAACTCTATGCAGTAACCATGTTGGATAATGGATAGTACCCATGTGTCTGTTGTGATGTCTAACCATTGGTCGTGGAACATTTTCAGCCTTCCTCCCACAGTTGAAGTGTGTTGAGGGAAGGTGATGATAAAGTCACTGTTTGTTATTAGTGGCTTGTTTTGAGGATTGGATTTCTCCTTTAGATTTGGGGAATTGCCCTCTGTAGGATCCCCGAAATCCCCCTCTTTGGTATTGTGTCTGGTACGAGGGCTTGGATTGTGAGGTGGATGGCTCGGAGGGCTGTGGCCTGAAGCCTCCCCTATATTGAGGCTTCTGAAATGAGCCTCTGTATTGGGATGAGTAAAGCGCTCCCATCGCCTTGGCAGTGTCGGCGTCTTTTTTCATCTTATCTATGGCTGTGTCCACCTGTGTGCCGAATAATTGTTGCTGATTAAAAGGCATGTTGAGGATGGCCTGTTGGATTTCAGGTTTAAAACCTGATGACCTGAGCCACGCATGCCGCCTAATGGTAACAGCTGTATTTATAGTCATTACGGCTGTATCAGCTGAGTCTAGCGCCGATCTTATTTGATTATTTGTAATTGCCTGTCCCTCCTCTACTACCTGCTGGGCTCTCTTTTGTTATTCCTTGGGGAAATGCTGAATAATGTCCTTCATCTCATCCCAATGAGCCCTATTGTATCTAGCTAGAAGGGCCTGCAAATTAGCTATGCGCAACCGATTGGCTGCTTGTGACGCCACCCTCTTCCCTGCAGCATCAAATATTTAGCTTTCCTGATCTGGAGGGGGTGCATCTCCAGAGGACTGTGAGTTAGCCCTTTTTCTCGCTGCGCTGACCACTACTGAATCGGGAGGCAGCTGTTGTGTGATATAAACTGGGTCTGAGGATGGTGGTTTGTACTTTTTTTCTCTACCCTTGGGGTTATAGCCTTTCCTTTAACCGGTTCTTGGAATATCTGCTGGGCATGTTTGAGCATACTGGGGAGCATGGGTAGGCTTTGGTATGTGGCATGAGTTGAGGACAATGTATTGAACAAGAAGTCGTCCTCTAGAGGTTCTGTGTGCATGCTCACGTTGTGGAAAGCTGCTGCCCTCGCTAGAACCTGTGTATAAGAGGTGCTATCCTCAGGTGGGGATGGCTTAGATGGGTAGCACTCTGGGCTATTGTCTGAGACTTGGTCATCATGGAGATCCCATGGATCTGTGTCCTGATGTGACTGCACAGTGTGTGTTGGAGACTGTGCAGTGGGTGTAGCAGGTGGGGAGACAGTCCTTTGAGGAGAGTGAGGAGGAGACTGGTGAGGAGAAAACTGGGGAGCTGGAGATTTCTCTCTTGGCACTTTAGCCATTGGCTGATCAGTGTCCAAACATCCATGGAAGGCCAGTTTTCTTTTTATTTTGAGAGGAGGTGCTGTGAGGATCTTGCCAGTGTCCTTTTGGATCTGTATCCTGGCTTGTTTGTCATCAAAATCCTCCATTTGTTGTAGTTCTTCCTCAAATCTATGGCTTTCTTTTAACTGTTTCGAAAGTCCATGCTCCTCTGTATAGGAATGTTTTTTCGGCTCCGAAGCCGTTTTTTTCGGCACGAAAAGGCCTGGAGTTATTGTTGTCCTCGGTTCTGAAAGTGACTTCCGGGGTTCTCGACTCGATGGGTCGGTGTCGTATGCTTTCGGAGCCTGTGCCTCGGCTCGAGTCCGAAGGCTTCGTAATGGGCGTGGCCTTTTTCAGTGCCAAAGATGTTACTTGGTCACCGGTTGATTTCTTGCGGGTGGAGCCATGGCCTTCCGGCAGTGGCGTCCCCGAGGCGTTATGTTTGGGCTGTAGTCGATGCCCATGCGCAATGGAGCCGAAAGGAGGAGTCACTCGGTCCCGTGACTCGAAAAGACCTCTTCGAAGAAAAACAACTTGTAACACTTCGAGCCCACCACTAGATGACAGGACCTGAGCATAGCATGTGTATCTGCAGCTACACATGCCATTGAACATATATATATATATATATATATATATATATATATAGATAGATATATATAGATATAGATATAGATATAGATATATAGATATAGATATATACATATATGATATAGGCAGAAAAGTCACAAGGAGAAAGGTTCTGGTCAGCAGGTCAGCAAAGTTGTCAGGTAGATCTGCCTAAGGACTGAGGAAAATATTGCATGTAGTAACAGGACACTGAAACTGTAGGACTCTGCTCTATATGTACACTGCTGATGTAATTCAAACCCTTAATTTACTATCATCCTGCAGGCTACAGGTTTGCATGTTTTCATCTAGTTTCATATCCAAAGCAGAGACTGAGAGCATGGGATTAGAAGTAGATGTCAGGGTTGTCTTTTGCAGTTCTGTCAGGGCAGGATTTTTGCAGATAAGATTTTTACATGAGGTTTACAGACCTTTCCACACAGATGCCTGAATCTAGTGTAGAGTCTGGCAGCATTTAGTCGTTCTAACCAGCCTACAAGTTCTCTATACTTCTTGGAACTTTTGGGAGTCTTGCATGTGGCTGGGGTCTGCTGACACGTATTGCACTGTTTTACCTGCCCTTCGGTATATGTTCCCAGTCTTCTTGCCTCACACAAGGTTTTTCTACATCTCTTTCCAATATTCCTTTCTGCGCTTTCCACTCATTTTGCACAGAATGGAAGACTGAAATCTGTGGAGCTAATAGTTGAGATGCACAGACTTTTGTTGCACTGACACCCACACAGTGCCGAGGTAAGGCAAGAACCACAAACATGGGATGAAGCAGAGGGTCTGATCATCAAATGTTCAAAGTAACGAATCTGGAGTAATTACGAACACTCTTCTTTTCACCCTGACCTCAGTGAGCAGTGCTAGCTCCCCAAATGCCGTGCTTAAGATGTTTATGAGCGAGCAGCACCTCTTGGGCCGCCTGGACCTGATCTTTATCTTCCTTTTTCCTTTTTAATTCTCCACTTTCCAACAATACAAAAGGCTTTGTTGATGTCAGTATTTACTTGATTCCTTTCTGAACATTTTTTCCTTAACGGTTTCCTTGCATCTTCCTTTCTGTTTCCCATTTTGAGACACTAAAAGATACAGTCTACCCTCGCTTCTCTATACCTTTCACTCACCCAGCATACTGACTTCCATGTTTTTAGGTCGAAGTGTATCGCACAGCAAAGTGGTCTGGCTGCAAATGCATATGGAAAACATTCTGAAAACTGATCTAGGAACGCATTTCGTCCATTGCCTCTTTATTTTGACAGTGGCTTTCTTTCTATTCACTGGTTCTATTTGTTTTAGCCTCTCTTGCATTTTGTTTACCATCTGTCTGACTGGCTTCTTCATTTCTTCCACGAGTGCTTGATTTTGGGGAGCTTTTTTTTCTTTTTTCAGAAGCACTCCATGAGACTGGATGTTCTATCGAGCTCTCTTCCTCAACTGCTTCTCACTCACTAAGCTCTGGGGCCTGTAAGGTGATCGATCACACAGGATGCATATAGGTGGGAATTTTGCTAAATACTCAGAGATTTTGACAGTGTGCAGGCGTGAATATTATTTGGATTCAAGGTGAGCATTGTGAGATTAGTTGTATAACAGTCCATTTTTAACAGTAAAGGCACTACACCTGAATAGAGTTCAAACACGGACTCCTCTACCAGGTGTGCTGCAGTTATTCTTCGGCTGTGTTGTGCTCTTACGTTGCTTTTCAGTTTCTGTTCTATACCTGTCTAAGTTGGCCAAGGCCGAATTGGCTATCCCAGGCATTGAGTGTTTCTCCAGGAGGCTTGAAGGAAGGGGAGACGCTTTTGTTGCTGGAAGGGCGGTTCTGTAGCTGGGCAGAACTTTTAACAGCACTGTAGATGTCCTTGTATATCCAAGGCATCAATAAAAGTGGCAAGATAACTCTGGCTATAAATGTACCTGCTGGAGAGAGATCAGAGTTTTGTCTAGTGGCAGTTTTGACTCATTTAAGGTAGCGCAGAGGGTTGATATGCCTGCTGTAAAAGAATGTATACTATGCAGATCACGTAACAGTACTTTATGTGCACAGCTCAGTGGGATACTTCTTTTGTCACACAGATCCTTATGTTACTGTGCAGTTCGTAAGTTACGATCATAATCTAGCACAGTGAGGTATGAACTACCATCAAAAAGCTGCATGCAAACTGCATGGCACGGGTTAGAAAGTTAGGCTTTTCCCCAGTCTTTGATTATCCCAAGTTTGCTAAGAAAGGTTTGTTTGGGTAGAAATATATTCTCATTTGGTAAAGCCAACCCTAACCACAGTGTTATGTACCGAATCCTGAGTTTATGCTCCCCCAGACCAAGCACTCCTAAAAATTGCCTGCGAGTATATATGACACATGAATCCTACACCTTGTAGTCCCTTTTGTCTTATGTAACGTTTTCTGTGCACTGATTTACACACGTATGATTCTTTATCTCTTTATGTGTGTGTGTGTGATGTAAAGCGCTCCAACACAATAAGCTGGTAAGAGAGGTGCTATAAAACAAATGAAAAACATGCGAGAGAGGGGCTATCGAGAGAGGAGAGGCACTGTTACAGGGTGATGGTGACGGAATCATTGATGATCCCAATAAAGATTTTTGCTGAATCCGGGTGCACTGTAAGATCATCGTTTACTTTGCAGTAAAACCTAATACAACTGACTATGTGATGAAAAATGTGTTGTATAATACACTGTTTTTGCCATTGTTCCCCAAATGTTCTTAGGGGTGGGGATGAGAACATTCTAGGCCCCATTGCAGTGGTCAGGCCCCCTCGCTATTCACCCAATGGGGGCTGGTCTGACAAAATTTGCCTGGGCTGCTTGGGTTTTCCAAACTGGCCCTGGAGTTGTTGCAGAAGAACTAGCCTTTGTTACCATGATCTTCTGAAAAAGTACCAGCCTCAAGAGATCATCCGCCTCTGCGCTGAAGAAAACACGGGCAACCAATAGGAATAAGCCTAAGCCCTTAAGGTTTGTGCGGGGGAGGCCCATAAAATACACACTAGGCATTTGCACTGGAAATGTGCTGAAAAAGAGGATTGTGTGTAACAGCCTGGAGGGTGGGTGGCTTCGGATTTAGGCAACAAGTTCAACATGGCGCACAAACTGCAGCTCACTTGTTTTTCTGTTAACAGGGCAGTTTTGGTCGAGCTGAGAAATTGTGAGAAAAAAACTCTTCCTGACCATATATTGGGATTCATTCATTTCTTTCGTCCCCATCTGCTGTGTGCTGCGGCAGAATTGGCTGTGTGACAAGGACGCCTCGTTTATTATTGGTTGAAGCAACAAAAGAGGCACTAGAGAAGGTACAATCGAAGCATAGCCAAGAGCGCCATTCCTCCCTGTTACACCGTGTAACTGCAAATGTAAGGCGTATAGAGGAGAACGGCTTCACATTAAATGGAAGCATCAGCTCATTGGTGCTACAAATGTCAATCTCATAATATATTACAACCTAACGATTGTGTGCCTTGACGTTGGGTACCTAATGCTTCCAGAACTTCTCAGATGACAGAATGCTTATTAATTATCGCAATGACCACGGAAATTATGCATCAAAAAGACAGGTCACATAATACAGAATTGATGAATGAATTACACCTTCGTCCTACATAAAAGCACTGCAACACCATTTTACCACTATTGTACTTGGAACATCTCTGAGTAAAGTAGTTTGTATCCAGTTTTTTGTTTTTCAATGAGCAGGATGCAAATGTATATTTACACACTTAATATAATAAACGGTGTGCCTCTTTTATTTTGACCATCCCACCTAAGATTTAAAATTTGTCATCCAGAGTTTGTGCAGTGTTCAAACCACGGGGTGTCTGACAGACCCTACAGCTTACTTTACAAAGAAACAGGTTGAGGAATTGTAGGAGGCTGGACTGGCTTGTAGTGAGTACCAAGGAGTACTTACACCTTGCACCAGGCCCAGGTATCCCTTATTAGTGTATAGAGGTGTCTAGCAGCTTAGGCTGATAGAAAAGGTAGCTTAGCAGAGCAGCTTAGGCTGAACTTGGAGACAAGTGAAGCTCCTAAAGTACCACTAGTGTCATATGCACAATATCATAAGATATACTAAAAATAAAGGTACTTTATTTTTATGACAATATGCCAAAGTATCTCAGTGAGTACCCTCAGTATGAGGATAGCAAATATACACAAGATATATGTACACAATACCAAAATATGCAGTAATAGCAATAGAAAACAGTGCAAACAATGTATAGTCACAATAGAATGCAATGGGGGCACATAGGGATAGGGGCAACACAAACCATATACTCTAGAAGTGGAATGCGAACCACGAATGGACCCCAAACCTATGTGACCTTGTAGATGGTCGCTGGGGCTGTAAGAAAACAGTGAGGGTTAGAAAAATAGCCCACCCCAAGACCCTGAAAAGTGGGTGCCAAGTGCACCTACGTTCCCCAAAGAGCACAGAAGTCGTGATAGGGAAATTCTGCAGGAAAGACCAACACCAGCAATGCAACAACAATGGATTTCCAGACGAGGGTACCTGTGGAACAAGGGGACCAAGTCCAAAAGTCACGATCAAGTCGGGAGTGGGCAGATGCCCAGGAAATGCCAGCTGTGGATGCAAAGAAGCTGCCACCGGATGGTAGAAGCTGAGGATTCCGCACGAACGACAAGGGCTAGAAACTTCCCCTTTGGAGGATGGATGTCCCACGTCGTGAAGAGTCGTGCAGAAGTGTTTTCCCGCAGAAAGACCGCAAACAAGCCTTGCTAGCTGCAAGGGTCGCGGTTAGGGTTTGTGGATGCTGCTGTGGCCCAGGAGGGACCAGGATGTCGCCAATTGCGCCAGGGGACAGAGGGGGCGCCCAGCAAGACAAGGAGCCCTCTCAGAAGCAGGCAGCACCCGCAGAAGTGCCGGAACAGGCACTACGAAGTGGAGTGAAACGGTGCTCACCAGAAGTTGCACAAGAGAGTCCCACGCCGCCGGAGGACAACTCAGGAGGTCGTGCAATGCAGGTTAGAGTGCAGTGGACCCAGGCTTGGCTGTGCACAAAGGAAATCTTCGTGGAGTACACAGGAGCCGGAGTAGCTGCAAAACACGCGGTTCCCAGCAATGCAGTCTGGCGTGGGGAGGCAAGGACTTACCTCCACCAAACTTGGACTGAAGAGTCACTGGACTGTGGGAGTCACTTGGACAGAGCTGCTGAGTTCAAGGGACCTCGCTCGTCGTGCTGAGAGGAGACCCAGAGGACCGGTGATGCAGTTCTTTGGTGCCTGCGGTTGCAGGGGGAAGATTCCGTCGACCCACGGGAGATTTCTTCGGAGCTTCTAGTGCAGAGAGGAGGCAGACTACCCCCACAGCATGCACCACCAGGAAAACAGTCGAGAAGGCGGCTGGATCAGCGTTAGTGTCGCAGTAGTCGCCGTTGCTACTTTGTTGCAGTTTTGCAGGCTTCCAGCGCGGTCAGCAGTCGATTCCTTGGCAGAAGGTGAAGAGAGAGATGCAGAGGAACTCTGATGAGCTCTTGCATTCGTTATCTAAGGAATTCCCCAAAGCAGAGACCCTAAATAGCCAGAAAAGAGGGTTTGGCTACTTAGGAGAGAGGATAGGCTAGCAACACCTGATGGAGCCTATCAGAAGGAGTCTCTGACGTCACCTGCTGGCCCTGGCCACTCAGAGCAGTCCAGTGTGCCAGCAGCACCTCTGTTTCCAAGATGGCAGAGGTCTGGAGCACACTGGAAGAGCTCTGGGCACCTCCCAGGGGACGTGCAGGTCAGGGGAGTGGTCACTCCCCTTTCCTTTGTCCAGTTTCGCGCCAGAGCAGGGCTGAGGGATCCCTGAACCGGTGTAGACTGGCTTATGCAGAGATGGGCACCATCTGTGCCCATCAAAGCATTTCCAGAGGCTGGGGGAGGCTACTCCTCCCCAGCCCTGACACCTTATTCCAAAGGGAGAGGGTGTAACACCCTCTCTCTGAGGAAGTCCTTTGTTCTGCCTTCCTGGGCCAAGCCTGACTGGACCACAGGAGAGCAGAAACCTGTCTGAGGGGTTGGCAGCAGCAGTAGCTGCAGTGAAACCCCGGGAAAGGCAGTTTGGCAGTACCCGGGTCTGTGCTAGAGACCCGGGGAATCATGGGATTGTCTCCCCAATACCAGGATGGCATTGGTGGGGCAATTCCATGATCTTAGACATGTTACATGGCCATATTCGGAGTTACCATTGTGAAGCTACACATAGGTAGTGACCTATATGTAGTGCACGCGTGTAATGGTGCCCTGAACAATGTGGGGGCACCTTGGCTAGTGCCAGGGTGCCCACACACTAAGTAACTTAGTACCCAACCTTTACCAGGTAAAGGTTAGACATATAGGTGACTTATAAGTTACTTAAGTGCAGTGTAAAATGGCTGTGAAATAACGTGGACGTTATTTCACTAAGGCTGCAGTGGCAGGCCTGTGTAAGAATTGTCAGAGCTCCCTATGGGTGGCAAAAGAAATGCTGCAGCCCATAGGGATCTCCTGGAACCCCAATACCCTGGGTACCTCAGTACCATATACTAGGGAATTATAAGGGTGTTCCAGTATGCCAATGTAAATTGGTAAAATTGGTCACTAGCCTGTTAGTGACAATTTTGAAAGAAATGAGAGAGCATAACCACGGAGGATCCGATTAGCAGAGCCTCAATGAGACAGTTAGTCATAACACAGGTAACACATACAGGGCACACGTATGAGCACTGGGGCCCTGGCTGGCAGGGTCCCAGTGACACATACAACTAAAACAACATATATACAGTGAAATATGGGGGTAACATGCCAGGCAAGATGGTACTTTCCTACACAACCCCCTCCGCCCCCCCAAACGAAGGACAATAAGACTAGCCATGACCTGATGAGTCTTCATTGTCTAAGTGGAAATATCTGGAGAGTCCATCTGCATTGGAGTGGGTACTCCCAGTGTCACGTTGTAGGTACTCCTCAGACTCGGTGTGATGCAAATAAGGTCCACCTCCCGACACCACCAAGTCACCGATAAAAACCACGGTGTATTGGAGTCATCAGGTGAGGGAAGGAAGGGGAAAGGAACAGCAGGGACGGGATAACTGTAAAGAAAAAATACACAGTGTTAAATATCACATTGCCTATCTACTCTCATAAAGTCTCACTAAAATACCCACGACCGTCCCTGCCCATAACTCATGCGGGCAGAACTAGTCCAACGCCTGTCTATTCTCCACCTAAATCATCGATGGATGCCCAGGCCGACTACGAACACCCCTAGTCACTTAAGGGTTTTTCAAAACCCGATGTTTATGCAAATTAATCCTGTAGCTAGGTTGCAACAAAAAAGAAAAAAAAATATAATAAGGAAAAGAACTTGTCCCGCACTTCTTCTTTTGATTCAATTAAAACATTGAACCTCTAAGTAATGTCACGAACTTGAAGAAGTCACCCCTTCCTAATTCATAGAATAAGATAAACGGACAAATGTTCCCGGCTGTTTGACTTCTGCAAACAGTACGTCTTGATCCTGAGTTGCCACGAAGAAAACAAAAGGTTCTGTCCTGAACTACCACCATTCATGTTTCACGAGGATCTCTAATTTTTGTGCACCATCTCTGAAGTACACCAAATGTCTGATCACTAGATCCAAAACCATACCGGAAGGCGAAAGCCTCCGGCAAGAAACCGGCTCGCCTCTTACCACCGGTTCCAAATCTCGAAGGGAGGCAGCTCGTATCTCCTGCTGCCTTAAAATGCTGATCTCCGTGAGGGTTCCGGATGCCTTCAGTTCGTCGTTGTGGACGTGGTGACTTCCCCCATGGGAACGCCGTCCACCCTGCCCTCGTTGTGCCTCCGACGGGGAATGAGGAAAGAATAACGCGCAACCGCTTCCGGGAAGTGCCGGAGTTATGCGGTCTTCCAGCGCGAAGCGTCATGGGATATGTAGTCCCTAAGGACTACAAAATCCCGATCGGCCAGGTAGGCGCCTGTTACCCCCTGACAGTACGCCCCCCTCCAACGCGCCTCCTAGGGCCAGGTTTAGTGGGATGGCGAGCATGAAACCGTTGCACCGCCCTAGGGGCATGGATATTGCCCTCCGTCTCCCATGAATCCTCCTCGGCAGTGTACCCTTTCCATGAAACCAAGTACCATAACTTACCCCCTCTCCGCTTGGAATCTAACACACTGCGCACCTCATACTCCAGCTGCCCATCTCTAACCACCGGAGGCACCGCCCGTTGGGCCGTTGAAAGAGCTGGTTTCAAAAGGCTGCAGTGAAACACCGGATGGATCCTTAAGGAAGCAGGTAAGTTAAGACGGTAAGCCACAGGGTTTACCTGGCGTGATACCACATAGGGACCAATGTAACGAGGATGAAAGACGCTACGTATCTTGAAGCGTATATACTTGGTGGAAAGCCACACTCGATCCCCTGGTTGATACACCGGCGCCTCACGCCGGTGCTCATCACCCCATTTCTTATACTGTTTCTTGGCCTTCTCCAGATTGAATCGTATCTTTTTGTGCATGGATTGGAGGTTCTTAATCATAGCATGGACCGTAGGTTGATCCGTGACATTCCGAGGTATGATTAAAGGTAACATCTCCGCGTGGAATCCCGTGTTAGCACGGAAAGGAGACTCCTTTATCGAGCTATGCCAAGCATTGTTGTATGATAGTTCGGCCAGCCACAGCAACGCTACCCAAGATTCCTGGGCGTCCTTTGCATAACATCTCAGATATTTCTTCAGGGTTTGGTTGAGGCGCTCCGTCTGGCCATCGGTTTGTGGGTGGAAACTGGTGGATAGGGCGGATTCAATGCGCAGAACCTTGCACCACATGCGCCAAAACCTAGCGACGAACTGGGGGCCTCTGTCCGAAATAATGGTTCTTGGTAGGCCATGTAACCGCACCACTTGCGACAGAATTAGATGGGCGGTTTGGCTTGCTGTAGGTAGGTTTCTGCAAGGGAGAAAGTGACCCATCTTGGTAAGACTATCGATTACCACCATGATAGCGTTGTACCCCTGATCCATTGGTAATCCCACCACAAAATCCACGCTGATGGTTTGCCATGGTTTCTCCGGAGTGGGCAAAGGCATCAACTTGCCCTGGCTCTTTGCGTTTTCTCCCTTGGCTCGAGCACATATCTCACACCGAGCCACCCATGTCGCAACGTCTTTAGCCCAACCTTCCCACCGGAAATGTCGTTGAACTATTTGCGCGGTTTTGGTGTATCCTGGATGACCAGCCGTTACTGCATCATGACACCACTTGAGGGCTTGTACTCGGAGTTCATGTGTTGGTAAATATAAACGATTACCTTGCAACGGTATTGCATGCTTAAGGGTACGGTCCTGACTTACTTCGGCCCATTTCTTCCATTGAGCAGCAGACTTATGCTTCGAAACCTTTTCTAGGAAATGGGAGATATGAAGGGCACAAATCACTCTTTCAGGTTGGATGATTGCTTCATCAGGTCTTGAAGCTATTTCTTTCACATCCTCTTGTCGAGACAGTGAATCTGCCTTGCGATTATCAACCCCAGGACGGAAGGTGACTACAAACTCATATTCTGAAAAAAACAGCATCCACCTCATTTGTCGCTGGGTAAGCTGCCTAGCCTCCTTCATATACTGAAGGTTTCGGTGATCAGTATATACCGTGACCGGGTGTTGGGCCCCCCACAGATAGTGTCGCCATTCCTGAAAAGCCTTTTTTATGGCTAGCAGTTCCTTTTCTGCTACCGTATAGTTGAGTTCCGCAGCGGATAGCTTCCTAGATAGAAATGCAACAGGATGAAGCTGTCCGGTGGTTTTGTTTCTTTGGGATAACACAGCCCCAATCGCTATGTCCGAGGCATCTGCTTCGACTATAAAAGGTACGTCTGGCTGTGGATGTTGAAGTATAGGTGCTGAGCAAAAGGCCTGTTTTAAAAAGCAAAAGGCCTTCTCTGCCTCCTCTGACCAAACAAAAGACACACCCTTTCTTAGCAACCTTGTTATAGGTGACACAATGTGGGAAAAACGACAAATTAATCTCCTGTAATAATTGGAGAACCCAAGGAAGCATTGCCCGTCTCTCACACTAGTGGGTACTGGCCACCCTTGAACGGCCTGTATTTTTCTTGTCGACATGCCGAACCCTTCAGGGCTTAAATCCACTCCCAAGAACTCAACCTTCTGGACATGGAACTCGCATTTGCTCAATTTGCAATAAAGACTGTGATGTCGCAATGCTTGAAGTACTAAGGAAACATGTTCAAGGTGGCGCTCCAAGGATGTAGAATACACCAGAATGTCATCTATATAAACGATCACGAAATGGTTATGTATTCTTTGAGAACATCGTTCAGAAAATACTGGAAAGCCGCCGGGGCGTTACACAACCCGAACGGCATTACCAAGTACTCAAACAGGCCATAGCGAGTTTTGAACGCTGTCTTCCACTCATCCCCTTCGCGGATTCTGACCAGATGGTAAGCTCCCTTCAGGTCCAACCTTGTATATATTACTGCCTCTTTCACCTGTTCCAATAGCACAGGAATGAGGGGAAGAGGGTATCTATTCCTTATCGTGTTCTTGTTCAACATTCGATAATCGATGCAGGTTCTCAACTCTTTATTAGCCTTAGCTATGAAAAAGAGTGGGGAGGCTGCCGGAGAACAAGAGGGTCTAATGAACCCGATTTCCAGGAAGTGGTCCAAATAATTTCTCAAATGCTTGGTTTCTGGGTTGGATAGAGCATATACCCTACAAGAAGGAAGGAGTGCTCCAGGAATCAGATCTATCTTGCAGTCATATATACGATGGGGTGGCAACGTCTCAGCCTGACCTTCGTCAAACAAATCCTTGAACTCGGCATACACAGAGGGTAATATCACTGCTTTCTCCACCACTGTGGCCAACTGTAGCCCTTGAGCCAATGCTAACGTGGGGGGATTGTCGCCCAAGAAACAGACGCTCTCACACCTCAAGGACTGAAAACTAACCGTCTTGGTTTGCCAATTGATAACAGGATTGTGTATTCTTAACCAAGGCATCCCCAAAATTATTTCATACTGAGGAGCCTCTATTATATCTAGCCTGATCCTTTCTTTATGGGCAGGAGATACCCCTTTAAAAACCAATTCAACGTCCTCAGTTTGTTCTGTAATGGGTCCAGATTTCAGTGGTGTACCATCAACTGCCAGTACTATTTCAGGTTCCTTCCTGGGAATGCTAGGAAGTCCCAGTCTCTTAACCAAACCTGCATCTATGAAATTTCCCGTGGCTCCGGAGTCTATCATTGCCCTTACTGGGTAGTTTCGATCTCGGGACCCCAGCTCTACTGCTAACAAGAGATGTGACGCCTTTTCCTCTTGTGGAGCAAGGGTTAAAGAAGTTAACCGTAACCCCGGTTGGAAATCTATAAGAGACAAATCCTCTTTCTCTGAAGTCTTCCCTGAAGTAACCGCTGCCTTTTGAGTGGGGAAGTAGGATAACCTTTTTTTTGGTTTTTGGGGACACTCTCTCACATAATGACCCTTCCTGCCACAGTACATGCACAACCCCTGTACCCTCCTGGTCTCCTTCTCGGTCTTTGACAGGGGTGCCCTAACGGCTCCCACTTCCATAGGTTCCCCACTCAAATCATTGGGATTAGAAACTGGTTGCCCCTCCTTTTCTGGAATGACAGGTCGCCGATCACCTGCTCTACGCTCAACTCTTCGTTCTGCTATTCTGTGATTCAATCTTAGAGTAAGATTCACAAGATCAGTACAAGTGGAAGGCTGCGGATCTATTTGAGCTAGTATGTCTTTCATGTCGTCTCGTAAGCCTTGATAATAGAGAGACATTCGCTTCTCCTCTGGCCACCCTGATTCCGCCACCAGTCTATTGAAGGTCGTAAGATAAGTGACCAGGTCAGATCTCCCCTGTCTCAGCTCCAATAATTCCCTATCAGCGCTAAAGGTGGTTGTTCTATGATCAAACACCCTCTCGAAGGCCGCCCGAAAGGCATTCCAATCCGCTAATAAGGGGTCATCGTTTCTGACTAACGGCACTGCCCAGTTAGCTGCGTCTCCCGAGAGATAAGAAATAGCGAACATTACCCGGGAAAGGTTAGAGGGAAAAGACGCAGGCTTACAAGAGAATTGAAGAGACAACTGGGTTAAAAAGGCCTGAACTCTCCTGGGGTCCCCTGAAAACCGTTCCGGACTGGCCAAAGGGATTGGAGGGGAGACGTTCACGGTTACCTGCGGTGTAGATGTTGAGGCATCGAAGGGATTCCTAGTAAGCCTTTCTACTTTTTCCCTTAGGGTCGCCGTCTCGGCCCTAGAATTAGCTAACTCTTGTTGCACCACCACCAACGCCTGTAATACGTCATCCATAGATGCCATTTTGCATTACACCGAGCGGGAGGAGTATTATTCGTGGGCGCGTTATTCTGTCACGTTGTAGGTACTCCTCAGACTCGGTGTGATGCAAATAAGGTCCACCTCCCGACACCACCAAGTCACCGATAAAAACCACGGTGTATTGGAGTCATCAGGTGAGGGAAGGAAGGGGAAAGGAACAGCAGGGACGGGATAACTGTAAAGAAAAAATACACAGTGTTAAATATCACATTGCCTATCTACTCTCATAAAGTCTCACTAAAATACCCACGACCGTCCCTGCCCATAACTCATGCGGGCAGAACTAGTCCAACGCCTGTCTATTCTCCACCTAAATCATCGATGGATGCCCAGGCCGACTACGAACACCCCTAGTCACTTAAGGGTTTTTCAAAACCCGATGTTTATGCAAATTAATCCTGTAGCTAGGTTGCAACAAAAAAGAAAAAAAAATATAATAAGGAAAAGAACTTGTCCCGCACTTCTTCTTTTGATTCAATTAAAACATTGAACCTCTAAGTAATGTCACGAACTTGAAGAAGTCACCCCTTCCTAATTCATAGAATAAGATAAACGGACAAATGTTCCCGGCTGTTTGACTTCTGCAAACAGTACGTCTTGATCCTGAGTTGCCACGAAGAAAACAAAAGGTTCTGTCCTGAACTACCACCATTCATGTTTCACGAGGATCTCTAATTTTTGTGCACCATCTCTGAAGTACACCAAATGTCTGATCACTAGATCCAAAACCATACCGGAAGGCGAAAGCCTCCGGCAAGAAACCGGCTCGCCTCTTACCACCGGTTCCAAATCTCGAAGGGAGGCAGCTCGTATCTCCTGCTGCCTTAAAATGCTGATCTCCGTGAGGGTTCCGGATGCCTTCAGTTCGTCGTTGTGGACGTGGTGACTTCCCCCATGGGAACGCCGTCCACCCTGCCCTCGTTGTGCCTCCGACGGGGAATGAGGAAAGAATAACGCGCAACCGCTTCCGGGAAGTGCTGGAGTTATGCGGTCTTCCCGCGCGAAGCGTCATGGGATATGTAGTCCCTAAGGACTACAAAATCCCGATCGGCCAGGTAGGCGCCTGTTACCCCCTGACACCCAGGTCTATGTTCCACTGTATAATCCATTCCCTGTAGGGATATGGACCACCTCAATAATTTAGGGTTTTCACCTTTCATTTGTTTTAGCCAAAGTAGAGGTTTGTGGTCTGTCTGAACAATGAAGTGAGTGCCAAACAGGTATGGCCTCAACTTCTTCAGTGCCCAGACCACAGCAAAGGCCTCCCTCTCTATGGCAGACCAACACTTTTCTCTAGGGGTCAACCTCCTGCTGATAAAAGCAACAGGTTGATCCTGGCCCTCAGAATTAAGTTGTGATAAGACTGCATCAGTTTGGACAATGAATTTTTTGGAGTAACAGGGGCTTTTCAGGACAGGTGCAGAGCACATGGCCTGCTTCAGCTCCTCAAAAGCTTTCTGACAGCTAGCTGTCCACAATACCTTTTTAGGCATTTTCTTAGATGTGAGGTCATTAAGAGGGGCTGCAATGGAGACATAGTTCTATATGAACCTCCTGTAATACCCAGTGAGGCCTAAGAAGGCTCTCACCTTGGTCTGAGTTGTAGCGGGAACCCAATCTATAATAGTTTGGATTTTCCCCTGAAGTGGTGCAATCTGTTCTCCACCTACCAGGTGTCCCAGATAAACCACTTTCCCCTGCCCTATCTGGCACTTTGAAGCCTTGATAGTGAGGCCTGCCTTTTGCAGGGCCTCCAAAACTTTCCATAGGTGGACCAGGTGATCATCCCAGCTGGAGCTAAAGACAGCTATATCATCTAGATATGCTGCACTAAAAGCTTCCAGCCCTTGCAGGACTGTATTCACCAACCTTTGAAAAGTGGCAGGTGCATTCTTCAATCCAAAAGGCATTACTGTGAATTGGTAATGGCCTCCAATGGTTGAAAATGCAGTTTTTGCTTTTGCATCTTCTGATAACTTGATCTGCCAATACCCTGCAGTCAAATCAAAAGTGCTTAGATACTTGGCAGATGCCAGTGTATCTATTAGCTCATCTGCCCTGGGTATAGGGTGAGCATCAGTTTTGGTTACCTGGTTGAGACCTCTATAGTCTACACAAAACAGCATTTCCTTCTTTCCATCCTTGGAATGAGGTTTTGGTACAAGTACCACAGGAGAGGCCCATGGACTTTCAGAGTGCTCAACCACTCCCAGTTCAAGCATTTTCTGTACTTCTTGCTTTATGCAGTCTCTGACATGGTCAGGCTGCCTATAGAACTTACTTTTGACAGGCAAGCTGTCTCCAGTATCTATAGTGTGCTCACACCAAGAAGTGGTGCCTGGCACAGTAGAGAAGAGTTCAGAAAACTGACTGTAGGGTTGGGATCAGGGCTACAGAGGACACGGACGCAGATTTCAAAACCCTTGAGAGGGTTTATACGTGATTTATTTGATTTATAGGAGAGATGGAACAAAGAAATAGAATGGTAGGTCTTCTTTTCTTCCTTTATTTTCTCTTCTACGTGGGCGCTGGGTTTCTACGGGTCTTTTAATGGTTTTCTCTTCTCCTTCTTAGGTGGCGACCTTCGGGTGTCCTCTTCGGGGTATCGCGATTTCTCTCGGAGAAAAAATAAAGGACACACCAGGTAAGTGGGACGGTATTTTCTTGTTTCTCAATTGAGTGGTTAGTACAGGGGAGCTGTGAGGGGGTACGAAGTAAAAAAAATACAAGTGGTGTTTTAGTGGGGAGTTAGGAACTTACGGGAGTAGGCTGTTCTGGGCTCTGTTAGGCTAGAGATCGGGTGGGAAGGTGCCCTGATAGTTCCCCAGTCCCTGTTCCCTGAATAGCCCTTCTTAACCTCCCCCTGTCCTCCCCCTTCTGCTTCTCCCCCCTCCGCCTCCCCTTTTCCCTCTTTATGGTGGCTGCCCCTGAAGAGAGCACGTACCTTGTGCAGCCACGACCCTCCTGGGCCGTGGCAGGCTGTCTCGTTTTCTCTCGGTCGTTCCGGTTTGTCAGAGTCTGGACGGGACGCCGGTGCAGCACGTCTTGTCGGTCCGGTCACTGTCGTCTCCTCCCGGTCGGGATCTTTCCTCATCTTCTCCTCTCTCGATGGGGATCTGCGGCGTCTCTCCTGCTCCTACTTCTTTTCCCCGCCGCATTCGATTGCGGCGTCTTCCTTTTGTGGCCACTCGGCAACCCGGAAGTCCGGTGCCGATTGTCATCTCCGCCCCCACGCGTCTCCTTGACGTCGCGAACGGGAGCCGGAGGAGTCGTTCGGCATCCGCCAGTGTTGCGCGATGGTAGGCGAGGTGAGCGACGCCCGCCTACATACCCCTTCCCATGAACGGGACTGGTAGAGGACCGTGGAGTCCGGGCAGCGGGAGAGAAAGTCAGCGGGACATTGCCGTGACCCGGGAATGTGACGGACCTGAAAGGTAAAGGGTTGCAATTCAAGGAACCAGCGTAACACTCGGGAATTAGTATCCTTATGGGATGCCAACCAGGTCAAGGGTGCATGATCGGTGTAAAGGACGAAAGGACGACCCAGGAGATAGTATTGTAAACATTCTATCGCCCACTTTATGGCAAGGCATTCCTTCTCGATAGTAGGATAGTTCGTTTCCCTAGGTAACAACTTCCGACTGATATATACAATGGGGTGATCATGTCCCTGATCGTCCGGCTGCGCTAATACGGCCCCTAAACCGACATTGGAAGCATCGGCAAAAAGATGAAAAGGTCTGGAAAAATCAGGACATCTTAACACAGGTTCTGTAGAAAAGGCTTCTTTGAGACAGTGAAACCCTTGGAGTTGTGAGGGAGAAAAAGGAGGAAGGGTGTTTGAATATTGCTTCTTTAACAGGTCAGTAAGGGGGGCCATAATGGTAGAATACTGTGGTATGAACCGTCGGTAGTACCCTACCAACCCCAGAAATGAACAGAGTTCTTTCTTAGTTTTGGGGATTGGTATCTGTCTAATGGTGTCTACCTTATCTTTTTGTGGACTCAACACTCCCTTACAGATGACATAACCAAGATAAGCAATCTGGGTCTGTCCTAGGACAAATTTTTTGGGATTGGCGGTAAGGCCTGCGGTTGCCAGTGCTGAGAACACTTTCTCTAGATGGAGGAGGTGATCTGGCCAGGTTGAGCTAAAAATGACAATGTCGTCGAGATAGGCGGCCGTAAAGTCATGGAAGGGTCTCCGGAGTCGGTCCATCAAGCGTTGGAATGTCGCCGGGGCACCATGAAGGGCAAATGGGAGGACGGTAAATTGATATAAACCCGAAGGGGTAACAAACGCTGTCTTCTCTGTCTGATGGGGCTAAGGGAATCTGCCAATATCCCTTCGTCAGATCAATAGTGGACATAAAACGGGCCTGCCCGATTTTTTCTAAAACTTCATCTACCCGGGGAATGGGATAGGTATCGAAGAGTGACACCTCATTGAGTTTTTGGAAATCGATACAGAAGCGGACCGAACCATCCGGTTTCGGCACTAAGACTACAGGAGAACACATGGACTTGTGGATGTTTCAATGACTCCTAGAGATAACATCTTTGTTATCTCTCCCTCTATAAGGATCTTTCTAGCTTCGGGGATTCGATAGGGACGTAGGCGCACAATTGGGCCCTCAGGTGTTTGAATATGATGTTGGACCAAAGAAGTTCTTCCAGGAAGTTCAAAGAAGAAGCTGGCATAACTTTGGATTAGCCCCATTAACTGCCGTTTCTCCATCTCAGAAAGGGACTCGTTGATACTGGGGAGTTTTTGTGGGTCTGGTTGGGACGTGGGGCATAGTTCTAACCCTAGTGGGTTTGTCGGTGTGATCAGGCACCCCCTCGCAGGTGCGTCGTTATCGTTTCCCGGATCCTCCCATTTCTTTAATAGATTGATGTGATAAATTTGGGTCCGTCTCGGGTGGTTATTTAGTTCAATCAAATACGTAACCGGGGTGACTGCTTTTACTACCCGATACGGCCCTTGCCATTTGGCTATTAGCTTATGTTCAGAGGTGGGTCGTAGGATCAATACCTTATCGTTGGGTTGTAGTACCCGCAGTTTGGTACCCTGATCATAGCAGCCTTTTTGATCTTCCTGGGCTTTCTCTAAATGGTGTCTTACATCTTCCCAAACCGTCTGGAGATGGGTCTTTAATTTGTGAATGTAGTCTAGGATGGGTCTCTCCTCATTGTTCTCCTCCTCCCACAATTCCGCCGCCATATCTAGTAAATTGCGGGGTTGTTTCCCAAATACAAGTTCAAACGGGCTATGCCCGGTAGAGGATTGTTCATGTGTCCGTATTGCATACAACACTAGGGGAAGTTTCTGATCCCAGTCTTTTCCCGTCTCGCTCACTATTTTCCTCAAGAGGGTTTTGATAGTGCGATTATATCGCTCCACTAAACCATCCATTTGTGGGTGATATACTGACGTCTTTATCTGTAGTATGCCTAGGGATTTACATATCTGTTTCATAAGTCCAGATATGAAAGGCGTCCCCTGGTCAGTAAGCATTTCGTCAGGGAAACCAACTCGGGAAAAAAATGTGATCATGGCTTGTGCAACCGCCTTAGTGGTGGTACTGGTAAGTGGAATCGCCTCTGGATACCTACTCGCATAATCGACCAGGACGAGAATATGGGTGTGTCCTTTACTAGATGGTAGAAGGGGTCCAACTAGATCCATACCAACTCGTTTGATGGGGTATCGATAATAGGTAATGGCCGTAACGGGGCTCTTCTAATGGCTCCCGGTTCTACTAGTTGGCATTTTGGGCAGTGGGCACAATATCGCCAGATATGCGCATATACTCCGGGCCAGTAAAACCGTCTCAGTAAGTATTCCTCGGTTTTCTCCCGGACACAATGACCTCCCCCCGGTTGGTTATGGGCTAGGAAGAGTACCTGAGTTCGGTACGGTTCGGGAACTACGAGCTGTCTCTTCTCACCATTTATGTTTGTGGTTACTCTATATAGCAAGTCTTTGTGTACTAAGAAGTAGGGACCTACCTCTCCGGTAGAGGCGCTTTTGGCATTCTTCCAGGCATTCCCTAGGGTAGGATCTTCGCGTTGACTCATTCTAAAAGATATGGGGGCGCTGTCTATATTGGCCACTAATCTCTCTTCTTCCTTCTGCCCTTGTTTAGTTGAAAATCTCTGTTTCTCTGCTCTCTTTTCTTTTCGTGTTAACTTTTTCCTTTCGGGGGGCCTATAGATAGAATCATCCCAGAAAGGAGCAGTGACCCACCAATCATCTACAGGATTATGCTTCCGTGTTTGATCCAGGATCTCATTAAATCTCTGGTAATCAGTCCCAATGACGCAATCTTCTATTAGGTTATCCATGAGCCCCATGGAGAGGAGGTCAAGGTGAGTGTTCCATTCTACTTCTACCACCGAAAGGGGGTACTGAGTTCGGTCTCCATGAATGCAACATATTGTTACCCAATGATCGTCATTAGGTTTGACAGGATTGATTATACTGCGACGTATTACCGACTGACTACATCCGGAGTCAATCAAGGCCATGACCGTAAGTCCATTTACCCGAAGGGGGTGTTTGAAGGACACATCACTTTTCCCCAGGCACAGGACTCTCCCTCGAGTAACTCCTATTTCCATCGGCTCTACACCCTCATGTTTTTTTGGACATCCACGGGCGATATGGCCCCACTCCCCACAACTGAAGCACTGAGGTTGTTGCATGGGATTTCTCTCAGTACTCCGGGAGGGTCCTGGTTCTTCAGCGGTTCGTCTGGGTGAAAAATGGGGAGGAGCTATAGGCATTTTACCCAGGGGTCTGGGTTGTTGATGTTTCACATCTACGGACCTGTGGTAGGCGCATGCCAGGTCAACGGCTGTCCCGGTGTCTATTTTAGGGTGCTGCCTTATCCAGTTTCGGGTGCTGGGAGGCAGGGAATCAAGGTACTGTTCTAAGATAATGACTTTGATGACGTCCTCACGGTCAGTCCCTATGGGTCCCAGCCATTTTAGTCCCAGGTCCTTCACCCGGTAATAATAGGTACGTGGGTCTTCGTTGGGTCCCCATTTAACCTTGCGAAATTTGGCCCTATAATACTCAGTATCATGTCCCACACGCTCTAGAATACTTTTCTTTATCTCAGAATATGGGGTGGTGCCACCCGGATTGGCAGCCTGATAAGCGGATTGAAGTGTGCCTGTCAAGAGGGGAGCGATGTATTGGCCCCACCTATTTTCAGGCCATTGAGCTGAGGAAGCTACTCTTTCAAAGTTTGTGAAAAAAGAATCGGGATCTTCTCCCTCCTGGTACTTTTGTAATACCGAACTTGGCACGTTTGGATGTACCTTGCTGGCAGCGATTGTGTCGGTCAGTTTTTGGAGAGCAGTCTCATGGACCAGTTGATTACTGGCCATTATAGTGGCCTGACTCTTCAGGGCGGATTGCAGAGCCTCTCTGTCCTCCTTGGCCTCCCTTTGTTGCGCCTCCCACACGAATTGGAGGTGGCGTTGACCCTCCGCAAGTTGTTTGATCATTTCCTCGAGGCTGGGTTTGTCCTCCATAGTTGTATTAACTCTGTATGCCCTGTATGAAATCGAAATCCCACTTCTGACACCACTGTAGGGTTGGGATCAGGGCTACAGAGGACACGGACGCAGATTTCAAAACCCTTGACAGGGTTTATACGTGATTTATTTGATTTATAGGAGAGATGGAACAAAGAAATATAATGGTAGGTCTTCTTTTCTTCCTTTATTTTCTCTTCTACGTGGGCGCTGGGTTTCTACAGGTCTTTTAATGGTTTTCTCTTCTCCTTCTTAGGTGGCGACCTTCGGGTGTCCTCTTCGGGGTATCGCGATTTCTCTCGGAGAAAAAATAAAGGACATACCAGGTAAGTGGGACGGTATTTTCTTGTTTCTCAATTGAGTGGTTAGTACAGGGGAGCTGTGAGGGGGTACGAAGTAAAAAAAATACAAGTGGTGTTTTAGTGGGGAGTTAGGAACTTACGGGAGTAGGCTGTCCTGGGCTCTGTTAGGCTAGAGATCGGGTGGGAAGGTGCCCTGATAGTTCCCCAGTCCCTGTTCCCTGAATATCCCTTCTTAACCTCCCCCTGTCCTCCCCCTTCTGCTTCTCCCCCCTCCGCCTCCCCTTTTTCCTCTTTATGGTGGCTGCCCCTGAAGAGAGCACGTACCTTGTGCAGCCACGACCCTCCTGGGCCGTGGCAGGCTGTCTCGTTTTCTCTCGGTCGTTCCGGTTTGTCAGAGTCTGGACGGGACGCCGGTGCGGTCACGGTCTTCTCCTCCCGGTCGGGATCTTTCCTTGTCTTCTCCTCTCTCGATGGGGATCTGCGGCGTCTCTCCTTCTCCTTCTTCTTTTCCCCGCCGCATTCGATTGCGGCGTCATCCTTTTGTGGCCACTCGGCAACCCAGAAGTCCGGTGCCGATTGTCCTCTCCGCCCCCACGCGTTTCCTTGACGACGCGAACGGGAGCCGGAGGAGTCGTTCGGCATCCACCAGTGTTGCGCGATGGTAGGCGAGGTGAGCGACGCCCGCCTACACTGACCCAGGAGATTTATGCAGTGATCTTTCTGCTCAGCAGTAAGACAATCTGCCAAAACTACACCTTCCACTAGAGCATCTTGTTCTGTGGAAGAGAAGAGATCAGGGAGAGGGTCACTCTCTTCTTCCTGTCCCTCATCTGTTGCCATGAGCAGGGTGAGATCAGCCCTGTCATAGTAGGGTTTCAGGCGATTGACATGGAGCACCCTAAGGGGACTCCTGGCAGTGCCTAAGTCAACTAAGTGGGTGACTTCACCCTTCTTTTCAACAATTATGTGGTGTCCACTCCATTTGTCTTGGAGTGCTCTTGGTGCCACAGGCTCCAAGACCCACACTTTCTGCCCTGGTTGGTACTGAACCAAAACAGCCTTCTGGTCATGCCATTGCTTTTGGAGCTCTTGGCTGGCCTGAAGGTTTTTACTGGCCTTTTTCATGTACTCAGCCATCCTAGATCTGAGGCCAAGTACATAGTCCACTATGTCTTGCTTTGGAGCTTTTAAAGGTTGTTCCCAACCCTCCTTAACAAGTGTTAGAGGACCTCTCACAGGGTGTCCAAATAGGAGTTCAAAGGGGCTGAAGCCCACTCCTTTTTGGGGTACCTCCCTGTAAGCAAAAAGGAGGCAAGGTAACAGGATATCCCATCTCCTGCGGAGTTTTTCAGGGAGTCCCATAATCATGCCTTTGAGAGTTTTGTTAAATCTCTCCACCAGTCCATTTGTTTGTGGATGATAGGGTGTGGTGAACTTGTATGTAACACCACACTCCTTCCACATGGCCTTTAAGTAAGCAGACATGAAATTGTTTCCCCTGTCTGATACCACCTCTTTTGGGAAGCCCACCCAGGAAAAGATTCCCAGGAGGGCCTTTGCCACTGCAGGAGCTGTAGTGGTCCTTAGAGGAATTGCTTCAGGATATCTGGTGGCATGGTCCACTACCACCAAGATAAACCTATTGCCTGAAGCAGTAGGAGGGTCAAGGGGGCCAACTATGTCAACCCCTACCCTTTCAAAGGGAACCCCAACCACAGGCAGTGGGATAAGGGGTGCCTTTGGAGTGCCACCTGCCTTGCCACTGGCTTGACAGGTTTCACAGGACTTACAAAATTCCTTTGTGTCCTCTGACATTCTAGGCCAATGAAACAAGGGAACAAGACTGTCCCAAGTTTTCATTTGGCCCAAATGTCCAGCTAAGGGAATGTAGTGGGCTAGAGTTAGGAGGAACTTTCTGTACTCCTGAGGAATCACCAATCTCCTGGCAGCTCCAGGTTTTGGATCCCTTGCTTCAGTGTACAAGAGGTTGTCCTCCCAGTAAACTCTGTGAGAGTCACTGACATCCCCATTTGCTTGTTAGGTTGTCCTCCCAGTAAACTCTGTGAGAGTCACTGACATCCCCATTTGCTTGTTTGACAGCTTGCTGCCTTAGACCCTCTAGTGTGGGACAGGTATGCTGTGCCACACTCAGTTCCTCCCTGGCAGGCCCCCCTTCACCCAAAAGCTCAGCAGTGTCTGCTTCCAGCTCCTCTGGTGTAGGTTCTGCACAGGGTGGAAATTCTTCTTCCTCAGAAGTAGAATCCACTGTAGAGGGAGGGATACTAGGTAGTGATTTACTTCTACTAACCCTAGCTTTAGGGAGCACTTGGTCCATTCTTCCAGGATCCAAGTCACCCTGTCCTTTTTGCTTCTTGGCCTGAGCCCTGGTTAAAGCAAAAATATGCCCTGGAATGCCCAGCATTGCTGCATGGGCCTCCAACTCCACATCTGACCAAGCTGATGTCTCTAAATCATTTCCTAGTAGACAGTCTACAGGTAAGTCTGAGGCAACCACAACTTTCTTTGGACCAGTAACCCCCCCCAGTTGAGATTTACAACAGCCATGGGGTGGCTAAGTGTGTTGTTATGAGCATCGGTTACTTGGTACTGTTGACGAAGTAGGTGTTGTTCAGGGTGGACCAGTTTCTCTATTACCATTGTAACACTGGCACCGGTGTCCCTGTAGGCCTGAACCTCAACACCATTTATTAGGGGTAGTTGCTTGTACTTATCCATATTAAGGGGACAAGCAACCAAGGTGGCTAAATCAATAGCCCCCTCAGAGACTAACACAGCCTCTGTGGTCTCCCTAACAAGACCAACCCCAACTAAGTTACCAAAAGTGAGCCCAGCTACTCCCTTGGATTGGCTATTAGTAGGTTTGCTCCCACCACCACTGCTATTACTAGGGGCACTAGGTGTAGCAGCAGGGGTTGTAGTGGTAGGAGGCTTGGTGCTTTTCTTTGGACAACTGGGATCTGTTGTCCAATGGCCTTTTATTTTACATAAATAGCACCATGGTTTCTTTTCTTTGTTTTGATTTGAAGAGGATTTGGGCCCACCACCCCCACCAGAGTGTTTTTGTGGGCCTGATGAAGACTCATTTTTAGATTTGTCCCCACCCTTGTCAGAAGACTTACCATCCTTCTTCTTGCCATCTTTGTCACCCCCTGTATGAACTTTTCTGTTCACCCTTGTTCTGACCCATTTGTCTGCCTTCTTTCCCAATTCACGGGGAGAGGTCAGATCAGAGTCCACCAGGTACTGGTGTAACAAATCAGACACACAATTATTAAGAATATGCTCTCTCAGGATTAAGTTATACAGGCTTTCATAATCAGTAACTTTACTGCCATGTAACCACCCCTCCAAGGCCTTCACTGAATGGTCGACAAAGTCTACCCAGTCTTGTGAAGACTCCTTTTTGGTTTCTCTGAACTTCATCCTGTACTGTTCAGTGGTTAAGCCATAACCATCTAGGAGTGCATTCTTAAGAACTTTGAAATCATTGGCCTCACTTTCTTTTACAGTAAGGAGCCTATCCCTACCCTTTCCACTGAAAGATAGCCATAGGATAGCAGCCCACTGCCTTTGAGGGATATCCTGTACAACACAGGCCCTCTCAAGTGCAGCAAACCACTTGTTAATGTCATCCCCCTCCTTGTAAGGGGGAACTATCTTGTGCAGATTCCTAGAATCATGCTCTTTTGCAGGATGACTATTTGGAATACTGCTGCTGCCACCATGGGTTTCTAAACCCAATTTCTGTCTTTCTCTTTCTATTTCTAAAGACTGCCTATCTAAATCCAGCTGTTGCTTTTTGAGCTTCAGCCTGGATTGTTCCACTCTCAATCTATTGAGCTCCCTTTCTAACACACTGTCATCAGGGTGGGTGGGTAGGGCATGTCTTGAAACAGAAGAATGGTGCGAATGAACAGAAGGAGACCTGGCCCTAACAGATGTCACACTAACATTCTGGCCTACAGAGGTGATACTTCTACTGTGATGAGAAACAACACTATTACTGTGATGTGAATTCACATCAGAACCAGCTATGCTGGGTGGCTTGCTAGGGGGCAGGTTGGAAAGCTTCCCTCCCACCTCTTTTGCTAGGGGTGCCCCAGAATCAGAGTGGGAACCATCAGCTAATTTCTCACCTGAAGTGCCACCTAAGGTCTTATCTTGTTCAATGAGCATATTAACCAACAGTTGTCTTGAGGGATTCTTCCCTACCCATAAACCTCTATCTACACAGAGACTCCTTGCTTCCTTCCAGCTAAGGTTGTCATAAGTTATGTTGGACAGATCAAGAGTTTGGCCTGTACCAGACATTTTAGACAGTGTTTAAGGGATAGAAAAAGTGAGAAAAAAGTTTTTCAGAACTTTTGGAAAGACAGAGAAAAAAACTTTTAAAACTTTTAAAGAACTTTTTAGAAAGTTTAGAGGTACTTTTCAGCACTTAGAAAAGAAGTGAGAGAAGAAAAGCAAAACTTTTTGGTTAGGTGTACATACACTGAACTTGTTTTGTATATTTTTCTCTTATGAAAAGTACAATGACAAAAGTGGTAAGTAGTTGCAAAGTACTTATCCCACCGCTGCACAACCAATGTAGGAGGCTGGACTGGCTTGTAGTGAGTACCAAGGGGTACTTACACCTTGCACCAGGCCCAGGTATCCCTTATTAGTGTATAGGGGTGTCTAGCAGCTTAGGCTGATAGAAAAGGTAGCTTAGCAGAGCAGCTTAGGCTGAACTAGGAGACGAGTGAAGCTCCTACAGTACCACTAGTGTCATATGCACAATATCATAAGATATACTAAAAATAAAGGTACTTTATTTTTATGACAATATGCCAAAGTATCTCAGTGAGTACCCTCAGTATGAGGATAGCAAATATACACAAGATATATGTACACAATACCAAAATATGCAGTAACAGCAATAGAAAACAGTGCAAACAATGTATAGTTACAATAGAATGCAATGGGGGCACATAGGGATAGGGGCAACACAAACCATATACTCTAGAAGTGGAATGCGAACCACGAATGGACCCCAAACATATGTGACCTTGTAGAGGGTCGCTGGGGCTGTAAGAAAACAGTGAGGGTTAGAAAAATAGCCCACCCCAAGACCCTGAAAAGTGGGTGCCAAGTGCACCTAAGTTCCCCAAAGAGCACAGAAGTCGTGATAGGGAAATTCTGCAGGAAATAGCAACACCAGCAATGCAACAACGATGGATTTCCAGATGAGGGTACCTGTGCAACAAGGGGACCAAGTCCAAAAGTCACGATCAAGTCAGGAGTGGGCAGATGCCCAGGAAATGCCAGCTGTGGATGCAAAGAAGCTGCCACCGGATGGTAGAAGCTGAGGATTCCGCACGAACGACAAGGGCTAGAAACTTCCCCTTTGGAGGATGGATGTCCCACGTTGTGAAGAGTCCTGCAGAAGTGTTTTCCCACAGAAAGACCGCAAACAAGCCTTGCTAGCTGCAAGGGTCGCGGTTAGGGTTTTTGGATGCTGCTGTGGCCCAGGAGGTACCAGAATGTCGCCAATTGCGAAGTGGAGTGAAACGGTGCTCACCCGAAGTTGCACAAGAGAGTCCCACGCCGCCGGAGGACAACTCAGGAGGTCGTGCAATGCAGGTTAGAGTGCCGTGGACCCAGGCTTGGCTGTGCACAAAGGAAATCTTCGTGGAGTACACAGGAGCCGGAGTAGCTGCAAAACACGCGGTTCCCAGCAATGCAGTCTGGCGTGGGGAGGCAAGGACTTACCTCCACCAAACTTGGACTGAAGAGTCACTGGACTGTGGGAGTCACTTGGACAGAGCTGCTGAGTTCAAGGGACCTCGCTCGTCGTGCTGAGAGGAGACCCAGAGGACCGGTGATGCAGTTCTTTGGTGCCTGCGGTTGCAGGGGGAAGATTCCGTCGACCCACGGGAGATTTCTTCGGAGTTTCTAGTGCAGAGAGGAGGCAGACTACCCCCACAGCATGCACCACCAGGAAAACAGTCGAGAAGGAGGCTGGATCAGCGTTACAGTGTCGCAGTAGTCGTCGTTGCTACTTTGTTGCAGTTTTGCAGGCTTCCAGCACGGTCAGCAGTCGATTCCTTGGCAGAAGGTGAAGAGAGAGATGCAGAGGAACTCTGATGAGCTCTTGCATTGGTTATCTAAGGAATTCCCCAAAGCAGAGACCCTAAATAGCCAGAAAAGAGGGTTTGGCTACTTAGGAGAGAGGCTAGGCTAGCAACACCTGAAGGATCCTATCAGAAAGAGTCTCTGACATCACCTGCTGGCCCTGGCCACTCAGAGCAGTCCAGTGTGCCAGCAGCACCTCTGTTTCCAAGATGGCAGAGGTCTGGAGCACACTGGAGGAGCTCTGGGCACCTCCCAGGGGAGGTGCAGGTCAGGGGAGTGGTCACTCCCCTTTCCTTTGTCCAGTTTCACGCCAGAGCAGGGCTGAGGGATCCCTGAGGGATCCCTGAACCGGTGTAGACTGGCTTATGCAGAGATGGGCACCATCTGTGCCCATCAAAGCATTTCCAGAGGCTGGGGGAGGCTACTCCTCCCCAGCCCTGACACCTTATTCCAAAGGGAGAGGGTGTAACACCCTCTCTCTGAGGAAGTCCTTTGTTCTGCCTTCCTGGGCCAAGCCTGGCTGGACCCCAGGAGGGCAGAAACCTGTCTGAGGGGTTGGCAGCAGCAGTAGCTGCAGTGAAACCCCGGGAAAGGCAGTTTGGCAGTACCCGGGTCTGTGCTAGAGACCCGGGAATCATGGGATTGTCTCCCCAATACCAGGATGGCATTGGTGGGGCAATTCCATGATCTTAGACATGTTACATGGCCATATTCGGAGTTACCATTGTGAAGCTACACATAGGTAGTGACCTATATGTAGTGCACACGTGTAATGGTGTCCCCGCACTCACAAAGTCCGGGGAAGTAACTTAGCACCCAACCTTTACCAGGTAAAGGTTAGACATATAGGTGACTTATAAGTTACTTAAGTGCAGTGTAAAATGGCTGTGAAATAATGTGGACGTTATTTCACTCAGGCTGCAGTGGCAGGCCTGTGTAAGAATTGTCAGAGCCCCCTATGGGTGGCAAAAGAAATGCTGCAGCCCATAGGGATCTCCTGGAACCACAATACCCTGGGTACCTCAGTACCATATACTAGAGAATTATAAGGGTGTTCCAGTATGCCAATGTAAATTGGTAAAATTGGTCACTAGCCTGTTAGTGACAATTTTGAAAGAAATGAGAGAGCATAACCACGGAGGTTCTGATTAGCAGAGCCTCAGTGAGACAGTTAGTCATAACACAGGTAACACATACAGGGCACACTTATGAGCACTGTGGCCCTGGCTGGCAGGGTCCCAGTGACACATACAACTAAAACAACATATATACAGTGAAATATGGGGGTAACATGCCAGGCAAGATGGTACTTTCCTACAGGAATGCAATAGCTGTGATTTCTAACACAAATTCGGCATAATAATAAGTAGCCTCTGTGTGCTTTGTTTCAAGGTCTTGCCTAAGACAGAACATGTACTGCTGTTTGTACATTGCTTGCTTACAAGGGGTTTATAGCCCTGCCCATTGCTTACCATTGGTTGGCTTAACGGTCATTAATTTGCTTGCTTCTCTTTGGTCAGCGCATGCTGGCTTGCCTTCCTCTTCCTGTGTTTGGTCCTCCCATGGAGCATAACCCAAGTACTGCTCCCCTGACCAGTGTCCTTCCACCGCTCGCACTTAGAGTTCTTTTTTCCTCTTGTGAAAGCACTCAATAAAAGAGCATGTGTTAGCTTTCACTGTCCATCCGGTGCTTGTCCCCTCTTGTCCTTCTCCCCATGATCGGTCATATTGCTTGCCCCCTCCCACCATCTTCCAGCTGTCCGTCATATTGCTTGCACCCTCCCACTGTCCTTGGTGTTGATTTGCCAGTCATGTTGCTTGCCCCCTCCCGCTGTCAGTCATGTTGCTTGCTCCTGCTGGTTTCCTCCAGCTGTCCTCCTGTTGCTTAGCCCTCATTTACACCTTCGCTATCTGTTGTGTTGCTGCTCCCGACCGGTATGACAAAAAAAGTGATATGATGTGGCCAGCACTGGCCATGTCATAGCATGTTACTCTCATGTCCGCCCCGAATTGTTGTTTGCTCCCTCCCTCCTACCCTTTCATGCCCCACCACAAATTAACAAAACCACTGACAAAGTCAAATAGCTCTTGCATACATAAGTGCCATTTGGCTCGGTCATTGTTTTTGTTATTCATGTTGTACAGCAGTGCAGCTGCGCTGCAGCATGGTTGAAAGTAAAAAAAAAAAAGAAAAAATTAAAAGTGCTATGACACAGCCAGTGTTGACCACATTAGAGCGTTTTGAGTGTGTGTGTGTATGTGTGTTTTTTTTTTTTTTAAACTTCCAGCCATGCTGCACAGCAGCCGTGCACTGTTATACAACATGGCTAAGAAAAATAATGACAATGCATAGGCGAGACTTATTGGCTTTGTCTGTGCTTGTCTGATGTTGATTTTGAAGTCAATGACTATCAAACTGAAGATACATTTTTTTGACTCCCAAAAAACTGGAATTGCTTGTGACAGTTTAGGTATAAGATTCTATGACTTATTAAGCAGAAGGTTAACTTAAACTCTGATTGTTGAGAAAGGTTTCCTGGCAGAAGAGCAAAAAAGACTGGTTGTTGGCACAGGCCATGTTGTTGATCCTGTTTCTCCAGGGCACAGTGTGATAATCTGAGACAGCGAGCAACCACGGCTTGAATCATATAATTATTCTTTCCTGGAAATCTGGTATTGTACAACAGTCCCGAGAAAAGGGAATTGTCCTTATGTCTTTATGAAAATAAAATCATTGGATACCGCCCAATAAATTATTGCCTAATCTATCTTCTACAGTATACTTAATTACTGGACAGGGAGTAATTAGTGAGGACAGTCTTCGATTCTATCAAGATCAGGCCAGCTCCAACCCAATTACGGGGATGAAATAGTTGGAGGTATAAACCCTGCGTCTTTATCCTGTGAAACTATCTGCAGCGCTCAACACCATCATCAACTACTCATATGTGCTCCTTGTCCGACTTGTCCAGGTACTCGTGTTCACTTTATTGTATGTATCGGGAGGACACCCAGTTGCCTGCGAAAATGCGAGGAAATACCGGTGACACCATCACCAAAGACTAAGGCATATTTTCCAGCTGCAATCAATGAATGCGATGGAACAGACACATGTTGAAGGATATCAACATGAAGCTTTCTACCTTTCCTCGACATTCACCAATGCTCACGGCCTTTTTGCCCCTGCACTAGGTCGACAGCCAGTTTCTGCCCCAGTGGTCAAAAGCACTGACATACAAATTCCAGTAACTTTCCGCTGGTTCCCGGTACAAGTTCCTGTGTCTGATCTGTACCACAACTCATCTTGTTCTAACAGATTTTCTTTAAAATAATAATAATAATAATAATAATAATAATAATAATAATAATAATAATATTAATAGTAATAATAATAATAATAATAAATAACCAGAGCTACTATATGCATTGCACTTGTATTTGACTATATTTCTGCCCAGTCCTTCTAACAGGTAGGTTTGCAACTGAGGTAGATCTTCCTGTCTGCATGGTTAGTCCTACATATGTATATGACTGCAGAACACAGAACAGCCAATCAAAGGGGTACTGTTGTAGTATAATGTAAGATACCAGATATAGGGATTAATTTAACATATGAATGCACTCAGTAGTCATCAAAATGGCTACAACTATAACATGGCGCAGGGCGCACGAGAGAAACAATTGAATGACAAATAGAACAATGAATTGAGTAGAGGCTGCCATGGGTAAAGCCTAGCCAATACAAGGTTAAAATCTATCTACTTTGGTTGTGTGTTCTCGGGGGAATATGCTCTCTCAGGATGACACTCAATCTGAGAAGACATCCGTGTTAGGTGTAGAACATTCAAGATACATATGCAGATAGTGGGGTGCTACTGCCTGCTGATGGGTGCAGACTTGTGGTCTGGTGTTGATGGTGGATGGCCTAGTCCATACAGGTGGTGTCTGATAAGAGAATGGGGTGGTAATATGACCTTAACTCTACATCGTGTATCCAACTGTTTTTTTATTCTTCATTCCTGTGTGCATTTTCACATAGAGATTTAGGATGTTTTGAGTAGCTGCAGTCCGTGGGAGTACTGTCTGGGGCCAAGGGGTATTAATCTCAAAGGGCCCGGTAACTCCCATTTTGGGGACTATCAGGCCTTTGGTCCGGTATCTCATACTCTGCTTGGGCAGGTAGGTGGATGCTTGACTCAGCCAGAGAACAGGTGGTGCATCTTGCCAGTTCAGGAACTTACAGGGCAAATTTATGTATTAATGATTATTTTGCCCTATAGTATTTCAACCAGCATATTTTTTGCAATAATTAGTCAGGGTTATGGGATGGACAGGGCACCCCAAATGTCAAGGTCATATTTTTCTGTGACCAACAAAACAGGGAGGTTTGGATGTAAATGCATAACCTATTACTCTAAATGTTGTTCTCAACCTTAAGGCTTGAGTACCTGAACATCGATTGTAGCATTAATATGTGTGGGATCTTAGGTGGTAATGAGAGCAAGATAGACAAGTCTGAGTTCAGATTGTCCTTGGTAACTTAATGTTGCAACCAGTTAAGACCCCCACTTTGCAGGGACAGTGTCTTAACCAGATCACATCACTAGTTTACAGGTATATAAGTGAAGCCAGTTGCCTTCACTAGTTCTTCCTACTCAGAAACTATCCAAGGGAGAATAAGGGAAAACAGATCCAAAGGTTATTACCTTTTTAATTGTCCAACTTGACAGGGCAGCTGTCACCAGATAATTATATGAGGATCACTAGAGCAGGGCTTTGGCTTTGCTCACACGATGGGAGCAATGACTACATGTTTTAATTGGGCAGATGTTGTGTGCTTCCACAAAAAAAAAAAAAAAAGTATTTTCCCTCCATGCAGCTTTGATAATGTTGTTTAGTTGTCAAGCTGCCTGAGAATTAACTTTTAGGGTCACACATATGATATTGTAAAGCTATTAAAAGCGTCTTAGAGAACTAGAGAAAGTATTGTGTACAGACGGATTCTGAGCAGTCATTAACCAACAAGGATGTTTAGGTTTGGCTTGAAAGTTCAACTCTCACCTGACCTTTTAATCGACCTTTTAACCTTAACCAATATTATGCTGCAGTTCTTTGCTTCCACATAAACGCATATCCATTCCCATGCTAAATACTTGTAATGCTTCACATTGCCATACAACATTCCTTTAATGCCAGACCTACTGGCCTTGCCAATGCTTGTTGTTTTGTACATCACTTGACAATCTGCTCCTGTTCAGTTCTTCTCTTCTACCAAAGTTTAGTTCTTTTCCAATGGTCTACCCCTGTTTGATCAATATTGGAATTTAATGACTCCTTCGTTTTCAAAAACCAGTGTTCTCTTTAAATGGTAAACCTGACTTTTTGTTTGGTGTTGTGTGTCCTGTAAATCTTTCCTCTACTTTACTTGACCCGGTTTCCTGACATGCCAGGGCATAGTGAGGACTAGGTTAAAGCCAGGAGAGGGCCTTCACCACCAGCAGAAAACGATGCTAAGTAGGAAACTAAAGATCCTCTGTCGCACATTAGACTAAGGGTGTGAGAAATTTCCTTTAACGTAATTATGTTTCATTTTGGGGAAATTATGCGAACGTAAATGAAATGTAAAACCGGCATTTGGTGCTATGTTTAGCGCAAAATGTCTCCTCTCATCCATTTTGGCCTTGAGAACACACTTTGCGTTAATAAAAATCAAAGCGCTTCAAACAGCATCTCCTCGTGTTGTGGGCGCTCATGTTGTTCACATGTGATACATTTTAGCGGGAAAAAATGGGTAATTACATTACGTGGCGTAATAGTGTAATTGTGTCATTTTGACTACACAGTCAATCATTTGCATTTGTACCAACGAAGACTCCCAAATGTCTAGAAGTTTACAGTTTAAGATGAGGGCCGTACTTGACACTCATCACATTGAGATCAATGTAAAACAGTGCATCAATAAAGTTTGGAAAACAATGGCTGCTTAATGAGTCTTATTTAATTAAATGAAATATACATAATGTGTTTGTTTCAATGGTATCGTCTCTGTAGATTCACACAGGATCTATTCCTGAATCTGTCAGCAACTCTTCTTTGATGCGTCCGGAAGAGCTACTGTAGCCCAGCATTGACTCAAGGAAAAACTTATGACTGTATTCCGGTAGCCTCCAAGGGCTGCTCGCTAATGAACCAGCTAGCCTTCGCAATTATGATTTTACACTGGAAGTTTTGGAGACAGCAGCATATGCAGTGTAAACACGTACAAAGCTATGCCAAAGATCTGGTTAACATGGCACAGTGGGAGACGAAGAGAGGAAAGATGCCAAGACAGCCCTTTAAATACAGAGAGAGGCTGAACATATAAAGTATTCCAAGAACGTGGAGGAGGTTCTCAAAATACACTAAATACTAAGTGGCAAGACACTGAACAGCAGTGTTATTTGCTTCCAGTTCACCAATTATAATCTTTCAGGAACATATTGATGGTGTATTGCAACAATTCCACTGTTTGAAGGTGTTTTTTTAGGCACAATAGGATCAGCCATTCAGCTTCACATTATAACTACCTTCCTCTTAAGCGCAGCTTAGTCCGGCTTAGAAAGTCTTTGTAGGGCGACCCAGTATTGGTTTTGAGTAGGTTGTCCCCAAGAAAGATTTTCCGTGTGCACTCAATCATGGTATCCGGGGAAAAAGGAAACACTTCACAGTATTTCTGAACATAATTCTGAAAATAAACTTCTAATTCTAAGAAGTGACGAACCCAACAAATGAAGTCACCTTGTACCACTCTAAGAGTCTGCAGTAAACGGAAGACCTGTTTTAAATGCTTTACCTTGGTCAACTTGTCTTTCCGATTGCTCAGGACCATTCCTGCAGTTTAGACAGCCCGAAGATGTATATGTAATAAGAAAAACAGCGACAGTATGACCTGGACCCTGCTGTCCCACTGAGCCTACCATGGGCTGCAGTGTAGGTAAAAAGATGACTTCCGTGGTAAAGTTGTCAACAGTTATTCCCATGTTCATCTAAGGTTGTCTCCCAGGTGAGGTTGTATAGGTGTCAAGTCTTCTGAGGTAGATAAAGTCAGTACAATTAAAAAACAAACACAAGACATTTAATACAAATGTGTAACGTCTGATTTGCTTGAAAGGAATGCTCACTTGTTCATAAAGCTGGCCAGAAGGCTTACTCAGGTGTCTGCGAGTCACGTGGGGACACCAGGGACGCTGGAATTACGCAATCCTGCATCATTTAAATATGGGTTAACTCCATAATCTCTTATCCGCTGCATAAATTGCAGATTTTTTAAAAAAAAAGTTTGTTCAACTGTTCAAACAGATTACAAACTACTAAAACCTCTATATGTCTTGCTGGGCAGCGGAGAGATCTTCACAAAGGTTCACCTTTCGGTTGCTTATTACTGTATCTGAGAGTTGAATTGGTGCTAATTAGTGAATCTTTGGCCCAGACAGTATTAACATGTGTAAAAATGATAAAACAATGATGTAATACTATCACACAACGTGCACTGTGTCCATAATTTGCCTTTTGCCGCATAATTTCGTCTTCCCCTGCCACATAATCCCAGTGACCCTGGGTGACACTGATAAAAGCCACTTGGAGAGTGAAGAAGAGGAAGCTATTTTATCATGTCTCCTCCTGCATCAGTAAGATCTGACCTGAGATGCATAGGCTAAGGTCCTCCTTCTTTGGTGGATGGCAACAGGGCTGTGTGTCAGAATATCATTGACAAAACAACAGTATGACATAAATATTGTGTCCTAAATATAATTTATATAAAATGTTATCCCAGTTTGTGTAGACTTTCTATTTTTAACTCCACTGGGCCAATATTTTTGTAAATATATTTAGGACAGAACATTTTTTATCGGACAACGATTTCCTGCTACCAGACCCAGTAATACGATATCTGGAACAAAAGTCCCACATCCACAGGCCGCTGCCTCATTTAAAGTATATGGGAAGATGGTGCTCCTGATGGAAAAGCCGCCACTGGCTCTGCCGCTATTCTGGCGTCCACGAGCTGACGTCAGAAGGGCTGTCCAATTGAGACGTTTCCCTCCAGTGTCACTCTGATCAGCAGTCCTCCTGTCTGGGGCTGCTGCTGAAACAATAGGTGTCCTAGATAGAAAAAGACTTTTAAATGTCCCCTATGCACTGGAAGAAAAATCCCAGTATTTGTGAGGGGAGGATGATATGGAAGGATCTGTGGATGGTCCTTTATTTTGGGGGTCTTTCTTTGAGAGTGACAAGGGCGAGAGGTTTTAGTATGTGGCGGTTGCCTGGCAGAACGTATGCAACTGGTTTTTACCCCTGAAGCGGCTCCCACGATGCAGTAGTTAACTAGGGGGAGTGACGGGAAGGTGAGGGGGGCAGGGCCAGAGTTAGGGAGGGGGCTTGGAGGGGTTCTAGATTTAGCAGCCTCGCTCCCTTCGCCACAACGTAAAGGGTCGACAAACCATATACCAAGCCGCAATTCTTGGCACTGTATAAACTTTCTAGCAAGCAAATCTGTTTCACTGCGTGGACAGGAGACACCTTCTTACAAAACTGAAGACTTCAAACTGGAGTCTGATCACTTCAGCCTCTTATTTCACCAATTTGGTAAACAAGACACTTACTCTCTGCATTATCTGTAAAAAAAAACAAAAAAACGCACGCTACAGTTTGGATTTCAAGGGGGTGTCTGGATGGTGCTGCTGGAGGAAGTTGTTCAAAGCGTCCTGGTACTCCTGTGGGTGCCTGCGCAGGTGCCCTGCGTGCTTGGAGCTCTTCCAGCCCTTCCCAACCACCTGCAACCCCCGCTTCTGCCAGGTCTCGATCAGCCGAGCAATAAGCACGTGGTCACTCAGAGGGTCATCCTCGCAGTAGAAGAAGAGAGCTGGGCAGGTGGGCGGGCCCTGCCAGAACACGTTGATGGCGTCATTGTAGTAGTCAACCGTGTATCTCTTCAGAAGGCTGAAGTACAGCAGGAGGCTGCTTTTGACCACGGGCTGCCAATGCGAGGAGATCATTTTAGCCACACCTAGAATACAAACAAACTATGAGTACCAGTCCAGGGAACAGATCTTTACTTTGGAACAGTCAGTTTACTGAGCTATAACACATACAGTCCCCGAGGGGGAGAAAGAGACAAAGCAGAGCCAAATGGCTTTTGTTGAGGTGATTCAAAATAAGCTCACCCTTCCCCAATCACTCCCACTACACCCCAACCTTTAGAATTAAAAAAATAAAGATTAAGAAACGAAGCATATTTTCCTAACATGGCATCAGCAATAATCCCAGCCCCCTACACTGCCGTTTCTGTGCAACCTCCTCCCTTAGAATGCGCTCTGCGGAATGCTGTTCACTCTCTGCCATCACCCCCAATCACCGATAACTGATTAGGACATTAGCCCCTTGTTCCTAACTCCTTTCAATTCATACAAATATGAGTTAAAAAGCAAACACCACCAGGACAACTGCAGCTGAATGCTCAACTCCCGTCAGGGCTTCACTGAAAGACAACAAACAAACATGTAATGCATTTACTCCATAGAGGACAAGACTCCAGAGGCAAATACACCAAGTTCACCTCTCGGCAATTCTACGGTGCTTGACAAAGGTAGAATGGGATGCCCAGGTAGCTGTCAGGAATCTTCTAAACTGAAGCGCCCTGCAACAAATATTTCCGCTAACATTTTCCTGTGTGCAGGGGTGAAGGATCTCTGTGCACTACAGATAAGGCCACATGCGTTCAAGATGCAACGACTCACTGCGCAAGAGAGACCACTAGAATCAGTCATATTTGCCACTGCAAGGATCTTTTTCAAATAAACACAAAAGGTGCACTTGATCCTGTTGAGGTGCCTGTGATACACTACTGACACTAAGAACGGCAAACAGCACCCCAACATCATCAGAAGTATTGGAAGCCTTCAAAGAAGATGAGCAGGATAGTGAAAGAGATTTGTAATATTCAATTCAGGTCCTCTGTGACCTGAGACTAAATGAGCCAGATAACATACTTCAGAAATCACAAAATATGAAATCCAGTATCTATCACTACTGAAATGCGTTTGCATGAATTCCAAGTGTAACACCTTCTGCTTGTGCCGTTTAATCATAGCCCTTTGCATAGTGTGGTTTGCAGTACTGTTTATGTCCTAAAGATATAGACTTCAAAATAACAACAATCAAAGTTCACATAGCATCAGTACTGGAAAACAGAAATTAGAAGCACCGAGCTCACTTTGTATGAAGATTTCATACTTGACATATTTGTATTTGTTGTCATAGCACAGGAAATTGTCCCAATTTCCAAAAAATGTGCTGCTGATGAAAAACAACTGCACCTGAAAATGCCACCCTTCCTAAATAGCAGGGGCGATGCAATTTAAAACTGAGGCGCATCTGCAGACCTGTGTGTGGAGGCTCGGTTCCAGAAGCAATGGTGCTGCAAAGAACAAGCATTTGCAATGCAATAGGTGTCACATTTTCTCAAGTTAGCGCTATCAGCGTTGTAAATGCTTAACTGGACTTTTCTTGCCACATAAATTGGCCAGCCCTGCCCCATAATTTGGTCATCTCTGCCACATAATTCCAGTGCCCCTGCCTATAACTAAAGCACTCCCATTTACCTTCTTCCTCTATCTGCAGCAAAAAATTAAAATATTGGTATTATTTATTATATTTATATTATTATTTTGGGGCCCCACCTTAACCCAGTCTGGGGACCACAGAAATGACCTAGACAGAAAGAGCACGTTGTGCTGACCGTTTTGATGGTGGTCCCATTGTCCTGAGCTATGAGCAAAAATGTTTTGTAAAAGGAATGCCCCACAAACCATTATGGGGCAAGTTTCAGAGTGGAGACAATATTGTAGGATATTGACTGTAATACTCAGAACAGCCTCTAGAGGACACCACAATAAAAACAACATTTGGAAGAAACACTCATGTAACCATAGTCAGCCCCTAGAGGAAATAACCACATGAAAAGATAATGGCAGAAAGTAATGCAGTGTAACCATGTATTTAGACCCTAGAGGGCACAGAGCTTTACACATTTTCAGGCCTACCAGGCCTACTGCAATAATATTACAAACAAGGCCCTTAAAAACACAAAGTACTCCCAGCCATAAAATAAAAGTTCCACCCATGAGAGCTTAAAAAGACACTGAATGGTGGGAGGGGTTACTATTTTGAGGTCCCCACCATCCTAGTGTGGGGACCCAGAGATTACCTAGACAGAAAGAGTGCATCCTGCCGAATGGTTTGGTTGTGGTCCCATTGTCCAAGACTACCACAGGCTTTTATGGGTCAAAACATTTTGTAAAAGATATGCTCCGTAAAGCATTATGGGGCAAGTTTTCAGAATGAAGTGAATATTGTAGTATTGTCTGTCCCGCTGTGCTGGAAGGTCTGAATTGAGGATTTCGGTGTTTTTTTCTGTTTAAAATGTGCCGGTTTGTATATTTTTCAACTGCTAACCTTGTACGTAAGTGGTACTCATGTAAAGAGCTCCTCCGATCGAGTTTGCGCTCTATGAAACTTCAAAAAATAAATAAATAAATTAAAAAGAAACCCCTCCAGCTTGCAGCCTTTGGACGCAGACACCAGAAAGAAACAGCAGCATGCCCAAAAACAAGGAAGAGGAAGAAACAACATACAGACATGGAGCGCAAAGCGGAGAGGCAAACGAAAAAAGAAAAAGAAGTAGTGCACCACACTAAGGTATATGGCAGATCGTGGAATAATTCATGTAACATGGTCAGTCTCCAAGGCGGTAACAAAACAACCTCAAGGCAGAACAAACAAAGCATTTACCTACAAAATCACTTGGGGTAGAAAAACATTGAATGAGAAATGCTGGATGAGTCCAAGGAAAAGAGAGACAAAGTAAGGAGGAGAAAGAGGAACATTAGTGACACTGGGAGAAGACACACTGGTGACGGGGGAAAAACAGGAGACCATTCTGCGCAGGTACTAATCCTATAGTATGAGTTGGATGGGAAATGTAATTTTATACTAATTAGTACCTTTTAGTCTCCAAGAATAAATTATCACACTTATTAGGTGTGGGAAAGCGGGTTGGGGGGGTGAAAAAGTATTTCAGTTACGGAAATAGAAGGTCACTTTTTTCCATATCAGTTACTCCTAACCAAGGTATCATACTACTCTAAGATTAAAAAGTAACCTTGTCTATTTGGTTTGGAAGAAATATTAAATATTTTTATATAGGACCTGCACACTTCCTATTGGTGCCATGCTTCATCATCGAGCCACACACTAGCCCCTAAAAATCAGGGTGGGCTCAACCATTTTTGGAGGCAGGGCACAGAGGCATGCCTCCAGACTAAAGGCTCAGGCAAGTAGGCTGGCTTTAATTTTCCATGTTTTGTCCACGTCTTATACGCATGACTAACTACTGATGACCTTCTAGACAATACTGACTGCCTTAAAGCAATGACACTTTCCGAAACAATGGGGTATATCTCAGTCCTGATGAAAGCCCAGAACCCCAGAGAGCCGTGAGAAAGGCAGAAACATGGCGACCAATGTTAGGGTATAGTGACAATAACCCCTCCCCACATACCTGACTGTTTAACTTTTTAACCTTAGCAGTGGAACCCAAAGTAAAAGGATACTGGAGTAACCACAAGGTATTTTTATATATATTTTTACCAAACTCCCAGTTAGGTCTAGAACCTTAACATAAGTGCTCCCTAGAAGATGGTTGAGCCTACTCTGGTTTTTAGGGACCAGAGTGCAACCAGACGATGATGCATGACGCTAATACTGTGTGTGAGGTTCCTACAGAAAAATTCTTCCGGACTAAATAGACAAAGCTACTTTTTAATCTCAGAGTTGTATGATACCTTGGTTAATAGTACCTTTTAGACTCCTTTCTGGAACTTTTATTAAGTTAATGCTTACCCTTCTGTTTATACTATTATTGATGGAACTATCTTCCTTCCGCACTATAATTAATCCCTTGTGCCGGACAAATTCCAGGTATATGAACAGTAGGATCTACAATTATTTTGACTCTAAGACAACTACATATCACATACTGTAATATGTACCTCTTACTTACTGGTTACTGTTATAGTTTACATTTATACATCTTTGTCAGCATTGGGCTTTATATACACCTAAACTTTGGTTTTCCCATTTCTGCTCGCAGCCATTAGACCTTAACTGCTTGCTCAGAACTTTTCCACAGAAGATATTTACTCCTTCATTAATCCCTCTCATTAATAGCTGTAACAGCACCTTCTTTGACCGTGCATCTATTACTTTCACACTTATATTCTCACTTGTTCATATAAACTTTGGGCTTGAACAATAAATCTTCTTAAAACATAAGATCATCAATCTCTGTCCGCAGAGCATGATTTTTATAGTTCACTAGCATTGGGGTGCATCTTAGGGATCCTTGTAATGGTTTTCGAGCTCAATGGGCACTGAATGATCAAGTGGTGGAATGCGTAATATTCACTTTATTGCATGGCATTTTGTAGTGCTCCACTTCCACTATTATCCTTAAAAGACTTAGCAACCCATTGATGCTGCTTTTAATATTTGCAAATGGGCATAAATGTGGTTAACATGATTCTGGCCAAAATGTAATCTGTAAATCCATGGAAAAACAGTTGAAATCTTTATAATTATGATTCCATTTAATTACAGCCTTGAAAAAGTCCATACAATGAAACACCTGTTCAGACAACTACATGTCTCATAATGAAATTTACATTATAACTAAAATGGTTGCTTTGATATTTTTCACAACATAGTTTGGCTATATGATTCATTGGTTTTTAAGCATTTAAATATTTGCTGTTTCAATATTAATTAGCACCTAAAATATATATATATGTGGTGTTTAATTATGTGAAGTCGCGTCTCCAAAATGAAATAGGACGAGAGTCTTGTCTTTATTTTTATGATTCAGACAAACGTGATGTCATCATGTGTGCATGTCATGTGATCAAGGTCGGCCGAAACAAGTAATGGCGGAAGATCAATAAAAATATTGCTAGGATTGCAGAAGGTATCTGCTTTGATCTCTGGGGAAGAGAGAAGTGAGATATATATTTTATTTTTCCCAAGAAAAGAAAGGTCTATATAGTTATGGAATACTTTGCTACAGTATTCGCTGATCTGAGTGCTCAGATAGACATTGTTCTCACAATCCTACAGATCAAAAGGTAGACTCTGCATTGAATACCAGCAGAGAATCTAGCTCTCAGAGCAAGCACCTACTCTGTGTATGCGGCTCAGTCACTGGTCAAAGACTTTCATAAACTGGCAGTTGTCATTCAAGAAGAAAAAACTGCTCTTATCCTTCTGGACTACTTAACTAAAGCTCTAACAAATCTGAGAGTTCCAATGTACATTGTGTCTCATTGTTAATGGCCAAGGTCATCTGGCCAGAAGTTTTGTTACCCTTAAGTAGCAGGGAACATGACATTGTGGCAGCACCTGTTCATGGATTAGTGTCTGTTGTAACCTTGACTAACCCAGTACTGCTTCTTTTTGGATGTGAGACAAATGCTAAACCATTGAACTTAACTGTAATCTTCAGAATTATCCGAGATTCTACCTAATAAAGTGATATGTATCACATCTACTGTAGCGAAATTAAGCTAATCCCATTCCTCCAGGACTAAATTCTTAATCTTCCAAAAAAAGGCACAGCCAAAGTAAAAGGGAATGGGTAAAAATCCATAATAATCTCTTAT